>NC_091698.1:82177500-83427500 GCF_041296265.1 Equus caballus
GCCTGGTTTTGCATTTATTAAAATATCTCATTCTTGAATTCCCCCACTTTAGCGTGGTTTTTGGAGGAATCGATTCCTGCCTTATAATGCAAATGTCCTTGAGCGGGTCTCTTGGTCTTTCTAGCTCGGGATGGAGTCCTGCAGCACAGGATCCAGAACCACCCTTGCTGAGAGGCAATTTGGGGACAGGTAAGCCTTGATGGGGTAAGGAACCTAGAGCAGTGTGGGTACCAGTCGAGGCCATCTGGGAAAAAAGGGTAGGGGCCAGAGAAGTGTTCAGAAAAGGAGGTAGGAAGAGAGTGGTGAAGGCAACTTGTTACTTGACAGTCTTGGCAGAGGAGCTGCTGGGAATCATCTCGAACGCAGCATTTGCCACTTGTGGGCAGGTTTTGCATTCCTGCATTAAGAAATCACCCCGTCTGGAAGGCTACTTCTCAGCTTCCAGATGCGCTGCCCACTCACCCTGGAACTCAAATGTGAGAGGCAAGCATCTGCCCTGCAGCTCATTATGTTCCTATTGAATCTGTGCTCTATTCCCTCTGGGAGGAAAGGAGAGGAAAAGTCATGAAGATGAAGGAGATATGCACAGGTTCTCCTTCCCTCCTCTCCTTCTATTTGTACATTACAGGCAACGTTTCTCTGTTTCACTATTTGTGGGGCCTCTAGACAAAATTAATTCTGCATGTCTCATCTCCCCTGCTTGACCGCGGGTGATATAGGAACTGGGACTTATTTACTCATATCTCTGGAGCCTTACCTAGTGCCTGACATATGACAGGTGTGCAAAAATGTGTGTTGAATTTATTTTATTTTATTGAGGAAGATTAACCCTGAGCTAACAACTGGCAATCTTCCTCTTTTTGCTGAGGAAGACTGGCCCTGAGCTAACATCCATGCCCATCTTCCTCTACTTTATAAGTGAGATGCTTACCACAGCATGGTGTGCCAAGAAGTGCCATGTCCACAGCCGGGATCTGAACCAGTGAACCCCGGGCCACCAAGAAGCGGAAGTGCGTACTTAACCACTGTGCCACAGGGCCAGTCCCTGTGTGTTGAATTTAAATGAACAGCAAGTCATCTAAAGGGTTTAAACTTGGAAACTTGACATCATTTAGTCTAGTAGTTCTCAAACCTGGATGCACGTTAGAATCATCTCAGGAGCTTAAAAAAAAATTAGTATCCTAGCCCCGCCACAGACCAATTAAGTCAGAATCTCTGACAGCAATAATTTCATAGTAGATGCACAGAAAGAGCTCCTCACCTGAAGTCATGCTTCAGAAGGAATCCTTTTGTAAAACCAAGATCACTTTCTAATGCACAAGAATTATTCACTGTATTATGTTTGAGTTATCATATAATGCATTTTCTTAAAGTTGAGCCCATGTGCACAAAATATACAGAACTTGAATTTTTAAAAAAGTAACTAGGAAATACAGAAGGGAAAAAGGTAATTTTCACTGGGTATTCGGAGACTTGCCCATTCCTGGAACAGCAAAAAAATTCAGTATAATAGCATAATGATTGAGCTGAATTTCATTAAAAAATAAAAAGACAAGCCAAAGGGATGGAACGGAGACTTCATGTGACCTGTAGGGACAAATTCTGGTCCAAAGACACCTTCTTTGGAAATTTGAATGTCCTTATGTTTAAGCAGAGCAGGAGTGATAAAAATCTAAGTGTAAGTTCTAATTATATTAAAGTGTCTTCTAAGAGAAGTTTGCTTGGCCAGCATCTTGTCTGCACAAACCCAGCTGCTTGAAGATGGCAGAGAGAATTTATCAATCACTGCACTTCAGGACTGGAGCAAAGTAGAGACAGGAAGAACTTCAACATCTGCTTCTCTAAGCATGGTCCTGAACTAGCAGGCTGGATCTCATCTGGTTGCTCCCTAGACCCTCTGAGTTTGAAGGTGCATTGTAACAAGATCCCTAGATGATTTACAAACACAGGAAAGGTTAAGAAACACTGTTTCAATGTTGCCGCACTCAGCCTCCTTCTGATGATTGCCCCTGGCTTCACCTGGAGAGAGGTATAGCTTTTCTTTCTCACCCCAGTAGCCAATATGTAACTCTTCCAATATTTTAACAACCTTTCTGAGCCCTCCTGACTTTTTCTCTTTAAAGGGAAAAGAAAAAAACAAAAAATAAATGAAATAGCTGTCATCACTGATTTGAGGCCCAGAAGGAGAGAGGAAGAGATCAAAAGTCAACATCTGTGATTCTACAAATAGAAAATGAAATGTTTCCCAGGCAGCCTGGGAAGCAGCTCTCAGGTGATTGGCTGGCTGTCCATGGTCCCTTTCAGGTGGCTGTGTTCAATCCAGAGCCTTTAAAGGGAGCTCCAAGCTGACCATCATGGGAGGTGGGAGTGCTCAGCCGAATTTCCAGGGAAACTCAAGGTGGGTCTGGAAAGGCCCAGGCACCAGCAGAGCAGGTCACTGACAGCCTTTCTGCTTACAGGACACCTTTCCAAAGGAGTAGGATGAAATATCACCTGTACGTAGAACACTTCACACAGGTAACATCCAGTTACCTCCTCCTCCCCTCAGCTCTGAGCCAGCGCCTTGTCCCTCTTCTATGTGGGGATCAGGTCTATGTGGGAGGTGGGCAAATGACGTAGAGTCTTGAGTCTTCTTCCTGGTGATCCCATCAAGCTGTTGCTGTAAGAGAAAAGCCAGAGTATTGTAGAGTAATCAAGCCATGAGCCTACTGGGCTGGGGACAAACATGGGGGTGGGGGTGGGGGGAAGGGGGAAGTAGGCACGTGGGGAGAGCTAGGAGTGAAGGGGTTCATTCCAGAGACTAATCTCTGTGACTCACACTTGGTTGGGTTCCCCCATCAGGGCTCCCAGAAGAGGTGATGGAAGCAAAAGTGGTGAATGTCAGAACTGGCTTTAGTGAGCTCCTCGTGTGGGCCAAACATGCGACCAGGCCCTTTGCAAGTGTTGTTCTTCTTATTCCAAACAGGAACCTTAAAGGCAGGTAGTCACTGTGTTACAGAAGAGCTCAAAGGGCATGAGTATCATCCCTAAGTTCAAAGAACTGATATGAGGCAGAGCTTGGATGGGAACCCAAGTTCTGTGATCTTTTCTCTACTGCACCTGCCTCTGTACCCAGGGATCAAAAAGCATTCAACTCTAGTCCCAGCCCTTTAATTCATTAGCCTGCAACCATAAACAAGCCCTTTTGTTTCTCTTGGCCTTGGTTTGCTCCTTTGTAACAAACGGGAATATTAACAAATCTCCCTTGTATCGTAAAATGCCTGGCATATAGCAAATCCCCAATGGATGCTACTTTTCTTCCTTTTGAAATGAAGAGATGGCCTTGGCTGTGAGGCGTAGAGGTTTAAGACTGTGTAACTGACCACCCTCAGGCCAGGACTGCTATCTCAGGGTTGAAGGGCTCCTCCAGCAGAGTTTCTGCATGAATCAGCACCTGTGTGTTTTTGTTTTCCTTCACCACCACACCTGGCTCCCAGCTCTGTGCACCCCTCGTCCTCCACGTGGCTCAGGGGCCTCCAATGAGATAGGTTCACCTTGGCCCAAGTGTGGTTTCCTTTTCCCTGCTCTGAATTCAGGCCAAGAGCAAACCTCAGCTGCAGTGGCCTCAGGAACATCCCCCCTGGTGGCACTCCCATCCTGGAGGGCTCCTATGGAGGAGGGTGCTGGGAAGCCAGGTCTAGAAGGGTGCCTGAGCTCTGCCGTGAGGTGTCCTCTCCACCCTGCATCTCTCTCCACAGCAGGCAGAACACACGTCAAGAGCAGTAGGGGATAGTGGAGCAAATCAGTGCCATGGACCTGTGCCCCACAGTCCCCTGGCACCCTGAGCTGGGTGCTCATCGCTGCCTGGGCTCGTGCCTTGATTATTTAAGAAGCTGAACTGGATATGACCGAGCAACTATTCATTTCTGACCTCGGACCAGCCAAACAGTCAGAATCACATGCGTTCCTGGCTTGAGGGTTGAGAATACAAACTCTTTCTTTGGATATTTTTTCTAGATGTTTGGGTTATAGTTTCTTTTGGGATAAAGGTTTAAATGTTGGTGTCCTTCAACCAGCAATTTTATCTTCCTGAGGACATTTTCAGGGACGTGAACAAAGATGTACACAGATATTCACGACACTGCCACTTAAGGTAATGAAAAATTGAAAATAGCATAAACTTTCAACAATAGCAAAATGGTTAAGTAAATTGTGCTGTATATTTATGATGGACAATAATACTTATCAAAAGTGATGTTTTCCAAGAATTTTAATGACTGAGAATATGTAAGAATCATGTGAAGAGAAAAGAGGGATTCAAAACTATAATAAAAAAATTATTTATAATTGTGAAGCTATATAGAATGTATGTGTGTATATACATACATACACATGTATAATGGAAAAATATGTAAAAGAAAAATCCCTAAATGTTAACAGTACCTATCTGTGGATTATTTAGTAATGATTTTATTTATTTGTTTCCTTGTTTAATCTCTTCTGTATTTTCTGTGTTTTCTTGACAGAATTAAAAAGTATATTTTAGAGGAGAGAAACGTGTTTGTATAAAGGGCACTCCTTAAACCCCATCCAATCAGCACCTATCATGCAGGCTGGTGCTGGGCTTCTGGCTCACCTCATTGGTGGTGGGCAGCAGCTGAGTCCACTCCCTCCCTTCTCCAGCCCCCACCCCAATCTCCTCCTGCTTCTCCGAATCCTGGACCAGCTGTGTGTGCAGCTCTGTGGGCTACCAACTCATCCTGCAGGCCACAGGCATCATTGAAGACAAACGCGAACTCCACTTGCTCCTCCAGGGTCCAAGTTTGTCTTCGTGGGTTCTAGTTTGTGCTTTTCTCCCCCGCATCATGTCTATCTTTCATTCCCAACTGCTGGCCCTGAGGACTTCAGGCCCAACCCTGGACACAGAAGCAACCACATTGCGTAGACTGCTTAACCAGAGCCCACAATCACGTAAGGTCTAATTCCTCCCAAAAGTCTTTATGTTATCTCGCTCATAGACGTTCTGCCTCTGATCAAACCCTGATGGACATAGTGAGAGTCTCAGAGATACACAGATAAATACCAGGGCTGGGCTTTGATCCCAAAACACGTTACAAAGCCCAAGCTTCTTCCATGACAGCATGCCCCCCAACTTTTAATCTCTGACACTCAAGGAATCTCTTCCTCAGGACAACTGGCCCAATTTCTGCAGCAAGTCAGTAGCATGGAAAAAAAAAAATAGAGGTGAAGAATGGGGGAAGGTGGACTGCCAGATTATAAGAAAATTAAGAGGCAGAACATCCAAGTGCAATGTGTGGACCTTGTTTAGATCCTGATTAGGATAAACCATCTCTAAACAGATACTTTTGAGATAAGTAGGGAAATTTGATTAGAGACCAGCTATTGGATAATCAAGGAATTATGGTTCATTTTGGTAGGACAATGAGATTGGGTTTCTGTAGGGAAATTTCTCATTTTTGAGATGTATACTGAAATGACATGATGCTGAGGATTTGCATTAAAATATTTCAGCAGAGGGAAAAAAGGAAAAAGGAACAAATGAAGCAAGTGTGGGACATTTTTGATAACTGTTGAATCTGGATGACGGATAGTGGGGGTTCCTTCCGCCGTTTGCTCTATTTTTTGTGTACGCTTACATCAGGTCATTCTCACAGCCCTGCTCTCTCTGGCACATGATGGGGTTCAGGTCCAAGTCTTCAATCATCTCCAGTTGATTTTCTGCCTGAGAACAAAGTAGGGCCATGCTCAACTCCCCATGTTCAGATGGCTTTCCCCCAGCGGGACAGTACTTCATGTGTCGTTTTCCCAAATGCTTTCCAGAGCTCACGGGGCAGAGGAATTCAGTTATGGTGTGTCCCTTGCCCTGAGGCCTCTGACTCATGTTGCCTGGGTGGCCTCATGAAGAGGAGGCCGAATGTGCTGCTCTTGGCTGAGGCAGTGGGGACTAGCGTCAGGGTTTTCTGTGATCCACAAAGAGCTACAGCCTCCACTTCCTCCATCCCAAGAGCAGCCACTCAGAGTTTTGACATACAAATTCAACTTTGTGTAGGTTTAAATGGGCAAAGACACAGGTTTCTGCAGACCAAGAGTCTGAATTCCACACCCGCTGTGGTCAGGACCATGCACGAGGTGGGTGCCCTGTGCCAGGACTATGAGGGGCTCTTTCCCAGAATTCCATGGCAACAAGTGAAAGTTTCCACTCTCCCCTGCCCCCATTCCCCCCCACCACCAATTAACAAATATTTATTGACCGTAAGGGCTGGCAGTGACCTTAGAAAAATTGTAACTCTCCATCTTAACATGGAGATGTGGAAACTGAGGCCCAGAGAGAGAAGCGATGACCTTCCCAAAGCTGCTCTGGTGGAAATTTGTCATTTTAGCTAGCTGTCATCTGAATGCTTTCCTAGGAGGAGGATTTCTGAGATAGCTGGGAGGCAGGGACTTCCTGTACCTTGGAAACCGGAAGCTGAGGAAGGTCAGATAATCCATGTCTCAGCCCCAGCAGATGGCAATGGGCACGTGACCCAGGTGAGGTCACTGCAATACTGCTGTCTGAATCCCAGGGGGTGAGATGATAGTGTGAGATGAGACAGGATTGGGCAGCAGCAGCACATTCCCACAAAGGCAGTGGCAAGAGTCCAGTAGAGGCAGTGGTGTCCAGAGCAGGCCATTCCTGGGGCAGGGTCTCACCTGTGCCTGCCCACCTGGGCCAGATTCTCCAGCCTCCCCATCAGTCCTCTGAGCTGCCTTCTCTCCTGCTGTATTAGTTTCCTAGCACTGCTGTAACAGATCACTACAAACTTACTGACTTAAAACAGCACACATTTGGGGCCGGCCTGGTGGCACAGCAGTTAAGTTCACACGTTCTGTTTCTCGGCGGCCGGGGGTTCGCCAGTTCAGATCCCGGTGCAGACATGGCACCGCTTGGCAAAAGCCATGCTGTGGTAGGCGTCCCACGTATAAAGTAGAGGAAGATGGGCATGGATGTTAGCTCAGGGCCAGTCTTCCTCAGCAAAAATAGGAGGGTTGGCAGTAGTTAGCTCAGGGCTAATCTTCCTCAAAAAAAAAAAAAAAAAGCATATATTTATTATCTTAAAATTCTGGAGGTCAGAAACCTGAAATAGATCTAGTGGGGATCAAACGAAGGCGTTGGCAGGGCTAATTCCTTTTGGAGACTCTAGGGGAGATTCCATTTCCTTGCCTTTTCCAGCTTCTAGACAATGCATTTCCTTGCATTCCTTGACCCATGACTCCTTTCTCTATCTTCAAAGCCAGCAGTGGAGCATCTTCAAACTTCTCTCTGACCTCTCCCTTCAACATCACATCTCTCTGACTGTGACCTTCTTGCCTCCCTCCTATAAATACCCTTGTAATTACGTTGGGCCCACCTGGATAATCTGGAATAATCTCCCCATCTCAGGATCCTTAATTTACTTAAGTCTGCAAAGTCCCTTTTGCTATGTAGGCAATACATTCACAGGTTCCAGGAATTAGGACATGGATATCTTCAAGATATCATTATTTGGCCAACCACACTCTCCAATAAATTCTTATTCTATTTGTGAAAACCAAGATCAGTTTTCAATTATTCGCAACTGAAACCCTTGACTAGCACAGTTACAAACTGTTAAGTGTTAGAGCTAGGGCTGGAATCTGCTTTCTCTGAAGAAAACAGAACCTGCAGAGATTCAGCTCAAGGCTGAAAAGAGTCTTTCCCACCCAGTATCTGGCAGAGCTGTTTGGCTCCCATCACCTTGAGTCTCTCTAGCCAGAAAGGGAAATTTTCTTGTCCAGTGCATGACCACAGAGCAGGCACTCGATCTGGGTTTCCAGATAACAGGTGGGCAATATGCAGGAAAACCTGAAAAAAATCCACACTGTCAGATTCAATAATTCCCCTGGCAGGAAACTATCCGGAGGAAATAGAGACTAAGAACACAGCGGTACACACTGCTGATGATGCCATTAGGGCCCAGGGCACTGCAGGCTGCAGACTGCAGCTTCTCTCCACCATGTCCAGGGAGGCACTCACAAACACAGATTCCAGTGCCCCCTCAGACCTGCTGAGTCAGGCTGTCTGGAGAGTGAAGTTAGGGAATCTGGATTATAAATAATCTCCGCAAGTGCTTCCTCTGTACTCTACAGCTTGAGAAGCCTGAGGGAGTAGAGTGGGTCTTCCTTTCTCTATCCATGTGTTCAGACTGTCTCTGATATCGACGCTTTTTGGAGGAGCTGCTCGTCTCTTGCTTTTATCCTTGTCACCATTGTGTGCTCAGGGTCATCAATCCTGGAATGGATTGCTATCTGAAGGCTTGACTCCCAGGCTGGCGGCCTGCCTTTAAGCCATGATCCTCCTCAGCATCTGGCCAAGTAGCTGCCAGTTGGCTGCCTGGGGAAAAAGGGCAGCTGACACTCAGGCCAGGGAGAAAGGTCAAGGGTGTGCCCCACTTGAGTAGGGTGGCTACCAGTGCCAGTTCACACAGGGCACCCACATTGGAACAGTAGTAGCCTCCACTGGACATGCAGCCAGGAAAGGCCACCTCTAGTAGACTCAGGCTTTCCACTATAATGGGCTCAGCCCACTGAGAATAGCAGGAAGAACTGGGAGACACATGATGGATCCAAAAGCCTGAAGCCACACTGGTCCACACGCCTGAAGAGTCTGAAAGGGCTGCTGGGCCTTTGTTCTAAGGAACTGAGTGTTTTGCACACTCTCACAATCCAGTTCCATACATATTTATCAAGAGTTTGCAATGTACTGAGCATGGGTTGGGAACTGAGGTACATACAGGAGAAAGTCTGGGTCTCATCCTTCAAGTTGCTCACGCCCTCACTGGGGGCGAGATGCACACGTGTGGAATCCTGACTGGAAGGCAGAACTGGAAGGGGCCTCCAAGAGCTTGCCAACCTTTCCTCCCCCATTATAAAGAGGAAACTGAGGCCCAAAGAGGCCAAGAGTACAGGGTCAAGAGCCAGAGTTGGTGGCACAGAATGCATTACATGCTCTAGGTGGAGAAAGGAAAGGGACGCACAGGAGGGCTAGCGTGGGCAGGGCTGAGGTGGGACCTAAACAGAGCTCCGAAGGAACAGGAGGCAGACAGGCAAAGGACAGCAGGGAAGGGGGCATCCAGGAGGCAGGAAAAGAATGAAACAGTACCCAGGGACTTGGTGCCCATTGAAGGACAGGAAGAGAGAACCCAGGCGAAGGGCTGGCTACATAATTTGGGGACCCCATGCAGAAGAAAAATGTGCGACCCCTGCTGGGTCAGGAAAGTCACTCTCCCTTTCCCATGGCCCACTGGCCACCACTCCAATCCACAGAGGTCAAGGGATTGCAACCTCCAGGACACACTTGTACCTCCATCAGGAGTGGGCAGGAGGTTCTGGCTGAGGCACAAATGCCAGCCCTGAAGGAGGATAGCTGCCAACTTGCTCTACCCCAAGATGTCATGGGGTGTGCTCCTGACCCTGACCTTCTTCATGTGAGTACTCAGGACTGTGGGTCTGTACCTGCTGAGCAACCCAGATGCACACCCTGGGCAGAGGATGGCAGTGGTTGCAGGACAGAGGTGGGAAGGGGAAGGCCAGGCAGGACCTAGAGCCCAGGGAGTGGGGAAGGGGTCCCAGGAGGCAGCAAGGGGATGGACCACAAATGAGACCGAGCCTCCATTGTCCCATCAGACTTCACTTACAAAACACAAATTCAAGGACAGAATTTCAAGATGGCAACTGCAGAGCATTAAACCCCAAGTGTGAGGCAGGGGTGTCTTATGAGCATGTGGCCCTGTGTGACTGTACAGGCCACATGTCCATAAAGCTGGCCCTGCCCAGGGGACCTTGCCTGTGGCCCTCTACTCCATCCTAGGGACCTCCATGCCCAGCTTCTAG
This sequence comes from Equus caballus, assembly GCF_041296265.1. Classification (NCBI taxonomy): domain Eukaryota; kingdom Metazoa; phylum Chordata; class Mammalia; order Perissodactyla; family Equidae; genus Equus; species Equus caballus. The sequence continues at coordinate 82,187,389 of NC_091698.1, forward strand.
AAGACCCAACTAGTCATTAGCAACAGTCAAAGCTCAGTGAAGAGGGAATCAAAGAAATGAACATGGAAGCCAGTGCAGATGGGCACAGAGGAGGCAAATGCTGAGGGAATGCAGCGGAGACAGAAAGAGAGAGAAGAGACCATACCTGATAGCCGCCAGGGAAAAAAACTGTCTTCTTTATTTTTTATTGAATATCTTCTGTGCCAGCTAAATAATGTCCTATTGCTTTTCTCTTTTTTTAACAAAAAGCTCTATTTTGATTATCTGTCCCTACAGACTGTCATTTGACATTCAAAACTACACCAGTACCACAAAAATAAATATGTGGATGCTTGTAAGTAAACAATTTTGGGGAGCTATAAAAATATTTTCTATTGGTGAACATTTTTTGAAATCCTAGTCTAAATAAGTCTGTACACAAGATTATAAAACTTGTGATGTTTTCTTAGTTTTAAACGTTAACTTAAAAAATAGAAGTAATTTTTTTTTCAAGCTGTCTATATTTATAAAGTGCTGTTTTCGTTTTTGTTGTTTACATCTGTTTCATCATTTGATTATTACATCAACCCTGTGAGCTTAGAGGCAGGGGACTAATGGCTCCCAGTGCCTGCCATACTGTGACACTTATCCTAGAAAGTGCACCCACACACTGGCTGTAAGTCCTAACTCTAGGACCTAACTCTCTTTTCCTCAGTTTTCTCATTGTGAAATGGGAAAAGTTTCATCTCTCTTATATCGTTGTTGGGCATTGTGTGTTAATCAGACAGTGTGTGTTAAAACACTGGTATAATCTTACAGAGCAGACTGACAAATAAAAATGGCAAGTAATAGGATATATTGGAGTATATGAGGAAGCCATTTGGTGTAAACCTAATTCGGCCTGACCTTGTCTTTCCAAAAGGGCCTGAGCGAGGCCGTTGAGCATGCATTGTATATCTGCTTTAGAGATTCCCTATGGCAAAAGCAAAGGCCCTTGAGATAAAGGTGCAACTTCCCTCCCCCTCCCAACGTTGGCATCTCCTTAAAGATTAAGCATCTTTCTTTAGGCTGGGAACCGATTGCAGCGCTCATCTGTGACCGCCCAGCCCGAGGCAACACACCTGCCACCCCGCGGCGTTCACTGAGACAGCAGACCTATCTGCCGTTTCCATCAATCGCTGTGCTGACAGAGCAGCCTCGTGACTATTGTAAAAGGGACATTTCAATCATATGTGAAACATACTCTTTGAGGGTATATAACCACCCTGTATATCCCCACTTTTTTGGAGTGCTCTGTTCCTTTGTGGAAAGACTCTCCTGGGTTATAATCCTCAGATTTAAGCTCAGAATAAACTCACCCAAATTTTCATTTATAGATTGTTTATGGATTATTTTCGTCGACAAAACATTCACACGGTAGTTCTTCATTAAGTCCCTTAAAGTTTCCCCCAAACCTCATGTGAGAGGTAGGATCATCTCTGTGTGCTTACACAAGGCAACAAGGGGCCTGGTGAGGAGAAGCGTCAGGAGCCGATGTGCCCCACTCAGGGCTGAGTTTCCTCCATTCCCCACACTCTCAGTAACCAGGGCAGTTGCTACTGTCCCCATTTCACACATGGAAACTGAGGCTCAGGGTCCCACGGCTTGTAAAACGAGTGGGGTCATGTTTAGACTCTAAGTCAAAGACTAAGAAATGCCTGTGAAGTGTTCAGCACAGCTCCATCAATGATAAGGAAGAGGTGGGGAGGATGCGGGAGGAGAGGAGGCAACTCGCTCTCTGCCACAGCTGCCTCCCTCCCCCAGCTCAGCCTTTATGTGGACGTAAGTTTTCCAGGCATGTCATTTTTAAGAAGGTACAAGGCAGAGAGGGAGATAAAGGGTTTTTCATACATCACGAATGAATTCCAGGTGATTTCATAATTTATGATGCATTTTCTTGAAATCTTGAGACCAGAATCACTTTTTACAATCATCAATGGAAAGATAACACAGGATTTCCTCCTATAAAAGCCTTTCTTTGACCTTCCTTCCCTGCCATCTCCAGCTCCAGAAAGCGCCAGGTCTTTCTCAGCGGGATCACAGCTCCCAAAAGCTCTCAAGAGCTTACAACACTGTCTTCCACATCAGATTGCAAGGCCTTGAGAACAGGGAACTGTGTCATTAATCTTTGTGTCCTCAGATCCTAGCAATTGTTCAAAAACTATTTAATGGATGCACACAGGAAGGAGGGGATTCTGTCTTTCCTCTACTCTAGAAGCTGAATCCAAATTTCCATCTGTATCTACAGCTGAATCAGTTTTTATTAATGTCTTTTGTCAAGGCAGTAGGTGGTATTGTTATTCCTACTGGGATGCAAATTCCAGGGTCACAGAGCAAGTCCCCAAGACAGGAATAGAACCTGCGTCTTTTGTCTCAAACCAATCTCCTCTCTCATCAGTTTGAGCCCAATCTTTCCGGAGCATCACTCTCTAGACAAAGAATGAACTTGTTACTGGCATCAGGGAGGGACAGACTTTAGCCAACAACATCATTATTCTAACAATATGCCAGCCACTTCTGTAGGTCAACTGCAGCTGAAAAGATGAGGAACTGGCCAGCCTTGCTCCACACCAGCATTTTGAGGTGAAGAGAGAAGAGGAACTCAAGGCCTGCTGCCCTCCCCCAGCTCATCCTGGTCCATTCCCTTTCCCAGAGTTCAGCCAAGGAACTCTGGGTTAGGAGCTGGGTGCTGGACCTGGATTACCTGGTTTAATCCTCAATGCAGGTGAGGTGCTGCTATTATCCTGTTTTACAGATAACAAATCCAAGGATCAAAAAGTCTGTTGACTTGTTCAAGACCATCCATCTTGTAAATAACAAAAACAAGCTATACCCCAGATCTAACAAACTCCAAGCCACATGTATTAGTTTCTTGTGGCTTCCATGCCAAAGTATCACAAACTGGGTAGCATATAAGAATAGAAATATATTCTGTCACAGTTCTGGAGGCTAGAAGTCCAAAACCAAGGTGTCAGCAGGGCCATCTCCCTCCGAGGCTCTAGGGAAGAATCCTTCCTTGCCTCTTATAGCTTCCGGTGGTTGCCTATAATCCTTGGTGCCCCTTGGCTTATAGATACATCACTCCAGTCTCTGTCTCTGTCTTTGTGTGGCTTTCTCCCCTGTGTATCTGTGTCCAAATTTTCCTCTTTATTTAGAGGAATTTAGAGACCTCTCTAATCCTGTATGACCTCACCTTAACTTGATTGCATCTGCAAAGATCCTATTTTCAAATAAGTTCACATTCACAGGTTCCAGACATTAAGACTTGAATATAGCTTTTGGCAGGATACAGTTCAACCTATAGCACTATGTTTTTCCCATTATTTCAGCTGCTTCACATGAAACACGACTAAAATGTCAAATGCTTCACTCTCAGACATTATTTGTTGTCAGTTCTGCTTGAAGACTTCATAGTATGGTGGCAAGAAACAAGACTGGTTCTTGAGCTGTGGGTTGGGATCCCAACTCTGCTGTACACTAGAAGTGACTACTCTCATTTACTCTCCTTGGGCCTCAGTTTCCACATATGTAAAATATGGAAGTTCAACCAGATAGGTAGTAAGGTCCCATTAGAGCTCAATGTGATGGGCTACAAAGACTATAACAATAAAATCTTCTATAGCACCTCTCTCTGTCCGAATCATAGCTATTTTAACCCAATTCAATAAATATTTACTTAGCACCTCTATGTATCCATCTCTAATTATATTGCATTTCCTACTACTAGATATGTTCCTTAGGGCAGCGATCACATCTAGTGCCTGGTGTGGGCTCAGGGAATGCTTCTTAATTCAACGGTATAATGGAGTGGTAGGAATGCAGGAGATAGAGTACTAGAATGGGAAACTATGTTGACTTGCACACCAAGTGCTGCATGGGTTTATGCCTTGTTTCCCCAAAGGGAATTTGAGCTTCCAGTGGACAGAGCCTTCCTCTGTTCTATACAACACCTGGGGCAGGCTACAGACAATAGAGATGCAATACATAGTTTAATTCCCTGCCATCTTATTTGCTTTTACGTAAACACATACATTTAATCCTATCGTACTCATTGGCTGTGTTTTTGCTGTTGATCCCTTTGGTTTGTTTCCACTTTTCCTCTCTCCTCCACCCTCTTCAGCACCCACCACCACCCAAAAACCTGCAGGGAGTAACTGATATTAATAAGCTGGTATGTTTCTTTCCATATTTTTCTCCATACACGTAGACTCATATACAGGCACATATACCTGTACATAAGTACTCAGGTGCATAAATGAGGACATTGTCTGTCATTGTTTTATATGATAGGATCATATTTTAGACGCTTTATAAGCTAAAGTATCTTGCTTTTCTCACTTAATATCTGGTGGAAATCCATCCAAGTCCATTGGTGTAACTCTAATTTGTACTTTTAAATGGATGCACACTATTTTATGGTGTGGGTGTACTATAATTTATTCAGCCATTCCCTGGCAGATGGGAAATATTTGATTTATTGATTACTTATTCTTGAGGAAGAGAGTTGCTGAGAATTCTCTAATCTTACTGCCAAATTATGTTGTCCTCATTTACTGCCTTCCTCCTCCCGCCTCCCAGGTGTCCACATGAGCCTGCTGGTACTTGGAGTTCTGACTTCTCCCATCAAATCTGAATCCACACGTTTCTCAATATTTCATTTTAATGGGATCTGAGGCTTTTAAAAATGGAATCCAGATTTTCTGGGCTTCTTCCAAAGGAGATGACTTTTTACTTAATGGCATCAACCCCACTAATCTTTTCTGAGATCTAATCAACACATCAGACAAGGGAAGAAAATACTGTTTCTTAGGTGAAATGGAACACGTTTTCTCCAATAAGATGTGCCTCCTCTGGATCAGGAGCCCTGAAACGAGGGAGGGGCAATATCCAGGGGCCTTAATGGGGTGAAGGAGGTGGTCCCTGCAGGAAGGGGCAGCAGAGCCTGACCCGGGAGCTGGTCCTCTGAGCTGAAGCCACTCTGCATGGGGGTCCTTCCCAGAGCCTGAAATCTTCAGCTGCATCAAGAGAGCAACAACTAAGTTACGTGGTTAATTGTTGAAAACTGCTTTTAAATTGTAAAACATAAATGTTATGCCAAGTTTTATGAATTACTCTAAGTGGCCATCTGTGTGACCACCTCCAGGTCAAAACACAGAATATTACCTGCACTCCAGAATATTACCCACTCCTACCCTTTCCTAAGGGGTTACTTCCCTCCTCCCTAAAGACAGCCGTGTCCTGAATCCAATCAGTTGAAGGCCTTAAGGGCAAAGACTTCCAGGAGAAGAAATTTTTCTGAAGACTGCAGCATTGAAACCCTGCCTGAGTTTCCAGCCTGCTGCCCTGCTGAGTTCAGACTCAAGACAGCAACATCGACTCCTACCCCAGCTTCCAGCTGCTGGCCTGCCCTGGGGATTGTGGACTTGCAGCCCCCACTTCACGTGAGCCAATTCCTTAAATTCTCTCTCTATATATACATACAGAGAGAAAAAGAGATATCTCTGTCCGTTTCTCCAGAGACCACGACCAACACATTCACTTCATCTTTAAAGCCTTAGTTTGCTCATTTATAAAACAGGAGATAATTAAATCAATCTTGCAAAGTTTTTGTGAGGATCAGACACAATGCGTATGGAATTCCTAACGCAAGTGTTTAATGGGTATTTCATAAATGGCTATTAACAAAAATATCTAATTTATGTTAAGTAGGTTGAAAAAGGGATATGTGCCCAGGTTGAAGGAAAATTTAGTAGAATCAAAGGGTGTAAAATGAAAGATAGTCTCTCTCTCAGTCCAAAGAAAACTACCATTAATGGTTGCTTGTATTTCTTCTAGAAATTTTCTATGCTAAAACACACACAAATGGAAGCAAGTTATTTCAATAGTCCTGAGCCTGAGCTTTAGTTAAAAATAGATAATGGATATAAAACTGTCTCCACATGGTCCAGATTCTGAGCAGTGTCCTAACCACAGAAATATCCCCAACAATCAAAAGGTAATTTAAAATGTACTCAAGTTTGTAATTGTATTTTTTGAACCACCTGAAGGGTTTGTCTTAGAAAATCCCGCTTCTCTCTCCCATCCAGGCGCACACACCTGAACTATCCTGCATTTCATGCTTCAAAATGCCCTGAAAAACTTCTCCCTCCGCATGAGTCCTGGTTCCTCTTCCTTCTCTCTTGGTCCTTCTTTCCTTTCACACAGGAAAAGCTTGTAGAAACTTCCTTGGCAAGGCAGGACCCCTCAGAGCTTCAGAAAGAGGAAGATACCAAGTCTTCTCTAGAAGTGGAGGACGAAAAGCCTGGTGAAAGGGCAGTGACAACCAACATGAAGATGATGTGCCAAGTGCCGGGCACTGGGCGTTACCTGTATTGTCTAACTGAATTCTAGCGCAAACCCTCTGAGATGGTTGCTGCTATCACTCACATTGTACAGATGAAGAAATTAAACTCACAAAAGCTAAGGAGCTGTGTTTAGGCACTTATCTAAATAGCTAGCTTATTCCAGAGGCCAGGGTCAAACCCATGACATTGGAGAGATTCCTGCTCACAAGCTAATAGGTTTTGTCCAGTTCCCCTTCTCCTCCATCCATTTTTTGTGGACCTTCCCAAAGAGATGGCTAATGATACTTCTTATTAACTCTCCCTTTACACAGGCTCAAACCTCCCTTCCTTACATCATAATCTTCTTAGAACCATACTTAATTTCTCTCTAGGAATTCTTTGGATACTTCTGGCTGGAGCCTGAATGAGTCCATCTTAACCTCCTTCTCACATGCTAGGCTGGGGATGGAATGACACCATGACAGCAAAAGTCTTAACAACATCTTCCAATCCCTACCCTCTTTGAGCTTCAATACTTCAGTTATGGTGAGAAAAAGGGAATGTGGGGAGCAAGCAGCCTGTAAGTGCTCCTATTTGTCATAATCCATATAACCATGAAGCTTATAATGGTTTTAAAATAGGCCCACAAATTCTTTGACACTCCTCTCTCCAAAAGATGGAATCTAATCCTCCCCTTACATATGGCTTGGACTTAGTGACTCAAGTCTAACAAATGCGATGTGGCAGCAGAGATCCTATGTGACTTCTAAGGTTAGGGCATAAAGAGGATACAGCACCTGCCTGGTTCTCTCTCTTGGGACTGTGTCCTTAGAACCCAGCCACCATATTCTGAGGAAGCCCAGGGCACATGGAGAGGCTACATGTTGGTTTTCTGGCCAACAGCCAAGCTAGGCCTTCAGCCTATAGTCAGCATCAAGTCAGCTGTATGAGTGGATGAGCCTTCAGATCATTCTAGCCAGAGCCTTTGCACCTTCCAGCTAAGGCCCCAGACATAGTGTAGCAGAGACAAGCCATCCTCATGGTGCTCGGTCTGAATTTCTCAGCCACAGAAACTGTGAGAGATAATAAATCACTGTCATCTTAAGCTATTAAGTATTGGGCTAATTTGTTATGCAGTAATAGACAACTAATACAAAGCCATTTCCAACACCTCAGTTGTTAGGGTCATCCTACTCACACTGAAATTTCAGAATTTGAATGACTAGAGTAGAATGTTCTCGTTTATTGACTAATCTGCCAAATGGAAAGCAAATTAGAGAATTGTACCCAATACTTGAGAGTCCTTGGCAGGGTAACCTGCTAGTCTACATAGCCCGAGACCTGGAATGTCAGGGATCTGTCCTCAAAGGGTGGAGCCACACCAACCTTGGCTCTGACTGAGGCCTGCCTGGACATCTCTGCTCTGAGCTCCACCTGTCAGCCCTGCTTCTTGCTGGCTGCTGGAGCTGCTTCTCTTTCTTCTTCGGCTCACTGGCACTCACATGAGATGGTACCTCAGAATAAAAATAAGAGCCAATACCCTGTGGTTTATTAAGTTTTGGATGTATGTCACTGTAGCAGGAACTCAGTCAGAGTATGCATGGACACCCAAGCCTTGTTCTTTGAGTCCAGGGCAGAAAGTACACCATAATTGTTTTGGGAGACATCAACGTTCCCCAAGTCCTTGCTGTAGGGTTATAAATTCAGCATATCCATCCCAATTGCTATCTACCCTGCCATATGCTCATTTCAGAGCTGTGAGTGTGACCCACCCAGAAATGTTCTCCTGCCAACTCCCCTTTGGGTGGGGCCTAGGAAATCCTCACTCATGGCAGCATCTCCCTGTTCTGGTGTCTATTCATCCTTTTGCTGTTTCTTTAGCACATTCTAACCCCTTCCCAAACCTTTTCTCTGCTCCCCAGCACAGGTCTCCTTGCAAATCTTTCCAGTGGAATGTACTCTGTTCTGGTGCTTCCCAGATGTTCAGTCCTCAAGGCAGCAGCTGGTGGGCAATCAGGGTGCCGGCCCTGAACCAGCCTGACCAGCCTACTCTGATTCCACTAGGGAGTCTCAGCGACTTCCTCAATTTAGTGACTCACATAATCATTCTCCACTTGGAACATCCAGTTCTGAACCATGCCATCTCCCAGAAATTGTAATTCCAGTCTCAGCCTCATCTTTACAATGTCCCTTTGGCTTTCCAATGGTGTTCCAGGAAACTTGTTCCTGTGGGTCCTCTCTCTCTCCCCTTTCAGGCGGCCAGGATGAAAACACAATTTGGGCTCATATCCAGGAGTATGATTTTAATTCAAGATGCAACTGGGCACTACTCCTTAGTTCCAAAATTCTTAACAGCAACACTCCACCCCCAAGTCGTAACACTCACAAAGCCACCCACATGTTACAGTTTTAGAGCTGTGTAATGATTAATGAAATACAGTGTATTGTTCTACTTCATTTAGTTTAATGGCTGCATCATGTACCATGGATGTCCCATAATTTGTTTAACTAATCCCCTATTGAAGAACATTAAGGTAATTATTATTGTTATTAGACAAGCAGCTGAACCTTGGAAACACGCTCTTAAATGCTTTCCCTCTGAGGAAAATGAAGACGCTAACTGCTTCTTATCAAGCTAACCATGCCCTTGGAGATTACTGTACCCCAGCCTGAGAGTCACTGGCATCCTCAGAGATGGTTACAGATGGGAGTGGGCCACTCAGGGGTACAGGGTGGGAAAAGGTTGACAACCAGCACAGCCTTTGAGGAGTGAATTCTCAGTGAATCGAGGAGAGTGAAGAACAAACCTCTAAAACACCCACTAGTGAAAAAGTAACCAAACTTTCTTGTATTTGCCTCTGATTATAATCCTCAGACCCCTCTTTTGCCCAGCCATGGAATGTCTTCCTGGATATGCTTGTGGTCTGATGTCACCTCCTCTTATAAGTTCAGAAAGGACTGCTTGCTGTAAATGAGGGAAGCCAAGAGACTGGAGGTGTCTGCACAACCACAGCCCTCCTCAGATGAAGGTAGGCTCCTCACTCATAATATGCCGGGCTTTGTGTCTTGTGACAGTGCTTCATAGCCAAAGGCAGCCACATTTAGGCAGACAAGAGGGAAGCCAGGCCTATGAGAACTCTCCATACACAAGGGAGACACTACACTGAACAGTGACAAAGAAACCTAATACAGAGCCCAGGCTTGATGGTGAGACCGCAGAAAGATGGTGTGGAAGCAGGACAGCTGTCAGAAGTGGCTGCTCTATGGCAGACACTCTTCTAAACACTTAACAGGTTCCAACTCTTTTAACCTCATAGTAGGCTGTGAGATAGGTGCTATTATCCCATTCTAGAGATGAAGAGACTGAGCACAGAAATGCTCAAAGTAAGAACCTGATGGCACTGAGATCAGAATCCCGCAGTGTGACTGATTCTCCTCCCTTGACACTGGCTGTTCTTCAACGTAAGCAGAAAGTGGCCACAGTGGGAAGCAGTCAAGAGTAGATAAAGAAACATAGTTTGGTGATTGCCAGGAGGACTCAGGTTGGGAACTAAGGGCACCGACTTCCGGGGAGAAAACAAGATGACCAGGTCACCAGGACAGCCATTGGCCCCAGAAGGATAAGAAGCCCTTCCTCCCATGCTCCAGGGGAGTAGGGCATAGCTTCGATGGTTTCTAAAGCTCCCTCACCAGGCTGCATTAGGCCTCGAGTTACAGGAGCCAGTCTTTGTTTCCTAGGGCCTGAAACAGCCTAACCAACTTGCTTTATTATGTTAATTGTGAGGATAACCGTTACAGCTAAAGGGTCAAAGAGAAGGGAAAAAGAAGATTAGGGTAAATAAACCAGGAGCTCCAGGGCCCAGCTGAACTGCAGATCAAAAGACAAAGGAATTGTGTGTCTTGGGACTTTTAAATCAAACAAAGCCGCCTCTGTAACTACAGCCCTCTGTACCTCAACACAACTAACTGCCAACTGAATTTCCATTATGTTTCACAGTTTCAACCATTTTCATGTACTATGTTTATTTAATTGTCCCATCAACCCTATGAGGCATGCCAAATAGGTATTACAATCTCCATTTTACAGAAGAAAAAGCTGAGGCCTAGGAAGGTGGGAATTGACCAGGGTTATACAACTAGACAACGGCAGAGCCAGAACTAGAACCATGATTTCCCAGTGGTGTATGGAAGCTGGTGGGTCATATCAGCTCTTGAGAGGCATGTGCACGCATCTCTTCTCAACTCCACATTCCATGACATCACTTTGTAGCTTGAAATTAGTCATAGTGAGAGTATTTACACCTGGAAATCAGCAAACACCGCATATCAGAGCTCCCCTACTCCCCCTGCCACCCAGAGCTGGGTGTTGACCATTTACCAGCACACTACTGAGCATATCCCAATAATTTCTCAAGTTGGTGCTAAAGAAAATGTAATGGCCCTTGAGAGAAGTTGAAGCATAATAAACGAGGTCGGAGAGGACTATTTTCCCAAACCCTTCAAGTTTTCCCACTGTGGCAGCAGAAATCATAAGAACTATCATCTATTTTGTGCTTGCTAAGTGCCAGGCTCTGCGCTATGTGCTTTATGCATTATCTAATTTATTCCTCATCACAACCCTTTTCTAATGATGAGGACACTTGAGAAGTTAAGTAAATTGTTCAAGGTCACACAGCTAGAAAGTTGTGAAGCTGGGATACAAATCTAGGTTTGTCCGAACTTCTCAATCATTGTGCCATTGTCTTAATCACTATTATTATTTCATAAGTAGAATGGACTTTTCTTCTAAGTTCCACTGAACCCCTCCTTCTCCCGTCTTGTAAACATATAATGGAATTATAACTAAAATCAATCAAGACAACTAATTTCTAACACACAATGAATATTTTAAGGGCCATCTCAAATCTCAATAAATTCTATAACCTATTAGACCATTTTAGTAATTTATAATCATTGCCTATAGAGAATGTCAGAATTAATATTCTGCTCTCTTATTGTTTCAACCATCAGAGATATCTTACATGATAATTGGCTCTTGGCAGCCACAGTCTAACTCAATTTATTTATGAATAACTTGTATTTATATTTTATAGATATTGTTTTAATTATTAAATCACTACATCTTGGAAAGAAATGTAATTTTGTTATAGAGCAAATGTTCTTCATGTTGATGTCTGTAATGCCATTTTAAAAGTGTATGAGGATAAAAAGATTGCCTAGGTTTCAAAGACAAAATTTGTTACAGTTTGCTGGAAAACATTTTTTCAGAAAATAAATAATACACGTGCAGAATTGTTGAGAGATCTAAAATGATTATCTTGATGATTAAGGGAAAAAACCTACCTGCTAATGCACTTTAACCTATATGTCCGGAATTAATATACTAATTCAAAGAGATGCGCTGACTTGAATTAGGTAACTAAGTCAGGAGGGCGGTGTCATTGAGTCAACAGAGCATGGATTTGGGATTGACAGCAGGAACCTGGCTTCAAATCCCAGATCTGCCGTTTTCCATCTGTATGACCTTGAGTGAGTTGCTGAACCCACTCTGAATATCAGTTTCCCACTTGAAAAATGGGAGCAACAATACCTACCAAACGATAGAGTTACAGTGAGGATAGGACTGGTTATATAATTTGCGGAGTACAGTGCAAAATGAAACTGCGGGGTCCCTTGTTAAGTTAAGAATTTCAAAGCAACAGCAGAGCACTAAACCAAGTGTGGGCCCTTCTGAACACGGGCCTTTATGAACTGCACGGGTCATACGCCCATGACACTGGCCAAGGGTAAGGATAACATTAAATGCAACAGGTAAACTGCATCCCACCTAGGAGGTACCTGAAGAATGTCAGCTATTTCTGTTTTAGCTGTTTGCCACCTTATTTTTATACAACGCGGAAAATAAATCTAATAGTCACCTTTTTTTGAAGACAAGTGCAGGTCAAGCTTCACAGAATAAGTTCATAGATATCCAGCACTGAAGGGTTCAAAGGCACAACCATTCAGGGTGGAGCAGGGCACAGGACCCAGAAAGTGGCACCAACCCCCAGGCTCACCTGCCCCGTTTTGATTGTCGGTCAATTTTTGGAAAAGGAATAGAGAACGCAGGATTCTGTTTCCTAGTGGAGGTCTTGAAACCATAAAGCTAATCTCATTGGGCTTTGCGCTACATTGAATTAAACTCCTAATTCTAATTTCACCAAATAGGGTTACCGGGAGAACAGGAAGTGAAGCTTGATAACTGAGTTCCACTGTCCAGAGGGAGTCGAGAGAGAACAGAAAATCAATTTCCTGACTGCAGGGAAGCGGGTGAAGCCATTCTGATCTGCTGGGAGCAGCTTGTTTCTTTTTAAGGAAGCGAAGACATTTCTGACAGACTTTTCACATAGAGGGGGCCATAATAGTTTTCTAACCATTTTTCTTTGGGGATCGTCTTCATCGCAGGCTAAGGGAGCCCCCGCTGATTTTCTTTGTTCTTACCTACTCCAGGGAAGGGTACCCTGACTAGACTAAGGATTAGAAAGGTGAGTGTCCCTGAGGTGGAGGCGTTGATCCATCTCACCCAGATATTCAGGGAGTTCCTTTTTGGATTATTTTCCTTAAATGTCTGTGTCCAGCTTCTTCTCAAATCCTACGGCTTTGATCTTCACAGCTCCCCACTTTCTTGCCTGGGCCAGAAGGGGCCACCCCAACTTCCCAATGGTTTCAGAGCACTTTCTGCTTTGCACAGTGCCGTGCGTTTCTGCCTGATGGCCTAGACTGGAGCTGAGCTTCACAGTTTGGAACACCTCTTCCAGCAGGTAGACCCAGGTCTCCACTTCATTCTACATGCCTTGACAGTGGGAGACAAAGACGAGAGTTGTTTTACAAAGAACTTTTACTTGTAGTATCCTGAGGAGGATTTCTGTTACTCATTGACTTTAGAATCCTTCACAGCACTTAGCACAGTGCCTTCCATGTAGTAAGTGCTCAATCATTATTTGCTGAATGAATATATTTCTATGGTGCCATTTCTTTCATCTACTTAGTTTTATCCTGCCATCTAGACCATAAGCCCCTTGAAGCATTCATTTATAAAAATATTTGAGTGCCTGCTAAGTGACAGGAAAATTATGAAAACGAAATGAACGAATGTGACTATCAAATACTAAAATATATGCTCCTCTACAATAACAACATGACGTATCTGGAGAGGGAAAGTGACTTGTGGGGCAGAAAAGAGCTGGTTCAGTCATCTAACGACAGACCTTCCCAGGGCCTGGAGTTTACCTCACTGCTGGGACCGAGATCTGGGAAGGTGAGGGTCCCAGTGTAAGACACAGGATGGAGAAGCTCAGCTTTAGGATACTTTGTGATGATAATCATGGAATCAGACTTGTTGTCAACTGGGGTCTTCCCCAAACAAGTTATAACCTGGTGACTCAGTCCATTCGGGCTGCTATAATAAAAATAGCATAGACTGGGTGGCTTAAACAGCAGGCATTTATTTCTCACTGTCTGGAGGCTGGGAAGTCCAAGAACAAGGCGCCGGCAGCTTTGGTGTCTGGCAAGAGCCTGCTTCTGGTTCACAGATGGTCGTCTTCTTGTTGTGTCCTCACAAGGTGGAGGGGGAAAGGGAGCTCTCTGGGGTCTCTTTTTTAAGTACCTCCCAAAGGTCCTGCCTCCTAATACCATCACATTAGGGATCAGGTTTCACATATGAATGGGGGGGCGGCGCTGGGGCACAAACATTCAGTCTATAGTACCTGTCAAGTGCAAGTTTGTTTTTAGAAGCACCAGGGCATAGTGAGATAAACACATCAGACAGAATGATCTTGTCCATTATGAGCTGAGCTTTCTGGGGCAAGTCATTTCACCTCTCTGAGCTCTGCTTATTTCACCTGTGGAGTGCAGTTACTTAAATTCGTAGACACCTATTAAGGGCCTATTGTAGAACTGCCACGGGGTGAACTGAGGCAATAACTGATCCCTCTACAGCAGTGCTTGTGTACACAACCAGACCCAATGACCCTCTTTCATGATATTTATTTTAATGCCTTGTATTAGTCAAGTTTCTCCAGAGAAACAGAACCAAAAGGATATCTATAGATACATAAGAGGAGATTTATTATGGGAATTGCTCACACAGTTATGGAGGCTGAGATATGCCACAATACGCCACCTGCGAGCTGGAGAACCAGAAAAGCTGGTGGTATAACTCAGTCTAAGTCTGAAGGCCTGAGAAACAGGAGCTCCAATGTCTGAGAACAGGAGAAGATAGATATCCCAGCTCAAGAAGAGAGAGAAGAAATTGTCCTTCTTTTCCTTTTCGTTCTATTCAGGCCCTCAAGGGACTGGATGCTGCCCACCCACATTGGTGAGGGTGGATCTTCTTTACTCAGTGTGCTGATTCAAGTGCTAGTCTCTTCCAGAAACACCCTCACGGACACACCCAAAAACAATGTTTTACCAGCTATCTGGGCATCCCTCAGCCAAATTGATGCATAAAATTAACCATCACATGCCCCTTTCCAGTGTTGAAATGCAAAATTATTAAAACCTAGCTATATGCATAATTTCAAAGAATTAAAAATAATGCTCTGCAATATAAAAGAGAAATGAAAAGCAATTTATACTACTACTTATATGTGTATATTTCAATGTGTAAATGCTTGAGCACACCACATCAGAAGATAAAACATGCCTTCCCCAATTTCCATAAGTCCTCTGGAGGGTGGTTCTGCCTCCCATCCAGTTCTGTGGGAAAGGGGAGCAGATAGCAGGGACCATTCCTAGGGCCAGGGATCAGCCAACTCCCCGGGCATTAATCTTTGCCCTCTCACTGCTTTGGGTGACCTCCCACCCCCAGCCCCTACCCTGACCCCATACACCCGCAAGGAATGAGGTGAAGCATCCAGGATATATTCTACCCCTTTACTCCCTCCCCTGTAAAGCTCTGCCTCTCCTGGGCCAGGAAGACATAGCAGAAGGTCCTAGAAGGACTTTGATGCCCTGGGTCTGAGGCTCAGAGGAGATGAGGGCCATCCAGGCTCTCTGTTCTTTCTGGAGGACACAGAAGAAGACCGGGGAGGTATGCTCAGCTGTCTCACTCAACTCCCTCACCTCCCAGGAGGAACTAAAGCGCCATACTCTGAATCTAGCTGTCTCTAGCTTGCTGGGTGGCCCTCGTTTGGGCTGGCTGTCTGGTCCTTAGGTATGGTCCCTGATTTCCCAGCTTTTCTATGTTTGGGCACACTTAATTGACAGGGCTTGGCTCCTTGAGGCTGGGCCTGGGTCTGCAAGTAAGTGATGAGGGACCCCAAAGCCTCAGGCATGAGATGGGGAGTGTCAACTGCCCTCCTGCAGCAGGACTGTCTCACATGCTGACCATGAGGCAACCACAAGGGCGCTCACTGACAGCTTGGGGGGCTGGGGTACACCAGGACAGCAGAGGGAGCAAGACCTGTCATTTGGACAGGCTCTCTTTGGCCCTTTCTTCTCAGGGGCAAATGAGTCACTGGGAAGAGAAACAGAAACCCTTCCCCAAATGGTACCTCATGGCCACAGCACCCCTGATCAAGGTCTTTGCTCAAACCCAAGAACAGGAGCTTCTCTGGCCACTGGTGAGTTGTATTCAAGTCTGCCCAGAACTTGCTTTAAAGCCATGAAGCAGGACTCTGAGCTGTTCTCTAGGCTTTCTAGCTACAGGGGCAAGGGGCCTACTCTGAGTTGATTCTTGGGGCTGGCTGTTACCCTGGGACCACCGTCAGCTCTGTCTACCAGAAGCAGGGGCCTGAGGTGGCTGGCCTGTTTCCTGGTGGGTCTGGCATTTCCTCTGGCCCAACCTCAGTGTGCCCACTGCTTGAGGGAAGAAAATGCCCACACAGCCAGACCAGAAAATGGTTCAATGGTGCTCCCTGCTGTTCACACACTAGACTGCGTGGATTTGCAGACGGAAAAGCCAACTTGTTTCTCACCTGGAAGGGAGAGGAAACTTTTTTTAAGTGCTGTATTACTTAACCATTGCTGCATCACAAATGAGAGGCTTAAAACAACAATACACATTTATTATCTCGTCCTGTCTTTACGGGTCAGGAATTTGGTTTGGCTGGGCAGTTCTGGCCCTGGGTCTCCCACAAGGTTGTCATGAGATGTCAGCCAGGCCTGCAGTCATCTCAAGGCTTGACTAGGGCTGGGGGCTCCACTTCTGAGGTGGTGCACTCACATGGCTGACAAGTTTGTGCTGGCTGTTGGCAGGAGGCCTCAGTGCCTCTCCGTGGGACCCTCTCCACAGCTGCTCACCGAGTCTCAAGACATGGAGACTGACTTCCCCCAGGGTAGGTGATTCAAGAAGCTGAAGTGAAAGCTAAAATGGCATTTATGTGTGGCCTTGGAAGCCACACACTGTCACTTGCACTATCTTTACACAAAAACTAGCTGTGATTCATTGTGGGAGGAAAATACATGAGGGTATGAATTCAAGAAGGTGAGGATCCCAGGGCGCCGTCTTAGAGGCTGGCTATATCAGGGACCTACCATATGCTAGGTGGTATACAAATAATGTAAAACAACAACAATCATAGTATACAATTAGCAATTATTTCATGCTTCTTATGATGTATCCAGATGCTAAGTACTTTCCCTGAGTTATGTCATTTATCTTCACAACAATCCTACAAGCTTGGTTATTATCCATTGAAGAGGTTAGGAAATTGCGACTTAGAGAGGTTAGGTTACTGAGGCCATACAGCCAGTTTAAGTGGTTGAATCAGCATTCAAGGCTTTGTTCTGTGGTCACCATGATAAATGTCTCCCTAGGCATTTGGCGCTAGTAACCAAGGAGGTGGGCACAGATGAGGGAACTGAAGCTCAGAGAGGTCAAATAATATAGTCAAAGTTACAGAATCAGAAAATGGCAGAGCCAGGATTTGAACAGAGGCAACTCCAGAACCCATGCTCTGTCTACCTTGTGGCATTGGTCCAGAACAGAGGAGAGAGACACAGAAAGGAGACCAGAATTCAAAAAACAGGGCAGCCAGCTCATCCAGCGCCTTTGTACCTATCAGAAACAACACCTGCTTCTGGACAGCTGTAGCTCTGCAGGCGCTGGGCTTGGTGGGCTCAGTCTCCACTTTCTTCCTCAGCCGGGGTCTCCTGGCCAGGGCAAAATCTGAGTGTTGTAGCCCTAGGGTAGGAAGTTAACACGTAGACAAATGGGAGAAAGGTGATCATAAGCATAAGAGGACGGTTGCAGGGGAAAGAGAAAGAGGAGAGAAAAATTAATAAACAGAAAAAAGGAGAAGGGAGAGAGAAAATTAGGAGATGAGGAAAGGGAGGAGGAAGAAAGGATGAAAATCAGACCAAGTGTGTGGGGTCTGATTAGTCCTCTCAGGCCTACGCCTGGGACCTTCTCTACATGTGGCTGGCAGCTCCAGCAAGGCCGGGGAAGCAGAAGACCAAGTGCACGGAGTCCTGGGTGGCCAGTTCACACGTTCCTCCCTGCCCTCTTCCCCACCTCCATTACTAGTCTGGGCAATGGGGAGAAGAAAAACCACTCCAGCACGAACTGGCCAGAGGACAACCTAGTCTCAGGTAAAATGGGGTGGCAGCAGGGTGAGCAGCTTCCTGGGAGACCCAGGGAAACCCAATCCAGAGGATAATCACTAGAGTATCAGGGAGCTGACTGACGGATTGATTAACTAGAAGAGAAAACTGGGAAGTATAATTGGTGGCTTCACCATTGTGCTTCTCTTTGCAGTTTGATCCCCAGAGCTGTTTAACTGTCAGGTTCAGCCAACGATTGTTACGGGCCAATGATGGATTAATGTCTACTTGCCTTTGTGTCTGAATTTAAGCTTTACTTTTCACTCAAGGATATGGAGAAAAAAAACATCTGGAGGAGCTGATAATTTAAAGTAAGTATGAAGAATTATGAGATTCAGAAGCAGAAAGACCCGGATTTGAATCCTCTTTTTACCAGTAGCTGTAGATGAGGAATCCCTACCCACCCTGTTAGCCTTAAGAGCTCCCAGTCCTGAGAGTTCAGCAGCCTCCCAGAGGCCAGTCCATAGCAGGAGGGTGAAGCAAAAAAAATCACTTTTTTCCCACCTCTAGCCTCTCCCTACTCCAATGCTATCTCACAGTTGCAAATTGGCATTCTAAAAAAATCTATTTGTTTATTTCACTCTTCTGCTTATAAGAAGAAGAGTGGTTTCCATCTACCCATAGCATAAAATTCAAATTCCTGAGCATGGCGAGTCAAGCTCTTCATTGTCAGCCCCTTACTACCTTTTTAGCTTTATCTTCGATCAGTTCCTGTGTACCTTGTTACCTCTGGGCTTTGCTTATGCTGTTACTTTTTATTGAAAATATTTCTCCCTCTCTCTGCTTGGTACTCTCCTATTCAATCTTCAACCTGATTATCCACCTATCTATCCATCCAACCAACCATCCATCCTGCATCCTGAAACTCTACTTCAGTGCTTCTCAAGCTTGCTTGCACATTGGAATCACTTAGGGAGATTTAAAAAACACTAACGTCCTGTCTCACCATCAGAGATTGTGACTTAATTGGTCTGGAGTGTGGCTTTGGAATTTCCAGATCCCCAGGTGATTCTAATGTGCAGACAAGTTTTGGGACCACTGCCCCACTCTATACCAGATATTGAATAGCCCCTGAGGACTTAGAGATAAAAGTTGGTCTAGACTAGGAATTTAGTATAGAGGAGAAACAGATCAGTAAGTATATAATTACCCAACAATGTATGCAAGTGCTATGAAAGAGGTAAGCCAGGGTATTCTTGGGCAGGTACAGGAGGAGCACATAACCTAAACTTGTGGGACTGAGGCATGGGTGGTCAGAGCTGCTGAGTCTTCAAGAACAAGCGGGAGTGTTCCAGGCAAAGAAGGGGGTGGGCATCCCAGTCAGAGGGAATACTGAATGCAGCACAGTGAGCTGGACAGAGCATGTCACTTACGCGGCTGGACAAGAACTTAGGGTGACTGAAGCTTTGGGGGCAGTGAGCCTGCAGAGGCAGACAGGAACTTGCAGGGAGTAGGTGTCAGGGATGGGACCTGGCCAGACTTAGTGGCTGTGAATGCAGGAGAGGTAGGGCGGTTGGTGAACTGGGAGGGGAGATAGTAAGAACTGGTAGGAAGGCCTTTCCTTCTCCAGGTAAGTCTCCCTCACATATTCTCCACCTACACACTCCAACAGAGATCCTAACCATCTTTTTGCCTCTGGCCCATAGCTCTGTGCCTGTCAGAGAATAAATGCTCATGCCTCATGCCACATGGTGAGGCAGAAAAAGCACAGGCTTCACAGTCAGGTCAATTTGATTCAACACCCAGTTCCACTCCTTACAAATGGTGTGATGTAGGGTAAGTCAGCCAGGTTCTCTGATCTTGGTTTTCTCCACTATAAAATGGAGAAAATGCCAAACTCATAAGAGAACTTTGAGGATTGGGAAAAACTCGTTTGTAATCCAGGGACCACAGTGTTTCTCAAAGTGTTGTCCCTGGACCATCAGCTTCAGCATCCACCTGGGACCTTGTTAGAAATGCAAATTCTCGGGTCTCACCCCAAAATTGCTGAATCAAACTGAGAGTGGAGCCAGCAATCTGTTTTAACACACCCTCCAGCTGATTCTAATGCATGCTAAAGTTTGAGAAAGACTGGTGCATGTAAACTGCTTCATCCCTATACTTGCTTTTCTGGAAGGCTATACTATTAAAAACAGGAAAATTCCAACTGGCCACCTGGCTCTGGCCTCTGTTCCAAGTCCCTCCTTTTGCTTTCCTTCCCAAGTTGGTCATTGCAGATGTAAGGCTTAGGGGGCCCAGGCTTTGAAATCAGAGTCTGAGAGGGAGTTCCATACCAGCTGTGTGTGTATGTGTACGTGCACAGATGCTTGACCTCTAAGTAAAGCTGTGTGACCTCCAAGCGTGCACTTCCTCATCTGTGAATGGGAGTGATAATACTCACAGGCCAGTCACTGATCTAAGCACTTACTACACATTAGCTCATATTATCCTCACCACAGCACTATGAAGTTAGTACTATTATTATCCCTGTTTTAGAGATGAGAGAGCCAAGGTACAGAAAGGTTAAAAAACTTGGGCAAGGGCATAGTTATTAAGTGTTAGAGCTGGGATTCAGGCACAGGCCTTCCATGCACAGAGTCATGTTATTAGCCAGTCTGCCTCCCAAGGCTGCTTTGAAAATGTTCATATGTACAACCTTTAGCGTACTCTGCTGTGCTCTTTGTTGTGTTGAAACACCTCACCCTGAGCAGTCTTTGCCCTGCTACTTACAATAACTTGGCTTAGTCACTTCACATCCCTTGGCTTTAGTTTCCAAATGTTTAAAATGAGAGAGTGGACTAAATGAGGGATGTAAGCTGGAGCCCCTAAGGCCCAAAGAATAAACTGTGTTTGACTAGCTATTTTAAGTTGAAAGTGACTGTCTTTAAGTGGTATATGCTCACCCTCTTCACGCTGTAACCACCACTTTCAGTAGCCTTACAGCAGGCCCACTTCCCTTATTTTAATGAACTCTCTAGCATCCAAAGGCATTTAAGTTTGAGATCGCTGATCAGACAATGCTTAAATCTGAGGACCTATGAATATACTCTTCCTTTACCTTCCTTCACCTTTCTTCTTTCCCCAACTCCAACTTAAAGAGCACTTTATCTGAGATTTTTCTTGTGCAAATAATGCTCTGAGCCTTGACTCCCACCTTTGTTACAGAAGTCTTCTACTTGGCAGGGCTGTCAGATGTGAGCTGATTTCTTATTGCCATGGACCATGAAAATGCTGATTTTCTATTTGCTTCTGGAAGGGAGACAGATGAAGCTTGTTGTAGAATGTAAGGTTAATCCAATCTCAGAATCCACTGCACATGGAAAGATGTTTCCTGTTGTTTTCATTTAATCTGGAAGGTTTCTTCTTTCCAAACTTAGAAATTAATCAATAGCTGGAAGAACGAAGGCCTTTTATTCTGCTTCATGAGCTTACACACCCCTACGTTGCATGCCTTTCATTTCCTGCAGCAAGAATATATTCAGTATTGATACAGTGGCTTTGAGGATTTTTACTGGGCTTTGCAAACATCCTTCATCTGGCCGCTGGGAAGGAGGTGCCAGGTGTTGCTGACTATTAGTGTATTGCCTGACACATAATCGGCACTCAAATATTGCTGAATGGATAAATGAATGAACATTTTAAATGCTTTCTAGCAACTGGAGCCTACATTAGTTAAATAACTCCTTGACACTCAATTTATAGGATTATATTTTATTTTTAGATACTGTATAGCTTATAAAGGGTTTTCACACACTTTCTCTAGAAATTACTTTCCATATTTTAAGGTTGAGGAAATGACGCTTCAAGAGGTTAGCTAACTTCAAAGTCATATGTGACTTCAAGTTGTCATTATCAAAATAAAAGCCAATATTAAAAAACAGTTGTTGAAAAAAGTATTTTTTGAAGTTGTGTAAGCTAAAGCCTTAGATACTAAAACATAGGAGGAAAAAAATGACTTACCACAAAAACTGGAAAGAGTACTATTATTTATATGGTACTTTATAGTTTCCAAAGCATTTTCTCATATGATTTCATTTGAACCCCACGACACCTCTACTCCATTGGAGTAAAATCGTTTCTTGCTTCAGGTTAGGTGACAGACTACCTCAGATACTATTCTTTTCCAAAAGATGGGTCAGGTCAGAGTGGCAGTTAAATATTCAATTTCTTGCACACTCATGCCATCTACTGGTACTTTTCTGGTACCATGGGTTGCAACTGCTTTTATATTAAAAAACATTTTTTCTTCACTGTAAACTTCAGCGAGACCACTCAAATGTTTCACGCCTTCTAACTCAAGTCCTTAAAAAGACCCTCCCTGCCATCACAATCTTTGAAACTCTTTTTGTAAGGAGGCTACTCTGAAACTGGACCTAAATCTTACTTAGGAAAGGGATTGAAATACTTTTATTCCTTTTGGCATACTGACAGGCTTTAGAAGTGCCTCTGAGCACCTTCCAATTGGCTTCGAAACTGGGGGAAGGGAGACGGCTTAGCTAAGGACAGAGAGCACTCACGGAAGCTTCACACTTTCGTGGTAATGCTTCCCCTCTGCCCAGTATTTCCCGAGGGGTGTGGGTAGAGCGGCTTAGCTGAGAAGATGGTAGCCCCAGACTGACAGCTCACTCCATGGTGTGGCAACAGTTGGCGGAAGAGTGACACTGAAGAACAGCTGAAGCCAACCTCTGACTCAGGGGCACACCAGGGGGCTTTCTCAAGCTGCACCAGCCCCTGAAAACCTCTGGTCAATCCTCGGGAACACAAACACCACCTTCTTCAAAGCTGGGCTTTCAAATTTGCTCTGGATCTGAGATTTTTGAATTACTGGAAGGAATCTGTTTTTGTACTTTGCTTTAAATTCAGATGACTTCATCTCTGGGGCAAATTGGTAGAGGAGGGTTAAAATGAGATGATTTGTTATGTATATAAACCATTTCTCTCACAGCCTTAGGATTCCTTAAAAACCAGACTAACACCATTACAGCAGTAGTGTGAAACAGGCTGAGATAAACACAGGAGAAAGAAAACTGGGTTTCAAAAGTAACTAGTCGGTACCTATTAGTGGAAATCCTTGTAGGATTCTTCTCAAAAGTCATCTTGTCTGGGAGGGAAAAAATGGAAGCTTTTACATTTTTATTTTCTTTCTTTATCATTGAGGTTGTATTCAATGAACCTTTTTTTAACTTTTCTTCCTTCTGCTCCACGGTAGGAGAAAAACAGAAGTTTTGATGATTTTTGAAAGCAAAGTAAAATGTCTATTATAGCAGATTATGAAAGATTCCTCATGACTAAGGTCAAGTTAGCAACATTTGATAAACAGATTTCAGGCCCTAATTTGCTTAATGGTTTAGTAGCATACATCAAAACCAGGAAGGATTTAAAGAACTTTGAAAGCATCTAGTCATTCTCTAATTTAGAGCAAAATCAAATTGTGGTTTGTTCAGTATTACTCAGAGTAGTTATTCCATACACTGCTCATTGCTTAACAGGTTTTTAGGGCATATATTTCACTATATTCCAACAAGAATCAGTTAAGATAGGGCTTGTTTTTTCCAATTCTTACTTGAGAAGACTAAGGTTCAGAGGTGACGTCACACACTTCCCAAAGTCACACAGGAAATAAATCAGAGAGTCAGCATTGATGACAGGTCTTTAAAGTCTAGTGATCCTTCGAGGAAACCTTTTTCCCGGAGACTTCTCGTCTCCTTAAAGTCAGTTTATCTAACTGTTGCACTTATCCAATTTTAAGTCAGTTTTTAAGCAGGTGGAAATCATATCAATCTGTTGCTTATTGACACTTCTAAGGCTGTGGGCCTCTTGTGAAAAAACACCTGCTTTTACCAGGCGCTAACACACCACAACCATAATTTTGAGCTTGAATAACCCTTTGAGTAGTGATTCTCACATATTAGCAGACAGGTTATCTTTGCAGCTTGGTAAAAAATCTGGATTTCTGGGTTCCACCTCAGAGACCAATCCAGTATTGGCAGGGGGCAAGCAGTCATGGGGACATAAATCACTGTTTAACAAACCTCCCAAGTGTTCAAATTGCTGATGACTTCAAAAACCTAAATATGTAAAGTGATGCCCAGGATCACAAAACCCTTAATGGAGCTTTGGAATGTATATTTTATGCCTTAACATAGAAGTTTCAATTTGGGAAGCCCCAATATTTTAGAATGAAGCAGCCATAAAATTCGCACCCAATTAAAGATGAGTATCCCAACTTCTCCTTAGTTCTGCTTTATTTCTATAATAGATATCTTCATATCAATGCAAGAGCTGACCTAACAGGAGTTTTTCAGTTTAATCTTGCTCTATTCCCAATTCACATCTTCCCTAGAAGAAACAGTTTTGGTTTTATATGGCTCCTGGTGAGAAGCTGGTGTTAAAAACAGACATGCAATTAGTGGATATCTGTTTAAACTGTGAGATATTTTTGTAACTGTTGTGGAAATGAACCATCATAAACATGTCCCTGAATATTTTATAATCGGTAGCTTCCCATTCCTGCCTGATCAAAAATTACCTGTGGACTGATTCCACCCTAGCCTGGGGCCCAGACTCCGCATTTAAACATCCCATATGACTTTCATGAATAGGTAAATTTAGAAAACAGATATGGCACTGCTATTTTCCCCTCCAATCCCAAAGCAGCCACTCACAATTGTAACTTAAAGCATTACATAATTACTAACAAATTTAGTGTCTTTAAGTAAAAGCACTCAAGTTTCTTAAGATCACAACTTATGGTCACTGTCACCTAAAACTAAGAGAAAGGATTCTCAAGTCTTCCAAGGCTTAATCTCTATACTCTTCAGTAATCCACTTACTATGCAGTATATTCACCTTCCTTCACACCCCAAAGCAAAACCATCCCCATTAGTGGTTTCCCATCTCTAGTGAACAGTGTGTTTGCTTTTCTGTAAATAATCCAATCTGACTGGATCTTCCATATTGCCTTTTTTTGGGCAAATGGAATAGTGTTTAAAAGGAAGGCATAAAGGAACCTGTTGCTGTGGTACATGCCACAGTCACCTGAAAGCTAACCTAGTGATGTGACATTTAGTCGCTCACTGCATAACAACGTTTCAGTCAACAACAGACCACATATACAACGGTGGCCCCATAAGATTAGTGCCATATAGCCTAGGTGTGTCGTAGTCTATACGGTGCAGGTCTGTGTAAATACACTCTGTGATGTTCACACAAGGATGAAATTGCCTAATGATGCACTTCTCAGAATGTACCTGTAGTTAAGCAACACAATTGTACTTTATTTGTTCATATATACTATAGTTGTCAGTGTCTAAGGCAAAAGAATCTCAGAGAAGTTAATATTGGCAAACTCAGTTATCTCCAGGTGTAAAATTAGGTAGAGTTAACTAAGCCAGACTGTCACCTTATTACTGACAAGTGAAGAAAGCTACAGCTACTCAAAGGTATAACATACGTTCATAGATAAAAATTAAGACAAGATGATCACTAGACAAGGATCAGTGGAAAATAAGTAGCAGTATTGCACCAATGCAAGACAAAATATACTTTATTGTGACAGCAAATGCACATAGTGCTGTAGGTAGGCATGCTACTAGGAATCTGCATATAATCAAAGGCAAGTATGGAAATGAATGGGAATGAAGGCTGTTTCTTAATGCTTGAAGATTTAGTCCATGGTAAAACAAGGATAGAGAAGAATTTGTGTCCACTTATCTCAAATGCAGTAATATACACCTACTTAATCAGAGACCTATGCCTCTAACCAAGAGCCCAAAGGCAAATAAGAGAAACAATCTTAACTGTACTAAGGAGTTACCTCTAATATCAGAGACAGATTTTGTTAATTGAAGCAAATTTCCTTTCTAGACAAAGACCTAGAAATTGAGCACTCAAACATCCATTCACTCATTTAAATAATTAGCCAATTTTAAATGTCACTTTTCCACCAGAAGCAAATACTAGAATATCTAGAAATAGTTTGGATAAAGAAACATTTACATTTTAACACTTCATAATGTTGTAAATTTGGGGCTAAAATAACACCCTGAGTCAAATTTGATCCCTTCAAGTGGAAAGTACAGTTTCTATTTCGACAGCTGAACTTCTGAGGGAAGATCTGAGAAAATAATGCTAAGAGATCTAATCCTTTGATGAAACTATTAGGCTCTACAGACTTGTCAAAATCAATGCAAAATTGAGGAGGAAAGGCAGAAACACTTCATGAAGCAGTGTTTTTAGTTAGGTTGCTGCATTTTCCCCCTTCTTTTAAAAGAGATGCAGATGAAATGCTTTCTGCATGAATGCACACTGATGTTCTGTTCAACTGTTTTCTAAATGCAATATTGTGCGTTTAAACAGTATGCTTTAATTTAAACAAAGTAATACCTTATACACAGTCAATTTAGCTTAAGAGATGAAAAGAAACACTACTATGAAAATTACTTGTCAAATACCCTGCTCTTTTTAAAGGTGTTTTTAAAAGCAACACAGGACCAAAAACATCCAACTATTACTTTATTTATATTACTATGCTTAAGTTACATGGAAAAGACAACCAAGCAGTTCTGCCCCACTTCAGGAAGTTTCCAATCAACACCAATTATGTGGTGACAAATAACTAAGAATGCTGACATCTTTGGGTCAAGACTGACAAGGAAGAATGGGCTCTGGTGCTACGGTTCATCTCCAACAAGAATATGGCACAATGGCCAGCACAAGCCATACTAACACTGAACCTTTAGCGCTGGTCACAAATTCGGATCTCTTCTCTGAAGCTAGCAAATCAAATGAAATAATTGGGTTTTTAAAAAAAGTCTTAAAATGAAGCTCAAATAAGTTTAAAAACCATGCTCTTGACACATTTTCCTTTCAAAATTTACAGAAAACACACTTTTTCACTCTAATAGCCCAGATTTTTTTCCTCACATAGCCCACCATGTAGCTGCAGACAGACTATTCTGCCTCAAGATGTAAACATCGGGGAAAAAAATTATCGGCATCTGCATAATATTCTTTCTACACACTGCTGTTGGATGGAAAATAGAAAATTTTAAAAAAAGAAAGAAAGAAAGAAAGGTTCCATCTTAGATTCTCACAACCTCTTGTTCCTCAGTTCATGAATCCGACTCTGATGCTAAGGTGACAGTGTATGTAAGTAGATTTTTGTTTTCAGTGAAGGAGACCTGGGAAAAGATGGAGTTCTCTCTTTTTCTTCAAGAGTTATCAGATGGTACATGCTCCTCAAAGCCCTCACTCTCTCGAACTAGAGCACGTTCCAGGATCACACGGCCTTCCTTATAACGCTGGCTGTCTTCAGTGGCAAACTCATAGATCCATCCCAGTTTGCTATTGCAGTTTTTGCAGCTCACATCTCGAACCATGTGGCGGCCAGTGAGCATGACCCGGTCTTGAACTTCACTGTACTGCAGGTTAACCACCTAAGGAACGTGTGAATACAAAATTGCAAAGGCATGTAAGTTATTTGTCAAAAAAATACACAATTTTTGGCTGGTGCAATAACAGCAACTTCAGAAAAGCAAAAAGCAGTAGTTACTTCAGTCAAATCCACAATATCCTACCCAAGAGCTATTTTTAGAAGCTGCTGGGAGAGGTAAACATCTGGAAATTGCACCACATTGGACATCTAACACAATCATGAATTATTGTACTAGTCCAAGCCACACTGTTCATACATACTAGTTATGTTTCTGGGTTGTAGTGGAGAGTCCTTGACCTGGAGTCAAAAAAACGTAGGATTGGGTCTAACTGTTATTCATCATTAAGTGATAAGTGCAAATAAGGCTACCAATGTAAAAGAACCTGGACCAAGTTTTCCATAAAAAACTAGACCAGGTAATTCCATAAAAAGTCTGCCAAATTTGTTTCTGAAAATACATTTTATACATAGGCTGGGAGAGACTAAGCCTACTACAGACCACACATTGTAATATATAGTTGTCAAGTGGGTTCAAACACTCTATCAAGAATTTCCAATGATTCAGAATACCCAATAATCTTCTACAATTTACTTTTCTGTAAAGGGCCAGATAGGAAATATTTCTGGCTTTGAGGGCTATATGGTCATTTTTTTCCTTTTTGTTGAGGAAGATTGGCCCTGAGTTAACAGCTGTTGCTAATCTTCCTTTTTTTTTCCCTCCCCAAAGCCCCAGTACATAGTTGCATATCCTACTTATAGGTCATTCTAGCTCTTCTATGTGGGATGCCACCACAGCATGGCCTGATGAGTGGTGTGTAGGTCCGTGCCCTGAATCCAAACTGGTGAAGCCTGGTCCACCAAAACAGAGTGTGAACTTAACCACTCGGCCACGGTCCAGCCCCCTATATAGTCTTTGTTCTAACTATTTAGCTTGCTATCGCAAAAGCAGCCATACACAATGCATAATGAATGAGCATGGCTGTACTGCATTAACTTTTATTTACAAAACAAGGCAGTTGGTCTGCCGTAGTGTGCTAACCCCTGCTCTATACCTAAATAGAGATCAAGGGGTATATATCAATTCCCTGAGAGAAAAACTTGTTTCTAAATGAACAGAGGGGTGTCCACAGGGGAAGTTTCGTTGGCCTTCTAAGAGCAGGACCTTGGACTAGTTCTGTTCCTTTGCCTAAAAGATTCAGAAATTCAACTTTGTCAGTACACATTAGACTCCAGGAGGCATAATCACATCAACCAATTTCAAAGCAAGCCGGAAACTATAGAAGCAGGCAGACAAGACACACATTTATAAATCAGGAAAACATTCTTCCTGCCAGCAACCTTATGTGACAATCCAAATCATAATTAGGAGGATGATTGGTGAGCAGAAATTAGAGCAAGGGAAGTTGGTTAGATGATCTTTATTCATCTGCATTGTCAAGCTATGTCAAGTTATGCGTATGTCAAGTTTAATACAGCTACCTTCCTATAAGGATAAATCAGTGTCTCAGCCCCTTCTTCCAAAGTCTGTGAAGTCACTACCAAATTCTTACACAGAATGTTTTCTGAAGCAATGGAGATGACCCTTCTCATTATAAGTCTTTAAACTTCCAAGGTTAAAAATCACATTCTAGTATTGCCTTCCTGAGGTCCCATCAAAGACAAGCTAGTGAGCAATCATTTCTATAGACTACAGCTCTCATTCTAACTCTTCCTGTTATTTCTAAGCTCTGAGGAGTATTCTGATACTGCTGTCAAATATATCTACTAAACCCACTTAGGAAATGAAACTGGTTATCCCACCAACCTTGTTAAAAAGAAATGCTCTGCCAGTGGCGCCTGTGAACCGAGTGGAGATGAGTTCTGAGCGGTTGGTCAGGATCGTATCACAGTTTGCACAAGAAAACAGACGGGTACCACCGATGTGATCAAGGAAAATTCTGCCCATTTTTACAGTTGAAGTTCTAAAAACCTAGGAGCAAAGGGAAAAGGAGAAGAAATGCATTATGATTTAAAAAAATGTGTTACTATTTGGTAGGGGTCACAGAGAACCTTTTCTATATATGTGATCTCTACTTTGTAGTACTCAATATGTGAAACAGCTGACTCTGAACAAAAGGATCCAAATTCACACACTGAACAAATAAACAGGCATACCCAAGCTAAGAATATTTTAGAAGCAGTGAGCCAAGGAAGTAAACATGCTTAGGCAAGGCCAAGGAATGTTATCACCTCTCTTTTGATTGCTATGAAAAAAATAGGAAGAAAGTGGAATATCAGCAAGTGAATGATGAAAAGTACATGCAAAAAGGTGAGAAAAAAGGTCTAGCCTAAGTGTTAAGTACACATTCTGAGTACGTATAATGTGAGAGAAGGCTTGTGGGGCATGAGTGGGATGAGCAGATAAGAGTAGAAAAAGGGGCAATCAGAAAACTAGAAAAGGGCAGTCTGGTTTGAGAGCATGGGTGAGCAGGTCTCTGGTCATCAGGTGCATCTACAACTGTGTACAGGTGATGGCACCAACATTAGTAAGTTTGAGTCTGTGGCGCTTTACTTATTTCAAAATCATCATGGCAACTGTGTGAGGTTATCACCCCCACTTCATAGATTATCCAAGGTTATTAACTGTTTTCAAGTACAGAAAATCATGACTGGAATGCAGTTCACCCAACTCTAGGCCAAAATCCTTCCATTACCGTACACTGCCTCCTCTAAGAGGACACACAAGACGGTCTAGGCCTGGCATAAGGTTAGGAAAACAAGAACAGAGAAGGGAAACATGAGCCATTATTACATAACTTATATTTAAGAAATCGTACCGATTCAATAAATCACAGAAGTGCTGAAACATTTGGGGAAAAAAGCTTTGAATCCAACTTTCGAAACAAGCATAATCACACTTCAATATTTCAAAAGTTGGGAGAGTTAATATATGTAACTCCTTAAATTCACAGCAATTAATTCCCTAAAAAACAATATTTTTAAATATCTATATGGAGTCAAGAATATACTATAGCTTTCAGTTAAAAAAGAATTTACTCCTGGGTATAGTTATCAGCAGCTATGTTTTAAAAATTTAATATTACATGTCTTTAAAACGGCATGCAGAGCGGACAGAGCTGCTACTATGAAAAAAACCCCTAGAATCTATGTCTGTAATAAGAATTCATCGCCATCTTAAATTGGGGGAATTCCATAACAAATTAAAAAGAAAATTCTATTCCTTCTTACATCTGTGAAATTCTTCAGACATTAGGCAGTCGAAATGTCATTGTCATGAAGATCACAATGATTCCCATTAAACAATATGATATGGAAGTTTAATAAGGAATGAAAACAAATGAATATAATCACAACTGAATTATATATATTTACTTGTATATAAATACAATATATTTATAATATATAATATTTATATGTATAAACACAAGTGAACATAATTACAAATTTGTAGCTAGTAAAAGGAAAACCAGTGCATTAACAAGACTGTCAATGAATAAACCATAGGTAAAAAAAAGACTTAAGAAATGATATTTAGCTTTCTGATTACATTTCTGCAAAATAACAACAAAAGGTAAGACTCACAGCCTACTCAGTCTTTAAGAGAGCATTACTTTTTCCAGATGCTCTCATTTGGTAGTGCAGGGACACAGCGTGAACAAAACAAATGACCCTTCCCTCACAAAACATAGGTGGAGATGTTTTATTTGTCCCACACACTTTTTCATCCTTAATAAAAAAGTTGAGCCGCCACTTAAAA
Source organism: Equus caballus (assembly GCF_041296265.1). Lineage (NCBI taxonomy): Eukaryota > Metazoa > Chordata > Mammalia > Perissodactyla > Equidae > Equus > Equus caballus. The sequence goes on from NC_091698.1 coordinate 82,218,485, forward strand.
TTTGAGAGATTTCATTAAAGAGCCTGTATGTTGGGCTTTTTTAACAACGGGGATCTGGCAACAGGGGGCATGTGTTCTCCTACAGCAACAACTGACTAGAGCTGAGTGGTGGCTGCAACTTCCCCCGGAAGGCCGTGCCATTCGCTCCGTCTACTCTGCTGCACATAATTACTTTACCTGTAAGACATCTGAGTTTACCACTCTCAAAATAAATAAAACATTCAACGACCCTGTGAGTTGATTCTGGTCATCTCTCCTAATACTGGTCATTTACAGAAAGGAATCAACAGTCTCACCTCTTAAAACATAGTCCTCGGATTCTATATTTCTCTACAAACTAGTATTTGTGCAGTCATTTAGCCTCTAGATTGGGATTCTGGGACTCGTTACTTTAAAGCCAATTTTCCTTCAAACTCGAAAAAAAATATTCATACCGTAATTTATTCCAATCATAACGTTGGAGTAACTGGATGTTTTCAATTGACCGTGGCAGATACAATGTTATCATGGAAAATGTACTGAACTTCAAAATGAATTCTCCCTATACTTTCTGCCTACATCATTCTATCTTTGGTTCAGAATTACAATACAGCTGTGACCATTTGCTACTGGATACAAGCAAGCTCTTTATTCCTAAATGGGTAAATAGATTTAACACGCTTTCTCTTCCCTGCTTCAAGTTGAGTCTATTTTTAGTCTTTTACTCAAGTATTTTTACTGGATTCAATTATGATTCATTACCAGGACCAAAAATATCTGTGCAGAACCACTATTCCTAGTTGTGGTTACCATTTATAGAGTACTATAAATGTATATAAAACTGTAAAATGTAGTTCTTATTTGCCACAAGAGAGAAGCTAGAATGCCAGGGAATCTAGCAAAAGCAAGCAAAACATCACTTGCTGTCAAAGGTCTTTAGGAAGCAGAAAAACTTCTGCAGGGTCATTAGGTTCCATGTGTTAAGCCTGGGCGTTGCAGGGGCTAGAAACGCAACCTAATACTGACACTATCCAAACTCTCAAGAGGCTGACATAAATAACACAGTGGCATTCTATTTGAAGGGGGAAGGTCATTAAAATGCTAAGACAGAACATGTGAATCAGACTTCTCTGGATCTGGATGATATACTGAACTCTGCCTTAGATCTAATAATTATTTAGTGTCTACACTGTATAGGATACCATACTTGGTACTTTACTTAGCACATTTAATCTTGACAATTTCTACAGTAAGTATTTTTAGAGGAAGAAATAAAGATTGTGTGACTTTCTGAAACCAGCCAAGCTGGGATCTGAACTAAATCTTGCTCCAGTTCTTTTCACTCCACTCACTCTCTAATGACCAGACGGCTCCAGATTCAGTCTTTCTCCCTCAGATTTATCATGTATCCTTCCCGCCTCTGTGCTGATCCTCCTATATTCCCTATCTTGGTTGGTGGCAATTCCAATCACACACTCTCCTAAACGAGAAACCCTGGCAACTTCTTAAAGAAAATGCAAAATCAATAATACCTTCTAAATCACTTTTGGAGGTCTTTCCTCCCTCCCCCTCATTAACGTCTTAATTCAAATTCTCATCACTTCTAGATAAACCTCTTGTGGTCAGGGAGTGTCTATTATTACTAAATGCAACATAAATTCACAGGTACTACTCCATTTGTGCCAGACAGTGCTACAAAAATAAGGTCAAAGGCATGTACTCCAGCCATCCCTTTCAAAGAGCTCACACAGACCACCCCTCTACAAACTTTGAAACTTTTTTCCTGACAGGATAGAGTATAGCTGATTCTTTAAAAAAAAAAAAATTTTTTTAAAGGAATAATTTACATACCATAAAATTTAGCCACTGTCAGAGTACAACTGAATGATTTTTTGTAAATTTACTAAGTTGTGCTACCATCACCACAAACCAGCTTCAGAAGATTTCCACCACCTCCCACAACCCCTTCTGCAGTCATGCTCTCCTCCCATCCCAGCCACAGGCAAACACTGATCAACTTTCTGATTGTCTTCACATCCAAAATATTTCCCAGATATGCTAATCACCTTGCTCGGGACTTAGAAGGCTCCCAAACCTCACATATTTCTAAAACACCCTAAGAATGAGCTGCTTTCAAAGATGACTAATATCCTCTGTGTTGATTCTGGGGGCATCTTACTATGTCCCTAAGTAATAAAATGTGTGCTTTAGTATCTGTTAGTGTTGAAGTTCAAGTTTATAACCATAACTAGGGCCAAACTCATCATAGCTAAAGCTTTAAGACACTTTCTTCCTTTTCAACATTTCAAGCAAAAAACAGTAACTGAATAATCTTAATTTTTGTAAGTACCATTCCCTAGATAATTTTATAATTAAGGCCTTTTTGGTACTAGCTTTTCTTAGTTCCAGGTTATTAAAATCCTTAAAAGGTTGAAATAAGAAAAGTGCCAAACTTGGTTGTTGAACTAGGAGCTTATTTATCAGTTTATCTGAAATTACTGGAAACAGTGAGGGCCAGGTTGAAAACGTAAGTGAAACTCATTTAGATGTTATGTCCCTCATACTTCAGTAATTGTTTTCAATTCCTACCCCCTTCAAGAAACAGCACATTTAGCTACCTAGAATTTTCAATTTCTATTTTAATAGGAGACTTTGGTGAAGCAATCACACTCTTAGGACCTCTTTCTTTTCTACAGAATTTTCAAAACATTTACAGGATTTACATAATCTGTAAGAGAAAAAAAGATTTTCTCTTTCAGAAATCCATGAAAAACAAAGTTTCCAGGAATGTATTTTAAAAATTAGACATTATGGACCATATTAATTTCCTAGTTTGAGTCCAGGTCAATAAAACAATTTTCTAAAAAAGATATTTTTCTAAATTGAGGGTTTTTTAGAGCAGTTTTAGGTGCACAACAAAATAAGGTAGAGATTTCCCAGATATCCCCTGCTCCCACACATGCATAGCCTCCCTCATTATCAACATCCCCCACCAGAATGGTGCATTTGTTACAAGTGACAAAACTACACTGATACATCATCATCACCTAAAGTCCACAGTTCACATTAGGGTGCACTCTCAGTGTTGGACATTCTATGGGTTTGGACAAAGGTATAACAACACATATCATTATATTATTACAGAGTATTTTCACTGCCCTAAAAATCCTCTGTGCCCCGTCTGTTCATCCCTCCCTTCTACCAACCCCTGGGAACCCCAATCTTCTTTGCTCTCTCCATAGTTTTGCCTTTTTCAGAACATCATGTAGTTGAAATCATATAGTATGTAGCTTTTTCAGATTGGCTTCTTTCACTCAGTGATATGCATTTAAGGTTCCTCCATGCTTTTTAATGGCTTGATAGCTCATTTCTTTTTAGTGTTGAATATTATTCAATTGTCTGGATGTACCAGTTCATTTATCCATTCACCTACTGTGGTTGCCTCCAAGTTTTGGCAACCATGAATAAAGCTGCTACAAACATCCATGTGCAGGTTGTTTAGTGGACTCAAGTTTTCAACTCCTTTGGGGTAAATACCAAGGACTGCAATTGCTCGATCATATGATATGCTTAGTTTTATAAAAAACCACCACACTATCTTCCAAAGTGGCCATACCATTTTGCATTCCCATCAACAATGAATGAGAGTTTCTGTTGCTCTACATTCTTGTCAGCATTTGGTGGTGTCAGTGTTCTGGATTTTGGCTATTCAAATAGGTGTGTAGTGGTACCTAATTGTTGTTTTAATTTGCATTTCCCTGATAACATATGAGGTGGAGCATCTTTTCATATGCTATTTGCCATCAGTATATCTTCTTTTGTGAGGTGTTTTAAGGTTTTTGGCCCATTTTTTAATCAGGTTGTTTTCCTATCATTGATTTTTAAGAGTTCTTTGTATATTTTGGATAACAGTCCTTTATCAGGTACGTCTTTTGCAGATATTTCCTCCCAGCCTGTGGTTTGCCTTCTCATTCTCTTGATGTTGTCTTTCAGAGAGAAGATTTTAATTTTAATGAAGTCACCTTATCAATTATTTCTTTCATGGATCATGTCTTTGGTGTTGTATTTAAAGTGACTGCCATACCCAAGGTCATCTAGTTTTCCTCCTACGTATCTTCTAGTTTTATAGTTTTGCATTTTAAATTAAGGTATGTGATTTGAGTTAATTTTTGCAAATGGGGTGTAAGGTCTATGTTTAGGTTCATTTTTTTGCAGAGATGTCCAGTTGTACTAGCACCATTTACTGAAAAGACTATCTTTGCTTCACTGTATTGCCTTTGCTCCTCTGTCAAAGATCAGTTGTCTTTATTGATGTAGGTCTATTTCTGGGCTCTCTATCCTGTTTCATTGATCTGTCTATTCTTTTGCCAGTACCATACTGTCTTGATTACTGTAGCTTTACAGTAAGTCTTAAAGTCAGGTAGTGTCAGTCTTCTGACATTATTCTTTTCCTTCAATACTACTGTGTTGGCTATTCTGGGTCTTTTGCCTTTCTACAGATTTTAATCAGCTTGTAGATATTCACAAAGTAACCTGCTGGGAGTGTGATTGCACTGAGTCTACAGATCAAGGTGGGAAGAACTGATGTCTTTTTTTTTCTTCTTTTATCTCCCCAACCCGCCCCCGTACACAGTTGTATATCTTAGTTGCAGGTCCTTCTAGTTGTGGGAGAACTGATGTCTTGACACTGAGTCTTCTTACCCATGAACATGTTATCTCTCTCCACTTACTTGACTTCATTCATGAGTTTTGTACTCTTCCTTATAAATATCTTGTACACATTTTGTTAGATTTATACCTAATTATTCCATTTTTTTGGATGCTAATGTAGATGGTATTGTGTTTTTAATTTCAAATTCCACTTATTCATTGCTGGCACTGGTGTGTATGTATATGTAGACTGACTTACATACATATATATGTGTGTGTATATATACATACACTTATAAATTAAATATGGTATCTTGTTCAATAGTCTGACTCATTGCTAAATATTGTCCTTAAAAGCAGGGGTCCGAAAACTAAGGCCTATGGGCAAAAGTCAGCTCACCATCTGTTCTTGGTATGGCCCACAAGCTAAAAATGGTTTTTACACTTATCAGTGGTAGGAAAAAAACATCAAGAAGAGAATATTTTGTGACACATGAAAATTACATGAAATACAAATTTCAGTGTCCATAAATAATGTTTTACTGGGACACAGCCACACCCATTTGTTTATACTAGGCTGCTCTCTCACTACAATGGCAGAGTTTGAGTAGTTACGACTGAAACTTTGTGGCTTGCAAAGTTAACAATATTCACTATCTGGCCCTTGACAGAAAGTGTGCCAACCCCCGCTTAAAACTTGTTCAGACAGTGAAAGAGCTTTTCATTTAGAAAGTAGACAGTTTTCTCAGAGAAAAAGTAAACTTGGTCAGTGTTTATGTTTAAGGATCAACAGGAGTACAGGACAAGATCAATTTAATCCCATTCTCCTTTTCTCCATGGATTTTCTAGTTAAAATCTTTAACTTTCTGTAATCAGTTCAGCATGGTGAAGATCAACAATGAAAAGATTATAAAAACAGATAATATATACCCAGCCGCTGCCTCCTTCTCTCCTGACCCCCAGGATTTAAACAATGTAGCCCAGATACTTGAACTCAGTACACAGCCAGACTGCCTGGATTCAACTCTTAGCTCTGCCCCTTAAAAGCTGTGTAAACTTTGGGGAAGGTATCCTCCGCTTCCCCATCTGTAAAATGGGAATAGCAGTATCCACCTCTGAGTTGAGAGAATTAAATCGAGGTAATACATTCTGAGAACAGTGCCCAGCACACAGTAAATGCTAAATAAAGGTAAATCTAGTAAAATTAGATTACCTTCTTCAACATTCCCCACCACAACTTCCCCCTCCTATTACAGGTGAAGAAAGCAAGGCTCAGAAAGGGTATGAAATAAACAATAATTAATTGTTGGCTTCACCTCCTGTTAATTACTGCAAAGCTAAGTGACCACGTGACAGAAATTACAAGAGGAAGGTTAGAAACCTTCTAAAGCATCTCAAATTCTTAGTGTCACAGTTCTAGGTTTTAAAATAGGTACTTGCCCTCCCTATAATTAATAATCCAGTTAAGATTCAACCCTGGCAAGCAGAATTTGCCCAAAGGAGGCGTCACACTTCCCAGCCCTAAAAATACCAGGGAGAAGAATAGTAGGTATTGCTTTGCATCTCTATGGACCCTCTGATGGGAAAACACCCAGTTCACAGACAGACTTTCCCTTTGAAAAGGAACTATTTCCTCAGGGCATCTCCATAGACCACAGAACACACGGGCCACCAGAACTCTATCTATCCTTGGACAGGTGAGAGGGGCTTTTCCACCACACCAGAAGGTGGTGGATGGTGGGTTCCCTGTTCTGCAGGGAACTGACTGTGCAGAAAGGGTTAAAGCAGTCTACCCTTGCAGAGGAGGGTGTATTTTGCAATGGTCCTACTAAAATGGAAACATGCAGAAGCATGCCTGTATATCTGGTTTTCAGTATCTGCCCTTTCCAAAACAAAGGAACAAAACCCAAAGAACTTTTAACAGTGCTGGGTTGATTACTATAATTAGCATTTAGTGCTATTGTAATTTCATCAACTATTTTCATACTGATTTGTGATTAAATTCTACTGAAAACCTACAAAGGAAAATAATAAACTGAGTTTGATCCCTAAAAGCCAATTTTCCAGTTTTTGTACAAAATTTTCACTAAGCCAAGGTTTCTCGGTAACACAAGAAAGCTGTTCTTTCCTCTTATGAATTCCCTTGCAATACCTGACCAGTTACTGGTGTGTCAAATGATGTTCTGGTTGTGCAATCAGGTCTTCGTTTGCCAGTAACTTTTATATTTTTGTTCTTGCCCCTCTAATAATGCCTTTGTTGTTCTTAAACGTTTTTCAAGTTTACTATATTTCTATAATACTTATGGTTTAGCAATCACTAGATAAGGCGACCAGTCAGATAACTCTGTGAGTCAGCTAAAACAATCTGAGTTGGTAGTCTCCCCAAAACAACTTCTGGTAAGACAAATTCAAGGTCTCTCATTTGTTGTGATGCAATACCATGACTCAAAAAAGCCTCTAATTGGATGAAGCCAAGTACAATTTAACTGACTAGTTTCCTGATTCTGGTGTCAAGTAGCAAGTTCAAGGCATAGCCCAGGTTCAGTTCTGACATTACCAGAAAGAATTACCAGAGAAACTGACAGTACTGATTTATATAGCCATTTAGGCACTATAAAACCTAAAATGATATTCTGGTCATGAATATAATTAGGACTATCTTCACATCTAATGAATATATTTAGGACTAGCTTCATGTCTCAAAGGCTGTTTTTTTGGAGGGTGGTAGCTAGTTCAATCTCTTCTTTTTAGACTTAATTTTGGCCTTATTTTCTTTCCCTTCTTATTGTTTCTAAACCTTTTACTCTCTCCCACCACTTAAGCACAGCAAAAGGCAAATAAGTCTAGGGAAAAGTTCTCAATGATCCAGATATTTTAAAAGACGCTGCATGTACTTTACTTTTTGAGAAAATTTATTAAAATCCAATTTACTTAGTTCCCCTATAGAGTTAAATAATTTACTTGAGGAAGTTTCATCACCTCCCTCTCCTATAGATAAGATGGTTGCTAGAGACAAACTAAAAAAAGCCAACCAGGAGGCCTGTATTGGGCACTGAGCTGAGTGAGGGTGTCCTTTCTGAGGAGCATTCACTTTACCTGGTATTCCACTACATACCCAGAAAGATAATGGGATATGTGGAAAATATTTTGCGTGCCAAATTCCGCAAGCTCCACTTCTCACTATTTGTAAATGATCCAGGCCTCTGGTTTTCCTCCCAGGCTTCTGCCTGCCCAATGGCAACCCAAAGCCTGTCCATTTTCTAGGTCTAATCAATACCAGGCCACTTCGAAGGCTTCCTACTTCACTCTTATTTCTCACGGCTCCATTTTTGAATTCTTCTAACACTCATTTCATAACCTACTAATATTTAACTTTATATTGTTACTCAATTTCACTTATCTATGACTTTTCACTAAACGGTAACCTTCTAGAGAAAAGATCGTTAAGTTCTTGTAATTTCCTTCTTACCTAACACAGTACAATTATGCAATAAACTTTTAGGAAAATAATCCACCACGACACTTCACATCTGGCACAAATATGTACCTTGGAAACACTTCACGCATTCTGGTTCATCTTTGTTGGCATGCAGCTGAAACACTGCAAATGCGGCTGTACAAAGTTAGCTAAGAGCCTGTTACCCCCAGTTAATTCACCAGCAAGTTTAGTTTTCCAAAATCACAAGGTTAGCCTGAGGTTACTTCAGGTTTTCCATCTGTCAAGGAGATCTAGAATAAAAATCCTCAGATTACCAACGGGCTCTGTAAACAGAAAAAGTTTAAAAATAAATGAGCTGTACACCTTCCCAGACTCGCCCTCGAAGGGGGGATTAACAGGCGTCAGGATTAAACACGTCTTTGTAGCAGTTCAGTTTTCCATTCCCGCTGTTCGTAATCCTCATTGTCCTACCTATCCACGCGGGAGCGTAGAATAAAGGAGCGGCAAGAGCACGCCTCCTTCCCCAGCAGCGAGCAGCGGAAGGACGCGCCCCGCCGCGGGGCAGCGGGCGGCCGCACGACCCCCGCGCCCCGTCCGCTGGGCCCGCAGCCGCCCAGGCCCCGCCCGCCCCGCCTGCCCCCAGCTGATTGCGGGCACGTGACGCCACGGGCCAATCGGGAGGGGCCGGGCGCGGCGCGGCGGGGCCTCCTCCGGCACAACAAACACGGGCCGGAAACAGCTGAGCGGGCGGCCCCCGGCCCGGGACGCCCGACGCTGCCCGGGAGGCAGGGACCCCCTCCTTCGGGCCAGGGGTCAGCTGGAGAGCAGGAGGGTAGGGGGCCTACGGGGCAGAAAACAAAAGCCAGCGCCGCCCCCCCCCCGCCCGTGGCAAATGCCAGTGGGCCGGAGATGTGGCCCTTTTTGAGCACGGGCCCCGCCGTGGCGTAATCACGGCCCCACACCTCGGCGTCGAGTTCGGACTTCACTTGGGGGGGCCGAGGTCGCGGCGAGGCGGCCAGGCCTCCGGGGCGACCACGGCGGCGCGGAACCCCGGGCGCGCCCCCGACACTGCGGCGGGGACGCGGCCCGTGGGGGCGGGGCAGCCAAGGCGGGGGGTCGCCGGCCAAACTGCCCGCCGAGGGGGCGCCCGAGGCCTCGCCGCGACACGCAGGGCCTCCGAGACGGCGCCTGGGGTCCCGCCGCGGCGGGTGACTGCGGCGGGAGGCGCGGGCGCCGAATGAGGGGTCGCGGTTGCTGCGGTCGCCGGTCCCCCGGCTGCGCGGCGGGGGCGGGCCGACGACGGCCGCCGCGCCTGGGCCTCACAAAGAGGAAACAGGCCAGCTCGTCCGCCCGCCGCCCCGGCGCCGGGGCCCGCCCACAGGGGCCGGGGGCGCCGCGCTGGGACCCCGGGGGAGCGCGGCGAGGAAGAGGCACTTCCTTCCTGGGCCCCCCGCCCCAGGCCGATCCCCGAGTGCTTCGAAGCCGCCGACCCAGAGGGCTCCTCAGTCCCCAGCGGGTTCCGAGCGCAGCCCCCGCCCGCTGCACTCACCCCGAACGGCTGTGAGATCCGCGGCCGCCAGCGGCTCTTCGCTCCTCAGCTAGGATGAAGCCCCTCGGTCACCCGAGTCTCCAGGTTGAGTCAGGCCCCGGCCTTGGCCCCGCCTCTCCCTGGTAGGGCCTCAGCGTCAATCATCGAGCGTAGCTCCGCCCCTCGAACAGTCGGCTCTCCCGGTTGGCTGCGAACGCCCTTCATTTCTAGGCCCCGCCCCCCTCCCTGGCGCCCTCCCCCTTCAGCTGGGCCCCGCCCCTCTCCTGGCTCACCCTCCCCCACTCCCGTTCCCTTTCGCGTCGCGGCCCACCCCTTCCAGAAGCCGCAGACCCAGGGTGAGCTCCCGGCCGCTCGCCCCGCCCCTGACCCAGCACCTCGGGCTCGTACAGCCAATGAAAGAGGCTAACTCTCCTCCCTCTCCCAAGACGGCCAATGTGGGGAGGCTTAGGATACACCCCCCCCACCCAGCTGAGAGCATACAACACAGCGTCCACGTGAGTCTGCTTCTTAAAGGAGCCGGCTGAGCCTTTCTAATTAAGGCTGCTGTGAGACATCGCGCGTCATCAGCGTCACCAGGTGGTGGCTAAGGCCTAGCTTTCTGAGGCCTAGTGATGACAAATGAAAACAGGCTGTTTTTCTAGGCAAAGCAGGTGCCTAGATAGTTAAAATGCACCATGTAATGAATTTCTCTGAGTTTGCTTACACTTGCCACTCCTTATAGAGGGCCACCTTTTATTTACAAACCTCAAACCCTTTGAGTCTGGGCATAGAGGAACTCCTGAAGAAAGGATTTTTCAAGTATGCCTGACTTATTTACAACTCCCTAAGTCTTTTCTTTTTTAAGACTGGCAACTGAGCTAACATCTGTTGCCAATCTTCTTTTCTTCTTCTTCTCTCCAAAGCCCCCCAGTACGCAGTTGTATATTCTGGTTGTACGTCCTTCTGGTTGTGCTATGTGGGATGCCGCCTCAGCATGGCCTGATGAGCAGTGCCATGTCCGTGCTCGAACTGCGGAAACCCTGGGCCCCCAAAGCAGAGCGGAGGAACTTAATCACTCCAGCAGGGGGCCAGCCCCCCTGAGTTTTCTTTTGGTAGTGGAAGTGATTATCAAAAAGATGAGAAAATTTAGAGTCTTCTACGTGCAGGTTTTCTGCCTTAGAGAGTCTGAGATTTGTTTGTTGAAAAGGGTAGCTGTTCCCTTAACCTTAATCAATGCTTAAGATGGAAGGTTTTGTGTTTCCTTCCATTGGAATTTCCCAGGTAATTACATTGATGATCTTTGGCCAACTTTCAAGATAAAGCATCTATATTTGATGATGCCTATTTCTCAGGTAAAAAAAATAAAGACTAACATTTTAGGTTATCTTCAAGGTGTTTAAAGCATCTTTAGTGGGGTAGAGGTTTTGAAGCAAATCCCAGCCTTTGACTCCTCGTCAACCCCAAATTCACCAGCATTTTCACTCAATTTCGATAAAAACCTGAATATCAAATGCAAAAGGACTGACGATCTTTTGATAAGTGAGTTTTGCAAGATATAAGGAAGTTTTGAACATATTTTAGTTTTTTCCTCTTTATTATTCCTTTGTTTCTACTTAGCTCTAATTACAGAAGTAACACTTGTTCATTGTAGGATGGTCACAGAGCCTCATTTCGTAACAGAGACCTCTGTCCTCTTCTTACAGCTTCATGTGTATCCTTCTCTGCTTCCCGAAACAAATGTGCATTAAAGCATGTTGTACTTCTTATTCTTCAGCTTGCTTTTTTCACTCAATATGTTATGGCCATACTTCCATGTTAAATGTGCCTTTTATCTACAAATTTACCTTTGTCTCCACAGTTTTTCGTAGTATGACCTCATCTTTTATTAAATCTTATTTTTTCTACTAATAGACATGTAGGTTGCCTTCAATCTTTTGCTATTAAAAATATTACTGTAATGAACACCTGTGTTCGTTGATAAAATATTTGTCAAGTATTTCTGAATATAATCATTTGAAAAGGGCGTGCAATGCCCAAACCCACAGGAATGAGTTTTTCTCAAAGTGAGCGCTTTAAGTACCAGGTGAAACAATGGGGAAGATATTTATTAACTTAACAAATACATATAAAATTCTTACTGTTCTAAGTGATTTAAAATTATTAACTCACTTAATTTTCATAACACCCCTGTGAGGTAGATACTGTTATTCCCATTTTACAGATGAATATACTGAGGCACAGTGATTAACTAACTTGTCCAAGGTCACTCAGTCGAGTTCTTGAATAAAATATTTGTAAACTTGGAAGACAATGATAAGAATCGTAGTTTTAAAGAATTAATCTAGATGATGGTGATGTGCAGAGTTAGATCCAAATATGAGGTAAGGAGGGCAGATAGGAATGTAACTGAAGGGGCAGGTTTAACTTTAACAAGAATGGCTGTGCTGGACTGATTGTTTACAGGTGGATAAGAAGAGGAAATTTTCAAAGATAAGCCAGAGATTTTATCCTACGTGACTGGTAGGGTGATGATTTCTCTTTGCTAGATATAGGGTGGTTGGGAAGGTTGATTTAGGGTGAAAGATGATGGGTCTGAGATGACAGTGGCATGACCATTAGAAATAAAGCATATATGATTGAAGATAATATAACAAAAATGGAAAAGAAATGAAAAAGAAAGGGTGAGAGATTTGAAAAATACCTTGTTGGGCTTTTGGTTAGAGTTGTGTTAAACCTATTAATTTAATTTGGAATAAATTGACACTTCATAACACTGAGACTTTCCCACCGAGAACATGGTATGTTTCTCCATTTATTCAAGGGCTCTTTTATGTCTTTCAGTAAAGTTTTATGGTATAGCCGCCTTCCTTTAGGTTGTTTATCTATCTCTTAGGATTTATATTTAGGTATTGCATATTTTCTGGGGGTGTTATGGGCTGAATTGTCCCCTGTCCCTCGCTGCCCCCCCCCAAGCCAATTCATATGTTGAAGTCCTAACCCCCAGTACCTCAAAATGTGACTGTATTTGGAGATAGGGCTGTTAAAGAGATGATTATGTTAAAATGAGGTCATCGGGGTGGGCCCTGAAACAATCTGACTGGTGTCCTCATAAAAAGAAGATGTTAAGACATACAAAGAGACACCAGGGATGTGTTCACACAGACAAAAGACCATGTGAGGGCACAGAGAGAAGATGGCCATCTGCATGCCAAGGAGTGAGGCCTCAGTAGAAACCAAACCTGCTGACTCTTGATCTTGGACTTCCAGCCTCTAGAACCGTGAGAAATACATTTCTGTTGTTTAAGCCACACAATCTGTGGTATTTTGTTGTGGCAGCCCTTGCACACTAACACGTGGGGTTACTGTGAAGGGCAAATTTTCTTATTATACGTTATACCTTAATTGAGTACTTGTTATTTTGTAGGAAAGATAATCATTTTGTAGTTAACTTTTACAGAAGAATTTTCTGTCGGCAAATGATCATAATGTTGCCTACTTCTTTCCAGTCATTTGCCTTTTATTTCTGTTTAAATATCCTTGCACGTGTATCTTTGAGTACATGTGAATATTTCTGTCAAACAAATTCCTAGAAGTTTTGCTAGTTTGTAAAATTTCTTTTTTAAAAAGTAAATAATGGGTATGAAATTTTATCAATACCTTTTTAGCATCTACTGAGATAAACATTACCTCCCCATTCTATTTCTTTATATGCTGTATGACATAACCCATTCAACATTAAACCAGCTTTGCATTTTTGGCATAAAAACTCCTTTATCATTTGACATGTGCTAACTCTGACATTATTTGAGTGCATAAAATCAGAAACATGAGTGTACCAACATATATCAACATAGCCTGGTGCTTTATTCTGATTGTTGACTATGCTTTCTGGCTGTAACTATCTGATATACCCCAAATAGGTGATTCAGTCTAGTAACTACAAACCCTGGGTCACACTTTCAGAATGCCCTTCTGTTGCTGCTTCCATGGGCCTCACCTTTGCTCTGACTTTCCTTCTCTTGCTTTGGAGGACTCACACTGGAGCTGCTCCTTTAGAGGTAAGACCACCTTTCAAGTGAGTGCTTCATGTGCAATCAGCTATAAGCGCCCTGTTGTGTCCTCACGCTTCCCACGGCCTACTAAACCTCCTTGCTCCCAAGCCCTGAAACACTCGGGCCTCCACCCGTCTATCTCACTCTCTGCAGACAGGCCTGCCTCATAACTTAGAGTGAGATTAAGACTGCTGGAAATGAGCTATCTCAAATTTCCTCTATCTCAATGTTTCTTCCTATATCACCTATTGTTACTTTCTCCAGTGTTGTATGAAAGACAGTCTTTCTTTTTTTCCAAAACCTGATGGACACCTATACCTGGAGAACACTCTGGATCTTGAAACTCAGTCAGTCCTTAACAGAATCCATATCTTCTCTCAATAGCAGAGACAAACAACAAACATTTCCCTAGACCTAGGATTGTCACTCCCTTCTCATGTCTGTTAATGGACCACAATCCCCCCAACTCCTTGAGTTGCTACAAGTGTTTATCGTCTTTGTCATGTTTGGGCCCTACATACAAGTGATCTGCCCTCACACATCCAACACTCTGGTTTAGACCCATATAATCTCTTATAATAACTTATCTCTCTTTTCCCTTGCTTTATATTAACATTGCATTCATTTTTTTCCCTCCGTCCTGTTGCCTCGAATGTGGATGCTGCCTGGACCACAAGGACCAGGACTCCATTCTGGGGATGGTGGAGCAGTGAGTTGGAAGGAAGCTGGATCCTGAAGGCTGCATAGAGTAGAGCTGCCATACTAGCCTGAGGTATTTTTACTTTAACCTGAGCTTATGAAAACTCTGGGTAATCTAAACAGAATAGCTCCTTTAGGGAGAAACAGATATATGCAGTCATAATCACAAATTAGTAGTTAACAGAAAAATATTAATAACTTATTCTGAAATGCCCTGCCACTTTACTAAAAGCTATCTCAAAGGTCACTGATCATAAAATTCAGCCAGATCTTTTTCGTTTTTGAATTCATCAACCACACATTCATTCTTCAAACTTTTTATTCTCTTGGCTTTGGCAGTATAGCAGTCTCCTGTGGTAGACAGAATAATGCCCCTCCCCACCCCCCGCCCAGGGCAAGATGTCTATGTCCTAATCTCCAGAACCTGTGAATATGTTATCTTACATGGCAAAGGGGACGTTGCAGGTGGGATTAAATTAAGGAGTTTAAAATGGGGAGATTATCTGGGGTGGGCCCAATGTAATGACAAGGGTCTTTATAAAAGGGAGGTAGGATGACCAACAAGCATATGAAAAGATGCTCAACGTGAAATCAATGTCTAGAAGAGATATTTGTACACCCAAGTTCAGAGGAACATTATTCACAATAGCCAAACAGTAGACGTATTCTGAGTCTTCATCAACAGTTGAATGAATACGCAAAATGTGGTATATGCATTCAATCGAATATTATTCAGCCTTAAAAGGAAAGAAATTCTGATACATGCTACAACATGGATAAACCTTCAAGATATTATGCTAAGTGAAATAAACCAGACAGAAAAGGACAAATATTTTATGATTCCACTTATATGAGGTATCTAGAGTAGTCAAATTCATACAAACAAAAAATAAAATTGTGGTTGCCAGGGGCAAAGGGGAAGGGGAAGTGAGGAGCTGTTGGGTAATGGGTATGAAGTGTCAGTTTTGAAGGATGAAAAAGTTCTGGGAATTGGTTGTGCAACAATGTGCACATACTTAGTAATACTGAGCTGTACCCTCCAAAATGGTTAAGATGATAAATTTTATGTTATGTGTATCTTGTTATAATTTAAAAACTAAGCTGGGTTTTCTAACAAAAAAACAAACAAGAAAAGGGAAGTAGGAGAGTCAGAATCAGGGAAGGAAGTGTAAGGATGAAAGCAGAGATTGGAGTGATGCACGGCCACAAGCTAGGAATGCAGGCAGCCTCTGGAAGCTGGAAAAGGCAAGGAAACAGATTCTTCCCTGGAGCCTCCTGAAGGAACACAACTCTACAGACACCTCAGCTTTAGCCTTGTAAGACTCACTTTGCACTTGTGACCACCAGAACTGTAAGATAATACATTTATGTTATTTTAAGCCACTAAATTTGAGGTAATTTGTTACAGCAGCAAAAGGAAACTAATATATCCCTGATTTTCCGAAAGTCATATTTTATATTGTTTTCTTATTAATTACTTTGTGCTATTTATAATTAGTTTTAATTCTGTTACCACACATAACTGTACTCTTCCTAGTGTATATGATTTCCATAAGTCTGACTTAGCAAACACTCAAGTGGTCGGTGACAAATAGAAATGGCAAGCAATAGGATATATTGGAATGCATGAGGAAGCCATTTGGTGTAAACCTAATTCGGCCTGACTGCTTTTTCCAAAAGGGCCTGATGTGGCCATTGAGCACACATTGTATATCTGCTTTAAACATTTCCTATGGCAAAAACAAATAGCCTTAAGATAAAGGTGCAGCTTCCCCCCACATTGGCATTTCCTTAAGGATAAGCATCTTTCCTTAGGCTGGGAACTGATTGCTGTGCTCACCTTTGACCACCCAGCTCACAGACCTGCCACCTGCTGTGTTCACTGAGATAGCTATCTACCTGCTGCGTCCATCAATCACTGTGCCGACAGAGCAGTCTCGTGACTATTGTAAAAGGGACATTTCAATCATATGTGAAACATCCTGTTTGGGGGTATATAACCACTCTGTGCACCCCACTTCTTCAGTGCCCTTTCTTCCTTCGGGAAGAAAGGCCCCAGGCCATGGTCCTCAGATTTTAGCTCGGAATAAACTCATCCCAAATTTTCATTTATAGATTGGTTATGGGTTATTTTCGTCGATGTCAGGGAACAGAACCTCGGCCAACAAACCCCTGGGCCTTACTTGCATCAGGTTGCACCAACCAAGAGGATATGGTAATATCCTCCCTAAGTTTACTTAAAACCAACAACAAAAATGTTAGTAAAATTTCTACAGACTTTCCCCACAATAAAAACTTTTACATATCAAACTCTGAGTCTTGGGGTAAGGATAGATAAAGGTCCCAAGTCAGGCGGGGCAATTTGGAGAGCAGAGTAAATAGTGGTGAGGAACAGGGGCTTCACACTTGTTTAGTCTGAGCTGACCCCCAGCACTGCCGCTTCCTAGCTGTCTAACCATGGATAAGAATGCCTGATAGCTTAGAGCCCAGAGACCTTTGCTACTGACTTTTTGTGTGCAGGTAGGTTTTGAAAGGAGTTGAATGGCTCATTTTTCACCTCCATGATATAAATCATGTCAGACATTGGCAGTATTTCAAGTACTCTTGCGATTCAGGGTTGAACCACACAAGAGAGCTATCAGGCATTTGCAGTCTACGAGGTGACCTTAACATTCTGTAATGTGGGTGGTACAGGGAAAACAGCAAAACCTGCTCACTCAAGACTCAGCTTCATAATCAAGAGTCATGGAAATAATAACAAGAACCAACGCAACAGCAACTTTTATCAAGCGCTTAATAGGTGCCAGGGACAACAGCTCAGCCCTTGACAGCAGTTGCATGATTTAATTCTCACAATAACAGTAAGACTATCACTATTTTGAGTAATTAAATTGAAGTTCTTATCCGTGGTTAGACAGCTAGTGACAAATTTTATTGCCACAAGCATTTTTAAGTCTACTTTGCTCTGAACTGTTATTGAGGATTGATACAAAAAAATGATCATGTGAAGAATTTGCACCTTCTGCAAAAATATCAGTATCAGTCAACACTGGTAGGTTGTGAGTAGCAGAAATCCAGCCTGAAGTAACTAAAGCATAAGAAGGAAATTTATTGGTCCACATTACTAAAGAACAGGAAGGGTGGTTTGATTTGGCCTTAGGAAATGTAGATGCAGTCAAGAATAGCTGATTCTGTCTCCATTTCTGTTTCTCTTTGCAAGTTGACTCCTTACACTTTCCTGCCATGGCCTCGAACAAGCTCTGTGCTTACATCATAATGGCTACCTGACCCGAAAGGAAAGTCATTTCCCTGCAATCTCCAGTTAGGAAAGTCCCAGAGAAGGATTCTGATTGGCCTGGCTGGATCAGGGACCAGTCACCATGGTCAGATGTGTAGGGTCTTGTGATTGGCAGCCCTGGTACCTCCCCAGTACCGTAGGTTGGAGTTGGCGGAATGGCTATCTTAGTCAATATGGGCTACTATAGCAAGCCACATAGACTTGGTGGCTTATAAACAACAGCAATTTATTTCTCACAGTTCTTGAGGCTGGAAGTCCAAGATGAGGGTGCCAGCAGGGTTCGTTTCTGGTGACAGTCCTCTTCCAGGTTGTAGACTGCTGACATCTTGTATCCTCACATGAGAGCGAGCTAGCTCTTTGGCCTATTCTTTCAAGGGCACTACTCCCATTAATAAGGGCTCTATCCTCATGGCCTAATTACCTCCCAAAGGCACTACATTCAAATATCGTAGTATTGGGGATAAGGGCTTCAAGATATGAATTTTGGTGGGGAGACACAAGCATTCAGTCCATAACAATGGCATTCCCCAAAAGAAGGGTGGTTCTGGGCAGACAGAGCCATATATTTTTATTGCTCAAGAGGTTGCCAGGATGCATTCCAGCATCTGTTTTAAAAGTTCCTTGGTAACCAATTAGCCCTTAAGCAAAGGCTCAGAGATAGGAAGTGTCAGTTTGCTTGGGGAAGACAGGAAGACTGAGGGACTCTTTAAAAGAATAGCATCTATAATAATGGGTAGTGGCCATAGACAAGGTTGGAAGCCCTGGCTGATAATAGATCGTAGACAGACCATAAGGGCCAGTCTAAGAAATTTGACTGGACCAATACATTTCTTTTAAAGTTTAATTACAGGTAAGTTTGTTTTTAATCCCAAAGACTTTAAGGTCTTAAGATCCTCAATTTCAAGTTTTTCAAAACCTATGTTTTTAGGAGCAGAAGCCTCACTACTGGAAAGGGAATACTATATGCAAATTTTTATTGAATATCAGTTGAGTCTGTTAAACATATATAGGTGACAGGACTGATGAATTTAGGAGTTTTATCAAGTTACTGTATTAGTCATGGTTCTCCAAAGACACATAACCAATAGAATATATATATATGTAAATCTCTAGAAAGAGATTTACTATAAGGTATTGGCTCTTGCAACTATAGAGACTGAGACTTCCCACATTTGCTGTCTGCGAGCTTGAGACCCAGGAAAGCTAGCGATGTAGTTCAGAGGCCTGGAGGCAGAGCGCTGACGGTATAAATTGCAGTGTGAATCTGAAGGCCTGAGAACCAGGAGTGCAGAGAGCAGGAGAAGATCCATGTCCCAGCTCAAACAGTCAGGCAGAGAGAGGTTGAATCCAACCTTCCTCCGCCTCATTGTTTTGTTCAGGCCCTCAATAAATTGGATTCAGGGAGTGCAATCTGCTTTACTCAGTCTACTGATTCAAATGCTAATCTCTTCCGGAAACACCCTCACAGACCTACCCAGAAATAAAGTTTAACCAGATATCTGGGCATCCCATGATTCAGCCAAATTGACACATAAAATTAACTATCACAATACCTTTACATCCTTACTATAATTCTGAATTTTAACTCGTGCCTGCTGAGCAAACTTTGATCTGAAAAGATTTCGTCTTATAGAGTTCACAGAAAGAACTTCATTTTGAAAAAGATTGTAATTATTTCAGTAATCTTGGAGGTGACTCATGGCTAGCACATTTTTGACCTCTGCAGATGTGTTCTCTGGCTCCAAAATGGACTTTGGAGAATGAACAAACTGATCACTTCTTGGGGGGAAAAAAGAGACAGAGAGAGAGACAGGATTTCAAAGATACAAAGATAATGACCACATAGTAGATAGAAACATAGATCAATCCTTGTTTATCAAATTATAAATAGCCTTCTATTTCCCCAGTGTCGTGGCCATTGTGTTCCATTGTGTTCCTGGGAAACCTCACGTCATTTAACATGTACCAGGCAAGTAGGGTTAACTGGACCCACTTTAACAGCTCTGTTTCACTCGTGCAGCTTAACTCAGTAAGAATTCTGCAGAAAGACTTCAAGCAGAGCTGAGCTTTGTCTTTCGTGGATGTGCCTTCTGAATTTCAAGATGAACACACCATGAATAATAACCAGTGCCTTTTGGGGATGGTACATGGCAGTACAATACACTGGAAGCCTTTTTTAAAAAAAATTTTTATCGGAGCTGCACTATGTCATTGTGTTTATTTCCTAGAAATTATTGAGAAAGTTTAGGACTTAATTTTTTTAATCCAGTTTTTTTTTTTCATAGTTCAATACTTTAATGTGGTGAAATACATATTTTTTTTCTTTTCCAGTTTTTTTTTTGTTGAGTTATTGATAGGTTACAATCTTGTGAAATTTCAATTGTACATTAATGTTTGTCAGTCATGTTGTAATTTTTAAATCCAGTTTTTGAGTGACGTATGTAGAATGTAGAGTAGACCATTTGTAGTATTCTGTGTGACGTGTGAACAAGTTGAAAAGGCTGACAAATTTAATAAAGGGTGAGGAACTCAGGTAAAGGGAAGGAAATGGTAAAAGAGAGATTTTTATAATTTAAAAATTTTGGTTTTTTAAACCAAAAATTGTATCAAGAGGTATTTAGTTACCCTGTGCTTCACGAAGTTTTGCTTTATGTGCTCCCAAATAAATCACAACAATAATAACAATGATAGTTAGTACTTATATAGTATTTATTATGTGCTACTGAGTATTCTAAGTATTTATCCAGATTTTAATTTATGTAATCCTCACAACAACTCTATGGGATGGATACCATTATTATCCCCATTTTATAAAAAGATAGCAATACTGAGGCATGGAAAGGTTAAGCAGTTGGCCCATGGCCCACAGTAAACAGTAGTGCTTACTCTAGCCCTCACGCAGCCTGGCTCCAGAACCTGTGCTCTTAACTGCTATGCCACACTACCTGATTACTAATTTTTCCATTTGTACAGAAGTTTGCATTCTAGAAGATACTTGTATACTCATTACCCTTATGAATAAATTGTAGGTGAATTTTGCAGTTCAGGATATTGAGTCTCCAAATGACTTCAAATGTCACAGAGTAAGTGCGTGGCAAAGGCTGGATTCAAATACAGAGCTTCTGAAGCCAAGCCCACACTCATTCTCCTAGTCCACAGTTCTCTCTTTAAAGTCAAGTAAGACTCTAAACCAACAGTTCCAGTTTCTGGAACTTAGACTGTGAAAACACTTATCCAACAGTGCAAGAATATATGTAAAAGAGAGTTCTGTCAAGCACTCTTAGTGATACAAAAAACAAACAATCATGAAATGATCTAAATGCCTATCAGGAGGGAAGTGGTTCAGTAAAATACAGTACAAACTTAGCATGGTATCTTGTGTTAGGAAGTGGGTTCATAGGCACTGACATAGAATGGTGCTTGTGTAATATTTTTAAAGTGAAAAGAGCAAGTTGAAAAGGGTAACTATAGCACAAAATCATTATTTTTAAAATCCTGGATACGTACATGTTTTCATTCTTTCATTCAGTAAATATTTACTGAACACTTACTATGTAGCAAGCACTGCTTTAGAAACTGGGGACTCAGTGCTGAATAAGATCATGAGTGACGGACTCTGGTGAGAGAGAAACTGAACAAGGAAGTAAGTAAACACTCGCAGATTATTGCTAGGAGCCTTGAAGAAAACCTAAGTAGTATTTAGGGTAGGGGTGAGACAGCTATTTGTGGTTGTGTAGGAGGAGATATTTGAGAAGGAACACCACATGAAGATGCTAGGGAAGAGTGTCCCAGACAAAGGGGACAGAAAATTGAAGGTCCCTGCGTGGAAGGAGCTCCACGTAGCCTAGAAAGGCTAGTGAGCCTGGAGCTCAGGGACTGAAAGGAAGGGGTTTGAAAGTGGGGCAGATCTGGTAGGACAAAAGGGGTTGGATTTGATTCCAAACGTAATGGAAAGTTAGTCCTTTAAACCTCGTTCTTCATTTTGCATTTTAAACAATTCCTCTGACTGCTGTTGGAAGCATGAAGATCAGTCAAAAAGAGAATGCGGTAATCTGGGTGAGAGTAGACAGTGGCTTACGCTAGGGCAGTGCTAACAGACACGGTGAGAAACAGCACAATTTGGGATATATTTTGAAAAGAGAGTAAACAGGCTTTACTGATGCATTGGATGTGGGATGTGGGGGAAAGAGAAACCAAGGCTGACTCTCAGATTTTAGCCTGAGCAATGAGATGAATGTTGGGGCCTTTAGTGATAGGAAAGCACTGGGGCCTCAAGGAATGGGTTTGAGCAGGAGGGGTGGACAAGAGTCAAGAGGCCTGCTTTGGACTTGGTAAATTTGAGCTGCTTATTTGGAATACAAGTAAAAATATGGGAGGTGGTTGTATATCCACATGTATGCGTTACCAGCTGGGAGTTGACTAGAATGGCAGAGAGGTGAAGCAGAATTTATACTTTTTCTTCACAAGCTTCTGGATCTTCTAAAGAAATTTTTTTTTACAGTAAGCTTCTGTTTCATTGATAATTTTTTTGTGTATGAGGAAGATTGGCCCTGAGCTAACATCTGTACCAATCTTCCTCTATTTTATGTGGGATGCCGCCACAGCATGGCTTGATGAGCGGTGCTAGGTCCGCACCCCAGTTCTGACCCTGTAAACCCCTGGCTGCCGAAGCAGAGCATGTGCACTTAACCACTACACCACCAGGCCAGCCCCTCTTTGATAATTTTTAAAATTCAAAAGAGAAAAATGTATGTGAGTGGAAATATATGCATTTGTGTAAAATAGAGAAAGGTCTGGAAAGAGAAACACCAAACTGTGAACAATGATAACCCATAAGCAGTTTAACTTTTACACTTATGTATTTATTGGCTTCTTTTTTAAAATTAAATAAAGAGCCTTTCTAGTTTCAATAAAGAAGTCAATGCAAGTAAGGGCAGCTTGTGGTCTCTATACCACCTCTGCTTCCAGCAGAAACCCCAGGCATCTGTCTCCGTCCTGTACCCTGAGGCCTCAGTGCCTCTCCTTTCTTGTCCATTTCTTATCCACTTCTGCTCTCCTCTGCCTGGGATTAATAGCTACACTGTTTGTGAGAAAGACTCATTCTTCTGTTTAATATTAGTGGTTAATAAAGAAAATCCATCTTTCTCTTTGAAAATAAAGACCACATCCACAAATTTGAAATCTTAACAAATTCAGTTTGTGGAACCATAGAGCTGAAGGGACCTGGAGATTGTGTAGCCCAACTCTCTCATTTTACAGGTGAGAAAATCAAGGTTCTGCAAGAACAAATGATTTTGTCTTCATCGCAGGTGGGTTATAAGGGCAATAGCACAGTCTGATGAAGCATGCTGCCACTTTGCAATCAGTCAGACCCCCGTGGTCCCTTATCATCATCAAGGTACCATGGTAGTTGAATTCTTCAACAGGATTGAAATATGGGGGCTGGTGTGGGGAATGTCCTACCTAAGCTCTGGGGAGGATGGATCAAATCTCCCCAACACATAGCAGAGGGCGTGGGTCACACATGCTGAGCCCCAGCCAGGCTCTTGCTCCATCATACAGTCACAGATTCTCTCTGTGGGTCAGTTCGGGTCTTCCAAGGAGCAGATGCCAAGATAGGATTAGGTGTGCAGAGAGTTAATGCAGGAAACACCTGCAGAGGCTAGAGGGGTGGAGTGGGTGTTCTTGATCCCCTCATGGCTTGTACTATACACCTTGCTTGGGAGAGGTAGGAGTGTTTCTGCTCCTCATGTGGCTTCCACTAAGACCATAGGAGGAGTGGCTTCATTATTACTGGTGGTGAAAGTCCTGACTCTCCAGGAGGCCTCCTCTGAGCCTCTGACACCAGCCCAGTGGAGAGAAGGAGAGACACTTCATTAGTGCAGGATGGGGATGTAAGTCCAAGATCACTATGTGGCCTCCACTGACACTACATGTCTGGTAGTGGAGGGGGAGAAGGTAAGTTCTAGCTCCCCAGTAAACCTTCATTGACACCACTCTGGCAGGGGGCTTGGGTCACCTTGCTACAGCCTGGTGAGGGTGGAAGTGTAGGCTCCCTCAGCTGGTGAGGGTGGGGATGGGGATTTTTTTCCTGGTATTTGGCTGAAGTTGAGTGTTTGGTGTCTAAAATTTTCTCATTTGCTAGACTGCACTTTTCTTGATTCTTTGGATAGAGAAAGCAGGCTTTCGTTGCTGGCTTTTTTTGGTTGCCGTTTCTGAGTTGCTGGCTTCTTCAGCACCAAGTCTGGGATATATGAGGCAAAAGGAAACTCAAGGAACTCAGCACTGTGTCATTCCTTGTGTTCCAAGGCCCCTAGCCTGTATTCCTTCTCTCCACCTTCAGAGTCTTCTTTTGTTTGTATTATATACAATGCCCAGGGTTTTTAGTTGTATTTAGCAGGACAAATAGGGAAAAGTACACCTACTCTAGCCTCCTGGAAGTCCTTTTGTAACATTTCACAAAGGTAAATTGTGAGAATAAAATCTAATGTCAGCTCAGTCCTTTGTTTCCTCAAGAAGCCCCCCAGGCCCTGAAGGAGTCACCACACCAGAAGAAGTGAGGAGGGGGAGCCCGGTGAGGCTCCTGTCACAGGCTGGCTCCTCCTGGAAGCAGACTCTCAGATGGAGCTAGCATGGAGGAAGTTCAGTAAGGAGCGCTTGTGGGATCAACACCCCGGAAGAGAAGGGAAGGGGTGGAAGCATGACTGTGGATAGGGAGATGTCAAGTGTCCATGGAAGCCTCAGCTGACCCTACAGGGCATTCTGAAGGTGGCATGAGCTTTCAGAGCCGTCCTGAGCTGGTAAGAGAGGGTCAAACCTTTTATACTCCCACATCATCAGTCACAGGATGTGGGTCATCCTGAAGAGGGATGTGGACATGGCAAGGCAGTTTTCTTCACCAAGGTCATCCCCAGAGGGGGCTGACAGCTGAGGGTGGTCTGCCAGTAGTTCTTCCAGCATCTGGAGAATAAGTTTGTCATCCTGAAGGGTGCTCTGTGTGACACATCACAGCTTTTGCCACACATGCCTTTCTGCAATGGACTAGTGACAGAGAGCTCTGATTGCTATCCTTAAGTTGTGGCCAGACCTGGGGGTTCTCAGTTCCCTACTGATTTTCTATGTTCTTGATTACTGTTTTCAAGGAAGGGATAAGCCTTGGATGTGGGCAGTTTTCTCTGGCTACATAAGACTAGATTGTAGCAAAGGGTGCAGTGTTCTAACCCGGTCCTACCCTATCATGTCTGGCTCCGGTTAGCTTTGCTTCAATTTAAACTCTCTTTCTTCAAGACTGAGCTGCTGTCTTTAACGGGAATGTAAACTGGTGCAGATACTATGGAAAACAGTCTGGAGATTCCTAAGAAAATTAAGAATAGAACTACCATGTGATCCAGCCATTCCACTTCTGTGTATTTATCCAAAGAACACAAAAGTACTAAGTCAAAAGATATTTGCACCTCTCTGTTCATTGCAGCATTTTTCATAATAGCCAAGATTTTGAAACAACCTAAGTGCCCATCAATGGATGAATGGATAAAGAAGATGTGGTATATATACACAATGGAATACTACTCAGCCATAAAAAGATGAAATCTTGCCATTTGTGACAACATGGATGGACCTTGAGGGTATTATGCTAAGTGAAATAAGTCAGAGGGAGAAAGTCAAATACCATATGATTTCACTAAGCAGAAGATAAAAGCAACAACAACAAACAAATACATAGATACAGAGATTAGATTGGTGATTACCAGGGGGAAGGAGGGAGGGAAGAGGATGAAAGGAGTAAAATGGCACATGTATATGGTGATGGATTGTAATCAGTCTTTGGGTGGTGAACATGATGTAGTCTACACAGAAATAGAAATGTAATGATGTATACATGAAATTTATATAACATTATAAACCAACGTTACCTCAATAAAAAAATAGAAAGAAAAGACTGAGCTGCCACCTTTAAAAACATTAATGTTACTAATAATATGACTATAATTTACCAAGCATCACTGTGTTTCTGTCAATTTTATTTCATTGAGTGCTCACAACCACTCTATGGGGTAGGAATTATTATTCCTCATTTTGCAGATGGGGAAACTGTGGCTTAAAGAGATTAAATAACTGGCCCCAAATCTACAAGCAGAGTCAGAATCCAACTCTTGTGCCTTATCCACCACACCGTGCCATCTGCCGCTGTTCACTAGGGTCTCAGGCAGCTTAACAGAGACATTGTTATGTAGCGTGTTCCCTCTATGCTCTGTACAAAATGAGACTGGCACGTGTAGTTTCAGTTTTAAAAGAGAATTTGGAAGAAAACATTTCAAAATATTTACTGTGGTTATCTATAGATTTCTAGGGTTACAGGTGATTTTGTTTTCTTCTATACTTTTCAGTGTTTTCTAAAAATTTTATAAGAACATATATTACATGTAAAAATAGGAAAAAGCCTTTTAAATAAGAAAATAAACAGTCAGACAAGAAAGATTTTCAAAGATGAAGCCACCTGTCAGTGGGCAAAGTGTGAAAGAAAAGCAACGGGGTCCAAGAATAGACTCAATTTATAAACTCTGCCCTCATTTGTAGAAAAGATTTCATTTATGTACTGGATGAGTTTCTGAAATGTGGATTCTAAATTAGTTTTTCCTAAGGTGAAACCTATTTTAAAATAGGATAGGGAAAGTACTTACATAAGTAAATATTGTAGTAATTTCCTTTGTAAAGTTATAATACATTTATCTGGACTTCACAGTTTACAAAGTATTTTAATATATACCCTCTAGTTTGACCCTCCCAACATCGATGTGCAAGACATTGCTTGCTTTCTTCTTTTTACAGGCACCAAACCAGCCTGAGATTCAGAATTTTCAGTACACTGATCATTACAGCTAGAAAAAATTCCATCTAGGACTTAAATTCATGTCTTATGACTGCTCAACCTGGCCATCTTCCCACTATACCAGCCTTGAATTTATTTATCTTATAAATAATAATTTCCATGTCTACTTGACGTGAATTTGTTTATAAAGCATTTCTTTCATTAATCTATTCTAGAGCTATTGAGTGCCTGCAATGTGCCAGGCCTCCTCCCTTGAGGGGGGACATGAAACAGACAGGATCCTAGTCTCTTGAATGTAGAGCTTGGGGACCACGGCTTGGGGTCGTGGGAGAGAAAACCAACTGAACAGGATCACGTCAGATGGTGGCTGAGCATGATAGTGACAAGTGTGATCCTAGGGCAGAGGGAGGCTCATGGGTGCAGGGGTATGGGGTTTCTTCAGGAGGGGTCTTCAGGGGGCTTTCTGAGGGAGTGGTATTTGGGCTGTACCTGGATGAGGGAGCCAGTAATGACTGGGGAATTAGAGCATTCCTGTAAGAGGGAGCCAGAAGAGCAAATGTCCTGAGGTGGCAAGAATGGACTTGGTTTGTTGTAGGAACTATAGCAAGGTCTGTATGACTGGACTGGGGGCTCTTGTAAGGCTGGTGGACTATGGCTAAGAATTTCCCCATGACTGACTTTCAGCCTCCCACAGAGCAGGGAAGGGGCACCAGGTTCTTCCCAGGGGCTTTTGTGTGAGCCACGGCTAGTGTGGTCTGGTGGGCTCCAGACCTGGCCCTGGCCCTGGCCCTTGCCCTGGCCCTGATTCCGTCCCATTCTTGGACAAACGGCTCCTTATCCGTTTCTCAGCCTCAGCTTCCACACCCGTGTAGTGCAGAGGTTGTCACTGTCCTTCTCTCCTACTGACTTCATTTTTTTTCCCTTCCTCAGGAGATTGTAAGCTCCATGAAGACTGGAATGAGGTCTCTGTTTTATATCCAACTTCTCCACACTCCCAATCCATCCATCCACCTACACCCAAAAGCATTGAGGCCATTTTTGTTAAATCAGGACAGATCAACTGGTACAGAAGATAGGGATTTAAGAAATACACAGAGGTTAAAATAAGCTGGATTTGTTGACCAATTCTAGAAACTAGCAATTAAATTAGCTATAAAAAGGAAAAGAGGCACGTGTAGGCACTGCAGCTGGCTTGTGCTAGCTCCCAGCCAGCCGTACCATCTGGGGCCTGGGGCGGAACTCCACCCGCTTATCCACTCCCTTCCTCAGGGGTGAGTTGCTGGGAAGAAATGTGCTGTCTTGCCTGATAGGCTCTTTGAAAGTCAGGCCTCCTGGTCTACAAGTCTTTTTTTTAAAGTATGCTTTTTGGTGAGGATGATTGGCCCTGAGCTAACATCTGTTGCCAATCTTCCTCTTTGTGTTTTTTCCTCCCCAAAGCCCCAGTACATAGTTGTATTTCCCAGTTATAGGTCATTCTAGTTCTTCTAAGTGGGATGTGGTCACAGCATGGCTTGATGAGCAGTGTGTACATCTGTGACCAGGATCCGAACCTGCGAACCCCGGGCTGCTGAAGCAGAGTGTGTGAATTTAACCACTCGGCTACGGGGCAGCCCCAAGTCTGGAAGTCTTTCTGGAATGAAATTTACCTGCCTGAACAGCCCATGTTTAGTATTTATGGCTCTGCCCTAACTACATCTTCTCTGAAGAAATTAGTAAAAGAAGGAGTAGATGACGTTTGCTCAGCTTCAACCCTAGGAATAGAAGAAGGAGCTTTCCAAATTCAAATCTGAGCATTCACTCCCAGGTTGCCTCCCCTGCCCCCCGCCCTGGGGCTCCCCATCCTCAGAAGGAAGTCCAATGTCCTTATGAAGCCTTTTAAGTCCCCAGAGTCCTAGCTCCTGCCTCCTTTCCCAGTGTTACCCCGACCATTCTGTTTCTCTCGCTCTATCTTCCCACCTTCTCTTGGCCATCTGGGACTCTCTCCCAGGGCTGGGAGTTCTCTCCTCCCTTCCCCTTGCCCCGGTCTTTGGCAGGTGAACGCGTTCCTATCATCATCTCTCACGTCTCAGTTTAACTATGATTGACTCTTGGAGATCCTACCTGGGACAGGGCTTCTTCTGTTCACATTCCCTGAGCCTTCCAAGTCCCCCCAACTCTTGCACCTCGTTGTAATGTGCCTTTAATGCCTGGCCTCCCTGCGGGCGGGGGCTGTGTCTGTCTTGTGCACATGGTGGCCTTTCTGCTTAGATTTTAGAGTGAAATTTAGAGGATCTCTTTAACTTGTTTCTTTTTTCTTTCTTCTTCTCCCCAAAGCTTCCCCCCGCCCCCCAGTACATCGTTGTATATTCTAGTTGTGAGTGCCTCTGGTTGTGCTATGTGGGACGCCGACTCAGCATGGCCTGATGTTCGGTACCACGTCCGTGCCCAGGATCCAAATCAGTGAAACCTCAGTCGACTGATGTGGAGTGTGCCAACTTAACCACTAGGCCATGGGACCGACCCCTAACTTGTTTCTTTGACTCTGGTAATTGTTGAAATGAACAGGGCCTGTGGCTAGGAAGGGGAAGGTGAGATAACGGTAACTATGACAGAAATATTTTTAAGCTCTTACCTATGTCAGGCTCTGCTCTAGGCTCTTTACGTAAATGATCTCATTTAAGCCCCACAATTGCTATTATTATCTTCACTCTGCAGTCAGTCTTGGGGTGGGGTGAGCAATGAGTATTAGGTGGGAAGAAAATCAAGAAGATGGTGGGAACTTGAAGTAAAAAGAAAAGCAGGCTCAATCTGGGGGTCTGCTCCAAGAAAGGGAAAGGGCCCCAGGACGCTGGCGTCCAGGCTGGGAAGTGCTTCTGGTTGCTTTGTTAACAACAGATAGGGTTTACGTGGCGCTAGTCAAATGCTGGGTGTTGGGCTAATAGTGCTTTATATGCATACCTCATCTCATCTGCACGACAGCTCACTGAGGAAAAGGAACTTCAGCACAGTTAGGTCACCTGCTCAGTGTCACCCAGCTGGTAAGTGGCAGAGCTGCACCTGGAGCCAAAATTGACTCCTGACTTAGTCTGGAGCTGCTATAACAAACTACCCTAGGCTGGGTCACTTAAACAATAGACATTTATTTCTCACAGTTTTGGGGTCTGAGAAGTTTGAGATCAGGGTGCTGACATGGTCAGGCTTAGTGACAGCCCTTTTCCTGGCTTGCAGACAGCTGCCTTCGTGCCTTCTTGCTGTGTCCTCACATGGTGGAGAGACTGAGAGCACTGGTCTCTTCTTCTTCTTATAAGGACACTTGTATAGTCCCATTGAGGGGGCCTTACCTTCATGACCTCATCTGAATCCAGTTACCTCCCAAAGGACTTATCTCCACATACCATCACACTGGGGATTAGGGCTTCAACATATGAATCTTAGGGGACATGAACATTCATTCCAAAACAACCCCAAAGTCCGCTTGCTCACTGGGGCATTCCAAGATGGTCAGTGAAGCACCAAGTTCTAATTCACTTCTTGGGTGTAGCCGAATGCATTTACTTGAAGCACTGAGGCTGTGTTAGGGATTTATACAAATGATACACCACCCAGATCAGCAAGTCTAAGTCTGTAAGGGCAGTGCAGAACCTGACTTTGTCCCAGTAAAAGACAGACAATTTTAACTGAGATCCCTCAGTCTGGAGGCCACCAGAGAATTCCTTGAGCTCAGCCTGGTCTCTTGAATCGAAGATATTTGGGGCTAGTGCCCCAAGTAATTTCTCTGCTCCCTGGCTGAGCCTCCTCCCTCTGATATCCACAAATCCCAGCCTCTTCTATAAAAGTAAAAATTCTCTTTCTCAAGCTGAGCCTTCTGCCGCAGTCACATGCCCAAGGTCTATTCTTTCCTGCAGTTTCTTCTTCCTGAGCCATTCCATCTCTCCAGATATGGTGACCAACTCATCCCTGTTTGCCTGAGACTTTCCTGGTTTTAACACTGGAAACCCTTTGTCTTAGGTCCCCATTCCATCCAAGTCAACATGGACAGGTGGCCACTCTACACCAGAAGAGGGCAGAGGAATGTTTTTTCTCATCCAGATACCATTTCTTCAGCTCTCAATGTATGCAGCCTGTCTGATTGTGTGGCAAACTTTCACCAACGTCCCAGAAATTAGCAGGTTAACAGCGAAAAATTTACTTGTTCATAGTTGACTTGTTTCGTGCCCGCATGTCCCCTTTTGGACACTAGATGGCGGCCTCTCCCCCCTGGTTTAAAGAAAGAGGACCAGTATCACTCAACGGGCCTTTTGGAAGTGCTAGCCATCTGGGAAAACCATGGGCCAGAGGATTAAAAGAGAGAGAGAGATGTGAAATATATGTATTTGTGGGACAGACTGGAATAAGCAGATTAGTGAAATGGCAAGTGATAAAAAGCAAAAAATGTCAGATTTGGCTTAAAATTCAAGCATTTAGAATTTAGGATGGCAAGAAAGGCATGCTGTTTCACTGCAAAGTGGGTCTAATTTCACCATCTGATCCAAATAACACATCCATTGTGAATAAATTGTATAAAGGAGGAAAAAAGCTAACTGGAGTTAGAGAAGCCAAACGCATGGAACAGAAGACCTTCTGGGTCGATTTAATTACAGCTTCGGTTCTCTGGGTGAGTGAACAGCATAATAGAGAAGACATCGATCCCTTCAGGTGTGTTTAACCAGGCTGGGCTGACTGGTTGAAGACAGGCCGACAAAGCTTGCAGCAGAGGCCCCTTGTGAGGCTGAATGACTCATACCACCTGCAGAGAGCACAGTTGCCATGAGCTTGCTCATCCTCCTCAAGGAGCTAAATTTACATTCTGAGAAAAGAACACTGTGGTGCTGGAGCTGGCGGGAGGGAGCAGGGAGGAGATGGGAAAGGAAAATGGCATCATCTTGGGGTGAGTCCCAGCTGATTTTAAATGGAATCACATGATGAGGGATTCGTGAGCGAGGCCAAGGGATGTTTTATGGAGAAAGTAGTATCTGAACAACTCTAGTTTTGTCTTTAAGCATCTGCCCCCCCCCCCTTAAATCTCAGGAAATACTAACATTGAATGTATGAAACCCAGAAATTATGCTACTGCCCACCCCCCATCAAAACTTGAGTTAAGGATGAGCACACTGCCCTTCACAAGCCATACTCGTTAACTCAGAGAATGATGGAGCTGGACTGGCCCTCACTGGCCCAGCGGTCCAGGGGCTTTTCAAACTGTTGGAGAGTCCTAGCTCTCCACAGGGTTACCCAGGGGTAACCTTAGACAGTGATGCATTTGATTCTGCACATAGAATATTTAAAATGTCTCAAGAAACTATCACTTTTATTATGGGCTCTGGAAAAATTTGGTTTGAAAAAAATCTCTTATTAAACATACAAATTTGAAGCCCACAGATCAATTTTTTAGGCCCAGAGGGATGAAATCAAACAACGGCTTTCCCTAGAGCTGATGATGCAGGGTGAGTAAACCCAAGTGGACATGGTTGTTCCTGGCAGAGCCTAATCAGAAGATACACATTTCCTGTCCTGCATCCCAAGTCCTTTGAATTCAGAGGAACAAGTCAAAAGAGGTCTCCAAAGTTATGAGCCTGGAGTGGAGTCACCAGTGTCGGCGACGAGGAAATTTTGAGGAGAGAACTCTGGAGAGGCGTCACCAAATGTGCTGCAGCTCAGACGTTGACGATAACCTCGTCCTTCAGAGATTGCGAGTTCAATACCTAAAGAAGTTGTATCTGCTTTTTCTTAGACTCTTCGGCACTAGAGGAAGGTTTTCACTCTTGTGCCCTGCAGGTGGGAGTCTGATAGGCCATGAGCTGAGGACAGCCCTGAACTGCAGGACTGTTGGGAATGTCCCAGACTGGATAGAAATGTGATGTAAGTTGTGAGGGTAGTAGAGTGGAAGGTGTGCTGAACAGAAGGAAAAGAGACCTGGACCCCTTAATACCTCTGAGACTCAGTTTCTTCACCTGAAACATTAGTGATAATAATAGGGATTCTACCTACCACTTAGGGTTGTTTTGAGAAACAAATCAAATTATACATGTGATCAGGTGTTTTAAAATAGAAAGTTGAATATTAAAAGTAGCTGACAGGGGCTGGCCCCATGACTGAGTGGTTAAGTTTGCACACTCCACTTCAGCAGTCCAGGGTTTGCCAGTTAGAATCCTGGGCACGGACCTAAACACTGCTCATAAAGCCATGCTGTGGTGGCATCCTATGTAGAAGAACTAGAATGACTTACAACAAGGATATACAACTATGTACTGGGGCTTTGGGGAATTAAAAAAAAAGAGGAAGATTGGCAACAGATGTTAGCTCAGGGCCAATCTTCCTCGCCAAAAAAAGAAAAAGGAAAAGGAAAAAGCATTAAAAACATCCAGTTAAAAAAAAAAAGTAGCTGACAATTTTTGAGCACTTACTATGTTAAGCACTTTACCACGGCCAGTTCTCACAGAAGGACCTGTAATGAGCAATGACACCTTAACACAATGAATGTGGGAGTCCTACATTGTACTAGCTAAGAGCAGGAACTTTGGTATCACCCAGACCTGGGTTTGATCCTCTCTCTGACGGTTCCCACCGTTGTGTGAGGCTGAATGGGTTACTTAACGCCTCTGAATTTCAGTTTTCTCAAAGGCTTATAGGATTGCGGTTGTACAGATTAAACAAGATAATGCATATAAACCATTTAGCAAAATTGCTTATCAATTGCTTACAAATATCAGATTAAAAAGGATACTTTTATGTGAACTTCTGTTGAGTTTCTGTCCCAGACACTAGGGATATATTAACATCAATAGGACATTGTGCCTGTGTCTGCCCTTGAAGTGTTTGCCACCTAATTGGGAGGTAAGACATCAAGATGGGCAGATCACTAACATGAGGCAGTCAGTAAAAAATAACAAGTTAGTGATCCAAACTTTATATATTTTAAGGAATTTAGAGCAAGGAGAGAAGTAGTTACAGGGTAGGGGCAGGGAGCAGAGCAGGAAGATTTTTTGCAAAGCCAATTATATGTCCATACATTTGAGTTTTTTGTCCCCATCAAGGCAACCATGTAGGGTAACTCAGGGATAATCCCAACATCTGGTCCTTGTTTACTCAGGTTTCCTGCAGGTCTCTCCTATTTTGGGTTCAGTTTGTATGGATTGACCTTGGCTGTTTGTGGGTATAACATGGAGTAGAGCAGAGCTGCTCAAACTTGAGTGTGCTCAAGATCAGCTGGAAGGCTGTTAAAAAGTCCATAGACCCCACCTCAAGAGATTCTGATTCAGTAGGTCTGGGGTGGAGCCCAGAGGTTTGTACGTGGGTCTGGGGACCACACACTGCGAGCAATGCTGGAATGAGAGTGGTCAAGGGCTGCGCTGGGACTGGAGCACACACCTGGGTCACCTGTTTCCTGGTGTGATCTCCAATTTGTTCCTAGAACACGGACTTGTCTCTGTTCAAACAACCCTACTGCTTGCCTCTTGGGTGACCTGGGAAGAGCTTCTCAGTCTCTCAGAACATCCATTTCCTCACTTGAAAATGGAAATGACATCTACAACACAGGGTTGCAGAGAGAATTAATGAGATAATATAAGGAGAAGCATATTGCACAGTGCCTGCTTGCCTCAAGCCTCCCCTCCCCTGCCACAGAACCCACCAATCTCTCCTTCCTGACATCTCTGAACTCTGTCTCTCGCCTGCCATCCCAATGCGTATGTCTGTCCCTATCTGTTGTGGCTGATTCCTTCTGGTCCTGTAGCCTCTTCCAAGACTTGGCCTGACACACCTAACTTACAGGTCTGTCAGAACTCTTCTCATTGACCCAACACCTAGTCATAGTTCCTCCTTCACTGTCTTTCTTGTTATGATCGATATAGTCAGTTCAGGCTGCTATAACAAAGTACTACAGACTGGGTGGTTTACAAACAACAAACATTTGTTTCTTACAGTCCTGGAGGCTGGAAATCTGAGATCAGGGTCAAGTTCTGGTGACAGTCCTCTTCCTGGTTGCAGCCTGCCAACTTCTCATTGTGTCCTTGCATGGAGGAAAGAGAGAGAGCTAGCTCTCTGGTCTCTTCTTATGAGGCCACTAATCCCATTCCTGAGGGTGCTACCCTCATGACTTAATTACCTCTCAAAGGCCCAACCTCCTAATACCATCACACTGGGGGTTAGATTTCAACAAATAAATTTGGGGGGGGACACAGACATTCATCCCATAACACTTACACATTTCTGAGATAATTCCTCTCCCGAAGTTTTCACATATAGATATCTGATCTCTGAGAACCCTTCTTGATTATTATAGTTAAAACTCTGGTGTCCAGAATGACCAAAACCTGGGAAGCTCTATTTTATAGTGGTCGTATGTCATTTTGACTGTTCTTCCTAGTCAGTCACAGAATGAGCACATGAGTCAGGCTAAGCTCCTCCTTGTATTTCACCCTCTTCACTGCAATAATTGGTCAATGGAGTGAGCATTGACTAAGGCCAGGTTAGTCAGTTCTCCCTGGGACTTTTCACACAATAATTAAGAAAATCTTATATATCAGGTTATGGAGTGTGGTAGATGGTATTTTTCAAAGATGTTCACAACAACATCTCCCAGACTACAGCTCTTTTTATGATGTGACTTTTTCAGTCCTCCTATTGAGAAGTGGGGTTTATGTTCCCTCTCCTTGAATATGGGTGAGTTTGGGATTATGGTAGAAATCATGTTTTGTGATATCTGAGGCTATATAATAAAGATAAGGCACTTTCCACCTGGTTCTCTTGGGATACTTGCTCTTGAAACCTAGCCACCACGCTATGAAGAAGCCCAAGCAGCCACATGGAGAGGCATGGATAGGTGTTCTGTCTAATATTCCCAGCTGAGGTTCCTAGTCAACAGCTAACATCGATCACCAGACAAATGGGTGAGGGATCCCTCAGATGATTCTAGATCCCAGCTGCCATCACTCCTAGTCTTTGAGACCCAGCTGATGCCACAAAGACTAAAGATGAGAGCTCTGCCCAAATTATAATAGTAATAAGTATTATAGATTCATGAGCAAAGTAAATAATAGTTATTGTATTAAGCCACCAAGTTTGGGATGGTATGTAGTACAGCAATAAATAACTGACACATGGAACTTGGTATTAAGAATTTGGAATTTCCAGCAGCCACGTCTGCTATATGAAGAAAACTTATTGGTGGTAGGGGAGAACAATGCCAAGCAGAGATAAAAGTGAAAAAAGAGAGACAGAATTCCAATGATGATTATGTCTCCAAATTCAGTCCCTGAAGGCCTCAGATCTGCTTCTGCAGCTTTTCCACTCACACCGTGAGCTACCTACTCAGGCTTCCTTCCAACAAATCACTTTCTTACTTGAGATAGTTTGATTTGGGTTCTACCACCACTTTCACGAAGAGATCTTAATATGCTTGTTTCCTTCAGAATGTGTTCTACATCATTTCTATTCAAGGTGTGGTGCAAAGATCAGCAGCATCAGCCTTAATTGAGAGATTCTGAGAAATGCAAATTTCTAGGCACCATTCCAAACCTACTGAATATGTAGGGGTGGGGACCTGGAATCATATTTTAACAAGCTCTCCAGGAGATTCTTATGCATGATAAATTTGAGAAACTCAATCTACATTATAGCAGTGCCTCATTTTTTCTTACCCTCCCTAAAGTATTGGTTAGAGGATGATGCAAAAGACACAGGATCCTGAAGGTCAACTCCTGACTCTGTGTCTCCACTTTATGACTCGTGTGAGCTGCATCCCAGGTGTGGGGTGCTGTTCACAGGGGAACGGATAGGGATGTATGGATGATGGTAACACTGTATGGGAGTCATTTGCCGAGGGAGATTATGGATTTGAAATTGTTAAATCATAACCATTTATTTGCTTTGTAGCATTTGCTAGGACCTGCCTGCATGTTGGGAGTATATCGTAGGTATTGACACAGTTCCTGTTCCCAAGGTAATTAAAGTTTAGTTTTAGAAAAGCAATATATGAATAAAAGAATTTAATAATACACTGTTTATAGCTCATGCCAAAAACCAAATGGCAGGCACAGCCATGTATCCTGGATGCCCTATATAATCACCATTTCAGATATTTTGTTTCCTGGTTCCGTACACCATCAAGATGCCCTCCAAAGTCCAATTTTTGAGCATTCAAGCAATGTTTCCCAGACTGTCTTTCACATCTGTCAACAGCACAAAATTCTACATTTACATGTCCCAATTTGGGGTTCAGAAATATAGTCTCTATAGATAGGTTTTTAATGAAAGGAAAGATAAATTATCATCTAGTGGTGAAGCCAAGAAAGGACTTGCAGAGGATGTAAAATTAAGCTGTGTCTAAAAGGATGGGCAGGACTTGGCTTCTGAGGGAGAAGGGGGAGGGCAGCAGGGCTGGAAAGGAACGTGTAACCTGAGGAGAGCTGAGGAAGCCCTGGGAGAGCAGCCAGTGGGCCCGTGAGACCCATCAGAAAAGTTGGAGAGAAGAAAATGTGGGTATTGTATTTGTCCATGTAAGTCATGGGGGACTACAAGAAATGGGAGAGTGAGCACTTGGGATGAAAATGATCTCTGAGAAAGATTATTCTGACAGCAGCACGCAGGATGGGTTAGGGAGACCAGAGACTGCGAGAGGACTTCTCTTAAGGCTTTGCTGTGTCCCATGTCATTTCTATCCCATTCTGCGGTGGAGGGAGGGGTGGCACTTTGCGTTTCAGGACCTTTAATCCTATATAACAACAGCTCCAGGTTTATTTTAATTGCAGTCTTAATCAGTCACTTTCTCAGGAGGTTTGTTCCTTTTAACATGTGCTTCAAAATGCTGTCAATCTCTTTCTAACCTATGTACCTTTTATCCTGCATCTCAACCCCCACTTCCCCCATGTATGGCATTTTCTCCCTAAATCAGTGTTTGGCAAACTGTGGAAATTATTGGAGAGCGTTTTTTTTTTTTTTTTTTTTAACAGCTTTATTGAAGTATAATTGATATACAATAGATTGCACATATTTAAAGTGTACAATTTGATGTTTTGACATATATATGTAGAACCATCACCACTATCAAGATAATGAACATATACATTATCCCTGGAAGTTTCCTCATGCCAGTTAGGGGGAATTTTTAGCTGCATTTTGCAGGAAGAATATCTTCCTGACAGGGAAGTGGTGATCAGAACAGAAAATGGATCCCCTCTGGGCAGAAACACGGACTCCATGCCATTTCATGAGGAATTCCATCTACCACTCTCTCTCCTTTACCTCTCAC
The DNA here is from genome assembly GCF_041296265.1 of Equus caballus. Taxonomy (NCBI): domain Eukaryota; kingdom Metazoa; phylum Chordata; class Mammalia; order Perissodactyla; family Equidae; genus Equus; species Equus caballus. Next base: position 82,256,226 of record NC_091698.1, read on the forward strand.
AGCCCCTGCAGAACTTAGGGAGTAGTTCCAAATAACCATTTCATCCCAATATTAGGTTGGCAACAGTGGCAATTATACATTGACACAAAATGTGCCATGCCCCGCCTATGCCTTTTATTTATCCTTATTCTTCTTCCCCACTAAAAATAAAAATAGCTGTCATTTTTGATTGCCTACCAAATGCAAGATACTGGGCTAAAGGCTCCACATGTCATTTTCCACTGAGTTCACTCTTCTGAGGTGGATATTTTTTCTCAACCTACTCTTTCTGTAGTAGATATTAACAGAGAAGTTAGTGATTTGTCTACTGCCCCACAGTTGGTAAGTAGAGGCCCTGGCATTTGAACTTTGCTTTGGTGACTGCAAACATTGCCTCCGTATGCAGCAGCACAGGTTGGGTACTGCACAACTCCAGGGGGGTCTTATTCACGTGGATTGCAATGGCTTGCATCAAAGCCCTTTCTCTTTGTGCTCTGTTACTTTGCCTACATAAGTGAAAGTGGTTTTCCCTCCTTTTAAATGACCCAGGCAAGATCAGAACTATTGGTACAGAAGAATATTCCCTAGGAGAGGCTGGCTGACCCATTAGGAAGTCTCATGTGGTTGTATGTATTGTAGTGAATTCACCAAGGCCCAAAATCTGGTTCTCAGTTTTGTAGGTCCAAAACTGATCTTTCAATGGGCCTTAAATTTTCAATCTTGAGCATTCTGACCCACACTGATTAAGCCACAATACTTAATGTACACAAAGTATGCAACCTTTCATGTTGGCCAGACCAGTGCATTCTTTCCTTAAAGACCCCAGGAAGCAAGATTATCAGAAGATGGCTTGGAGAGCATGGACGCCAGACACAGAAAACTAGTTGTCTCATTTGAATGCTGAATGATATTAGGCTGAGATAACACAACCCACCATTCTATCACTGCTGTGGATTGAATTGTGCACTCCCCCATCCCCCAATTTATATGTCGAAGTCATAACCCCCAATCCCAATGTGACTGTATCTGGAGATAGCGTCTTTAAGAGGTAATTAAGGTTAAATGAGGTCATTAGAGTGGGGTCCTCATCCAACAGGAATACGGCCTTATGAGAAGAGGAAGATCTCTGTCTTTCTCCTTTGCCCTGCCATGTGAGGACACAGCAACAAGGCAGCCATCTGCAAGCCAGGAAGAGAATCCTCACCAGAATTCGATCATGCTGGCACCCTGATCTTGGGCTTCCAGCCTTCAGATCTGTGAGAAATAAATGTCGGTTGTTTAAGCCACCCAGCCTATGGTATTTTGTTATGGCAGCCCAAGCTGACCAAGACAATCACAGTTGCAACACCTGCAGACTGGATTTTGTTTCTGTCTAAATTGGGCACCTTCTTATCTGGGCAGTGCTTAAGTGAGCTCAGACCCCTCTCTTGAGCTCTGGACCCATAGAGCCACTTGGGTATCTTGCAAGAACCTCAAAGTCATCACACCTGAATCAGAACTCATTATCTATACCCAACCTCCTCCTCCTCCTGGGTTCCCCAGTTCAACATTTGGCATCGCCATCTACCTGGGAATCATGCTTATGTCTTTCTTCTCCCTTATCAATCAGTCACCAAGTCCTGCCATCTCCATTGCCTATTTATCACTTATTTCCATCCAGCTGTTACTACCCATCATCTCTCTCCTAAGAGAGATGTTGTTCCTATATCTCCTACTTGGTCACCTCTGGTCAGTTCTCCTCCCAATGGTCAGATTAACTATTTTCAAAAGTAAATCTGACTCTGTTACTTCAAAATCCAAACTTCCTAATCCAGCTTTCCAAACCATGCAAGATCGGGACCTTTCTTGTGTCTCAGCCTTTCCTCCAGCCGCTCTCCTCTCACAGCTGAGGCGTTGGTCATGCTGAATTCCCTGTCTTGCCATTTTTGGAACTGTTGTGTTTAGTCTTTGAAAGTTTGAACATACTGGTCTCTCTGCTTAGAACACTCTTCTTTTTTCACACATATGTATTTCCGTTTTTTTACTTTATTGTGATAAGTACACTTAACATCAGATTTACCCTCAAGTTTTTAAGCACACAATATGATATTTTTAACTATAGGCACAATGTCGTACAGCAGATCTCTGGAACTTATTCATGCTGCATGACTGAAACTTTATATCTGGATCCCCTGAGCCCATCCCACTCATCTTGTTTACCTCCTATCCCTCTCCAGCTTTCAGTACTTCTCTGTTATGGTCAATGTCCTACTTTATTACATTTACTTGCTTTAAAGTACACGTGAAAGCATTGTCTTCTCTTCTGACTGTAAGCCCCTTGAAGGCTAGGGCCTTGAATGTCAACCTCACTGCCATATCCTTAGCGTCTAGTGGTGGGCGAAGCAGGCAAGTGCTTAATAAAGATTTGTTGAATGGGGTTGTCTCTCTGACTCTCCTTTCTACGCTCCCTTTTCTGAACACTCCTTTTTCAATTTACATTCTTTCCTTAGGCATGCTAATGGAATAAAACAAATGATAGTACTAGTTTTTCTGTCTCAGGAGTCATTCTGTCTTTTAAGGTGACTGCTTATCTCTGCTCCTATTTATCATGTGTTGGTTTACACTTTAACTCTGGAAGGGGGAAGTTACTACCCTATCCAAGTTCTGAGAAGCCTCATTATCGCCTCCTCAAGCCTACAAGAGCATTAACTCGTTTCCCAGGGGAGCGTCGTTTTCCCAGAGGTGCCATCACACTGTACTGGTATGGACCATCTCATGAAAGTAGTGTTTAAGCATCCCCTAATCTTCAAAGCTGAATTTAACTAGAAAGCATCAAACTCTAAATTACTAGTAAGACATGAGTGCTCTCAGCCTTCTTAAGTATTAGTTAGGATAGGCTGGGCTGTGCTACAGTTAAAAACAAAAAAGACCAAAATTCCAGTGATTTAAAGCAAAGGTTTATTTTTTGCTTTTGTTTCTTGTTCACTGAAGTTGGTGGGGGCTTCTGTTCCATGTCACTTCCCTCAGGGACAAGGTGGATGGAAGCTTGAACTTCTGGAGCATCCCTGGTTGCCAGCAGCAAGGAAAGTGGGAAAATGGAGAATTGTTCATCAACTCTTAAATGCTTCCACTTGGAAATGACACACATCATTTTCAATCACATTTTACTGACCAAAATGAGTCATATGAGGGACAGGGACCTATAATCCTACTGTGTGCCAGGCAGGAGGAGAACTTGAAATACAACACTAACGGTTATCACGGTAGACATGGATACAAAAAGAAAACAACATACAGAATTCCCAAGTGATGTATATGCTCTACTCATTCCAACATGGCAGGTGGGCAGAAAGGAAACCTAGGGTTCACAGCAGGCATGCGTCACATAACAGGCAGGGCCAGACCGTGATTGGAGGAAAGATCAGGTGTGAGTAGCAAGAGCCCGAAAAGGAGTTCACCTGGAGGCTTTGAGAAGGAATTTCATAATCCAGAGCCAGGCAGGCAGCAGGACCCAGAGACAGCACAGCCAGGTGGAAGGGGGTCTGAACAAGGGCCAGATCACCACCTGCTGCCTTGCTCAGGTGAACTTTCTTTGAACTGATTGCTTGTAAGGCTCTCATCCCATGGTGTCTTAAGGGTGCCTCCTAGCTCCTAATGGGACCCAGGCATGTTAGTGACAACCACACAGAGCTGGTGGAAGGCTAGGAGGTCTCAAGGCATCCAATGTGGAACTTGCAGTATTGGTTTGTCAAGAGATGAAACTACACCAGTTCATTTAAGAGAGAACATTTATTATGAATAATTATTTACTAGGTATAAAAGAACTGAAAAGGAAAAAGGGTATAAACACAGAGGGAGGACTTATCACTCTTCAGTCTTGGGGGCAAGAGAAGGGAGACAAAAACTGAAAAGAGAAGGATGATTAAAATTGAGAAGCTTAGAGGAAGGGGCACTGCTCAACTGGTGCTGGTGTCTCTGAGCTCGGAGGCGCTGCCCCATGGACCCAGGACCCACATCTCTGAGAAGGGTGTGCCGCTGGCCGGTGCTGGTGTCTCTGAGGCAGCGTGACGAGGCTGGTTCTCCAAGTGCTGGAAGCGCTGCAAACTGGATTCAGCTGCAGCTATTGCAGGTAATTGCTGCTGCCCTTGGGAGAAGCACGGCAGGGTGATGCTCACACAAACAAGAAGCAGCCAGGAAGGAGGGGTCTTCTCCTCCCCCAGTCTTGCAGATTCCCTCTGGAGTCCCGCACTACCAGAGACTAATGGCAAAGCAGAGTCCCAGCCCCAGCATCACAAAGCAGGAAAGAAAGACGAGTTTGAAGGTGAAAGGAAACATCTTACTGACTGGCATACTTTCTCTGATAGACTTTCTTTAAGAAGGAAGATTTATTCAATAAACTTTGAAGCAGAAAATATTTAATATTAGTTCTTCCTTTGTAGAATAAGGGCAGCATAAATAAGGAAACGAAATAACATTAATGTAACATTCTGTGCATCTTGCACTTTCATGCACATCGTTCCTTTGAAACAACAACCTTCTGAGAAAAGTAGAGAATAATTATTTTCTCCATTTCATAGATGAGGAGACAGAAACATAGAAAGAGATTTTCTCAGGGGTCAACCTGATTGGAAACAGAGATTGATAAACTAGAGTCTTCCAATTTGTAATGTAATTTTATGCTTTGGTGTCATGTCCCCTAAATTATCTTTTTTTTTTTTTTCCTGAGGAAGATTCTCCCTGAGCTAACATCTGTGCCAATCTTCCTCTGTTTTTTTAGTAGTGGGCTGACAGCATAGCATGGCCACTAACAGAGCAGTGTAGGTCCGTGCTTGGGAACACAACCTGGGTGGCCAAAGCAGAGTGTGCCGAACTTAACCACTAGGCCACTGAGACTGGCCCAAGTTGATATTTTTAGTTGTAAAGATAAAAATCAGGCAATTATTTTGTTCTTACAAATGTATATACTTGTATTTTTACTTGTCTTAAGCTACAATGTATATCTGTAGGAAGCAAACTGCATTAAAATAAGTATTAAATTTTGGTCTTTTGGATGCTGTTTTACTTTGAAGGAAAATGGACTATTCTTCAGGCAGTGAAGTGGATTAAAGAAATAATATTTTATTCATAGCTATTTCATAGGCTAATGGTTCAGGAGAAAGTTTAGGTTGGATTAGGCCAAAGATCCCTTACATTTTTTTCTAGAAAGGAAACATTTCTATGAAGGTTGTCTATTTTATTTTTTAATTCCAAATCAATTCAAAGTTCTTCAGACTAAGGCAATTTATTGCTCTGGGTGCCAATTTAGCTTGTACAGATATTTATAAAATTAACTTGTGGATGAGAAGCATGACTTTGATCACAACCTCCTATTCTCATAAAAACAAAGTAAAGGAATAGAGCAGTAGCCTTTCTGATAAGTCAGCTCTTTCTCCCAGTGTGAAAGCTCTTCCTTCAGGCAAAGGCAACAGAGGTAGGTTCTAATTCAGCTCCAACACTATCTGGATTTTTATAATGACTGGTTTAATATCTTTATTGGTGTCATCTTGGTGTTGGTATCTGTTGAGTGTCTTTTCTCAATTAAGTTGAGATCTTCCTGGTTCTTGGTATGTTGAATAACTTTTGATTGAAACTAGGACATTTTGAGTATTATGTTATGAGACTCTGGATCATATTGAAATATTGCGTGCTGGCAGGTCTTCTCTGACACTGCTTTGGTGGAGGAAGGGGGACATTGCCTTGTTATTGCCAGGTGGGGATGGAAGTTCAATTTCTCCTCTGGGCCTCAGTGGATACCTGCGGGGGAGAGAGACTCCTTATTACTGCTGTGCAGTGGTGGGAGTTAAAGTTCCCCACGTGGTGCCCAATGACACTGTGGGGATGTGGGGTAAATGTTGGCTCATTATCACTGAGTGGTGGTGTAAGTCCCAGCTCTCCCCTGGGCTTCCTCTGATGCTCTAACCTCACCCCAGCAGGGACAGGGCTGGTGCCTTGCTACCACCTGGTGGAGGTAGAAATCCAGGACTCCCTTGTGATCTCCACTGACCACTCCACGTGGTCACGGGGCACTGGTTATTGATAAACAAGAATGAAAATCCCAGCTTCCCAATTTGCCTTCTCTGTCACCACACCAGTTGGGGTTTTGGGGGGAAGGGAAATGAGAATGACTTACTACAGCCTGGCACAAGAAAAAATCTGGGCTCCCTCTGTTTAGCCTTTACTAGTAGGTGTGGGGCTGCAACTTCTTTTGTGATATTTGTCCAGAGTTGAGTAGTTTTTGTGTAAAGCTTTTCTGTTTTTTGGACTGTCCCTCTCCTGATCCTTTGGTGAGAGAGAACAGAACTTTTCTTGGAGCTCTTTTCTTTTTTGGCTGTGCTTGTTGGCATTTCCAGGTTGCCAACTTCTCTTGCACTCAGTCTTTTTTTTTTTTTTTTAAGATTGGCACCTGAGCTAACAACTGTTGCCAATCTTCTTTATTTTTTTTCTTTTTCTCCCCAAATCCCCCCGGTACATAGTTGTATATTTAGTTGTGGGTCCTTCTAGTTGTGGCATGTGGGATGCCGCCTCAGCATGACCTGATGAGCTATGCCATGTCCGCGTCCTGGATCCGAACCTGCAAAACCCTGGGCTGCCAAAGCTAGTGCGTGAAATTAACCACTCGGCCACAGGGCCGGCCACCAGCACTCAGTCTTGAGGCAAAAAAGAAAACTCAGATAACTCACCCTTGTGTAGTTTCTTGGGTCCTTTGGTCCTTAGTCTGTCTGCCTTCTTCTAACTTTTATTTTAAAGTCTAGGGTTTTTATCTGTACTTAGCAGGAAAAAGGGAAAAATATGTCTACTCCATCTTCCTAGAAGTGGTAGTTCAGAAGGGGTCAGTTTTAATTCTAGCAATCTATGAGTCTCTGACCCTGGGGCCCTGTGGAGTTAATCATGGATTCAGTGCCCCAGTGGTGCCTAGTGGCTGAAAGGCATTTCGGCCCAAATGATGACTCTGCCCTGACTGCTGTGTAACCCTGGCCAAGTGACTGTCTCTCTCTGATCCTGATTTCCTACATACTCTGACCTGGGTTGCTAAAAATGTAGGGTCCTCAAATTCAGAACATTCTTTTCTCTTTCCTTCTTGCTTTCCTTTACCATTAACCCCGGCCCTGTTCCTTATTATTTGCCCTTTTCTTTTGTCTTTCTTTTCCTTCTTTCCTGTTCTTCTTTTCCTATTTTCACTCTTTATTTCTTTTTGTTTTTCTGACTTGCCTTTTAATGTAGGAAGAAAGTATCAGGGAAGCCCCTGAGAGTATACCTTTTTGTCCTCAGGGGGTAGGGGAGTTGAAGGATGCTCTTCTGTAGTGATTCTCATGTTTGTTCTGCCCAGCTATTCAGGGTCCTTATCCCTGAGTGTCTCCTTGCAGGGGCATGAATAAGGCTGAGGGGTTGACACCCTCAGTCATCCCTGCTAGAGTTGCTTTACACCTAACTTTGTTGAATATTGCCACCTTGTGGAGTGAGAGGGAAAATCAGATGAGAGCAGGAGACTCAAGGACAGAAGGAGATTCGAAAATATGATAAAGATGTCCCCTGAGTAAACTGCCCTTCCTGGATGATGACTTTCTTTTCTTGATGTTGTATAATCATTTTAGCCAGTTTGTGATTTTGATTCATATGCATCCTTTAGAAGGAGGATGCTGTGGGAAGCATAAAAAGTAGACTTTGGAGTTTCAGAGAATTAGGATTGAATCTCAGCTAAGCCTTGTAGGAGCTATGTGACCTTGAGAAAGTCACCTGATATCTCTGAGCCCCTGTGAAAAAGGGGGTCATCCCAGGGTGATTCTAAGAAGGGCCAGGCAAGAGGAAAGTGCCCGGGAAACGTTAGTTTCCTTCCTGCAGTGATGAAGGAAAGAGGGTCCACATGTGAGACCAGGAGAAAGACTTCTATGTGAGTTTGGGGGTCATGGCTGCAACTGGATGCACTGAGTCAGAGGAAGAGGGGAATGGACATTTACTAGTGTATAAAGTGCCAAGTACTGTGCTAGGTACTGAAATGTTGGTTGCCCTCCAATAACCCTGTGCAGAAGGCACTATAATCCGTACTTTATAGGTGGTAAAATGGGAGCTTGTCAGGTTTTGAATTCATGTGCCTTTTTTCCCCCCTTTGTTACATTCACGTGATGAGTGTTGGCAAGGATAGTGTTCTGCTGAATTCATCCTGGTTTACTCGTAGGTTACCCCATGACATCAGATTTAGAGTCTGCTAAAAGGCAAAGGCGAAGGGACTAATGATTTGCCTGCTGCCCACCAGGTTCCACTTCTTCCTCCACCATCTGCTAGGAGTGCGAAGTAGGGGTTGCCTGAAGAGATTTGAGTCCTGGGCTGAAAGGGGCTGAGGATCTGGACTGAGCCGGAGAAGCCGGAGAAGGTGAGATCTTGAGTGATACTTGTCTGACTATGGAGGGCTTTTGTGAGATCAGCCCTTTTAGATATTCCCAGAGGCCTGCAGAGGGGAGGCTTCTCTGTGAGAGGTGGCCCTGGGAGATGCTGGTAGACTAAAGGGAGTACTGTGAGTTAGGTGGTCTAGGAAATCTTCACTGTGCTGGGGGATGTTGGAACCACTGTGGTCGTTGACTATGGGTTGGTTGACTATTTGGGGATACCATATTGGCTGAGGAGGCCTGGAGGAAACTTTTAGGTTGAAAGGTCAGCTTGTTCCAGGGGCATTGCTGGAGCAATAACAGTGTGGGGACAGGAGGGTGCATGAGTCAGAAAGGGAAGATAGATTGTCTTTAACATTTGTGTAGTACTTGCTAGTTTAAAAAAGTTCCTACACATACATCATTTGAGCTGTCATTTAACCATCAATGCGGGTTGAGTTTACTATGAGTCCAGCACTGTGCAAGATGCAGGGGTTCAAATAAGGAACGAGATAGACATCCCTCTGCTTTCCTAGAGCTTACAGTCATCATTACAACTCTATGAAGTGGGCAGATCAAATATGACCCCATTTTCCAGATGGGGAATTAATAGCTCAGCAAGGTTAGAAGACTTGCCTGCTAGTGTATGGTGAACTGGGACCTGAACCTAGATTTACTTGCTCAAGGGACCAGTGCTCCTTCTAGTATTCCATGCAGACTGTATCCATATTTGGATCTGCTGTGACTTTTGATTGTGGAAATATACTTAGTTCAAACACAAACAGGTCCCCCTAGTGTGTGTTAACAGTGCAAAAGCACACACAAACCCATTCTCTTACAGCCTGGGGATGAGTGGTGGAGAGTGGCTGACAAAGGGTGAATGCGAGTGAATCCCTTTTATTTCTTTGCCGAATCCCCTTCAACTATGTTTGAACAGCCTCTCTGGAATGCCCCCAGAGGCCTGCAAATAAACCATCCATTCTCTTTTCTTCATTTCTCTCTTTTAGCATGAGCTGGGAGTTTCTTAGGATAGCAGTTTGGTACAGAAAAGGATTGAAATCTTAAGAGGAAAAGAATTCACCATCTATATTTACTGAGATTATAATTACAAAATTACCTACACATTTATACATACACTCAAACACAAACACAATCAGCCTTAGCTGACTCACCTCCCTCACGCCCTTCTGCAAACTTCATGGCCAATCAGCCTCCTTACGCTCTTGCCTGTACTCTCAAATATCTTGCCTCTCTTTTGCTTTGCGGTATTTTCAGAGCAAAACTCTAACCATGTTAAATGTAATTCTCTGTCTTCTCTAAGTCTGTACTCATGCAGCTGAAGATGGCTTGAAAAACACACAAAACCATGCTGATTGGTCTAACTCTAAATTCAATACTACAAACTTCAACAGAGTTGGTGCTCCCGCTCAGCAGTCCTGTTATACTTTCATAGTCCATTTGCTGTCTTCCACTTTCACAGGCGATATTTTGTTCATATTTTCTATTACTAACATTTTAAAAGAATATTCATAGCAGCTTTATTTATAATAGTCCAAAACTGGAAACAACCAAAATATCGATCAATAGGTAAATGGATAAACTGTGGTGCATTCATACAATGAAATACTACTCATCAATAACAGGAATGAACTATTGATGCATGCATGAACATGAATGAATTTCAAAATAATTAGGCAGAGTGGTAGAAGCCAGACAACGCAGAGTACATACTGTATGATTCTATTTATATAAAATTCTAGAAAGTACAAACTAACCTATAGGGTCAGAAAGTAAATCAGTGGTTGCCTGAGGGTTCGGGGGGAAGCCAAAAGGGGAGAAGGGAGGTATTACAAAGGACAGGAGGAAACTTCTAGAAATGCTGGCTTTGTTCACTATCTTGATTGTACGGATGGTGTCATGGATGAACACATATCTTAAAACATAAAATTTTACACCTTAAATATGTGCAGTTGATTACATGTCAACTATACCTCAACTAGGCTGTAAATTTTTTTAAACATAAACAGTAATAAATCAAATTTAAAAATCTATCTAACCAACGTAAAGCCTGCTTCATGTTCACTCAGTATTTTCCTTTTGCATCTGGACTAAGAGCTGCAAGACCTCGATAAAATTTGACCTACCGCTTAGGAGTATTGACATACACGTTAAAGTCTTAGATCTGAGATCCTCTGGATTTTTCTACAATTTAAATTGGGTACACTGGAAATAAAATTTCACATGATTTTGGTAAAAAGCCTTGGAAACTGTTTCAAAAGAAAATGGTATAAACTGAAAATCACGCTGACATCTGTGGGCCTGCGCACTGGAAAGCGTGACTGCTGTGGTACCCGCTTGGCAGGCTGCTGAGGCTGGAGCGCGCAGGGGGCTGTTGTGTCCCAGGCGCGGGGGCGCACTCTCACTGCGGCCTGCTCATTCGGCCACACTGAGCCCAAATAAAGAACCTTCCCACGGCTTCTCATTTTGCTACTGTATTGTAGATCCAAACTCCTTTTGCATCGAACTTAAAGGCGGAGGTTTTCTCCCTACTCTCCTTGTCCCCGTCTGACCAATTCCACAGATACTCCGGATTATTCCTCCACGTGACGCTTTCTGTAACAGCGCTCACTGCACACACTGCTCTCACTTTATGGCGCTGAACGATGAGAACCGATGACTGGCTCAGGGTTGCTACAGCGAACGCCCTGAAGCGATGTTCCAGACCTGAGGAGACCCTGCGCCCCGCTGTTTCAGGAGACAGACAGGCGCGCTCCCCAGCCGCGGTGCCGTGGGGAACCCCGGGAACCCCCCGGGAACGCCCCGACGCCAGCAGCCGCGGCCGCCCCAGTGCGAGCGCCTGCCGGGCCCGTGGGCGCGGCCTCGCGGGCGGGGTCTCCCTTCGGGGAGCCGAGGTGGAGGACTCGAGGCTGAGGTGGACGAGACCTAAGTGCACCGGTCGAGGCCGGGCGCCACGTTGGAATGGCTGTGGAGCCGAGTGGAGGTGAGTCGGCCGGGTCGCGTACAGAGTCCTCATCTTCTGAGGTGGACGGCGGGTCCGGAGGGCCAGACTTGCCAGCACACAGCGTCCTCCGCTGGTACTTCCCGGAGCCGCGCGGGCCTCGCCGGGACGTCCGACCGGAAGCGCCCGGCCCGTGAGGGGCGGCCGCGGCCTGTGCGGTGAGGGCCTGCGGCCGCGCTCGGTGGAGCCGGGGATCCCGTTCTCTGCGCGGAGGGGGGCATTGTCTTGAATAAGCGGCGCTAACGTGCGGGCAGCGTCGACTGCACCGGCTCCGGCTCCAGCTCGGCCGGGCCGGGCCTGAGGGCCGCGCGGGCCGCCACCGCACCTCCCCTCGGCCGGCGCCCTGCCTGTCCTTGTTAGCTCCATGCTGCAACCTGCGCCACTGCCTCCTCACACTGAGTTAAAGGCCTCCCTTCCTGTCTGTGAGACAACTGAAGCAACTGGAGGAGAACTCCTGCACCCACGGCCACAGCCACCCTCCTGCTGGCCCCTTCTGCTCCGTCATCCTCCCTGTGACTCGCGTTGCTTCTCGGGCTCCTAACCGTGGCCGTGGGCGCGGTCTAGCTGTCTCCTCGCTGCTGCTCGGCGGCTGCTTCTGCGCTTCTCCTTCCTTTCCAGTCCAGCTCCGACATCCTCATGATTCTGTCCCTGGATCATTCTCCTTAGCATACAAGCGGGTTGGTTTTCAAACCTTCTTTTGACCCCCGTTCGCCCTTCAGATACGGCCCCATTTCTCGGATTCCCTGAACGGCAAAACTCCTTGAAATAGTTTTTCTGTACTCTCTTCATTTCTCTCCTCCCATTCTCTCCTAAACCAGTTAACAAGAAGGCAGTATAAGAAATTATTTTCTGAATCCTATGGTCAATTTTCGTCTTTCTCTTACTCAATCTATTATCGGCATCCCCCTTGAAGTGCTTTTTTTTTTTCCATTTGATTTCCAGAACCCCACAGTCTGATTTGTTTCCAGCCTCACTGACTTTTCTTCAGTGTCCTTTCAATGTCCAACCTCTGGATGCCGGGACACCCCAGAACTCAGTCCTTGGACCTCTCCTCTTTCATACTCACCCTCTTCATGATTTTCCAGTTCATGTATTAAAATACAATCTCTATACTGGTGACTCACAGGTTTTATTTCCTGTGTAGACCTCTGCCCCGAACTGCATATTTGTATATCCAAGAGCCAGCATAAATCTCTCTACTTGGATGTCTAACAGACATTTTAAATTTAACGTGCTCGGAACAATTCTTCTGCGGGAAAACCTCCTTTACTCTCAGTCTTCTGCATCTCAGTTAATGACAACTTCAGTGTTTCAGTTCCCAGATAAGAATCCTTGGGGGTCACCTAAGATTTCGTTCTGTCTCCCACATTCCACATTCAATGTCAGAAAGTAATTTTACCTACAACTAGGGTATACGACTACCTACTGGGGCTTTGGGGAGGAAAGAAAAAGAGGAAGGTTGGCAGCAGATGTTAGCTCAGGGCCAATCTCCTCACCAAAAACAACAAAACCAAGAACAACTTTGTAACTTGAGCATTCAACCCTGTTAAAAAAAGAAAAGAAAAAGAAAGTAATTTTGGGTCTACCTTCAAAATAGATCCAGAATTTGGCCATTTTTACCATCTACACTGCAACCTCCTTCATCCTTGATCAAAACCACCTTCATCTCTATTATCACAACAGCCTCCTAAGGTTTCTTTTTGGGTAACCTTGTGTCCCTACAATCTGTTCTCAACACTGCAGCCCAAGTGATCATTTAAAACATGTCAGATGATGTCATTCCTCTATTAAAAATTCTCTAGAGGCCCCCAGTCTCCTTCAGTGTAAAAGCCAGTGTCCATACAATGTCTGATAAGGGTCAACGTCATCTGGCCAATTTCACTTTCCTGACCTTGTCACCTACTGCTTTCTCTCTTCTTCTCTGAACTCAGCGACACTGGCTTTTTTGCTTTTACTTAAATATGCCAGGTAAAGTCCCACGCCTGAGCCTTTTCAATGGCTGTTCCCTCTGCCTGGTATGCTTTTCCTCAGATGTCTCACTTCTTTTCCTCATTTAAATCTTTGCTCAAATGAAACCTTCTCAGTAGACCTATCCTGACCATTCTGTTTAAAATTACTACTCCTTCCTCACCTCTGATTTCTGGTACTTGTATCTTCATTGTTTTATTCTTGTTCATATCACTTACCACCTTCTATAATACTAGACACATTCCTTATTTATTTTTTTCATTTTCTGAGTCTATTAGAATATAAGTTCCAGGAGGGTAGGATTTTTGTCTATTTTATTCACTGTTGTACTCAAGACTGTCATTAATGGCATGTAGGCTGTGCACTGCAAAACTTCCAGGTATCCCTTCTGATACCACCAAGCCCTGGTGTGGTGCTATGTGGCATTCCTGGCTGTACTCCTGTTAGACCACTGTGTGAAGGGTTGTCCTAGAACTTGTGCCACATAGCGCCTTGACTGTATTCCTACGGCTAGAAGAATGCCAAGTCACATGGTAGGTGCTCAACAAAGATTTGTTGACTGAAAGAATGACTGAATGAACAAATTTATTGAGGTTTCCTTTATGGCTTAATACAAGGTCTATTTTTGTGGATGTTACATGTATGCTAAAAAAAATTATATTCTCTGTTATTGAGTATAAAGTTCTAAATACATCAAATAGCCAGCTTGACCATATAATTTATTATTCAAACTATGATACACTTGAGAGTGAAAGGGGGCACTGTTAATAATTGGCCAGGGCAAGAGGCATTAACCAGAACTGTTTGGGGCACATTGAGGCATAGAGTCATTCTACAGATATCTCAAGCTTATTAATTGTATTGTTCTAATCTTCAATGTCTTTGTTTATTTTTGTCTGCTTGATTTATCAGCTTCAGAGAGGGGTGTATTAAAGTTTCCAATGACAAATGTTAATTTATCTATTTCTCCCTATTTTGATATTCTTATATTTCACTATAGGGTTTGATGCTCTTTGAACTCTCAAACTTGTGCATTTTCTTTCATTATAGGAAGTGTATCTCCATTATTTCTTCAAATATTTCCTCATCTTTTTCTTCTTATTCTGGGCCCCCTATTTTCCAGATGTTGGCCTTTTACTACTATCTACTTAGCAGGTAGTTGGTTTTTTAAAAAAAATCTTCTATCTCTTTAATTTTTTCCTGCTTGATTTTGGGATAGTTTATCAATCTGATTTTCAAATTCAGTGATTCTTTTTTCACTTGAATTCTCCTTCTATTTATTCCATCTATTGTGATTGTTTTTTTAAAGATTGGCACCTGAGCTAACAACTTGCCAATCTCCTTTTGTTTTTTTTTTTCCTGCTTTTTCTCCCCAAGTCCCCCAGTACATAGTTGGATATTTTAGTTGTGGGTCCTTCTAATTGTGGTATGTGGGATGCACCTCAGCGTGGCCTGATGAGCCGTGCCATGTCCATGCCCAGGATCTGAACCAGTGAAACCCTGGGCTGCCAAAGCAGAGCGCAAGAATTTAACCACTCGGCCACGGGGCTGGCCCCTATTGTGATTTTTATTTCAACTATTGTAATCATCAAATCTAATATTTCTATTTTGTTTTTTTAAAATCATCTCCAATTTCTGTTTTGTATTATTAACATCTTTACTTATTAATTATACTTTTAATGCTTATTTTAAAAAAACCTTGGTTCATCTGTTCTAATGTTTCTATTTCAGATGGGTATATGTTTCTTCAGTTTGTTGAGTTTCTTCTGAGGTTGTTGCAACTCTCAGGTGTCTAGTTATTTTTGTCTCTGAGCTCGAGCTCCCCTGGGCATATCAGCCTCTCTGTTTGGTAATGTGCATTTTTAATGTGTTTTTGTTTGCTTTGGTGGTTTTGAATTAATTACACTGTGATCAGAAATGTGAACTATTTCATATATATTCTTTGAACTTTATAGAGACTTGTTTTATGGCCTCCCTAATACGTGGTCAATTTTTGTAATAGCTCAACATGGGATTAAGAAGAATGCATATTCTCTTAATTGTTAGGGGAAGGGTTCTATAACTGCCCATTAGATCAAGCTTATTAATGTATTGTTCAAATCTTCTAAAGCTTTATTAATATTTGAGTGATTTATCTTTTCAATAACTGAGAAAGGTACATTAATAGGTTTCAATATGAAGTTGGATTTAGTCAATTTTTGCTTGATATATTTTGAAGATAGGTTATTAGTTGCATACAAATGTAGAATTGTTATATCTTTCTGAGAATTGAAACTTTTATCACTAGATAGTGACCTTCTTTATCTCTAATAATGTTTTCTGTTAAATTATATTTTGTCTCATAATGCTATAGAGCTATCTATCAGTTCTGTCACTTATGTATGCATGGTATATCTTTTCTCAATCTTTTTCTTTAAAATATTCTGTGTCATATTTTAGGTGTATCTCTTATAAATAGCATATAGTTGGATTTTGTCATCCAAAATAACAGTCTCTTTATTTTAACTACTGAGTTTAAACAATTTTCTTCTTTATAATCACTATTATATATTATGTATCATTTTTAGACTTTCAGTTTCCCCACATTTTCAATAGTTTTCCTTCTTCCTTTCTTAGTGATCTTAGGATTCATTTACTTTTTGTTTAATTCCATTTTGTTTATACTGTCTTGGAAGTTTTACACTTTATTGTTTTATTTTTCACAGTTTAATTTTTTAATAGTTGCTCTTCATATTTTAATGTACACATTTAACTTAAAATTGAAAATTATTAGGCATTTTTGTAATTTTCCTGAAAAATATGAGGGTATTATTTCATCTTAACTCCACTCGTCTTTTCCTGTATTAGATGTTTTATGTAGTATTTTTTTATCATTTTAAAACTCCGTGAATTAGGTATTATTACTAGTGTTTTACACCATTGATATTTGTGTAGGTTTACCCACATGTTTATCAATTTCTCTTTTCATTTTTCTTTTTTGCAACACAAATGGTTTCTTCTTCTTGAAGTATTTTTAAAGATTTCTCTAGTGAAGATAGTCAATGATAAAAACTCTTAGTATTTACCTGAAAATGTATATGGTGTGAGATATAGGTTGGATTTTTTCCTGGTATGTTTCTTTTTTTATATGGATGTCTAATTGCTCTAGCACCATTTGTTGAAAAGGCTAGCTTTTCTCCGTTGGATTGCCTTGACATCTTTGTTGAAAATCAGTTGATCATATACGTGAGGGTCTATTATGTGTCTCTGTTCTCTTCCACTCATTTGTATGTCTATCCTTCCATTAATACAGACTTTTTTTTTTGAGGAAGATTAGCCCTGAGCTAACTACTGCCAATCCTCCTCTTTTTGCTGAGGAAGACTGGCCCTGAGCTCACATCCATGCCCATCTTCTTCTACTTTATACATGGGACGCCTACGACAGCATGGCTTTTGCCAAGTGGTGCCATGTCGGCACCTGGATCTGAGCCGGTGAACCCAGGGCGGCTGAGAAGCAGAATGTGTGAACTTAACCGCTGCACCACTGGGCAAGCCCCAATACAGACTGTCTTGATTACTATAACTTTATATCAAGTTTTGAAATCAAGTAGTGTGAATCCTCCAACTTTGTTCTTCCTTTTCAAAATTGTTTTAGTTAATTAGGTTCCCTTTGCTTTTCTATGTAAATCATAGGATCGGCTTATCAATTTCTGAAAAAGAAAACCTACTAGGATTTTGGTTCGGATTGTGTTGAATCTATAGATGAATGTGGGGAGAATTGATATCTTAACAATAATGAATTCTTCAATCCTTTAACTTGTTTTTAAAGTATCATTTAAAATAGCACCAAAAAATGAAATATTTAGATCTAAATCTGTCAAAATATCTGCAAGAGTTGTATGGTGTAAACTACAAAAAATGAAAAGAGAAATCAAAGAGGACCTAATTGATTGGAGAGCTATATCAGTTATTTTAACTGAGATAATTTAATACGAGGAATTGTTAACCAGGTATTAAAGTGTTGATGAAAATGAACCAAAAAGAAGGACTCTCAAGTGTTAGAGAGGCAGCAAGTGCAGACACTATCCCTAAAGCTGGAGGAGAAAAGGTAAGGGGCAAGAATCACTAAAACTTGCAGGCTGGGAGGAGGGGCCTCATGAAGCTGAAATGTAGACTTTTGGGAACAGGGTGTTGCTGGTGTCAATGAGCTCAAAGGAAGGGCTTCTTGGATCTGGGATCCAGGCCTCTGAGGAGGGGGCCCAGCTGGCTGGTGCTGGAGTCTCTGAGGGTATGCAATAAGGCTTGTTCTGCTAGAGCTGAAAAACTGCAAACTGAATCCAGCTGCTGCCATGGGAAAGCGCTCCTGCTCCCTGGGTGAAGAAGTGTTGCTAAGGGGATGCTCACAGGAACAGGAAGCAGACAGGAAGCCAACAGGAGAAAGTCCCTTCGTCCTCCTTCATCCTTGCACTCTGCCTCTGACATCTTCTCTTGGCAGAGCTGAACAGGGAGCCAGCTGGTAAAGCAGAAATGTGGTTCACAGAGTCTCAGCCATAGCATCGCAGAGCAAACTATAGAAGGCTTAGCTTAATAACTGGAATAATCAGAGAGCAAAGGACACCAGGTACTATAGTATTTATAGGATAAAAATACATGATTTTGCAGCAGTTGAAATACATCAGTATTAAATAAAAGAAAGTTTTGTGTAACAACCCAAAATAGAAAAGACTCAAGGGAGAAACCATGCATGAGAAAATTAAGGGCAATTAATCAAATTTAGAACTGTATACAAATCACGAAAATGGAGCTACGGCACAAACACCTGACTTCCGCTAAGTTAATAGTAGTTGTAGATAGTAAAATTGGATTTTGCAAACATTTTCTAGGCAAGGTCTTATACCAAAAGTATCTATTCCTTTTTAAGATGCCACTGGTTGATATATACAAAGGTACAACATCAAACTTATTTTAGCTGAGGAAGATTAGCCCTGAGCTAACATCTATTGCCAATCTTCCTCTTTTTGCTGAGGAAGATTCCGCCCAAGCTAATAGCTGTTGCCAATCTTCCTCTTTTTGTATGTGAGCTGCCACGACAGGATGGCCACTGACAGATGGGTGGTGTAGGTCCATGCCTGGGAACTGAACCCAAACCCACACTGAACTTAACCACTCGGCCACTGGGGCCAGCCCCAGACTTTTTTTTAAATATTGTTTTGGCAGTAAATTCTCAAACCTGTGCAATTTTGATTTTGAATATTTGGTTCATTTAGGAATTTCTGTATTTCTAATAAGGTATGTTTAATTGTAATTGCTGGACTTTAATCCTTATCTTCCTCTAAGATGGGCAGACACATTATTCTTGAAGGATAGTCATTGTGTGAAGTAATGGTGGTTTAAATTTTCATTATGGTGGTGAGAATGGAAAATCTTCCTTGAAAAACAATCATAGTTGAAACAAGTCTCTTTTCAATGGGGTTTCTTTCTTTTCTCTCTTTCCTGGAATGGTACTCTTCCAGTTCATGAGACTGATCCTGCCATCTAGAATTTCTGTAGACGCTGCCACAAAACCAAATGATAGATGAACATCTGCTAAGAGTGATTCTTAATATAATTAAAGTCTCCTTTTCCACTTTTGAATTTTAGGTTTCCTGTTACTTTTCTGTTCATGATAGAGCGTCTCCCAGGTAGTCATAACCTTCTTGAGCATGGCAAAGGTGTGGAGGTGCGAAAGCGGGCATTGGAGTGGTGGCAACCGCACTTCCTTTGTCTTGGATGCCTTCTGGACCCCTTGCCTGTTTTTTTGTTGAGTAAGAGATGTTGTGCTTGAAAAATTGTAGAAATAATTTGAGGCTCTGGATGATATCTTCCTCCAAAGATGATTTACTTTTGCTTCAGTCAGGTGATTGTGCTAAGTGAGGATTTAATCTTTTTGGAAATTTAGTTGATTTGACACTGGTTTTGGTCTTTGTGAAGGCTGTCACTCTTCCTCCTGGGTTGCAGGTCTGCTGTAGGTCCTGAACTCCACTCTTAATCCCCTCAGCCCTCGAGACTACCAAAAGCCTGGCTTAGCTTCTCGATTTATTTGTTTTCATTTTCTTCCCAACCTCCCGTACTCTCAGTTGGCTGCTTTCTGAAAAAGCTGTGAGAGGAAAAAGCACAGCTAAGTGTCTGAATCCAACTCTATGCTTCTCTTCTCTCTGAGGCCTAGTTCAAGTTCTCACTGTTTTGTTGGCTCTCTGATGTTTGAAAACCTCTTCAAATAACAAATATGTTCTCCTGCTTTTTAAAATGTTCTTGATAGAAGACTTGGTCTGATGTAAGCCATAGCTTGAAGCGGAATCTATTACATTTTTGAGTTCAATGGTTATATTTTTTTATCTCTAGAATTTCATTCTGGGTCTTTTTCAAATATTCTTTATCATTTTATATAGGCTGGAAGATGGTTTCCAATCCCTCTTTCATTAAATGTGTGTGTATATTTTATCAAGATATAATTAATATATAGTAAAATAACAAATCTTAACAGAACAGTTTGATGAGTTTTGACAATTGTATATCCTATGAAACCTCTATCCTAATCAACATATGGAATGTTGCCATAATTTCAGAAAGTTCCCTTGTGTATCTTTCCAGTTGATTCTCTTCCTCCCTGCCAGATGTTTTCATTTTTATCACCCATAGATTAGTTTTGCCTGTTTTTGAACTTCATATAAATAGAATTATACAGTATATATGTGTGGTTTTTGTATCTACCTTCTTTTTCTCTGCATAGTGTTTTTGAGATTTATCCATGTGGTAGTTCTTTTCTTTAATTCGTTTTCTTTTTATCGTTGAGCGGTATTTCATTGAATGAGTATACCACAATTTGTTTATCCATTCTCCTAGGGATGAACATTTGGGCTGTATCCAGGTTTTGGCCATTATAAGTAAAGCTGCTCAGAATATCCGTGGACAGGTGTTTTCGTTGATATATGTCCTTTTCTATTTTTACTTATTTTATATTCTTCATCTGATAATTTTAATATCTGAGTCATTTGGGATCTCAATCTTTGCTTTTATTGTTCATCCTTTCCTGGTGGTTTATTTTTGTGTTTTTGGTAATTTTTGATTTGATCATATTTTGTTGACTGTGGGAATCCTGAGGGGTTTGAGCAATTTTGCATTTGTATCTGCCAGGTACCCAGGGTGATTTTGACTGAGAAGCACTTGAAATTAATTTTCCCTTTGGGGTTTCCTGCATATAAATAGTATATTTTCAAACCCTTCCTGTGGGAGGGAAGGCTTGTGCTTAAATATTCCCAGAAAACCTTTTTTTGCAACCCCAAGCTGTGGCCTGAGACAGACAGATTTCCCTGTCAGCTCCCATGTTGACGTTTTCCCCCTAGCTCACCCCTCTCCAAGGGTGGAGCTCTTCAGAGATCCTGGATTCAGGCGACTGTCTCATTTCCAGCTTCTGCCTTGGGTCTCTCAGCACTGCTCTTGGATCTTCCATGGGACTGTTAAACTAGGGCTTCTAGGTTCTGGACTGAGAACCCCAGGGCATTCCAAGGCTCTCTCATCATTCAGTTCCCTCTTCATTTTTAGATCTTGTGGATTCCCTTACTTTCTTATGAGCTTAGCTATGCATTTAAAAGAATGTTGTATCTATCCCATACTTTTAGATTTTTATAGAATGAGTTCTTCTCTCCCAGTGCACCCCCCACCCCACCAATATCTGCTCACTTTTTTGCCTGAAGTACAAGTCCTCAAAATGCTTTTTCACAGACTCTACTCTGCCTTCTGCAGAGTATCTCTGCTTTGTGCTTTCCATTTCCCATTTTCCTATTTTTGGAGTGAGCAGTAAGTGTGCTTTACTCATCATAAAATCCTGCATTGTCACAGGTTTTTTGGATAGTGTTTGAGCATTTATTTCTTTCCAGCTATCTTTGATCAGAAATGGCAGAGCTATTTGCTACCTGGCCTCACCAAGCTATTTTTTGTAAAGATTTCACATTGGGCCGGCTTCCTGCATCCCCTGTTCCTTGGTGGTATGGAGTGAGTTCTGAGATGTCCTGCCTTCGGTACTCAAGTTAATGGTTGCTAGTTTGCCCTTTTATGATGTGTGTAGACTTCTCTAGAACTGTGCACTCACTACCCAAGGCCATTCTTTGTCTCCTCCCTTGACTTGGCCCAAATGACAGTTACTCCCTATCCTTTTGGTTTTGAGGTTTTGGCTGTTTCCATGTTTCACTGAAGGTGTATTTTCTTTTCTTTTTTCTATCCTTTTTGGAAAGGAGAGTGGTGTGCAGAGGTGGTCAGTGCACAGGGGAGTTCACTTGCTGAGCTGCCCATGGCTAAGGTCTCATACCATGGTCTGGAGCAGATGTGTCCCCATCTAGTCTTCAGTCCTCCTTGGGAAAGTTGTGCTCCCACTGCACCCTGGGCCTGTCTGTCACAGCCCCATCTTACCCCATCTCATCGTACTTTTCTGCCTCACTGGCGAGATTAAAAACTTCTTCCAGGCAGGCACTGTCTTTTGTTCTTTTACATATAGTGCCTGATACATAGTGGGCACTCCAGTAGTATTTGTTTACTGAATAAGGTTGCATCTTATTTAGTATTTGGGGCTCCAGATGTGGGCCTGTGGATACCCACTCTCACATTTAAGGCATTTCCCCAGCTAAGTACTGATGATGTGATATTAAGGAATGAGCACTTGCTTTAGGACCAGAAGACCTAGGTTTGTAGATAAATGTGTTAACCTCTCTGTATCTTAGTCTTTTTTCCATAAAAAGGGGCTGAGACAACTTGCTCTGCCTGCCTCCTAAGTTTGTAGTGAGGATCAAATGAGGCAATGAATGCAAAAGTGCTTTAGAGACTATTAAGCTGTCTCTTTACAGATCTCATCATGGGAAGGAAGAACTAGTCACTCTGTGTTTCACAGGGTTTACCTAATTCACCGACTGTCACCTAATTCTCACCACCCCTCAGCCTGGCTTGCCCTCCTGACCTGGGAAGCCAGAGGGCAGCCCTGGCTGAATAATGCCTGGAATTCAGCCGTCATTTGTGTCATGAACAAAAAGTAAAGTTGTTGGGAGCCTGGAGTGACCTCTATGACCACCAGGTGTCACTCTTGGCCTTAAAATCAGTTTTATCCACTGTCCTGTAAATTTTCCTCTTCCTGTCACCCTTGGTTCTGGCCATTGAGCATGGTAGGTCTCCTATGTCCTGTATATTTCCAGGATGTATCCGTTACAGTTTTTAAATTCCTGGCAGCAACACTTGGAGCCATCCCCCAGGACCCATTTAGGCTTTTGCTTTCAGGTAGAGAGGGTGCTTGGGCTGTTCTAATTTATTTTAATTTTCACCTAACCAATGTGTGACCAGAAAGGTATACCCATAGCCAACATGTTTATAAATTAGATTTCAGGGCCAAATATCATAAATTTTTGGAAGTCAGCACATTTGGGATGGGTCATGACAAGTGCCCTACCAGCTTATTCCTCAGGTTTTTTGCTGTTAAAAAAAATGTTTAAAAACCTCAGGGTGACCTAGTTATTCTAACAGCAGGACAAGGGAGGGAAATCTCTGACTTTACCTCCACCAGTCTTCCAGATGGACAAAACCAGTGGATGCTCCTTTTAGCTTTTATCTTTCTGGAGCTCTGTGGGGGCATTTACTCCGTTGATTACTCTCTCTTTTGAGAACTTCAGTTCACAGTTTTTTCCTGATGTACTTTCTACTCCTCTATTGTTTCTTCTCAGCTGTCTTTCTGGGCTCTTCTGCACCTGTGGCCTCTTACCATTTCCTGGGGGTGTTGTCCTTGACCTCTTTTTCTTCTACTCTACACAATCTCCCCACCCATTGGTTCCAAATCCATACTGTGTATACAGACCTCTGCCTATTGCCATCTCCACCTGGTGTCCGAAAGGACATTGCTTTAAAAAGTAGCTTTACCAAGATATTTTCATACAATAAAGTTCATTCATTTTAGGTGTATGGTTTCATGAATTTTGGTAACTGCCATCTCATGAAGATCTGGGCCTTAGAAAACTGGACTGTCTCCCACTCTGTAGAATTTCTTTTCCACATCTTATGCTTGGTTCTCAGTATCCTCTCACCCTAAAAAGTTTTCTTGTGGCACTTTGCAACTGGTCCCCTGCTCTGACCGTTAGCCCCTGGCAACTACTGATCTGCTTTCTGTCACTATGTTATTTGCCTCCTCTAGAAGTTCATGAAAATAGAATCAAATGGTATATAGTCCTTTGTGTTTGGCTTTTTCTACTTAACCTAATCATCACTTTTGACATGTGTGAAAAACAAGCTCATCTCTTGCTCCAACCTTCCCTTGTGATGGCGCCTCTATTCCCTCTGACATTGAAGCCAGCAGCCTTGGTGTCATCCTCCCAAAGGCCCTTCCTCTCATTCACCATTCCCTTTCTCCTCCCCCTCAACACCCTACCATGTGCAATTAGTCTGGAAGTCCTAGAGCTTCTTTCTCTTCTATATCTCTCAGTCCATCTTTCTCTTCATTCTCAAGGTCGCTGACTTAATTGAAGTTTCATTTACTTCTTGCCACTCCTAACTGTTCTTCATGCCTCCAGCCAGGACCTCTTCAATCTGCCCATCTCACAACCACCAGTGTGAACTTCTAAAACAAAATCTTATTCTGCCACTCCCTTACTTCAGTGGTAATGGCATCTTAGCAAATGCCACCCTCCAGGATTTGATTCATTTTGGCCCAAATCTCTATATCTTATTTTCCTCAAATGCAGCCTGTGCTCAGCTATTACTTGTGATTTTCTTGCAATGGCCGTGCTCATTCATGCCTGCATGCCTTTGCACGTGCTGTTGCCCTTGACCTGGGATGCCCTTTTCCTTCTCCTTCATCTGGGTAACTCCAACTCGTTCTTTCAGAGCCAACCCATGTGGCTCCTCCTCTGCAATGCCTTCTCTAGCCACAGCCCCAGACTGGGTTAGGTGTTCCTTCATCATCGCATTTATTATCAGTCATATCAGATTGTATCAGTCTACTTGTTGAGTTAGTAATCTGTCTCTTCCACTAGACACTTAAGTTCTTTGATGAGTATGTGTTCTGTTTGACTTTGTATCCTCTGTTCCTAGTACAGGGCCAAGAACATAGTGGCATCCAGTGAATGTCTTCTGAATGATTAAGGTAGAATGGAGGGAGACATCTGGAACTTTGTAAGGAGGCATGGGCGAGGGTCACGAAGAGCTGGTGTGGAAAACAAACGCCCCGTTTTATCCAGCCTGACATGGCTAAGTCTACCTATTGTGAAAGGAGGAGAAGAGTAAGGGTGGGGATCTTTGGGGAGAATCCACAGAGGGGAATTAAGTATGGGAAGGGACATTCAAATGTCTGGATCTCTGGTTCTAGCAGTGAAAGTGTCTGGCTGAGGAGAGGGTACAATGTCTTTGTTTTTTAACGAATTGTTAAAAAACATTTTAAGTGAGGGAAAGTCAAGAGAGGAAGAGAGCCTAAACTATGGCAAAAGCAACAAAAATGAGAGAAGTATACATTCTTAGATTTCTGTGTGAGAGCACAAGACTGTAGACTCCCAGAGAGTACTCTTTTGACAGCATCACTCAACTGGATGGGTCACAAATGTCATTTCTTACTGTGAACAGTGTCCTGCAGTTTTCACAGTACTTTTCCAAGCATTGTGTCATCGTGTCTGCACACCAACCCTGGAAGTAGGTGGAGTTGATATGATGAATCCCATTGAACCCATGAGGAATGGGAGGCTTAGAGAGCCTGGCTGACTTACTTATGTCATAGGACTGGAACTCTTCCTGGTACAGTTTCTGTCTCTAAGGTGAGACCTTGGGCTGAGTGGTCTATACCAGGTATGTTTAGAGATGATGTGCCTGAGAAGGCCTGTGGCTATTTGCAGACTCTACAATGAGACAAGAGAGACCTGACAAAGATTGTCTAGAGGCAGAAGCTACTATAGGTTGGAGAGCAATCTCTGAGTCAATGAAATGTTAGAATAATTTAATATTAGATTAACAGGAGAACTGTGAGCTCCCTAAAGTCTTAATGTCTTCCAGTTGCACAGCTGGGGCAATTGGCCAAGGAAGCTTTTGATTAGCTGGAGCTTTATGGGATGAAACATTCCCTGTGACAGTGCTCTTTTTTTTTTTTTTGAGGAAGATTAGCCCTGAGCTAACAACTGCCTCCAATCCTCCTCTTTTTTTTTTTTTGCTGAGGAAGACTGGCCCTGAGCTAACATCCGTGCCCAACTTCCTCTACCTTATATGTGGGATGCCTGCCACAGCACGGCTTGACAAGCAGCACACAGGTCTGCACCTGGGATCTGAACCAGCAAACCCTGGGCCACTGAAGCGGAATGTGTGAATTTAACTGCTATGCCACCAGGCTGGCCCTCTTTTTTTTTTATGAAAGAGAAAAGAAATGATTCTCAAAAGGGAAAAGGAATAGTTATAAAAGGAAGCATTTTTCTTTCTCCTCTTTAATAGATGTTCTTGTGTTAAATGATTTTGACTCTTAATATCACATTATCAATCTTATCACAACATGAAACATGAGAATTTTTGATTTGAGTGAAAGATCAGCATTTTTCTTAGTCTATATAGCCTAGAGATTAGAAACACAGGCTCCAGCCTCAGACTGTCTGGATTCAAATCTTGGCTTTACCACTTACTAGCTATAGGATCTTGGGGAATTTGCTTAATTGTTCTGTGCCTTAGATCTGTTCCTACCTCATAGGCTTATTTAAGCATTAATTGATATCAATAGAAAACACTTAGCATATTATTGGTATGATAATATAGTAATGCCTTATGTTTGCGTTTAGCTTGTTTTAACTTTTTAAAAGCCCATCCATTTCATTCTTAAAACAACCATTTGAAATAGCAGGGTGGGGGTTGTTGTTGTTTTTTTGACAGAGGGGAAACTGCACCCTGAAAGGTTAGGTGATTTGTGAAAGGTCATAGCACTAACAAAGGACAGTCTCTTGGATGCCACTCAGGCTGCTTCTTACCAGTCCAATTTTTACAGATACGGTAGAATTGGGAATTATCTCTGGGGAGTGAAAAAGCGGGTATGGTGAGGATCTTAGCCCCTTTCTCCTATTCTTCCTGGTGTGGAGTGTGCCTTTACTGGGCTCTAGACCTTAAGTAAGGGTCTGAACATCAGCTGAGGCTCTACAAATTAGGCTGTTGTGTGTCAAATCCTACTTATTGATTTTAGAAATGAAGCCTTTGTTATTTTCATTGATTTGTTCTTAGGATTGTTTTGTATACATTTTACTCCTAAGTTTTAACTGATAGTGCTAGAGTTCATTCTAGTTTTTCAATAAATATGTGTTGAGTACCTACTTGTTGTTACATGCTATCCAGTCATCTCTGACTTCTGGTGATGCTATGAATGAGTGATGTCTACAATGTCATGTCCTCAACAGCCCTTCTCAGCTTCTGTAGACTCATGCCTATGGCTTCCTTTATGGAGTCAATCCACCTCATATTTGGTCTTCCTCTTTTCCTGCTGCCTTCTACTTTTCCCAGCATTATTGTTTTTTTCCAAAGACTCCTGCCTCTCATGATGTGCCCAAAGTAGGACAGCCTCAGTTTTATTGTTTTTGCATCTAGTGATAGTTCACGTTTAATTTGCTCTAAGACCTACTTGTTCATCTTTTTGCCAGTACAGGGTGTCCATAGAGATCTCCTCCAACACCATATTTCAAATGAATCAGTTTGAATACATACTATGTGCCAGGAAATAGGCTAAGTGATTTCACATTTATTTTCCCATTTAACCCTCATTACAATGCCGTACATTATGGCAAATTGTCTCCATTTTACAAAAAATGAAATAGAAGCTTATATGTTGAGTTATGTTCCCAAACCTATTAAGGACCATCACAAGAAAGGAAACTTATAGGTAAATCTCTCTTGGATGATGATACAAAAATCCCAACAAAATATTAGCAAACTGGTCCAGCAATATATAGAAAAGGTAATATATCATGACCAAGTTGGCTTTATATAGGAAATCAATGTTGGTTTAACATTTAAAAATTTAGCCAGTGCAATTTACCAAATTAACACAATAATGGAGAGAAGTCACATATCAGTTCAATAGGTGAAGAACAACATTTGATAAAGTTCAATACCCATTCATAATGTAAAAAAAAACCTCTTCGCTAACTAGGAGTGAAAGGAAACTTCCTTATTCAGATAACAGGACTTTACCAAAAAAATAATAAAACTCTACAGTAAATATAATGGTGAAATTTTGAAAGTTTACCTGATGAGATCAATAAGGAGACTTGATGCCCCCAATACCACTTCTCTCCAACATTGTACTGGAATTCCTAGCCTGGGAAATAAATCAAGGAAAAAAAAGGCCAAATGAATGGAGAGGAAATAAAACTCTCATTATTTGCAGATGACACGATTACACACACAGAAAGTGCATAAGATTCCACAGATGTGGGATTTGAATTGTTAGGTGAAATTTGATAAGGTCATTGGACACAAGGTCAGTAGTCAATAGCAGCAAACAATTAGAAAATAGAAATTAAAAAATTTACTATTTGCAGTGATGTTAAAAACATCAAATATTAGGAATAAGTTTAAAGAAAGACATGCAAAACCTCTATGTCAGGTCTCCCTCTTCAATACGTAGAATTTCCCTTAATACCACTGTTTTCACTGACATATCTGACCGTTGTTTTCTGGTTAAGTCTGGTGTGCTCAAGACAGAGCCTCTCTAGTTCTGTTATGCTAATGACAAAACCTCCAGTCTTCTCCCAAAGTAGGGAGGCGTAGTCACTTGGTTGCTTGAGTGAGGGGCTCTTAGCTGCTTTTAGTCCTCTTGTTTCAGCCCTATCCCTTACCTCAGCCATTTGAGTTTTCTGGTTCTTCCGAATTCAGAGATTTTCGGTGATTCTGAGGTACAAATTGGTTTGCTTCTTGATGACTTCCCTCTCTTCATGCTTAGTTTTCAGCTTTGCTTAGTTTCAGCCTTCTCTATATTATTAAGCCACTATCACTTCCATTTGCCAGAGTCTTATTGATGTCTTTTGTCTGCTGTCATCCTCTCTCTCCTCTTTGTCCTTATGGATTCACACTGTAAAAAAATTCTTTTATTGTCATTTTACTAGGTTTGGAGGAGGAAGTAGAGATAAATGCATGGGTTTAATCTGCCATGTTTAACCAGAAGTTCCACATGAAGTGGAAGTTGTAAAAAGTTATAGAAGCGAGTTATAAAAAGCAAAGTCACTAGGCAGTGTTTGTTGTGTTTGATTCCTATACGAGCCACTTAACACGCACCATCCAATCCCCTGCCTGTTTCCATAGTTCTTTTAGCTGCTGTGCCTCACAGGCGTTTGAGTTTGTTACTGCTGGACCAGGTGATCTCTGGGGCTCAACCCAGCCTTGAAAGCCTGTCTTCACATTGCGTCCCAGATGGTGTTCCATGCCATGAGAATCCTGGGTTGACTGACAGGAAGGAGACTGCAATCCCTGAGTCCCCAGTCCCCACTGCATTCATGAGGTTGTCTTTTGGGGCTTGAAAGAACACAGATCAGCTTGAACAATGCCATTAATTAAAGCATATTCTAATTGATTGGATAATCCCTAGGTAGCTTAAGTTTAGGGAGCAAAAGGATAAAGGAAATGGGAAGAGATGCAGAAATCTAAATATAGAATTCTTTCTTTTTCTCTCAGGCTCATCCCAACTCCAGGCACCTAATAAGAAAAGTGTCCTTATCCTGTTATCTGCTGAGTGAATGGCTCTCCCCCAACCCTCTCCTTGCCCTTCTTCTGCCCCTAAATGCCTACTGTGTCTCCTAAGTGTGAGGCTGTGGAGTGCAGAGACCAAGTGTGGGGATGCTTGCTTTTAAATCATGCCTCCACCCCTCACCAGCTCTCTGACCTTGGGCTAGGTACTTTACCTCCCTGTGAGTCAGTTTCCTCATCTTCAAACTGGGTCAATAATAATGCCAATCTCATATGGTTTTTGTGAGAATTAAACATATTATTACATAAAACTACTTAGAACTTTGCCTGCCACAAATGAAGCACTCAGCGCACATTAGCTATTATTATTATGTGCTTTTCTCTGCGAGTAAAGTTGAAAGATGTAGTCATTACACTCAAGAGCTCATCATCTATGTGACTAGGCAGATTGACTAGTATTTGAGTGTATATGATGCTGTGAAGGCAAAGAGGGACAGTCACTAACTCAGTGGGGATTGGTGACTGGTGGTTGTGGGAGGGGAGTGTGGAAGAGACATCTGGGAAATTATGCTAGAGCAGGTATTGATCCTTGAGTTGAGCCACAGGATGAGAGTATGAGTTAGCCATCACCAGAATGTAAGCACTGTGAGGACAGGAGCATATTCTCAGTGCATAGAACAGTGCCTGCCACATAATAGGTGCTCAATGAATATTTGTTGAATGAATGAATGAGTGATAAGCTGGAAGGGTGGGCCAGGGGAATAAAGAATTCCAGACAGAAGAAACAGTGTATGGGAAAGCACAAGGTTCAAAGAGTGCGTGACACACACTGGGAGAAGTGTAAGGGCACAGTATGGCAGGAGCTCAGGGTCTGTGTCAGAGAGTGGAGACCAGAGAAGAGGCAGACCCAGGACCACCAGGATGTGGAAGACACACTTGAAAGGAGGCAAAACTGATGAACTCATTTCAGTGGCATGTGGGACCCAGACCCTCATTTGCTTAGATACAAAGTATCAGTTGCATTAACAATCCCAAATAATATCAATCAAGTTTACATTTTTATAATGCTTTCCATTCTACAAAGCAATGAAACACTTTCACATGTTTTATCTCATTTCAGAATCACAATACCTTGTGAAGTTGGTGATATCCCCATTTTGCAGATAGGAAAACTGAGGCTCAGACAGGTTGTGGGACTTACCAAGGTTGCTCAGCTAATAAGTTACAAACCTGGGATTCAAACTAGGACTTTGGAGAGCATAGTGCTTCACTGATTTTTGTTGTTTTTGTTACAGAAACATAAATTTGTAGTATGCTGAATAGTTTTAAAATAAATAACCAGGTGACTCACCTAGGTTAAGCAATAGAAACATACCAGTGACCCCAGAAGGTGGCTATGTACCCCACTCTGGTTTCAACCCACTTCTTCCCTTCAGAGGTAATCACTGTCCTGACTTGTACGTATCAATTCGTTGCTTTTCTTTCTAGTTGTAGCGCTTGTTAATGCAGACTTGTGTTTTAGTCAATCAAATAGTCGTCTATAATCTGGACATCTTTCTATTAGCCTGTGAATTCCTTGAGAGGCCACCTCTGTGGCTTAATTCATAATTATCCTTTTGTTAAATATTTAGTGAGCCTCTTCCAAGAGCCCAGCAGCTGGGTTCTGAAGAGCTAGATATAAAAATAGGCCCTGTCTTCAAGTTGGGACAACCTTATGGTCACTGCTTTAATAATTTGTATAATTTTTAATTAGAAATAAACAACAGTAACAGCCACAGTGACCTACAACAGCTCTGGGATGCAAATACTTGATGTCATTTGACTTTTCACAGGTGTGCCTTCATCCCAGGTTGTTCTTTTCTGTTCTACAATGTATAGCAGGGCAATCAGAACAGCAGCTCCTTGCTTTGACCACTTGCTATCTTGTTGGCAATTGGAATTTGTACATATTGTTCACCTTCAGTAATAAATTTATTGTTTAATGTTTCTCAAATTTGAAAATTCATAGGCTCCTGAGAACACATCTGCGTATTTCTAGCTTGAGAGATCTTTCATTAAAAGTTAAGCACTTGTACTTCTGAGTAATCACTTGGTGTCAATATGATCAACCCCAGTTCTGACACTAACATTGAAATCTCATGGCAGTATTCAGTTATCAGTAGCCATCCATGCAATAGAGAATAAACTTAGATTAATTTTTTAAAGGTTTTCATGAAAAATTAAAGTAGAAAAAAATTCTTACTGAGAGCTTCAGATTCCTGAGGATATCTCTCCAGACCGCAGTTTGAGAAACACTGATGTACTTTGTCAAAGGAAAGGCATGAACTCCCACGTTGATTAGAATTACAGATAAAACCACGACCAGTCTGCTTTGGGATGCATCTTGACATCTTCAAAGTAGGTCTACCTTCCAGTTATGTTTAATTTACATTCTTATAACACATGTTGACTACAGGGGAAACTGTGCTAGGGGCAGAGAGTGGATGGCTGAGGGTTGCAAATTGTTCCTGGATAATCTCTGAGTAATCAATAGCATACTAAGTCAAGAGACCTGTCTTTGGATTTCCAGCAGAATTTTATTTTAAATTCCCATTGAAGAACTGGGAGATGATCTATTTTTCCAGTCTGATAAATCAAATGCTTCAGTTTTGGCTCTGTTTGTTATTTTTCTGACCACCAGCCCCAATGGATTAAACAACTCACTGTGCCAGTTTGACCTATATCTGTTCTAACATATGGAACAGAGTTAATGAGCTTGTTATGACTACTAGAAGGAGCCTACCCATAGAGTTATGGAATTTTGGAGAAGAACAGAAAAGAATCAACGTTTCTTAACTGAATTGTTGCAGCAGCCTTCTAACTTGTTTCCCTGCTGTCATTCTTCACCTGCTCCAATCCATTTTCCACATGGATCATTGTTGCCCTGTGTCAGGTTCCCTAGAAGCAGAGCCTGAGCTGGGGTTTGGGGTTGCTGGTGCAAGTGATTTATTGAGAGAGTGTTCTTGTGAGAAGGGGAATGAGGGAATCAGGTCATGGCAGGAGGAAAAAATGCAAAGACATGTCTTGGCTAGAGCCAAGCTTCAGCTTGGTCTCATGGGATGCTCTTGAGTGGAAATGACACCACACAGGTGGTCCCACCTTGAGGCAAAGGGGCCAACTCTTTGTACTCTATGTCAACCAGACATTGGCTGTGGGCTCCTCAGGCTAGTGGACAGTAGGCTAAGGGTGATTCCTCAAAGAAGGGGGCAGCTGTGAGCATTAGCAGCCAGTACTCACAACATGGGAAAATGGGTGCTGTGCTAGAAAAGATGATCTGGGCTGAGCACCAGCTGCTTGCATTACACTAGGTAAACCTAAAATGCATATTTGATGCTGACAGGTGGTAAATTGACTTTCCTAGGAGCACACATGTAATGCTATGCAGATATAGCCTGCCTGCATTTTTTTAAAGTTTAGTCTAGCTTTTGTGGTATTTGGTGATTTGCCCAAGGCCACATAGTTTATAGTTCAAATGCTTCATGTGAGATTAAGTTTTTTGGGGTGGAGCAGGAAAAAAAACAACACAAAACTGAACCATTTCTTATAATTCATGCAAACTTGGTGGTGAAACACTCTGATACTGGACTGGTGCTACTGGAACTGACTACTTAGAGCGCAGACTCCTGAGGCGAGTAACTTATTAATATCCAAAAGAGTCTCTAATCCAGTGAGTTGGATCCAATAATGGGGTCTCTAGAAAATGACATTCTCACAGTCAGGTGGGTAATAGAGTAATTGTGGAATAGGACACAAAGGGCCCAGGCATCACCCCAAACTCTGGACCTGTGTCAACACAACTTATCTATACCCTATTCACTGAAAGTTATGGGACTTCTGTTATGCCCTTGTCTTGGTCAGGGTTGGCTCAGGGCTGTGTGGCAGTGGGCCTCAAAGACTGATGAACAGGGCTGGGTAAAGCAGGAGCTAACAGGAACTAAACTTTGCATCAAATCTTTAGTAAAAGATAGTATTTCCAATTTGAGCAGCTCAAATGAAGAGCTGGGTCTCAAGGGGAACTGTATTATTTTGTTACAAACTAGTTGTTGCTTCATTTTGGTGAGGATTAAGCTTTTCCCTGAAGTCGCTGGATGGTTTGATGATCTTCATGGCAATTATAGATGCAGTCTGGAAGCTGCTGCCAGATGAAAGGAGCTGTCCCTGCCGTCTACATCCCTGTGTGCTCTATTGACTGGCAAATATGGCACGGAGAATTTCAAGCATAATGATTGCTCAGCCAACTAGATCAGATCTTACTTCTAAAAGCTGTTTTCTTTCAGAGCTAATATGTTTGTTCCTGACTCATTCTAATCAGTGGGGCATCAAGTTGTAAGGAACAGATTGGAAATTATTTTATTGATTTTTTTTTTCTTTTTTCTTTACCCCAAGTGAGAGTGAATTCTCTTCCCTGAGTGTTGTTCAGATACAAGTAAAGTGGAGGACTTTAGGAGGCTTGGGTAGAGTTGATTTGGAACCATCACAGCCTGACTCTGCTGCCCTGGCATGTAAATACTGGGGAAACTGCCTTGGGGAGCAAAAGAGCCACTTCCCTTTACTATCCGAAGGGCACAGTCAGCTTTTCTTTATGGCCCTGGCTGCAGCGGTTGTTGGGAGATCTCAACCGCCTGTGTAGCAAGGGTTCAGTAGAGAGGTCCCAGAGCCTCACCAGCACCCTCGAGATCATGATGTGGGATTGCAAAGGCCACAATTCTTTGGAAATTGTCTGATTCAGAATCTTGCTTTCCTCCCTGACCCCCAGTCTTTTCATCAGGAGGGAGAATGAGAAGAGGCAGGAGATTTCTATTGAATCCAAGAGAAAGAGCTTTCCTCATTACTCACAAGAGGGAGGTTTGGGAGAGGAACAAAAAAAGTTTTTTTCCCTTACTGTTTCTTCCTCAGGAACTATCCCCATTTCCTCTTCCAAATTGTTTAAAAAAATTAACAGTGAAAAGTCAGGTTTAGGATCCCTTCACGTGGCCCTCTCTGGTTTTTTGTTCCCCTAAATGATTTCTAAAGTTATGCAAAGTGAAAACTTTTATGTGCACTGGTAACAAACGTTAATGACTTAGCATGGCACTGTGCTAAGTAGCTTTACATGCAGTACTTCATTTAATCCTTAAAAGAACTCTGTGAATCAGGTTATCATAACTGTCTCCAGTTTACACTGCAGAGGTGTTGAAGCTGTAATTCAAACAGAGGCGTATCGCCTAGGACTTCAGCATTCACGCTTTTCATTATGAAGCTGTGCCACCACCCAGCTCAGTGAGAGTGAAGACACACCTAGTCCGTGAACCTGCTGTGGGGCCTGGCTTCATGGTACAGTAGAACCCCCAGCCAAGGCCTTACTGTGCGGCCACTAGAGAGATCAGAGTAGGCTGTCAGAGCCAGGCAAAACTATAGAGGTTCAATTCTGACTCTTTATGCTACTCCATATGACACAGCCCATTCACTGAGAACAGGTAGTAGAAGACAACTCTTAAATGTAAAAGATGCACATTGGCCTGCAAGGAGCACTTCATCATCATGATAGAAGGAAGATGATTCATTACCTTGTTGGATTTGTGGATTGCCTCTTGCCTCTTTTAGCTGTAGCTGCTTAGACCTCAGAGTTCTGGAAGTGGTAGAGACCCTGGAACTAGTGTTGAAAGAAGTACCCTGCTTTCCATCCCCTGGGTGCTCAGACCATGAGCAACACAAGGGAAGCTCTTCAATGCTATAAAAATGTTAAGATGTTACAGATGTACTCCATTAAGTTGAATCAGTATCCTATTAACTTGTATGTGTTTGATGTGGCCTGTTAAGTTGATAAGCACCACCCATGCCTCATATATGTAGGTAGAGACATAAAGGTAATAAAGCAATAGTTCTCAACCCTGGATACACATTAGAATCATCTGTAAAGCATAGCAATGACTGGGCCCTACCTCAGACCAATTAAACCAGTATCTCTGGGCATGAGGTCCAAGCATCAGTATATTTTCAAAGCTCTCCAGGTGATTCTAATGTATTCAGGGCTGAGACCCACTGGACGAAAGCTAAGTCAACTGTGAAACTATGCTTATAAACTGTGTCCTAAGTAAATTATGATACGTGTGGGAGCAGGAGCATTAGTGTACGATTCAAGTGACCAGTTGGGAAGAGGTCTTGGTGGTGGCAGTGGGGTTGCCCATAATGATAGTTTTGTAGAAGCAAGGTAAGGGAAAGGTTGAGAATGAGGGATAGAAGAATTGTCTGGCAGAGAGTGTTGCAGTGGCTTTGGACTTTGAAATAACTGGCTGAGACTGTGCAGGGGATGGAGTCAAATGGCAGGTGTCCCAACCAGGTGATAGCATTGGTGGTATTATCGTGTGAAGGTTTGGAGGTGTAGGGGTTGCAGCCACATAAGGGTGTAGCACCTGTTGGAATTATGGCAGCCTCGTTGAGCAAGATTGCAGGCCTTGGAGACATAAAGGGCAGTGGTAGCAGCCTCGGACCAAGAACAGTGGATATGGAGTTAGGGAGGATCAGGAAGCATAGGCCTCATTGGTTTCCAGGCAGGTCAGACAGGTGTAAAGATTTCAGTCCTGCCTGAATCCTTACTGGATGCTGCCTTTTGCCTTTCAATTGCTTTAGAAAAGCATCTCTTAGAAGCATTTAAAATTGTGCGTATGCAAGTTTACATAATGAAAGCAAAGTGAGGACATTGCAGAGGATACAGTATTCAAAATTTTTGTTTGCATGCTCTTCATAATTTATGTGCAACCCCTGTCCCCTACCCTCCCATCCCCCAAAAGAAAAACAATACGTTCTGATTAGCCCAGAATTACAGCCTAGGAGAAAGCAGACCTTCTGATGCTCTTAGAGGGAAAACAGGAGGAAAAAGCATGCCTCCATTCCTGCACCTAAACCATGTGTCTTTTGGAATCCTGTCTTGTTCAAGCAGTCACAGACAAAGGAGCTGGAATAGAGTGCAGAGATGTGGCTGGGCCTGTTCTGCGTATGACTGGAGACTGGACACTCAAGCACTTGCTGTGCTTGGAAACTTCCAGGTCTTAGAGGCCCAGAAAGGGTAAGGCAGGCCCCATTGTCATTTCATGACATGGTCCCATCTCTCATCACCGCATTACCATAGCTCAGTGGGTGTCCCTTAACAGACTCCAGTCCCTCCCCTCAAGGAGTCCACAATCAAGTGAAGTGCATAGATAAAGTACACAGCCAACTATAGGACAATGCAAGTTTATTCAGTGAGGTAATACTTCTGCCTGCATCCTCACCACGTTGTTATGAGAATCAGTTAGCTAACGTAACTATAATGTGCAATAACAGTTAAGGTGTTAGTATTATCAAAATTCAGGGTATTAAGCTATATCTCAGCTGTATTGCCATATTTTTCATGTCAGAACCTGAGGTTTAATGCAAAATCACTTACACTTTAGAAATGAGGTGAAGCCTGCAGGAACAGAAAGTTCTTAAGCATTATGCCAAGAGGATGCCATTACAATGTTTATACATGCTCTGGTTTAAACTAGCTCCTTAACTATAGTCTTCTTCCCTACCTTCCTCCTCCAAGCAAAATGATGAGACCAACTTTGACATATGGAAGAAGTTCTGCAGTGCAAATTATTCTGAAGGAGAAAAACAAAACATAATTTGCAAATGCTGTCAAGGAAATGTTTCTTTCCAAAGGCTATGAGCAGAACAGAGCACGTATCGGTGTGTGAGAATTGCCTGTGGTTGTGCTTGGCTGTGAATGAGAGGACTGTGGTGATGAATGTGCCAGGTACTTTACCCATGTTCTCCACACAGATGTTTTGCTATGCTGTTCTTATGACCCTAGCATTGTCACCTTGAAATCCTCAAGAAATCAAATATTCCAGAGAACGAAATTCCTGTACCTCTTGTCTCCCATTATTGGTAAACATGATGACACCCAGATATCAGTAAACACCTTGGCCAAGCTCTCCCAAGAGCTATCTATGCTTCAATGCCCTACTGAAAAGCTTTAAAAGCATTCTTAGAGGGAATGTTAGAGTTATGAAGACCATCTCATTTTCCCTGCAGGCTCTTTTTGAGTGAATCTCATTGCAGCCTTACTGAGTGGGAAATGGCGTTGGAGGAAAGGAGAAACAATGATGTTTTTATCTCATAGCATTTACAGGTAGATGGACAATAAGAGGAAAGGAGTCCTTCCCTTAGTGACAACACCTCAACTAGTGTTGTACAGCCGCACTGAAACAGGGACCAGAATCACTGAAGAAACATTTTACTATAAAACACACGAGAAGCTGAATAGTGTAGTGGATAGCAGCATAGGTTTTGAAGTTTGACAAAACTGGTTCTGTCACTGACTAGTTAGATGATTTTGGGTGAAGTACTAAGCTCTCTATGCCAGAGTTTCCTTTGTTGTAAAATGGAGGATAGTAACAGTACCTACCTCATAGAGTTGTTATAGGGATTAGGTGTAATAATACGTGGAAAGGGCATGGTACATTGTAAGCACTTGACAAACGTAAATCAAGTCCTGCTGAAGATCTGAAGATAGTGAGGCTAGAGCATTTGCTTAACCAACTGATAAAATAAGTACTGTCACGCCTGTAGCTGGATGGGAGGTTATAATAATAAATATTCATAGACGACTTCAGCAGGGTATTCATCTCCTGGTTTAAATGTGTTTATGATGTCATGAAGTTGGAAACTCTCCAAGTGATGTATAAATGCAGAGAGAATGTTACAAACATGTATAACAACTGGTCAACTACCTGAAGCTGTCTTCCCAAAGTCAGAGTGAAAACATCACCAAGAGTGAAATAGAAATAAAAAGTTCTGTCAAAAAAAACAAACAAACAAACACCAAACAACCAAACAACTTAGTGGATACTTAGAAACATAATTTCATAATTTTAATTTTTTTCAAATTAATACATATGTATAATTTAAAAAGTCAACTAATACTACAAAGTTTATGTTGAAAACCTTTAGGTCCCTGTTCATCCTATTGACTTTAGAGTTCTACTCACCATGGGAAAAGACAATAATCTCTTTACTTTTGTTTTTTTCTATTTATCTCCTATTTCTAGTAGTGTGCAATATACTGCTCTTAGTGAGTTTTCAATTTTATATATTATTTATCGACTTTCATTTACTCAAGTGTCTGATGATTCTTGGCGGATCATTTATATTGAGTGAGGCCCTAGAGAGTAGATTGGATTTACCTCATAATCAGGGAAAGTAAACAAATCTGAAATACAGATTAGGATTGAAAGGCACTTGTGGTCTTGCTTTTCATCTTTAAAAAAACTTTTTTAATACTATTTTCTTTGTCTTTATGGGCCTGTGTCCTTTTTATTCCTTTATTGTCATTTTAGTGAGGGTTGAGATAGATTCAGAAATGAATGCCAGGATTCCATCTACTTGGAAAATCCAATCCATAACTTGTCAGTAGTCTTTGAGAGGCTACTAAATAACAACTTTTAAAAATAACCAATAGCAATCAAACTTTCATCAGGGGTTTCCTCTGTGAAATGGGAATTCAGGTAGAGTGAGGGGAGAGGATTTTATTTCTCATGCTACCCACTTTTAAATATATACAGACACATACATATATATTTAAATCAAACTGCTCATGATAAAAACAAGGACACTTCAGACAATTTAGTCATTTGCAGTAGTTGTTGCTCAAAAATTACACTTATACCAGGGGATAAGATTGTGGTTAAGATTAAGATTTCCATTATTTCATTCCCATTTTGAATTCTTCAAAGTTCTGAGGAAGAATTCTTGTAGGTTATTTTATGCCAGCTTAAAATGGTTTGGGGGATGTTAAAAAAGATTTTTTACTCAATTTGAACAAAAATTGATCAGGTCCCTGAAATGAAAAACAATATTTTGTATGATGATGTCTTCTGGACTCTAAGTACGTTCTAACTACAGAATGACTGAATAGATATTACAAAGGTACTGAAGGGAGTAAAGTTGAAGCTTTCAGTAAGGCATGAGAAGCAGTTTGCCTTTATCTGCTGCAAATTTCTTGAGTCCAAGAGTGAAAGGCATAAAGGCAGTAGTATCAGCTATAGTAACTCACTAAAAAACCCAGAGCAAGTGAGAGCCAAAGCCAGGATTTGGACCCCTGTACATCCTTCTTAGTTTTAGCCATCTCACTAAATGGGAACCAAGTGCCTTGGAGAAAGCTGAGAGATCAGATGGTATCATTCTTCTTGGGATGTTTGGGGAAAGCTTAATCCAAAAAGGGGCATCTAGACTGGGTAACAGTTCACTGCTCACAGGGTCAGGGTTTACTTAAGGCTATTCACAGGCCTCTCTGTGAGTTTTAGGAGGAATGTGTGTTTGTAGGAGGTAAGGAACTTGCTTGCACTCTTCCTGTTCCTCGTTATACATAAAGATATTCTGGATTTCCATGTAAGTAATGACTCTCTACTTAGAAACTTAAAATCACTGGACTGTAAAGTTACCATGACCAAGTCAGCATGGTATTGAAACAAGGATAAGCTTGCAGATCAGAACTGGCACAGAGCTGAGAGTCCTGACCATCCTTATATGGTTAATTGATTTTCAGTTAAGGTGTTAGGGTAATTCAATGGTGAATTTTCCATATGTGGTGCTAGAACAATTGGTTATTCTTGCTGTCACTCTTCCTTTTTTCATTAAATCTAATAAAGTTATTCTTGTTGTCCATAAGAGAAAAGACTTTCTGCTTAGAAACTTAAGATTACTGGACCACAATGGATTTAAATTAGAAATCAACACAGAGGAAACTTGAAAAACTCTCAAATGTGTGAAAATATAAACAATACACTTCTAAATAATCTGTGGATCAAAGAAGAAATCACATTGGAAATTAGAGAATTTTGAACTGGATGAAAAATGAAAATGAAATTTATCAACATTTGTAAAATGCAACTTAAGCAATGATTAGAGGGAAATTATTAGCTTTCAATGCTTCCATTGGAATAGCACAAAGGTCTAAAATCAATGATATAAGGTTCCACCTTAATAAATAAAGGACAAATTAAACAAAAAGAGAAGTAGAAGTAATAAAAAGAATCAGAGAAGAAATCAATGAAATATGACAGACAATAGTAAGAATCATTGAAATCAAAAGCTCCTTCTGTGAAAAGATCAATAAAGTCAATAAAACTTTAGTTAGACCAATGACAGAGAGAGAGGGAGAAATACTGAAAGAGAGAGATTGAAAGAGAGAGAGAGCAAGAAAGTCAAATTACCAGTATCAGAAATGAAACAGGGGGGCTGGCCCTGTGGCCGAGTGGTTAAGTTTGCACGCTCTGCTTTGGTGGCCCAGGGTTTCACTGGTTCAGATCCTTCACGTGGACATCGCACTGCTCGTCAGGCCACGTTGAGGTGGCCTCCCCCATGCCACAACTAGAAGGACCCACAACGAAAAACACACAACTATGTGCTGGGGGGATTTGGGGAGAAAATAAAAGAAATGAAACAAGGACATCACTCTGGATTTTATGAACATTGAAAAGATAATAAAGTTATAGCATGAAAAATTTTATGGCAACAAACTCAACAACTTAGATAAGATGGATAAATTTCTTGGAAGACACAAATTACCAAAGCTCACTCAAAGAGATCAATGGAATTGCCCCATATCTATCAAACATATTGAATTAATAATTAAAAACCACAAAACCTCCAAGCCCCAGGTAGTTTTACTGGTGAATTTCATCAACATTTGATGAATAAATAATACCAATCCTACACAAACTCTTTCAGAAAATTGAGGAGGAAGGACTACTACACAACTCATTTTATGAAGCCAGTATTACCTGGATATCAAACCCAGATAAGACACCACAAGAAGAGAAAACCACAGGCTAATATACCTCTTGAACATAGATTTAAAAATCTTAAAGTGTTAACAAACTGAATCAAGCAATATATAAAAATGGTAGTACACATGTCCATGTGGAGTTTATCCTAGGAATTCAAGGTTGGTTTAACATTATCAAATCAATCAATGTATACACCATTTTAATAAAATAAAGGGTAAAACTCATTTAATCATATAAATAGATGCAGAAACGCTTTTGAGAAAATTCAACACAGATTTATGACAAAAACTCTTGGCAAACTAGTAATAGTAGAGAACCTCCTCAGTATGAGAAAGGGCATCTATTGACAAACCTACAACTATCCTTGTACTTAATGGTGAATATGTCCCACCAAAGGTGAGGAATAAGGGAAGGAATCTGCTCTCATGACTTCTATTCAACATTGTACTGGAGGTCTTAGCCAGTGCAATAAGGCAAGAAAAAGAAGAAAAGGCATAGAGATTTGAAAGAAAAAA
This sequence comes from Equus caballus, assembly GCF_041296265.1. Lineage (NCBI taxonomy): Eukaryota > Metazoa > Chordata > Mammalia > Perissodactyla > Equidae > Equus > Equus caballus. The sequence continues at coordinate 82,297,597 of NC_091698.1, forward strand.
ATAAAATTTTATTTGAAAACAACATTAGCATGTGTGTAGAATATTCTAAGGAATCTCCAAAAAAAAAAAAGAAAAGTTACTAGAACTAATAAGTGAGTTTAGTCAGATTGCCTGATACAAGAGCAATAAACCAAAATTAACTGTATTTTTATATACTAGCAAACAACAAAGCAGAAATAAAATTTTAGAAATTCCATTCATGATAACATGAAGTACTCAGAAATAAGTTTAACAAAATATTTGCAAGATCTCTACACTGAAAAATACAAAACATTGCTGAGAGAAATTAGAGAACACCTAAATAAATAGAGAACTATACCAAGTCTTTTGATTGAAATACTTGATATTGTTAAGATGACTATTTTCCCAAAATTGATCTATAATTTCGATGTAATCCCATTCAAAATCCCAGTAAGATTTTTTTTAGGAAGTGATAAGCTGGTTCTAAAATTTATGTGGAAATACAAAGGACCCATAAAAATCAAAACAATTAAAAATAAATTGAAGGACTTACATTTCCTGTTTTCAATAGTTACTCTAAAGTTATAGTGATCAAGTCAGTATGGTATTGGCGTAAAGATAGACTTGTAGGACGTTGGCCGAGAATTGAGAGTCCTGGAACAGATAACCCTTATGTGGTCAATTGATTTTCAATAAAGATGTTAAGGTAATTCAATGATGAAAGGATAGTTTTCTCAATATGTGTTGCTGGAACAGTTGGTTATTTATATGGGAAAAATGAACTTTGACCCTTACTTCATGCCATACACAGAAATTAATTAAAAATGGATTAAGAAGTGTTATAACATTTTTATAAGCAAACATAAAAGAAAATCTTTCAGAACTTGGGTTAAAGATTTCTTAGATGGGATCAAAAAAGCATAAGTCGTAAAAGTAAGAATTTATAAGTTGAATTTCATCAAAATTAAAACTTTTGCTCATATAAAGACAACTAAGAAAATGAATGAAAAGTCATAGATTGGGAAGAACATTTGCAAAACATATATCCAAAAAAGTACTTACATATAAAAGTGGAAAGAACTCTTACAGCTCAATAATAAGGCAAACGGTTTTAAAATGGGCAGACGATTCCAACACAAAATGTTCTTTTCACAAAAGAACATATAGTAATGACCAGAAAGCACATGAAAAGTTGCTCAACATCATTAGTTATTAGGGAAATGCAAATAAAAACACTCTGAGATATCACTCATACTGCTAAGAGTATCTGAAAAGATCGACAATAGTAAAGTGTTGAAAATAGCATGGAATGACTGAAATTCTCATATTGCTAGTGGAAATGAAAAATGATACAGCTTTCTTCAGAACAAGTTTGGCAGATTTTTAAAAAAATATAAAGTTAAACACTTACCATATGACCCAGCAGTTCTACTGCTTGCTGTCTATTCAAGACACAAAAACACGTGACCACACATGTAGGCATTATTCATAATAGCCTAAAATCAGAAATAACCAATGTCAACCAACTGGTGAATAGATAAATAAAATATGAAATATCCATGCAATGGAATACTACTCAGCAACAAAAAGGAAAGAACTACTGATACACACAACAATAGGAAGAATCTTGAAATCATCATGGTAAATGAAAGATGTCAGACACAAAAGACTCCATACTATATAATTTCATTATGATGGGATTCTGGAAAAGGCAAAATTGTGGTTGCAGAAAGTAGACCAGTGGTTGCCTAGTACCACAGTGCCGGGGATTGACTGCAGCTAGGTACAAGAGAACATTTTGAGCCACACGCTCTAAATGGATGAATTGTAAGTAATTTATACTTCAACAGCAACTATACATGTGTGTGTCTATATATATGTAAAATACTGCAGAAAGCTGCTTACACAAATAACTGGTTTTTTGGAGGGGGACTCTTAAAAAGTGTTTTAGCTCTAATTGTTTTCCCTCCTTCATGGTGGCATGAATTTTCATGACTAATTTACAGGACTTTCAATATTTGTGCATGTGAATCCTTAGATAGAGTTGAGCAAACCTTTCCTGGTGATATTGGGGTAAAGTGGGGTAAAAACTTACATCCAGATCAGACTTGATTATTTTAAGAAACATTAAAAAAATACCCTAGTTTGTGTCACCAAAAAATTGTCTGAAATTTTTGGCTGGAGTTCTTTCCAGCAAAAATTTACATGCTTGTTTATTTGCATTTTTGTAGATTCTATAGTGGTCTCCTCCGCCCTTGTTTAATGTGTTGGTGAAGAGAATGGTGTCCATCTGTTTCCACAAATGACCACATCTTAAGCTTCTGGAAGATAAATGATAAGAATGTAAATGTTCCTTATTGAATGCCAATATTTTGGCTAGTCTGATTATTTTTAGAGAATCTTCCAGAGGTTCAGGGCTCAACAATGAAAAAAAATACTAAACTTTTAGTGTCTTGGGCAAAGAAGAGTTGGAATAAAATAGGAGTTGGATTAATGTTTATGAGAGATAATAATTTTTGTCTTGATTTCTTTCAGTCTTTCTCTTTTTCTTTCTCTCACTTTCTGTCTTATTCCCTGTCTTTTACACACAGACACGCACACAAGCACACACACCCCTTCCTAACAACTGTGACATTTGGAGCTAGAAATGAAAAGAGTAAATAGAATTTAAAAAAAACCAAAGGTTTAACTTTAAATGAAGTATTTCCACTTCCAGAATTTTATCCTAAGGAAAAATTAAGTATATGAACAGTTTAAGCTGTAAGATTTTTCTATTTCATTTTTGTATGTAATAGTGAAAAACTGTAAATAATCTAAATGTCACGTAGGGATTTTATTCAATATACTACTATAATTTTATACAATGGAATAACATGCAGCCATTAAAAACCATGCTGTAGAAGAATATTTACACTACATGGGTAAATGTTATTTTGCTAAGAATGAGGTTGAATTTGCTTCTGTGACTGTAGTGTGTCCTTGCCAGGTCTACCATGAGACCAATAATCCTCTAGGCAACAGAAAACCAAATGTGTCACTGTGAAACAGGGAGGATTCACTTTCCTCATTTTAGGATGGACCCATGAGGCAACCCCCAATGCCAGCAGTCCTCTATTTCTTGCTTCTCAAAATGTGGTCCATGGAATAACAGCATCCTGTCACCTGAGACTTGTTAGACATGCAGAATTTCAGTCCCCAGTCCAGACTTACTGAATCAGAATCTTCATTTTTACAAAACCGCCAGGTGATTCCTATGCACACAAAGTTTGAGAAGCCTTGCTCTAACCTGACTCCATGAGGGCTGCACAGACTACTGAACTTTGGGTGCCCCCGGAGAGCTGCACTAAGTCGCTAGTGCTTTTGGTTTGGTGAATAACTTTGCGCTGCTTGATTTGCTGGTTTGGAAGTCAATCTCAGTGAAAACAACGTTAATGGAGTTCAAACCACTTTTCTCTCCCATCTATGAACCAGACTATCCTTTGTCATCTGGACTAGCTTGCCTGTATGATTCTAGATCAGCAGTTCCTAAAATGTGTCCACTGCAACACTGGTTCGTTTATTTTCTCAACAACCATTTATTAAACAATGACTGTGTACCCACTTCTATTATAGGCACTGCGGTTTCAGCAGGAAATCCACCAAAATCTCTGCTCTCATGAGGCTTATGATCTAGTTGTAAAAGGTATGAACAGATTAAAAAAATAGGAGATTAGGATCTGTGGCCAAATACACTTATTAACTGGAGAGTTTCTCCCAGGCTTTAATATATGCATTATAAGTTACCATGGAGGTGGAGGGAGTAGGGTGGGCAGAGGTTGAGGATATGTGATGTAGCATTTTAAAAACCATTTGGACCATGGAACCTCTTTTTTTTTTTTTTTTTTTTGAGGAAGGTTAGCCCTGAGCTAACGTCTGCTGCCAATCCTCCTCTTTTTGCTGAGGAAGGCTGGCCCTGAGCTAACACCTGTGCCCATCTTCCTCTACTTTATATGTGGGACGCCTACCACAGCATGACTTGCCAAGCAGTGCCATGTCTGCACCTGGGATCCAAACCGGTGAACCCAGGCTGCTGAAGCGGAACGTGCACACTTAACCACTGCGCCACCGGGCCGGCCCCTGGAACCTCTTTATTGAGCAAATTCTGGCAGGATTCATGGTCTGCAGAAAAAAGTTTGACAATTGTAATTCCAAAATCTTAAGAGTGAGAGGGTTTCCCATGGTTGTTATTGTTATTCAGGAGCTCAGTAGGGTAGAAATCTATTTTTCATAAAATTCAGAGATATGTATTTCTTTTCTCCTTTACCTTCAAGTAATGATACTTTATATTCATTTAATGACTAACTCCACTGGTGCCTAAAACATGCTGACATTACCCCATAATGATGTTAAGGCCAAATGAAGTGAGAGAGGCTGGTATCCTCACCCATATGTAAAAAATGAGAAAATGGTGAAAGAAGGAGAAGAAATTATTAGAATAATAATAGCTAATAGAGTGTGGCAGCCAAAATTCCAAGATGGCCCCCATAACCTTCACCCCTCGTGTCTTATTCCTGTGATTATGTATCTTATGTGGCAAAGGGGATTTTGGAGATGTAATTGATATTACTAGTCAGTGTTCCTTTAGATAAGGAGATTATCTGGGTGTCCCTCACCTAATCACATGAGCCCTTTTAAAAGCAGTTTTCTCTGGCTATACCTTGATTTCCACCTGTGCTATCCTGAGCAGAGAACCCAGCCGTGCTGGCCTGGACTTCTGATCTGCAGAATTGTGAGTCTTGTTTGAAGCTGCTAAGTTTGTGGCAATTTGCTGTAAAGCAATAGAAAACTTAAAACAGCTTGAAAGCTACCATCCTCTCATTTGACAAATGAAGGAACTGAAGCCTGTGGTTCACCTAATGTGAGTGTCTTTAGAGGGTCTCTGAGGCCACTTCCTGAGGCCACTTCCAACTTTAAGATGCAATAGTTTTAAGTTTCACTTCTCCCTCTCCTGGGAACTAACCTAGCAGAGTGTTTTCATTACTCATATGATATGCATTAGACATATCCTCTCCTTTCACAAAACTCACAAGTCTGATGTGGGGAACAGCCAGGTGCACAGAGCCTATGTATGTGGAACGCCATACAGAGCTGTGCACAGGAAGGAGGGAGTGGCCTCTGCGTCCATTTGGTGGAAAAATGTTATGCGTTCTAGTAGGATTTTGGCGATATTATGAAACCCTATTATTACCTGCAAGGACCTTTAGGATGAGTTCATGAATTTTCAAGCTGGGAACCATTGCTCCTTTTATTGATGTGGAAACCGACACTAGGAGAGGGCTTATGACTTGCTCAAAGTCACATCGTGGAATAGTTCAGAACCTGTTTATGAACTCAGACCCACTGACACCAGGACAGCATTTCTTTAGCTGTACTTCCCTTTTTTTTCCTCCTCCTGGAAAGAAGTCAGTCTCTTCCCCTCATCTGTAAAACTCTACAAAGGAGAGCAGAGAACTGTTAAAAGAAGATTTTCCACAGACAATTTACTGATCTAGTAAGCTTTTCTTTAGCGATTCATGAATTGGGCAGCAGATAGAAAGGAACTCCAAAGAGCTGTACAGGGCGAGAGATTTTCATAGACCAAAGTCAACAGGAACAAGGAAGTTACACTGGGCATTTGTTGAATGGCTAAAGCAGGGTTGCTTTCCTTATATAGAACAAAGGGAAGGCTTGGAGCCTGGTCAGGTGACTTGTACTGAGCAGGCAAGTGCTGATTGGTTGACCTAGGCCTTCTTTTTCTGGGATTGCTGAGCACAGAAACTTAGTTAAGTTTTGGTCTAGCTGACATAGGGCTTAGCATGAGCAACCTCATCTTGGGCCTAATCTGGTTACTTAAACAGGGCAAAAACCTTTACCCCAGAATTGTTGTGTTTCAAGGAAGAGAAATTCGTTCAAACAAGCTCAAGTCCTAGGGGAGCTCCTGGTAATGGAACTTGGCTTCTCACTGGGCTCCGAGGAACCTAATACTGTCAGCCTCCTCTGTTCTCTGCTCCCAGGGCTGCATGAGCTGCTTTCTCAGCCCTCTGAGCATGTGTTTCTACATCTGTTTGCTCAGAACCCATCCTGGCCTCCACAAGGTGGAAACTCTGAACCTAAACAACACCCAGCTTGGCTTCTCATGGCTGACTGGCTCAGTCTCTGATTGTCCTTATTTGGTATTGCTGGTCATTTAGGGAGAAAATTGTGGCACTTGGGATCAGGTGTCCACTCCTAGCCTGTGGATAGGGCAGTATCTTCAAGAAGTATATTATGGAGGTCACTATTACAAGTGCCAAGTGAGAGTGGCTGTTGTCTGGCTGCAGCTCTTTTAAGAAACTGCTTCTGCCCTGCTAGATACACCATATTATAAAGGTCCCATTCTCTTCTCTCCTATTAACTGTGAACTCTGTTATCCAGAGAACATTTATGTCATTTCCTTTGTCACTGAATCTTTAAGTCAGCTCTTTCAACCTTCAGCTCTTATGGATGTTTTTGTGTCTCCTCCTTGGATTAGAATATCAAGAGGGCCTTCAGGGACATACGTTTCATAGCTTCACGTGGTCCTTGGAACCTTCCCATTCTTCGTCTGTCTGAAAAGCAGCCCCAACCTCAGTGTGTCCTGGCTTTGAGGGCAAGGACCAAACAGCTGTGGCTGGAACCATGGTGGCCAGATGGAATGATGCTGATGGTATTTGTCCCAAGGGCCCAGCTTCTTGGCTGATGTAAATGCCAGGTGATCTCCATGAACGTGATGACTGCCTGGGCTCCAGGGCCACATTCAGCCCTCCAACTCTTCCTGTGATTCACCTTCACTAGGGGCTGTTGAATCATTACAATCAGGAAAAGGTACTAATACTTGGCACTGAAATTTAGTAGCTCTCCCAGCCTAGACACTTCAGTGACTTGAGGGAAAGTCAATTAACAGTCTCTTTACGACCCAGGGCTTCCTACTTAGAGTTCCCTCCAAATAGGCTATACCTTCCCTTAGACTCTACAATACAAGAACAGGGGCTGCTGCCATCTTGGAATGGACATTTGAAAGAGAAAAATTTCTTTTTTATTGTTATACTTCCAGTAGATATTTATTCTCTTCTCCACAACCCAGACCTGCGTCCTGTATATCAAGGTGATCATAATCTGGCCTTTGGAAGATGGGAGAACAGTTGATTATAGATATTTGGGCAAGTCTGACTTTGGCAAGCTAATAGCTATGCTGTTGTTAGAATCCTCATTCTGTCTTTGGGGAAGTATGTGTTTAGTACCATTGCCATTCTGTGTTCGCTTGCTTAATAGCATGCCTCTGCAACCCAGTTTATGGTGTAGAAAGCCCTTCTTTGCTTTCTCTGAGTCTGTTTCACATTCGTCTTTAACTTTTCTCTATTTCGATCAACTCCTCAAAGTATTTCCTGCTAAAAATTCTGTTTCATCACTGTACATTAAATGTCTGAGTTTGGTTTCAGAAGATCTGGATTCTAAGCCATGCTTGTCTGCTAACTCATTGCGAGCTTGGGCTAGTCACCCCGAGGAGGACTGAAGATAACTAGCCCTGACTATCTCTTGGCATCAGAAGGGAAAACTTACTGGAAGTCACTTTACTTTTATGAGCTAATGCCTTCATTTTCAGAAGTTGGCGTAGTTGTTATACAATCAAGGGCTTTAGGAAAGACAGATGTGGGTTCAAATCCCAACAAAAGCATTGATTAGCCATGTGGTCTTGGGCCAGTCTGTGCCTCTCATTTTCATCTGAGAAGTAGGGAGAGTATTGCCTTATTGCATTGTTTTGGGGTTCAGTGAGGTGATTTAGATAAAACATGATATGCATTATATCACAACCTCTCCCCCACACCCCAGCGTGTCCTGTCCCCCTTACTCACCTCTGTTTTTTTCATAGCATTCGTCAATTTTTAGATTTGATGTAATGTGCTTATTTATTTTGTTTAGTATCTATCTCCCTCCACAAATACCACAGAGTTTTTTGTTTGTTTACTGCCATATCCCCAATGCCTAAAACAGTATCTGGCATGTAGTAAACTTTCCATAAATACTTGTATAATGAATGTAAATGAAGGTGATTCTTGTACAAGAGAAAAAGAAAGTCAGTAGACTTTTTATGTAAAGGACCAGATAGTAAATGTTTTAAGCTTTGCAGGCCATACTGTCTCTGTCTTAAGACGCAACTTGGTTGTGTAGCGTGAAAGCAGCCCCATAGACAATGCATAAACAAATGGGTATGGCTGTGTTCCTCTAAAATTTCATTTACAGAAAACGAGTCTTGAGCTGGGTTTGGTCTACAGGCTATAGTTTGCCTGTTGCTGCTATGTGCACTTTTAGCACATTTAGTTGTTCTAAATTCTGATGTGTCATTTGTGTAAATCATTAATTCAGGAATAGCTTCTGTTTGGCCTCCTATCATGAGGAAAGAGGAAGGCCCATCCTGGATATCCTCTCAGTGCCCTCCAGATGCACTGTCCTTGCTTCTCCACGCTGCCTTTGTCCTAAGAGGCTGACCCTAGACAGCTTTATCCAGTTCCTTTGTCCTCTGGTTTCTGGTTGATTTCAGTGCCTTGGAGGTACTGGCAGGAACACAGAACATGGAAGGAGAGGGGAATTGGGGTGCTTATTCCATCTCCCTTTGGTTTGGGGAGACTGAGTTCCGGTCCTATAGCCCCAGCTCTTTGCAGCTTCCAGTCCCATTGTTTCTAAACACAGGATGCTTTATCATTTTTTTTTTTTTTTGGCATACTCTCTTGGCTCTTTTCACACTTTAGTAAACAGTGCCTTCATTAAACTTTCTTTTCTCACCCACTTTAGAAGGGGCCATCTGTTTTCCTCCAGGTCCCTAACTCACACACTGTCCAAAGGAAGAAACGCATAGGGGGAGCCAACTGTGACCTCCTTCATTCTCCATCCACAACGGCCCCTGATTCCTCTCCAGCAGCAGCTACAGAACTCTTTTTTGGTTGAGACTTTGTGTTTTCTCTTCTTTTCCTGCCAGGAAGGGCAGATAAAAGAGACAATGACTTGCTTGAGGTGGTAGGTTGGCAAAGAAGTGAGAGGTCCTACTTGTTTCTCAAATTCATCGAAAACAAGAACAGAGTGTCAGAATTTTTTGGTTCTAGACCTGATGTTTTCACTTAGTAGCCCTGTGTCTTTGGACTAGTTCTCTTTAAAATGGCTATAATAATCCCTGCTACACAGATTTATATATTTAGTATGATTACAACTTAATGAAGAGGAAAAAACCCAACAAAACTAATTCATAGAACATGAAATACTATTTAATAATGTTAAGCATGAAAATCTACAGGTAGTTTTTTTCTCTTTCTCTGTTTTCCGAATTTCATGAGTGTTTATTATTTTCATTATGAGGAAAAAGAAAAAAACATAGTCTCTGTCTACTTTACAGTGTGGCTCAGGAAGTAAAACGAAATGTTATATTCAAATTTGAGAACTGCAAAGTGCCATGAGGATTAGAATTACCATTATTAATTTGCCCCATGGGTTTGAGCCATGGTTCATTGGGTCTCCCTTTGCTTGTCCAGAGGTGGCTCCTTTTACCAGGCCCTTTACTTTTGAGTCCCCAAAGCTCAAGGAGACATTACTGGCGGTTGACAGAGACCCTGATGCTCCATTTCATTTCTTCTGTGGTACCACCACCCCTCAGGAAAAGGTGACTGTTTCCCTTGGGCTGTCCTGATTTAGCACCAGTTATTCCACCAATGTCCTAAGAGATTTCCAGAAGCAGCTTCTATAGCTCCAGGTCCCAAGGTCTTTTTGTCTTCTGCGTAGGCTCAGACCCTGCTAGACAGAAGTAGTAGCCACCAGTCCCTCCTCCTTACCACATTCCTTTGCCTGAGTTCATCCTCTGCATGTGCCCTGGCTCTTGAGCCTCTGAGGGAGGGCAAAGAAATGGGGCACCATTAGCATTTTCAGTGACCCTCTTTTCTTACTTGTTTTTGGATGAAACCTTTTCTTTGTGCTTGTACTGCATGATGTTTTAATGTTTGCCTTCACTTTTCACTCCCAAAGAAATGAACTTCATATAGGTGGTCCTTGGATCAGACTCTTTCATTATATACACACTCATCGCACGTACATTTAAAGTTGAAGTTCCATTTTCCTCCCTTCTCAGAGTAAACCAGTGCCATGAAATTAATTTGGGTTTATCTTTTATATTAATGTTTTCTGATTTAGAAATGATGGATGGCATTTGTGTTTTTTTTTTAAATTGTTGTTGTTATTAAAATTTTAAAATAGGGGCTGGCCCCATGGCTGAGTGGTTAAGTTTGCGTGCTCTGCTTCAGCGGCCCAGGGTTTCACCGGTTCGGATCTTGGGCACAGACATGGCACTTCTCATCAAGCCATTCAACTCTCATCAAGTCATGATGAGGTGGCGTCCCACATGCCACAACTAGAAGGACCCACAATTAAAAATATATACAGCTATGTACCGGGGGCTTTGAGGAGAAGAAGGAAAAATAAAATCTTTAAAAAAAATTTTTAAATAAATATTTGTGTTGAAGCATAGGATACATATAAAAGTTGGACAAATCCTAAGTGTACAGCTTGACCAGTAGAAGTGTAGAGCGAGTGGTGAGAGCAGTCCACTGCAGCTTCAGGCAATAAGCTGGGGTTCACGGTCTGTGGAGAATTTAAAAACAAGAGAAAAGCAGTCAACCTGCTTTTTATTATCATTATACGTTGACTATTCTAAACAATGTCTGTGGTCAAATACTCGTCCCTGCTGGGGCACACGACTCTCATAGCCCTTCTCCTTTGTATGTCTCTTCAGCTTGATAAATACCACATGGTGAACACATCCATGAACCAGTATCCTTATGTACTAATGGAATTGACCAGCATCCTGCAAGACTCATCTGTAATACCACCAATTCATTTTGCCCATATTTAATCTTATATAAATGGAATCAGACAGTACGTACTCTTTCAAATCTGGCTTCTTTTGCCCAGCATCATGTTTGTGAGATTCATCCACATTGTTGTGTATAGCAGTCATTTGTTCATTTCTGTTGTTGCATAATGTTTCTTCGTATGAGTATACCAAAATGTATTTATCTATTCTTGACATTTGATATGAATGTTTTGTGGTTGATTAACATTTATTGATTCTGTTTTTGAGCTATTATGGATGCTGCTGCTCGGAATGTTCTTGTACATGTCTTTTGATGTACATATGTAGGTATTTCTCTTGGGCATATAGCGAGAAGTGGAATTGCTTGGTCATAGAGTGTGTGTATGTTCAACTTTAGTAGATATTGTCACTTCCTTAAAATGGTTATACCTATTTACACCCCACCAGCAGTGCAAGAAAGGTGTGTAGTCAACTCCAAGATTTTAACCACTTTTGGAAGAAGTGTCGTGGTATCATTTTGTGTTTTTTTTTTTTTTTTTTGAGGAAGATTAGCTCTGAGCTAACATCTGCTGCCAATCTTCCTCTTTTTGCTGAGGAAGACTGGCCCTGAGCTCATATCTGTGCCCATCTTCCTCTACTTTATATGTGGGATGCCTACCACAGCATGGCTTGCCAAGCAGTGCCATGTCTGCACCCGGGATCTGAACCGGTGAACCCCGGGCCACCGAAATGGAACGTGTGCACTTAATTACTGTGCCACCAGCCTGCCCCATCATTTTGTGGTTTTAATGTGCATTTCCCTGATCTCTAAAGAGTTTAGGAAACTTTTATATGTTTGTTGGCCATTTGGATACCTCCTTTGTGAAATGCCTATTTAAGTCTTTTGCTGCATTTTTAAATTGATGTCTGTATAATTGATTTGCAAAAGTAATTTATATAGTCTGGATAAGCTATGTTTTTTCCATTATATTTAATGGCTTTTCCTCTATCTGTATTGTCTTTTGAAGCACAGCCGTTGAACTTTCATGGCTTAATTTTTATCACAAATTTTATCACAATTTTTATCACTAATGTTAATGTAGATCAGTTTTTTTTCTCATTATGGTTAGTGCTATTTGTGTCTTGTTAAAGAAATCTTTGCCTACCACTAAGATTAATTCTCCTATGTTATTGTTTTGAAGATTTATTGTTTTGCTTTTTATATTTAGATGGATAACTCACCTGGAATTGATTTTTATGTATGGCGTGAGATAGGGGTCAATTTTTTTTTTCCACGTGGATATCTAATTTACCCAGGAATTGTGAAGTGATGATAGTAACTATCTTGGTTTTGCTGCCAGTCTCAGAGGAAAAATTTTCAAAAATTCACAATTTAAATGCAATGTTTGCTGCAGGATTTTTGGTAGCCATCCTTTATCAGATGGAAAAAGTTCTCATCTACTTCTTTTTGGCTAAGTTAGTTTTTTCTTTTAAATCATGAATTGATGTTTATCAGATGATTTTTCCTTATTTATTAAACTGATTTTTTTCATTATTTTTCTATTAAATTGGAAAATTATATTGATAGATTTTCAAAATGTTAAACCAACCTTCCTTTTTCAATAAAACTACCTGGGTCTTGATGTTGTATATTCTTCTTGTACATTGTATTTTGTTTGTTTTATGCTTGTGGGTCTTGACCCCATCCGCTTGAGGACAAGGATGTGATTTGCACAGATTTGATACCCCTCCCCCAATAGAGCTGAGCCTTTAGAAGATGCCCAGTGAATTCTGGTGGGGGTAAAGTGCCGTTAATCCAAGTAGAGTCATTTTTCCTGCCTGTAGTCTGGTGGGTTTGACAGTTTGGATGGTGCGATTCTCCCAGTGGCTAATGAGCAGCTCAGGCATGCTAATGAAGGGCTTCCTTTGGTTGTCTCTTGTGAGTCAGCAAATGAGCTCTGTAACTTGGAGAGCCAGAAGTTAATTAGCGACCCAGTATAGACAGACCGTCATGGAAATAAGGGAATTTTGGTCTGTCAGAGTGGAGTACTAAGAAGCTTTGAAGGTGAGGCCAGGATTTGGGATGTGAGGAGAAAAGCGAACAGAAGCCAAAGCTAGGGTTTGTAAATAAATGTCAGTGTCAGAGCTCTGTAAAGGAAACCAGGAGAGGCCAGAACACATGGCCTGCACAGGAAGAGGAGGGGGCCCAACATCTGGGTATCACTGACATCAGAGTTGCCGTTGATTCACATCTCTCCCTTGTAGCAGAATAGAAGATGTATAGGAGATGTGTACAGTGAGAATAGCTGAAGCAGATCACATGCCAGCAGGTGATGATGGATGAGGATTTTAGGTGTCTTGCACTCCTTGTTCATTTTTCTTTGAGACAGGATGGAAAATCTAAAACCCCATCTGCTTACAAGTTTACTACAATAAGCCAACAGATAAATAATTTGCCAGGCAATACCATGGATAATGTTCTCCAAATGAAGTTGAAGAGACAATAGATATCAGGCAAAGATGATAGATTGGGGCCTTCCTTGTCAAGCTGTATAACCGATGTCCAGCATAAGCACTGGACTCAGATGTGCTGGGCATCCTCATAATCCTGGAAAGGCAACTTCAGCCAGAAAAAGTGTCCCTCCCTTGGCTTAGGCAGATACCTAATTAGGTGAGGAGAAGTGCCAAAAGGCAACCTATTGAAAGCTTAAACTATTGCCAGGCACCGTAGGTAAAATATGCAAAACGCTGCCGAAGCAGAAGTAAGGAAGCCTAGAACAGGTGCAACATAAACCAACCTGCCAGAGAAGTTGTTAGTTTTGTTTCCTCTTGAAATGGGTTTAATCTTTTCCCCGCATTGTGGAAGCTCTGTCCCCCTTACCATTTAAGACTCAGCGACAGATGCTTCCCACCCTCTGCCCACCTGAATTTTAATAGGAAGCTGGAGATGGAAAAGAGACTCCTGATTGTTCCATGTCCAGGTCAGGTATCCCAGCCATTCTGTGTTCACCAGCAAATGGTACAGAATGGAATGATGATGTATCAAAACTTCTGCCTGGTTTAAGCCCTTTCTTTGGAAGTTTAACTACTCTAATGAAATGTTTCTAATTTGCTGCACTCTTTCTTATTGCAATATTACAATAATACTACACTGATGTCAACTGGGGCCTCCGTAGCCTGGGGAAGGCCTAAGCCTATCCTCACGATTTCTGCAGATGCTCATGGGCCCACTCTCTCTGGAAGGGCCAGATGTAAAATTCAGCCTCATCACACACTCACACACTTCACTTACACGAAGGTGGTTTATTAGTTAGTAATTTTGCTACAGTTATGGGGCGGGGTGGGTCAGGGAGGTTGTATTCTGCTTGTCACAGCCTTGGACAATTTCCCTGGCCCTCCCTGCTTGTCTCTCCCTCATGCTCTTCTCTGCCTTTTCTTTTAGAAATCCTTCTTCTTGTCTCATGCAGAGAAGTTTTATCCCCTTCCCTGAGCCCTTGGTACCACTGATGTCCATGCCCTACAGGTCGTATGTAACTCGGATGAGCTTCTCAGGGAGGTTTTCTTACAAAGGAGTCTTTCCTTAAGAGATTTAATACCAGCACTGTTTAGATGCTTTGAAGTGGGCATCATTATCCCCATTTTACACTTAAGGAAACTGAGCCCTGGAGTGAGTTTGTGAATTGCTTAAGTTAATACAACAGGGCCAGGATCCTAAATGAGGTTGCTTGACCCCAAATCTCATGCTGTTTCCGCTACTCTATGTGCCTTTAAGGGCCCCTTATAAGGATTTCTAAGCCCTTTACCTACATGATCTCTCCCAAGCTCAGGTAGGAAGAGGGTGCTCTCTGTCAGCACCATGCCATAGTGTTGCCTAGTGCTTTTAGCCACTTTGTTTTATTAAAGCCTGTGAGTAACCCTGCGAGCAACCTCTTTTTAAAAAAGGAATCTGCAGTTCGGAGAGGGAAGTGACTTGGCTAAAGTCACCACCACTAAAGAGGACACTTGAGTCTCAAATCCAGGCCTTCCCTGCCTCCAAATCTGTTGCTCCTTATACCACTGAATGGCAGCAACTCAAAGTGAAGGGCCAGAGGTTTGTAGAATCCTGGTGAATTCCACTTGGTTTTTCAAGATAATCTTTAGCCCAGACGGGAAAGGATAACTAGCTCAGCCACAGATGCGGGCTTATCCCTCACCTGCCCCTGGGGCCCAGCTCAGATCTGAGGTTGTGTCATCTCCAGGAGCAGTGAAGGGTGTTGAACATGCCTGGGCAGGCCAGAGGAGACCTGAAATAGCTAGGCCTTCACATGTATTTTCTTCCCTTCCCATGGCTTTTTTTGGAGCTGAGTCTATCATTAATCAGGCTGCGAAGCAAAGGAAATAAATAACTGCCTTGGAAAGCACTCTTATTTATTTAAAATTGAAAAAAAAAAACAAACTCAGAAAAGACTGAAACATCTTTCCAATATACTGAATTTGATATCTGGCTGTGAACAAGGGGACCTAGTCATTTAAAATTGAAGGTTAGATATTTGTTTGTTGAAAAAGTTTGTTTGATGAATCAATTGTTCTGGGAGGAGCCCCCACTGGCAGAAATGGTGAGGCTTCCATCATCTTCTCTCTGTACATTCTGACATGCTTGTTAATTGCTCTAATTGTTTGTTGTCACTGTTTCACAAGGGATGGAATCAGAGAAGTCCAATACACTCTCATTGTATGGGTTTAAACAAGGTTTTTCATCTGAGCAGGGGAGCCCTGGGTTTCTGTCCCTAGGACTCACCATTAGACCATCCTCCTTGCAGCATCCAAATATGCCAGCCCAGTTGATTTTGACTTTGATGGTGAGTATCAGTCAGAAACAACCTTTATCCAGCCAGGAGCAAAGATAAATGCATCATTCAGGCAGTAGAACAGAATGAAGGAGAGTAGGAAGCAGAGGATATTATTATTGTTCTCTAGGGCAGCTTATAGAGGAGAAAACCTGGCAATGAGTGCACAGGAAGCAGTAATTGGCGGATATAATCCCAGCAATATGAACACTGGGACATATTGTTCAGCACTTTGAGTTGAATTGCAAAATAAAATCCTGGTGGACGGGGGACTCCTCTTGCCATGAACTCATGCCCTCTCCTCCCTCCCTGCAGTATTCACAACAGACTTCTCTTGTACCCTGCTGCCAAATTAGTTTTCCCCAGGCACAGTTCTGAACATGTCCCTCTCTTGTTCAGGAACCTGCAGAGGCTCCCTCTTGTCTGCAGAATAGTGACCTCAGCATTCAAGTTTCTTTATTATCCTCTCCTCGACTTGTCCACTCCTGCCCTTTCCACCTATCGCCCAGGCTTCTCTTCTCACACCCTTCATTTCAGTCAGATGGAACCATTGTGTTCCCCACACCCACTTTCCTTCCTTTGTCAGTTCATGCCTTCCCTTTCTTTACTTTTGGAGATGCCCTAAATCCCATCTTTGCATGCTGCCATCTTTCCATGATTTTAGAGCCCTCTGAAATGACACTGGCCCTCTTCCGTTCTTCTCCCCCAACTAGACACCCCTTCTTCCTCCACTGGGATCCCACAGTAATGTGTCTTTCTGGTCATAGTACCATTACCTCCTACCCTGTATTATAGTTCCTCATAGTGTTTCCTTTCCGAATGACTTGCCTCATGTGTTCTTTGAAAGCAGGGGTAAGTGATTCCGTGTTTTATCTACTCTGGGGTCAGGCAGGATGCCTTGGCCATCTAAAAATGTTTGATGAATGAATGAATGAGAGGTTTATTGAGGCAAGGGTTAGCAGTCTTTGGCCCTGGTTGGCACCTAATGGTGACATCTGTCCATCCTTTCCTTCCTTCTCTACTCTCCCTTTTGCTCCTCCCTCTTCTCTCTTTACCTTCTGCTTTTCTTCTTTTTGTTTCACCTGCCCCCATGCCTTGGTCTCTAAACAGCTCTGCTAGACATACCCCATCTCTCCAGGTGCTGATTCCTGTTACAGGGGACGTTTTCTATGGTCCCAAGCAACTTTTAAAGAAGAAGAACAACAACAATGAAGAAACCGTACACTCAACACAGTCTGGTATCAGGGAAATAGGGACCTTTTTCCATATGTTGCTTGTTTGCTCTGGAGATTACTATCTGAAATAGATGGAAATATGCATTTGTGGAGCATTCCCTTCACTCCTCTGGGAGGCAACAAGTGCTCTTTCCTGGCCAGTGTCTCTGCTTTTGTCCAATGGAGGGTTAAGCACAAGGAGGCAGGTGGGCACAGCACTGATAGCAGCTAAGCATCTCTTCTTGCTAAGATCCCTCTACAAACCCCACCTCCCTCTGTAGCCAAGGTTACTGGGCCTTGTTAGTTTGCCTTAAAGAAGCAGGAAATCAGCAAGGAAAGGGAAAGAGCACCAGACTGGACCTGACTGTGGCTCTGCCACACACTGGGATGTAGGGGGAACCTGCCAGTATCTAAGGTGCTCTTCTGCACAATGGTGAAGGGGTTGGATGATCTCTGGGGTCTTTTCTAGACCAAACACTACAGAATTCCTGATCAGAGATTCCAGATCCATTTGAAAAGGCTGCTGTGGCTCAGCCTGAGCTGGGGCCAGGAGGTGGCAGCACCTGCCTCACTTGCAGCCCACAGCCTCAGCTATAGCTGCAGGGTCTGGACTGTCATTGCTGTAGAGCTGGAGTGGACATCGTGCTGCACTTCCATTGGGACTCTTTAGTTACGTCCCACTGCAGGTTGTTTGTGGTCTGCTGGGTCATGAATGCCAGCAGGACTGGCGAGCCCTGGGTACCGGAAGCACTTAACTGTTCCCTCTTTGCATCTGACTTCACCTGGCATGACACACGCAGACCAGGGCACAGTCATCCCCAATGAGGCCCCTGAGACTGGCTCACATCCAGGCGGTTCGCTGGAGCTCCTTGACGCAGGCTTGGGTCTCCCCCAGGGCAAGTGAGAGCTGCATCCGTGAGTAAGCGCCTGTGTTCGCCTACTCTGAATGTGCACTCCTGTCTCCCAGGGACCTCTGTGCTGTTTCTGAAAGCTGTATTTGCTCACAGCAAAAATGGAAGGGCCTGATGCCAGGCATGACTGATGCAAGAACAGAGAAAATGACTTGGGGGTTGCCCATCAACTTGTGAAGAGCTTTTACTAAATGGGGATGGACATAGATACTTAAAAGGCAATAGAATGTTTATATTGCAAGGAACCTGTGAGATGATCTAGTTCAGTGGGATGCCTGCAGGGCATCACCTAGGAATCTTGTTAAAAATACGTATTCCCGGACCTAGCTCTAGCTCCACTAAATGAGAATCTCTGGTGCTGGAACCTAGGAATCTGTATTTTTTTAACAAGCTCCTCAGCTATGTCTAATGTAGCTGGTCTGCAGAAAGGCTTTTAGGAGCCACCATGTAGTCTATAACAGTGCATTCATGGAGCTTATTAGAAATGCAAATCTCAGGACCGCCCCGTGGCTCAGTGGTTAAGTTCACGTGCTCTGCTTCAGCGGCCCAGGGTTTGCCTGTTCAGATCCTCGGCATGGACCTACACACCACTCATCAAGCCATGCTGTGGCAGCATCCCACATAGAAGAACTAGAATGACGTACAACTAGGATATACAACTATGTACTGGAGCTTTGGGGAGAAAAAAAAAAAGAGGAAGATTGGCAACAGTTGTTAGCTCAAGGCCAATCTTCCTCACCAAAAAGCTTTAAAAAAAGGAATTGCAAATCTCTTGGCCCAGCACTCTGTTTTAACAAGCCCTCCATCCTGATTTGCCTGAGACTTTGCTGGTTTTAGCACTGAACCTCTGATGTCCCAGGACCTCCCTCAGTCCTGGGAACACCAGGATGGTTGGTTCCCTTACGAGGTGACTTTTATGCATCCTAAAGTTTGAGAGGCACTGGAAACAACTTATTTCCCAGTTGAGGAAATGCGGGCTGGAACAGGAAGCAGTTTGCCCATGGACATGCGGTGATTTAGTGGCAGAGATAGGACAAGGCTTCCAGCCCAGGGTTCTTGCTACACTTGGAACCTTTTTGCTGTAAGTAATTGCCTCACTCTCTCCTACTCTCTTATGGGAGCTACTCCTGGAGGAGCTTATTATGGAGTCGCCATATTTGGGGTGAATAGAGTGAGGTGTGCAACAATGACAGGTGCAGGTGCCATCAGACTTAATGAATTCTTCCTGTGCTTCTCTTGGTCCATGTGGGGTCCACGTGATTTACAATTTAATGCATTTCCATTTGGCCGAAATCCCTGGGACAGTAGCATTACTGAGATGGAGAATCCTTGAGAAGGAATTACAACCCAGGGGCTGTGGTACAACTGAATTGAGATCCCTGGTTGCTCTGCTACCTTCAGGGTCCCTCCAGAGGCCCTGGGATAAATCCAAGCATAGCTCCTTTTGTTCTCTTGCCGTTGTCTGCCAAGACTTGCCAGGCTATGCCTGATTATCAACCCCAGGTTTGATTTATTTATTCCAGGGTGCCCATTGCAACACCAGTTAGCAAGGAATAGAGTACAGTAACAGAGCAGAGGCTCTTATAATACAGTGGTTCTCAAACTGGTGCATGCAGTACACTCACCTGGAGGACTTGTTAAAGCCCAGATGGCCGGTCCCACCCCCAGAGCGACTGTAAATTGGTACATTATGAGCACATGAGTGACTTGGTCGTGTGATACTCATTACTGATGTCACCAGGCTGGCCTAACTATGTAAGGCAGGGCACTATATGATTTCTAAGGACTCTCCTTCCAATGAAGTTTTTACTTATAAACAAAGTAGGTATGGCTTTACCTATAATGCAATTTCATCATCACTGTTCCCTCTTCCCTCAAGCACCCTTGTGTCTAGGCTAATGCTTGAAAAAATGGAGAACAATTCTCTTAATGTAAAGGGTTAGCTTCAATAACATATAAATATTTAAGGGTAGGGGAGGAAAGAAAGCTAACATTTATTCAGAACCTCTTTTGTTGCAGCTATCATAATAGCAGAAACATTAAGCCTTACTAGTCATTTGTACTTAAAACCTCTTAATCTTGGTGTCTGTGGTAGCAGAGTCTCCTGGTTTCCTTCCTACCTCCCTGGCTGTCCTTCTCAGCCCCCTTCACTAGCTTCTCCTCTTCCTCACTTCTTTGTGGTGTGCTCAGGGCTTGGTCCTAGGCTCTCTATCCTGGGGGATATCACCTATCCCCTTAGATTAAAGCCCCATCAATATGCTGGTGACTGCCAAATTATACTATCAGCTTGGACCTCTCCTCTAAGTTCCAGCTGCCTACCTGACAGCTTCACTTGGATGTCTGCACACACCACACGTGAAACATGTCTAAAGCCACAGTATATATGAAATCTATTCATTTCTCAATCTCCATGGCCCCTTCCCTAGTCTAGGCCACCACCATCATCTATCTTCTGGATAATACAGTGGTCTCCTCCTACTTTATTCCACAGTGGCCAGATGATGTTCTTAAAATGAAAAGCAGACAGTCTCTCCCATACTGAAAACCTTTCACAGGCTCCCCATCCACACTCCTCACCATGGCCCACAAAGCCCTGTGGGATCTGGCTCTGCCTACCCCTCTAGCCTCAACTCACACCATGCTTCTCTGCAGCCCACACACTCCAGCCATATGCGTTCTTTTGGTTCCTGGAGCACAACAAACTTTGTCACATCTTTGTATGTGCTGTTCCCTCTGCTTGGAATGCCTGTTCTTTCACTGTCCTAGTGTGGCTGGCTCCTTTTCATCCTTCAGGTTTTAGCTTAAACATCATGGTCTTAAAACATCCTTCTCTGACCATCCTATCCATGATTTATCATTTTCTGTTTCAGCATTTTGTTTACATTTGGCTTTGACCTTACAAGCAATATTTATTTTATGCTTCTAGTCTGACTACTTGTCTCTTGCTTGTTCCCCCATTGGACTTTGGGCTCTGTAAGGGCAGGGTGTTGATGGTGGGGAAGAAGTTAACTGCTTGGTGTGCAGAGCAGACCCTTAAGAGAGTGAGTAAGTGCATCAGATCCCATCTGGAGAGCATAATAACTCTGCTCAGGGCTACCAACCATGGGCTAGAAAGAAGGAGAGGAATGGAGGAAGAGAAAGAAGTTTTCAGATGTGGGACGCCATGGGCATGGGCAACAAGTAATACTGGGCTCGCAATTCTGTTTTACACTGGCCTGGCTGCAGGTTTCCCAACTTGTCTGGAGCCCAAGGTCCAGTCCAGTCACGTGCCTGCCTGGAGCATTTCACAGACCTTCTTCCCATGGATCTTACTCTCCCCTAAGCATCTTAATGGCCTCTCTTGGGGTCTTGCATGGGGGTGGAAGTAATTCAGTCCATCCTCAGATCTGTGCCTTTGAAATGGGTTTGGAGAAGGAAGACCTTGCTTGTGGTATGGATATGCTTATGCAGAGTAGGCAGCCACTAAGTTTCCATCTCTCCCCCACCAGGGAGCAGAGCTAACCTATAGCCACAGACATGTACCATGAGAAGAAATTAAGTGCTGGTTGTTGTAAGCCGCTGAGATTTTGTGGTGGTTTGTTATTACAGCAAAGCTGACTAATAGTGTTATCATCCTCTCACAGGAGAGAATTAGGGAAGATTCTTTGGAGGAAAGTATTTCTAGGTTGAGCCCTAAGGATGATCTAAATGCTATTTAGACATGGTGGATGTAGGTGGGGAGCGTTCCAGGTGAAGGGACATAATCTATAAGAATTCTTGAATTCAGGAGAAAGTGTTGCTTATTAGAGGAATGAAAAAGAAGTTGGGAATGGCTGAAGAATGAGAAAGGGAGAGTGGTAATAGGTGCAGTTGGGGAAATAATTAGGGCTACATCTTGAAGAGCCTTATAAAACAGGATAAGACATTTGCACTTTATCCTAAAGACAATAGAAGACCGTTTCATGATTTGTTTTGCCTTTTAGAAAGATCACATTGGCTGATTGCAAAGACTAGATTAGAGGGGCCAGGAGACATAGAGAAGTCTGGCAGAATTCCAGGTAAAGGATGACGGGCCTGGGGGCACAGAGGGAAGTGGACAAATGTGAGATGTGTTTGGAAAGATACGGTGACTTCTCAGTTGAGAGCTGAGGAGTCAGTGATGAGGCCCAGACTTGGGAATCAGGTGGGTGGTGTCGATGGAGAGCACAGGAGAGGAGTGTAAGGGAGGCGGATGAAGTGTATGTTTTGGCTACTTGGGGTTGTAGGTGCCTGAGGAACACTGTGACATTACTCCTGACAGTAGTAATGTGCCCAGCAAAAAACTTCATTGTCCAGCTTCCTTTGCAGCTAAGGAATTGGTAAGAGTCAAGAGGAAGTGAAGGTGCCAGTGATAGAAAAATAAAAACTTTTCCTGAATTCACCAGAAGACTTGAACTTGTCCCTCACTGGCCAGAACAGTGTCAAATGTTGTTTTAAATTTGGTTTCTATTCTCTACAAAACTTTCCCTTGTGTGTATATTTTATGACAGTGCATTTTAAATATGAATAGTTTATTATTTATATCATTCTGTAAGTTGCTCATTCTTTTTTTTTTAATTCAACAACGTATCTTAGAGACTAACCATATTGCCACATACAGGCCTAGATCATTCCTTTTAACTTCTGCATAGTATTCCAGGATGAATGTATTACTGGTTATCTGATCATTCTCCCATTGCTACTTGTGTATACAGTTAGGTTTGTTTCCAGATATTTGCTTGTACAACAGTGCCATGAGGGACATCTTTATACTTGCTTCTTTTTTTGAAAGTGTTTCTTATAAAAACAAATCCCACAAATGATGTCTAGGACAAATAATGGAATAAGAAGGGTCAGAAGATAGGCATGTTTTTAGTTTTAACAGATACTGTGAATTGACCTTCACTATGGTTGTATTGATTTTTACTCCCACTATCAGTGGAAAGGGGTACCTATTTCCCCACATTCTTGCCATCACCTGAAATTATAAAACTTAACATTTGAGTCATCTGATAAGTGAACAATAGTATGATTTAAGTTTATATTTTCCTATCTATTAGCAAGATTGAGCATTTTCTATCATTTATTCTTCATTTGTAAATCTTCTATGTACTGTTTGTTCATATTCCAGACTATTTTTCTGTTAGGTTGTTTATCCTTTTCTAATAGTTTCCTAGGAATTCTTTGAATATCTGGATACTAGTCCTTTGTTATTTGCAAGTATTTTATCTCAATTTCTTGTAACTATTTAATACTATATTTTAGTATATAGCGTTTGGAAAAGTCAGATTTATCTATCTATATGATTTTTACTTTTAGCATCCTTACCCCCAAGGACATCAAAATATTTTCTTATATTTTCTTCTTATTATTGTTAAAGCTTTTAGTGTTACTTTTAGGTATTTATTCCATTTAGGAGTTATTTTTATTACAGTACAATAGGTATCTAACTATTACCCCTCCCCAAAGAGAGAAACTACTGCTTTATTACCATTTTTTGAGTAATCCATCTTTCCTCTTCTCATTAGAAATGCTACCTCTATCACTCATCAAATTCCCATATATACAAAAGTCTGTTTTTGACCGTCTATCTGTTCCATTGATCTGTTCCTTACAATGACAGATAAGTTCTACTTACCTCTCAAGATCCATTCTCTACTCTTTTTCACCCTGTCCCCTACCCTGGGAAGCTGTATGGAATATATGGACTACATCAAGGGGGCACTCCTGCATTTGGGCTTCCAGGTGGGTTGGGCCAATGAGGGATATTCAACAGCAGATAGAGGGAGTGAGGAGGATGGGGTTGGGATATTTATTCTCCTGGCTCTCTTCCTGCAGGGTTGCTTTGGGCTGGCTGTGTCCTGCTGTAGAAGGTCACATGTCTTCTCAAGGTAGCCCTCTTCTCCCAACTCCTTTCTTCTGGATTTTGGATTCTAGATTCTCTTCCTTTCCCACGCTTCTGGATTCTGGTAATTGCTCTCTCTCTCTTTGTCCCTTTAGGCCTGGGGTGGTAATAGCCCCCTTTTCTCTTGCTCTAGGGTGTGGATGGCACTTGTCCTGTGATTTCCCTAGACCCTATCTATATTATGTGTAAATAGCTCCTTTATTAAAACCTTTTGGAAGCATCCTAATCTGAGTGTGCTGTTAATTTCCTCCTGGGACCCTAAATGATACAGTCACATTGAGATTCTGATTGTGATTGAATTGAATATATAAATTGTTTTGGAGAGAAATGAAATACAGTATTAAATCTCTCCATCTATAAACATGATTGATCTCTCTATTCACGTCTTTTAAAAAATGCCTTTCAGTGGAGTTTTATGTTTTTTTCCGTCAAAAAACATTTTGCATATTTCTGTTAGATTTATTTATGGGTAGCTTTTGTTTCTGTCATGAATAAGATCTACTTTCTAGAATATTTTTTAATTGATAAATACTAGTTTATAAGATAGTCATTGATTTTTGTGTAGTGATTTGACATGTGGATACTTTGATGAACTCTTTAACGACTTCCAATTGTTTTTCAGTTGATTTTCTTCGATTTTCTGGGTATACAATCTCATCTGTGGCTAATGATAGTTTTATTTCTTTTCCAATTTTTTAATAACTTTTATTTCCTTCTCTTGCATTCTTTTCTTTTTTGACACTATGTTGAATAATATTAGTGACAGTGAACATTCTTGTCTTGCATGATATTGATACATGTCTTCATCAAACTAAGGACTTCAATGTCTATGTGTCAACTTGCTAAAAGTTTTTTTTATTCCCTAAGGAAGATTAGCCCTGAGCTAGAATTTTGGGTTCAGATTTTTATTAAAAGCTTTTTTCTTTTACAATCAATACTTACTTAGATTTAACAAGAAGCTTTTCTCATTTCTTTTCTTCCTATTTCTTCTTTATAAACATTATTTAGAATTTTTTTAAATATTGAGTATATACAAAATCATATTTATAAAATATGTATAAAGTACATAATAAAAATACAGTGAGCACATAAGTACCCAAAATCCAGCATAAGGGAAAGAACACTTAGCCCCTACTTCTCTTTTTGGCTGAGGAAGACTGACCCTGAGCTAAGATCATGCCCATCTTCCTCTACTTTATACGTGCGACACCTGCCACAGCATGACTTGACAGGCAGCGCGTAGGTCCGTGCCTGGGATCTGAACTGGTGAACCCCGGGCCACCGAAGTGGAACTTGTGAACTTAACTGCTGCACCACTGGCCTGGTCCCCAAATTAAGAGATTTTTAAATGCTTGCCCCCATGGTGGCTTTGAAATGATATCTTATTATGGTTTATTTTGTACTTCCCTGATTGCTAGTGCAGTTGACCATCTGTTTTTTTCGTGGCTGTTGCAATCTGCTTTCTTTTGTGCAGTGCCTATTCAGTAGTTTCTATATTTTCCTACTCCATCTTTTCTCTATTGCTGTTTAGAAGTTTTAAAAAAATATATAGCATCCTAATCTTTTGTCAGTTATATGTGTTATAAATTTGAGGCTAATATTTTTACTTCCTTTATAGTGTTTTAGTGATCAAAAGTTATTCAATTTTATGTAGTTGATTTATAAATTTTGTTTTTTATGATTTTGCTTTTTGTGTCATTTTAAGAATCCTTCCCTCACCCTGAGAACATATAAATATCATTTTGTGTTGTCTTTGAAAAGTTTGTTTTCCACTATTATGTCTTTAAGCCATCACTATTGAATTTTGTTATGTAGTGGGAGGTTTGAGGTTTAATTTCATCTTTCCCATATAGATGACCAATTGTCTCAGAAATATTTATTGAAAAGTTCAACCTTTTCCCACTGATGTGCAGTGTAATAAATCAATTATTTCTCTTATTGAGTTGACAGTCTTTGTCTTTTACTCTAATATTTTAATCCATTTGCATTTATTGTAAGCACTAATTTATTTGGATATATTTCTACCGTCTTGTTTATCACTGCCATCTTATTTGTCTTGCATTTGCTATAGTTTTTTCTCTTCTTTCTTACATTCATTTTGACTGAATGTAATTTCTCATTCTACTTTTTCCTTGTATTTCTATTTTTAGCAGTTTCCCTAGAAATGTTAACTTTCACACCTAACTTATCAAATCTAAAGCTTATCAGTATTTTTAAAATCTCATTTAGAACAATAAAAGGATCTTAGAACAGTTTAACTCTGCTCACCTCTCCCCTGACTTATTTCTGTTTTTCTTGTGAATTTTAGTTTTCTTTGTTTGTTTTTAATGCCACAAGATATTATTATTGTGTGATACTAGCCACATTTCTTTCGATTTACCTACATATTTACAGTATCTGTGTTCTTTGTTCCTTCTTACATCTCAGATCACTTTCCTTCATCTGAAGTGTATCCTTTTGAATTCTACTTGGTGGTGGTCCATTGTGTCAAACTCTCATCTTTTGTTTGTCTGAAAATGTCTGTTTTGTCCTCTTCTTAAAATATGTTTTCAAAGTTATTTTATATGTTAATAGATATTTTCTTTTAGCCTGATGAAGATGTTAGTATACTGTTTTCAGGTTTCTATTATTGCTATTTGGGAGTCAGCTGTCAGACTAATTGTCATCCTTTTCCCATCAATCTGCTTGTCTCTCTGGCAGTTCTTAAGATCTCTGTGTCTTTAGGGGTTTCCATTTCGTTATGATTTATATATTGGTCAAAGCAAGTAACAGAGCCATCCAGATTCAAGGAGTTAGAAAGAAAGACTCCACCTCTTGATGGAAGAAATACAAAATGTTATGGCTGTATTTTTTAAGTGGCATTTTATTAGTCCATGAAAGCACATTATATCCTTTTGAAAAATATTAGCACATAAATGTAGAAGACATATTCTATTTAAAGACAATATTTGGTGTGCAGGTGGATTTTCAGAAAATTAGCCCATAAGTTAGGAACCTTGAATTTAGGGAATGTTCTCAAATGTGACTTCCAAAAATAACTACAACAGCAGCAATCATATTGAGTGCTTAGTCTGTATTAGGCAGTGTTCTAAGTAATTTTTTTTTTTGAGGAAGATTATCCCTGATCTAGCATCTGCCACAAATCCTCCTCTTTTTGCTGAGGAAGACTGGCTCTGTGCTAACATCTGTGCCCATCTTCCTCTACTTTATATGTGAGATGCCTGCCACAGCATGGCTTGCCAAGTAGTGTGTAGGTCCATATCTGGGATCTGAATGGGTGAACCCCAAGCCACCAAAGTGGAATGTGTGAACTTAACCGCTGAGCCACTGTGCTGGCCCCCTAAGTAATTTTAAAAAAATTTTATTTTGATATAATTTTAGATTATATCTGCATGGCAGGTGAGACAACCTCCTGTGCTTTCTGGCATGGTCACCCATCAGTTCCCTGTGTAGGTCTTACATTCTCTTTCCAGGGAGTTTCAGGATACACTATGGAATCTTAGCATATAACAAGGCTATCTGCTTTTTTTTTTCCAGTATGCCTCACAACTTCAGATACACCAAAATTCCTTCTATTTACATGTATTTATTAAAATAAAATTATAGGGGTTTGGGGTGTTAAGATGGGAAAGTTAACACTTATATGACACTTAACATATGCTATGCACTATTCTAAGTGCTACATATATATTAACTTACTTATTCCTTACAACGTTCCTGTGAGGTAGATACTATTCTTTATCCCAATTTTATAGATCAGGAGAGTGAGGCACAGAGATACTAAGAAGACAGATCTTTTTAATCAGATATAAAGCTTCCCTTTGCACTCCTCTCCTTATCAGCCAGTGGGCCCAGGTTCTGCAGCCCCAATTTCCCAGGACAACATCTCACTATTCAAGTTAAAGCTTGCAACCACAGAGGCTGGAATTACAGGAGTGGCAATTAGTTCTGCTAATACAACCTCCATGATCCTCTGGGCACAGTGACAGATTGGATTTTGGACCTTGTTCTTCCTTGCTCTGCCTCCCTGCTTCAACCACTGCTCCAGGACTGTGTTGTTGAAATAAGAGTATTGTAGGAATCAGCTTCCTGTGGGACCTTAGGAAATAATTTCTCCTCCTCTGAGCCTGCCTTTTCTACCTGTAAATAAGTAGAGGGCTGAGGGTGAACTGGAAGAGGGAATCTTTAGTTTTTTCTTTTCTAGTTCCAAGCATTCTCTGAATCTGTTAAGTCACACATGATCATATTTTCATCATTTTCTTTCATTGTAATTTGACTTGTTTGTATCCACTTTATTTACTTTTTTTGTTCGAATCATTCTGAAAAAATTAAATTAATACATTTGGTTAAAAAACTTGAATAATACCGAAGTGCTTAAAATGAAAAACAGTGTCCTGCTTTTCACATCTTCTCCCAAGTATTGTTCCCTGAAGACAACCGTTCATGACTATCTCTGGTTTTAGTTCTATTGGAGGTTACTTCCATACCTCTAAAGAAGGTGTGTTTTGCTGTTGCTTGATTTATGAGCTCCAGGCTTTGAGAGATGAGGATATCGTCCATCTATTATGGTCTAGGGGTGAGAGCCCTTGCCCCAGCTCTTTGATCTCACTAAATCCCAGAGGCAGTGACTCTGCAAGATAGGAAATTACCCCCATGGTTGCTCTGACACTGTGGGGGCCTTATTCAGGTTTCTTGCTGAAGATGGTAGCACAAGGAGGCATTGGAGGGGTTTTCCACTCTGGGGAACAGTGACTCTGTCTTTAAAGAGGTTAATCAAGAAGGAGTACAGTGATTGTCTCAGATCAGCACACAGTTTATTTCTCCCAAGAGGGCCTTGTGGCATTGGGGAGCCAAGGAACAGGAGCTATTTTACCATAATTGATGTGTGCTGTTGTTCCAGGCAGTGGGGTATAGCAAGGTCACCTGAGATAGGAATAACTGAGTGCCTAAAAGTCCTCTGCCCATGCCCAGTGACTGGCATAGGAAAATTTGGGAAGCGACCTGCATCATCACAGCAGGCCAATTTTCCTCCATCTCACTGGGGACCAGGAAAACATCATTTGGAACCTTTGGGGACAGGGACTGTGGTTGGGAGTTGGGAGCAGGTGGCTGCTCTTTGACAATTAGAGTGCACCACAGGAGACCCCAGGAGGAATGGGAGCCACAGAGAGGACAACCTGGCAACTCTGGTCGTCACAGAGAACTCTGTCACATGCCTGTCAACCTGTGTCAGCCCCTACCCCTTCAAGGGTCACCTTCCCATGTCTTTGGACAAAGAAGGGGTTTGACTAATAGCCGCTACTGAATTACACATTGGCATCCACTTCTGTGTTATGTGAGAGCCCCCCTCCCTCCCAGCTCCATCATAGATCCCCCTCACCTCACTGCCATCGCCCCCTGGAACTTGGGGACTGCCATTCCACACAGAGTGATGATGAGACAGCCCCGTAGGCCTCAGTAGAGGGATGACTTTGGGAAGGCCATACATCCCTATGCTGCCCTGTGCCTTCTGTCTCACTGAACATAAGCACAGAGTTGGAGGGAAAAAGGTGAACCATTGCTTGCTTTGACTTTTTCCATAGTTCAAAGGGGAAAAAACCCCTTGAAAAAATGAAACTCTTCACAGGGATCACTCTTGGGTACACCCTGATACCTAGCTTCACTCCCTGTGCTTAAAGCCTCTTCTTCACCCACTTTCTGAGAGACTTCAAATATCCAGCAAGCAATCCTCCACCTTTTTAAAAATTAAAATTCACGCTTTCTATCACAGAGGTTGATCTTACCCCAGAATCTGTTCTTTTCACTACACCTCAAACCAGGGACTTGATCCCTAACAGCTCTATGGAGAGGGAACAGGGGTACTTGGGTGGGACAGTCTAGGGTGGGCTTTGGTACTCTGAAGTCTGATGCCCTCTGGGGATCCCTCTGTCACTGTGAAGGTGAGTCCTTTCTTTGTTCCTGGTCCTCAAGCCTGCACACACACACACACACACACACACACACTCAGACACACACACACAGACATCTTACAAAGACACACAGTATTTCTCTGAGACAGTGGTATAAAGGTAAAAGAAATGTTATCTTTTCTGCAATATCACCTGCATAGATTGTGCTGCCAGGAGCAGGCAGAGTCCCATGTCAGTTGTTCTTTATTCATCCTCCCGTGTGTCCCAGACCCATTGCTCTAAAGAGATAGACCGTCAAAGACCCTGGACATTTTTTTTTAACCGTCACTTTTCTTTACCTTTCACCCAAAGAAATTCTCAGGCATGATGTCTTCCTCCCCCAGTCTATAGCAATCCTCAGAAGTGGTGGTGGTGGCAGCAGTAGGGTCTTCTGCCTATATAACTATATAAACCACCTGTATACTGCCTATATATATTACACATTTTAGAGATCAGGAAGCGGAGACTTAAAGAGGCTTTCTGGTTTCACAAAGGTCAGATGTAGCAAAGCCAGACCTAGAATCCAGATCTGAGGAGTCCAGGCCTAGAGTTCTTTCTACCACATTAAAATGGAAGAGAACATCACTGAATGTATATCTTATTAAAATTTCTCCTCTGCACTGGTGGAGGAGAAATTAGGGTGAGAATGTGTGAGACGGGACCCAAAACTCACAGTAGAGGAAAATATCACTAAATTTTATTTTCCAACAGAACCTAAGGCAGAACGACCCTGTCTATAATTTTGGAGGCCTTGTGTTTACCGTTTAGCTAAATTTTCCATCAGACACTTCAAGAGAATCTTAGTTTCTTCATCTAAAGATGAGAAAGGTTGGATTATGGTCAGCCCTTCCAACCCCAGCATTCTCTGATATGAAAAGCTAATATCACACATGATACGAAGTAAGACAATGACTTTCTTGTCACGTATTGATTGGGAGTGGTCATAGCAGAGTTGTGCAGCAGCATGGCTGATTTTATAGCTGTTGTGCATCCAAGGTCAAGTTAGCCTCCTCCTACAGCCACAGTGAAGAGAAGTGCTTAATTTCATGGTCGTGGAAGATGATTGGCGAACTCATATCAAATTCTCTGTGAGGTTAAACAAATCTTCAAATGAGACACTTGACATGAAACAGGAAGCTTAAGTGGGTCAAGAAAAAGAACTGTTGGCTGATACTGAAGGATTCATGAAGGTCAGATACATGTGTGAAGTGGGGGCCCATCATCTGCAAGAATGATGAAAATTTGAAAAGGTCAGAAATTTGGTTTGTACAAATAGACAATTATCTGTGAGACTGAAGGTTGAGGACTTAAATTGAGATGAAGGAGCAGATTCATTTTGAGAGAATGCTCCGGGAGGAAAGTTTCTGTGATGATTGTGCTGTGCATTTTATTAAAGATCTGAAATGGCCAGGACTTGGCATTTGTCTGGATCTCTCAAGGGAAGCCAGACACAGTAAAGGATTTTTGAGGAAAAGAGTAACTAGCCAAGCAATCTCTTGCTCACCTCTCTAGTCTACTCATAGTCACAATTCTCAATCTGGGAAGCACACATCAAAAAAAAAAAAGAAAAAATAAGGGAGAATATCCATCTCACAGGTTGTGGTCAAAATAAAATGAGATTATGTGCATGAAAGGGCATGGCAACTTGAAAGCCCTCAACTAATGTTATTGCTGTGTTTCAGGGGGACTGACAAGGAAAGGAGGTGAAGAGGCAGTATGGTATCTTGGTGAGAGCCATGGCTTTGCCATCAGGTGCCATGGGTTTTAACTGCTGCTCTGCCACTGAAGATAGGTCACTTAACACCTGGAGTCTCATATTCCTCATCCATAAAATGGGATAACAGAGCCTACTTGCGCAGGTGTGTGACTTAAAGCCAAAAAGAATAACATATGGCAAGACTTTGCAAATGCTAAAGCTCTATATAAGTGTGAGGAATTATAAATATCATTATCGCTTGGGTCCTCAGTTTATAGGATTGAAATTCAGCTGCTCCAGTGACAGATGAGCAGGAATACATGAATGATTACCCCTAGAGTATACTTTTTCTCCTTGCCATCTATCATCAATAAATATTTGTTTTACATTTGAAATCTGGCAACCCTGAAAGCCATTAATCCAAATAAATACTCAGCGCTCTGCAAAGCAGAATGTTTCCCAGCCAGAGCCTCCACCTGCTCCATGATGCTTGCCTTGTGCACGTGCTGACAGACCCATTCGCTGCTGGTACTGTCTGTAATGACCTGCCCATCAGTCAGTCAACAGCCTGGAGTAGGTGGCCACTTTGCATGGAGCAGCTTGCAGAAGCTGTAAACAACAGTAGAGGAAGGACAAACATTACCCTAAAGAGCTGACAAGCTGAGAGGTCCTGTTCAGGATGACTGTTGTTTCTCCCTCTCCAGCTTTCATTTACCCTCGTCTGGTAAGAAAACCTCAATTTTCCTTTTGTTAACCACCCTTTCTCCACTCTTGCCAGTGTGGTATTTGGTTGAGGCTGACCTCAGCCCTTTGCTCTAGAAGTAGGTACACAGTTCAGTCCTTTTAACCAGAGAGAGCCTGGGCAGTTGGTTCTGGGAAGGGCAAGTCACTTTGGCATATTGGATGTCAGGTCCAGAGATCTTGCTCAGATATTGAGAAAAAAAATCTTTCCTGAGCCTCAGATAACCATAAATAGCTTCCTGATGATATTTCTGAGCACCTGGACCTGGCTTGGCCTGAAGCTTACATTGGACTTTGAAGGTTATTCTGGTCTTTGAAGCTTACCTCAACCAATGAATTCCTTTTTCTTGCTTGTTCATTTGTTTGGTATAGTCAAGGCTATGTCTAGCAATATAAGTAGTTATGGCTGTATTCATTCCTTCAGTCTACACACCACTTATTGGGTGCCTCCCTGTGTCAGGCCCTGTGCAGGGAGTTTTGATAGCCAAGATGTGGGCTCTCCCCTCATGGAGCTTGCAAAGTAGTAGGAGAAACACCAATTATTAAAATACAGTATAGTAAATATAATGAATGATGTATATATGAGGCAGTAAAGAGCATAAGTTAGAAGCCCTTAACTCATCTAGGAGTAGGTCAAGTGTGGAGGATCTTTGAATCTTCTATCTTGAGGAAGTAAATCCTGAGAGGCTACTTAAGGGCTAAGTAGGAATTATCCAGAAAGTGACAGAGAGGAAAGTAGATATATGCTTATTCTTACCTCTGAGACATAGAAAATAGTGTGTGTGTTCGTGTCTGTGTGTGTGTGTATTAAGGGTTGGGGACTAGAGAGGAATTATAAGCAGGTCCAAGTTACTGGAATGAAAATGCAAAATCTCATTGACAGAACAGTGAAAATGAAAGAATAGTGAAAGTGGAAGGAATCAGGATGATGGGAGGAATCCTTTTACCCATAACTTCTCTTGGGTTTTGACTTCCTCCTGTAGGTCAGCCTTGCAATGTATAAAGCAGGGGAATGTTTTGAAAGGTCATGCCAGCAGCTGTATGGAGAATGGATTTGAGAAAGACGCACTTGGAGCGAAGGAAAACAGTTAAGAGGCTCTTGCCCTAACTTTGATGGGAAACCTAATCAAATTTGGAGAGACAAATACAGATTAAAGAAATATTTTGCAGGTAAAATTTGTAGTATTGGTGCCTGGATGTGGGGATGAGAAAGAGAAAAGAGTCAGATTCTTTTGGTTTATGCAACTAGTGAAGATAGATGGCCACCTGAGATAAGTTTTGTTTTGGGCACGCTGAATTTAAGGTACATGAGAGATGACTGGACAGACATGCCTAGCAGCTAGTTGGGTATATGAATATATGGCTTGATAGAGAAGTCTAGGCTGGAGAGAGACATTTAGGAATCATCAACATTTAGTTAAAATCATGATATCATCTAAGGAGAAAGGTGTGGTATAAAGAGCAGAGCCTTCAGGGAGAACCCTGGGTACACCAATACTGAAGCATTGTGCTGGGGTAAAAAGAGCCCTCAAAAGAGGCCTTGAAAGAATGATTGGAAAGACAGGAGAAGAACCAGAAGTGTGGGATGTCCTAGAAGTCAAGGGAATAGAGCTTTAAGATGGAGGGAGTGATCATCAGTACCACATGCAGTAGAGTATAGAAATAAATAAGGTACCTAAAACTGCCTATGGTATTTGAGTGTCAGGAAATCATCTAGTGACCATAGAATGGTTTAGTAGAGGAGCGTTGGGGTGGGAGCCAGAGCAGAGAGAGTTGAAGTTGACAGAATAACTATGACCACTCTTTGTGAAGTTTACCTGAAAAGAGAGGAGAAAGATGGGATAGTAAATGAAAATGGACCCAGTAGCAAGGAAGGTTCCCTCTTAAGGACAGGAGTCATGTGAGCATATTTCTAGGATAATAGGAAAGAGAGATCTACCTGAAAGGGGGAAGTTGAAGATATAAAATGAGAAGGTTTGGGGATGTAGCAAGACCTTAGAGCCTGGAGGGGGTGTGGTCAAGGGCACCAGGGACAGATTGGCCTAGGAAAGGAGGAGGGCATCCCACGTTCCAATAGTGGGAAGAAGTTTTTTAGGATGGGTATGGGTTTTAATAATTGGTTGGGGGAATCTTCAGGAAGAACACACATTATGGCTCAGTTTCACAGAAATAGGAGGTAAGAGTGGCTGGGAGGGGGCAAGGTTGGGAAGTTGAGGTAGTAATACCAGATAACGACTTTTTTTTTTCTGTGGACACTGGCCAGTTGGCTGGGAGTGGACAATGACAAAAAAGGGTAGGTAGCTGAAAGACACATGGCCCAAAGGCACATGGCTTTTTATTTTTCTTTTCTTTTTTGTAATTGAGATATAATTTACATACCATAAAATTTACCTTTTAAATGTGGTTTTTAGTATATTCACAGAGTTGTGCAACCATCACCACAGAACATTTTAATCACCTGCAAAATAAATCTCATACTCATTAGCAGTCACTACCATTTCCCCCTCCCCCCAGCCCATGGCAACCACAAGTCTGTTTTCTGTCTATAGATTTGTCTCTTTTGGACATTTCATATAAATGGAATCGTACAATGTGTGGTCCTCTTTGTTACTGACTTCTTTCACTTAGCATAATGTTTTCAAGGTACATCCATGTTGTAGGATACATCAGCACTTAGCTCCTTTTTATTTCTGAGTAATAGTCCATTGTATAGATATAGCACATTTTGTTTATCTATTTATCACGGATGGACATTTGATTTGTTTCACTTTGGGGCTATTATGAATCATGCTCTTAAGAAAATTCACGTATGGGGCCAGCCCCGTGGCTGAGTGGTTAAGTTCACGTGCTCTGCTGCGGCAGCCTAGGGTTTCCCCAGTTCAAATTCTGGGCGTGGACATGGCACTGCTCATTGGGCCATGCTGAGGCGGCACCCCACATGCCACAACTAGAAGGACCCACAACTAAAAATACACAGCTATGTACCAGGGGGCTTTGGGAGAAAAAGTGAAAAAAATCTTTAAAAAAAAGAAAATTCACATACAAGTTTTTGTATGGACGTGTTTTAAATTCTCTTGAGTATATACCTAGCAGTGGAACTGCTTGGTCATGTGATGTTTATATTTAACTTTTTGAGATACTGCCAAACTGTTTTCCAAAGCAGTTGCACTATTTCATATATCCACAAGCAGTATAGGGTTCTAGTTTCTCCATAGCTTCACCAACACTTGCTATTATTACTTTTTTTTTATTGAGTTAATGATAGGTTACAATCTTGTGAAATTTCAGTTGTACATTAATGTTTGTCAGTCGTGTTGTAGGTACACCACTTCACCCTTTGTGCCCACCCCCCACCCCACCTTTCCCCTGGCAGCCACTAATCTGTTCTCTTTGTCCACATTTTTAAATTCCTCATATGAGTGGAGTCATACAGAGATTATCCTTCTCTAACTGGCTTATTTCACTTAACATAATTCCCTCAAGGTCCATCCATGTTATTGCAAATGGAATGATTTTGTTCTGTTTTACAGCTGAGTAGTATTCCATTGTATATATATACCACATCTTCTTTATCTATTCATCTGTTGATGGGCACTTAGGTTGCTTCAATGTCTTGGCTATTGTAAATAATGCTGCAATAAACATTGGGGTGCATAGGACTTTTGGAATTGCTGATTTCAAGCTCTTTGGATAGATACCCAGTAGTGGAATAGCTGGGTCGTATGGTAGTTCTATTTTTACATTTTTGAGGAATTGCCATACTGTTTTCCATAGTGGCTGCACCAGTTTGCATTCCCACCAGCAGTGTATGAGGGTTCCTTTTTCTCCACAACCTCTCCAACATTTGTTGCTATTAGTTTTAGATATTTTTGTCTTTCTAATGGGTGTAAGGTGATATCTTAGTGTAGTTTTGATTTGCATTTCCCTGATGATCAGCGATGATGAACATCTTTTCATGTGCCTATTGGCCATCTGTATATCTTCTTTGGAGAAATGTCTGTTCATGTCTCCAGCCCATTTTTTGATCGGGTTGTTTGATTTTTTTGTTGTTGAGTTGTGAGAGTTTTTTATATATTATGGATATTAAGCCTTTGTCAGATATATGACTTGCAAATATTTTTTCCCAGTTAGTGGGTTGTTTTTTTGTTTCAATCCTGTTTTCATTTGCCTTGAAGAAGCTCTTTAGTCTGATGAAGTCCCATTTGTTTATTCTTTCTATTGTTTCCCTTCTGTGAGAAGACATGGTGTCTGAAAAGATCCTTTTAATACTGATGTCAAAGAGTGTACTGCCTACGTTTTCTTCCAGAAGCCTTATGGTTTCAGGTCTCACCTTTAGGTCTTTGATCCATTTTGAGTTTATTTTGGTGAATGGTGAAAAAGAATGATCAATTTTCATTCTTTTACATATGGCTTTCCAGTTTTCCCAGCACCATTTGTTGAAGAGACTTTCTTTTCTCCATTGTAGGGCCCTCAGCTCCTTTGTCAAAGATAAGCTGTCCATAGATGTGTGCTTTTATTTCTGGGCTTTCAATTCTGTTCCATTGATCTGTGCACCTGTTTTTGTACCAGTACCATGCTGTTTTGATTACTGTAGCTTTGTAGTATGTTTTGAAGTCAGGGATTGTGATGCCTCCCGTTTCGTTCTTTTTTCTCAGGATTGCTTTAACAATTCAGGGTCTTTTGTTGCCCCATATGAATTTTAGGATTCTTTGTTCTAATTCTGTAAAGAATGTCATTGGGATGCTGATTGGGATAGCGTTGAATCTGTAGTTTGCTTTAGGTAGAACAGACATTTTAACTATGTTTACTCTTCCAATCCATGTACATGGAATGTCTTCCCATCTCCTTATGTCGTCATCCAATTCTCTCAGAAAGGCCTTGTAATTTTCATTATATAAGTCCTTCACTTCCTTAGTTAAATTTACCCTGAGGTATTTTATTCTTTCTGTTGCGATTGTGAATGGTATTGTCTTCTTGAGTTCTTTTTCTGTTAGCTCGTTATTAGAATATAGAAATGCTACTGATTTATGCAAATTGATTTTATACCCTGCAACTTTGCTGTAATTGTTGATTACTTGTAAGAGTTTTCCAATGGATTCTTTGGGGTTTTCTATATATAAGATCATGTCGTCTGCAAACAGCAAGAGTTTCACTTCTTCCCTCCCTTTTTGGATTCCTTTTATTCCTTTATCTTGCCTGATTGCTCTGGCCAGGACCTCCAGTAGTATATTAAATGAGTGGTGATAGAGGGCATCCTTGTCTCGTTCCTGTTTTCAGGGGGATGGCGCTCAGTTTTTGCCCATTGAGTATGATGTTGGCTGTGGGTTTGTCATATGTGGCCTTTATTATGTTGAGGTAGTTCCCTTCTATGCCCATTTTGTTCAGAGTTTTTATCATAAATGGCTGTTGGATCTTGTCAAATGCCTTCTCTGCATCTATTGAGATGATCATGTGGTTTTTATTCCTCAGTTTGTTGATGTGGTGTATCACGGTGATCGATTTGCGGATGTTGAACCATCCCTGTGTCCCTGGTATGAATCCCACCTGATCATGATGTATGATCCTTTTGATGAATTGCTGAATTCTGGTTGCCAAAATTTTGCTTAGAATTTTTGCATCTATGTTCATCAGTGATGTTGGCCTGTAGTTCTCTTTTTTCATGGTGTCCTTGTCAGGTTTTGGTATCAGCGTGATGTTGGCCTCATAGAATGTGTTAGGCAGTGTTCCATCCTCCCTAACTTTTTGGAATACCTTGAAAAGGATAGGTGTTAAATCCTCTCTGAAAGTTTGGTAGAATTCCCCAGGAAAGCCATCTGGTCCTGGGGTTTTATTCTTTGGGATGCTTTTGATTGCTGTTTCAATCTCTTTCCTTGTGATTGGTCTGTTCAAATTGTCTGCTTCTTCTTGAGTGAGCTTTGGGAGATTGTAGGAGTCCAAGAATTTATCCATTTCCTCTAGGTTATCCATTTTGTTGGCATGTAGTTTTTCATAGTATTCTCTTATAATCCATTGTATTTCTGCAGAGTCTGTTGTTATTTCTCCTCTTTCATTTCTGATTTTGTTTATTTGAGCTTTCTCCCTTTTTTTCTTTGTAAATCTGGCTAGGGGTTTGTCAATTTTATTTATCTTCTCAAAGAACCAGCTCTTTGTTTCATTGATCCTTTCTACTGCCTTTTTTGTTTCCATAGCATTTATTTCTGCTCTGATTTTTATTATTTCTCTCCTTCTGCTGACTTCGGGCTTTATTTGTTCTTCTTTCTCTAATTCAGTTAGGTGTAGTTTAAGATTGCTTATTTGGGATTTTTCTTGTTTGTTAAGATGTGCCTGTATTGCAATGAATTTTCCTCTTAATACAGCTTTTACTGTATCCCATATGAGTTGGCATGGCATGTTATCATTTTCATTTGTTTCCAGGTATTTTTTGATTTCTTCTTTAATTTCTTCAATGATCCATTGCTTGTTCAGTAGCTTATTGTTTAGTCTCCACAACCTTGTGCCTTTCTCAGCTTTTTTCTTGTAATTAATTTCTAGCCTTATAGCATTATGATCGGTGAAGATGCTTGTTATTATTTCAATTTTTTTAAATTTGTAGAGGCTTGCCTTGTTTCCCAGCATATGGTCTATCCTTGAGAATGTGCCATGTGCACTTGAGAAGAATGTGTATTCTGCTGTTTTAGGATGAAGTGATCTATGTATGTCTATTAAGTCCAATTGTTTTAGTTTTTTGTTTAGCTCCACTATTTCCTTGTTGATTTTCTGTCTGGATGATCTGTCCATTGATGTGAGTGGGGTGTTGAGGTCCCTACTATTATTGTGTTGTTTTTAACATCTTCTTTTAGGTCTGTTAATAGTTGCTTTATGAACTTTGGTGCTCCTATGTTGGGTGTACAGATATTTATAAGCATTATTTCTTCTTGATGAAGTGTCCCTTTGATCATTATATATTCTCCCTCTGTGTCTCTCTTTACCTACCTTATTTTGAAATCCATTTTGTCTGATATAAGAATTGCAACACCTGCTTTCTTTTGCTTGCTATTAGCTTGAAGTATTGTCCTCCACCCCTTCACTCTGAGCCTGTGTTTGTCCTTGGAGCTGAGGTGTGTTTTCTGGAGGCAACAAATTGTTGGATCTTGTTCTTTAATCCATTTTGCCACTCTGTGTCTTTTTATTGGAGAGTTCAGTCCGTTTACATTGAGGGTGATTATTGATGCATGTGGACTTAATGCTGTCAATCTGTCACTCGTTATCTGGTTTTCCTGCTTTACCTTTGTTTCTCATCCTGTGTGCTTTCGCCTACCCATTGACTACTCCAATTTCTTATGCTGGGTTTCTTAGATCTTTCCTTATTTATGTTTTGTGGCTCTGTTCTGTTTTTTAGTTTAGTGGCTACCCTGAAGTTTGTGTTTAGAATCTCGTGTATAATATAGTCTATTCTCTGGTGGTCTCTTACTTACTTGGCCTAGACTGATTTAGTCCCTTTGCTCTTCCCCTCCTAAATTATTATTTTCATTTCTTATTCCAACTCATGTTATGAGTTTGTAGTTAGAGTGATAAGATCATCTTTGCTTTGGTAGTTTCCTTACGTTTATCCTAATGCTATAGTTGAATATTTGCTATCCTATTCTGGTTCTATCTATCTGTCTCCCTACTCTGTGGTTTGTGATCCCTTTCTCCCTTTTTTGTTTTTTCAGGTATGAGAGCCTTCTTGAGGATTTCTTGTAGTGGAGGACTTTTGGTTACAAATTCCCTTAACTTTTGGTTATCTGGAAAAGATTTAATTTCTCCCTCATATCTGAAGAATATTCTTGCTGGATAGAGTATTCTTGGCTGAAGATTTTTATCTTTTAAAGTTTTGAATATGTCACTCCATTCTCTCCTAGCTTGTAAGGTTTCTGTAGAGAAATCCACTGAAATTCTGATAGGAGTTCCTTTGTAGGTTATTTTCTTCTGTCTTGCTGCCCTGAGTATTCTTTCTTTGTCTTTCATTTTTTTGCCATTTTTACTACTATATGTCTTGCAGTAGGTCTTTTTACATTGACAAATCTAGGAGATCTGAAAGCTTCCTCTACACACATTTCTCCCTCAATCCCTGGATTTGGGAAGTTCTCTTCTATAATTTCATTAAGCACACTTTCTGCTGCATTTTCCTCTTCCACGTTCTTGGGAATTCCTAGGATCCTTAAATTCTTTCTCCTCATTGAATTCGCTATCTCTCGGAGATTTTCCTCATTCTTTTAATTCTTAGTTCTCTTTCTTCCTCTGTCTGGAGCCATTCAGCCTGTCTATCTTCGATTATGCTAATTTGCTTCTCTATGATGTCAACATGGGCATTCAGGGAATCCGTATTCTGTTTTATCTGGTCCATTGTGTTTTTCATCTCTAGTAATTCTGTTTGATTCTTCTTTATAATTTCAATCTCTTTTGTGAAGTAACTCCAGAACTCCTTGGCTTGTTTCTCTATTATTCTCTCTACCTCATTGAGTTTTTTGATGATAGCTACTCTGAACTCATTTTCACTTAGTTTACCTATTTCCAAGTCCTCAGGACTTAATTCTGTGTTTTTATTGTTTTCCTTCTGGTCTGGAGCTTTTATAAATTGCTGGATGGTAGAGGAGCGGTTCTTGCACATGATGGTAGAATTTGGTTGCAGTTACAGCCTGTCACCACTAGGGGGTCGAGAGCTGCACGTTCTGAGCTCTCTGCCTTCAGGCAAGATGGTGGCGCCCAGCGCAGTTTGCCAGGGGCTAAGGGCTGTTTCTCTTGCACACTGATGTGGTTTCGGATCAGCTCTGTTCTCTGGTCTCCCAGGCCAGGGCCCTGGCCTGATGGGGTCCCCACACATGGAAGCTTTCCCCCTTCAGTGGGTTTCCACTGCACCGGTGGCAGGAGTCCTGGACGATCCCCTGGTCGCGCGGCCCCTCCCCGGCTCCTTCCCTCACTCGCGGCAGCAATCCCAGTCTCTAGGGGAGGGAGCGAAGTTCTCTCCTACCCCATTTCAGCTCCTCCAAGGGTGGCTCCAGCCTCTGCATTCTGTGTCTTCTTACTCTGTAGGTCTCTGAAGGTCTTGGCATTAGGGGACATTGGTTGAAATTCAGTTTTTCCATTTCTTTGGTTTTATTTTGGAGGGGAGAGAGTCCCAGGTCAGCTCACCCCACCATTTTGCTCCACCTCTCCTGCTATTATTACTTTTTAAAATAACTATCTTAGTGGTATCTCATTGTGGATTTTATTTGCATTTCCCTGATGGCTAATAATGTTGAACATCTTTATGTACTTATTGGCTTTTGTATATATTCTCTGTAGAAATATCTATGCAAATCCTTTGCCTATTTTTTAATTAGGCTATTTGTCTTTATATTGTTGAGGTATAAGAGTTCTTTATAGGGGCTGGCCCCGTGGCCGAGTGGTTAAGTTCGCGCGCTTCGCTGCAGGCGGCCCAGTGTTTCGTTAGTTCGAATCCTGGGCGCGGACATGGCACTGCTCATCAGACCACGCTGAGGCAGCGTCCCACATGCCACAACTAGAAGAACCCACAACGAAGAATACACAACTATGTACCGGGGGGCTTTGGGGGGAAAAAGGAAAAAAAAAAAAAAAAAAAAGAGTTCTTTATATATATATATAAACTGGATCCTTATCAGATATGATTTACAAATATTTTCTCCAATTTTGTGGATTGTCTTTTCACTTTCTATATAGTGTCCTTAGAAGCACAAAGGTTTTTTATTTTGATGTAGTCCAGTTTCTCTATTTTTTCTTTGGTTGCTTGTGCTTTTGGTGTCATATCTAAGAAACTGTTGTGTAATCGAAGGTCAAAAAGATTTACACCTATGTTTTCTTCTAGGAGTTTTATAGTTATGGCACTTACATTTAGGTTTTTTACTCATTTTAAGTTAATTTTTGTATGTAATATGGGACAGATATGCAACTTCATTCTTTCACATGTTAGCATCCAGTTGTCCCAACACCGTTGTTGACAAGACTATTCTTTACCCTATTGAATTGTCTTGGCCTCCTTGTCAAAAATCAGTGGACCATAAATGTAAGGGTTGATTTCTGGATTCTCAGTTCTGTTCCATTGATCTATATGTCTACTCTTATGCCAGTACTACAATATCTTATTTACTGTAGCTTTGTGTTAATTTTTGATATTATGAAGTAAGACCTCCAGCTCTGTTCTTTATCCAGATTGTTTTGGCTATTTTGGGTTCCCTACATATCTATGTGAAATTTAGCTTTTCAATTTCTGCAAGAAAGC
Source organism: Equus caballus (assembly GCF_041296265.1). Classification (NCBI taxonomy): domain Eukaryota; kingdom Metazoa; phylum Chordata; class Mammalia; order Perissodactyla; family Equidae; genus Equus; species Equus caballus. The sequence continues at coordinate 82,339,921 of NC_091698.1, forward strand.
CAGCTGGGATTTTGATAGGGATTGTGTTAAATCTATAGATCAATTTGGTAAGTATTGCTATCTTAATAAGTCTTCCAATCCATGAACACAAGATGTTCTTCCATGTATTTAGGTTTAAAAAAATTTCTTTCAATGATGTTTTGTAGTTTGTAGTATAGAAGTCTTGCACTCTTTTTTAAAAATTGGTTTCTAAATATTTTATTCTTTTTGATGATATACATTAAGTTGTTTTCTTAATTTCATTTTCAGGTTGTTTGTTTCTAGTGTATAGAAATACAATTGATTATTCTATATTGATCTTGTCTCCTACAGTGTTGGCAAACCCTGTTTATTAGTTCTAACAGTTTGTGTGTGAATGTGTGTGTGTATGTGTATTCCTTAGGATTTTTTTAAATATACATGATCATGTCATCTGCAGATGTAGTCTTACTTCTTCCTTTCTAATCTGAATGCCTTTTCTTTCTTTTTCTTGCCTAATTGCCCTGACTAGAATGTCCAGTACAATTTTGAATATAAGTGGCAAGGATGAACATATCATCATCATAAGGATGATATTAGGGGTAAAGCCGTCAGTCTTTCACCATTAAGTTTGATATTAGCTGTGGCTTTTCATAGATTTCCTTTGTTGGGTTCCTTTCTATTTCTAGTTTGTTGAGTGATTTTATCATGAAAGAGTGGTAGATTTTGTCAAATGCTTTTTTCCATGCATCTGTTGAGATAATCATGTGGTTGTTGTCCTTTATTATGTTAATATGGTATATTACATTGATTGATTTTCATCTTTTGAGTCAACCTTATATCTCAAGATAAATCCTGCTTGTTAATGGTGTATAATCCGTTTTTTAATGTTGTTGTATTTGGCTTGCTAGTATTTTGTTGAAGATTTTTATGTCTGTATTTATAAGTGTTATTAGTCTGTAGTGTTCTGTTTTTGTGTGGTATCTATCTGGTTTTGGTATCAGGGTAATACTGACCACAGAGAGTGAATTGGTAAATATTCCCTTTTATTGTACTTTTTGGAAGAGTTCTGAAGAATTGTTATTAATTTATCTCTACATGATTAGTAGAATTCATGTACGGAACTGTCTGCTTCCAGGCTTTTCTTTATGGGGAGATATTTTATTACTAATTCAATTTCTTTACTTGTTATAGGTCTATTCAGATTTCCTGTTTCCTCTTGAGTTAGTTTTGGTAGATTGTGTATTTCTAAAATATTTGTCCATTTCATCTGGCTTGTCTAATTTGTTGGCATATGCTTTTTCATATTTCCTTATAATTCTTTTTGTTTCTATATGGTCAGTAGTAATTTTCCCTCTTTAATTCCTGATTTTAGTAATTTCAGTTTTATTTATTTTTTCTTGGTCAATCTAGCTAAAAGCTTGTCAATTTTGTTGATCTTTTCAAAGAACCAACTTAGTTTATTTTATTGCCTCTATTCTTCTATTTTCTATTTCACTTATTTCTTTGCTAATCTTTATTGTTTTCTTCCTTCTGCTTGCTTTGGGTTTAATTTTCTCTTCTTTTTTTCAGTTTCTCAAGATAGAAAATTAAGTTGCTGACTTACTCTTTTTTAAATAAAAATGTGTTAAACCTATAAATTTCTCTCTAAGCATAGCTTCAGCTGCACCTCGTAAGTTTTGGTATGTTGTGGTTTTGTTTTCATTTATCTCAAAGCATTTTCCTGTTTCCCTGTGGTTTCTTCTTTGACCCACTGATTATTTAGACTTGTGTTTTAAAATTTCCACATGTTTATGAATTTCCCAAGTGGACTTCTGTAATTGCTTTCTAATTTCATTCTCTGTCATCAAAGAACATACTTCATATGATTTCAAACATTTGAAATTTATTTAGGCCTATTTTATGGCCTAACGTGGTCTCTTCAGGCATTTGCATTTGAGAAGAATACAAATTCTGCTCTTGTTAGGTGAAGTGTTCTATAGATGTCACTTTTGTCTAGTTTTTCAAATCTTCTATTTCCTTCTTGATCTTGTCTATGTAGTTGTTCTGTCTGTTATTGAAAGTAGGATATTGAAGTCTCCAATGATTATTTTTGTGTTGTTTATTTCTCCTATCAGTTTCTGCTTCATTTATTTTGGGGCTCTCTTGGTAGGTGCATATATATTTGTAATTGTTGTATGTTCTTGATGGATTGACCCTTTTATTATTATAAAATGTCATTTGTTTAACAATTGCCTCTGATTGTTTTTGACAAATGCCCCCTGGGAAAATGTTCCCACTGAGCAAGCTGAAAGTCAGGTCAAATAATGACAAGCCTTGTGAGTAGGATCTTCCAGGGAACTATAAAACAGGTCAGATATTTGCAATTCTCTGGCAATTAAGCTTTGAAGCTGCTCCAACCCTGTTCTGCCCCCTCTAGTGGCTGCCAGGATGCTCATTTTCACCATGATTGTAGGCTGTTAAATCTATGGATAGGAGATATCAAGGATACTGTTGATCTGGGGATGGGGTAGGAACTGGAAATAGGGCAAGTTAAAATGCCATAATGGTAATTGTTCTTACTGAAATTTGGTCTTTTTTGTTGAATAAATGCTTGCTGGCATATTTCAAGGCTTTGGTTAATTTCTAGAGTTCCGAAAAAGTTAATTCTGGTAATTTTTTTGCCAGTGTTCTAGTTAATTTTATGGAGGAGAGGATTTTTAGAGGTCCTTACACTGCCAAATTTGCTGACCATCACTGGGTGTTTTTTCATATGGTAGAAGTAAGTACAATAATGATGAATTCCAAGGTGTGTGGGATGCCTTAAACAAATTTTAACAGAGGGAAGGCTTACACTTAGATAGAAAAGGGGAGGGAGTTTTCATGTGATTTGAGAGGCAGTCATGCTCCCAGGCTCCTAAAATGGAGAGTGTCATCTAGAGAATGATGGCTAAACTTGTCATCTTGGAAATATGTTCTCATCCTTAAAAGAAAAACTTTCATGATGCTATCTCACCTTCCACTTACTATTCCATCTTTCTCTTCTTATGTATACTTCTTGAAAGAGTGATATACCATCGTGTGTTGCTTAACCACAGGGATATGTTCTGATGAATGTGTTCTTAGGCGATTTCATTGTTGTGCAAACATGATAGAGTGTACTGAAGGGGAACAACATTTGCCACCCTAAAATGTATGTCTTTAACAGGAGGATTATTTTAGGCTATTATTTTTTTTTGGTGAGGGAGGTTGACCAGGAGCTAACATCTATAGCCAATCTTCCTCTTTTTGCTTGAGAAAGAGTGGCCCTGAGCTAACATCTGTGCCAGTCTTCCTCTATTTTGTATGTGGGACACCACCACAGCAAGGCTTGATGAGCAGTGTGTAGGTCTGCACCTGGGATATGAACCCATAAACCCCAGGCTGCCGAAGCAGAGTGCACAAACTTAACCATTATGCCAACAGGCCAGCCCCTACACTGATTGCTTTTAAGAAACAAAAGACTCCAAGTTTTTGTGTTACCTCCCCCTTAACTGCCTAAAAGAATTCAAGTACACAAACTTGTTTCAGGAAGTGAGCTATCACCTTAGTATTACATAAACTAGGTGATAGACAGGGAGGAACCTAGAAAAGCCTATTTGTTTGGTCCTCGTCTCTATTCTTCTGTTTCTGTGTGGCCAAATAAGCACTTGTTTTCCAAACATTTACTCCTTTTCACCTACCTGTGAATTGCCTTTTTTCCCTTTGAAGTTCCTGAATCTCCTCACCTCCAACAACTTTTTTGTCTTTAGTGGAGGATGGTATTTAAGATGAAGGCTTTAGCCATTTTGGTGAATTACTTGGTTTTCCTGAGTTTCTTATGTGTATACATGTTATTAAACTTCTGTTTGTTTTTCTCCTGTTAATGTGTCTCATGTCAATTTAATTAGGCCAGCCAGAAGGAGCTAGAAGAGTAGAGGAAACTTTCTTCCTCTCCTACAGTGCTTACACAAACCTAGATGGTATAGCTTACTACACATCTAGGCTATATGGTACTAATCTTATTGGACCACCATTGTATATGCAGTTTGTCGTTGACCGAAATGTCATTCTGTGGCACATGACTGTACAGTCTCTCATGTTATATGTCATCTTCAACCCGCTCTAATTTGGCTTCCCCTTCTGTCCAGAGGGTCTGGAGGAAGGGAGCCCTGAAAGAGAGTTATGCCAGCTCGGGATGGTTCTAGCAGAGAGTATGGATTTGGGCTCCGGACATGGAGAGAAAGGGGTGGAGCTGAGAAGGATACTCAGAGGACAAATTAGCCTAATTCAGAAACTAACCACCTAAGGAAAGAGAGAGGTCTGACCTCTCTCTTTAGTGAAATGGTTTTTAGTGAAATGGAGCAAGAGAGACAAACAAGCTAATTAACATGCATTAAGAAATGAAACCAAGGAAGTAATATTCTCATCGTACCCTTTGAGTGCATTGCTGTTCATATTTTCAACTGTAGAGTGTTTTCTAAATCAAGGCACAGATTAGGAGGAGGACATTCTTTCTGCTTGCCCCTTTGGCCAGGATAAAATTAGACTGAGGGTCAGAGCAGCCTTGATATAAGGGACTGAATAGGAACTTTTATTCTTTCTGATGGATAGTTGGATGAGGGCTGATGTTCAGCTCAGCCTGGTTCCTATCACCTTCTGTTTCCCTCTTTCTGCCTCAGCTCAGGGGAAAGATGAACTCACTTTTCCCGAACCCTCACTATCTGTCAGGCATTGTGCTAAGGTGCTCTAAGTGTGTTGTTCTCTGCCAAATCTTCACATTAACCCTAAGGGATGGGAATCATTGTTCTCACTATATAGATAAGCAAACTGAGACTTAGAAAGATTTTTATTTTCCCATGGTCATGCAGTGAATAAAAAAATAATCCAGCAAGATTGTAAATCTAGGGCTGACTGACTCAGTTTGTTGTATTTGTTCCATATTGCTTCTTTCTTTTTTTTACTTTCTGTCTTCAAAGAGTGACCCTATATCAGGTGGCAGGCAAAGAGTGCAAAGATAAATAAGATAAATAAGCCCTGGACCTTAGTCTCAGGGAGCTACCACAGGGAAGGAGACATGGAAATCAATGAGATAGAGCAGTACAGGTGCAGACCTAGATACTTGTAAGGGGAATGTTGGGGTGCAGAGGTAGGGGTGAGAAGTATGGCCTATGAAGGGGGAAATTCACTCTACTCTCAGGTGCTGTCAATAGAATCTGAGTTTTACCAGGTTAGTAGGTATGCCAGGGGGGCCTAGAGATCATTGTGGCTGAGTATTTTTGATGTAAATACTCCCTTCTTTTGTGTATGAGAGCCACAGCCCCTTTCTTCTTTTTGGTTTGGAAAAAAGCAAGAGCAATTTGGGCTCAGTTACTCTCTCTCTCTGTTCCAGGGGTTTGACTCAGAGCACAGCAGAGTTTCATTGCTTGAAGGAAGGGCTGGTGCATTTAGACAAAAGTAAAGAGAGAGAGAGAGAGAGAGAGACTTTCAGACTTTCAGAAATATGGAGGGAGCAAAACTAAGGTAGCAAAAGGACCTGCTGAATCTGTCTTCTCTATGGTAGATGGTGGGCACAGAGCCATCACAGGGTCACAAACTCAAATGCCCACAGGGCCAGGGCAGGTCACAATGAGAAAGGCAGGCAAGATATAGAAAACATGTGGCCTACTTGGTCAATCTTGGGTTTTCCCTTTTGGTGTACACATGGGGGTAAGAAATATTTTACTCTCTTCTCTCTATAAATAACAGATCAAGTGCAATGATAAATGGCAACTAACTGCTGGCTTCCCTGTAGGGAAGACAATAGGACAAGGAGCGGGGTCGGTGGTGATGGGAGAGCAGGTGTCTCACCTGAGATTAACAGGAATACTGGCTCAGGCAGTGTGTTGTCATGTAGAAACGTGGGCCCAGTTTTTCCAAATCTTCTGATTTTTCAAGAGAAGCTTGGGAAGCTAGATTTTTAAGTGAAATCACTCAATTTTTAAGTGTGAGCACCCTATTGAATTTTTTCTTAAGGCTGAGTAGGCTATTAATCTGCAGGCCAAACATGATAAATCTGCATGCTACTAGTTTCAACTCTCATCAAATCATTTTGCAACCAGGACCCAGCCATTTTTGGCCTTAGGGGTAAGCTTTCAAAGTATTTAGGAATCCAGGGTCCCTTTACCCCTTAGGGACCAGAAGAGCATCTGTGCTGGAATGGGAGTTGTTCTACTTTTTCACACCAGACTGACATGCCCTTCTTTCTCTTCCTGGCTCCTGTGGCGCACCATGCTTTATGCTTTTAGTCTCCCCAGACCCCTTCTTCTTTACTTGCTCATACACCTGAAGCAGGCATCTCTAGAATGACTGGGGAACATAAAAGAATGTGACTCTCTGGGGATCCCACCAGAACTATGCTATTCAATATGGTAGCTGCTAGGTGCATGTGACTATTGAGCAATTGAAATGTGTCTAGTCCAAATTGAGAGATGCTGTAAAAGTGAAATATATACAGATTACAAAGCCCTTGTTATGCAAAAAAGAATGTAAAATATCTCAGTAATTTTTTTTGTTGCTTACATATTGAAATGATATTTTAGATAGATTGGCTTAAATAAAATATATTATTAAAATTAATCTGCCTTTTTGTTTTCGCATTTTGTGTGTGTGTGTGAGGAACATTGTCCCTGAGCTACATCTGTGCCAGTCTTCCTCTATTTTATGTGGGATGCTGCCTCAGCGTGGCTTGATGAGTGATTCTAGGTCCCTCATGCCTGGGATCTGAACCCACAAACCCCAAGCCGCTGAAGTGGAGCATGCAAACTTAACCACCATGTCACTGGGCAGGCCCCTTCACATTGTTTTTTTAATGTGTATACTAGACAATTAAAATTTACATATACAGGTCACATTGTTTTTCCATTGGACAGTGCCGTAGTAGGCCCCTCCCATTCCTAGGGTAAACTGGGAAAAGATGATTGCTGATTCTATTCTCATCATTGTGAGAACAACCACCCTCAAGCTCATGGGAGATGATGGGGCTGTTGTGAGAGGAATAACCAGACCTAGCAATGTCGGGCAGGCATCACTTCTGATAGCTCTGCCTTTAAGTGGCAAATATATGCCCATGGAGTGGCCACTGAACCCTGAAAGGAAATGGCAGTCTAAGGGGATGATTGTAGGCTGAGTGCATCTCCACAGATCTGCTACTTGTTATTTCCCTTTATTTTGAACTTTGACCCTAGATTCTACCTCTCAGTACTCTCTAGGATCTGTCATTTGTCGTAGCCCCCCATGTCTGGACTTGAGGGAGTGGCCATGGCTATTTTGAGTAACAGCTCTTCCGTTGTGCAGTTGACACTGAACTGAGCCAAAGGGTGTTTGAGTGTGGGTGAGCAGGTTCAGGGATAAGAGGTCGTTCTGTCACCTCATGGCCAGAGGGTCAGCACAGGAATCCCCTTTCCTGTCTGTGTTGTAGGCTGGATAGTGGCCTCCCAACCACTCTGCCTCTGGTTGAGAGATTTATATTCCCTTACACCCCTGACAGAAGTTAGGAATCTATGCAGTAGAGACCCTGCCCCACTCCCTACCCCATGGGCCGAGGGGTATCTGGAGGATACCAATAGAGGCAAGGAAAACCTAGAGCCACAGTAGGCTCTGTTAACTGGGAGTGCTTGCTGAACACAAGTGCTGAACCCTGGCTGTGCCAGCAGGAATTTTAACCAGCAGAGGAATCAAAGCAGTAGGGATGAGAGTGCAAGTGTTGCATGAAGACATTAGAAATCACTTTTTAAAACACTGTGCTGCATGCTATCCACCTGCATTATCATAGAAAGTTCCTTTTCTTTCCCTCCTTCTTTGACCCTGCCCTCCCTCTCCCTGCCCCCTTTCTTACTTGCTTGCTTCTTTTTTTCTTCTTTCTCTGTGCTGGGGCATGAACCTGCCAACATGTCTTTGCAGTCTATCAGAGTCCTGATTTACACCACTCAGAAGTTTTGCATGGCTGTCACCTCATTAAGGTATTTATGTCCTGGCAGAGCCTGAACTTGAATCTACCTTGAAGGTGTAATTGTGTGTTGCTAATGTAATGGCTGGAGCTGCCCATGCAAAGAGTAACATGAGAAAGGTCATGGGGAGGAATGCAAGGTTACAGAGCCACCCGAAGCGTGCTCAGAGTTGATTTGCTCACTTCCTCCAATCCGAGGGAGAAGGCTCATGATGGCAGGTAAGGCCTGCAGAGGGGAATGGCTGCGGCATGGGCTCGTGCAGATGGGAACGGAGGGGAGCTTGTTGTGCTTTCCAAATGGCTAAAAGTCTCGCTGACAATCTGAGCACACACACAGCAATAACCCCAACTCAGATGCCCATAAATGTGGATGAATCAATGGTAGAGGTGGTTGCCTCTCTCCTAAAGATGGCATGCTGTTTCCCCAGCATTAGCAAATTTGTCTGCAAAACAACATAGGAAGATATTTTTCTTTTTAGAACTAGATGCAAAATCCAAGCTTGCTCTCTTGCATTTGATCTACTTCTCAGGTTCTTTGTGCCATGTTCTTACGTGGCATGAGAGATGTTGCTAGATGGGCCACTGTGATGCCTTTTTTCTCCTGCCACACAGGAAGGGGTGGCTGACTATGACCCAGGGGCCTCTGGCTCCCTGATTATATCACAGCTATAAATTCAGTGAATATTTATTAAGCACCTGCTGTGAGATGTGCCAGGTTCTGGGGATATAGCGGGGAACAAAACAAGCATGGAGTCTCCTCCCTTGCTCACTGACCAGGCGAGGATGCAGGCAACTCCAAATAATGTGGTAAGTGCTGTTACGAAGGACAGAGCAGGGTGCCAGGGCTGCAGAGAGAAGGGACATCTCACCCAGAACAGGTGGCACATGGAATGCTTCCTAGAGGAATAAGACCTTGTGAATCCTACATTTTCATGGATGGGACCTAAGAATACGTCTCATCTAATATTTGCAACAACAAAGAAATTGAGTCCTAGAGAAGCGAAGTAAAACCCCAAGTTTACACAGCTGGTAAGTAGAAGACCAACTGAAGTCAGGCCTCTTTACTTCAGCCTTTTACTCCATTCCACTAAAGTTATGTAATTCTCTTTTCATAATGTTGAGTGTTAAAGCAACTGAACTTTAAGACATAAGATGAAAGAGTGGATGGGAACCAAACTATTGCTGCTGTTAATGATCTAACAGATATAGGAGAATATGGTGTTAGGTGAAGGCTGAACTCCAGGATTAGGCAGACCTATCTGCCCTGTCCCAGAGGTGCTGGAGCCAAGAGAACACATGCATCTGTGGGCAGCTCACTTTGAAGAGAAAAATCAGAGGGAAGGTGACCCCTCCACCCCAGATTCGTCTTCCAAATGCGGCAATGGAATGGGCCATGCAACACCTCCCAGGGTTCAGTGAGTGTGGGGAGGGAATGAGCTAGGAGTGCTACATTAATGAGCTCCCTTCACAAAGAAGAAACACCAGGAGAGGGGAAGAAGCACACTCTCAAAATGCACCTTCCATACTCATTCATTTGTCCATCAAACATGTTTTTGAGCACGTTCTCCTAGCTGACAAAGATTTAAAGATGTCATCTTGGCTATCAGAGAAGTCATTACCTAGTAATGAATAGTATTTTCCCTGAAACTTAACTTTGGGAGAGGAGGGATTATTAAATGTAAATTCTAAGCAACACAGTCAGTAGTAGACAGAGTGCCTTTTTCTGTCCTTTGAATCTGTTGAAGAGAATCCACATGTGGCATGACTTACTATAATAATGCTCTCATCTCAGCTTTGTACAATCCAAACCACCATGAGGCGGTGGAAAGGAACAGAGTTCTGTCTTTCTGTGGTGAGAATGGGGCAATTGTTTCTCTCTTGCCTGTGGCTGCCAGGTTGTCCTATTACGTAGACACACCCTGTGTCCCTCCCTCCCCTCCTCCCATTCCCCTTCCAGGACACAGCATCTCTTCTCCATCTTCCCCCCATAAAGAAGGACCACCAGCCTTTGACTCACCTCTCTTCCAAAACTTAAATGACTAGTCTTCTCAGAGCACATTTGACTGATGTTACGGACCCTGAGATTGGAAGAGTCTCGGTATAAGTGGGCACTGACCTTAATATAAGTGAGATTTCTATTGTCTTATTTTTGGCATCCCCAAGAGGAAACCCTGAGACAGTAATTTGTTTGGGGGGCAGTTCCAGGAAGTAGCAGTAGGGGAGTGAGGAAGTGATAGAGGGAAAGGGAACAAAGCCAGCCAAGTGTGGGTTAACGAGCAAGTTACTGCTGTGGGTACCTGGGGCACTATTCCTAGGCCCTGAGAGAGGCTGTGTACAACAAGCCTCAGATTATCCCCGAGGGTGAGGAAGTCAGGGTATTTATCCACCAACTCCCATCCCTCACTAGGCAAAGGTTGCTCCTGGGACACCAACTCTCTGGGACTTCTGGCCTCCCCCGGAGCAGACTGGAGGCCAAAAAATGCCCTGAAGCAGAGAGACAGTGCAGAAAGCCATCCACATGGACTGAACTGTATGCAGTGACCTCCGGGGTTAACTGGGGGTGTGGGCAGGGCACTGACTCCCTTAGCCATGTCTCTGCTAGCCTCTTAAGCCACTCTTTTTTTTTGAAAAAAATATTGCACTTATCACACTTTTCAATTTTACATTAATTTGAAAGTTCCTATGTCTAATATCTGTCTGATTTACTACTATATACCCAATACCTAGCTCAGTGGCTGGAACCTAGAAGATCCTCAGTAATTATTTGTTAATTAAATGATTGAATGAATGAATGACTCCATGTCCCTGTGTCAGCTTTCAATTCTTGGGACATGTCTAGGACCTCTGGGGCTTTAATAACTGGGGGTAGGAGGAGAAGGTTGCAAATTATGCTTGATTCCAGGTAGTTCTTCCCCTGAGAATCTTTATAGGAACAGGGTATGGCAATCCTTCAAAGCATGTCCCCTCCCCACTCCTGGAACTTAAATCTTTCTGGATACCCTAAGATCTTATCATTGGTTTACTCATTTAACAAATATCAAGCACCCACTATGGACAGCACACTGCATTCAGAGTTCTAAGAAATGTAAGAAAGGTGCAAGACACAATTCTTGTCCTCATAGAGCTTAAAATCGAGTTGGGGGTAATAAAATAACCCGTGTGAATTACAAAATAGCTTATAATAAATTGAGGGATTGCATATCTTAGACTATTTTTAGGGTTCAGAATCACCAGCTGGGATTCAGTACAGCAAAGGGGAATGGAACAAGCTGTGGGCTTGTGGTGAAGAACCCTGGGTTTGAGTCCCTTCTCTATCACTAGACTCTAAGACTCTTGAGGGCACAGACTAGAGTTGATCTAATCTGACGGAAGAACTAATCACAGTACTTAGAGGCCATAGAAGCCACCTTGTTCTCAGCCCCAAGGCTGAGCTCTATGGATTACCTTAATGGTGCTGATGCTCTCTGGTTTCTGGTTGGGTTTGGCCAACGGAGAACCCAGTTGGAGGGAGGAGAGTGAGGCTGGGATATTGGCATTCTATGGCTCCCTCCATGTGGTCGCCTCAGCCTGGCTACTGGCTCTACCCCACTATTTCTGCTTGGGATCCATTTACCTGACCCTCTCTCATCTCTTTGGGTTTCTGCTAGTTCTGGATTTCCTCGCTATCCTTTGAGGTTCCTTATATCTTTCCCACACCTTTGTAAATTAGTCCCTTGGTAAATAAATCCTCTTTGCATTATCCAGTGTCAAGGTGCCATCTGTTTCCTATTGGAACCTGACTATTACAGAAATACTGAGGCTCTGACCTTAAGAAACTCACAGTCTAGTAGGAGAGAGAGCTCGAGACAAATCCACTTGTAATCAGAAGCAGACTGAAGGCAACATGCTGATGGTAACATGCTGAAGGTGTGATGATTCAGATTACAGATAGCTAGAGGGCCTTTCCAAATGCACTTTGTGATATACAGGTGACTTTCCTATAATTACACTAATTTAACTGTGGTAGCATGATTTACTGAAATAGCAGTTGGGGCTTTGTTGTTAATGCTAAACTGTTGATATTTTACATACCCCACCAAAGCCTGTGTCTCCTTACCCCAGGAGCTTCTGCAGGAAGCAGAAGTCCCCAGCACAGCCCTCTCGCCCCCCCAGTAGAAATGGCTCTCCTGACTTTTGTTTTGCCAAAGTCTGTGCTCCAGAGTGGAATGTGCTGAGCTGCAAGGAAAGGGAAGAAGGTAGAGGCAAGTGCTTGGCATTCAGCGTCATCCAAGAAGACGTTGAGGCTGCCATAGGAAAAAGACGATTTTAGAACATTCCCTAAGACCAGGAGAGAAAGAAAAGTTTTTGGGTTCATAAGGTATTAGACACCAGCGTCTGGCCCCTGCAGGTACTGCAGGGAGGTGACAGGATCTTAGGAGAGAATGACTCCTTGGGTGCCCCAGTGAGGCTGGACTTGACACACTGGACACTCAGCCTTGGCCTTGAGCCCAGGACAGAGAAGATGCTCACCTTTGTAGGATTTCATGGGCATTTGAACAATGACCATATTAGTGATGGACCATGGACCGGAGAGCCATTCTGAATGACATGCACTATGCCAGGTCCCTGGGACCTTTGCCAATCCTGAGTGAGAAAAGTACACTCCTGTAGTGACTAAAGTTAAATTTGCTACCAACCCAGTGGGATGGGAGCCCAGAAAAGATTAAATTTTATTTCAGGAGATAAAAATAACGTGAAATTTCTTATGTTCCATGTTGTAGAATAAAATTCGTGCCTGCTACATATGGGGATCTCATCTAGGACTGCTAAGAATCCCAGTGCAGAACTTATCTGTTCACAGATTGATTACTGTCCTAGCAGTGGGACCAACTGGTTTTGAGGAAATGGGTGTTTCTCTACTGCAAAACTAGTGGGCACAGATCAGTGTGAACTCTCAGAAGTCACAGCTGATTTTGGGAATACCATGCACCAGTGATGAAACTGAGTTTGAAAGAGTACTATAGAATGCTTTAAACTTCTAGGTTTACACAGGGTGGCTTATCAGTGTTTGGAAGGAAGAAAACACAAGTATATTTTTGTAATCTAGATTACACTGACAATATTAATTTCTCTGAAATTCCTGAGAGAATACAAAAACATTTTAGACTCAAAGAAGGAGAAATTTAATGCCCTGTCTCTGATTTTACTTTTAAAAACAAACAAAACTTAACCTCTTTCCAGCATAGAGAGACATCAGAGACTGATATCACTAGAGTCCCCCATAAGAGAACTCTCTATTTCCCAAGGTGATGGGTGAAGAGCAGACATCCCTGGGTGATTTTAGTGGCAGTCTTTCCAGCTGGGGCACATGGGATCTTAAAACAGAAGATAGACTGCCAGGGAGAGGAAGAGGCCTGCACCCCATTTGATGAGGCCGCTGAGAAGAAGTGAACTGAATATGCATTTGGCAGCTACCCCATTCTGTGCTCCTTAATGGAAGGGGTTATAGCCTCAGGTTCCAGTTCCACCAAAGGGACCCAGAGAAGTCCGAATGAATATAGGGACCACCTGCCCCCAAGTTTGACCCAGAGCCTGGGGCAGGATGATGACTTAGAAGATGTAGACTGCATGTTTTATATTCTATTGGAAAGATTCATTTATTCATGCAATAACAATATTTATTGAGCACTTATTGTGTGCTACATGCTTCTCTAGGTTCTGGAGATACAACAGTACACAAAATAGGCAAACATCCCTGCCCTCAGGAAGTGTGGCAGATTGCATTTTCTAAAAATGACTCAATATTGTTAAGGTATCAGTTTTCCCCAACTTGATCTGTAGATTCAATGAAATCCTAATCACAGTCTGGCAAGTTATTTTATGGATATTGACAAACTGACTCTAAAGTTTATATGGAAAGGCAAAAGACTCAGAATAGCCAACACAATCATGAAGAAGAACAAAGTTGGAGAACTGGTACAACCCGACTTCAGCTATAGTAATCTAGGCAGTGTGATATACATGAAAAAATAGACAAATAGATCAATTGAACAGAATAGAAAGCTCAGAAATAGACCCACACAAATACTGTCAATCAATCTTTGACAAAGAGCAAAGGCAATTCAATAGATAAAGAATTGTCTTTTCAACAAATGGTGTTGGAACAACAGGACATCCACATGCAAAAAGTTGAATCTAGACACTGACACCTTACACAAAAATTCACTCGAAATGGGTCACAGGCTTAAATGTAAAATGCAAAACTATAAAACTTCTAGAAGTTAAATAGGAGAAAATCTAGGTGACCTTGGGTTTGGTGATGAGTTTTTAGATGCAACACCAAAAGTACAGTCCATGAAAAAACATTGATAAACTGGACTTCACTAAAATTTAAAACTTCTGCTCTGTGAAAGACACTGTTAAGAGAATAAAAAAGATAAGCTAAAGACTTGGAAAAAATATTTACGAAACATCTATCTAGGGGGCCGGCCCTGTGGCCGAGTGGTTAAGTTCATGCGCTCTGCTGTGGCGGCCCAGGGTTTCGCCGGTTTGGATCCTGGGCACGGACATGGCACCGCTCATCATGCCACATTGAGGCAGCGTCCCACATGCCACAACTAGAAGGACCTGCAGCTAAGGTATATAACTATGTACTGGGGTGGGGAGCGGGGGGTGATTTGGGGGAGATAAAGCAGAAAAAAAGAAAAGATTGGCAACAGTTGTTAGCTCAGATGCCAATCTTTAAGAAAACAAACAAACAAAAAAACATGTATCTGATAAAGGACTTATATCCAAAATGCGGTCATGTGTTGTTTAGCAGCGGGGATACGTTCTGAGAAATGCATCGCTAGGCGATTTTGTTGTTGTGCAGACATTATAGAGTGTACTTACACAAACCTAGATGATATAGCCTAGTACGTACCTAAACTAATGGGACCACCATCATGTGTTGTCTGTTGTTGGCCAGAACATTATGGGGCATGTAACTGTATACAAAGAACTCTTAAAACTCAACAATAAGCAAACAAACAGCCCAATGAAAAAATGGGCAAAATATTTGAACAAACATTTCACTAAAGAATATGTACATATGGCAAATAAGTATATGAAAAAATGCTCAACATCGTATGTCATTAGGGCATTACAAATTAAAATGATAATGAGATATCACTATAAACCTATTAGAATGGCTAAAATCCAAAAAACTGACACCACCAAATGCTCATGAGGATGTGGAGCAACAGGAACTCTCATTTATTACTGATGGGAATGCAAAATGGCACAGCCACTTTGGAAGACAGTTTGGCAGGTTTTTACAAAGCTAAAAATAGTCTTGCCTTATGATCCAGTAATTGTGCTCCTAGGTATTTACCCAAATGAGTTGAAATCTTATGTCCACATGAAAACCTGCACATGAATGTTTACAGCAGCTTTATTCATAATTACCAAAAACTGGAAGCAACCAATATGTCCTTCAAAAGGGGGATGGGAAAACAAATTGTGGTGCCTCCATGCAATGGAATATTATTTGGCAATAAAAAGAAATGAGCTATCAAGTCATGAAAAGACATGCAAGAAACTTAAATGCTTATTCCTTAGTGAAAGAAACCAGTCTAAAAAGGCTATATACTTTCTAATTCCAACTATATGACATTCTAGAAAAGTCACCATGTTGTAAGGAAATTACACCTACGTAGAGGCATCATATGATGGTATTCCAGGCAAGAGTGCCAGCTAATGTCCCAGATGACAGAGGATCAACTACAAGATATAGGAGTACATGCTCCTTCAGATAATTCTAGCCCTCTGCTGTCAAGATACCCTTAGCCTTCTAGTCTTCCAGCTGAGGACCCGGATAACAAGAGCAGAGGCAAATCATCCCCACTGTGCCCTGTCTGAACTCCTGACTCATAGAATTCATAAACATAATAAATGCTTATCCTGCCTCTAAATGGCAGGATAACCTTATATCTTAGTAGCAATAGATAACTGGAACTTATATCTTATATTCTGGCTACCATTTTGTTTGTAGAAAATTCTTATGTGGTGGCTGTCAGGGAAGACTCAGAGACAAGCATTCAGAAAAGAAAGAAGGTTTACTTGCAAAGAAATGCAAGATAGTCAGAAGGACTGGCTCTCCAAATTACAAAAACCAAATGAACTAAATTCTTGTATTAGTTTCCTATGGCTGCTGTAACAAATTATCAAAAACTCAGTGGCTTAAAACAACACCTTTGTAGTATCTTGAGTTCTGGAGGTTAGAAGTTCGAAATGGGTCTCATTAGGCTAAAATCAAGGAAGGAGTCAGCAGAGCTGCATTCCTTCTGGAGGCTCCAGGGGACAATCTATTTTATTGTTTTTTTCTGGCTTCTTGAGGCTGCCCACATTCCTTGGCTCAAGGCCCCATTCTTTCATCTTCAAAGCCGGCAACATTGGGCCAAGTCTTTCTCACGTCGCCATCTCTCTTGTTCTCCTTTTGCCTCCCTCTTCCACTTATAAGGACCCTTGTGATTATATTGGGCTCACCCATATAATCCAGGATAATCTTCCCATCTCAAGGTCAGCTGATTAGCAACCTTAATTCCATCTGCAACCTTAATTCTCTTTTGTTATATAAACTTACATATTCACAGGTTCTGGAGTTTGGGACATAGACTTCTTTGAGGGCCGTTATTCTGCCTGCCAAAGTTCCATTCTAGCTTTGTTATCTATTATGGGATGGGAATTTTGGTAGGTGTTTCCATTCCCTAAGGTGGTTGAGAGTATGTTTCACACACTTTTGTCTCCCTCTGCAAACTTTACCTATAGTAGATTCTCAATAAATGTTTGTTGACTCCCTCCTCCTCAAAAAAAAGTACAAGTAGGGAAAGTAAGCATATTCACATATCAATTACATGGTTTTATGGAGAGAGAATAGTTAAGATGACGTGCAGACCGATCTGAAACCCAACTGGGATACATTAGCCTGCTCTTCTTTTTTTTTGTTTTTGAAGATTGGCACCTGAGCTAACATCTGTTGCCAATCTTTTTTCTTCTTTTTTTCCCCAAAGCCCCCCAGTTCATAGTTGTATATTCTAGTTGTAAGTGCCTCCGGTTGTGCTATGTGGGACGTTGCCTCAGCATGGCCTAAAGAGCAGTGCTGTGTCCGCGCCCACAATCTGAACTGGTGAAACCTTGGGCCGCCGAAGCGGAGTGCGTGAACTTAACCACTTGGCCACAGGGTCCGCCCCCTAACCAGCTCTTCTTATTCTGGTTTATCTCACTGAAGTCTTAGCTTAACTTTGTGAAGTAGGTGGGATAGTTCTGTTATCTGTATTTTAGAGATGGGAAAGGAAGTTGCAGGGAGGCTGAATGACCTCTCTAAGGTCACCAAGGAGTCCCTATAGAGCCAGCCTTGAGCTCTGTCTCATGTTTCCACATCCAGTGCTTTTCTTTTATCCTCCCTGATGTGCCAGCATCCCCTTGGCCTCTTCCTCAGAGGGTCAATTGCCTACTTGTGTCAATATCTTATGTTTGCTTTTGTTTTCCCCTTTTCTTCCTTTCTTGGCCTAGGGGATTTCTATTTTCCTCGCTCTGTCCTATGATTTCATTTCCAGTCTGTTCTTCATATGAAACTTGATATTTTGGGGCATTCTCAGGAACCAGCCAAGGAAAGCCAGCGCAGGGCAGCTTTGTGAGCTTTTTATCTCACTCTCTTCTACTGCATGCAGACACTTTAAATTCCATGATTTTATACCAGTATGTTTGGACTGGCGGCAGCTGATGAAGTCTTAACTAGCTCTTTAAGTCATGATCAAACTTCCAAGTGGTTTTTAGGGTTGTCAAGGGTAGAGAGAGCCAGAGTCACCAATAGCCCCCTCAATTGAATATTTGCTAATTTAAACATCCATCTAGCTATTTAAAAATATTTATGGACATATTTAGAGAAATGGAATTGTTCAAGATTTCTCAGCCAGTTAGAGGCAGAGATGGGATTAGAACCCAATCTACTTCCCCAGCTACACTCATCACCATTGTCAAACCATTGACGGGGAACATCATGGCAAGATGGTGTTGTCAGGCTGTGAGGGTTGTTCATCTTCATCAGTCCTCAGATGTAATTTTTTAAGCATTTTCAGGTTCAGGGGTTTGTTCACACTGGGAGATATCAGGGTTCAGAGGAAAAGACAGAGCTCAGAATGAGATTGGGGTTTGAATCTCAGCTCTAGAAGTTATTAGCTCTGTACAAGTAAGTTAAATAGCTCTGAACCTTACTCTCTTCTTTTTGTAATGAGAATAATGATACTATCTTTCTAAGACTTGTGAGGAATAAATGATATGGTTCACAAGAAAATGTGTGACAAAGTATGTGATACATAGCATGTACTCAGAAAATACCTGCTTCCTTCCCTCTTCCTGTCTGTAGTGCATTCAGCTACTCCTTAGCCCTGTCCGTGAGGAAGAAGACATTGAGGGTAGGTAAGGCATACCTGGTAACTGAAATTGAGTCTTGGTTCTGCCATTGTTGCCCTGGATAAGTTGCAACCTCATTCTGTTTATTGACTTTTTTATATCCATAAAAATGTGGGTAGTCAAGCCTAACCCTTCTCACCTCATGAGGCTTGGTGAATGTGGTAAGCTTCTAGGACTGAAAAATCTATAGAATAATGAGAAAAAAGAAGAGACACCACTTCTAATATCACTGTACCAGTGAGTAGAAAATAAGCAACCAGAGCAACTTGCCAATGATCGAGAACTGTAAATATTTCAGGATGAAATGAATTTAGAATTGATCAAAAAGCATTTGATTAATAGCTCCCAGGATTGAAATCGTTTTTCAGTGTAGTTACTATTGTTAATAGACTTGTATTGAACAACAGCTATGCTCTAGGCAGGCTACAAAGAAGAGTATTTAAACACAGCCCCTCCCCAGAGTCTACAATTAAAGGAGATCGAAAAACAAGCCAAACATGAGTAAATGAGAGATGTAATCAGGGGGCAAATGGGTGGGATTAGATTCATTGTGAATCAGGAGACCCCCTGAGCCCTATATATGCCATGGGGCTCAAAGTCTGAGAAAAGAGATGGGTAGCCAGTCCAAAAGAAAGTAGTGAAAATGGTAAAACGAATTCTGAAGGAAGATTAAATGCTTTGGGAGATTCCCCTGCAGAAGGAAGGGTTCAGGTTTGTGAGACTCCAACTGTCCATTGCACACACGTAGATCTATCTTCCTCTCAGCTATTTCCTCCTCTTCCCCTTGCCCCCCAACTCTTCATGGTCAGTTTCCAGTTTTACTAGACAGCAAGTCCTCTGAGGATAAGAATCATATCTTATTTGTCTTTGAATGAAGTCCACTGGAGCTTGTACAGAGTAAGGTGCTTATTGCATGTTTATTGGACTGTTGAGTGATTGGAAGGGTGGATGGATGTAAAGTGGCCAGGCCATAGGTGGCTCAGAGGAATAAGAAAATACAGGCTATTTGTCACTACTCAGAAAAGTGTCCTGACACATTAGTGGGCGGGATAATGGTTTGGATGTCATAGTGGATGTCTGTAGGTTGCTCACCTAGCTTCCAGTGCCGCCTTCCCCTCTTTCTCGTAGCACACAGCGTTCCTTCCTGTGGCTGAGGTGCAGAGTACCTCACCCTTGGGCCAATCAGTGTAATCTCATCTTCCTTGCCAGGGTGTTGGTCTAGGGCCAGGGGATAACCCAGGCCAAAGCTAATCAGTACATGGACATAACTTGGCCACTCTGATTCTTTTAGGTTGGTTCAAATCAGAGTGAAGCTTATTAGTCTTCTCCAAGTTTTGGAGAAGAGAAGGTTCATGTCTCTCTCTTCCCTCTGAATGATGTAGAGTGTGAATATTGTGTTGGAATCCCTGTAAACCACTTTGCTTCAGTCAGAGATGAAGCAAGTACATGGATAAGGGCAGAACCAGAGAAATGCAAGACAAGCCTGAATCAAACTGCACTAAAGACAGCTCTACACTGTGCTTTTCTGTATCAATCAATACATTCCCTTCATGTTTAAGTCAATTTGACTTGGATTTTATTAATATTCATAACACAATGCATGCTAAGTGATGCAGCCATAATTCTACCATCAAAGTTGGAAACTGAGAGGGAGTGGCATGGTGGTTAGGAGTTCAGGTCTGGCTCCACCACTGCATCACAAGCTCTGACACTAGGCAAGTTATTTGCACTTTCTGAGACTCAGTCTTTTTCATATGGAGAGTAGAGTAAGAATAATAGGCTTGTGAGGATTAAATGAGATAATTCATGTACACTGCTGAGCGTATAATGGGAGCTCAGAGGAGAGTAGCACAATGGTACTGACATAAACTGCACAACCTTGAAGGGGCCTGGCTGGGGTTTCTAGTATAAAATGATGTGTCCTAAGTTATAATAGAACTTTCTTATTACATTTCTCTTATTTAGGCGTGCTTACCTTAAGTTCTTTGTGTCTGTTTCTTAGAAGGTCAAGTCAACTCAAATGGCTTATTATTAATGACACTCTTCATTTTATTGTGTTTTACTCATACTTTAGTCAGGGTTCTCCAGAGAAAGAGAACGAATAGAATATGATATCTAGATACCTATCTATTGCTCTCTATATTTGTATATATATCAAGAGATTTATTGTAAGGAATTGGCTCACACAATTATGGAGGCTGAGAATTCTCAAGATCTGCAGTCAACAAGCTGGAGACCCAAGAGAGCTGGTGTAAGTTCCAGTCTGAGTCTGAAAGCCTCAGAACCAGGAAAGCTGATGGTGTAAGTGTCAGTCCAAGGGCAGGAGAAAACCAGTATCCCAACTCAAGCCACAGGCAGGTGAAGTTCCTTCTTACTCAGCCCTTTTGTTCTTTTCAGGTCTTCAACTGATTAGATGAGGCCCGCCCACATTAGGGAGGGCAAGCTGTTTTACTCAATCTGTCATTTCAAATGTTAATCTCATCAATAAACATCCTCACAGACACACTTAGCATAATGTTTGACCAGATATTTGGGCACACTGTGGCACAGTCAAGTTGACACATAAAATTAAACATCACATTTATTAATTGAAAAATACTTCTTGAGTACCTCCTGTATGCCAGGTAGTGTTTTAGGCATATGAGAGTGAAAAAAAGAAAGAAAGAAAGAAATTGCTTGTCTCATGAAGGTGTTTTTTTGTGTGAAAGTTTCTCTATAGTTTAGCAAGTTCTTTCTCTTTGTTGTCTCATTTAATCCTCAAAATAATCCTGTGAGGTTGTTCTGACAAGCATTATATCGTCACCATATAAAGGAGGAGATGGAGACACAGAGAGATTAATTTGTTGACTTGGCCAAGGTCACACGGCTCCTAAGCAGTAGAAACAAGATGAGAATAGAAATCCCCTGAATCCAATGTAATGCTATTTTCACTATACTGGATTTTTATATCCCTGTTTGCCCACGGAGAGCTGCAAAGTTGAGAAGAGTTCATTTGCAGAATTACCTATCTCCATTCTGCAGTGTGTTTAGGGACAGACCGTGCAGAATTGTCAGATCATGTGTAATTACTATTATTACTCATTCGCCAACACAGTCTAACAGCTTTCCATGTCTTTGTCCAATGAGCAACTGCATTTGAGAAACACACTTGGGTTGGCATCAGTTGATCACTTAATTCTCAACCTAAGACAAGCTCTTGCTTCGTTTAATGGCTCTCAAAACGTTAACATGCATGGGAGCACAAAACAGCACTCTTTCTTGTTTTTCCCTCCTTCTAAAACCACAAGAAATTATTTAAGGAAGTTTTAATGAAATGCATCTGTCACTTATTAAGATGGATGGCTGGAGTGCAGCTTTCCATTACTGGAAATGGCAGAATCAAATTAGGAAATAACAGTCCTCAGCATCTTCTCCAACTGGCTTTTGCATAATGTGTTGGGAAACATGCCACCTCGGCAGAAAACTGCTATTGTGAGGGCCAAGGTTCTTTCCCCAAAAAGGTTGTGTTTACCAGTGAGGTTCCTCTTCCCCTTTGGCGCATGAAATGGCTGGGCTTGAGAGTGGCTTCCTTGCCCAGGACACTTTGGTATTTGGAGGTTGGAAGCTCTGTTTCACAGTCCGGGAAGCTCAGAGAACCTCTTATGATGTATGCGTCTCTAAGTTAGAGCCCTGGCTTTTGATATGGCCTTCTGCGCATCAAACTTCTCATTTCTTATTGGACCCAGCAGCACCTATTCAACAAATCCTGGATGTCTACTCTGTGGCAGTAGCACTCTCTTGATACTGGAGTTACCAGTGAGAGCAAAACAATGTGCCTGTTTCACACTGCTACTACACTAGATGGGATCACAGTAAATAAAGTTCAGAAAGTGTTTCATGCTATCACAGTAATAAAGCAGAGCCACAAAATAAAGAGTAGGTGGAGGAGGGGTTTATTAGAAAGAATAAAATCTCTTTCACAAGTCATGAAACCTAGGCCCTTATTTCAGGATAACCATTGTATTTTTATGTCTCCTGGGGGAAACTGTGCAGTTAGTATTTTTTGTTGTTGTTGTTAAGCAGGATTTTGAGATCATTTAATTCATCTTCCATCTAAACACAGGAATCTGTTTTTCAACAACCCAATAAATGATAGTGGACTAGTCACTTTTTCGTGAGTACATCTAGACTCAATTTTCATTTCCCCAGAAGGAAGTCAAATCACCTCAAAATGTTTGTTGATCTGTATAGTCTTTCAGCAAACATTTATTTAGCCTCTTCTATGTGCCAGGCACAGTGTGAGGCACCTGGGAGAGAGCAGTAAACAAGGTACAGAACATCAGCAGCATACCCTTCATTTCCATAGCACTTTATCATTCGGAAGAACTTTCATGCATGTGATTTTATCCTCTTACCCATCCTGCAAAGTAGGCCGGACAAGTATAACCAAGACATTGAAGTTTATTATTGTCATTAGTGCTATCCTCTAAATGTTTCTGGCTCTCTACTTTCTGAGCACAACCCTTTTAAGTACTTGTGCTGGTATGACATGGTCTGGCCAATGAAATATGAAGAAGAAGGATCAAGTTAGCAATGAATAGAGGCTCTCAGAGGACCTTTCTCTTCCCTCTTTTGTGGTGATCATGGATGCTCATGTGCCCATCATCAGCTCACTGAGGAACCACAGAGAGCAAAGATCCTCCTGCCCCACATTGGATGTGTGGTGTGAGTGAGAAATTAAACTTTTGCCGTGTTAAGCTACTGAATTTTGCAGTGTTGTAACTGCCGCATAATCTGACCTCAACTAATACAAGGTTCCATCTGATCACCTTTCCTCACTGGGAGCTTACTATCTTGTGAGGGAACTTAGTGTCTCAGAGAGAGTCCATTCCATTACTAGAAAGTTCTAATTATTGGGAAATTCCTCCTTCGAAATTGAAATAAAAATCTTCTTTCCTATCATTTACTCTGACTCCTCATTCTTCCCTCTGGAGTATCAAGGGAGAAATCTACACCTCCTTCTGCATGGCTGCTCCTCACATAACATGACAGCTGTCATGTCTCCCCTCAGAGCTCTCTTCTGCAGAAGTGAAATGTGACTGATACCCCCAAGTGGTTCTTTGATGACACAATTCCCAGATGCCTCATTATTTTTGTTTCCAATCTTTTGATAAACTCTAACCTACCAGTGTAGCTTTTAAATGGGGAAATTGTAATTTCAAATGTTTTGTGACCAAATATACTTCAATGAAACCTCTGTTTTTTTTAATACTTAGGTACTAAAACTAAAAAAAACAATTTACAAGATTTAGTTATCTTTTAAGACAAATTCAGTCATATACTTCCTGCTTGAAACTGTTCAATAGCTCCCCGTTGTATTTAGGATAAAGCACTTACAAGACCTTAAGTGATCTGACCATAGCCTACTTTCTCAGTTTTATCTTTCCCAAGCATCCCTGTGTTGGTCATTTGCCTGTTTGCCCTCTGATCCCTTCCTTCCCCTCTACTCCTCTGTGTCACAGTGGGGCAGAAAGAATGCCTTCCGGGGCACCTTATCAGCTGGATTCCACCTAGGTTTGGCCCACTGAGGGCACTCACGGGAGATGAAAGGTAGGAGGGTATTTCTACTCCCCCACCAGTCTGCCTCAGATGGTGTCTCTAAGAAGTGGCTACGTTTCTTCCATCTCCTTGTGTCTCCAGCTCCCTCCAGGCTGCTATGTCCTCAGTAGCCCCACTCCTGCCAGGCAGTCACCCATGTTATGACCCCTATCAGATGGCTCTAGCTCTGGACTCTGGTAACCCCACTCCTTCCTTGACTTTCTGCTGTCACTGATCACTGCGTTGCTTCCTCATCCTCTGTTTATCTTCTCAACTCTTACATCACAGTTGTAAAAATTCTCTCTATTGAATTTCCTCTTTTGAAATACCTTGAGAGGTTTCTGTTTTCCTGATTTACCTTTATCCAGCATTCTGTTCTCAACCGCAGTGAACATATCTCAATTCTTGGACTAAGCCATGTTCTTGCGTATCTGAAACAGTTTTCTCTCTTTTCTCCTACACGTGACTAACTTCTATTCATTCTTCAATTCTCAGTGTAGGTATCTCCCCTCTGGGCTCCCTTAGCACTCATTGCCCTCTTTTATCAGTACATTCACTTACTATTGACTTGACCATTTCCGTTTGGAATTATGAGCTCATGGCAGACAAAGGTCATGTCTGCCTCATTCATTGTATTCTCAGAACCCAATGTAGAAGGTGCTCAATGAATAACTGAAGAACAAATGAATTAGTAGTTTATGCAAAACGTGGTTATGAACCCAACATTATGTATTTTGAAAAGTGAAATGAGTACCTTGGTAGCTATCAATAATGTCTAGAACTCTGAAGGCCATGAGGAGTATTTTGGTGAGGCCTTGTATTGTGGCTTCAATGTGTACAGAAACATGTGTGACCTGATTTATATTTTGGATATCTGTGAGGCAAGAAATTGCCTGAGTTTTTACTGCAAAGAGGATAAACTTGGATAAGGAATTGTTGTTGCCGTTGGTTATACCAGATGACCATACTATTGGCAACAGCCCAAGATTCTGTAAAAATGTGTAGATGGGACTGACTGTTGGCCAGGGCGTCCTCTAGTGCTAAGATTACCACTGGACGTTTGGCCAATTGTGCTGACCTTGGGTTCCACCTTGATCATGGATGTCCTGGTTAGGGAATGGAAAACTGCAGCTCTCCGGCAGGCTCCATCCCATGTGCTGGTGTCGCTATCATCCTTAATGTATATAGACTCCCTTTTCTGGTCACTCAGTTGATTCCAAGGTGGTCAATGGGTCTGGAAGAGGGGTCATACCTCTGGTGCCATTGCATCTAGCAAGGGATTGAGGACAGGGGAAGCCATTTTCTCCTCTAGGCACATTATTCCAGATGGCCCAGGTTTGACTTTATCCTACAAGTACTATTTCTGTTTCAATAAAGAAGCCTCTTTGGCCCTGCTGAGCCTGTGGGGTGCTCCTCTATGACCCAAGGCATAAAGTGCAGCTGGTAAAGACTGGTCTGGTAAAGCTGGGGGAGGGCTGGGCTCAGGGACTTTCATCCATCTCTAGAAGAGCCCAATATGTGGCCAGCAGTTGCTACTTTAATAATGTACAGTACAAAGCTGAAGAGTTTCTTGCACTGGAAGCCCATGAGCAATTTATGGCCAGCATGGGTGGTCCAGAGACTTCAGGAGGCACAAGAGGAGGTTTCTAATGTCTCTACAGTGAAAGAGTCTCTAGGGAGCACTATTGAGATTGCCTGTTGCATTGCAATTTGGACAGATGTTAGAGACTTTTGTTGTGTGTGTGTGTGTGGGGGGGGGCATTCAAAGTGGGCTGATTTGCAAGTAACAAATAAATGGGTTTAAATAAAATTTGTAAGTGAGGAAGATGTTGCCTCCAAATCTGAATAGATCCAGTAAGTATTGGGCCTGCCTTAAAGCAGTGGGTGCTGAGAAGGTGAGGAGTTGATTCCTTGATCAAATAATGCCCAGAAATGTTATTGAAGTGGTAGAGCCTTGAATCTTATGGGGAGCAATCGCTCAGCCCTAACTGGAAAAGTTCTATGACAAATGTTTATGTATCCTGTGTGAGTATATCCTTTGAATCTCCTCAGAGGAGGATGTCATCAGTGTGATGTCCTATTTGTGTTCCTGGAGAAAATTTCATGCAGTTAAGATATTGCCTGCAAAGACTGAGTGTGATGGAAGGCTGTTGAAATACCCCATGGGGAGGCAAGTGAAAGTACGTTGTGTTCCTTCAAAGGTGGGGGCAAATTTTGACTGAGAGGCTGTCAAAATAGGCATGAACAGAACATATTAGGCAAATCTATAACAGCAAAAATACTTTCCAGTTGCTGATTGGATGGAGTCAGTAATGTCAGTATTATGTATGGGGACCTTATCTGAGAGTATCATGGCGTTAAGGTTATGTAACCCGCTGTTGGGAATCATTTATTTTCACAGGTTTGAGGACTGGCCACATTGGGCCCATAAAGAGAGATGCAGAGCAGCAATGACCCCTTTGTTCAGTAAGTCTTGTATAATGGCTCTTAATTCCTGTATGCTTTGTGTGGAAAAAAAAAAAAAAATATATATATATATATATATATATAGGGCTATATTAAGTGTTTTAACCAGGTCGAAGAGAGATGTAGAGAAGATCTATGAGATTCCATTTTGTGAAACCAACTGTAATTGCCAAAGACTTCATTTTATTCAAATTTATTACTCATTGAGTCAGTGTGTCCATGCCTACCGCGGGATATTTTAGGGCCATGAGTGCTATGGCCATGGGGAATTTAGGTAAGATAAGAATGCTAATGTTTAAGGTGAAGCATACATGTTTGCCCTGTATTTTATGTCTCATAATTCTCCTAAGATTATAGGGAATACCTTGTTTACATTTTTTGGCATCCTAGGTATAACTGAAACTTGAGCCCAGCGTTGATTAAAGTTGTGAAGATTTGCCATTGTGGGGAGACCAAGGAATCACCAGAGAAGTATAAGGGCCATTACTCACAAGTGGTGGCTGGTGCCTGGGGGAGATGCTGAGTCCCTAGCAGGCTTGTGTTGGCTGCCATTGCCTAAAGTCAGGATATTGGTGCTGGGCCCTTGGGGTGACAGGGGCATGGGAGTCACAGAGGTTGAGGCAACATGCTGTATATCTGGTGTGGCCTGGCATTGGGGACCTTGTAGCTTCTCCATTGTCTGCTGTAATAAAGCTTGTAACTCTTTAGGGGTTATGCCCCAAGTTAAATGATTTTGGAAACTCAGAATTCAGAGTCTCCAATATCAGGCCTCTTTGATGAGGATCTTAGTTTTGGAGAGGCTGATTGCCTGGAGGCCCTTTACAAGTACTATTGCCTCATTTATAATTCTTATTCCCTTGATAGGCAAATATTTATTTGGGTTTCATCTTGTTCTTCATGGGTAACTAATAACTTTAGGCCATCTAACGCTTTCATAATAGTGGCAGCCTGGCTAATAAGGGGAGGTAAAGCTGCTTAATAATTTGGGGGTGCCCTTCTTAAAAATAATTGCTTTGTATCAGCATCAAAAGGCCCTGATTGGAGCTAGTAAGGGCCTCCGGTCGATTGGGATATTCAACAAAATAGTAACTCCACTGCACCATGCCAATTTCCTTAATAGCGGTTGTCCTTCCTCCAAGTTTTTCCAACTGTTGAAG
Source organism: Equus caballus (assembly GCF_041296265.1). Lineage (NCBI taxonomy): Eukaryota > Metazoa > Chordata > Mammalia > Perissodactyla > Equidae > Equus > Equus caballus. Next base: position 82,367,494 of record NC_091698.1, read on the forward strand.
GCATAAGCGTTTACAATGGTGACAGTGGGATGGGCTGTTTTGCATGCTATGAACACCCAGTGGACGAGAAAAAAGACAGGGAGATGAGCTCTAGAATGTTGCAGAGGTGCGTATTATGGGCCCACTTCAATAGCTTAAATGAGTTTCTCAATAAATTATTAATTTTGGGATCATGAGATATGCCCATTAATTGGCACATCTCAATAGATGTTAAAGTTAATTCTGAACTAGTGTTATAGAGGTGCAGAGACCAATTGGTTCCCTTTTCATCTTCCTGTTGAATAAATTCTTTTAGTTAATTTTGGATTTCTGATCAGGTCAAATCACAGGCCTCTGTTTCAGTTTTTGTTTCCTTCATTTGGATAAAAGTTTTTGAGCAGTTATAGGAACATTTCAGGGGAGGTCTCATCCTGTCCTGTCTTTAAACTTTTCTATCCAGGGAATCAGGGTCAGCAATTTCATCCCCCACATAACCTCACCCCACAGTACCACCTGTTCTGTAGCCATGTTGGAGTTGGAGTGGCACTTAGCTTGCTGAGTAGCAGTACCCAGAGTCTTTGGTGACCACTTTTTCAACTTTCCAATAAACTTATAGTTTCTTTTAGCCTCTTTGGGGAAACTAGGCTGAAACATTCTGGTACACTTTCATCAGGGTCTGTGCCTTGGGGCATCAAGGACTTCCGCCTGTATAATGCTAAGGATCAGGATCTTTTTTTTGAGACAGAGCAAAGCAGCAACAGCAGCAGAGGCACTTTCAGCCTCACAGAGTCCGAGTGAGCCGGGTGCCTTGTAGAGCTTATATCTCAGTGTGCCACATACTGGTTTCTCTTCCTCACGTCAGTGACCACCCAATGATGGTCATTGAGAAGAAAGACCTCCAGGTGGTGGTGATCATTGCCTAGACCTTCCTGCTTAACACTGCCTATTCTTGTGGTCGCCCATGAAGGGTGGGATCAATCTTTCTCTCAAAATTTGCTTGGATGTCAAGACTGATGATGCCACACATGCACCAAGAGGGTATGAAAAAAGTTCATTACTCACATATTGAGGCTTTCTGGAAAGAGCAGGGCATGCATCTAAGCCAATCTGAAATGGCTTGAGTGAAACAAAGGGATAATGGCTTTGGTTTTTATTGTAGTTAGAGGGTAGGAGTAGAGTGAGTGTTTCTGTGCACAGCCAGAGCTTGTGTGCTTTGAACTTCTCTGCTGGCACCAGGGAGAGAGCACTGGAGCTTTCTTCTTCTTTTTTTTTTTTGAGGAAGATTAGCCCAGGACTAACATCTGCTGCCAATCCTTCTCTTTTTTGCTGAGGAAGACTGGCCCTGAGCTAACGTCTGTGCCCATCTTCCTCTACTTTATATGTGGGACGCCTGCCACAGCATGGCGTGGCAAGTGGTGTATAAGTCTGCAGCCAGGATCTGAACCAGCAAACCCTGGGCCGCTGAAGAAAGCCTGCGAACTTAACCGCTACACCACTGGGCCAGCCCCTGGAACTTTCTTATCAGCTTGCCCAAATGTGGGGCACGAGGGTAAGAGAGAGGGGCAGGCCCTGTCAAATATGAAAAATGGAGTCAAACTTTTGATTACACTGATACAAAATGTTTTACAAAATTCTAATTTTGGCTTGAAAGCTCAAGTTATATCATTAGCAACAAGTATTGTCAAGTGTGTTACAAGAAGTGACAGTCTCACTTTGTTTGCTTTTGACAAAGTGTGTGTTAAATACACAAGTCTGAATAACTATAGCTTATTAGTTCAAGTAAAAATGGTGTTCCATGGAAAAAGTAGCTAGTGCAGTAAGCAACTCAGTCACACAAGTGCTTTTCCCCACGACAACCACAGTACTTGGATATGTGGCAGAAGTGCTTTCTGCTTTCTTCCCATTTATTCACATAGACTATTACAAAGACATTTACTCAGGCATCAAGATTTAATAAAATTAATCCTGTTTACTGCTTCATCAAGGAACTTTGTAGAGAAACTGGCGTTTTCTTTTGCAGTGACTGGATGGCTGTGAAGAACACCATGACTACTGGTACACTTTGGTGGCACAGCCTTGATTCATGCTCAGGCATCAGCAGTTTTACCCAGTGTTGCCTTGGCACCATCATGAAAATGTCAACCTTAGTGAAAAGGGCAAGTAATGTCTTAGTAGTATTATGAAGATAGTTTTGACCTCATAGCCCATCTGAAAGGATCTCAGAGACCACCCTGCCCCCTTTCAGATGTTTGCATTCCACTCTTTGCAAACTGCTGGACAAGATCAGAATCAAGTGGCGGGGCAGTACCCTTTGCCCTCCCTGAAGCTGTGGTGCGAAGGTGCTCCACAGGCGGGTGAAGAATTAGGACCAGTGATTCCATCTATCCTGATGGGTGTCTTATCAATCTCAGCTTGTCTCTAACTAAACTCATTCACTTAATTTACATTATGTTCCAGGCTGTATTTGGGGAATCAATAATAAACAATGGATAAGATGTGCCTCCTGATGTGTTCCCAGATCAGTAGAGGCTGGACACACTGCAATAAATGATCATAAAGCACTTATCAATAGGTCCTATGCTAGAAGTACATCCTGTGTGCTAAAGAAGCACGGTAACTAAACCTCCACAGTGGTCAGAAAAGACTTAACTAAGGATGCGATATTTAGGCCAAGTCTTGAAGGATAGTAGAAGCGTTAACATGGGGAAAGGATAGAGCTTTTGGCTGAGGGAATGACATGTAATATTATAAAGGCCACAAAAAGTGAAACCTGCTAACATTTCTTCAAAACCGGCTCCAACTCTGTCTCAGTGACTGCTTTAATCACCACAGATCACAATTTGAGGCTTATTCTCATCTCTACCTTCTCTTTAGCCATTCATTCTTTCATTCATTCATCAGATTTGTTTCAAGTACCTATTATACATTTTTAGAGTTGAGTCTTACTCAGGGCTGGTGCTCAAAAGTTGAGTGACTTTTGAGAAGGAAATTACATGCCATCACAGTTACCTCTGAAACTTCCTTAGATTACCCATAAAGCACAATCTATATGGTTTTACAAAGATTTGGGGATCCATGTTGCATGTAAGAAAGGACCTTTAACTATTAGACTTATACATCCCTGCTGTGAGATGCTCACACTGTGAGAGGCATGTGGGAGCTGAGACCAAGTGAAGGAATCAGATTCGTAGCTTCTGGTTTATGCTCACTCCCTGAAATATGACCACTGAGAAGAGTAGAGGGCAGATGAGCCTGCACATTTTAAATTGTTCTTCCCTGTCTTTCATGCATGCGCACACACTCATGTAGTTGAATCTGTAAAGATAAAATGCATGTACGACAAGACTCCCTTCTCTTTTGTCCCTGGTCATGTTGGCATTTATCACTTTCTTTCTGCCACCTCCAGTACCACCCTGCTCTGGGCTCCTAGATTGCTGTTAGAGTCCTGGATAGCTGGCTTCCAACTCTAGTCTCTGCATGCTTGTCTCCATTTTCAGTACTAGAGTCAGATGAAGCTCCTAAAACCTCCTAGATTAAAGCCTTCCACGTGGTCCCCCATTGCCAAGTGGACACTCAGCACAGATAACTTTGTACTATATGATTTTTTATCTCTCTGAATTCTTTCCCCAACCAGAATGTGAGGTCTTTAAGGGTAAAAATCACCTCTTTTACCCTCTGTATCCTCAGACTCTCCCCATAGTGGGATCCCAATGAATTTTGGTCCTTTTTGATGATGACGAAGATGACATTGAAGTGTACATTTTGCCCACTGCATGCAAACTGATGTTTACTTGGGTGTGTTTTTTTTCCTCCTGTGTCCACACAGCTCCTCCCTCACTCTGTCTTAAGATAGTTATCTGACAATGATTACTTGCTTTGTGAGCTTTGCTTCTAAGAAACCTAAAGCTGTCAATCATTTATCTTCTGCAGATCTGTTTTTTCAAACCTGATTCTCTTAAAGTCCCTAAAACGAGTACAACCAGTTTGTAATCATTTACAAGGTTGTTCTCACACATAGGAATCATTCCCAGAGTTCTTCCTTCTGCTTGGAGGGACTGTGTGTGGAATGGAACACCACGTATATTGGAGGGCTTTTCCACGTGCTTTGTCAGGCACCTGTGAAAAGGCAGGGGGGCCCCCATCCATGCAACACTGCACAGGGTAGGATTTAATAAATGTTCCTTATTATTTGTGCCCAACTTCTTTCTAAGAAGAATTCAGGGTAGTTTATAAGGAAAAATAAATTAACCATAAGAAAAAACAGAGGCAAAGAAGAGAGTTCAACCATGTAAGATGAAAAAAGGTAGTGCAAAAAGGCATACACTTGTAAAAGTGGGTCATTTATTTGCTCCTGGCTTTCCTGCCAAGACCCTGCAGTTGGAACTATCGTAGAATCACAGTGCCCTGAGGTGAAAAACAGTGCAGTCAGTTGAGAGAAGCACAATTCCTACTATTGAGTCCAGAGGGAAACTTCTCCCAAAGATTTCTACAAGGAGAATCCCTGTAGTAAACAATGTCCTCAACACTGTCTTACAATAGATGCAGTAGTGGATTTCTCAGGGCTGTTTCTTACAATGTCCCCAAAGATAGCCTGGAGGAAGTAGGATGTCTTGGAGAAAAGAGGCTTCCTTTGAGGCTGGCAGAGGAGGGAGTAGTCCTGAGCAGGACCAAGGCAGGGCTGGACAGGGCTGGGCAGGGCATGGTGGGGCAGGGTAGGGCTAAGCCAGGCAGGGCTGGCTGGGCAGGATTAAGCAGAGCATGAACTGAACTGAGCAGGGCTTAACTGGGTAAGGCAGAGTTGGGCAGGACCAGACAGTACTGGGCAGGGCTGCTAGGGCTGGGTAGAGCAGGGCAGAGTAAAGCAGGACTGGGCAGGACTAGACAAGACTGGACAGGTCTGGGGAGGGGACAAAGCATAGCAGGACAGGATCTTGGACTCTGGAAGGAGTCGCTGAAGGAAGGAGAATGTCCTCTGCTCCCAGCAGTCTTTAGAAACGATAATCCCAGAACTCATCCTCCCTGGATATCAGAAGGTTGCCTGCCCTGTTTCCATTGTGGATTATGAACCTGGCAAGAGTAGCGCAGACTCAGAGACCTCCCCTGAGAATACTGGTTCAGTTGTTGTGCACTGAACAGAGTAGCGTCATCACGGTTGGTGAAGACCATCTGGATCTAATGTGTCCTGTGCCTGGAAGGCCCCTCTTCCCTGGAAAACTCCTTGTCCTTCAAGGTTCAATGCAGATGGCACTTCCTCTCTGCCACCTTCCTCATGCCTCAGCTCTGCAATTCTCTGACCCTTCACCTACATCTACCTTGGAGTACCAATAATTTGTATCTGTGTCGTTCCTAGTGTTCGTTGAAATTCAGTCCTTTCTCTTCTGCTCATTCATCATCAAGAGTGAGAGTGATGTTACTTGAATGGACTCTAATTAGGCACACCTAATATTAGTAACAAACTGTTTGTAATACGCTTCATAGTGAACATGTCAGGACACCTCTGCTAGGATCTGCTTTCATAGGCTAAGATAGATTTGACTGCAGGATCAGGGAATAGAGTTGGAAGGGTTATTAAGAGGTCTTATTAGGAAACTGAGGCCCAGAGATAATTGACTTACCACAAGTGACCCAGAGAATTCTGGGGAGAACCTAGACAAACTTCTTCTGACTCTTGATCTGATATTTTCCCCTGCAGGACTTTGCAAAAACCTATGTCTTTATATCTCAGGGTGCTCTGGGTTAGTGGCTCTGAAACCAAGATTCTCAAAATGTGGGTCAGTAACTTTCAGGATTTGGGGATTTATAGAAACTGCTCTGGAATTTAACTGCCAAGCCTGAACTCATGACCCGTTCCCCCTTGATCCTGTGGCATCTGCAGGGGCTTCTTCTCCTTTTTATTTTAAAGATTGGCACCTGAGCTAACATCTGTTGCCAATTTTCTTTTTTCTTTTTTTCCTTCTTCTCCCCAAAGCCCCTCAGTACATAGTTGTATATTCTAGTGGTAGGCCCTTCTGGCTCTGCTCTGTGGGATGCCGCCCCAACATAGCTTGATGAGCAGTGCTAAGTCCCTGCCCAGGATCCGAACTGGTGAAAACCTGGGCTGCCCAAGTGGAGCGCGTGAACCAAACCACTCGGCCACGGGGCCAACCATTCTTCTCCTTTTAATGGTTTTGCTAGGGGAGTATAGGAGCCCCTGAAGTGGAGTAAGAATCACAAATAAACACATCCAGATCAGCCTGATGGAAAGAGGATGGACATTGGAGTCAGACCTGCGTTTTGACCCCTTTCATAACCTGAGTGAATCATTTACCATCCCTGAGTCTCAGTTTTCTAATCTGTGAACTTGTTGGACTGTCATGAGGAATGTGAGAGATAATAAATGCAAAATGCCTAGCACAAAGTAAGTCCTCAGTAGACACATTTTTTGCCTTTCCCCTTAAAGAGCCCTCAGCTGTCTTTTGTAGAGCCTGTTCATGCCTGGGAGGCAGTTCAGAACAGCAGGCTGCTTAGGAGTACAGGCTCTGAGGTCGACCCCAGCTCTAGTTTGGAGCTTTGCTGCCACTTACAGGCTGTGTCAGCTTGTGTAGGTGAGGTTCAGTTTCCACACTGGCCCTCCTCTACGGAACCATTGTGAGGCTTGAATGGAATACTGCATACAAACAGTTTAGCAGCTCAGTGCTTAGAACCAATCAATGCCAGCAGTTAATAGCGAAATTATTACCTATTAAAACACTTTAAACAGTTGACAATGAGAATCTTCCAAAGGCTGGAGCTCTCTACAGCTGACCAGCAACTCTCCTTAGACCCAGCTCTCCCACCAGGCCTGCTGAGCCCTGCAGACACCTCCTATGTCTGGGTTTGATCCTCCAGCCCTTATGAAAAAGGAAGGGGATTCATGGCAGCTGCCTCTCCCTCCCTGGGTGTGGTCAGCCCCATGCTTGTAAAGGGTTCAAAAACACGTCTGAAAACTGTATATGTAACAGTAATACGTGGTTAAACCAAGTACAGGGTTCTTCTCTTCTCCCCCTGCCCCAACTCAGGACCTCCCTCCCTCAGCCCCCTCCCCAGGACTGCTGCTACAGTACTGGATCCAGGACTTCTCCCTACTCTCCCCCTTCCCCCCTAGCTTGGCAGTCCCTGATTAGCATTGTAGATTTTCCTAGCCAAGACCTGCCTAATGCAGGGTTTGAAGCTTTACCCAGATAAACATTTAATGAACATGGAGTACAGTAGACTCCATCCTGAAGGGGTTGGGAGGGAGAGAAGCAGGCCCCTTGGGACCTGGAGCTGGAGAAGCAGCTGTTGCTTGCGTCTGTGCTCCACACCCCACTCTCCCTTCCTCTCAGTCTTGGCTGACCCAGCATGCTGCAAGGGCGTGTGCATTGGGCTAGCTCCCTGCATCTCAGAGGTATGGTTGCAGTCTCATCAGGTCACATCCACCCTGGCTGAGGCAGGGGTGTGATGTTGGGCCCAGACACATGATATAATTGAGAAACCATTGGCAGAGATGGACTAACAAGGCAGGAAGGGCAAGAAGGGCCCCTTCTTGGCCAATAGCCAGTCCTCAAGGGGAAAGTAAGGCATCAGCACTGTATTTTCTCTCTTCCATGTGCCATGCCTGGCTGGCCTCCTGGAGGGAGTTTGAGTTAACTCTGAAGGATGATGACTCCCAAGATATAGACATCACAAGAGGGCATCTCCAGGGACCTATGGAACACAATGAAATGAAACCACCAACTTGGAAACCATTTTCATATGTGTTATATATACATCATTTTGAGTTCCATAGTATGCCTATGAGGTGGGGGGGGGGGCACATTTCCACCTCCTGTTTATGGATGGGGGAACTGAGGCCTAGACAAGATGAGTGAAGTGCCTGAGGCTGCTCAGTGAATCAGGCAGGGCTAAGATTAGAACCACATTTTTACCACATTTTTAAGGTCTTCTGACTTGTGTCAATGCCCTTCCTAAGGGAGCGAGCTGCTCCAGGCTGCTCCACTAGAGGTCTTCTTTACTCCTGGGGAAGGTCCTCAGAGAGGCCCTGAAAGGCAGCTGGGCCAGGATGCCAGCACCTATGGGGTGAGCGCTGGGCATGCTGGACAGGGGAGCAAAAAGAGCTCTGATCTCCACTTGGCTAGGCAGCTTGGGTGTCAGTTATTCCACAGAACCTGTTTCATCCTCTGAAGAATGGGTACAAAAAGTGCTATTCCCCAGATATATTGGGATTATTGTGAGAATAAAATGAAATGTGTGTGAAAGTGTTTTGTATATTGTAAACAGTCATAAAAATGAATAGCATAATTAACAGAGAGTCAAGGAACTAGACTGGTAAACTTACAGAGGAAAACAACAAGCTAAGAGGAAAGGAGAGTGTTAAAATAGGGATGGTTTTCTTTCCTCGTTTCCTTCCATCTTCTATGCCAAGCTATCTGCTCTGTCTGTTTGGAACATGGTGATATGTTTTATTTTATCCAGAGACCCCAAGACCAGCTTTAAGATGAAAATGATTTTATGGGGCAAAACCCTAATGTATATTCCTAAATTTCCTTGAATTTCAGACTTTAAGCATGCTATTATATTGATATTTTTAATACTACTCTCTCTACTCCCAGGAATACAAATTAGGTATTTATCTGTTTGACACTATGCATGAAAAGAAAAACAATTTAATTTGGATGTGCTAATGTAACTTGCACACAGATACCACTTAAAAACCATGTCCTAAAAATGTCAAACTTACCTTGAACAAGTCTTAGTGGGGATGTATTGCAAAGCAGAGGAAATAAATGCATCATATAGAAAGTCGTAAAATATAGAAACCTTAATCAATTGCAAGTGCAAGTTTAGGCTCCAATAAAAGAGAATGATTATATGTGAGTGAATAATTATTTTAAATATAGGTATAAGTGGGATTACCTTTTGGCTCACATAAAATATTGTAAAACATGAGTTTTATGCAGCAAAGACATTTTGTCATCAGTTCCCATTATTCCTCATAGAATATTATTGGAGGAAAGAAGAGCTTTGCCAATGACTGCTTGGAAAGACCTAAGGGAATGGGTCAATATCATTAACCCTTACCTGAAGAAGGAACTGAAGGCTGGAGAATTTAAGTAATCCAACCAAGGTCACACAGTCATCAGTAGCAGAGGGGATAGTGTAGCCTAAGGGCCCTGACTTCTAAGCTTGTGCACTGGTCTTTAAAGTTTAAGTGCTGCTTTTCACTGTTAGTTTTTGTTAGAAATGTCATCTGGTGCTTCAATCTCCCTTTTTAAAATCTTTTTAAATCTTATTTATGGAGCTAAATATAGTTTTTTTCCTCTCATTAGTTTCAGATTATGTTGCAAGGAGACCCAGGGTTCTGTGAATGTGACTTCACCACAGCATGTGAGTGTGTGGTGGTAGAGAGGACTGGGGGTGGGGAGTGGTGGTGAATCAGCAGCGTCCTTCATCCTCAACCCCTCTTTATCCAGAACTGCTCCACTACTGTTTGTTACGTAGACTGAATTTCAGGAAAAAAAATTTTTTGAATTTGAAAAGAGGATTCCACTGCCAAAAAAATAATATGGAAACCACCACTGAGAGGAAACCATTCCCCTTGGATTGCCAGGTCTGGAGTTGTGGGGGGCAAGGGTAAATAGCAAAGGGTGGGGGCACTTGTTTCCAGTTCAGGGCAGGCCTGCAAAGAGTAGGACTGTGAGTATTCTCATTCCAGGTGAAAGTGGAGGAGCCAGGAAGCACCTGCCTCTCCCAGCTGCTCTGGGAGGTTCTGTTTGGCTCAGGGAATCCAGAGCAGCAGACAAGAGCTGCCTCAGAAACGAACAGGCTGTTTTCTGAAAATAGGACATTTGGTATCTTTAAAGGCAGTATACTCTGAGCTCCGCACGTTGAAAGGTAGCAAGTTTACAGAGATGTTCAGGGCTGAATGAAGGGTTCACAAACTTATACCATCGAGCCGTCCCAAACTCCATGTTTATGGGCCCAAATCCTTTCATCTTAGGATCTCAAAGCACCTTACCTGGCATTAAGGGTGATTACTTCAGCTGTATATAGAGAAAATAGAGACAGGAGAGAGAACAGAGCCTGCGGGATGAGCTAGTTAGGGGATAGTGAGCTGTGAATAAAACTTAGGGCTGGAGGAGACCTTGAGACACTATTGGAAATTTGATGGGATTTCTTTTTTTCTTTTCCTTGTGAAGCTTGAAATTAAGAAAGGGGAGATTATGTGCTTTTGGACCTGAATTTCATTTTTCATTCTTCAAAATATCACCAGTGAAATAATCCTAAAGTGGGGGTTAGATGATTATTAAGAAACCTGAAAAGCAAGCATATTCTACCCTTTGAATAGTTTGTGATATAAAAGAATAAAGAATACACTGCTTCGTTGTTTACACACCAATTCTAACCCCATTAATTTAGTGATAAAGCATCAGCGAGAGATCCAGAAGATATATCTGTGAGGATAAGCAACAAATCTGAAAAAATAAAAATGAAAGCTCAGAGTCCAAGAATCAATAATTATATCAAATAAAGAAGAGTGGTGGTGACAACTCTGTATGCATATTATATAGGCCAACTCATTTCATCCTCACAATATCCTTTAGAGGTGGGTATCATCATCTCCATTTTACAGGTGAAGAAATTGAGGTTCAGAGAGTTTATGACTTATTTAAGGTCACATGGTAAAGAAGAGGAAGAGTCAGGATTTGATTCCAGGTTTACTTGACTCTGAGGTCCATGTTCTTTTTATTCCACCATGGGTGAGTTCTGATTTGAGGCTAAAGATAAATGCTATTAGGCTTTTAAATGTGGTTAGGACAACAAAAAACGTAAAATATTTTGGAATAAACTTAACAAGAAACGTGCAAATCCTATATGAGGAAAACCATAAAACACGTCTGAGAGACACAAAAGTAGACTTGAACAAGTAGAAACACATCCCCTCTTCTTGGATAGGATATCTCAATATCATCAATACATTGGTTTTGTTTAAGTTAATTTATAAATTTGATGTAATCACAATAAAAATGCTAACATGCATTTTTTTCTGTAGCTAGAAAAGATGATACTGAAAGTTCACGCAGGGAAAATAAACATGAAAGGATAGCTTTATATGTGTCAGGGGTGGGTGTGTTAGGGAGGGTGGAAGGAGGGACAAGGTCTACCAGATATTAAAACACACTACAAAGTCTCTATAATTAAAATAGTATAGTACTGAAACATAAAGTAACAGACCAATGAAATAAAATAGAAAGTCCAAAATAGAAGCAAATCAAATACATATAGAAATTTAGTGTGTATGATAAAGCTGGCATCTAAAATCACTGGGGAAAAGATAGATGTTTTAATTTATAATGAGAGACAAATATATAGGCATATAGTAAAAGATAAAACTAGATCCATACAATGCGCAAGAATAAAGTTTGGATGGATCAGAGGGAGAGTGGAACTTCTGGCTGTGGTGGCATCAAGAAATTGGTATATTTTTTTCACTCTAAATAAGTATAAAACTGGAAAAAATTGTAAGAAAAATCATTTAATGGATTTAGAAATCAGCCAAAGGCAGAAAAAATATTGGGAAGCATTTATTCCTAAAATATTACTAGAGCTTAAAAAGTTACTGGAGTCTGCAACCTACTTGCTGAGGCTGCTGTCACCCTCCCACCACCATTCCTGCATCCACACACAGGTCTGTTGGCAGGAATTGTAATTTCACTGTTGTGGAATTGGCTGGGACAAACTGCAGCTTTGCTGCCAAGGAGGTTGAACTCAATAAGAGGCAGAGGGCAAAAACTCAGGGTCTAGTCAGTAAAAGTACAAAAGTATAAAATGAACAGGGAAAACCTACAACTCTTGCCTACCTGAGATTGTGGTTCCAGGGCAAGTAGGGGCAAGTGGTGGCTCAGTCAGATATTTAAGGGGGAACTCTGGAAATGAGAGTCATAGAAGAGCTATGTAAGCTCTCCACCTACCCTTGACTGACTGTGAAACTAGATGCATGCTCAGGAGAGCCTCAAGAGAGTCCACTAGAAAATGAAAGTTAAGGCAGACTTGAGAACTGGGTGAACTTTGAACTCTTCCTAACCTATACATAGATAAATCAGTAGTGGGGTAGGTAGAAGCCTTAAGGGATTGAGGTGTTTGAGAACAACCTCTACTCAAATCATTGGTTGTCCACTAAGCTATATAATCCTTAGAAAGTCAGGTTAAAAAATGAAGGTAGGAATAAAAAAAATTGATGAGAGATGTTAGTGTTTGCTAATCATAACAGAGAGAAATTCTGCAGCTGAAGTCCGGACAAGGTACTCCCTTCCACTAAAAGGGGAAAAAAACCCTCAGGAAAAAAAGCAGAATCCAGAGTTGTTACAAAATATTATCTAAAATGACATTTCCAACAAAAATTATGAAACATGGGGCTGTCCCCATGGCTGAGTGGTTAAGTTCACGTGCTCTTCTTTGGCGGCCCAGGGTTTCACCAGTTTCGGATCCTGGGTGCAGACATGGCACCACTCATCAGGCCATGCTGAGGCAGCGTCCCACATAGCACAACCAGAAGGATCTACAACTAGAATATACAACTGTGTAATGGGGGGCTTTGGGGAGAAGACGAAAAAAAGAAGATTGGCAACAGATGTTAGCTCAGATGCCAATCTTTAAAAAAAAAAGAAAAAATTATGAAACACGCAAAGAGACAGGAAAGTGTGATTCATATTCAAGAAAAAAAGAGAATTAAGTAGAAATGGATTCTGAGTGGGCTGAGAATATTAGATTTAACAAACAAAACTTTAAAGAGCTATTATAAATAGGTTCAAAGGATTAAAGGAAACTTTTTCCAAAGAATTAAAGGAAAATATAGTGACAATGACTCAACAAATAGAAAATTTCAATAGCAAAAACTTATGGAACCAAATGTAATATTCAGGATTGAAAAATATAATAATTTTAAAAATTACTAGATTTTCTCAATAGCAGATTTGATATAGCCATAGAAGGAACCAATGAAATAAAAAATAGTTCAATAAAATTAAGTTCAAAAGCAGTAAAAACCGTTATTGAAGAAAAATTAACAAAGCCTCAGAGACCTCTGGGACAATATCACACATACCAACATATCTGTAAAGGGAGTCCCAAAATCTTTGAGACGAGAGGAAAAAGAAGAGCGAATACTTAAAGAAATAATATTGAAAACTCCCCATATCAGATTTAAAAGATGAATCTACAGATCCGAGAGGCTCAACTAACCCCAAGTAGAATAAATACAAAGAGAACTGTACCTAGACACATAGTCAAAGATAAAATCCAAAGACAAAGAACATCTTGTAAGCAGCAAGAGAAAAATGATTCATCATATCAAAGGAACAACAACTTAATTGGCTGACTTCTCATCAGAAAAAATGAAGGTTATAAGGTAGTGTAATGACTTATTTTAAAGTGTTGAAAGTAAAAAGTGTCAACCAAGAATTCTGTATCCAGCAGCACTATCCTTCAAATATGAAGACAAAAATAAAGTTTTCCCAAGATAAACGAAACAGAGAATTCATTCTCTGAGTGAATAGGGTAGAGTAGCAGACCTACTCTTGTAGGTCTGCTGACCTACTCTACAAGAAATTCTAAAAAACTCCTTCAGACTGAAAGGAAGTGATATCAAATGTTAATTGAATACGTAGGAAGAAATGAAGAGCGCTAGAAATGGTAAATGTGTGGGTAAAGGATAAAGGACAGTGGAGGAAACTGAGCTATATTGGAGCAAACTTGCTGCATTCTACTGGAATTAAGACAATATTAACTTGAATTAGATTATGATTGATTGAAGAAATATAATGCAATACTTAAAGTGACCACTAAGAAAATAACTTAAAAACTATAACTGAAAATAAAATGAGCAACTGAAATGGTACACTAGAAGTATTTGTCTAATATAACAGCCACTAAAGGTGGACCAGAGAAACAAAAGGAAACAGAAGATGTATGGAAAATAAATAGCAAAATGGCACACATAAATCCAATCATATCAATAATTACACTAAATGTAAATGGATGAAAAACTCCACTTAAAAGGCAGAGCTTGGGGCCGGCCCAGTGGCTTGGTGGTTAAGTGTGCACATTCTGCTTAGCTGGTCCAGGGTTCACTGGTTCGGATCCCAGGTGCAGAAATGGCACCACTTGGCACGCCATGCTGTGGTAGGCGTCCCACATATAAAGTAGAGGAAGATAGGCATGGATGTTAGCTCAGAGCCAGTCTTCCTCAGCGAAAAGATGAGGATTGGCAGCAGTTAGCTCAGGGCTAATCTTCCTCAAAGAAAACAAAAGGCAGAGATTATCAGATTGGATTTCAAAAGCAAGATACAACTCTATGCTATTTACAAGAGAGCCACCTTAGATTCAAAGATACAAGTAAAAAGGAAAGAATATCCCATGCAAACAATAACTATAAGAGAACTGGAGTGGCTACAGATAATATTAGGCAAAGTAGACTTGAAGGCAAGAACTATAACTAGAGAGAATGAGGGAAATTTCATAATGATATAAGGGTGAATACATCGGGAAGATATCACAATTATAAACACCTAACAACAGAGCCCCAAAATACGTAAAGCAAAAAATGGCAGAATTGAATGGAGAAATAGACAATTCAATAATAATAGTTGCAGATTTCAGTACCACACCATCAATAATAAATAGAACCAGACAGAGAATTAATAAAGATATAGAAGACTTAACCAGATATTTCTAGAGCATGCCATTGAACAACAGCAGACTACACATTATTTTCAAGTGAAAAATAGAATATTCTCTAGGGTAGAATTTATGCTAGGCAATAAAACAAGTCAATAAATTTACAAGGATTGAAATCATACAAAATATGTTCTCCAACCACAACAGAAATAAATTAAGAAATCTGTAACAGAAAGAAATTTTTCAAATGCTCCAATTTTGAAAATTAAGCACACTTCTAAATAACCCATGGGTCAAAGAAGGAGAAATTAGAAAATATCTTGAAGAGACTGAAAATAAAAATACAACATATCAAAAGTTTTAAGCTGCAGTTAAAGCAGTGCTTAGAGGAAAATTTATAGCTTTAAAATGCTTGTATTAGAAAGGAAGAAAGATCCAAGATCAACAATCTAAATTTCCACTTCAAGAAACTAGAAACATAGGAATAAATCAAACTCAAAGTAAGTAGAAGGAAAGGAATAATACATTTTCAATGAATAGAAAACAGGAAAACAGTAGAGAAAATCAATGAAAAAGTTGTTTCCTTGAAAAGATTTTTTAAAAAGATAAATCTTTAGCTAGACTGACTTAACAAAAAGAGAAAACACAAATTGTCAAGAATCATGAACTGAAAAAGGCACATCATTACAAATGTTAGAGGAATTAAAGGAATTATAAGGGAATATTATGCCAACAAATTCAACAATTTAGATGAAACGAGCAAACTCCTAGACACAAATTACCAAAACTGACTCAAGAATAAATGGAAAATTTGAATAGAAATACAAAGAGTAAAAAAGTTGAATTAGTCATTAAAAATCATCCCACAAAGAAAAACCCAGGCCTAGATGAATTGAATTCAGTCTACTGAATTCAATCAAATATACGCCAATGTTACACAAACTTCTTCAGAAAATAGAGGAGAAGAGAACCCTTCTCAGCTCATTCTTTGAGGCCAGTATTACCCTGACACCAAAGCCAAATAATGACATCACAAGGAAAGAAAACTACAGAGCGTTATTCCTCATGAAAATAGAAGCAAAAATCCTTAACAAACTGAATCCAGCAAGATGTAAAAGGATTATGCACAGTGACCACATAGGGTTTATTCCAGGAATCCAAATGTATTAGAGACTTGCATTTGAAAAACAAAACTACACAACTGCTAGAATACAACATGGGTGAATTCTGTTATGACCTAGGTATATGCTTATTAATTCTGCTTTGAACTTTGATTGTAAAATCCAGATGTATTAAAAGAAAAGATTGATAAATTTGACTATCTCAAAATAAAAAAGAAACTTTTCAATGATAAAAAGGAAAAAAATGCATGCAACTTAACTCTCCTAATAAAAGAAATTAAAATTGTACTGAGAGATCATTTCTCACCCTTCAGAAATAGTGTTGGAAAATAGGAACTCTCATTCATCGCTAGTAGGAGTGTGAAATGATACAACCTCTACTGAGGGAATTTGGTAATTAACAAAACTACCTAAATATTTACTTTTGATCTAGATATCCCTTAATATACACCTATTTACTAGGTTATTCATTACAGTATTTTTGTAATTACAAGATATTGGAAAAAGCAGACTGGTTGAATAAACTATAGTACATTCACATAATGTAGTACTATGCAGTTGTATAAAAAGAGTAAGGAAGATCTCTATAAACTAACATGGAATGATTTCAAGGCTATATTGTTAAGTTTACAAAAAAACTTGTGGAAGAAAGCAAATATGGATATGGAATGGGGAAGGCAAGGAAGAACTCTGTGATTTGGTTGGATTGAAAGAGCAGCTATTAGTATAAACTCATTCTGTCTATCTCTCCATCTCTGTCTCTCTCTGTCAGTCTTTATCTTTCTATCTATCTGTCCGTCTGTCTTCATCTATCTATCTATCTATCCTACTTCTGCCTGCTGGAAGGGCCTGAAAGCAATGACTCCCCAGGACCAATCAGTACACTTAGAACCCAGATCTTATATTCCTCATTATTATTTCCCACTAAAAGAAACTAAGGCTCCTTGTAAAAATGACTGATTCCACAGTTGGGGCAGGAAAGATGCCAGGTGGGCCTGGAACATGTTGTGCTAGAAAATTAACTGCTAAAAAAAAAGATGAGGACATGTCAAAAAGAAACTGAGGGCTCCATTGACTGATGAATGGGTAAATAAAATGTGGTATAACCATACAATGAAGTATCACTCATCAATAAAAAGGAATGAAGTGCTGATTCATGCTACAACATGGATGAACTTTGAAAACAAAGTATGTAATAAATGAAAGAAGCCAGTCACAAGACACTACATATCATGTGATTCTATTTATTATGAAATATCCAGAATAAGGAAATCTATAGCGGTAAGAAGTAGGTTAATGGTTGTCTAGGGCTAGGAGGGTTGTGAGGGAACTGGTAGTGATTGCTAATGAGTACAGAGTTTCTTTTTGGGGTGAAGAAAGTATTCTACAATTGATTGTGATGATGGTTGCACAACTGTAAATATATTAAGACTATTGAATTGTGTACTTTACATGGGTGAATTGTATGGTATATGGATTATACTTCAATATAGCTGTTATGTTTGTATATTAAAAAAGACATTGGTGGCAGCTTGAAGGGATTCCTACCAGCCAAATTTGGGAAATTTGAGCATCCAGGTAAATTAGGACGGAAACGGATTATAACCTATTGAATAAAATAAGTATCCATGAGTCCGTAATGCTAGTAAATAAATAAATAAATTAGAAAGGAAAGCTCTTTTTACAGCAGAATGTCCACTATTAAAGATAGAAGAAATGATGCTGATAGAAAAGCAGCATTTTCCAACTATCATAGTACAAATTGACTCAAGCAAGTATCATCCATTATTCTAAATATGACAAGAGTGGGTTGAGGAAGTTCTAGGATTCAGGATACTTATGAAGTATCAACGTATCTCCTCACAATCACATATTAATTGCAAAAGGAAAATATTAAACATAGAGTGACAAAAATGAACAACTCTTTAAGCAAGTGATCAAAATGAACACAGCTGAATATGGGGTAAATGGATATATAGTGTCAGAAGTGGTGCCTGCAAATGTGTGTCTGAGAAGAGCACATTACTTATATAGTATCAGCCAAAAATATATACCATGAATCTACTCACGAGGAAACATCAAACACACTCAAATCAAGAGAAGTTCTATAAAATAACTGATGTGTAATCTTCAAAAATATCGATGACATGAATGACAGAGAAAGACTTAGGAAGTGTTTCAGATTAAAGAAAACTGACAACTAAATGCAATACGTTATCCTGGACTGGATCCTTTTCTGAAAAAAAAAATTACTGTAAGGACATTATTGGGACAATTGATGAAATTAGAAAACAATCTATAGTTAGATAAAATATATATTAATGTTGAAGTTTTGGAATTTGATAACTGTGTTATGTTTTATAAGAGGATATCCCTGTTCTTAGGAGAGATACATTGACATATTATGCGTTAAAGGGATATGATATATATAATTACTCTTGAATGGTTCAGAAAAAATTATTAAATATATACAACATATAATTTATATACTTATAAAGTATTAATTATTATCAATACTTTAATGATATATATGTATTAGAAATAATATATATGATATGATGTATATGTGTATATATATAGAGAGAGAATGATTAAATATGGCACAATGTTAAAAATATGGGTAAAGATTGTATGGAGGTTTTTTGCTGTTCTTGCAACTCTTCTGTAAGCTTGAAATTATTTGAAAATACAGAATTAACAACAAAATTAATGTGGCTAAAAAAAATATTCAAAGCTCTGTTAAGGCCTGCTCTGTATTATGTGTGAATTAGAGAATTAGATTGCCCTTTAGTCAAAAACCAGGGATACACAGCACTTTTCATGGACACTGGATTTTGAGATTTTTAATAACCCTTTTGGAAATAATCATTTTTCTTTTAAAATAAAACAATAGCAAAACTAATATACACACGTGGTTTATGGTGAGACCAACCCCCCCGGCCCAGTCTGGAGCTGCCCTTCCCATCCTCAACCTTGGCTCTGCTCCTCGGAAGCAATCCCTTTGGGCCCTTCCTGCATTTAGTCTGGCTCCCTTCATATGTTCTACGGCACACTGATATCACTCTCACCTCGAGAAAGTGTCAGTTGACTTCCTCCTGTGGTGAAGGAGGATGTAGTTTATTTATATTCTCATCCTCCCCTTTCTGTTCTTCTAGAAGAATGATGCCCCTGCTTTCAATTCCTTTAGCTTTTTCCTCCTCCAGCTTTTTTATATTGTTATACTGGATCATATCCATTGTTTCCTGGATCCCATAGCTTCCTCTTTATTTCCACCCATAATTTGTTGAAGTGCATCGTAAAGTAACTTTTAAGAGAGGATGCATGGAATGTTAAATTTCTGAGGTTTTGCATGTATCAAAAAACTTTTTTTCTAATTTCACTCTTGATTAATTAGTTTCCTGGATTACGAATAATTTTTCCTTAGCCTTTAAGATATTCTTCTGTTATAGTCTAGCATCCAGTGTTCCTGACGAGAAATATAGTGTCAATCTGATTTTTTTCTTTTGTAGGTAAACTTTTCTCCCCCTCTGGGTAGTTTTGTTAGCTTCTATTTAGGCTTGATTGTCCTGTTTCTGGATGTGGGTCAGTTTCTTTCATCCTCCTTGACACTGTTTTCTCTTCTAGGAACTCTCTCAATGGAATCTAGACTTTCTGAATTGACCACTGTCTCCTTTTTTCTCTCATATTTTACATCTCTTTGGTTTTTTTGTTCTCCATTCTGAAAGTAGTTCTTGACTTTATCTTCCAATGATTCTATTTATTTTTTCTGTGGGAAATTATATTTTTGATTTCTAAGAGATATTTATTGCTCTCTGATATTTAAAAATGGCACCCTGATCTTGTTTTGTTGAATTCCACTGGGGACATTTTCTTTTAATCTTGATGTTTCTTCATTATGAATACCACTGGGGACATTTCTTTTAATCTTGGTATTTCTTCACTATGCTATAGGCTTTGCTTGTCTGCTCATTTTTTGATTGAGACTGGGAAAAGGCTGACTGGGAACTCGGTACTTGTCTGGGCTTCTTGACTGGCAGCTTTCCTTAGCATGTGGAGTCTTGGGAGCCCTTATCCTACGGGCTGCCCAAATGCCCAAATGAGGAGGACTTTGCTCAGGGACCCAACCCTTCACAAGAAAGGCTCTAGTCCTCCCCACATAGTTTGTTCTAATTCATTAGAAAAAGAGACTTTCTTTTTTACTTCTTTGCTTGGGGCAAATGCTAATATCCAGTATTCTGTAAGTGAGAGTGGAGGTAAATTGTTCCATAAACATACCTCTAATCTTTACTCCATTCTGACTCCAAGTTCCATTGTACTTGTCCCCCCTGGAGTTTTGCCTGAAATTTAACTCCTTCCTCGTCTGTAGCCGACTCTAAGTGTATTCTAGGCTGTAGTTTCATCTGTGGTCAGTCAGTACTTACCAAATGATTTCCTTCTCCCTTTGTTGAGTACTCTGGTCTGCTGATGGCTCCCTGCTGTTCTGCTGTTCTGTTTGATCTTTAATGAGGTCTTGGGAGGAATAAGACATATATTCTGTCTACTATCTTTGGGAATAAGTTTTTTTTTTTAATGTTTATTTTCTTATTCTTTTTTTTTTAAAGGAAGATTAGCCCTGAGCTAACTGCTGCCAATCCTCCTCTTTTTGTTGAGGAAGACTGGCCCTGAGCTAAGATCCATGCCCATCTTCCTTTACTTTATATGTGGGACGCCTACCACAGCATGGCTTGCCAAGCAGTGCCATGTCTGTACCTGGTATCCAAACCGGCGAACCCCAGGCCGCTGAAGCAGAATGTGCGCACTTAACTGCTGCACCACTGGGCCAGCCCCTGGGAATAAGTCTTAATTATCAACGTTTTGCTAACAGGGGTCATTGCTCAAGTTCTCTGCCTCTGGCAATGCCACCATTGTGCGTTTGGACTAATCTTTATTTTAAATTTAGATATGGCAGTTCCACAAATATTTTTTTCTAGCACTCTATAAATGCATTCTGTTTTTAATTTTCCTAGGTATAAACCTACTCATCTCCCTCTGAGCCATCACAGCTGATTGTATGAAGCTTGGCCAGGACTCAAGGAAAACCAATCTATAGATGTGACAGCAGCCTATGAGGTGACTTTACCTTGCTTTACCTGATCAGACTGATGGCGACTAAACTGGATCATTTATTCTCTACTGCGTAGTTAGTTGATAGGTAAGAGGGTGAATGTAGTCAGCAACACATGGAGAGAAGCAAACACAGACACAAGCTGAGTCACATTAATGGTGAGGCATTAATGAATGACAAAACAAGACCAAGTGTCTTGGGACCCAAGTGACCTTTATCTAGTCCCGGACTCTATTAGTTTGGGTTGTGCCATGGGCCTGTTCTCCCATGACGTCTGGCTGGAAAGTGTTTCGTGATTTCTGTGAGACCTGGCCGATGGCTGGAGGTCTTTTGTCCTTAGTCCTGCCTGCATTCTAATCACTAGCCTCCCAGTGCTTGGGAATACCATAGAAAAGTTTTAGAACTCGAGCCAGAGTGAAACAAACCCAAAGGCACTCTTCAAAGGCCCCGTGGTTCATGAAACTTCCACTGCAACCCCAGGGATCTCTCCTTCCTCTAAATTTACAGAGCACTTTGAATATTATAGACAGTCCTTACAGGACATGCCCCATGCCCCGTATTTTGACTTTCACACCTGTCGTCTTATTCTGACAGGATTAGAAGAGCACGAGGACAAAGCCTTACACATGATTGTGACCTCCATCGTGCCTGGAGTAGGGATGACACATGGGAACCATTCACCGAATGTTTACTGAATCAGTGAATGAAAAGATGGAAGGGCAAGAAAAGGAGGGAGCAGTAGAGGGAAAGATTTTAATTAAATGCGTATGGGAATTTCTTTCTAGCTATTCTTTATTCCACTAAGCACATGGATGCATGAATTCATTTAACAAACCTTTTCTGGGGCATGTTTGCTGTCTATTAAGTGTTATAAATACAAAGAAAGATAAGAAAGCTACAACCTTCCTTCCTAAGGGATTCTAAATCAAATGTGAAAAAGGGAATTATAAAGTAATAATTACAATAAAATAAATGTTGTGTTCTGATAGTTCTCTGAAAGTAAAAGAGAATCTGATGTATAAACAAGGAAGTCTTCACCAAAGGGGAGGAGAGATTAATTTCCTACTGTATGTCTGCCCTCTGCATGGATTAACTCAGTTGATTCTCAGAGTAAGGTTTTCGTGGTCTATATACATCATTTGTTTCTTATAGGGGAAGAAATCAGGCTCAGGGGAATTTGGGCTGTGCCCTGGGTCCCACAGCCAGAAAGTGATGGAGACATAATTCCATCCAGCTCTTCTAACTTTAAACCCTCCTGCTTTCTTGAGTGTCGGATATCTGCCACAGGTAACTGTCTCCCAGAGCTTAACCCTGCTCAGACATAAGATTGGAGGCCAGAAAACAGAGGGTTTGATTTAAAAAGATTGTTCTGACTGTAACTAACACCCTTGGGACCTTTAGGGGAAAACAAACCCGCTGTTTATTGGCCTCACAAGACTCTTTTTAGCCTCAGCAGCTGGTTTCTGTTCTAAGGAGGGCTGGTTTGCCCATCTTGCACCTGGCCCTCAGACCCACGCGGCCGGGCCCCAGCTGCTGGGCCCAAAGGGAGGTGCATACACAGGCTCCAACCTGCAGCTCACCCGGCTGCTCTGGACCTGGGCTTTGCATCAGCTCTGCCTACAGGGCTTTGCTTAATTATTGCAAATCTGCTGACTCTGGGTTTTGGAGTTTTTCTTAAGTACTGGATATTTAAGTTCAGCAAGAGGCCTGGAAGAAGGATTGAATCTTTGGCAATGTCAGTACCAAAAGCAATCGGCAATTACCAGGCCACAGTTGTGCTGGAGCTAATCTGGAGCTCAGCCTGGCTCCAGGAGAGGAAAATGGAGACAGATATAAGAGGAGGGGGGCACTGGGAGCCCTGAGGGACTCCAGAGCCATCTTTTGCTACCGGTGAGCAAACATCCAAACACCCAAGTGTAAGGCAAGGGCCTAGCAGTGACAGGAGGGAGACACAGGCCCCAAGTGCTAGTCTAAGGGACGCTGCAAAGATGCCAACCTTTGCAGAGTGTGGCAGAGAGAAAGAGAGTGCAAACACATCACATTGCCCTTGAGCATCATGTGCTTTTCTTCCTGTGCCACAGAGCAGAGAGAACACTTCTGAGAGGGCACAGCTGCCCATGCCCTTCCTGACAATTTGCCCTCAGGGTTCGTCTCTTCAGGGTAACCCTCTTGAGCATATCATGTTCCATCCCCTACCCTACCTCTTATGAACGCTCTGAATGAATGATGGATGAGTATGTCCCAGGTTGGAAGAGAGAAGCTCACGCTGCTCCAGGGAGGGCAGACATGTATGTAGAGGTTAGGAGCACAGGCTTGAAAATCAGAACAAGCACTTTTCCAGCCCTACCGCTATCACTTTCTATCTGCAGGATTTGGCCAAGGAAGTTAGTTTCTCTAAGCCCCAATGATCTATAAAATAGGGCTAATGCTACCTACCTAGTAGTTTGTTGTAAGATTAAATGAGATAACATTTAAAGGGCGCAAGATATGGAGTAAGCACTCACTGAATGGTGCCTATTGTATGAGTAAAGGACCCTTAGTCTCACCCCATGAATAGGCTCAAGAGACTCCTTTATCCTCAGTGGACTGTCTGCATGAACCCATACCTTCTTCCAATTCCTGGGTTTGGATGGGTCTTACTGATCCTAAAATACTCAGATTAAGCATTTCGTTCTCTGGAACTTTCCTTGACCCCTACTAGGCTGAGCCAAATGTCCCTCCTCTGAGCTTCATGGTTTGCTTATATCCTACATTGTTTTGAAATGATCTGTTTATATATTTTTCTCTCCCACTAGAGGGCAAGCTCCAGGGTGGCAGGGTTTCTATTTTTCTCTTTATATTCAAGCATCACTCATAGTGTGTGGCATAGAAAGGTCCAATATGAACATAACCGAATTCAGGGTCTAAGTTTGTCCCTTTTTACAGGTCGGGGCCAGGTGCTTGCTGAAGGAAGTAGGGTCGACAGGATCAACCACATCTTTGACAGAACAGGATCCAAAGGGGAGTGAACTCTTATTCCTGCATACTTTGTCTGACCTGGCAATACCTGTGGGGGCTTTGGCAGATCTAAGCTATTAAAGGGAAGAGAACAAGGGCTCCACTTTTGGAGTCAAATTGTCTGGTTGGGATCGCAGTTCCATCAAATGGCCATTCACCTGGCTCTTTAAACCCTATTTTCTGTATTATACCATGTGGCTAATAATAACACCTATTTTATTGTTGTTACAAGGATTAAATGAGACTATCAGTATAGAAGCAGTTTTCAGAGTACTTGGTACATAGCAGGTGATCCATAAGTTATATCAATTATATAAATGTTGCTAATTTTTTCTGAATGTCCCAGGTCTGCCTCTGGAGCCTCAGAGAGTTGAGGGGAAAGAGGGATGAAGGAGAATCCTTGGATATAGGCTAATGTGGCCTAGAAAAAGATCTTCTCCTCTCCCGGTTTATGTTCGTTAAAATACTCAAAACATTTTACTACGTATCTAAGGGAATTAGCCATGTGGAGAGAGAAAAATAAAATCAACAACAGTGAAAAGAATGATCCTGCAGTCAGGATGTCTGAGTTCTGGTCTAAATCCCATGACTGCTCAGTTTTATAACGTTGGGCAAGTTCCATAAACTCTCTGGGTCTCTGCTTACTCATCTGTCAAATAAAGGAATTGGGGAGCCTGTCCAATGGCTTAGTGATTAAGTTCACACAGTCTGCTTTGGTGGCCTGGGGTTCACAGGTTTGGATCCTGGGCGCAGACCTACACACTGCTCATCAAGACATGCTGTGGTGGCGTCCCACATATAAAATAGAGGAAAATTGGCATAAATGTTAGCTCAGGGACAATCTTCCTCACCAAAAAAAAAAAATAAAAAATAAAGGAATTGGCCTGTAAGCTCTTTTTGGATTACAACCACCGTTGATTCTAATATCTAGCCAAACTGAGTTGAAACATTTTTTTTCCTTCTTGTCTACATTTACTTGCTACCCTACCCAGTTGGCTGGGGGCTATAAAGTGATTAATAGGCAAAGCACACATCACCAGACAGGCTTTTTGTAAAAGGAATTGATGGCTGAATAAATACAAGATATAACTAGCACTGTATGTTTAAGTGCTTAAGTTTAAGAACCCGAAGATTTCTGGGACAGAGGTAGGGGAGAGGTGAGAGTGGGCATGAGAAATACAGAGCTTTCTCAGAATGCAGAGCATGATTATGCATGCGTATGCATGGGCCCCTCTCTAAAATACAAGCAGTGACTGAATAAGGCAAAGTTTTCCATCTCAGGGAAGAGAGAACCAAGAGCAAATCACAATGATTGATTATACATAACCAAAGGGTTGTCTGATGCAGGAGGGCAGAGAGCTGTCTAATGGAGGAGGGCATAGCCTCCCATAGCACTCCAAGGGAGAACGATGACCAACAGGGCAAATTGCAGATTTCAGTGTAAGGTAAGAAAACTCATCCATTTCATTAAAAGCAAGGGTTGAGAAACTTTTTCTATAAAGGAACAGATAGTAGATATTCTAGGCTTTATGGGCCATACAGTCTTTGTCATGATTACTCAACTCTGCCACTGGAGTGTGAAAGCAGCCATAGACAGTACATAATAAGCGTGGCTGTGTGACAATAAAACATTATTTACAAAAGCAAGTGGCAGGCCAGATTTGGCCCGTGGGCCATAGTTTGCTGAGCCTGGCATTAGAGGACCACCTATAGGATTGTGTAGCTGTTGGAAGTAGGTAGTAAGTACCCCCCCTACCTCAACACCACAGGGAGGACAGGGTTCCAGTAGAGGTTGAAAGACCTTCTTAATAGTGCCAAGGTGTATATCTCTGTCTTGGGTAGGGGTTCTGATTAGCTGGCCTGTGGGGTCCCTTTTAACACTAAATCCCACACTTCTTAGAGGGTGGACATAGAGTGAGACCGTGCAGTCCTAAGTATCTGTGAGGGGACAGAAGACCTCAGAAGGGGAAGCTGGGGCTCATAAGACAAACTCCACAATTGGCCTGGGGCTGCTACAGTCTAGTTTGACACTTTCAACTTTGAGTCCTTTCTCTTTGGAGGACCATCATCTGGGAAGGATTTTCTGTTCTTATAATTTTGTTAGATTTGAAGGGGATCTCATGGAGATGGTCAATTACTAATATATAGATGGGAAAAAAAATTCTTTCTTCTTTCTTCTGGTATTTTGGTTCTTTCCTCACCCCGTTTGCCAACAAACACACACACACACACGCACACTTTTTTTACCACTCACTAGCTGTGTTTACATTTTCGTGCAGACCAGGTGAATATAGAACAGGCATCTAAGAACCCAAGAGAAGCACAGGCTGAGTAGAAAGCTGCAGCTCTGTCTCACCCCCATGGCCTCCTCTTCGTGGTTTGCTCCCCCTGAACACCATGCCGTTTTTGAATTTCCTTCATAATCTGTTCAGTCTTCCTGAAAAATATAGCATTGTTTGGAGGCAGAAGGAGGGCTTTGGGCTTGCTGGAAGGAATATTAAGTGTACACACACGAGGCTACTGTTATCTGACTCCAGGCCACCTGGCACTGCTGCACATGGAATGTTAAGACACTGGGATCCTCCAGGGGCTGCAAGCAGCTTATTGTGGATCCTGTAACAGCCCACTGATAAATTGAGTCCTTGTAAAGCCCAGCTCAGGTGGAGCCAGGCAGGATTGTAGCTCTTTGCCTGGCCATTCCCTCCAATCAAGAGCCAGTTAGGCATCCTGCAGACTTGGACTGAATTATCTTTCAGTCTTGTGGCATGACTGACTGCAGACTTCTAAGACCTGGTCTGTGGGATACTGGCATTTCTGCTATTTCAGCATCTGTAGCATGTCAGAGTAGAAACTTCATGGGAGTACGAGTCAAGACCATTTGGGTTCAAGTCCTGGCTTTGTCTCTTAGGAGATATGGGGCCTTGGGCAAGAAATGGAAATTTAAAAGTAACATAAAGTAAACCTGTTTGGAACAGTACAGTGGATTCTCTTTATTCACAGTAATGTTCTATAAAATTGCTGGGAACACTGAATTAGCAAATATTGAACCAGTGCTCCTGGAGGAAATACAAAGTTAGGTTCCTGCAAGCCTCTGGTCACACTAGTTTAATAGTCTGTCAATACATAATCCTGTCTTATGTCTGTTTCGTTTAAAGGCATCTTATTTAATGTACATTGTTGATTCCTTAACACTGAACTCCTGGCCAGCAGCTCTGTAACCCATGCCTGAATGAAGCCTATCTGACACACACATTTTTCCTGCCTTCTTACTGTGCAGCACTCCAGACTACACTTAGGGAGTATTTTAAACAGTGAAATCACCAACACAAAGCACAGAAGTGTGAAAAACATGTCATTAAATAGATGACAAAAAGGGCACTGGCTTTTGGTATGAGAATTGAAACAAAAAGAGCATCACCTTGTTTGACCTCAGCTGGGCACATGCACAATAATTTTCTCGCTGCTCTGTGCGTATCTGAGAACGACCATGAAAGCACTGTAAGAATTGATTTTGGAGTTACAAATAAATAGTGAGTAGGAGAATTTGCAAATATCAAGTATGTGAATAATGAGGATCAACTGTATTTGAGAGTCATCATGAGGATCTATTGTGATAAAGTCCAAAAGACTCCATCTAGTGTGCAAAGCCCTCCAAGATCTATTCCCTGCCTGCTTTTCCAGCCCTTTCTGCTGCTGCTCTGTGACTCACACCCCATTTTCCAGGCATCCTTGCTGCTCTCTGATTAGGGAATGCTGTTTCTTGCCTCTGTGCCATTGCACACAGTATTTTCTGCCTAAAATTCCTCTTTGTCCTCACAAAGGTAAGCTATTATTCTACTCAAGGGATGCCAATAGGTAGGAAACCTGGGCTTCCACAAATATGTATATTTGGCTCAGAATAAAAGGGTTTGATTTTCTTTTGGCATTTTTTAAATTAAGATTATGATAGTTAACAACCTTGTGAAATTACAGTTGTACATCATTATTAGTCATGTTGTAGGTACACCACTTCACCCCTACTGTCCTCCCCCCAGCCCCCCTTTCCCCTGGTAACCACTGATCAGTTCTCTTTGTCCATATGTTAACTACCACCTATGAGTGGAGTCATACAGAGTTCGTCTTTCTCTGTCTGGCTTATTTCACTCAACATAATACCCTCAAGGTCTATCCATGTTGTTGTAAATGGGACAACTTTGTCAAAAGGGTTTGATTTTTAAGATTTATTTTTTAAGGCACACGTAAGTCATGGGACAAACACATGAAAAATCTTCTTCGTTAAGGACCAGTTTCTTCTGATTCCCCTAATTGTCAGCTCTTACAAAATCTCAGTCCCTAGTGGATGCTATTAGGATCAAGGCTTGTGGGGAAATTCCTGCTTCATTTTTCCAGGCTTTTATACTCAAGATTTAGGGAACCCTCACTCCCACCCTGTGGTTTCCACCCTTGATCTAAACTTTTATCATATGAGACTCTTCAGAATGGTAACATTGGAACAGCCATCACCAAAATAACATCAGAAATCAAAGCCAACCCTTTATGTCTCAGAATGATAGTCCAGCCGTCAGACATGGTCACTCTAGGTCAGGGCTGGACTTCCTGGAGATGTGGACCAGTAATTCAGCGAGTCCCCTGAGTGTGGATCCCAGGTAATTGCCTCCGAGCAGCTTGGCTAGATGTCATTGCCAGCTGGGTTTGGACTCCCATCTGCTCTGCCTACCCCTTGAACATGCTTGCTCTGTTCCTGCCTTGTTTCATGCCTGCCTCTATCTGGCCTTGGGGCTTATTTCCATGTTTGTTTCATCTTCACTCCAGCCAGCTATTTCCAGCTGCTCCTGGCTTCTCCTACCTGCATGAACTGTCTTTCTGCCATCCCTCCTGCCAAGGCTCTGACAGTGCCATCTGATTCCGAGAAGTGGTGGCACCAGATAATGAGAGAATGATGAGTTCAAAGTTAAGCAGACATGTGTTTTGGCCCTGTTCCCACCTCTCATTATCTGGGTATTCTTTGCACATCTTTTATTTTTCTGTGCCCCAGTTTTCCCATCTGTAAAATGAAAAGGTTGACTAGATCGCTGAGGGCTTTTCCAGCATTCACATTTTATGATGCTATGAGTCTTGGAAAGGAGATGGGTGGGATGCACCTGATTTGTCCACTGGCGCATAAACTACCTTTGACTAGCTCCAGGGCTAATGAAAAATCTGCTCCATGACTGTTTGGTTGAAAAAGTTCAGCCTGTAGATCTATATTTCTCCAGGCTTAGTGATGACAACACCCCTGTGAGTGCTGTCGACAAAAATGAAAATTAGGCAAAAGCAACGACAGTATGGAGGGTGCATTATTTGGTTTTCCAAGTAATCTCACATTCACTCATTACTCCTCTTTTGGAGGAGAAAAACCTCTCAGGGTGTCAGAGAAAGCCTTACTGCTCACTTTTCTAATGCTGCTTGGTGGTTTAGAGATTGACTCAAAAAGGAAACGCAAGCAACCAAATGCCCATGAATCAAGGGAAGAGAACGTTCACTAATTAGGGGTGTTTGTAATTTAAAATGAGGACACATAATGATAATGATGAGGATGGTGGTGGTGATGGTAACACTAGCAATAGCCAGCACATACAGAGCATGTGTATTATGTGCTAGGGCCTGTGCTAAGTGTATACACATACTATTTCATTTAATCCTCAGAGCCATGTTGTATAATCCAAGGTCATACTAATGTATAAACAATGATGTTGTATAAACAACAAACCCAGACCTGCTTAGGGGACAATAGTAATGTCAGTAATAATAGTATTTTACATTTACTCCCAGTTTATAAGCCATTGCTCATCTGTGATACCTTTTCTGTTTTGACTTTGGCCACAACCCTAAGACCTGGAAAGAGTGGATATATCTCATGTTATAGACAAGGAAATTGAGACTAGTAAAGGTAAATTAACAGGCCAACAAATACCTAAGAAAGAATGATGAAGATCGCTTCAAGGGGATTGCATTGGGGTTTTGAGAAAGACAATCCCATCTTTGCAATTTTTACAAGAGAAAGAAAACAAAGTGTTTTCTCTTAGACGCGAAAGCATTTGCTTAGTTGTGTGCCCTTTGGCTCTGTTGAAACCTGATTTGGAAATATTTAAGACTGAAAAGTTCCCAAAATTCTTTAAAAAGAAAAATGTTCCCCTTCCCTTCTGTGACCCTGGGCTTACTGATTTTTCTGTCTGTTTTTCTGACCTGGTGAGACTCTGGCCTTGTCTGCTCAAAGCTCATTCCTTGGGTCAGTGGAGGGAGCTTTGTGGTATCATTGCAGCTACTGCTGCTCTCTGCCCTTCAGTGATGGCTGTTTTTTCTGATGAGTTTTTCTTTGAAATCATTGACCTTTGAAATTCTAGGGCTGCTTAATCTCCAATCTGTGTTGCCTTGGCTGCGGCCAACCCTTAACCCTGGCCCTATGCAGACTGCGGCGATGGACAGTGGAGTCTGAGACTGAGGCCTTCCCTTCTCCGCGCTGCTTTCAATCCCCCCAAGGTCAGCCAGACGGCTCAGACAAGAATAAAAGATGATCTCAGTGTGCTTGCTTCCAGTTTCTACACTCAAGAACTTTATGAACTCATTCTTTTAATCTTTCTTCACATTTCTGCCTTGTCTCAGCTTGGTACCATATGCCCTTCTGAGTAACTTTCTTTTTATTTCATCTTCTAGGTCATTCATAAGGATGTTAATCATTTAGAAGGATGGGAGCTTTCCCTACCTGGAGAATGCTTTTTCCTGAACTCATTGAAAGTCTGTTTGATTTGCCCAGAACTAAGAAAATAAAATCTAGACTAAGTGGGAAAATATTGTGTGTGAATAACATATTTATAAGCTCTGCGTGTTATGTCAAAATCCCCACATTGTGGAGAGGTCTGCTGGCTGCTCCCATTGGCAGAGTGGGTGGTTGCCTATATAGTGTGTTTTAAGGTTTGCTAGAAAAAGCTTCCTGCTTCTAAATATATTTCCTTGGATTCTTCTATTACAGATATATAATTTAGTGTTAAATATTGCCCTCTGTGTTCGTGTGATAGGGGTGAGAACCTGTTAAAATCAGAATAATCCTAGGGTGGTTTTCAGCTAGAATGGTGTTTGGGGTAACAGAGTCTGGACTGAGTTTTACCAGGTGTAGCAGATGCTTTCAGTACCCGACCCGTGCCTGTCTACAAGGGTCTTGCTGCTACTGCAGATGTCCCCAGTTTGGTCCTAGGGATTTTTCAGGTGATAGGAGCATGTTTGGCCTGTCTGCAGCGCAAGCCAGTGTGCTGGAGAATTAATGCCCTACAGAAACCACCCTCCTTCTAGGATGGATGAGATTTAATGCATGTGTACCCCAGCCCCTCTCCCTTCAGTGGAATAATTCTGGTGTGTGTTCTATTCATTCTCCCAGACTTCCCCAGTGGAACAAAGTTCCAGTTTCCCACTATGGTAATTGGCTTGATGACGCTGTTCTTGGCTTCCTTCCCTTCCTGTGTCACTTCCCATCCCCCTACTGGTGTTTCCTGGGATTACTTCCCAAATAAACTACAGTTGAAATCTAGACTCAGGCTGCTTCTGGGGAAACCCAGACTGAGACACCAGGTAACAGCAGGCACAATCCATGAGGCATGAAGGACCAGGCTGCTGCTTCCAGCTCTGCCATCTCCAGTCTGTGGTTTTCAATGTCATGATGGCAAGAGAGCTGCTGTCCCTCTAGGCCTTAGGTCCAAGTTTCAGGCAGTAAAAAGGAGAAAACAGCAAAAGCCAAGACAGAGACCAAAACCTTCTCCACCAGAAGCTTTGCCGTTTTAAACAAGAAGGGATGCCTTCTATAGAAAATTCTGCCTACACCTCTTTTGTCAGAATTAAGTCACCCCACCCCCACCCCAACTACAGTGGATACTGGGGAACTGAATGGTTTTAGCTGAGCATATTGCCCTCCCTAACAAAACTGCAACTCATTATAAAATAAAAGGAGCGTGGATATTGGGTAGGCAGTATTTATCACAGAAGTTAATGCCTTATAGTGTATTACTAACATCTAAGTGTGGCATGGTTTTATTAGATCCAGCCTACTCAAAGTATCTGAGTAGCAAGCATTGGCATCACCTGGGACCTTGTTAGAAATGCAGGATCTCAGGCCAACCCCAGACCTACTGTATCAGAAGCTGCTTTTTAACAAGAACCCCCTACCTTGTAATTGTATCAACAAACTTGTATGTTCTCGAGTTTGAGAAGCTTTGTCTTAAATGACTTTCCTTGGTGTCAAGATGAACAAGGGAATCCCTGGCTCTTGGTATCCTTTTCTTTGTCTTGCTCAGTGCCTTGTCCGTGGTAAATTTCTGCTGAATGATTGAATAACTCATGCCGACTCAAGGTTGGGGGAGAAGCTTCCTCCCTGGTCCCTCACAATCAAAGCGATTATGATCCCATCTCCTTTGCACAACCCTTGTCCTCCTTACTGCCCTCTGCATCCTTCTTGCCTGTATTATAGTCAGTTTTGAACTTCTCTCATTATTCTCTTGGATCAGAAAATTTAGGATCTTACCCATTCATCTTGGCATCCTTCATACCCCATCCCCTCCCAGCTGGGTGCTTTGCTAGGTTAAATTGAGCTGAATTAAACCTTCTTCTTTACCTAATTTCACCTTTGTTTTTATCATTGCTTTGACTATTTATTTCAATGTTCCTTTTCTTAAATTAAAGCAACTCCCACGACTAACAGGGTAGCGTTTTCTTTCTGTGGGTTTTCCTAGTATTGTTTGAAATGGCTATGGTATTTGAATAAAAAGAAAAGTATAGTGCAGAGGGTTCAAACATTTTGGGGCAGCAGGATTCTTTCTGCAAACATAGAAACTCAGTGTGTGCTCAGATTTGAGGCAAGTTGCTGTACTTAAATGAAGTGGGGAGTGGGCCAGACCCCCAGCCATAGGCTTCCCCACAGTGCCCCTCCTGACCCCCACAGTCCTTAAATGTTTTTGACCATAGTCTACTTGCATGAGGCAAAAGACTCCATGGCCTACCCATGCCGTCTGTCAGTGATGGATAGGAGTTGGCGAGGATCAAAAAGAATTGGAGAAAAACAAAATCAACAAATTGTGATAAACTTGTTGCTAGCAAGAAATACATATTGCATATTAGTCACATTGTAAAAGACGAAAGTGAGCATATGGAAGTCTGTATTTGCTAAAACAATGCCCTGTGATCTTAAAACAACCCAGTGATTTTATTACACTTTCTTTGATAGAAATTTCAAGTTATTCAAATGGCACAAGTTCACAGGCAGCACATTACAAATTAAATGTCCTTATAAAAGCAAATTAGCACAGGGATATAGATGATTAATGTTAAACTTTAATTAATGGAAAAATTATAGGCCTGAAATACTGTTAATACAACTATATATCACTACATACTGTAGCATTACCCAAATAATTGATAATTCTCTAAATTGATAATAATGAAGCTAAATGAACAGCAATTTATATATTTAAAAAATAAAAAGCTCTGAAAACCCTCACCAGCCCACAATAGTTGTGGTAATCTTCTTGCTAGTAAGAAATCACATGGAGTGTTATTTGCATTGTGAGTACAACTCACATTAGCACTGCAGACCTGGTGACAAGAAAGCTGACTTCCTCAAAGCTGTTGGAGCACAACTACCTATAAGGCATTGCATGAACAGGAAGGAGGAGCTGAGAAATGTTGCCAAGCTGTGCAGGCATCCTCTTTCAAGGATACCGAATTACACTCCTCTGCAAACTCTAATAATGAGATATTTTTAGTTTATGCATGCCAACATTTAATAACCTATATAACTCAATTTAAGGTGTTACTAAGTAGCCCATAGCCCCATGTCAAGATGAAAGCCTACAGAACAGCTCATCATTTCCGGGAAGAAAGGGAGATCTCTTGCATTTGCCAGGCTTTGAAAATCACTGTTGCAAAGAAGGCGGAGAGACAGGCTGGGAAAATGCTTTGCGTCCCTCAAAGGAGCTTTCTTCATTATGTTGTGCTGCTGGAGATAGAAGCTAAACTCACCAGATGGGCTCCCTTGATGGGCCAGGCGTGCGTTTGTGTCCCTGCAAACTCGCCTTGATGTAGTGTGACTTGTGGGGAAGTAACTGGCGGCAGTGGTGGAGGTTCGTTAGTGGAGTCCCTGAAGGCCCCAGGAGACATGTCAGCGGGATCGCTTCTGAGTGAGGGTTCCTTAATGGATTGAGCTGCTTTACTCTTTTGCTTAAAGACCAATTTAAAAGCAGTTCAGCAGTTCTGCCTCTTCTCACCACCCTTGACTCTGACCACAGGAGCTGCCTGTGGGTCTCCTCAGTGGCCCTGACTCTATGCACGTGAGCAGTAGATAGTTTGTAAATATGGTTGTTCATCTTCAGGGATGTTTATCCTTACCTGTGGCCATAACTCACGTGGGCTGTAGGGGAGACCTGCTCAGCATCATCAGACTATGGGGAAAAGGAAGAAGTAGGAAGAGGGCAGAGATGGGTATGGGACAATCAACCATCTCCCACAAAAATGGGAGCTGGCAGAGCAGTGATTGGGGCAACAAGGAGTGCAACAGATGCCATCTTGGCTCCTGTTAGCCTTAATATCTGAGGCAGTTCAGGAGCAGGTGTGTGGTTGTAAGACACTGTGGAATTAGAGCAGGCTTGTTCCATGGATATGGAGGTACAGAGCCAGCCTTGGGCACATTCTCTCTATAGCTGTAAAGGTCTCATTGTCATAGGCTCTCATGGCCCATTCCAGTAAAGGCTGATTTCTCTAAAGAAGAGTCCAACTTACCTCATCTAGTTCTGAGTTTAATGGACATGTCTTATCTACTTTCTACAGAATGTCTATTAGAATCTATCCAGGGATGATTTGGGTGTATCTCCATCTTCCCATAAATGCAGTGGAATCCTTGCAGACTCTGGGTCAAGATAGTTCAGAAATAGTGTTTATAGTGTTTATTCCTTCTAGGGTGGTCAGACCACACTTAAATAGCTCTAAGGACAGCCTGATGATTTAACTTGGACCTGAAAGAGTTGAGGAAGAAGAGTTGGACCTTCTAGGCCCTGGTGGGGGCGGGGGGTGCAGAGAGGGGATGGGAGATGGCGGGGCTTTTGTAACACTAATGGAACTATAAGGCGGCGATTCTCCTCAAATGTTGGTGTGCATAAGAATCAGCAGGTCTTGAGTAGAGCCCAGGATTCTAAGGTTTTAAGCAAGCCTCCTGGGTTATTGTTATGTTTCTTAGGAAACATTGCTATGAAGCGTGGTTTTACAGTCTGCACAGGGACAACATTAGTTGGTTTAGGGTCAGGATAGAGAATGTGTCTGAAATGGCTCTGGGGCTAGGGTTTAGCTATGCTTTGTGAGTCAGAGACAAGTAAGGACTTAGGAGGCTCAGGAGGGAGAGAGAGCTCAGATAGATCAATGATGTGTAAATAGGTTTGGGTTTGAAGATTTTGCAGGCACAGTTTCCTTTCCTTAAATGTTCCTTGAAAACTAGACAGGCCCCAATAGTAACTTCTCACTCACCCTAAATCGAAGTTTGTGTAGTGCCTCTTTTTTGGTAATCCCTTTTAGAGGATAATGTTTAAAAATACCCTGTCTTGGTCCTCAGGCCAGGGTTTACCACCTGACTCTAGACAACCAACTCATTCCTCCAATTTAAGATGTACACACACATTGTCTGGCAGGTGCTGGATGGCGGCCACAATGATTGATTGAGGGGTCTGAAATTTTGATGGGAGCATGGAGTTTGGAAATGTAAGAGTTGTAATTCAATAAAAATGATATATTTCTCAAGGAAAATCTCAGCATCAGGTGTAATGATACAATGTTCGAATCATTCCCATAAAGTCAGGAACAACAGGAAGCTCTACACTACCCTCACTAGGATTTAATTTTGTTTTTGGAGGAGCTAGCCAATAACATTTGATAAGAGAAGGAAAAGTGGTATGAAAGTTGGAGAGAAAAAGAAAAATATCATTGTTTGAGAGTGATATACTTGTATAGTTGGAAAATCCAAGAGGGTCAACTGAAAAACTGTTACAAGGAACAAGTGTATCTGGCAAGAAAGCTGAAAACAAAATGAGCATAGAAAAGTCAATAGCATCCCAATATATAATGCCAATAACTGGTTAGATACTATATTTTTTTAAAATCCCGTTTACAATAGCAAAAGAAATGATAGGAATAAACATTACAAGGAATATGCAAGAACTATATGAAGAAATTGTTAAATATTATTAAGAACATGGTAAAAAAGACCTCCTATATTCTTGGATAGAAAGATTCAATGTTATAAAGATGTAGATCTCCCTGTGTTAATCTGTAAATTTTAAGTGATCTCAATAAATAAAATAACAGGATTTTTTAAGCTAGTTGAGTCAGTTCTGAAATTCATATGGCAAAAAATAAGGAGCAAGAATAGATAGGTAAATTCTGTAAATGAAGAATAATTGGAAGGGCCAGCTTTCTACTTACTAACCTCTGGGAAGGGGTAGATGGATGGATCCATGAACAGAATGGGGGAACCAGAAAGAGACCCAAATAGCAGGCAAAAAATTATTTTATAATAAAGGTGGCATTTCTTATCAGTGGGGAAAATATTTTTTATAAAAGAATGTTGGGACAATGTGTCCCAAATAGGAAGAAAATTAAAAAATAAAGTTGAATTCTAATCTAATTATTTACCCCCCAAATCCAAATGCTTTACAAAGATTAAAAAATAATATCTCATAAAATACTAGAAGAAAATATAGGATAAAATTTAAAATATCATATGTGTGTTTGCAGGAGGATGAAGGAGTATATAACCTGGAAGCAAAGAAGAGATTATTAATTTGTTAGTTGCAAAATTTATTTTGCATAGTAAGATAAAATAATCAAATGGCAAAAGACATAAATGTGCTAATTGCCTTAATATATAAAGAAATCCTACTAATGGATGAGAAAGAACCAAAAAATCAAAAGACAAATGGGCAAAGTACATAAGCAGAGATTTTCCAGAGATGAAGATACAAAAGACTTTTCAAATAGGAAAATATGCGTGATCTACTCATAGTGAGAGAAGTGCAATTTAAAAGTACAATGAGATACCATGTGTATGTGTGTATATACATATTTTTTTTTTTTGAGGAAGATTATCCCTGAGCTAACATCTGCCACCAATCCTCCTCTTTTTGCTGAAGAAGACTGGCCCTGAGCTAACATCCATGCCCATCTTCTTCTACTTTATATGTGGGACACCTGCCACAACATGGCTTGACAAGCGGTGCTTAAGTCCGCACCCAGGACCCGAACCAATGAACCCCTGGCGCTGAAGTGGAGCACTCAGACTTAACCACTATGCCACCAGGCTGGCCTGGGGATACCATATTTTTAGTCATCAGATTTTAATGATCAAACGTTTGATAACACTGTGATGGTGAAGCTGTGAGGAAACAATCACTCTCAACCATTTTAGGTATAAACATTGATATATTCTCTATGGAAGGCAATTTGGCAGTACCGGTTTTAAATGTGCATACCCTTTGAGCCAGCAATTCCACCACTATGAATTTATTATAGAGCTATACGTGCATTTATACAAAATGAAGAGCATACAAGGTTATTCTGTGCAATATTTATTTTATGCAATAGTAATAATGAAGGCAAAGATTTGAAAAAAAAACTAAATTCCATCAATAGGAGCTGGTTGAATATGTATGGAATGACCACAAAATAGAATGAAATACAGTCACTTAAAAACACCAAGGCTGTTTTATAGGTGCTGAGATGAGATAATCTCAAAGATATATTGTCATATTAAAAAGAACCCTACAGAATAATGGGTATAGCATGCTACCATTTGTGTGTGTGTGTGTGTGTGTGTGTGTGTGTGTGTGTAGGTCTGTACCAACAGATCTCAAACATTTTGGTTTCAGGAGGCCTTTACACTCTTAAAAACTACTAAGGACTCCAATCGAGGATTGTCTTAGAAAATTCTAGAAAACCCCAAAATACACAAGTACACATTCCATTGGCTGTCCAAATGATGTCATCACATATCATGCAGCCTTTGGAAAACTTTGCCATACACTTGTGGGAGAGTAAATGTGAAGCAGGTGAATAATGCCTTGGTATTATGAGAATAGTTTTGACCTTATGGATTTCCTGAAAGGGTCTTGAGGACCCCTGGGAGTCTATGGACCACACTTTAAGAACCACTGATCTAGGAATATGTGATTGTATATACATAGAAAAGTTTTGTATGAATACCCAGGAATGGGTAAAAATTGTTGCCTGTGGAGAAAGACATTGGGAGGGCCAGGGAACCCTGATGTGAGAAAGATGTACTTACACTGCATAACCTTTTGTAACTTTTCAATTTCTCTGCATGTGTTAGCGCTTGCAGTTTTTACAAAGAAATTTAAGGATCTAGAGAAATGAATTGAAATGCAAACAGAGATTTATGAGCTGTAGAATTAATCAGAGTCATGGGCTAAGATTGATGTACATGAATATTTGTCACAGCATTATTTATAACAGCAAAGACTTGGAAACAGCTCACGTGTCCAAAAACAGAGACTAGTTAAACAAATTATGGAACATCTATACATTGTAATTCTGTGCAGTCATTAAAAATCATAAATCCCTAGAATGTTCTGCTATATGGGAAAATGCTTACAATATAATGCTAAGTTTAAAAAAACAGTGCAGGATATAACATTACATGGACCAAATTTCACTAATTTAAAACAATGCTGGAAGGAAATATACCAAAATTTTGAGTCATTTTTTTGGGTAGTGAGACTATGGGTTATTTAAACTTCCTTTTTAATATATTTTTGAAATTTCCAAATTTCCTATGATTAATATGTACCACTTTTATAATCAGAGAGAAAATACTATAAAAGAAAGAAAAAAATGGAAAGGATTCATTCCCAGGGTTATGAGGGGTTGTGTAGCTTCTGTTGCAGGTGCTGATGGAATGATGAAGTGGTTTTTGAGGGATATCCTGCCTCTGGCTACTGAGGCTGGGGGGCTGTGGCCTGTAGTGATGAACCCTATCTTGGGGATTTTTGGGCACTCATGGCACTAGCTGTGGTGGTTGGCCTGCAATGGCATGGTTTGGCTGGGAAAGCAGGTAAAAGAGGAGATAGAGGAAACTGGTGAATTGGAAGGGGTGGTTTATTTATTGTTTAGCACAAAACAAATTAATCCAAAACTTAACAACCTAAAATAGCAATAAATATTACCATCTCACAGGTTATATGAGTCAAGAATTTGACTTATCTTAGTGCTTCTGGCTCAGGGTCTCTAATGAGGTCACAGTCAAGGTATCATCTGAGGCTGCAGGCATCTGAATGCTTGACCTGGCTAGAGGGTCTGCTTCCAAGGCAAATTATTAACATGCCTGGCAAGTTAGGGCTGGCTATTGGCAGGAGTCCTTTGTTCCTTGCCATATGGACCTCTCTATAGGGCTTATCGAGTATTCTTATAATGTGGCAGCTGGCATCCCCCAGAGCAAGTGATCCAAGAAAGCCACAGTGTTTCTTATGATGAAACTCAGAAATCATACACTAGCATTTTCATATATCCTATGGTGACATTGGTGAGCCCCATTCAGGGAGGGGTTGGGAGGCCAATGCACAAAGGTGCAAATATAAGGAGAAAGGGCCATCTTTGATAATGGACACTTGCTGTTCAAAGTAATGAGCAAGGCTCCAGAGCTTGGCTAGTGTACCATGGCCAGGCACTGTGGACTGGTGGGAGGTTTGAGGGTCTGTTTCACAGAGTGGGACTGACTAGCTGGGCCATACCGAGGCTGCTAAGCCACCAGGAGCCATCAGGCAAGGTGTGGGACTTGGAAAGGGGAAGGAGGTATAGAAGAGGTTCTTCCCTCCTGAAACTAGATGGTGCTATTTTTTTTCCACACATGATTTTTGGTGAAGAAGATTGGCCCTGAGCTAACATCTCTTGCCAATCTTCCTCTTTTTTTTTTCCTCCCCAAAGCCCCAGTACATATTTGTATCTCTTAGTTGAAGTCATTCAAGTTCTTCTATGTGGGATGCTGCCACATCATGGCTTGATGAGGGGTGTGTAGATCTGTGCCCAGGATTGGAACTAGTGAACCCCAGGCCACCAAAGTGGAGCAGGCGAAATTAACCACTCGGCCATGGGGCTGGCCCTGGTTCTCCCTTTTTTTTAGGACTCTGTTGTGTGCTAGGAGCCCAAGTATGGGTCACTGGAATTATAACCCTGCATCCTGAATTCTTTGGATCAGCATGATGTAATTTTATTAGCCATAAAACCTTGAAATATCTGCAAAATATGAACATTGCAGCATCCAAATTGCCTGTTATGTGGAAACCTGCCATATAGAGAAGTCCTACCAGACCACATGTCCAGATCTGTGGCTTTGAAAATATGGTCCTTGTGAACCTAGGTTTCCCCAGTGTTGGCCAAATCCACCTGGGTA
Organism: Equus caballus; assembly: GCF_041296265.1. Classification (NCBI taxonomy): domain Eukaryota; kingdom Metazoa; phylum Chordata; class Mammalia; order Perissodactyla; family Equidae; genus Equus; species Equus caballus. The sequence continues at coordinate 82,407,833 of NC_091698.1, forward strand.
CTCACTTCACAGTCAGCACAGAAGTGAAAACAGAGGACTCTGGGGCTTGGTCTTAATGGGATAAACCAAGCCAGTCCTGGATAGCAAGGTGAGCAGTGCTGGGGGTCAGATATTTCTGGGCTTAGAGAACAGTAGCTAGGTAGGACCTCTGCAGAGAGTCAGTGCCAGGAAGGACCAGCGAGAGGGAAAGGGCAAGTGTCCCAGCTTGTCTTAGCTTGATTTTATAGGAGCAAAGTCCATCCCAAATTTGCTCAAAAAAGTGAGATATTTATTGTAAGCTTATAGATCTGATGGAAAAATCAGTCCTCAGGAAAGGTGGCATTCTGGTGCCCCACTTTTTTTTTTTTTTTTTTTAAAGATTTTATTTTTTCCTTTTTCTCCCCAAAGCCCCCCGGTACATAGTTGTGTATTCTTCGTTGTGGGTTCCTCTAGTTGTGGCATGTGGGACGCTGCCTCAGCGTGGTCTGACGAGCAGTGCCATGTCCACGCCCAGGATTCGAACCGACGAAACACTGGGCCGCCTGCAGCAGAGCACGCGAACTTAACCACTCGGCCACGGGGCCAGCCCCTCTGGTGCCCCACTTTTAACATGACTCAACGGTCAGTTCCACAGTCTCTGCATTCTAGTTCAAAGTTTGGAGAGGGAAGCTGACTGGATTAACCTAGCCTGGGGATTGGATTCTCTAGAGTCAGGTGTTCAGCTCTGGTCTAATAAGCCATGGCCAGGGCCTGCATCCTGTGGTAATTAATGATGCTCCCTCTTGGCTGTGGGCCCAAAGAGAAGAATGAGGAAAGGGAGGAAAAATGGGCTTCTCTAGTTCACATCTCTGGGAGAAAGGGCTGGGAACTAGTATACAAACAGGTAGGCCGGCAAGGCATTGGCATCAGGGAAGCCAGTTAGTGGAGAGCGGACTTCAGAGAAAGGGTATGGCCTGGAGGGAGGGTCCTGTAAGAACAAGGCTAAGTCCATCCCTTTAAGAAATTAGGGATAAGGTATGGCTTGTTCACAAGGGCAAGAAAAAATAACAGTTATTTGAAATAGGATTCAAAGTAAGAAGGGGATTAGCATGAGAGTCAATTGATGCTGTACCTTCTGATCTTAATTCTTCCTAAGTAGAACCAAGATTGGTCTTTAAACTGGGTAGGGCTCAGTCAAGGGGTTCAATCAGCTCTGGGTCTGGGTAAGAAAGGAAGGGAGGGACAGAGGACTAGACATGGCAATGCAGATGTGGAATGATGGGACTGGCCAGTGGGAACCATCTGTTATTTTGATCATTAAGACAGCTAGAGCAAGTCAATTAGATGTAATCCATTGCTCGGAAATTGACTTGCCTGCCGTCAAACTGATCCATCATGTAGACATGACTAGGCTCTAAGATACCAAAGCCTTCTCCTTGAATCCACTAGAAGTCATAGGCCAGGGCACTAACCTGTGTTGGCTGAAAGTCAGAAAGAACTAAATGGAATGGACACCGTGCATTGGTTTGGAGCCCTTTAAAAGGCTTTTCAAGAAGACTATAGTGATAAGCAAATTGCCCCAACAGTTATATTTTCATCTTCCTCGACCAAAAAGGATATTTAAAAAGATGAAAAAATATTAGGATAGCAGCAGATAATAAGACCAACATGTGTTAGTTACAGTAATAGCTCACACCCTTCTTCCCTAATGTACCATGCTTTGGGAACCACCAGGATTGCTGTGAAGTGGTGAACTGTTTGCTTTGATCTCTCTCGTTGTTTCTCTCTCTTCGGTAAATGTGACATTGTTTATAGTCTCCAAGAGAGGGCTGTCACTCTTTAGTGTTTGAGAAGGACTTTTTCCATGTCTGTGCAGCCTCTCGTAGCATGCCTCGGGAGGGATGAGAGGGGTCTGAGCTCTTTTGTTGTTTCCACGATGATGTATGCACAGACTGAGAGGCTGTGCTAGCTGAGGGTGGCTGGGATCCCAGGGAAATCACAGTCGTTTTTCTCTGGGTAACTCTAGTCTTCTAGAACCCCTCCTGGTCTAAGTTATCTAATGCAACACTTGCAGGTTTTCTCCTTCTTTGGGAGTCAAAAAGGTTGTTTGCTAGATATTTCTAACTCTCTGCCTTGTGGGCCCTTCATGATAGGGTAGGACCACATGGATATTTCCAGACAGAGCTGTGAGTGGAAATGACATGTGCCGTTTCCGGGCTGGAGTATTTAATTGTTGGTAAAAGACCCTCCAAGTTTACAGTAGTGGCTGCTCCATCAGCCTCGATCCCTAAATGATTATGACGATCAGAGACCTCTGCTCACCTGAAGTGGACATGGACCATGAGAAGAACATACTTTATGGTTTTTAAGTTACTGAGATTTGAGGGTTTTTTTTTTGTTATTACAACATAACCTGACTATTCTGAGTGATAAAATTTCTTTAAAGGAGTCAAATTCTATTATTTATTATACAAAACCATTTAAAGTCATTCATAAAAAAGAAAAAAATCACCCACAATTCTGCCACCTCATTAAGTGTATTTTTCAATGTTTTCCTCTGGTTACTTTTTTTTGGTATTTGTAATTTTTGCTTAGTTGTAGGATAGGCATGAATTCAATTTTGTATTCTGGGTTTTTCATTTAATTTTAGCAAGGCCTCATGATGGTAGGAACCTTGACTGTTTTATTCACCACAGTCCTTCTCCTCAGCACTTCATGCAAAGCCAAGCATACAGTAGGTACCTAATAATAGTTGAATTAATAACTTTACTTTCTTCTTAGCATGATGATTATTAGAAGAATCTCATGACTGGTCAGAAATTGCAGGCTATAGATTCAGAGCTCAGGTTTGTCTAGAGGCAGAGATATTTTCTTAAAGATGTTTTTGTTTTGTTTTATTTTTCTTCTGGCCAGCCTAGGTCCAAGCTCATTTCCTGGTTCCCCTGAAAGTTCATAGTCTCCTTCTAGTTCCCGTCAATTCTGGTCCCCAATCTTGGATGAGACCTTTTAGTCACTTGGAGAATCTCACACGGAATTTAAGAGTGGATATTTGTCTCAAAGACTATAACTACTCCTTCTAATTTGATAGATGAGCCCAGAGGAATCAAGGGTTTTCCCAAGGTCTTAGAGTCTCTGAGAGCCAAGGCTGTGATTGAAATCCAGTTTCCTGAACCCAAATCCACAGTTCATTTGAATGTTTCTTCTGGTTCCCAATTCCTGCTCTTGGCCCAGTGTAAGCTACACTGGTTGTGGGTTTCCAATATCGTAGCAGTAAGTATCTTCTCTTGCCTTGCTTCAGCTTGACTTTACTGATTTTTCTCTTTCTCCTTCTCCTTCCTCTTCCTCCTGCTCCTCTTCCTCTTTCCCTCTTTCTCTCTCTTTCCTCCTCCTCCTCCTCCTCCTTTTTCTTGACCAGCTGAATGCCTGACTTAATTAACCCTGTAGGTCTCAGTCAGATTTTGCAGTTCTGAGGTGTGTTTTGCCTTAAGTCATTACTTCTTGGATTTGAAATGCTGTCTTTATTACTGCTTCCCTTATAGAGAATTCAAACCTCTCCTTAACTGAGTTGTCCACATCTCCATTTCCAGAAGTGGGGAATTTCCTGAGGAGGGTCTTGCTACTCTCAGTGTCCAGCTTGGCCCTTTCCTCTCTTGGTACCTGGTCTTTTCACTTTCCTCCCTCCTCAACTTAACTGCCGAAGTCATTGGCAAGGTGACCTGGAGCAGCTCACCTCATTAACTGTCTCCTCGGGGCTCCCAGTATCTCCTGTCTGTTCTCCCTGCCATTCCCATCCTCTGTCTGTCTCTTTTTGAGTCAGGCTTTCGGTTTCTTCCTCTGTTCACCTCTGTCCATCTCAGCCTATTCCATCCCCTCCATTTTCTGTCTTATGAGGTTCTCCAGGGTTTGAGAGCATGGGCTTCTTAGTCAGATATCCAGGTCCAAATCATGTAACAGATCTTGTCACCTGTGTAGTCTTCTTGTTGGGAAGTTACCCTCACTGAGCCATTCCATTTGTAATCTGTAAAATAGAGATACTATTACTTCCCCTTAGAGTGTTAATGTGAATGTTAAATGAGGTGACGCATGAAAATTATTTTGAAATATGCTGGCCCATAATAAGTGCACAAGATGTATTAACTGTCACTCTTGCTCACACTTTTTATCTTTCTATCTCTATTTCCTCCACTTACTCTTTCTCATCTTCTCCACTTTCTCATCTCCCATCCTCTAGATGGCAGTGATATAGGATAGAGGTGTCAAAATTTTAGCTGTAGGCATAGGGAAAAGACCTAATTTGTTCCAGTGGGACATGTAAATTTTGGAGAAAAAGAATCACTGGTTTTAATTCCAACTTTGTTATTTACTTGCTGTTTTACCTTGGGCAAATTATTTTGCCTCTCTGAGCCTTAACTGTTTTGTTTCTGTAATGGAAATAATAATATATACCTTCCCCTAAAAGACCACTGTGTGATGTGATACACACACACACACACACACACACACACACATACACATACACATGCACACACTCCTACAGATGCATATGTATAGTGACCAGTAGACCCTATCAATATTCATTCCTGCCTCCTTTTTTAAATTAACAAAAAGGGAACAACATTTTTGAAATTCGGTGTGATTTAATCTACAGGGAGAAGCACTCATCCTTCCTTGGGGGAAATTTGAGAGAATTTATACAAGTGTGAGAATTAATTGAGACCCCTGAGTCCACTAGGTGCAAAGGTAAATGGTCGGGGATATTATCTGGGAGAATGTTAAACCCTGGCAGCTCATCTGAAGTTTCAAGTCTCTGCAGCCCCCTAGTGGCCATTGATTGTAGGAGAAAATTTATAGTTAATTGACAAATTACTGGTGTCAATTTGACTTTGGGCAAGAATTATATAGAGAAATAAGAGATGGAATGGGGAGTGCAAGAGCCTACATTTTAGTCTTTTTAACACTTTAAATAGAAAATTATTCTTCCACTAGTGTGCATGCTAGCGAAATGAAAATCCAAACATATATGCTCACATACTAGGGAAGTATTAATCTCCATACCTTTTCCTTACTTTTCTCTTTCTCTTTCTTCCTCCCCCCTTCCTCCAACAAGGTAGGAGCATCATTTCTTCCACTTGGGTCAGATCATACTTTGCCTTGAACTTGTCAAGTCAGTGCACCCACTTTGAGTTCCAAGGAGAGGCAAGTTGCTTGTCAAATTAAGTGAGTTGTCAAACATAGAGCTGGAAGCAAGTCATTCCAAGAATCAATATTCTTTTGTTATTAGGTCTTCCAGTTGCCAAAGGCAAGCCACAATGCTCAAAGGAGCCCAACCTCAGAGAGCAGAGGCCCTGCTTGGCCACCACCTCCTGTGGGGCAGTGGGCAAGTTACTGCAGCCCTCTGTGACTCAGTGAGGAAGATTCAACTCCATTCTGTGCTCTAACTCTGTGAGGAAGCTCCTCTGCTACCTGCCAGGCTGTGAGCTCCTCAAGGGAGCATCTTGCCTTATTTTTAGCTCCGACAGTTAGCACAAGGCCTGACAATCAACCTTTGAGCAGAAGGAATGGAAGGATTTTTGTAAACCAAAGATTGTAGTTCTGTCTCTGGTTCTAGTGAACTACTTGTTATAAACACAGCCATTATCTGAGTTCTGTGTTGGCAGCTCAGGAGAGATGAAGGGAAAGAGAGACCAGAGGTACAGTTCTTATTTCACAGGTGAGTAAAAAAAGAACAGTGGTTCTGAACTCTTACTCCCAAGGCTGTGAGCAAGAGTGTCTGATCATTATCCCTTCCAGCTAAGTCACCCAGAGAGCTTCTTGGCTTGTTACTCATGGAGGGATATGGCAGAGCAGTGGTTAAGAGCACATGAGTAAGGGCTTGGGAGGCACATATGACTGTGCGACCCAAGGAAAATCAATTAAGATCTCTGTGACTCAGATTTCTCATCTCTGAAACTGGAATTTCAAATATTTACCTTGCAGAGACTAAAGGACACATGTTCAAGCACCCTTCTGAGAAAACGCGGGGTGGCTGAGAGGTCTGAAATAAATGAGTTGTAGCTGAAGAACTCTGCCAGATCGCTGCCACTTCCCACCTCCACCCTGCCAACTTTTCCTGTGTAGATGGTGGGACCACAGGTTCCCGGGATGTATTCAGATAACTGAAGGGTTAGAGAAGATTCTGTCTCAGGGCCCTAATCCAAGCTGTTCTTGGATTTGGCAGTGTCGTGCTGCCCCTCCTCCCTTCCCCTTACCACCAGTTTTATTCCAGAACCTGCTTTTCCAAAGTCGGACCTGTTTAATCTCTTAAGTGCATAGTTAGAAAGAGTGGTTGATTACAAAGGCCTCTTCCGGTCCTCACATTTATCCAAAACAGGCTCCTGTTCACACAGCAGAGAAATAGGGCAGGGAATCTGGAGGAGGGGAAGGAAGGAGAGAGGGGAGAGGCATAGAGGAAGGGCGGGGCGGGCTCTGTGCTTTTCTCAATGAATGCTGAAGCCTCTGCAGATTTGCATAGGAGCCGACCTCGGCGCGCCATTGGTTGGCGGGTGCGAGCGGGGCGGGGCGGGCCTGCGTGAACCAGGCAGCGGCGCGGACTTGGCGTTCGAGCCCCGCCCCCGCTGCGGCTGTGGCCCCGCCCCCTCCCAGAGCGCGCTCGCGGCTCCGCCAGCTGCAAGTGGCGGGCACCCAGGCAGATGCGATCCAGCGGCTCTGGGGGCGGCAACGGCGGTAGCAGCTGGTACCTCCCGCCGCTGCTGTCCGGAGGGTCACGGGGCACTGGGCTGCCTTCTGGCCGCCCTCTGGCCAGCTACCCGAAGTCTCGGGGGCTGCCGATGGATGAGGAGCGGGCAAGAAGATTTCGGGCTCTCCTGCCCTGAATGCTTTCCCTCCGCTTCTGCCTTCGGAGCCGCCTTGGTGCCTGAGAACTCTGAGGAGACGAGACGCGGGAGGAGAACAAGGACGCTGCAAACTTGCGCGGCAGCGGCCTGAGACTTTGCTTCACAGCGCGGGCGTTCAGTTCAAGCCCAGAAGTTCGGCGAGCAGTGCAGTCCGAAGACTTCCCGCTACGGAGGTTCGCAGGAGGGTGCACGAGAAAGCAGCCTCTACCCTTGGTTTCCCCCCCAGACGAGGGAGAGGAGCTCAGAGGAACCGAAAGGAGCACAGGAGGCGTCCAGGACAGCAGACACCAGCTCGGAGCCGCCGTTCCCAGCTAGAAAGTTACGGAGGATTGGAGGCCGCTCGAGAGCGGACAGAGCACAGCTCAGGCCGCGGGGGCAGGAGAGGACGGTACTGAATTACCACCTCCCTTCGACCATAGTAGTTTCTCTTGTTCCAGAGCGCAGCGGGCTACAGACGGGGGCGCGGCTCTCGGCGCGGCGAGCGAGAGGTACAGGGTCCCAGCTGCTAAAGACCTTCGCGCTTCAGGGTCTCTTGACACGCCCCTGAGCTTCCAGGCCCGTTTTACTCAGACTCCTCCTGCTCGCCTCTTTGCAGTTGGAGGAAAGCAAGAGAATCCAGTGCACGCACAATCCCCCAGAGATCAGGTAGAAGGAGCCATTCAGAACTAAGGACTGCTCGGAGCCCCTTTCCCATCTGGGGGCAAGCGAAGGCGAGGCTGGATCCCGGAGAGTCGGGAGACTAGTATAAGCAACCCTCCTCTGGCGGGATGGGAGGTATAGGGCTTCTATGGCGGCTGCTGCCGCTGCTTTCAGCGGCAGCCTCGGGCTCCGGGACCGGGACCGGGACCGGGACCGGCCAGCGCATGGGCTCACCGGCCGTGGGGCCGGCGCTGCAGCCCCGGGAGCCTCTCAGCTACTCGCGCCTGCAGAGGAAGAGCCTGGCAGTGGACTTCGTAGTGCCCTCGCTTTTCCGCGTCTATGCCCGGGACCTGCTGCTGCCGCCGTCGTCCGCCTCGGAGCCCAGGGCTGGCCGGCTGGAGGCGCGCGGCTCGCTGGCTCTCGACTGCGCCCCACTGCTTAGGCTGGTGGGGCCACCACCGGGGGTCTCTTGGACAGCAGGCGCCAGCTCGCCTGCCCCGGCCCCGGCGCGGATGCTGTCCAGGGTGCTGAAGGGCGGCTCGATTCGCAAGCTCCGGCGCGCCAAGCAGCTGGTGCTGGAGCTGGGAGAGGACGCGATCCTTGAGGGCTGCGTCGGGCCCCCAGAGGAGGCGGCTGCGGAACTGCTCCAATTCAACCTCAGCGAGCTGTTCAGCTGGTGGATTCGCCACGGCGAAGGGCGGCTGAGGATCCGCCTGATGCCTGAGAAGAAGGCGTCGGAAGTGGGCAGAGAGGGAAGGCTGTCCGCGGCGATCAGAGCCTCCCAGCCCCGCCTTCTCTTCCAGATCTTCGGGACCGGTGAGCAGCTCCTGCCTGAGCGTGTGGGGATTTGGTTTTTTAGTCACATCAATTTGCAATCACTTTCCACTAACGCCCGTTTGCAAAATCTCAGGCTCTGGTTATTAGCACGCTTTCCTTTTGCAAACCTCCTCCCCCAGTTAGACCATTTTTCTCCCTGGACGCAGTCAGTCCCCAAGTGTCTTCCACTCTAGCAACCAAGTTGGGAGGAAAGTTTCTTGGAGGAATTGCAGAATGCCTCCTTCTACTGACTTACACAGGGTCCCAGCCAAAATTGGGTTTCCTTCTTCCAGGGCCCCTGGAACAGTTGAAATGCCCCTATTACTTCTATGTTCCAAGCTTAGTTCTATATCTCAAAGCTATTGCCCTTCTTCCCTCCCCTTGTTCCTCTTCCCTGTCACCACAGATTTGGGAATTTGGTACACTTTCTCAGGGAATATAGAATTCCTCTTCATATTGTTCAGTCCTACCCAGCTGTCCCCTCTAAATATTGGCTCACCTAGGGATTGCCTCTGCTTCATTAATTCATTCTACCCACCCCTCTCCCCCAGCCCCAGTCTACTATTCATTCTCAGACTCTTGTTCTTCCTCTCAGATGTCATTGAGAAAGCCCCAGAGGAGCTAAGGTACAGGGGACCAGAGGGAGATGTGGAGAGAAGGGGCAAAGTTGCCAAGGTTGTCTTGCTTTGGGGGAGTCACTGTGAAGCCAAGGAGAGACAATAATTGAGTTCCCTGCCTTTCATCCCCCGCCCCCTCCCTCCCCTCCAATTCTTAGCTTGAATGTCTGCAGCAGCAGCTCTGGATGTCAGTCTCTGGCAGGCTTGTTTCACTGCAGATCTCTCTGCTGGAGACTCCTGAAATGAGGTTTCTGTTTCATTTCCTCTCTCATTTTCTTCCCTTATTCACTGAGTTGGGGGTGTGTGTGCAGGCACTTACTTCTAACTCTTCCCATAGTATCCTTTGCCTGGAAAACCAGGTGGTTTTCAATGGATATTTCTCCTGTAAGACCACTGGGGAAAGACTCGTGAATAAAATATACAGTGTAAATGAATGAGAAAGGCCAGAAAAGAAATCATGCCTTTTAAAAGCCTACACTAATTCCATTGAGCAAACCCAGCTTCTTTTCTATCATTCTCATCGTCAGAAATAAATGAAATTCTTATGCTCCACTGGTTACTAATGTCTAGTATTAATTGGATAGAAAGCATTGAAAAAGGCCTATTGTAGAGCTACAAGTATCTCCCCTGCTTATCCCAACACACACACACACTCCCACATACACCCAATACTCTCATGCAGCAGAGATCTCCAGAAGCTGAGGTTCCTCAGTTATTGCACAGAAAACATACTGGTGCGTGGTCCTCAAGGAAAACAGAGTCTGGATGCATATTTCAGCATTAGCATTAGTGGCATTGGCACCTAAAATGACCCCTTTGTGTTCAATGCTGGAATTTATATTTGTCTATAGTAGGAGGCAGGGTCTGATGAGTTTGATAGTGCCTTCTGAACTGAGATGGGAAACCAATACTGTTGTCTCACCACAGGTACTTTTGTAAAGAACAGCTGTGCTTTAAAGTCATTGTGGCCTCTGTGGTTTATACATGCAACATTCTCTTTTACTGCCTGATGTTTTTGTAATGGCTATAAAAAGGACTTCTCTAAAAATGTGGATTTTCTTTCATTTTCATGTCTATGAGCATCTCTGGAGTTTTGCATTCACCTCTTGTTAAATGACCACAGGTCCCAGCAGTCTATATCAGCTATTGTCAGATGTTGGTGACAGGCAAAGGGGTCTTTTCTGCAGCCTTGAACTTGCCTACTATATACAACCAGGTTGCATGAAGTTATCAGTGGGTGTCTCTAAAGAGTCTCATGCTTAGTGCATTTGAAGAATATACTCCAGTCAAGCCTTAGATAAGGAGTTGAAGCTGCTGAGTGGGGGAGTTTCATGTAGAAAGGAGTGAGCTCCAAGAGCTGCTCTGCCTCTGGAAGTAGGGAAGAACTGTGATCATCCCACGTCCTCCCTCAGCAGCACAGTCCATTTGGCAGCTGGACCAAGCCCTTATGCATCATTTGACACATCTAGCAATGCTGTTTTCATAAAGAGCCAGGATTCTGCCATTAAAAGGCTAGAAATTTTGGCTAGGTATTTTTCAGCAGGATTGGGATCAAATGATTATTGATGGGATCAAATAAGACACTAAGTGTAACTGGATGAGCTCCCCATGACCTCAAGAGAGACAGGTAGCTTATTGAAAAGCACTTCAGGCCTTGTGGTGATCACACTTGGAGCAGGCTGGACTCTCCTGTTCTGAGACATATGCTGTCTGCAGTTAGGCAGCCGGCCATGCAGGACTAGCCTCTCACCTTACCACTGCCTCCCTAGCCTCATTCAGATACGGTCACCACTGCAGACCTCCCCATGGAGGGAGTGGACACACCCTACTATATGATGTTTCATGTTTGGGGCAACATATGTCATTGTGGTTCCATTCATTTTCTTGTATGAAAATTCAAGCTTAGGTTCTCCCACTTGGATTGATTTTGCTATTTATCATGTTTGAGGAAATGGGTTTTTCTTTTTATATAGGCTCTGATTTATAGAAAAGGCATTTAACTCTTCTGTAACGTAAGATCTTCAATTATACAAAGGGAAAATAGGCACGACTCAGCTTATTTCTTTCTGCTTCTGCCCAAGTGATTGGTGGTCTTGTCTAGTGGAACACAATCATGCTGATGGAGCTATCTGTGGGGAGGGAAGGAGAGAGGATGGGTGTTCTGCTACCCCTTGTGGTGAGGGGGTTGGAGCAGACTATTTTTCTCAGACTGAAGAGAGCTTCCTAAATCTGAGCAGGACCATGACTAGGGATGTGGTAAAAATGGAAAAGCACCCAGTCAGGACAAAGCAAGACTTTCATATTTCTTGTTTGGTCTTTCTGAGAGGACAAAAGGATGTCTGAGAGGCCTTATAATGCATGACATGCTAATGTTTTTTTCTTTGTGGGCTGCTTTGAATTCATAAATGAGATCAGTGTTTCAAAGTCTGAGGCAGTTCCCCAGAACACCCATTCATGGAGAAGAGGTAGAGAGGCAGTTGCTGGGACTGTATGAATGGTGATGCACCATCCTGGGACAGCCCAGACCTCAGAAAAGGTGTTTACCCAGAGGCTACCACATTGCCAACAGCTCCACTTTGTAACCTGTTTTGTAGATGTTCTGACATCTTGCTTCCGTATTCCCCCAGGCTGATGATGACCTGTGGGATAGGAGGGCCTGTTTCCCTTTAAACACCTCCCTTCCCACTCCAGGAAAGGGGTTATATGACTGGGGACTTTACATGTACTATGGAGAGGCCTGAGCAATTTTAAGTGGATGTATGCAATGCAATATACCTGACTGTTGACCTCACGTATCTGTCAGTCTCTTCCCATTTCATTTCTGGAGAGGGCAAAGAGAGCAAAGGAAGATAGAGAGGAAATTGGAGCTCCCAGAAGGGATATCAGTTATTGGAGGTGAATTGGGAGAGTTGGAACTAGTCCAGAGAAGAGCACAGAGCTGATTTAAGAGTTGAAGGGACTGATTTACGATGAAAGATGAAAAGAATTAAATATATATGGCTGGGCTAAGTGGCGATGAAGGGAAAGCCATGGTAACAATCTACAAATCTCTGAGGAGGGAGAATGGCAGTGAAGGAGATGAGTTATTTAGTGTGGCCCATAGAAGTAATAGGATGAGACTTGCAGAAGGAAACTTCAGGTTGAATATCAGGGAAACCTTATTTTCTGAAATTGATATTCCTCTGACTATGGAATGGAATTCCAAGAGGGCAAAGAGTAAGGTGAGATGTGGGTCAGACAAGCCACAGCATTCATAATTAATCAGTTCTGTATTTTCAGATGTTGAGAAGCCACAACAGACAGGAGAGCTGGGATAGGGAAGAGCAGCAGGTATCAGGATCTTTTGGGATACAACTCTTGAGAGCCTTTGGGTACTGGTGTTTCCAGGGGGAAAAGAAAATTATTTCATATGTCTGTTTGAAGTTGATAGGAAGCACTTACAGAAGGTTGATACTGGAAAAAATATTTTGAAATACAGGGCTTCTTCGTCCCTACCTCCAGATTAAACATAGAATATTTTTCTGGGGTGCTGTGTGTACATCCGCTCGGGGGAGGCACACTTGCCAGGGCATTATGCATCTAAGATGCATCTATAGGCGTGTGCGGCATTGAGTCATTGGGCAAGGCGGAAGGTACCTGGGTCTTGAGCAGATGAGATCAGTTCTAGGTTTGGTGGAATCCTACTGGTTAACTGAAAACCCTTTGAAATGCTGAGAATATATATGACCATTTGAAAGATGAAGCTCATCTAAACCCAACTGATCCTTTCACAAATCAAAACCAGGTAAAAGAAGATCCATGAGGAGTTTGTGTGTGGGGTATGGGGGGAGAGTGTTATCATTAATAAAAGCGAATGCCTTTATAAGGAAGTTTGTCTGCTGAAGGTCAGGAGGGCCTGGCCTGCAGGTGAGAGAAGAAGAGAGGGAGAGTTGGGTCTGCAGAAGTTGCAGCTCCCTGCCACTCTTAGGATTACTGCCTGATAACCTCACTTCATGGGAATTTGCCCAGCCTGACTCATAAAGGACATTTTGCTTTCCTTTATAACCATTATTAATGTCTTGTTACAGTTATGTGAGACTTTACAATTTATAAAGGGCACATTTATTATTTTTACCAATCCTACAGTAGGCAGGGCAAGTATTTGCTTTATTTTATAAATGGAGTAACTGGAATCCAGACATTTGATAACACTTTTTCAAGCTTATACAGATAGAAAGTGGTAGACCTGACATTTTCATTTATGTGTTGAGAGGTTTTGAGATGCTAGATGCTGTGCTAGGTACTGACTAGGACCACAGATCTCCTTGCCTTCACATCAAGGCCCTTTTCACTAAGGGAATCATCTCAAGGTGCAGATTAATAAACAACCAAGACATGTAAATAGATGAAAAGCTTTACATTATCCTTATCAGAAGGCCATGCAACAAATATTTGCTGGTCAATAGCTGTGACTTGGAAAAGTTCCTTAAGATCTTTGAGGCTCAATTTCATCATTAGAAAAACGGGAATAGTAATCTCAAGGTATTGTCATGGAGAATAAATTAGATGATACATGTAAATCCTTAACCCAGTGCCTGACACATAACATAGTGCTCCATCAATATGAAGCGTATGGTTTTTTCTAGCAGCAGCAAAACCCCAGCGTTTGAATGCACAGATTGTTCACTCTACAACTCCAAGAGTTGCGTATATATTTTAGTCTATTTGAATGGTGCCATCTGGAGTTGTGTAGTTCCTTTGTGTGGCTGTATGTGGCAGTAGTCGTGATACTGTGGGTTCCCCATGCGACCAGTTTCTATTGTCTCGCCATAGACGGCCTGTCTTTCCTAGAAATGTGCATGAAGAGCAGGGTTGAGGTATGGTATTTACTTCATTTCTATCAACTAATATCCTCTTGTAGGTCTTTTGATCTTGGATTCATCCAAAGATTCAAGCAGCATATTCGTAATCCAATTCTTTTTTCTTCTACAGAAAGAAACTAAGCTTTAACTTTATGAAAATATGAAATCTAATACTGATGAAGAACAAGATAGAGGCATTACGGAAGAGTAGTTTTGTTATGTGGAAGGCAGGAGAGAGATGGAAAGCACCAACTGGTTAATGGACATGAGCCTGTTAAGAGCAGTTAAACCTTTTAGATTTCATGGAGACACATAGCCCAGGGACTTGAGTGGGAGGCTGCCTCAGGAAAGTGCCTCAACCTAAAAGGCTCTTAAGCATCCATACAGCATTTTATAGGTGGTGTTTTTTATGAACCATAGCTGAGCCATTGCCTCCAAAAGACGCACGTGGACATCATCTTTGCTTGGGAATAGATGAAGAATAGGGCATGTTGGTGAGGATGGTCATAGGTCCAGGGGTCACATGGAGAGAGCTATGAATAAAGCTATCAAGGAGCCTTCTTCCTTAGAGACATTGTGTTGTCCTCTAGGCTCAGATGTGGCCAGTGTAACTTAACCTAGTGATGACCTAGGCTCTTTCACACAGGTCAAGGTATAAGGGGGCAGCAGTTAAAAGACAGTGTTGGCTTGGTGATGGGGTAGTGAGAAGGTGGGAGGTACCCCAGTGACTTTTGTGTTGAGCCAGATTTCTCAGAACAACTTCTTTTTCATCAGTAAATCTTGTGATGAAGTTTCCAGCTGGGCCGTTATGAGCTTGGGTTCTTTCTCAGGGAAATTCTGTCAGATTCACTTGGTGATATAGGCATTCCAGAAAGTGGGAGGTCCCAGAACAGGGCTGAGGAGAGCTCCCTTGGGGCAGATAAACCCAACCATGTGGTTAAATAAGAGTCTTTGTTCCTTGAACCTTCCGTTTCTGGTTAAGTAACAACAAATGCCTGGAGAGGTAGGCAGTCAGAATTTGCTGGAGTAAGGAGAAGGCTAAAGGGAAGGTCTGAAAAATGTATGGAAAAAACCCAAAGGAAATCTAAGCAGGCTTAAAGGAAATCAGGCAAATAGCCAAAGGAAATCAGAAGGAAAATTTAAATCACTGACTATATTTTTCTTTTCCTCTTATTTATCTTTTATTCAGTTTTCTTTGGAATATGGGTTCATGAGGATGGGCATGGGTAGGATTCTTTATAGATCCTTTCCATATTCTCAGCCCAGATCATTAGAGTAAGTGTTCTGTGGTGGAGAGAGCACTACATTGGGAGCTAGAAGACTTAGATTCTCTTATGATATTTGCCTTTTATTAGCTTTGAAATCTTGTGCAACTCCCTTAAACTTGTTGAGCCTCTGGGTCTTTGTTCCTAAAGGAGATAACACATACCTTGTCTTGGCTACCTCATGGAGTCACTATGAGTGTTGTATGGTATAACCTAAGTAGAAACTCCAGTCTGGGTTATTCAGAAATAAATATATAATGCAGTAGAAAAATGAATATGCAAGATCATAAAAAGTGCTGAGATTCTGCTTCATCCATTCGTGGTTTCAACCAACCCTTGGCATTAGGAGGAGCAGTACAAGGTCCCAGCTTTGAGGCAGGCCTTGGGGTTCAGTTAACAGCCCAGCAGCCCTGAAAATGGATTGTGTGGCCCCTCTCCAAGGTTTCTCAGGATGATGTTCTTCTATTGAAGTCATTTTGCCCAATGCCAGACTTTTCTGGAAGAGAATACCTGGTAGTGGGACACAGGAACCTGCATTTTAACAACAGAATATGATTTCTTTTAAAATTGAGGGATTACAAATACAATTGAGTGTGTTAATCTTGTGTACAGCTTGCTGATAATTCACATATGCAACATCCATATAATCACCATCCAGATAAAGATACAGAACATTTCTAGCACCCCAGAAAGTTCCCTCCTGTCCTTTTCCAGTCGGTATTCATCCCTCACCCAAGGTAACTATCCTGATTTCCACATCATCAATTAGTTTTCCTTATTCTTGAACTTCATGTAGGTGGAATCATACCTGTGTCCTCTTGTGTGTCTGGCTTCTTTTACTCAACATGATTTCTGTGAGATTCATCAGTTTTGCTGTACCATGTTCTTTCTTTTTTATTGTTGTATTGTATTCCTTTATAAATATATCACCCTTTTAAAATCCATTTTCTTTTTTATTTTTCCTGCTAATGAATTAGATTTTTGGGAAATCAAAAATAAAAGTCAATATCAACTAATGGATAGAATAAGTCACAGATGGCCAACATTATATGATGGTTATTTTCAATTTTATTGAAGTATAATTCACATACAATAAAATGTACCTATTTTAAGTGTACAGTTTGATTTGTTTTATAAATTTATACACCTGTGTAACCACCATCCTAATTATGATATGGAACATTTCTGTCAATCCCCAAAAGGTCTTTCTTGACCTTTTGCAATGAACCCCCTACACTTCCTGCTTTAGCCAACATCTGATTTGATTTCTATCACGATATGTTAATTTTCTCTGTTCTGGAGGTTCATATAAGTGGAATCATACAATATGTTCTCTTCTGTGTCTGGTTTCTTTCACTTAGAATTCTAATGCTTTAAAGATTTATTTGTGTAGTTGTGTGTATTAGTAGTTCATTTCTTTTTATTGTTGAATAGTATTCCCTTGTATGAGTATACCACAACTTGTTTATCCGTTTGTCTTTTTTTTTTTTATCGGTTTTTTTTTTCTCGCCAAAACCCCAGTACATAGTTGTATGTCCTAGTTGTAAGTCATACTAGTTCTTCTATATGGGACACCACCACAGCATGGCTTGATGAATGGTGTGTAGGTCCACACCCAGGATCTGAACTGGTGAACCACCGAAGCAGAGTGTGCGAACCCAGCCACTCGGCCACTGGGCCAGCCCCTATCCATTCATCTTTTGATGGTTGATTTCAGTTTGGGGCTTTCATGAATAAAGCTGTTATGAACATTTTGTATACAAGTTCTTTTGTGGACATATGTTGTCATTTCTCTTAAATCCATTATGGAATTGCTGCATTGTATGGTAAATGTATGTTTAATTTTATAAAAAATTGACAAACTGTTTTTCCAAGTAGTTGTGCCATTTTACATTCCCACCAGTAATATATGAGAGTTCCGCTTGCCCCACTTCCTTGAGAATACTTGTTATTGTCAGAGTGTGGTGGCATCTCATGGTTTTAATTTACATTTCTTTTGTATTGGTTGTCTAATATTGCATAGGAAATCACCCCAAAAGTTTGTGGCTCAAAATACTACTAATAATTTATTATCTTTTATAGTTTCTACAAGTTAGGAATTTGAGAACAGCTTGGCTGGGTTATTTTTGCTTGGAGTCTTTCATGAGATTATAGTCAGAGCAGCCAAGGCTGCAGTCATTAAACCTTGACTGAGGCTGCTGGATCCGCTTACAAGGCTGGTGAGCTTGGGCTGGCTATTGGTGGGTGGTCTCAGTTTTTCTCCAGGTGGTCTTCTCCACAGTGCTGCGAGAACATCCTTATGACATAGTGTCTGGTTTCCCTCAGAGTGAGCATGTATTAAGATGATCATATAGTTTTTCTTCTTTATTTTGCAAATATGATGACTTACAGTGTTTGATTTTTAAATGTTGAATTAGCTTTACATTCCTAGGATAAACTCCACATGGTCATGTCATATTATCCTTTTACATATTGCTGGATCAGTTCACTAATATCATGTTGAGGATTTCTGCATCTATGTTCATGAGGATTGTTGGCCTGCGACAGGCTTTAGGGTCTGGGTGATGCTGGGTTCATAAAATGAGCTGGAAAGTGTTCCCTCTACTATTTTTCCTGGAAGAGGATTGCAACTTTTTCTTTCTTGAATTTTTGTTTAGTAGAATTTGCCTCTGAAGCCGTCTTGGCCTGGTGTAGTCTTTCTTGGGAAGTTTTAAATTACTAATTAGATTTATTTAATAATAATTGTTGGATTATTCAGATTATCTATTTCTTTTGGAGTGAAGTTTAGTTGTTTGTATCCCAAGAAATTGGTTCATCTAAGTTGCTGAATTAATGCAAGTTAAGTTGTTCATAGTATTCCTTTATCATTTTTCATGTTTGATATTGGTATTTGCATTGTCTCTCTCTTTTCTTTATGGTTATTCTGGCTAGAGCTTTACCAATTTTATTGGTTTTTTCTCCCCCCAAAACCCAGCTTTTTGTGATAGTGATTTCTTCTATTATTTTTCTTATTTTAATTTCATTGATTTCTTCTTTTATTTTATCTTTCCTTCATTTTGTTTGCCTTTGGTTAAATTTGCTCTTCTTGCTTCTAGTTTCTTTTTTCCTCTCTCTTTTTTTTTTTTAAGAATCACCCTGAGCTAACATCTATTGCCAATCTTCCTCCTTTTTTGCTTGAGGAAGACTAGCCCTGAGCTAACTTCTGTGCCAGTCCTCTTCTATTTTGCATGTGGGTTGTCATCACAGCATGCCTGAAGAGTGGTGTAGGTCTGCACCTGGGATCCGAACCTGTGAACCCACACTGCCAAAGTGAGCGAGCCGAAATTAATCACTATGCCATGGGGCCGGCCCCCCTCTAGTTTCTTAAGGTTAAAGCTTAGATCACTGGTTTGAGACCTTTCTTCTTTTTTTGACAGGAGCATGTAGTGCTAAAAATCCACTCTAATAGCTATTTCAGCTGCGCCTCATGAATTTCATTATGTTGTGATAAAATTTCATTTACTTTCAGTTAAAAATATTTTCTAATTTTCCATTTGGTTTTCTCTTTGACCCATGGTTATTTATAAGTGTGTTTTATTTCTGAATATTTGGAGATTTTCCAGATATCTTTCTCTTATTGATTTCTAGTTTAATTCTGATATGGCTGAGAACATACTTAGTTTGATTTCAATTATTTAAAATTTGTTAAGGTTTGTTTTATGGCTCAGAATATTGGCTCTCCTGTTGAAGGTTCCATGTATACTTGAAAAGAACATGTTTTCTGCTGTTGTTGGGTGGAGTGCTTAGTCAATGTCAATTAGGTCAATTTGGTTAATAGCATTGTTCAGGTCTTTTCTATGCTTACTGTTTTCTGTGTGTTTGTTATATATGTTAGCAATGGAGGAGTGCTAAAGTCTCTTAAGTTTTTGTTTTGTCTGTTTCTCCTTTCAATTCTATCATCTTTTTAAAGGCTTCGTTTATTTTGAAGCTCTCTTATTAGGTGCCTACACATTTAGGATCGTGATGCCTTCTTGATGATTTGACTCTTTTTTTTTTGAGGAAGATTAGCCCTGGGCTAACATCTGCCACTAATCCTCCTCTTTTTGCTGAGGAAGACTGGTCCTGAGCTAACATCTGTGCCTATCTTCCACTATTTTATATGGGACGCCTGCCACAGCATGGCTTGACAAGCAGTGCATAGGTCCGCACCTGGGATCTCAACTGGCAAACCCTGGGCTGCCGAAGTGGAACGTGTGCACTTAACTGCTGCACCACTGGGCCAGCCCTGATAATTTGACTCTTGTATTATTATTATGTAATATCTCTTTTTATCCCTGGTGATATTTATATTTTGAAGTTTATTCTGTTTGATATTAATATAGCCACTCCAGGTTTCTTTTGATTAGTGCTTGCATGGTATATCTGTTCCATTTTTTTACTTTTAATCTATTTATTAATTTAATCTGTTTATTAATTTAAACCCATTTAAAGTGGGTTTCTTGTAGAAAACATATAGTTAGATCTTATTTTTCTTTTAATTCAATTTCACAATGTCTATCTTTTACTTGGTGTGTTAGGCCACTTGTGTTTAATGTTATAATTGATATGATTGGATTTAGGTCTACCATTTTATTATTACTATTATTTGTTTCTCTCCCTGTTTTTTGTTCTTCCCTTGTCTCTTTCCTGACATCTTTTGGGTTATTTGAATATGTTTTAGTATTTCAGTTTTAATTTATCTATTTTTTTGGCTTATCTCTTTGTATTATTATTTTAGTGGTTACTCTGGACATTACATATATATGTGTATATATATTTATATATATATATATATATATATATAAAACTTTCATAGTCTACTTCAAGTTGACATTTTACTGCTTCACTACAGGGTCCCTTTACTCTCCTCGTTTATATTATAGTTGTCATATGTGTTATATCTACATAATTTAAAACTCTGCTAGACAAATTTTATATATTTATTTTTGCTTTCGGGAGTTATACATATCTTTAAAAACTTAAGAAGAGAAAATTAGTTCTTTATATTTACCCAGAGACATACCATTTCTTTTGCTTTTCCTTCTTCCTGAAGTTCCAATTTTTCCTATTTATCATTTTCTTTTAACCTAAAGAACTTCATTTTACATTTCTTTTAGAACAGGCCTTCTGGCAACAAATTCTCTTAGTTTTCATTTCTCTAATAATGTCCTTATTTCATCTTTATTTCTGAAGTATATTTTTACTGGGCACAGAATTCTGGGTTGACAATTCTTTTCTTTTCACACTTTAAGAATGCTATTCCTCTATTATTCATAGTTCTGGATGAGCATTCTGCCATTAAATTGTTCTTCTCTATATGTAGCTGTTTTCAGGATTTTTTTCTTTGTCTTGGTTTTCAGAAGTTTGATTTTGATGACTTGTGCATGATTTTATTTGTCTTTATCTGGCTTGCAGTTTGTTGAGATTCTTGAATCTGTAAGTTTATGTCTTTCATAAAATGTGGGTAGTTTTCAACCACTATTTTCTCATTTTTTGCTGCACCAATATCTTTCTCCCCATCTCTGAGTCTCCAATTACACAGCTATTAAACCTTTTAATATTGTTTCACATACTTTTGAGGCTCTGCTAATTTCTTTTTTCAATTTTTTTCTCTTTGTTCTGCAGATCAGACAATTTCTATGCTCTATCTTTAAATTTACTGAATCTTTCCTCTGTTGTCTTGATTTTGCTATAATTGTTAAGATATTCTACTTTTCAGTTTAAATTTTCCATTTTAAAATAATTTTATATAAATTACATAATTTAATGTATGTGATTTAAATAATTTCTATTTACTTACTGAGAACTACCTTTCTATCTATTTTCCACAATGTGAACTCTTGCCTCATGGAACATAGTTATAGTAGCTTCTTTAAAGTCTTTGTCTGATAATTCCAACATCTGCATCATCTCATTATTGGTATTTGTTGATTATCTTTCCCCTTAAGAATTGGTCACTTTTTATCTTTTGTATATTGAGTAATTTTAGATTGTATCCTGGAAAATTTGAATGTTATGTTGTTTGCTCTGAGACTTGGATGTGGTTTAAATCTTAGTTTTATTCTCAAAGCCTTTGTTATGCTGCTTTGAGTCTGTCCACACATGTGCTGCTCAGAGGTGAGCTGGGACCCTTGGCCAGTTTCTTCAAAGAATTTGCATATTTCCCTCTCCAACTCTCTTCTCTTTGAGTTTCTTCTTAAACTCAGAGTTTTACATATCTGTTACTATTGCATAATTCCTGCAACTAGGGTTGCCTCAGGCAAAACAGAGAGATAAGAAAGAGAAAGAAAACAGGACTTTCCTCCATACTCTTTGGCTTAAGGGGACCCCTTCCCTAGTCCTCTAGCCTGGAATATATGGTTTCTAACAGGGTTTTTATTAGGGTTTTGTCTGCTGACATCCGCAGCCATGCTGACTCTGCTGAGGGTTCACCATCATTGAAATGAGAGAAAAAAGAGAAGAAACAAAGAAATGGAAATTTACTTCCATAGTTTCTGGGTCACAGGGCCCCAGTTTTTGGCTTTTTGGCCAGAAAGAAAGGATTTCTCTGGGCATTTTAGCTGTCCATGGCACCAACACCATAGTTTTTCTGGGTGCCCATATTTGGCTCACAGATGCAAGAAAAAAGAGTTTTTCACCCGCCTATGGGTTGGTTTTCCAGGTTTTGGCTCTCTTCCTCAATATTCTCTGGTTTTATTTACTTTTCGGAGTCCGTTAGTAGTAATTTTTTTGTATTTTGTCCAGAGTTTTTGGTTGTAAGCAGCAGGGTCAGTAGGATGTAGTGGGCTTACTCCACCTTGGCTGCACTAGAAGTCCCTCATTCATTTTTTGACTCAGAGTGTCCATCAGCAATATTTTTCTTTCAGCCTTTAATAGTTAAGGTTATGCCATTCTTCCGTATTTAAATTCTTTCAGCTTTTGTTTGCTGAAAGTGTCTTTCATTTTTGAAGATTTTCACTGGATGTACTTTTAGATTGATAGCACTTCAATGATGTTCCATTGTTACATGGTTTGCATTGTTTCTGATCAGAAGTCAGAGATTATCTTTATATATGTTTCCCCTTATGTCTCCCTTCCCTCTCCTCCCACCTGGCTGCTTCAGGATTTTGTCTTTATCATAGGATTTCAACAATTTGATTATGATGTATCTTGTGGTTTTCTTTTTGTTTTTCTTGCTTGGGATTTGTTGAGAGACTCTTGGTTTTGTGGGTTTATATTTTTAATCATATTTGGAAATTTTTCAAATATTTTTTCTGCTCCCCCCTCCTAGGAATCTAATTACAATTATGTTATACTATTTAATATATTCCCACATTCCATTAAGATTCTGTTCATTTTTTTCTGCCCTCTTTCTCTCTATACTTCAGTCTGGATAGTTTTTATTGCTTGTCTTGAAGTTCACTTTCTTTTCTTCTGCGGTGTCTAATCTTATGTGCTAGCCCATCCAATACATTTTCAGCTCTAGAATTCCCATTTCCATTTTTGTTTCTTTCCTTATGTTTTTTTTTTTAGAGTCCTTGAACATATTTATAATAACTGTTTTAAAGTTTTTTCTGAGGCAATATGGTACCATGGGAAAGAGCACAACCATTAGAGTCAAAGTGCATGGGTTCAGATCTTAGTCTTAATGCTTGGAAGCTGAGTTGACCATAGGTAAGTTACTTAGCCTTTCTGTGCTTTAGTTTCCTTAAAGTGGTACAAAGAGATTACCTCCCTTGGAAGGTTGTTGTGAGAATAAATAAGATAATACATAATACTCTTAGAACAACAGTATCTTGCACATAACAAGCACTCAATAAATGTTGACTATTGTAAGATTTTTTTTTTAACTTCTTTTCTTCTAGTTAAAGTATTTCTGTCATTTATGTGTCTGTTTCTGCTCATCATTTTTTTGTCTTGGTTAAAGGTCACATTTTCCTGCTTCTTTGCATACCTAAAAATATTTTTACTGGATGTTGTGCATTATAAATATTACATTGTTGAGTATGTGGATTTTGTTCTCTTCATTTAAAGACTGTTAAGTTTTGTTGGCCAGGCAGTTAAATTACTTGCCCATCAATTTGATACTCTCAAAGATTATTGTCAAGCTTTGTTAGAAGGAGTTTAGAGGCACCTTTATTCTGTGGTTAGTTTAGGCCTGCTCTTAAATTGGCCATTTTGGGATTTCCACTGAATGCCTCAAGTGTTCAATGAGATTCTCCACTCTGGTTATTAAGCACTTAAACATTTCCCAACTCTGTGTGAGCTGCAGAAGTTGTTTAGCTTATAATCCCTGATAGATGTTCTTTTCCTGGCCTTGAGGAATGTACAACTTAATATTCAGCTAAAGACTCAAGGGGACCCCTAAGGCAGTTTTATGGAGTGTATTTCTCTCTCTGCCCCTTCTCTGGTTTTCTCCCTGGAAATTCAAGCTGTGTTAGCCTTCCCAAACTCCGTTCTCTGTTACCTTATGCCCAAGAGACCACCATGCTCTGTTTGGGTTCCTCCTTCCTGTATGGGTGTGGTAAATACCTCAAGGCAGAAAATCAGGACAGTGCTAGGGCTTACCACATTTATTTTCCCTCTCTCAAGGATTATAATCCTATGCTACAGATTATCCAGTAAAACCAGAATTTTTTCATATATTTTGTCCAATTTTACAGCTGTTTATGACAGAAGGGCTAGTCCAATGCTTGTTACTTCATAATATCTGGGAGCCTATATGATGAACTTTGAGATCACGGTCATATTGGCTTGTCTCTAGAGATGCCATATAGACCTGTATGAGGAGTGCTCACCAAATAGAAATTAGACATCCTTTTTATGGATATTTTTTGGACTTTTGCCTGAGGAAATGCTTATTTATTGGTTTGGGTTTTTTTACCAAGCCCTTACCAAGTTGAATGAAGTGCAATCTCTTTCTCCCAGGAGGAGTTCACAAACTAGTTGGGGAGAAAAGGCAGACAAAGCGTGCTAATAAATAACTCCAGTGAAAGGCAGCACTTGAATGCTGAACAAATGATGCAAGTGGGGGCCAGTGCGGTGGCACAGCAGTTAAGTTCACACATTCTGCTTCAGTGGCCTGGGGTCTGCCGGTTCAGATCCTGGGTGTGGACATGGCACCGCTTGGCAAGCCATGCTGTGGTAGATGTCCCACACATAAAGTAGAGGAAGATGGGGATGGATGTTAGCTCAGGGCCAGTCCTTCTCAGCAAAAAGAGGAAGATTGTGCCGCAGATGTTAGTTTAGGGCTAATCTTCCTCAAAAAAAAAAATGATGCAAGTGGTTACAGTGGTCCAATGGAGGTTGGAGAGTTCTATTCCTGCTGAGGTGATTAGGGACAGTTTCATTCTTTACTTCCAGATCTCAAAAACCTTCCCCTTAGGCTGATGAGCTTCACTTATTCAGTGCATGATGGGAGGGGTGAAGTTCTTCTGAGACAGGAAATTATAGCTCTGGAATTTTTGAAAGAGTAAGCTTATTGCCAAGTTGAAAGATATTTACTGAGAATGATGGTTTTCTTTTGGGATTGTGATATAAATGAGTTCGAAAAACTTTCAGAAAGAGGTGATTTGAGAACAGGGTCTTGGAGGGAGTGCAGAATTAGTCTGGAAAAAGAGAAGGGTAAAGGACCTTCCAAGTTGGGGCAATAGCACAAAATAATGCCCAGAGAATGAACAATTGGTTAGAGAAAGAGACAGACAGACAGACTGACTGACTCTGTATGTTTGTGGATATGTGTAAGAAAGTAGGAATAGCCAGAGCAGAGAGGTCTAAGGAGTATTGAAAGTTGAGGGAATGGGTGATGAGTCAGATACTCTGAGTTAGAGGTGGGACTGGCTTATTGAGCCAGGAATTTACATTCGATGCTGAAGAAGTCAGAAATTGTTTAGTTCTTGAGTAGGGGTGATACATGTTGACTGCACCTTGACTGCAGATTCTTCAGAAAATGTAGTTTAGTCACAGGTCTCAGGCCTGGATTTAAGCAAGAGCTGGTAGTTGGACTGGATCCCTGAGAGGCTGTTCCACTGGCTCAAGAGTGAGGGACTCAGAGCTGGGCCAAGAGATGCCCAGATATAAGGGGAAGAGAAAGGAAGGAGTCAAAGATCTAAGGTTTTGGCCTGAGGACCCTGCAGACTGGTGGTATTACTGATAAAGCAGACAGTTAGGAAGAGGATTTGGTCTACGGGGAGAGTGGCTGGCATAATAACTGTTGTAGTGGGCATCCATCTGAAGGTCGGGTTATCTGGTATGCACATGAAGATATGGAACAGAGGCAGAAACTGGTGAGAGGTCTAGGTGGAAGATATGGATGTGGGAGATATTTATATGGACCTGGTGGTTTAATTCTTGAGAGAAGATGCATTTTCCTGAGGAAGAAGAAAGAGGAAGGAAGGTCACACCTTGGATTTATGAAAGTTCATAATTAGATAGTGGAATGGAAGTCAATGATGTCACCAGAAAGAGCTTCTTACAAGAAGAAAGACAGACCACTGGACTGTGTGGTGTCATGGAAGCTAAGGGAAACAGATGTTCCACAGATGGAGTGGAAAGGCCATTGTATTTGGCCAAGAGCCTTCTGGAGTGCAGGCATAGGTAGAAGGAAGTTTAGAGGGAGTGCTGAAGAAATCGAAGCAAAATGTGCTTAAGTAATCTTTCAAGGATTCTGTCTGTGAAAGGAAGAAGGGAAGAAAAAGAGAATGAAATGTCAGTGATGTTAGAGGGTTCAGCAGAATGAAGAAAAGGTGTATTAAGGATAGATGAAACTTCTTAATGTTGAAAATTAGAAGGGAAAAGCTAAAGAGAAAGGAATTTTCAGGTGTCAGAAATGCAGGGGATAATTGTCTAGTAAGACCACTCAATATAGGAGTGCAGACTCTTATACGGGCCTTAGTTACATTCCTTCCAGGCTCCTGTCTGCTTCTGCTGTCTCTTCTTGAAATAGAGTCCCTGCCATCTCATCTTTTTACATAGTTCTGGGAGATGGGGTCACTATTTTACGAGGCTTGCCTGTGCTTTCTGGACAGATCTGTTGGGAAAATATTTAATAATGGCTGAACTTTACTCCTCTGTAACTTAATAATGATAACAGTTACCATTGGACAGTTCTTCAGAGATTACTTTATTTAATCCTCACTATAACATGGTAAGATTGATTTTATTATTATCCCCATTTTCCAGATAAAGAAACAGGCTTGAGAGGTTAATTAACTGGCCAAGGTCACATAGCTAATGAAAGAAGGATCTAGTATTTGAATCCCAGGCTGTTTAACTTCACAAC
Source organism: Equus caballus (assembly GCF_041296265.1). Classification (NCBI taxonomy): domain Eukaryota; kingdom Metazoa; phylum Chordata; class Mammalia; order Perissodactyla; family Equidae; genus Equus; species Equus caballus. The sequence continues at coordinate 82,434,140 of NC_091698.1, forward strand.
TATAATCTCTATGTCTTATTGCTTCTACTTGTGAATGTCATTCTGCCCCCAAGTATTGTTCTTCTTCCAACATGAGGGTCCTTCAAACGTCTGAAGTCAGTTATCCCACGTTCCCTGGATAATTTCTTTTGTCTCCTTCTCTTCTTCCTTCTCCTCTTTCCTCCTTTTTTTCTTTTTTTTTCAGTTGTAAATTCAACAAATATTTTTTGAGCAGCTTCAGTATATCAGAGACTGTGCTAGGTGCTGCACAGCCAGTAATGAACAAAACAGACCAGGGCTTTGCCCTCATGGGTTTTTAGACTGGGGAGGGAAACCTGTTAAATGTGCAAATTAACAAATAAAAATATAATAAGAAATGATGATGAGTTCTGTGAAAGAAACAGACATTTCTAGCCTCCCTTGTCACTCTTCCTCATAAACTCTGAGTTTCAGAGTGCTCGCTATGCTTGCTTCTTTCCTCCTGACACCCTTCCCTCTTAAAGAGTGGCCTTCAAATGAGGACAAGTTTCTGCAGCTGTGATGTGACCATCCCAGAGCACAGTGAGGCTCTTAACTGGGAAACCTTGTGTTCCTGCAGCTTAGAGGCAAGAATGGGCAGGACCACAGGCAGGGGAGACTGGAGAGAAGGAACACAACTCCCTCCTCTGAGGCAAGAAAACAGAAGTCCAGAGGGCCATACAGAGACCAAGGATGGAGAGCTCAGGAATGGGGCCAGATGATCTCAATCCATTCCATGAAGTATGACCAGAGGTCATGCTAAATAGATCATGAAGCCATGCATCCCCTTCCATTCCACAGAACCTGCCTTTCTCTTCATGCTCCAGGCTCTGCCTCATCCCCCTGCGCACACAACTGCTTGACAAATGCAGCTGATAGGGAAGCACTAAATAGGCATTTGTCACTGTGGGCAGCTGAGGTAGCAAATGTGCTACAGGGAAATGTTTCTCCCCTTCCTGCCTTCCCTCCTTCCTTCCCTTCCTTCTCCTCCCTCCCTGTCCTCTCCCCTCTCCTGCTCGTCCTTCCACCCTTCCTTTTGCCAGCCCACTCTCCCTCTCTCTCTCTCCCTCTCTTTCTTTCTTTTATAGGATTAGTGTCAATACCATAATTTGGAAGCCCCTGGTTAGAGAAAAATGTCAAGAATCACAAATGCAGATTTGATACATCTGACCTTCCTTGTCTTCAGAACAATAAATGTCAAGTAGCTTAAAATGACAGCCAGGATGGCTAGAGATTATTTCTATGTTTAAATATTTAGGGAAGAAACATATAGTTTAGACTTAGGTCTAATTTACGTGAAGATTCTTCCCTACGAAGATCGTAAGTACTTTTAACGAGGCAGCATAAGCAGTGATGTTTACATTTCAGAAAACAGAAAATGTGAAAAATCAGCATAGAATGAAGTGGTAAACAATCCCTGATAGGTAATGAGAACAATTGATAATGTCAAGAAAGTATTTTGCAACACAAAATTGTGTTTGGGTTTTTCATATCTGCGTGATGTGGTATAGTGGCATTCCAGAGAAAGACCCACATTCACATTTCCTCTCCTTTGATTAAATACAAAATATTTTATATATGCATGTTTACTTGTATGACTTATCTTCATTTTACTAAAAACATTTTATTGTTAAAACAGAAAGAGGGAGAATTATCTTGCTCCAGCTGTGCAAATCCTGATAGAAGTATAATCCTCCAGCCTGGAGTGTAATTCTCTACTCAGCCTCATACTCAATTATCATCAGAAGCAGCAGTGTCCCTTTCAGACAGGAGGCTCTGAGAGGTGGTTTTCTGTTTTTTAAGAACTGTGAATGTTAGTTAACCCATTTACTTCTAAAAGGAGATGGTATTGCATTGTGTTAAGAAAACAGAATATGGAGTTAGTTCTGAGTTTGGTACCCAGCTCTAGAACTTACTAGTTAAAAGTTCTTAAGGTAGTAAGACAATAGCTAAACTTTTCTGCTTTTGGCATCCTCGTCTATAAAGTAGAGATTGTTATAGCACTTGCTTTATGAGGTTATTCATAGGAGTAAATGCAATAATTTTTAAAAAGAGTTTAGTGCAGCACCTGGCACATGGTTAAAGCACTGAAAATATTATACATTATCTTCTATTTTATTATTACTTTTGTTTTATTAATAAAGGGGTTTCCCCTGGTTATTTTTTGTGGCTTCCTTTCCATATCATCTTTTTTTTTTTTTTAAGGTTGGCACCTGAACTAACAACTGTTGCAATCTTCTTTTTTTTGCTTTTTCTCCCCAAAGCCCCCTAGTACATAGTTGTATTTTTTAGTCGTGGAGTCCTTCTAGTTGTGGCATGTGGGACACCGCCTCAGCATGGCCTCAGTGTGGCCTGACAAGCAGTGCCATGTCCGCGCCCAGGATCTGAACCAGCAAAACTGTGGGCTGCCGAAGTGGAGCGTGCAAACTTAACCACTCGGCCACAGGGCCGGCTCCTCCATGTCATCTTTGCTGAAATCTAACTATACTCAAAATTAGAGATTATCTTATAGAAAATACAATTAAATAAATGAAGGGCCAAAAATAAATCTTTAAATATTGTGGACTAAAGCAGCCTATTTACTCAAAGTGTAAAGTCATCGGAAAATCAGTGCCATCCCATTATGTGTTGCCTAAGGATTCCTTGTGGAACCAGCAGGTTTGTTTTTTTTTTTAATTTATTTTTTAGTGTTAAAGAATTTTAATTAAGGCATAAAGATTATTTCTAGACTCTTAAGATATTCCTTATAAGATCTTTTGCTTTCATAGTGGAAAAAGTCCTTATTTCAATAATTAACTATAAGTTTTGAAAAACTATAATGTGAGTTGAGGCAGTGGAAGGAGGGAGGAGAGTTCTGGACCAGGAGTTGTGGGATTAGGTTTTCATTTTAAGATGTGCTAAGTTGTCCTGTTTGAACCTGGGCAAATCACCTCAATTTTCTGTGTCTTAGTTTCTTTCATATCAAATAAGCAAGTTCTAATCTCTACTATCCCTTCCATATTAAAATTCTGTGATTCTAACTTATTTCCAGGGCTGGTGTTGAAGTATTCTGGAAAGATGCTATTTCTATAAACAGTTACAGGGTCAACTAGAATTTCACAGAGTTGTGAAAAGAAATGATAATCTTCTCTGATTCTTACATATTTGTAACTAGCAGATTATGATAAGAGCTGCTTACCTCTAGCTAATTTATCTTAGAGACAATGATAAGATTAAAGAAATTTATTTTCATTTCCACCCAAAAGGAAAACCCAAGTTATTTTGGTGCTTTTCTGGATAAACGGTAAACTCACTCCAGATGCTCTGTTCTGGTTTTCTGTTATGATCATTACAGACAGTCAGGGATCAATTGTGAGGACAGAGACGATCAATAGATAGGTAGACAGACAGATAGATAGACAGCCAAATACTTATCTACCTACCTACAAACATACATAAAAACTGTACTTCTTCTTCCTTATTTGGGTAGGGTTTATGTTAGGAGTAGGATTGAAGGATAAAGGAGTATTTGACTCATCTATCTCAGAATGAGGGACACAGAAGGTGCTCAGTAAATACTTGCTGAATCAATGAAGGAAGGAACAAAGAATGAATGAGGAATGAAAATATGGTATATGAAAAGGGCTATTGAGCAAGTTCTTTCCATCTTTAATAACCCATGCCCCAATGAACATAGTGTTTGTCTTATATTCACTCACTCACTTCTTGATGGCTCATTGACTCTTTCCTTAAGTTCAATTCTCCATTTAACAAATGATCATAGAGATCTCTTGTGTGTTCAGAATTTTGTAAAGTTTTATAGGGTAAAAGACAATAATTATAAATGTGGTACCTGGCTTTAAAGGACTTATAGTCTGATAAAAGACATAAAGTGTGGGATTTGCAGTCAAAAGTTGGGGATTCAAGACTTGACACCAGCATCAGTTAGCTTCATGATCTTCATTTAAGCTCTCCTGAGTCCTAGTGAAGTGCAGGGGATGATTCCAACCTCACAGGGTTGTTGAGAAGGTTGACTAAGATTATATATGTAGAATAGTGCTCTGTAAAATTGAGGGCATTGTAAGCATGACACCAGCTTTTTAATTGGAAATAGTACAAGAAGGTGTGGACTTAAAGGCTAAGTGTCTTGGGGCATAGAACTGTGAGTAGAGGTGGTGAGTAGACACTTCCCAATAGAGCTGAAGCTCGATGGGTTTTGGAGGATGAGTAGGGTTTGGAGAGTCAGGATGAAAGGAGAGCATTCCAGGCAGGGAGTATGGAGCATGAAGTAAGGGGTGCTCAATTCAGTTTGACTAAATCTACTAGTCTTCCTGGAGTACCTATTATGACCCTCATGCTCTGCTGTGACTTCTCTGTTTGGAGAGAGATTTTGTGTTGGAAAGTACAGTTGGATGGACAGGATGGGATCAGGACATGATAGGAGAGTCTTGGAGAGCAAGCAAGAGTGTTTAACCTTCATATAGCAAGAAACAGGCAGGAATCAATAGGTCTGATGTGAATAGCACTTCAGGAGGGTGAAACTAGTAATGGTGTGTAGTCCAGATTAGAATGTAGAGACTGGAATCAGTAGTCTGGGGTGGAGCGAGGGGGAAGATTTGGAAAGTGGGATAGCAGAGAAAAGTATGATTCCAGAAAAACTTCATGGCCCCTGTTATCAGAGGCAGAAGAGAGAGAAATTCAAGTTTTTCTATAACTTTCTGTGGGCAAAATTAGAATATCAGTGGTTCATTTGATAGGAAAGAAGAATTAGGGAAGAAAAGATTTTGGGAGGAAGAGTTGAGTTCCACTTGCACATGGGGAGCTGAGATGATAACTGACTCTGGGCAGCAACATCCTGTAAGCAATTGGAAATGTGGGACTAGAACTCATGAAAGAAGTCAGGGCTGGGCGTGGGGATTTGGGAATCATTAGCACAGAGACTTCTCATAAATTATGCACTTTGCTTAGAACTTAATTTCATGTTTTTTAGAAGATAAGAGAAATGAAAAGCTTGCTGAATTATGGATTATGCAACAGTATTAAAAGTAATTCTCTCTCCCTCTCGTCTGCCTCCCTGGTGATTTTTGTGTTCTGTTCTTCCCTCTGATCCACTCCCCCTTCCCCTAATACTTTATAAACTGAGGGACACAATAACTTCTATTTCTGTCAGATCAGAAGATTGTCAATGCAGAGATTAAGGTGATCAGGAATGTTCACCAGAAGATACGACGATCCTCTTGGCATCATCTCCAATCCTTCAGAGATCGGAGGGATAGAAGGTTTCTCTAGAGGAAAGCAACCATTTATATTTATAGGAGGAAATGTTTAAAGAGCTAAATTCTCAGTTCCCTGGACAACCCTGTTGTTTGATTTGCAGCTTTTCCTAAGTAAAGCACTGATTCTCAATGAGAGACAAGCTGCTTAGCAGATAATGTCATCAGATGAAATAGGGCTTTCATACCTCATGGATGGGCTTGAAGCTGGGACTCCTCTCCTGGCACCAAGCTTTCATCTGTGGTTTGGGCTGAGTTAGCACAAACAGCAGGCGCAGCAGTCAGGACTTGAATTTTCTTTAGTTTAATCCTCTTCTTCCTCCCCTTCAAGGAGAAAATTTCCTCAGCAATTTATTTAGATGTTCTCAAGAATTACCTGGCACAGACTTGACATTAGATAAGGTCATGATGGGGAGGGTGCGTTGGAGAAATAAGACACATGGTGCTAACATTTATTGAACATCTACTATATGCCAGGCACTTTACAGACATTCTCGTTTAGTCTTTATAGCTGCAAAAGATGGGTATTTTAATCTCTGTTTCACAAATGAGGCTCTGAGGGGTTATGTGACTTGTCAGATTATACAACTAGTAAGTGGCTGAACTAGGATTTGGTTCCCAGAACTAGGATTAGATTTCTAAGCCTGAAGATCCCCTCCTTGTTCCAAGCTTGTGCTTCCTTCCCATCCCTATTATAAGGAAAAATTATTTTTAAAAAAGACACTTGATTATAATTTTGCAGAGACCTGTGGAGTAGGATGAGAATCTGTAGTGCTCATCTCCTTCTACTTCTCAGCTGGATCAGTCATTTCCCTTGTCCCTCTTTCCGTCCTGCTTTCTCTGTTGTTTCTCCTCTGCCTGTCATACTGGGATTCCCTCTTCTCTTCTTACAATTCTTTCTCTTGAGATGGGCAGGTTAAAGGATGACGCAGAGTGTTGAAGCAACACAACATCAAGTCCTCCATTTTTCAGGGCATCCTGTGCACTTTTCATTGACCTTCTGTGGAGCCCAGTCAAAGGCATGTGGATACTACCATTGGCTGCATTACAGCTTCTGATTTTCTTGTTGGCTATGGACAGACATTGAAAGAAGTACCTCCTATGTACAAGGCACCACAGCGGGTGCTAGAAAAAATTACTTTAAGTGATTAAGTTGAAATTTACTTAAAATAAAAATAAAAGTGTGCTTTTGCGTGTGTGTGTGTGTGTGCATATTTAAGAACTATGTGCCAAGGGGAAAGTGGTGGGGAAGAGAGAAAGGCAGGCAGCAATTCTGCTTAGAACCTAACAGGTTCCTGGGGATAAAAGGCAAGGACAGCTTGATGTGTGGCCCTGGCCACCTGCCCTGGTCCACTATATGGCCACTTCTTGGTCCACAGCCCTCGTTTGTCCAGGGCTCTCTATTAGGCAGCCATTTCCACTGACATCCCTCAGGGAGTGATCCATGCAGATTTCCTTCTCCCCTTACCTTTTTCTCCTTCTCTAAAATCTAATACATGAATGAGTCGGCCTACCCTCAGGGTACATCCATCTGTACTTTTCAAGACCCATTAATCTGGGCAAGACAGGAAAATTGGAGTGGGTCGAGCCCTTTAAAGCACTCCCAGGTCAGCCAGTGCATGTTAACTATAGCCTTCCAGGGAAATGTTGCTAATAGTAAGGATTTTAGGTCAACAAGGAGATGAGGCCTGCTGTGAAGGTGAATTGAGATGATGCACATGAGGCAGTCACCCCAGCACTTAGCACATGGTAAGTGCGTATTCGTGTTATTTGTACTGTGATCATGCTTATTCTCATTGAGATCAGTTAAAATGCTTTTGGCTGCAAGTAATAAAGACCCAACTAAAAGTATCTAAATAGTCTTATATAATAAGAGATCGAGAGTTGGTGTGGCTCCAGGGTTGGTTAACTTTGCACACATGACAAATTCAAGGACCCAGGTCCTTCCTGTCTTTCCACTCTGCTTTCCTCAGGGTTGGTGGCTGCAGAAGCTCCAGGCACCTTCACACACAGCTGAAAAGGGGAAAGTGTCTGTCCTTTATTGCCTCATAAGAAGAAGGAAAACTTTTCCAAAGGGCCTCAGTGGATTTCCGCTTGTGTCCCATTTGCTAGGGCTGCCTCACATGACTATGCCGAAATCTAGAGGAAATAACACAATTCAATTAGTCTCCAACTTGAATGTGCGTTAGAATCACTGGCCAGGCTTGTTAATACAGATGTTGCTGGGCCCCATCCCCAGAGTTTTCTGATTCAGTTGGTCTAGGGTAGGGGCCTGAGGATTTGCATTTCTGTCAAGTGCTCTGTTGGTGTGGGGAACACACTTTGAGAACCATTGGCTTAAACTATTCAACAGTCATCTCCCAGGTCTACGGTAGTGCCTTGAAGTACATAGATGCCCCAAACCTGATCAAAGTAGAGCTTCTGTTAGCAAGAAGGAATGGGGAAATGCCTGCTGAGTAGCCACATCATCATCTTTAATATTTGGAGTTTTAGAAAGGACAGACAGTTCCATATAAGGCTCTTGATTCCCACTGGGTCATATCTTGTAGGGGGCTCTCTTCATTTGGGACAATTCTGGAGAATGTCTGGACTTCAAATCCAAGTCAGCTGAAGATAGGAGAAATTTCACTATCATTCTGGGACATAGGCTTGTGGGTATCAAAGATTTAGATTAGCCGACTACTGGAGATGGTGGTGGCAGCTTCTCCTTTCTCTTCCTCCTCTTTTTCTTCCCTACACACTTCAGTGTCATATGAAACTTCTACCTTTCAGAAGACCAAATTCTTCCTTGCCCTGGAATGAGTCCAGTCAAAGCTTCCCACTTTGGGGATTTGCAGCTCCTGTGGCTGCAAGGGCTGAGGGCCTTAAAGCTGGAAGCTGAGCAGTGCAGGCGGGCTCAGCCATCAGGGAGCTTGATGCTGTGGTTACTTCTAAATGAATGCTCATTATTGATGCTAATTGAACTTGAAGTTAATGAAAAAGGATTATTTTATAGGGCTTAAGTTGAGGCCAAAATTGTTATTACAGGTTAATTATTCTCCTTAAAAGGCACCATTACAGCCATGATTGTTTTTTATCAGCTTTTTCTCTGGTGCTGAAAGAGATTTCTTCAAAGGCAGATTCCTGATATAATTAGTCACCTCATCTAATTTTTAATCACCAATCATTTCTCTCCAGATAAAGGTTAATCAAAGGTATATGAATTGGATATTCTGCCTTAATTGCATTTGATCAGTTTCAAAGAAACTCTTTTCTCTTTCATTTTTGGTTAGGAATGTGGCCTTTCCCTGTGCTTTTAAACCTAAAACCTGGAAGAAGGAATCAAAATAGGCTCACTGAAAAAACGGACATGTTCTGCTACTGGTGGCAGCAGGAGATGGACATCTCTGGGTGTGCCTGGGGCTGGAGGACGGGTTGGGAGAGAGATTCTCTGTGGCTCTGTTAGGAGAAAACGGGGTCTTCTGCTATCCTTTCCCTTTATTCTCCTCCTTTCTTTTTTTCTTTCTTTTCATATGGGGGATTAAGGCTTCAACATAGGAATTTGAGGGCAACACAGTTTGGTCCACAGCAACACTCAGGTCGCCCTCGCAGCTCTGTGCTTTTGTCAAGCTGTTCCCTCTCCGGGATGCCCTTTCCATTCCTCTCCATCCTAGGAAATGCTCTTCATACCTCAAGTCTGCACAAATGTCAACTCCTCCAAGACACATAGCCTCCATAGCCTTCCCTGCCTCCACAAGAGGGACCTGCCCCCTCCTTCATGTTCCCCAAGAGCTTGTGACTGCATGCTTTGTCTTGCCAATTCTCTGGCAGTTTATCTACCTTCTTGCACTCCCACTATGACTGTCACCCTTCCATTGCAGGGAACAATTTGTGGACCCCATGCGGACATTCAGTAAGTGTCCCTTATTTCAGAATGGAGAGACTTATGCCAGAATCTTCTGGCAGCAAACACAATGTCGGGGACATGCATAGACAGCCAGGGAAAACAACAGACCCATAACCTTTCTTCACTCCAGCCATTGAGAATGCTGGAGAACCAGGGGCTTACTCCTGTGGTTCTGCTTTTGAATGCCCATTAGCAAAAACGAGAGTCCTGGGAGAGCCGATAACCTGGCTGGTAAACCAGTAATTGACCAAGTTGAGGCTCACAATTAACTGTTGAATTGAGATGGTGAGGGACCTCCTGGATTAAGCCACTGGAAGGACTATTAAAATGCAAATATTATCTAGAAGGAATAAAATAAGAAACTATGGCCAATCATGCAACACTCATTTACAAAGACATGAATTCTTTTCCACATTATTTAACCAGTCACCCAGTGGGTTTTTGAAGGAATGTTGCAGGAGCCAGACCATGGGTTAGCCAGGCTGACAGCCATAGTGCGGGGATCTTGGAGCCGCAGCTTTCTGCTTCCACTCTCAGTTTTTGTCTCTCTGCCAAGACTTTCAGTCATATAACTTTCCACTTACAGCCCATTCCCTTTTAGAGAAAAGCTTTGTCTTTTAACCCTTGTTCACTTTCAGTGTCTTTCATAATGAAAAAAGATTTTCTAATGGAATCCCGATTCACTCCAGTGTGCTCTGCCTTCTCAGGTTGTCACCCATTCACAGTGCAAACTGGCGGGGAGGAGGCCATCCCACATAATAAATTTCAGAGCTAATTAAGGTCTTAAATCATCCTAGAGAATTAAGATCAACCAGTGCCCCTCATGTGTACCACTGCAACTTGCCAACCCCAAATCCCGCGTTATCTCCAGGCATAAAAGCTACATTAAGTTTTAAGACCTTATTCAAAAATGCGTTATGGATAATGATGACACCTTGATGTTAAGTCTTCGGAAAGGAGCCTGGGCATATGACTTAACATAATGAAGTTTTACCACTAATAGAAACGTTAAGGTTTTTATGGTTCCCATTAATTGTTAAGCAAATACTATATCTTTCTATAGGAAATATTGACCCAAAAAGTGCATTTTAAGAGGAGCACGTGTAAGTGATTTGTGTGTATGTGTGTATATGTGTTTGAAGCATTACCATTCTCAGATATTGACATCTTCCCATGTCATCCTCCTAATGGAAAAGCAAAATATTTAAGAATTTAAAGGGAGTCCAGAATCAAAGAATATGCTGCATCTTTTAAAAAGTGTTTAGGAGTAAGAATGAAGCATTAGATAGATAACATTATACCACCTTGATGTTTAAAATTGTACTTTTCAACAGAGAAAATTTGCTGGACTAGAAATCATGCTGCTTGTGTTCTTGCTGCTCTCCCACTTATCAACTAGATGGTCTTAGATAAGTTATTGATGGTTTTAAGAGCTAACACTTTATTGGGTGTTTTTTATTTTGCTGAGGAACATTCGCCCTGAGCTAACATCTGTCGCCAATCTTCCTCTTTTTGCTTGAGGAAGATTTGCCCTGAGCTAACGTGTCCAAATCTTCCTCTATTTTGTATGTGGGTCACCTCCACAGCACAGCCATCAACAAGTGGTGTAGATCCATGCCCGGGAACCTAACCCCAGCTGCCAAAGTGGAGAGCGCTGAACTTAACCACTAGGCCACAGGGCTGGCCCCAAACGTGGTTTTTTTTTTTTGACCCAGGTTTTGCCTCCATTTCTCATATAACCCTCCCATCAACGCTATGAGGCAAATATGATTGCTTTTCTCATTTCACAGGGGCTTAGAGAAGTTTAAGTAACTTGCCCAAGTGGTAGAACTCTGGCTCAGGGCTTGCAGACTCCCAGCACCCGCCATTTGCCATCGTGCTATGTTGTAGTCTTGAGTCCAGCACTACCATCCATAACAGCAGTAAATATTCATCAAATGCTTCCCATGAGCCAGGCCCCAGGAACGGGATGGAGAGGGACATGACCCCTGTCCTTAGAGCTTGCAGACCAAAACAACTAAGTTCTTTCTGGGTTTCTTCACCTTCTACTGTAAAAAAAGAGTTTGGATCTTCAACATCCCTTTCAACTTGAAAGTTTATAAGCATTTAAACTATTTGCAATGACTTCTAATCTTCCATTTATTTATTAATAAATTAGCAGCACACTTTTATTGGATGACTGTCATGTGCCAGGCACTCTGCTAAGAGTTTTTATAGGACCATTGGATTTAGTGCTCATACTAGTCCAGGGAGAGACTGCAGATGAGGAAATGGAGGCTCAGAGAGGTTACCTCAGCCAAGGTCTGTCAGTTTATAAGTGGCAGGATTGGGATTTGAACCCAGCTCCCTCAGCCCCTTGCATTCCCTATGTAAGCAACTTCTTGAGCTACTGCTCTTGAAATTTAATAAGCTCCATTCATTTAAATGAACTAATTCCTATTACTACGGATAAAATGGAAACAGAAATCTAGGTAAGTGAGCAAGCTAGAAGCCCAGGCACCAGTCTGCTTATTATAGGCAGCGTTGTGTACCAGAGAATTCAGAACTGGACAGCCTCAACTCTGGTGTTTGGTTTGTTTGAAGCTGAGAATGAATCTGGGAACCCTCACATCATTAAGAGTTACCATTTCACCACAGTGAATAGAACTTGGGAAGTTGTTAGTTATAAAAACAACAACAAAGAACTGAAATTTATATGCCCCTTTATAGTTTCCCAGGCCCTTCCACATCCATCATCTCATTTGATAGTAGGAAAGAATAATGGAATGAGTTGGAAGCCTGCAAATATATAAAATGATATTGAGTCTGCCAGGGAGAAACTCAGAGCAATGAGAAGGAGGAGCAGGGTCACTCGTCAGAAGTCAACGGCTTATCTTTAAATACCTGATCAGGAAGGCAGCTGAGCAGGAGATAAATGTAAAAAGGACCATGAAGCTGAGAATAAATGGAGCAATCTTTTTCTGAATGGAAAGTAGCTGAAATTCCAGGGCCAGGGAAGGGGAGGGGTGGAAATATTCAGAAATTATGGCCTGAGAAGAATCCCTAAAGCTGTCAAGCAGCAGGGGATGACAGCAGCCCATCAAGAGTGGCCCGGAATAGATGGGGCTGTAAATCAAGGAAGGAACGTTACAGCCATTGCAAGGCATTGCGGTGCCCTAGTGGGGAATGGGCTGGAGGACTTTATAAAGCTGGGTCTACCAGGCTCTGGGATGATGGAATTGACTGTGTCAACCTTGGAAAGGCTCAAAATTCAACACGTCTCTGAAAGTGGGCTTGTAGGGTGCTTAGATTGTTTGGAAGATCCACAAGTCATTTATTTTCCTCTCTCAAGAGCTTATTTAAAATAAGAGATTATATTCTGTTGGGAAATAGTATGTGTGTGGGAGCAGGGAAGCAGTTCTGGGCCTCCAGGCCCTTATGTGTTCCAATTCCGTCAGTGCCCATAGAAGCAATCTGGAGTGGTGATAGTAGGAACCTCAGTCCTGGCACAGATGGTCTTGGTTTCAAGTTCCAGATCAGCCACATACCAGTCATGTGATCAATCCCTTCAGCTCTCAGCCCTCAGGTTTTCTCAGCCTCAATTTTATCATCTGTGAATTGGGGACAATAATATCTCAATTATAGCTCATTGTGAGGATCAAATGAGCTAATGATTGTAAAGCACTTAACACAGGGTCTAGTGCAGAGTAAATGATCAGAAGCAATTATTAGAGGGGAAAATAGGTGTATCCCTTCATTCAGGAATCACAATCCACCAAGTGAAGTGTGTAGTCGAAAGTTTTCTCTGGATTATACTGCATAAATAACATCAAACTCTTGTTGCTTTACAACATTTACGTATTTCTCATTCATGATGCTTGTTGGTGCCATGGGATAGCTGCTGCTGCTCTGCTCCAGGCTGTCAGTAGGTTCAGATCTGCTCCATGCATCTTCTCATTCTGGGATTCAGGGAGAAGGGGGCACCTCTTATCTAAGCCTCCATATTCTCATGGCAAGGAAAACTAGTGCCAGAGAGCTCTGAGAGCCTCTGTTTGGAGCTGGTACTTTGCTGCCTCTACATACATTTCAATTGCCAAAGGAAATCCTGAGGCCAAAGCCAACATCAGTGGGACAGGTAAGTATATCCTCCCATGGGGGGTGGGGAGGGGAGACTGAATATTTGCAGGACAATAATAGAGTCCACCTCAAGGGGTATGCTTGGGACCATGGCTGTGTATACAACGTTATTTGACTGGATCGAGGAGAGTGGTTGAACTCAGTTAAGCCACTGTTTACCCAAGCAGTGGGCACATGGTCAGAGAATGGGCTTTTGCTGCATCTTGCCCTTGGCTCTGGCATTGTGTGGAGGGAGGCTGGATGTTGGGAGGGCTGTGTCCAGGTTCTCCCTACCACTATTGCGCTTAGGTCTTGCTGCATACGTGCCTCCACTTGTGATGTGGCAGTGACCTCCCTGACCAGCTCCTTCAGCTGTCAGCTCTTGGGTGGCAGTTCCAGGTCTGTGTGAGTTGTTGGTGAGTCAGTGTCTCCCTAAGCAGTTGGATGCAAATGTTAACACTTGTTCCCAGGCAGCATCAGAATTCAGTGGTTTCTTATCGTTCTCCCCAGAATCATAAAATGTCCTTCTTTATGGGCCTCAGACTTGTCATTTTTAAATAAGATGTGGTAGAGTGATCTCTAAGGCCATTTCTACTTTCTATGGTCTATGACCATGATGATTTGACAAGTGTTTAGGAGGCATGTATAAAACTTCCTAATATAGATAAGTGTTAATTGCAACATTATGCTCATTAAAGATCGTTACATTACCCACTTTACTATAAAAGGGTGATTGTCACTCAGCATCCTCTCCAAGTCTCCTGTTACCCTGGGGTGCTTGTTTCTCCTATGTCCCGCTCTTTCAAGAAATCTGCTGCAAGCCTGCAGGGAGTCACTAAAGTGTGCATGACTGATCACTATTTCCATTCTTGGAGGAGATGAGTCTTTACCCCCAAAGGAATGACTTTCAAATCCCATGATGTGACAGGTGTATAGATGAAGACATTTTAGGGTGGAAGGGCCCTTTTCTTCCTTTATTCCAGTTTGATAAATATTTATAGAGCACCCATTATGTTTCTCACCAAGCCCTGTGCTTTAATTTATTTTGGCTCACTTAATCCTCACAGAACTCCCTTGAAGGAAATATTAGAATCCCCATTTTATAGATGAGAAAACTGAGCTCTAAATAAATTAACTTACCAAAAGTCACACAGCCAAGTATGGCAGATGTAGGATGCAAACTTAGGTCTCTTTCACTGCAATTTCCATTCTCCTTTTATTATATTTGGATGAGATGTGCACTGAGCTAAGAGTTGGGGGCCTCTGTCTAAGACTTGAGCCTGCTTCTGGTCCATGCAGGCTGAGGCAAGTCTCTGACAATGTGGCACTGAGGCACAGGAACATTTAGCTACTAGGAGACCTTTATTTTTAGATCCAGGTTCACAGCTTATTTATTCAATGACTTTAGTCACATATATAAAACAGGACTTATGATACCTATCCTGTCTACCTCGCACAGATTCTAAGGGAGTCTGAGGAAAGAATGCATGTGAAAAGACTTCATAAACTGTTTAATATTATTCAAATATATGGCATTGTTGGTGGTCCTCCTTAGAAGGAAATGGGAACAAAGCTAACTGCCACTTCCCCTCTTGAAGACATCAGTGGCTGGAGTTGATCTAGGCTTCCCATTGTGTGTGTGGATGGGGTGAGATTGGGGTGGGGGAACCCCATCCTGTTAACCTTCCTAACAGGGAAGTAAGGGACAAGGACTTTTTTTTTTTTTTTTTAAAGATTTTATTTTTTCCTTTTTCTCCCCAAAGGCCCCCGGTACATAGTTGTATATTCTTTGTTGTGGGTCCTTCTAGTTGTGGCATGTGGGACGCCGCCTCAGCGTGGTTTGATGAGCAGTGTCATGTCCGCGCCCAGGATCCGAACCAACGAAACACTGGGCCGCCTGCAGCGGAGCGCGCGAACTTAACCGCTCGGCCACGGGGCCAGCCCCCGACAAGGACTTTTTAATGCTTCTTTTTTTGAGAAAAAATTCCCTGTCAATATCAACAATAAGCTTACTTGTTTTTCTGTATATGACCAACAAAAAATGTTTGGGCATTAGGTAGAGTTGCTAGATTTAGCAAATAAAAATACAGTATGCCCAGTTAAATTTGAGTTTCAGATAAACATGTTCCGTACAATATTTGGGATATGCATGTGCTACACATTTATTCCTTATCTGCAATTCAATTTAATTGGGCATCCTGTATTTTATCAGGCAACTGTAGTATTAGGAAAATATAAATATCCCCTTTAACTCCTCATGTCTATTCCACAGGTGAGGTGAAACTTACTTGGTATTGTCTAGTTTTTATAGATAAATGAAGTTTCAATTTAACCCAGTGTAGTAGTTTATGTTGAGACATCATGTTTTGTTTATACATTATTTTTTGTTTCTTTTTGTTTTTCTTTTAAACGACCTGTTTGCAATTTGTCATTTAGTTTCTTCCTGTCTGCCTTTACTCTCCTGATTTTAACACTTTCAAGTCTGATGACCATAATTCTGGAAGGTGTTCTGCCTCAAGCCAAGGTTTGCTGTGAGGGGACGCCAAGGCTTTCATACTTAGAATCCTTCGTAAACTTTTGTGTTTAAACTTGGAAATGACTACATTTATTTAGACAACCTCACATGGTGTTCCTGTTTGCAGATGGACCAATTGGCTGGGGGCTGTCTTGCGGGGTGGGGGTCTTCACCAGGTTGCTGAAGAGCTGAGGATCACGACAGGAGGGCATAACAAAACAGGCTGTGCCCCACTCCTAGGACTCACTGGGTTCAGGAGTCTGCAGTTTCTCCCTCCAATTTGATGGCAGTAGAAATTATAGAGAATTTGAGGCTTAAGCCTAGGGAACGGGGAGGGGTACATGCAATGAAGAAGATGAGAGAGTGATTCATTTTGACCTGGAGAAGGTGAAGGGGATGGGGGAGGGTGAGGAGTTGGGAAAAGTTTCATGGAGGAGGTGGCATTTCAGCTGAGCCTTCAAAAGCTGGGTAAAATTTTTGCCCTGTTCTTGCCTGTGTAATCTCGTGCACTCTCCCTGTCCGATCATGTTAGTTTGTGAAGAGTGCAGCGGCCCAAATTGTAACAGCACACAGAGAAGGCAGGGAGACAGCCAGCAGCCTGTTGTGTCTGGATGAGCTGGCAGGGGAGCCTGCCCCACGGGCCTAGAAGTTTGCTGTGCCCACAATGCCACCATGCCCTTTGTTCCAGAGTCAGAACAATTCAGCGCCATCTATCTCTCTTGCTTCCTGTAAGATACAGAAATGCTGCTCTTTGAAACTTGGTGAAATCACCAACTTGCCAATCAGAGGAGGGAAGATCATAATTAATGATAATAGCCCTTTTTAATTGTAGCTATTTAGCAAGTTAGCAGAACAATACCAGTAACACAGCTCGACACTGAGTAGGTCGGGAGCAGCCTGCTGTTTCTCTCAGTATTCTCGCAGTGCCCCTGGAACTTTGCAAGGCTCAGCTCCCTGTAACTGGAGGGAGTGCATGTGAGAGCTAAACAGTCTGCATCTTCTCCTTCCCCAGCAAGATCTCTCTTCCTTGCTCTCTTCCATACAATTTGCATCTCATGCCAGGTGTATCTGGCTCAAGTGAGTGGCCTCTGAAGCTACAAGGTTGAAGGTAGACTTTCCTTCTGTTGGGGTAGAGGAAAGAACTATGCAGATCCCAGTGAGGTGCCTTCTGGGCTATCCATCCTTGAATAATCTCTCTGTCCTGGCTAGGCCTAGACGCCTACAAAGTTAGCCCTTGAATGGACCTTAGAGATTCTCTAATCGAGAAACTTTCAGACCTTTAAGGCTGGAAGAGCTGCTCTAATTGAAGGAGCAGGGTGAGAGAATGCCCACAAAACCCTGCTCACCCAGCCTCCAACTTGTCCCTGGCTATAGCCACCTGGTTGCTCCATGGAACCCTTAAGACTCCTTGAAGAAGTTATTTATCACCCTCATTTTTTAAGACGGGGGAAAAAGGAAATACAGCTCTCCTTCACCCAAGCAATTAGATACTGGAAGAATTAAAACCCAGATCTCCTCTCTCCCAGGCATATGCTCCTTGCAATAAACCCACTTAGGTTATTCTTTCAGTGCTGAAAATCCAAGTCCATCTATCCATAGATCACCCCAGGACCTAAGGAAAAGTCCTGGGAAGGGAGGAAAGGAGGAGCATAGGTAGGTCTTGAGGTGGGGGAGAGGCCCTAGGTCAGAGTCAGTGCCTTTTAAGCTGTGGTCCACAAGTGGGTTGGGGAATTGTGTGTGTGTGTGTGTGTGTGTGTAGTATTTATGGGCAATTTTTTTTTCCTTTTTGAGAAGAGAGTCCATAATTTTCATCAGATTTCAGCAGGATTCATGACTCCTGATATTTAAGGACCACTGCCCAAGATTACTCAGCAAGTCAGTGAAGGGCTCTGAGAAACCAAACCCCAAGCTCCTGTTTCCTTTCCAGATCAGATCATCACACCCTCCTGCCCTGGGGCACATCAGCCATCTCAGCTAGTTCTTCCTACTTCACAGCTAATTCCAAATGACCACAGACCTAATCAAGATAGAAACTGACAGATAGCAAAGGCGTGAAGCAGAATGGAGAGGAGCAGGTTCTTCCCCAAGGCAGCCAGGGGGATATTTGCTCTGAGAGATGACAAAGTGGCCTTGTCATTAATGAGGCAGACATCTCTCCAAGGAAGGGTCTGCAGAAAAGACAGCATTTCCCCAATCCCTTTTCTGACAAGATGCAGCCTTTAACAGATGCAGAAGAAATCTGTAGGACGAGGTTTCTTGGATCTGCTTTAAATCTGCCATGGGACATTGGCAGTCAGAGAAAATCATCTCAGGTGATAAAGAGTTGGATTAGCATCAGATGACTATGAAGTAATAATTCGTCCCTTTGAAATGATTCAGGCAGCCTTTCTTCTCTCTGACAGATTCAGCCCATGAAGTTTCAGCCTTGTTAGTTACCAGATTTACAGGAAACTTACTGTCTGCTTCTTACCAAAGGGAAGGGAAGTTTCTTCCTAAAAGACTTTGGCCTGGCAATCTTCTTTTCTCTTCTGATTCATAAGAGGACATGTCTCTTTGTTTCCAAGGAATAAGAACTCTATTGCTTTTGAAAACAAAAGGACAGAAGAAGCTAGTACATTACAGCCACCCCATCTTTTGAGTCAAGATGAATAGACCATTGTCTAGAAGGGGAGTCCTTGAGGCCCCAACTTCCCATGTTGTCAGTCTCCTGGGACACAAGTGGAATTGCAGTATTGGTGTGAGAGAGGGAGGGCATTAGACCAAGGAGCTGGAGCAGAATAGTTTGCAATAGGCTGCCTGGTCATACACCATTACCAGTCATTGATGAGGTAAGGATCTTTCCTCAGAGTGTAAATCATTTTCATCACTGAGTTCGTGGGTTAGTTTAGCTGACATCTTTTTCATTGCAAGACCTTCTCAAAGGAGGACACAGTATGTTGCTGCATGCTGGGTATACACTCCTTATTTCATCATGGACTGGCACTTTGAGAAGCACAGGTTGAAAATGAAAGTATTTCTTTAAGCTGCTTTGTCGATAGGTTGGAAGTTTTCCAGGCCAGATGAATCTTCCAGGCCAGAATCCAGGAGAATTGATTGGAGGAGGGATTCTTGTCCACTGGGTTAGGTCTGTGTGTCCTGGTGTTGCTACCTGTGGACAGTAGCCTTTTAGGACCACGCACAGGAAGCTGAGCATGACGAAAGCTGAGTGCCCTAGTTCATTTGGACCTCGTTCAAAGGACCTCAAGGTTCTGGAGTTGTTGTTGGCAAACTATGCTGAGTGGAGTTGCCTTCCCTGGGGGCATTAGGGCCCACCAGGGTGACACTCATCAGCATCAGTCCTATTTCTTGCCGGCTCACTTGCCAACTGTAATGCCCTCCAATCCCTCAGCCCAGCTCTCTGCTGGGCCTAGTGCCATTGTGCTAGCTAACTCCCCTACTTTGGAGTTCCCTTTGCTCACTAATCCTATGGCAAGGGAGTTCCTTCCTCATAGTGACTGGCAACAGGTTCATTCTCCAGGGTGGACTGGAAATTCCAAGGCCCCAGTAGTGACCTGGGCCCAATATCCAGATCTGAGCTAGTTGATGTTGTGTTAGAAAATGCCCCAGCAGGACAGTGCAGCATATTTGCCTAGGAATGATAGTCAAAGGACAAAATTGAGGCTTGGAATTAACTCTAGGGTTGATGGTTTACCAGCTGTTGGAGCTCAGGCAAGTCCCATGACCACTGAACCTCAGTTTCTCAGTCTATAAAGTATAGATAATCAAAGAAATGTGTGAGGACAATCAATGCAGTGGACATGCACTTAACACAAGGCTTGGCTTACAATAGTTTCCATTATTATCACTCAACCTCCTGGAGACCTAATTTCTGTAAAGACCCATAACTTTTTTTTGTCTTTTCTCTCTGATTTCTGCACCTCCTGTAGTCTTCACTAGGTAGAATACTGCAACTCCACACTAATATTTCTTGGAGGCAATCAAATCTCTTTATAAATGGTAAACAGGTGGTTTCTTGCTAAACAAAAGCTGTGTACTTGATTTATCCTGCAATCCAACGATGAAACAGCTTTTTATTCTGTACAATAGCAGAAAAGCCATTCTTACCAAACAATACTCTCCTCAATTTGTCTCCCAAGTTGGGGTGGATGGGATAATGGCGCCTACAGACTGCAGTAAGCATGGGGGCCCCCCCACCCTCTGATCCAGTGGTCATGTCTCTCCTCTGGGTCTGGGAAGGAGGCTGGTGTCCTAGAGCCACGTGGCAGCCCATTACACCCCAGGGAACAGCAGCTTCTGGGCAGTCCACTGCATTTTCCCACCACCGAGCTGGGGGCAACCATAAGGAGTAGCCTAGAAGCCCTCCTGCCTTGAAGGCCTGGTTCCCAAACCACAGAAGGGCAGAGCCTCTGTGTGGGAGGAGTGGTGAAGTGGAGGTCTTGCCCATTATTTGCCTCTACATGCTGTGAAATTTTGAACCAATTAAATTGATGATGGACTGGGGCCTTGGGAGTTCATACAGTAAATGATTGACTGACTTACTGACTGACTGACTGAATGAACAAATGAACAATTATTAGTTAATACCTACTGTGTGCCAGGTACCATTCTAGACAGTAGGAACACAGGAGTGAACAAAATGGAAAAAGGTTCCTGCTGTCATAGTGTTTATGTTCTAGAGAGGAGAGCAGACAATAAGCCACGAAATACATAACATATCAGGGAATGACAAGGTTTAGGGAGAAAATGGAGCCTGGAAAAGGGGTAGACAGTGATAAGGGGGTGCTCATTTACCTAGGAGGGGCAGGGAAGGCTCTGCATCAGGCTGATGTTAGAGCACGAGTGGGAATGATGTGAGAGATGGAGCCATGAGGATACCTGGAAGAAAGATCCCAGGCAGAGGGAACAGCAAGCACAAAGGATCCCAGGTGGGAGTATATGTTGATCCCACATTTGCCTCCAGCTATAACTTATGAGTCAGCAAAAAAGTTATATGCTTATTTCTGGTATGTTTAAGTGTGACTCCACGGGGGTCAAAGGAGACACTGATCCTCAAGCAAGTTACTTCACTGGACCTCAGTTTACTCATTTATGGTATAAATGCATTAGATTAGGTTTGCTCTGAGCTCCCTTCTATAGGACAGGGTTTGGAGACTGATTTTTATTATGGGTACTGGTAGGTTATGAATGCAGGGAGAAGCTAGGACCAAGGCATTCTGCTTAGGTGTGCTATCTTTGTTTGTTTCAGCCCTGTAGCATTCATACCCAGCGAAGAGGCGCTCAGTAAATGTTTGCTGAATGAATGAACTAGAAATCAGGCAGAAAGATGAGGGACAGAAGGAAAAGCTAAGTCAAGAATGGAGGTTGCACTTGGGAATGAAGGGGTTGAGGGGTCAATTTGGTGACCTTTAAGGTCACTTTTGGTCCTCAGAATCTAGTTCAACTCCAGTGTTTGAATACAGGTTTCGCTGCATATCAATTTATCCCAAAATTTAGCAGCAGCTTACAACAACAAACACTTATTATCTCACAGAGTTTCTAAGCAATGGCTTAGGTGGGGCTCACCTGAGGTTGTAGTCAACCGTTGGCCTGGGCTGCAGGCACCTCAAAGCTGGACCAGGGCTAGAGGATGTGCTTCCGAGATGGCTCACTCACATGGCTCTTGGAAAGAGGCCACAGTTCCTCATCTCTAGGGCCTCTCCAAAGGGTTGCTGGAGCGTCTGCACCAGGACCAGGACCAGAGACTAAGGTGAGGCAGGTTCTGGCTCTGTTCCTCACAGTGTGGCAGCTAGCTACCCCCAGTGAGAGTGACTCAAGAATGAGGGAGCAAGCCAGAAGCTGCAGGGCTTTGATCTCTTCTTTAGAAGCCAGTCTGTAGGTCCAGCTCATACTCTAGGGGAGGTGACACAGGCTCCCCCTCTTGAAGAAAGGAATGTGAAAGAATTTGTAGACTTTTAAAAATCACTACATCCACTTTTTAGCTGTGGGAACTTCATCAAATGGTTAACTTTTGTCCCTCAGGTGCTCATTTCTGGCTCTTAGCTTACTGCTTAAAACACGCAAGGCATTGGATATAATATTTATTCATTTATCTAGGAGAAAAGGCAAGAATGGATGCACAGAAGGCTGAGAGGGTGGTCAGGTGTTAAAAGACACATGGGCCACACCCAAGAGATTATGATTCAGGTGGTCTTAGGTGAGATTTGAGCACAAGTATGATTTTGTTTTAAGTTTTTTGTGCCTATTTAAAAAATATTTATGTATTTATTTCTTATTGTGGTAAAATATATATAAAATAAAATTTTAACCAGTTCTAAGTGTACACTGACATTCACAATGTTGTGCAACCATCACCACTCTCCATTTATAGAACTTGTTCATTACCCCAAACAAAACTTCTATACCCGTTAAATAAAAACTCCCCATTCTCCCCTTCCTCTAACCCCTGGTAACATCTATTCTACTTTCTGTCTCTATGAATTTTCCTTATCTAGGTCCTTCATATAAGTGGGATCATACAATATTTGATCTTTTGTGTCTGGCTTATTTCACTTAGCATAATGTTAATTGTGTGTGTATACCACACTTTGTTTATCCATTCATCCAGTGATGAACATTTGGGTTGTTTCCACCTTCATCTTCTGTGAATAATGCTGCTATGAATATGGGTGTACAGGTATTTATTTGAATCCTGCTTTAAATTTTTTGGATATCAACCCAAAAGTGGAATTACTGGATTATATAGTAATTTCATGTTAATTTTTTGAGGAAACTCCAAATACAGGTATGTTTTTAAAAGCTCCTTGGGTAACACAACCAGAAAGATCTACAACTAGAATATGCAACTGTGTATTGGGCAGATTTGGGGAGAAGAAGAAGAAAAAAAATAAAATAAAATCTCCTTGGGTGATTCTAATGTGCAGCCAGGGTGATAAGGACTGCCTGTATGTGAGGAGTACTAAGGAGGTTCATCTGATGGGTGGGAAATGTCTGAATTTTCTCATTGATCTCTGAGTTCCTCTCAAGAGGGAGGAAAATGTCCGGTGTGATGTATCTGATATTTCACTTAGTCCCTTTGGACTCAGCTTGTCATTGCCCAGGTTTCTTTCAAGTATATCAGCCTTTGTCACACCAAGACAGCATTTTTGTACTGGGCTTCAGCTGACAGATGTCAAGTGTTGCTTGTCCTGGGTGGTGGGGGTGGGCTGGGGACTGGTGAGGAAACCATAGATAAGGAAATAATCTTAGAATCTTTTAAAGCCACACAAGCAATCATACCAACAAGTATGATTTGGGATGTGCAAATCCTGGGGCATTGGACAAGAGGATTTATACGTCTTTTTCTTTTTTCCACTGCTAAATTTGGGGTATACCAAAAGGGAGAGCTTCCAGAACAAACTAGGTTCCCATGAGAAATGGAGAATTATCTGCTTTATTGACCAGAGGCCATTGCTTTCTTGGGGACATTAAAAGGGTCAGGCTTTTGCGGCCCAACATCAGAGTGGAAGTGCTTCTCAGGCAACTGCAGTCTGGATAGTGAGGAAACAGCAAGGGTTTTTATTGTTCTGGTGGCATTTCCATATCACAGGAGCCCAGGAAGGGTGACTCCAGCTCCATGGGCCACTGCTTTGCCCAGGAGGAGGCCACTGTGAGGTATCTGCTTCTTCCTGTCTGCTTCCTTTAAGATTCTGCTGTCACTCCTGATGCTGAATTCTATTCCTAGAATTTGGCTCTAGGCCCCTTATGGGTTCTGTCTCTGGGCAGATATCTAGCATCTTGGTTTGCTCCACTGATTTTAGTTGCCCTTCTACCTCCTGTCTGACCTGGAGCCAGTCCTTGAGCACGGTCGTTATTACTGTATCCCCACCATCACCACTAAGTTTCCCGCTCCAAGGGCCTGTATACACCAAATGCCAGTGCTCTGGTCCTGCCTCAGCTTCTATTCCTCCCTTGACATGTGCTGGCCTGGCTTCAGGAGCTCTCTGCATCCCAGTACACTCATTCTCTCCAGCTGCTCCCTCCACCCCCTCAAATGTCATCCTGGCTCTGTGTATCTTTGGGGGTATTGTGGGGAAGAGGCATCTGAAACTGAGCCATCAGATTCTTGACTTTTTATCATTAATCTTGAGAAATGATAGGTGGACCTCTTGCTTCTTTGCACTGGGAGCCCATAGCACTGAGCTGCCACTTTGATGAAACATTAGAGTCAGAGGCCAGAGCCACAGCCCAAGGTAGTCACCATCAGTGCCCTTGATTCCTGGAGGGAGTGTGGATGGGGACACAGAGAGCTGAGGAGCCCACACAGTCTGGGCCACTTCCAAGGAAGCCTTTGGAAATTCCCTGGGGCTCCTCTAAGGAGAGATACTGCTTACTTTTTGATGGCTAAATGCTCCAGCGAACTTGAAAGCGAGAAAGAGAGCTGCTTTTGAACAAATCTATAGCAGAGATGAGGAAGAAGAAACTTAAAGAAACATCTAGCTAGTTATAGGAGACCTTAGAGATGATCTTACTTGCCTACCTGTTTTGTCTCCTCATCAGAGGAGGAAGCTGAGGCCTGGAAAGATCACAAGATGCCGTAAGTGCCACACTACTCTCCACTCATCAGCTGCAGCCCCTGTCCGGCTCTGTTCTTAAATTCCTTGAATTTACAAGGCCCTCATTTCTTCTGAATTAAGAA
This sequence comes from Equus caballus, assembly GCF_041296265.1. Lineage (NCBI taxonomy): Eukaryota > Metazoa > Chordata > Mammalia > Perissodactyla > Equidae > Equus > Equus caballus. The sequence continues at coordinate 82,458,559 of NC_091698.1, forward strand.
TGTTTAGTCAACTCTCTATCATCGTTAAAATATTCTGGAGCCTCTTCTCTGAAAGTATCTAGAACTTAATCTAAAAGAGAGGAAGGTGGAGGGTGTGAGGTTCCCTAAAGCTTGGGTCTGAGAGTCCAGGTGTCCAACAGGCCCATGAGAGCATTATGGATTTAACGGTACCCGATCTAGGGCTTGGCGGGCAACAGACTACATGGTTTCTTTAGCTGGGAGGGCAGGTTAGAAGAGGCCTTCTAACGAGCTATGAGTGGTTTCTCTCTAACCCAATGAGGCAGGTACTATCATTGCTTCAATTTTTTGATCGCTTCTTCAAAGCTAATGCCAGGCTTCTGTCAGAACTGGTTTAGAATATGCTGTGAACCACCTGTGCAACCTTGGACAAGTCACCTTCCCTCTCTGGACTTCACTTTTTCTCCTCTGTAAAACAAGGTGAGTTGCTGATATCTAAGACGTTTAGGGTGTCCATCATTCCATGACCCATGCAATATTCATAACATCCATTAAAGAGTGATTCAAACCTCTTTTTAAGCACATCTTTAGTTTCTGCCTTTCTAACAAGCTTCTTATGGTCAAGAATATAACTGGAGCCATTGGTTGAGAGTTGGTTCCAGAAGCAGAGGTTTTGTTGCTTTTAGATGCTGGGCCTACCCTGATTTGTTTTTTCTCTTTTCATATTACTTGTGCCTAATGAGCCTAAGCTTCCCACTGCCATGTGCTCAGCCAATGACCAATCTTAGACTCCTGTCTATGGGGGACTAAGTGGGCAAGGGTGAGAGGACCCCTATGAGGGAATGTAATGGCTGAACCCATGAAGCCCATCCAGGACATTCCATCCAGTAGGATTTATGAGGTCGGTGCTGGGTAGTTGCATGGATATATTATGGCTTTAGTACTAGTTGGAAATAACCCAGGAGAGCCTGGATTAGTAGATGCAAACTTCTGCTAGGCTGGAGGATGCCTGCACTGGTGATTGGTTGTAGGCTTGATCTCACTGGGATCTCTTTTCCGTAGTTAGGCATCCTATCCCTCAACACTTGGCTTCTACCAACTTTCCTAAAACCAGTGGGATCTATACCAAGGTTCATGTGTGTTGACCAGCTAGACCTCTCTGTCCCACAATGGACTGAAAAAGGAAAATGAAACATAGTCATCCACAAACTGAGAGCTGAAATACGACACAGCCTGGAGTCATCACATCTGGTCCCCTTTCCTCCAAAGTTGGTTATTTGAACTGCATTATGATTCTGCATGGATTTATGCTTCCTGTGGGCAGTGAGAATTGCTCTTCATCAGAGCCATACAGCACTTAACTCCTCCTACAGGGAAGTTGGGACCCATGTCTTAAATAGTCTTACCCTGATTTCTTTTTTCCTCCCTAAAAAATTCTACCAAGGGCCAGCCTGGTGGTGTGGTGGTTAAGTTTGTGCACTGTTTTGGCAGCCCAGGGTTCGCAGGTTTGGATCCCAGGCGTGGACATATGCAGGGCTCATCAAGCCATGCTGTGACAGTGTCCCACGTACAAAAAGAGGAAGACTGGCAACAGATGTTAGCTCAGGGCCAATCTTCTTCACACACACACACACACACACACACACACACAAAATCTACCAAAACAGAAATGTATAAAGTAGGTAAGTAAATTCGTCAATAATCCATAGAGATAACCAGCACTATTAGTTTGAGGTACATTTTCTTAGGCTTTCTTCTTTGCAGAAACATACCTATATTTGCATATTTTTATTTATTGAAAATTTGATTACATTTTCTACATCTTTAAAAACTTTTTGTAAACATGATTTTAATAAATATACAATATTTTCTAAAACAGATATATCATAATTTGATTATATCCTAATGCTGGAAATTTACCCTAAATTGTTTTCAAGGTATTTTTTCTTTTATTTTGCTTGCTGTTATGCATATTGCCAACATACTTCACCAAAAGTTATTTAAATGAACACTTCCACGAGCAATGTATGAGAACATTCAGCTCACAATGCACCATTATTATCATTTTGCTGTTATTGTAGAGGAAGATCATTATTACCTCATTATTATTTTAATGTGAAATTCTTTGATAACCCATCAGGCTGGATATTTACCATTTGGATTTTCTCATTTGGAATTTTTCTGTTTGCATCCTTTGCGCATTAATCAGTTGAGATCTTAGAGTTTTTGTTGTGTTTGTTTGTTTTTGGTGTTTGTTCTTTGCCTCTTTGTTGCAGATATAGTTCCTTGTTCATTGTCGTCTAATACTGTTTATAACTTTTTGGTATGCAATCCAGTCTATCAGTATTTTCCTTTATAATTCCTTTGCTTTTAAATTAGAAAGTCTTTACCCCCAAGAAATATAAAATATACCTTTATCTATATTTTCTTCTTTTTTACTTTTTTACTTTTTTACATTAAGCTCTTTGATTCATACTGAATTTATTTAAGTGTAGGATCTAAATTGATTTTCTTTCAAGTAGTAAACCAATTTTTCCAGTATCAATTTTTAAATAATCTTACTTTCTTTACTGATTTGTGACACTTCCTTTAACTTTCGTTAAGGTTTGTTTCTGGACTATTTGTTCTATTTTGCTGGTCTCTATTAGGGGTAATGTTGAAACTATTAGGCAGTTACTAGGTCAAGGGGCAAAGAAACACATTAATCTCACCTTAGTATAACTGCCTCTCCTCCCTGTGAGCTGCCTAAAGAAGGTATGTGCACAAGGGACAAGCAAATCAATAATATTTTATTATTAGCTTTAATATGGATGCTCCAGCTATCTCTTGCTGCATAACAAACCACTTGAACTTAGAGGCATAAAACAACCATTTTGTTATGCCCATGGATTATATGGGCCAGGAATGGGGAAGGACACTGCAAGGATGCCTTGTTTCTGCTCCATGATGTCTGAGGCTTCAGCTGGGAAGACTCAAAGGCTGGGAGTGATTCGTGGCTGGGTGCTGGAATCATCTGAAAGTTTGTTCACCCACCTGTCTACTGATAGAGGATGGCTGTCAGCCAGAATACATACTTGTAGTCCCTCCATGTGGCTGCTTGGGGTTCTTCACAGTGTGGTGGCTGGGTTCCAAGAGTGAGTGTCCCGTGAGAATCAGGCAGAACCCTTACTACCTTTATGGCTCAGCCTCAGAAGTTATGTAGGGTCATTTCTGCCAATGTCTCAAACCTGTCCAGATTCCAGGTAATGGAAGGAGTGTCAAAGTCACATTGTAAGGAAAGCATATGGGATGGGAGATACTGTTGTGGCCATCTTTGGATGAGGTACAAAATGTCAGAGCAGGGAACCTTGTCAAGCTAGACTAAGGCATTTCTCCTGCTTGATACCCTTGATACCCACATGGCTCACTGCCTCACTGACTTCAGATCTGTGCTCAAAGCCACCTTAGTGAGGTCTCCCCTTACTACCCTATTTAAGTTTCACCTTTCCCATATCCTGGAACTCTGTTACTATTCCTTGCTTTATTTTTTCTTCAATAAAATTTACCATCACCTGACATGCAGTCTAGTTGACTAATTTGTCATTTTATTGTTTATCGTCTGTCTCTCCTTTGTAGAATATACTCTCCACAAAAGTGGAATTTTTGTCTGTTGATATTTATGAGCATCTCCTAAGTGCCTAGAATAGTAAGTGGTACATAGTAGGTGCTCAAAATTATTGAATAAATGAATAGATGAATGAAGGACAGGAGGGCCTCGTCCCTTTCTTTCTCCTGGCCACCTTCCTTCTTGGGGATCTTTTGGAATCCAAAAGAGGCAACCAGTCCATCTGCTTTCCTTCATTTTCCTTTTTTGGCTTCTAGAATTCTCACTCCTACCTTCCTGCTCCAACTCTATAGCCTTTCTGCTCACTGTTCCTTCTTTAATGGCTGGCCCCTGCTCAGCCCCAGCTGAAGTCAGGGCAGTACTCTCCAGGCTCTGAGCCTTCCGGGTCACTCACACCTGCTCCTGCTACCTTTGCTCTCCACCTGTTTATGCAGGGCCTGTGTCTTCTCTGTCCTTCACCCCTCAGTGGGAAGTAACGTCACTGCTGTCTGGGCAGCTGCCTATTCCTTCATCCTCACCAACTGTGGCTGTGTCATCTCCTTCCACCACAGCCCTCGCTCAAGTGGGGTTAGGACACTTGGTCCTCTGGACAACTCTGGGAGGCAGGAAGGCCAAGCATGGAGACCCCCATCTGCAGATGAGGAAAGTGAAGAGTCATGTAGTAGAAGAGCATGCCCGGGGTTATAAAGAACAGCAGCTGGAGCTCAGATGCTCTGACTTGGAGTCCGTGAATCTCCATTTGTATACCTCAAACCTTCTGGTTGGCGACTGTCTTAATTTGTGACTCTGGGTTACTTTTCAGTCTCTTTGTGTTTAAGTTTCCCCAAAAGGAAATTAAAAAACATCCCAAGTTGTAAGGCAATTGTAAGCCCTCAAGTTATCAGGGACAGAAACAGCATTGTTGCAATTCATGAATCAGTTGAATAGCTTGAACATAGCAACAAAATGGTTGAATATCTCTTTAGGACAAGTGAACTTTGTAATTTGATCAAATTACCTTCCAGAAATACCATTTTGACTATTTTTAATACAGAAGTCACATACAGAGTAAATGACTGTTTTGGTTATGATACTTCTACTCCTGCTGCCTTCACTCTGGAGAACATTTTGACAATCTCTTAAATTTGTTTCTTTTTTTAAGGACTAAACTTCCTTGAAGGGACGTGAGCACACAAGAAAATAACTTTTTTTGGCCTTCTTTGACATGCTTGTTTGGCCTCCAGTCCTCGATAAAATGGAGACTATTTTCTAGAAGGTTCCCCTTCAACCTGTCATTCTGCTGTCATTTAGTGGAGTGTCCTGCAGAATGCAGAGTGGGCTAGAGGCTTTCTTTATGTAAATATATTAATCCTTCTACCACCCTGGAAACTGTCATCCAGTGCCAGCCTGATAATGAATTTTGCCCTTCAAATGTTGAGCCAGTATATGTACTTCAGCCAAAAGGTAGAAACCGGCTTGTCTGTAAGTGGCAGAAAGGCATAGGAATGTAGAATTTCGACAGGTGCTGTGGGTTTCCGGTGCACACTGCCTTCTATGAACCACAGATCAGAGATAGAGGAGCCTCACCGGGGCACCTGGTGTGCTTGTCTTGCCCACACAGCTGTTGCAAGAGTTTTGGAGTTTCAAACAGGTGACTTGTACTCCTTGTGGCACATTTTCCGTAGGCCTTTAAGGACTTTTTCCTTCAGTCCCTTCTCTGTTTCATTCTCTCTCAACTTCTTTAATCATGGAGTTCTTTTCATTTGCTAACTCTGATTCCTCCTGATGTAGGTTCTCTTTAGTCCTCGCTAGTCCCTGGTAAATTTGCATATCATAGTGATCAGCCTGGGGCATAGGGGTGTAGCTCATAAGTTTATCCTGTAAATAGAACTGGAGTTTAAGCTCCTTATTACCATAGAAATTAAAAATTCTTCCACTCACACGTAGGTTTGGTCCTTAGACAGGGTCTGCTAAACCCGCCAGCTCCTAGTGGGCTGTGAAACCCTTGTGCTTGCGACACACTGAGCTGGCACCTTCCTCTGAAAGGCATCACACCCTGCCAGCTCCCACTGCTCAAGGCCCCCAGTGTATTGTGTACTGTGCTGTCAAATGCTGCTCTGTATATGTGAGCAGGTTTCTCTGCCCTTCCTTTCACTCCAGTTACCAGAGAGTCAGTGGGAGTGAGTTCAGTGCCTGGAGCTGAGCTGGAGATGAGAGTTGATAGGGAGGAGGAAGACCCCATCTCCCCAGGGGCAAGGTGGCTTCATTCCACTTCCTAGGGGGTGGGAGGAGCTTCTCTGCTGCCTCTGGGCTGGTCAGGGTCAGTCTCTGGTTCCCCCTTGCTTTCCCCATGCTTTGTCTTTCTTTGCCCTGTGGAGAAAACCACTGATGTTACTGTAGTTCTAGAAACAATGGAAAACATCTGTTAGTTTAGTTAAAAAAAAAAAATTAAAGAACCGACTCCCTGCCAAACACTGGGCTAGATGCTGAGGATATGATGCTGAATTGACTGGTCCCTGCCCCCAGAGACCCTGGGGCCCTAGGAGAAAGACCCTGGGTATCCAGAGACCTAGTTTCAAGTTCTGAGTCCTCTCTTACTGGCAGTATGGCTCTGGGCAATAATAATGATAATAACTTCTGTTTTGGAGTGCTAGCTATGTGCCAGGCAGAATATTAGTGATTTCACACACATTATCTAAGTAAATTTTCCTTTTTGACCTTCAGTTTCTTTGTACTAGACAGATTTTTTTGTCAGCTCACTTCTTCTGCTACTGTTGTGCCCACCACCTGTGGCCATGGTTGTGTGATCTAGGGATGGATGTCTGAGCAAAGATGGGCCAAAGTTCCTTATTCTGGAATTTGGGGACAGGAGTGAGTTGTGTCAGGAGAGAGAGAGAGGAAGGTGGTGAGTCTGTGAGTCTCTGGGTGTATGGATTGTTACACATGAAACTTAGGAGCAGCCGAGGAGTAGAGGAAGTCAACTCACACTTAAGAAACAGATAAAGTATATTGGTAGAAAGGAGAAGACAAAAGAAGGTGAGAAGGTTCCAGGGGCTCCCCAGACCCAGGTACCAGTATGCCTTGGTTGCCCAGCTCTTTGCCTGATCTTGGGCTCTGTGAGACAGCCCAAGTTCTAGCAAAATCTTCCCTTCTTGGCTGGAGCTAGTAGGAATTGGCCCTCTAACCTTTGTAACAATAAGTCCTTAATAATACATTTCTTTTGTGCAAAAGGGAGTAATTGTCAGAATTAAATGTGACCACTTCTGAAGATGCTTTGTAATCTGTAAGAATTTATTTAAAATGCAAAAGATTACTGGATGATGATGATGATTATGATGATGATAATGATTAATATCATACAACAATAGACAGATTAAGCTGTTTATAAGTTGTGAGATGAGAAGAATTTTCCAGTAGAGCTTAAATGATGCTGGTATTACCTGGCATCAGGTGGAGTAGATCTGGATTCAGTGTTGGACCCACTGGCTTCCAGCATGACGTAGGAGCTGATCTAGAAGTTTGAGCTCAGTGAGTTTAGAGCTTGGGCCAGGGGAACAGCTGGGTTCCCTTTTAAAAGAGCCCCATGAACTATTATCCTAGATCTGCCAGAAAGGTTCTCCCTCCCTCCCAAGAAAGGATCTGTTTCCTCCTCCTATTCCTGGCAACTCCTGGCCCTAACCCCACTATTTTGAACTAGCTCTGGCCAGCTGCTCAGTAAGAGTAGGGAGCTAAATTGCAGTCACATGGAGTGCACATGCCCTGAACAGGTCACCTTAGGGTGGTGAGGAAGTCACAGCTATATTGGGAAGACGTCATTGAGCCAGATCACCCCAGCCACTAGCTCTGTTAATTTAATTGTCAACAGCAGAGTTCTGCCTTGGGCTGCCAGGGGTAAACCCTTTGAACTCAGTAGCATCAAGGCAGAGTGTGGCTGAAAGGACTTAGCTGACATCTCTGACACCTTTGATGGATATCAGCCCTACTTGGGCTCTAGTGTCCTTCAGGGGAGAGGACGGGAGGTGTTTGTCATCATGATGTGACTTGCATGTTGAACTGCTAGTTCTATGTTCTATACACGTCTCTTTTAGGAGAAACACTGCCTTTTCCCCAAAGATGGGACTTGTCCTTGTAGGCTGCAGACTCTCCCATCATCGGAGACACCCTGGCACCTGAAGCTATTTTGGGGATGTGAGGAGTGATCTTTTTCCATGGACTTAACCTTTCTCTTTTCTCCCTTTGTGTTCTCTTCCCTGTCATTAAACAAGGTAATATATGTGGGAAAATACCATGCAAATACATTCATTTATTCACCCATTCATTCATTTATTCAACAAATAATTTATTCAACAAATATTGACTGGCACACAGTCAATACACATTTGTACTGTACTAGGATTTATCCTATGACTGTACTAGGATTTATTAATACAATAGGAAGGGAAAGACATGATTCTAGGTATCATGGGACTTGCATTCTAGGGACAGAAGCAGATAAAAACACTAAGCAGGAAAGTAAAGGAAATAATCTTATATTGAAGTGAGTGCTGTGAAGGAGATAAACCAGGAACAGAGATAGAGAAAAACAGAAAGCATCTATTTAGTTAGGGAGGCCATGGCTATTTAGTTAGGGAGTACTCCCCTGCCAAAACCCAAAAGAGGAGAAGGAGCTAGCCCTTCATGAGAAGAGCATTCTAGATAGAAGAAACTGTGAGCAAAAACACAAGGCAGGAAGAACTGGGTGTGTTCAAGACACAGAATATCCCCAGTGTGACTGCAGTGTTCTTGGGCAAGGGCTTAACTCTATGCCTCATCTGAAAAATGGGGACAGTGGTACTTAAATCTTGGGTTATCATAGTAATAAAATGGGATAAAGCATTGTGTTCATTCAAGTCTTCTGAGGAACAGATGCCAAGACAGGATTAGCACTGCACTGGATGAAACATCTTGAAGAATAAAGGGGAGGAAGCCAGAAAAGGTGAGAGAGTCTTCAGACCTTGATGCAGGTCTGACACCTGTGAAGGAGAAGGGGAAGCAAGGCGTTCCAAGAAAGATTTGGTCAGGCCCGAAGGAGTACTTGAGCTAGAGCTGCTTGTTGGAGGAGTCTCAGACCCACAGAAATGGGCTGATAGTACTATCACTGCTTTGCTTAGTCATTGACTGGGAACTACCCAGGGAAAGGCGTGGCCTTGTTGTGGACCCCATGGAGCCAGAGGGATGGCTGCTGGGGCTGTCAGTCAACTGTGCTCCCACTGCAGAAGACCTGAGCAGCACATTTTCGTGACTGCCAACAGTATGTGCTTAGCAGACCCTCTGGTACATAACAAGCATTAAAATTAAAGTGCAGCTTTGGTTATTATTACCAAGAATTTTAATAATTACTATTGTTATCTTATCCTTGTTTCCTTGATTCCTTTTCTGTTTCTTTCTCCCCTGTCTTTGTTGTTCCCTAGCCAGCTGCTAGAACCTCTGGACATTACCCAACCTCATGATTGAGCAAGGGGGTTGCTAATAAGAGAGAGCAGGCAGTTGCCATTGGGAGATAACACTAAAATTGTCCTTTCCTAAAAAACAAAACAAAATACCTGTCACACTACCAGAAGTTCCGTCATTAAAAATTTCTTCTTTTGGAATAAGCCATAAACCACAGCTCCCAAAGGGAAGATTTCAAGGACTTATCCTTGTAGGTCTTTGTCTTTGTTCTCTTTGACCATTTGGAAGCACTCAATATTGCTTAATCTCTCCTTGAAATTCTCCCTGTCTTTTTCACCGGTCCCTGCTGTTCTGATTGTCCTAACCCCCTCCCCCTTCTTTGCTCCATATCTGTAATCTTTGTTGATTTCTCTTCTTCCTCCCACTCTTGGGGAACCCCAAGGCACTCTTACACCCCTCCCCTCAGAAATCTATGACTTCAACTAGAAGCATGACTGCCAAATCAATATCTCTAGTGTTTACCTTTCCCAAGCTTCATACCACATCTCTCAACTTTCCTATCATCATTTCTCCTAGAAGAAGTCCTGCCAGTAACTCAGTCTCAACATGACCAACCATCTTCTCCACCCCCAAACTTTGCCCTCTCTGGGTTTCCTGTTCACGTAGGCTGGAGATCTGGTCACTTCTATCTTCTTGGTCACTCAGGGCTGAAAACTGGGTATATGTGTGGCTATTCCCTCTCCTTCTCCTCCACTTCCAGTCACTCCTGAGTCTTCTGTTTATTTTTTCACAAGAGATCACTCTCTTCTCTCCAGCTTCTCTGCCATTGTATTAATTCAGCTTCTTTCCTTCCACCTGGGGTTTTGCTGTGACCTCCTCACTGGTCTTTTTGCTGCCTGCCCAAGATCCCTCCATTAATTTGGAACCATCTGTTGATTATTTAATATGCATGGGTGAAGTCAAAGTGTTTTCAAAGTTCTTGAAAATGGTTTGTCCTCAACAACTTCAGCAGCTTGCAACCTTCTTTACACACATCATTTCCATAGGTCTGGCTCTTAAGGGAGAGCAGACGCCAACTTCAGCATCAAGGCCTTTCTTTCAGGACTGGCCTGGGTCCCATCCCAGACCTGACCGCATGCAAGACAACGGTTATCTGCACCTGACCTTTCAGACACTGTATCTTCTTGTCATTCTCCCTGTCATCTACAGGGGGGTTCTGTCCCCAGTGCGTGGCTCCTCTAGCGGGACAAATCTAATTCCTAGCCTCAGCCCCTCCTCTGCGTCCTGCCTCAGCCACTCAAGTTGTTAAATAAGACAAAGTGGCTGGTTCCTGAGAATGTCAGAAAGTTGAATTGCATCAGACCCGTTGTCTATGTAGCCCACTGTTAGTGCATAAGACAGACTGTGTGAAAGGGAAAGTTCAACTTTTGGGTCTCAATTATTACCTCAAGAGATGTTCCTCATCCTTAATTATGTGCTGTTATCCATAAAATGTTAGAGCTCATATGATTCCATTTATATAACATTATTGAAATGACAAAATTATAGAGCTGGAGAACAGATTAGTAGTTATTGGGTGTTTGGAATGGGGGCGGAAGGGAGATGGGTGTGGTTGTAGAAGGGCAACATGACAGATCCTTGTAGTGAAGAACTGTTCTGTACTTTGGTGGTGGGTACAGAAGCTAAGGCATGTGATGAAACTGCACAGAACTAAACACACACAAGTACAAGTAAAACTGGGGAAATCTGACTAAGACTGTTGGATTGTAACATTGTCAGTAACCTGAGTATGCTCTTGTTAGTTATGCAATCTGTTACCACTGAGGGAAGCTGGGTAAAAGGTATACCACAGGATCTCTCTGTATAATTCTTACAACTGCTTGTGAATCTACACTTACCTCAAGATGTAAAGTTTAATTTAAAAAATGTTAGCACTCCTGGTTTTAATGCTCAGTGGTATTGTTGAACTGAGCTATTTATTCTTTCAGCCAATTCTGCCTCTTGGGAGTAATAAATTTCATGGGATTTTTGTTCAGTTAATGAGAGAATGTTTCCACTTTCTTTTCAAAATGTACCTCTGGCTTCAGCTTCTGCAGCATTCTCCTTATTATATTTATGATTTTGTAGACATCACTCACACCTTCACTGGTGTTCATGCCTATGGACTGAAGAATTCCAATAATTTTAGTGCAACCTCAGTGTCCCTTTAATAGTTTGAACTGCTCTTTTCTGGTCTCTCACCCATGCTTTTTTTTTTTTTCCCCTCTAAAGCAAAAGGGATTGAAACTCTATACTTGGCCACAGCCCACCAGTGACTGCACCATGATTTGGCACAGTCAGCATGGGATCTTCTGTTTGGTTTTTATTTTCTGTCTTCCTCATTTTTTTTCCTTTCCAATGCTTTTGGCTACAGAAACACATTAAATGGAATCCTTTCGGGTCCAGTCTGGGAAAGACCCCCAGGTGAATGAAAGCGTCTTAACTGAGAACTCAGAGCTCAGATTCTGAGTTGAGAAAACTCCCCTGCTGCCTTTCCTGCCTAGTCACGGTCTTCCAGGATCGTGTGGCTTCTTCCTATCAATTAGCCCATTCAATATCCAAAAAACCTCAATGCCACCTGCAAGATCTGAAAGTGTACTGCACATTCCATCCTCTGGGTAATTTATAAATAAGGTAAATAAGTTTGAATTCAATTCTAATTTCCCAGAAAAAACCCTTCTGCATGTATTCTACCTGTAGGTCAGGGCCCTGTATTTGCCACTTCCCATCCCCACAGTCCCCTGACCAGTACACACAGTTACACAAGGACAAGGAATATGACTTGTTAAAAAATAAGACTAAGAACTGTGGTCTACCTTACTCTAGAATCCTAGAGGCAGAAAAGACTGTGAGGACATCTCATTTCTAATTCAGCACTCTACTGACTGAGCTACTTCACTTGTTAGATGTTCTTTCTTATGGTGAGTCCAAGCTGTTCGCCCTCTTGAGGGACACAGGTCCCTCAACATATGATGCTTCTCTGTAAATTGAAACCGCTGTTTCCTTGGTGTTGCACCCACTCACTCTTTCAGCCATTTTGTGCATGTCAAGTGTAAACAGATGACACCACCAGTCCTTCTTTACTGCTTATTTGGGAGCATCTCCACGGAGGTGTGATTTGGTGAAAGCAGCCTGATAGTGGAGTTACACAGATCTGGGTTCAAATATCTATTCTTACACCTACTAACTGGGTGACCTTGAGCAAATTACTAACTCACACACAGACTGATTCTTCGTGTGTAAAACTTTTCTCAAAAGGTTGAAGTGAGAAGAAAGTGAGATCCTGTATGTAAAATACCTGGTACACTGTAGGTGCTTTCACTTTGACTACTTGCATTACTAGTAGTCATTGTAATAATTTACTGAGTTCTTATTATGTGCTAGATACCGTGCCGAGCACTTCACATGCAATATTTATCTTTGCTCCTTACAACCCTATGATAAAGGAGCTATTATCATTTCCCACTTCACAGATGAGAGAGCTGCGGCCAGTTAAGTCACTTGCCCAAGGCCACACGCTGGAAAGTGGTAGAGCCAAAATTCAACCTCAGATTTTTCTGACACCCGAGGAAAGAATCCTAACTCACAATTCCATGTCATCGGTTTTTCCCCTTCCTTCCTCTGAGAAGTTGAATACGTTAATCAGGCAGTCACCTCACATCTTTCTTGGGAAGAGAAGGCATATCAGTAAAGAAAATATGCGTATTTTAACTGGAGGGAGCCACAATACCTCACTCGATGTTTATGTAATTACCATGAATTTCAAATTAATGTCATCTGAATTAATGGGATCACATATTAAAGAAACAAAGCATGATCTTTAGGGTACTTTTTGGCTTTAAAATTTAATGATTCTATACACATAGCAAATTACAAGGGAATAAACAATTAAATAATGGAAGAATTGAGAAGACTAAACATAGGCTAATTTTCATCAGGATTGTTTTAGGAGCTGCAAAGCCATGGCCAAACTAAGACAAAATGGGCAGGGCTTCCATGTGTCCCACCCTCTCTGACCTAGTGGCTCTAAAGTGAGAACCAGAACTTATAAATTCCTGTAACCACTTATTTAAGAGAGGCTTGTAGACTTTTGTCAGTGTGTTGATTTCTACTAATTAATTTCTAGGAGCTCTTCTGTTAATTTTTCCTAAAGTTCAAGGGTGTAATACTTGAATATTGACCAATTAATTAAACGTTATGTATGTCCTGTTAATCAAGGTTCTCATCTTTATATTTTCACTTACCCAGGGGTGTGAGGTAGCAGTCTCTTGGTAGATGGAACAAGGGGATAACTCTTCCAGTGTTGTTCCTGGGATACGAGCATGGCACTGCATAAAGAGATGAGTCACTTATGCATCTAGGCAGCAGCACTGTGCAGCAGGAGCCCAAGATTCAAACTGACTCATGTATAAACCTCTTAACCTATGGGCCTTGGTGTATTAAGTATAGAAAGGAAATAATAGTAGTATTACTGTAGGGCAGCTGTGAAGATTAAATGAGATAATGTATGTTAAGGGCCGAGGTACCTGCTCCTCTGTTGGTTCATTCAATAAATATTTATTGAGCCCCTCTCTGTGCCAAGGCTGTGCCATGCACCAGGATTACCATGAGTCACATTGCTTACAGTGGAAAATAATGCAGGTTGTTCCTGCCCTCAAGGAGCTCACAGTCTAATGGAAAAGACAGACCGAAAAAAAGTCACAGATAAAATATATGATTACAAAATGTGATAAAGGACATGGAAAACAATGCAACATAAAAGAATATGTCAGGGGCTGGAAATGGGAAGTTTCTGTTCAAAGGGTACTTTATTTTTGTAAGATGAATAAGTTCTAGAGATCTGCAGTACAACATCGTGCCTATAGTCAACAATACTATGTTGTGCACTTAATCAGTTATTAAGGGGTAAATCTCATGTTAAGCATTCTTAGCACAATAAAATAAATGCACAAATAAACTAGTGTACCTAACTGTAAAAAGTCTGTATACACATCAATAAATTGATATTAGTAAAGCATTTAGAATATTGCCTGGTACAGAGGAAGTGCTATATAAATGTGTGTTGACTAAAATAAGTAAGTTCAAATATTAGGGCTTTGTTCTAAGAAAATAATCGTGAAATTTATGAAGATTTAATTGCAAGAATGTTTAACTCCAGGATTGTTAATCTAAAGTTGGAAACAACCTAAATGTCCAACAGTGGATGAATGACTAAGTAAATGATATTAATCCATAAAGAATAAATAAATAAAAGAGAACCCAGGGAGTGTTAATATAGATAGTGTGGATAGTGAAGACCTCTTTGAGGAGGTGACTGTTAAACCAATGAAGGATGAGAAAGACCCATTCTGGGCAGAATGGGGGGATGCATCAGGGTAGGAAGTGCACACTACTGGTGTAGAGGGAACAGTAAATGCAAAGGCTGGGAGTTGGGGGCGGGGCTCGGCAAGTCTGAAAGATGAGCCCCCAAGCCAGGCCAGAACTGAAGGAAGACGGAGAGTATCAGAGGCTGGGGAACCAAGCAGGATCTGATCTTGCCAGGTCTCTCAGGCCATCAGAATGAGTTTAGATTTTATTCTGAGTATTATGGGAAGCCTTTGAGGAAGTTTAAGTGGGAGGATGGCATGATCTGATTTACACGTTAAGAAGACTGTTCAGATGGCTACATGGAGAATCAGTGGGGAGGAGGGTAGAGGTGGAAACCAGGAGGCCAGTTGAGAGGCTGCTGGACAAGATTAGGTGAGAGATGATGGCAGCTGCACTAGGGTGGTCGAAGAGGGGAGAGCAAGATGGGCGACTCTGAGATGTTGATTGGAGTCAGAACCAGTAAGGCTTGCTGGTAGATTGGTATCCAGGTGAGAGAAGGTAAAGAATTAAGAATGAAGCCTGGATTTTTGGTTTAAGTAATAAGAAGAATCAAGGTGTCATTTACTAAGATGGGGAAGTCTGGTTTGTGGGGAGAAATAGAGTTCAGCTCTGGACATGTTGGGTTTGAGGTGCCTGTCAATTATCCAATTAGTGACATCAAACAAGCTGTGGAGGAGTTGGGATAAGTTTGGAAGTCATTATATTGCTATTTAATAATAATAATAGCAACTTCTATTTTATGAGTTTTCTCTGTGTGTTTTTCAGTTATAGCTGTGAAACACACGAATTAGGCTGTGTACCATCAGGAGATGTAACTGAGTGACTTAGGATAAGGGGAGAATTTGTGAAGGAAGATTTCAGAACTATTGGTGTTCTCTGCCAGGCAGCCTGCTCCTCCAACTCCAATTCATACAGCTGAGATTTGAGAGATCTGTCCCATGGTGTGAGAGACCTTCTCAACATTTTGGAATGCATCAACAGCAGCTGTCATACACTTAGGCCTACCTGGGGTGGCCTGTCTTGGTGAGCCTGGGTGTTGGTGGGTGAGGCAGCGGGCCCTTAGGGAGAGGCACATAGATTCCACTGCAGAGGAGCAAGTTCACAGCCTCTGCACTGACACACCCTGTCTGCCTGTCTGATTGTCACCTGGCTGGAAGTCTGTGATGTCCATGGAAAGGTAAGATGTTGTATCAATTATAGATCCATTGCTACCTTAGCCATATTAGCACAGCCCTCTCCAAGGAATCAAACTTTGTGCCACAGGTCACGGGATAAATGCTACATAATGGGCTAGAGTTCTTCTTTCTGTGGAGGCACCTGAGGGAATGGAAGAGAAGAATAGATAACAGTTTTTGTTCTGTCTCTATCTTCCCCAACAGGCAGATATGGCCAGAACAGAGTAATAATATGAAAAAGTTCTCTTGGGCTGAAACACAAGAAAATACAGGTTCTAGCATTCATTCTACTGCTGACTGCCTGTCTGACCTTTTTCTGCAAGTCCCCTGAGCATCCTGAACCTTAGTTGGTCCATCTGTGGAACAGGAGCAATCTATGCCTGCTCTGCTCTTCTTCTAGAGCTGTTTTAAAGATCAAATGAGACAACAAGTATGAAGGTGCTTTGGCAACATTAAAGTGCCATAAAAGTATGAGATATCTGTTTTCATGTATTCAGCCACAACCCCGCTCTCGTGGAAGTTACAGTCCTGTGAGGAGGATAAACACTGAAGGAACAATGACAAGTGTGGCCATAAAGTGGTAAGAAGAGGTGTCCTTGGAGACTATAACAAGGTGGGGGTCACTTGGTCTTGACCAGTGGTTCTCGAAGTGGGGTCCCCAGACTAGCAGCAGCATCACCTGGGAACTGGTTAAACATGCACATTTTCCAGGTTCAACCCCAAACCTACTGAATCAGAAAGGCTGAGAACTTGTATTTCAGTGAGCCCTCCAAGAGATTCTGATTCATGCCCAAGATTGAGAACCACTGCTCTAGACATTAAGGAAGGCTTTCCTGAGAAAATGATTTCAATGAAACCAGAGAAATAATTAGAATTTAGTCAGACAAAGAAGAGAGGAGTGTGGGGTTAAGAATACTATCCTAGAGGAAGGTCCTGCACAAGAGAGAACTTAGTCCTTTTGAGAAACTAAGTCTAATGAGGTGGTAGCAAAGAAAGAGCAAGTGTTGAAGAGAATGGAATGAAGGAACCCTGTGGAAGCGGCCTTGTAAGCCTCGGTAAGGACTTTGCAGTTTGTGTTCAGGTCAATGGGAAACCATTACAGGGTTTTGAGTGGGGAAGGGCTTTTGCTGGTCAATAACATGCTATTGTAATTTTAAAACGTTTCCTTACAATCCAATAAAGGCAGTTAATTGTCTTAATTGGACTTTACACTCTAATTCAAGAAAAGGCACAATATAACTAGTGGGCCAATCCATGAATATATAATCACCACTAATTGAGTGTTTGGCACTGTGCTAGGCACCATAAAGGATACAGAAAGAGATATGGTTCCTTCTTTCAAAGGATTGAGAACCTGGGTGAGAAGACGAGATGAAAGTACACACACAACTCCTGGTGAAGGATATCAGACATCTTCATGTTAAATTCCTAATCGCCTGCGTTGGCTGTGGCAGGATTCCAGAGACTAGGTAGTTAAAGAAGTGCTGTGGTAGCAGACAAGGCTTCCTGGAGGAGGTGGGGCACAAGCTTGGCTTGGCAGGGGAGGCGGACCTTGGAGGAAAGCATAGAGACAGAGATTAACAAGGAATTTCCCTGTGTCCTGAGGAACAGGCTTGACAGGAGTTCACATTTCCCATTGGGAAGTACTGGAAAATACAGTGAAAGGAGCAGCTAAGATCAGATTGTGCAACCCATGCAACCCAACCTAAGGAGAGAAGCCCCTCATCCTGGCCATGCAGGCCCCAGATGAAACCATCCTTGGGGTCATTGGCGTGGGCGCTGCTGGGAGGCCAGAATGATAGGGCCCATTTTCTTCAATAGCCCCTGAGAATTTCTTCTCCATTTCTTTCCCAGGCTCTTGGGCAGTCCTGATAGTTGACTGCTTTGTACTTGTTTTTAAATCCTTTCATTGAAATATACTAACCATAGAAAAAAGTGCACAGATCTTAAATTAACAGCGGAAAGAATTTCCCCAAATGAACACCCCTTCATTAACTCCACCACGATCAAGATACGGGACATTTCAGCACCCTGGAGCCTCCCCCACCCACCATTCCCCTTCCAGGTGCATCCCTCTCTAGAGACACTGTTCTGACTCCTAACTTGCTTCTTTTTGTACCTTATGGGCTCTCTGTTTCTGGCTTCCCAATGTTATGTTTGTGAGCTCAATTTGTGTTGTTGCCTGTAGTTGTAGATTATTCTTTCTCATTGCTGTAGGAAATTCTGTTGTGTGAATATGTGACAATTTACTGATCCATTCTACTGTTGATGGGTATTTAGGTAGTTTCCAGTTTGGGGCTGTTATTTTGTTGCATTTTAACCTTTGATCTGGGTCTTCTTCTTCAGTTTGCTCAGATTCCCCTTTTTGTCACTAAATTCATCTCCTCTGGACCTGTGAATGCTCTGTTGTATGTGTGTTTGGCAAAGAAAGTAAACAGAAAAGAATACAAAATAAAAAAATGAACAGCAAGAGGTAGGTGGTTGGAGAAACCCCACCTCCCCCATCTTCCTGCTCCTGCCCCCTCCTCCTCTTCCTCAGGGAACCCGGGTTAAGGGCACCTGCTGCAACTTGCTCAGGGGTACTAGCAGCCAGGCACCTGCACAACTGGGCCAGGTGGATTGCTCTCAGGAGCCTGTGGAGGGCGGGAAATGTATCTTGTTCATTTTTATAAATGCCTAGGTGTAGGCATATGGTAAATGTTTCTTGAATGAATGAGTTTCTAATGAAACAGAGCATACAAGTTGCTGTGAATCTATGATGTGCCAGGTAGGCCCTGAGAATACAGTGAGGTATGAAATCCTTCTCTTGAGGATCTTTTGAAAAATGTTTGTCAAGCACTATGCCTATCCCAGGCACCTGCTAGGCACTTTACATCCCTCACCTCCTTAAATTCTTATACAGCTCTGAGGGGTAGTTACTCTTCTTACCCCCATATGCAGATGAGGAAGCTGAGGCACAGCTGGCCGAAGTAACTTGCCAGGACCGTACTCTCAGAGAATGTCATAAGTAGCATTCATGATCAGTCTGGCTCGAATCCATGCTTTCACTGCCACACGGCTGGTGTCAAATGAGCAGGGCCCGCTGTGGGCCTATGGGAGGAGGGGCAGACATGGAGTAATTCCCAGGTGGGCTGTGGGAGGCCCAGATTTTCGGAGGATGTGGAGTTTGGGTGGAACCTTGAAGAATGGGTGATGCTTATGCAGCTGAAGAAGAGCAGGTAGGTCCTATGAGATGGGGGACCAGCTTCAGCACCCTCCTAGGGTGGGCCTGAGGAGGAGGCTGCTCAGAGGGGGTGGGACTCTGGGGAGAGGAGGGGCATATCCTGGTTGTACTTGGAATACAAACTCTAGGAGGATATTGTGGCAGTTCAATCCCCCAAGTTTTGCCTGAGTCAGTATTTCCCACTCTGGGGTCTCTGTGGCATGGCCACTGTTTGGCTCTCTGGCGCCAATTCTCTGTGGTCCTGACTTCTGCATTTCATCTGAGCTCAGCTTCCCTCCCAACCCAGTCTCCTAAGTTAGCTGCTGTCCTGCCCCCTGGGACATGGCCTTGCTTGGGGCCTTCGCCTGCACCCTCAGAGTGAGGCTGCCCTTACCTTGTCCTCTCGGCATCTGATTGCAGGATCTAGCTGTAGGGAGCTCAGAGCTGAGACCTGCCTGAGCCTCTCCCTTCCCACAGACCTGAGAGCTTACCCTGTAGTCCCCATCCTGGAGAACTCTCTGGACAACAAACAAATCCATTAACATTTGTTAAGATTTTGGAGGCTAGGTATTAAAACACTATACAGAAACCCAGCTTGCTAGCAGAAACGTTTTAGAATTCTCTCCTCATCCCCCTTTCAGTGCCAACAATTTGATAACTACCTTGAAGTCCTTATGGTTTGATCTGCATAGATATGTTCCTTTCCTTCTTCCCTTTAAGTCTAGCTCAGTGGTTCTCAACCTGGCTTGTGAAAAAGGCTTTCTAAACTAGGTGGCAAATGCAAAGCATGTATGCTGCACTTTATAGGCAATTTAACGGATTTTCAAGCATAGTTTTGACTCTATGACGTTTTTACCTTTTGTGCTGTCTTTGGAGTTGAAGCCCCACTATACTGCTGAGTTGGCTGGGAAGAAAAGCCTTCTTCCTTCCCCATTCCTGAAGGACTAAGGCACACTCAAGCCCTCTGCCCCTGAGCCCCTAGGGACTCTGGCAGCTGTGTACCCAGCCTTGCTAGCAGCCAAGAGGACACTTCTTAGAGACCTGGAAATCCCTGCCACTTATGGAGGGATTTAAATCCAGTTGGCTCCTGAGCTGAGCCTATGTTTTTGGAGCCAGGAGTCTGTCTCCCCCACTAGACAATGAGGTCATCAAAGGCAAAAGTGTGTCCTCTCCACTCCTCTTCTCCTTTCCCCCACTTCTCTTCTTTTTCCTCCTCCTTCTTCTTCTCCCTCCTGCCTTCTTCTCTCCTTTTCCTTCCCCCTCCATTCTTCCCCTCCATATTTCCACCATTGTGCACAGTGCCTGGCACAGAATAGCTATTCCATAGTGTTTGATAAATGGATGAATAAATGTCATTATTTGGCTTCAGAGGAAAATTTACTTTTTTTTTTTTTAAGTCTGGGGTGCTTGGAACTGGATTGTCGTGTTCACCTTTCTGTCTTTTTCATTATTCCCTGAAAGCACAAATTCAATTTAGGCTTTAGTGAAAAATGAAGAGCATTAGACCAACCTTTCAAAATTGCTTGGTCAGTACTTCTTGCTTGCCTCTACTTCACGGTGCTGTCATCACTGGGTAATTATAACATTAAGTATGTACCTGATCAGCAAGTTGCTTTTAATTAAAATCCCCTGTTGGTTTCCTAGCACCTCAGGGCTCCTGGAGCATTTGTTCAGCTCTTTGGGCTTGGCAAAGTTTCAGCTCCAGGGGGATAGGAGCAGACTTCCAGGGGTCCTGGGTCAACACATCATCCTCCTGATTCCTGTCCCCAGCTTTCCCAATAGTTTTTTTCTAACTGTGTGGGGAGCAACTCATTATGTTTACCTCTAGAAGAGGGGGCTACCTATCCACAGATAGGGGAATGCTGAGGCCCTGCAGAGGGGGGAGGAAACCCCTGGAACCAGAGCTTCTCTTGGCAATTCCTAAACCATGTCCCAGCCGCAAGGAGTTTCCTCCCTGTGCCTTAGCTGATGGAGCTTCCTGGCCCCTCTTCCCATGTTTCCATGCAGGGGAGATGGCAAGTGCGGCAGAGCTATTTCTGCTCTTATTCCCTTCATGGGAATTTACAGATATACAGATTCTACAGCTCCGCAAGAGTCTAGTTTTAGAGGTAGGCAGATCTGCTTATAAATCCTGGGGCAAATGATTTTTTCTGAGCTTTGTTTCCTCATCTGTAAAATGGAAATAATAATAACACCTATCTCTTGGAATTCTTGTGAGCGAGGATTAAATGATATATGTAAAGAGATTCCCATAGTTCCTGGCACATAGTACACTCTCAGTAAGGGGCGGCTACTGCTGCTCTTACCGCTACTGCTAGTAACAGCAGTACAAGTCGTTCTTCCCAACAACTGCCCAGTAAGGAGGTTGCCCAACTTTTGATGGTCTCCAGGGGAGGATGGCATCCCTTTCTTGCAGTGTTGAATGTCCTTCAATCCCAGGGAGAAGTGGTGGGTCTTGGACCACTCAGAAGACTGTGGATGGAGAAAAGAACACCTTCATCAGAATAGACTGGACAGGCTGTGGAGACTGAGAAAGTCTAAATATGGAGCAACATCAATCTTTGAACACCAACGTATGTGCCAGTAAAATTCACTAATACTTAAAATAAATGCCTATTTCTTTTGGACAATAGGTTATATTCCCCTCACCAATATAAACAAGAAAAAAGAAAATATAAAGTGTTACTGTTTTATTTCAATAAATACTTATTGGGCACTAACTGAGTAACAGATATTTATTCAATCACTCAGGGACCTTTTGTGTGCCTATTCTGAGTTGGAGGTAGGTGTACAATGGTGAATAAGCTGAGTTGCTGTGCAGAAGGAGGAAACGAGGCACAGAGAGGTCAAGAGCCTTCTCTAAGGGGACACAGACTTATTATTGTATCTAGACTTCCTCTTGCTTACCCTAGTGACTTTCGTCTGTACTGCACCAACAGTAGTCTCTGCCTTGAAAGGGATTGTGATATTTCTTATGGGACAAAAGTTATCAGCAATAAATCATTGAGAACATTCATTCATTTAACAAATATTTACATCCCTACTATATGCCAGGATCTAGGTGTTGGATGAATACAAGAGACAAGTTCTTGTTATGGAGCTTATATTCTAGAGGGGAAGACAGACAATAAATAAGCATAAAAATAAATGAACAAGGCAATTTTACATAGTGATAAGTATTGTGAAGAAATAAAACAGGGCAAGGGAACATTAGGTGATTTGGAGAGAGGTGCTGTTGAGTTCCAGTCACTGATGAGAAAGAGCCAGCCCGTGTGAACTGGCTGTGGGGCAGAGGAGAGGGCAAGTGCAAAGGGCCACGGGTAGGAATGAAGCTGACAAGAAACAGACAGGAGTCCAGGGTGACTGGCTTAGGAGAGGCCAGTTCACAGTGAGGTCAGAGAGACTGGCAGGGCCAGACCATGGAGAGCCTGCGAAACATAAGACATTGTGTTCCCGAGTCCCAAATTAAATTTCTTATAATCATGGGCCAAAATGTATGGCCCAGCCTATAAACACTAATGTAGACTGGACCATTGGAGAAGGCTTTCTTCATGAGGTGGGATTTAATATGTGTCTTGAATGGGAAATAAAAGTCGTGCATTGTGCTACAGAGAGCCCTGGCATGAAGCAGGGTACAGAGGCTCATAAAATGAGCACTTTGGAGAGCACATTTCCCAAGATCTGACTTGGAGCACAGATGCTGTGAGATGTTCAACCAAAGGCTTCTAGAAAAGTCTTTAAAATGTCTGGGGATTTTAAACTAAATTTCCTTCTCCAAGGTTAAAAAAATGCCCTAAAGAATTGGGGAAGTCTTGCAGCAAAGACGCCTATTTCACCTTTTGTAATCCAGAGTATCCCAAGTTACACTTGACCATGGAATATTATTTATTTTCAGAACTCCTATTACTCTTCTTTAGAATTAAGATACCAAGGAACATCCTTTAGGAATCACTGCTGATGAAAAAGCTGCGGTTTGTGTGGGCCTGAGGGATCGGTAGCTTTAGCCCCAGGATCCTGGGGTGAATGATTTACCACTTGTGCCCAGATTGTTCACGCTGATGATCCCCTCCAGTGACTCAAATCATTGAGTGTCAACTATGCCTTTGTTGGCTCTGATCCACTTGTTTTATTTTCACTTTGCTAGTAGGACAAGGGAGGGCCTGGAGAGAGGAAGTGAGTAGACATGCATTCATAATCCCCCCAGACTCGGCCGTGACTGAGCTGGTTATAAAAACGCTCTTGGATCTTAGACCACAGCCCTGTGAACCCCCAGTGCCAATCTCCTGAAAAGGTCAATAGCAGCAGCCTGTGAGAGGCCCTTTCCTTAGGATGGGCAGCGTGTGTGTGTGTGTGTGTGTGTGTGTGTGAGAGAGAGAGAGAGAGAGAGAGAGGAATCAGGATGAGGATGATTGTATTCTTTGCTCTACTCTAATGCTAGTGACATCAAACTAATGTTTTCTAACTTTTGGCTCTAATTTCACTGCTGGTGACAGTAAACCTTAATTTGTCAATCACCTGGATGACTCGAGGTTGGCCTTAGGCTCATGAATCTTAGACAGATGGAAGGGACTCTAATGAGAAATCATCCAATCCACTCTCCCAGTAAGAAACAGGATGATGATTCTAACCTTTGGAGGATTGTGTACCCCTTTGGGAATCTAATGACTACTGTGGACCTTGACCCTTGAGAAAAAGCACAGACAAATATTCAAATAACATTTTACCTACAACATCAGAGGTTTACAAGCCATTTTACATTCGTGGTATCCCTTATCTATAGTATATTCAGTAACCTTTTCATGAATATTTATTTAAATCCCCTTAATTGACTCTCTTTGCTCTTAGGATAAGGAAAGAGTGTTCTTTAAACTGGCACACACAGCCCTGCATGATCTGTCCCTGCTCCCTGCTGGCCTTATCTGGCACAACTCACTCTCTCTGCAAACATTTGCTGCCTGTCTAGCCATGCTGTGACCCCTTGGCACACAGTGGGTGCTCAGTGGTAACTGTGTGTGAGATGAGGGGATGATCTTTGGTTGCCAGTGTGTGCTGTATCTCCAGGTAACCCATTCCCTGGCCCCACAGCTTTTGTTGGCTTCTGGTTTTCTATAAGTGACAATTTATTGCTTGTGTCCATTATACCTACAAATGATGAGAGGTTTTGTCCTTCTGTAAGTAAACAATGACCACTTCAGTCTTTACAAAACTGTTGGCCAGGTCTCTCCAATATAAATTTCCCTCAATGGGCACATGTACAGGCAGAACTTGGAATTCACTCTGCCCACCCTCAGGCTGTAGGAGTATATGATGACCACATTCATCAGCAGCCATCCATACAATCACATGTACATTTCCTTCTTTCCTTCCTGCCTTCCTGCCTTCCTTCCTTCCTTCCACACTTCCTTCCTTTCTTCCTTCTTCCCTTCTTTTCTTCTTGCCTCCTTTCTTGTAGCAGTTGTATAGGCATCTTCAGAAGTTAAGAAATTGAGAAGATCATATTTATGTATATACACACATATACATATCTTGGAGGAAACTCTCTGTGTATGTGTATACCTAGTGGGTGGGAGTGGATGCAAAGTAAGACAAAATTTTACTATTCATAGTTGAAACTAACTACATAGTGACAGGGCACTAAGACCCCTCCTAGCTGATGAGTCCTTTCCCTTTCTACCCATTCCCATTGCCCTCCTCTCCATCAACACAACCTCATAATGTCACTATTACTCAAGTCTCAGGCTCTAATACCTTTCTCACTCAACCACCCTCACCTTCTCACCCTGCCCTGCCACTTGGTCCTTGAGACTTCACACAGTGGGAAGGAGAGAAGCCAGAGGCCTTCCCTTTTCTCATTTCCTCTGCACTTAATGCTAGAACATTCGCTAAAACTTTCCCTCAGCATCTCACCATCCAAATATTTATGGCCTTTGAGCCCATAGTTCCCCAGATACAACTTATCTCCCCACTTGCAAGATAGGATTTGGGATGAAACTAGATGTGAAAAGGATGTTTTCACAGCCCCAGGTGCTCAGAGTACACTGCTCTTATTGTTGAGACTACACAATCAAATATAGCACTTGGCAAAGATGCTCTGATGGAAATTAACCTTGCTTGCTCAGTACCTCCTCACCTTCTTCCCTCCCCATGTGGCTCAGTCCCAATGTTTGGTCCATGTTGTGGAGACCTGGAGGGTGGTGGTAATCAGCTGCCGCCCTATTGCCATTGAACATGCCTGGAGTCCTCACTGCCCCTTAACCACAGGTACCCCTAATTCAGAAGCAAGAGTGTCTTACTTGCAGAGCTGAGTGGTAACTGTGTGGTGTAGGGGGTGAGAAAGCCCATTGTTAAGTAAGAAAAAAACCCCCAGACATACAGGATGTAGCTGTGTGCCCTGGTGGAACATTAGAATAATAATCATTGAACCCCTAAAACGCCCTCAGGTTCCTATTCTCCCTCCAGTTCCTGCTTTTTCTGAGGTGTTATGATGGGGCTCTTCTTGAGTTCCTGTGCTCTGGTAACCTTCCAATAAATCCCTTGTTACTTAAAGTAACTCATTGCAACCACAAGACTCTAGCTAGCTAGAACCTCTTCTAGGGTTCTTAGTTTTTTTACTTTTTAAATAGTTGTAAATATACTTGCCATGTATTCCCTTTCAGATTATAAACGGAGGCAGATTCCAGTTCAGAGTCATCTTTCTAGCTTCTGATAAAAATTGTTAGAATAAAGAGAGAAAGGGAAGGAGGGAAGGAGAGGAGGTGTGAAGGAGGGAAAGAAGGAGGGAGTGAGGGAGAGAGGGAGAGAAGGAGGCAGAGTAAGAAGGAAGGAGGGGGAAAGAGAAGAATGGAGGGAGGAAGGAAGGAGGGAAAGTTAATTTTTAGGAATTATGTGACCTGCACAACCTGAATGTCATTACTCTGTACACCATGGCTGGGGTAAGAGTGGGGAGAAAGTGGGTAGAAGTTGGGATGAGGGTGAAGCTGAATTCTTCTTTAAGAAAGACCAGACAAGCCCTTGATTCAGAGCAGAGTTTTGTGTTTGGAGAAATTAATTTTGATGGATATTTTTGGAAGCTGAGAAAATGGAAGTTTATTTCACCGCCAAGTCTGCCTGTTTCAATTTGGCAAACAGATTTCTTCACCCCGTTTTGTGTTTCGGATGGCGCTGAAATGAGCAGCCCTAGCTGGGCTGTACTAACTTGACTCATTGATTGTTCAGTATTGCTGCCCAGGACTTCCTGAGCACAGCCCCCAGCAGAGGCTGTCTGCTATTACCCAGAAGGCCAATAGAGGGCTCCCGAGAACACTGAGCAGAAGTGGATGGAAGTCATCAAGAAGAGGTTCAACTATAATGGCAGTGGTTATTATGGTTACCTAACACACAAATGGATAGAACTGGATTCAAATGGTAAAGGTATGGATGGAGAAGAACCTGCCAGGAAAGCAATAGAAGTTGCTGCATTGGAGGGAGCTCAGGTTAGATTAGCTTGTAAACAGTATGTATACAGTATGCTGGATATGTTGAAGGCTTGATTCTGTGTACTGTTATCTTGGAAAAAATCACTTAATTTCTCTAGGCCTCAGTCTGCCTACTTAAAAAAAATGATGGTATGATAATTAGAGTCTGGCTTTCTAAAATCTTTTAAGGTATAACCTTCTATTACTACAACTTATAGGAACCACTTTCAGGAATGATCTGAGAAAACAAAGCTTACTCAAAAGGAAGTGGGTTAATCCTGTCTCCCCAACACAGGCATAACAAAATGGTCTTATTAAGTACCTCGAGTAATACTTAGATTATGGAAAGCAGTCTTTGATGACCAGTAAGCTAGAGATAGTATGGCATAGGAGAGAGATAACATTGACTATAGCCAAAAGACTTAGATTGTGATCTTGACTTTGTGTACTAGCTAATTACTTCACTTCTGTGAGTCTCAGTTTCTTCATCTATAAAGTTGGGATCATCCAAATTGCTTGCCTATTCCAAAGTGTGAAGATTAGGTAAGACAATACACTGGAAGTACTTTGCCTATTGCAATGTGTCACAGAAGTGTTCAGCTATTAATAGATGCACTAACTTACATGGTCTAAATTTAGTGGCGTAGTATGTGTGAATGCCTTGAGTCCTTTTTTTCTTGAACTTAAGATTTCATATAAACCACTTTATAGCCATAGTTTTTCTTTGTAATCTTCTTTCAACAGAAAATAAATTAGAAAAGAAATATTACTAAAGTGCAGAGAAACAGCAGCTAGATTTTCAGATCTTGGAAATGGAAGGGAATTCAAGAGACTGAGCAGAACCAGATGATTTTTAGCCAATATTGAGACAATGTTTGAAGTAGGAACTAAGATTGTATTCATTTATTTATTCATTTATTCGTTCATTTCAGTTGCTTGAGGAACTGAATACAAATTTTGTATTCTAGGAATACAAATTTTGGAATTTGAGAAAGAACTAGAGTCTCACAATGGGCTTGTCTATCTATCCATCCCTTCGAGCATATGTTGAGATGTACTTATTTGTCAGATACCAGGTTAGATGCAGGAGGCAATACAAAGATGTACAAACCATGATGCCTCCCTTCAAGGAACAGTGAGCACTTGGCCTGTTACGTAGTAAGTGATAGAGAGAGATAGATTTTTGTTCTTGTTCTTTTAAGATAAATGAGACGTGGATGTCAAGGTGGTAGTATAGTGGTTAATAACAAAAGCTGTGAAGTCAGAAAGCTTTGGGTCTAATCCTAGATCTGCTAGGTAGACTAGATTTGTCCTTGAGCAAGTTATTTGGCTTGTATAAACCTTGATTTCCTCTTCTATAAATTGGGTTAATGTTGCTTTCCTTGAAGAGTGACTGTAGGGATTAAATGAGCTGAGGTGTGTAAAGCACAGTGAGTAGCTTGTAGCAAACGACAATACATGGTAGTTATTATTGGTATCATCATCATTATTACAGGGGGTCACAGTACCAAGCCATGCTAGATTTCACAAGCCAGACAGTGAGAGCCACGGAAGTTCAGAGACGGGAGCACTCAGCAAGGCTTTGTGGGGAATGACCCTTAGGCTACTTAAAGGGTAAGAGGATTTGCCATTGGCAAATATAGGGAAAAACTCATTCGAGAGGAACACAGAAGTAAGGATATGAGCAAAGGAGGGAAGCAGGAGTGAATGTGGCAAGTTCTAGGAATGACGAGACATTCATTTTGCCATGAACAAAAAGCTCATGTTGTGATCTACTTAATGTATTCATCTGACTTTGAAATTTCCATAAAGATGTCTTGCCATGTCTCTCTGTGTAGGAAATTGCCTCAATTATCCTAATGCTTTGCTGGTCTGAATTGGAAGGCAGTTATGTGAAATCTTGAAGATGATGAAATTTGTCTTCTGGAATTCTCAGCTACTTTTCCCTCTACCAGTTTTCCATCTTGCTGGGGCCTTCCACCCTGCCCGGCCAAGTAGGATTTCCATGTACCTAAAAAAACTTCATTTATTTTTCTTAATACATAAGTAATATATATTTGTTGAGGAGAAATTATAATACAAGAAAAACTGTCTCCTGTGACCCTCATGGCATTTGACCCAGTCATCCCTCCAAAGACACATTCTTGGAAAAGGAGCTGATACACTAATTTATAATACAGTGCAAGTGGTTTTCAATGTGACCCTATTTAAGGGCTCTTTGCTTTTTGAACAAGCATAGAGCTTCAAGGTAAATGATTTGGAATTTCAGGCATCCATAGTCACACAGGGAAGTCATTTGGGTGGTAAAGATGATACCAGTGTGTACTTAAAAAATAAAAGCAAATTATTGACCACTTAGACATAGATGTTGATTTTATTTTACCTTTTACAAAAAATTTTTATTGAAAAAATATATATATCATGAGATGCACATATGTTTAGTATACAATTGGAAGAGTTTTGGCAACTGCATGCACCTACATAACCCTCATCCCTGTCAAGATGTACATTTCCATCACCACCAAAGGAAGCCTTATGCCCCTTGCCAGTAATCCCCCAGAAGCAACCACTGTTATTTCTTTCAACATAGATTCGTTTTGCCTGTTCTAGAACTTCATATAAGTGGAATGATACAGTATGTGTTCTTTTCTCTGACTTCTTTCACTTAGCATACTTTGACAAAAGTATTAGTTTTTGTGTCTGGCTTTTTTTGCTTAGCATAATATCTCTGAAACTGCCATATGTTGTTGTGTGTATCAGTTTGCTCTTTTCTATTGATGAATAGTATTCCATTATATAATGATATTATAAATTGTTTAAACATTCTCCTGTTGATGGACATTTGGGTTATTTACTGTTTGGAGCTATTATAGATAAAGTAAACTATGAACAGTCTTATCCAAATCTTTCAAGTCTCTAACATTTGTTTTTAACAGTTTGATTATGGTGTGTCCTGGTGTACCCTTCTTTGTTTATCTTGCTTAGGGTTGACTGAACTTCTTAGATCTGTAGATTCATAGTTTCCATCAAACTTGGAAAATTTTTCACTATTATTTCTTCAAATATTTTTTTCTGAACCAATCTTTCTTCTCTTTCTGTTAGAACTAACACATGTGTGTTACACTGCTTAATACTTTCCCAGAGATCACTAAGGCTGTGTTTATTTTTTCTTGTCATCCTTTTCTATCTGTTTGTGTCTTCCTTTTAGTTTGGATAGTTCCTATTTCCTGATTTTCAAGTTCACTGATCTTTTTTCTGCGGTATCATATGTTGTTAAGCCCATCCAGTGAAGTTTTCATTTCAGGTATTATATTTCTCTATTTTAGAATTGCCATTTGATGCTTTTTTTACTTGCCATTTTTCTATTTGATTCCTTCTTTACTTCTCCATTAAGGTCGTATTTTCCTTTATGATATTTATGCTATCTATGATTATTTATGATACCTATTTTAAAATCATGACTGCTAATTCATTCTTCTCTATCATTTCTGATCTGTTTCTACTAACTGACTTTTCTTCTGTTAATGGATCACATTTTCTTGTTTCTTTGCCTATCTGGTAATTTGTTTTGTATGTAGGACATTATTGATGCTACATTGTTGATTGCCTGGATTTTGTTGTCTTCCTTAAGAGATCATTGAATCTTTTTCTGGAAGGCAATTAGCTTACTTGTAAATCAGTTTAATCTTTTTGAGGCTTGTTATTAAACTTTCTTAGGGATGACCTAGAGTAGCCTTTAACCTAGGGCTAGCTTAAGCCTACTCTTAAGACACAGACTTTTTGGGGTCTCTACTGAATTACTGAGGATTTCCTGCTGTGATTGGTGAGAATTCTAATGTCTCCCAGTCCTGCACAGTCTTCAGTAGTTTAGGATACAAACTCTAATAGATAAGGGAACAGTTATCCTCTGGTGATTTTCTTTGGTATATGTTATTTTCCTGGCCCTGTGAAGTCTTGCCCTCCACGCACATATGCAGCACAGTGTTCAGCCAAAAATTCGAGGGGATTTCTGTGCAGATTTGTGGATCTCTTTCTTTGCACAGTTCTTTCTGGTATCATATCCCACAAATTACAGCCACCTCAGTAGCCCTGAACCCCAATATCTGTCTCCTGGGCTCAGGAAGATCATGTTTGGTTTCCCTCTTATTGTGCCACAGTCCAACAAGTGCCTTCAGATAGAAAACTGAGTCAATTGCATGGCTCATCTCTTCTGTCTCCCTTTTCTCAAGACTCAGTCTTTTGCTGCTTGCTGTCTAATGTCTGAAAACAATGATTTCATATTTTCATATATATTTTTCTGATTTTATAAATATTTTCTTTAGGACATATAACTCTGTACCAGTTATTTCATCTTGACCAAAGTGAAAGATCACATAAATATAGTTCATTTTGCATGTGGAGAAACCAAGGCATTGACCTTAGATTATCTAGGATCACCATATTACCACCCCATGGTAAAGCTGGAATAATGGCAACAGCTTTCAGCTCTTGGTTTCTCTAACCAACCACACATCTCTTGTAGAAAGTGTCTATAACCAGATTATGGGGATAAGTTGATATGCATGGAAACCAAACCGTATTTCATAGAGAGGCAACAGATCTAAGTTCTAAGCTCTAATTTACTGCAATACTCATTAGTGAAGTTTGCCCTGGCCTACTTTTAGTTGGGTTGGTCTATGAAACTAGTTCAGGACAATGAGTTCTTAGCAGAACTGGTATGTGTTAATTCTTAGTGAACACATTGCTGGCTGGGCCTTCCAGTCTCTGTTTTCATTGTCATGGTAACTGGCAAAGTTCAAGATGATGGCTCTGTCAGCCTGGGTCTCTGGGTGACTAAGGTGAGCAGAGACCACTTCTTAACTCTCAGTACACAGGTAGCATGAAAAAGAATAATCTTTTATTGTTTTAAGCCACTCAAATTTTGGGGAGTGTATGTTATCATGGTATATTTAGCCTATCCTGAGTAATAGAGAGAATTTTGATAAAACTTAATTTTCTTAGGTTGGTTCCCCAGAAGCAGACCCTGAGATGAAAATTAGTATCCACGTGACTTCTTTTATTTTATTTTATTTTTTTGGTGAGGAAGATTGACCCTGAGCTAACATCTGTTGCCAGTCTTCCTCATTTTTGCTTAAGGAAGCTTGTCGCTGAACTAACATCTGTGGCAATCTTCCTCTATTTTGTATGTGGGATGCCACCACAGCTTGGTGTGATGAGCAGGGCCTAGGTTCGTGTCCAGGATCAAAACTCATGAACCCTGGGCCGCTGAAGCAGAGCATGCAAACTTAACTGCTACCCAACTGGGCTGGCCCCTCCAAGTGACTTAAAGAAGTGCTCCCATGGGAGACTGCCAAGAGAGTGGTGGAAGCAGGATAGGGAAGGGGAGAAACTAAGTTAAGGTGTGATCTCAGGCAAACTTCCCTCAGATGGTATGTTGCAGCCTGATTTTGCAGGAGAATTCTGGAACTTAAGTTTTGCCTTGGTGTTGTCCCAACTCAAGGCAAGGGAGTAGGTCTTCCTTATGGCTACCTACAGCCAGGGTTGGGGAGGGGAGGCTGGTGCACATATAATGAGCAGAAGGCAATACCAGAGGATCTAGGTGAAGCACCAGCATGGCCCACTACGGTGATCACAGGGGAGGAAGGAAAAGCTCTGTACCTGCATTTGCAGTTCTGTATGGCAGGAAGACCCCTAACTTGTTATCATTTTTAAAAATGGCATGGAATAAATGCACTGTAATATTATTTGAGGATAAAAATGCTGGTGGTTGTAGAAGTCTCTGGTGGAAAAGCCTTTTCTCCCTTATTTCAGGATGTCTTGACTGCCAATAAACACTCCATGGTGTAGCTACTGAATTTTTGCCACAAATCTTTTTATTTTCTCCTACTTTTTCAGCCTCTGAATCAACTTAGAGCAAAAGAGAGCTTCAGAATTTGCCTTCAACTCTTGTTACTATTTATTATTTGCTGGCTGCCAGCAGAGTACTCAGACCCTTTTGCTCTACGAAAAGACATGGTCACAAGTGCTTGTTTCCTTGTCACTACTTGATTTCCCCCCTCCGCAGCCCAGCCTAAGTGATGGGGCTGCCTCCTTATTTGACTTAGATCACAAGGCATTGGGGAGCTTGTCTAATGGGGAGATTTTCTTTACTAAGAGAACTGAATGAGTTACTCTGCTTTGTGCTCTTTTGAAGGGTAAAGCAAATGGAATTTGCCTGCCATGATTTGAAGTGAAGGTGTATGCTTCTTTTGGTGCAGTTGATGGTACAATTAGTGCTGAAGGCAGATCAGGGAACTCTGGTCTTTTTGGGTTTTGGTGTGAGTGATGCGGAAAGACTTCTAAATTAGGTACAGTAAAGTGGTGTGAGACCAATCGCCAATTCAGAAGTATAGAATCATACCTCTCTTTTTCTTTCTCTCCTTTCTTTGTGGTCTCCTCTCCCCACACTCAAACCCCTTATGTTTGTTGACATTTCTGGACAAAGTATTTCCTATTGCAATCTCAGTTCTTCATCTTGATTTTTAAACTGATAGAATGTCTAATATATTGGCATTATAGCTGATGTCTAAATCAACTTTACTATTTACTTTGGAAAATCTTTACTGTCCTCTCCCACACTATCTAGTTTCTACAAGTTAGCATTGACCTAATTGTTTAGAGCTGATCCTTCCTGTAGAATTTTCTGCCTCCAGCTCTGTCAACCTGTTTACCAAAATAATCTTGTCAAATCAGTTGAGAAAATTGATGAGACTGGCTATTTGGCATTGTGTCAAGCCCACAAAACCTGGCTAACTCAGCTGAATTTTTTACTAATTGGGTGGGTACCATGTAGACAATAAACATACCATGTGATTGGAGCTCCCAGTCAGAAAGAAGCATTCTTCTCGCATTGTCCCTGAACAGTATTGTCCAAGAAGTCAGTGGTTTTGACCTTACCAGATGTGTGACCTTGCTGGATACATGGTCTAATTTCACTAGCATTTTGGAGTCTCAGATTCCTGGATGTATATCTTAGGATAATTTTAATAATATATCAAACATTTTTATGGCCCTTGGCAGTTTACAAAGTGCTTTTATACACCTGCCTCCATTTTATCTGCCCAACTATGTGTCCTCCTGACTTTACAGGGTTAAACTGTGCTCCCTGGCTTAAGAAAATGAGGGCTGGGTTGGGCTGGGAATGCAGTTGATATTGCTAATGACAGTCTACAAGGGGTCTCCAGAAGCCCCATAACTAACCTTCTAAGGACAATGGCACCAAACTCTCTAGAGCTGAAGGTTGTGAGTTGTGTTTGTAATTTTGCAGGAAAGGAGATACTACATGCCCTTTGCCTGTAGGGAAGGTCTTTAGAATCACGTAGACCTGAGCTCCAATTCTGAATCCACCATTTACTAACTGTGTCACCTTAGGTAAATTCTCCATCTTTGAGTCTGTTTCCTCATTTATAAATGAGGATTGGGTTAAAATGCCTACAATGTGCAGCATTGTTGTGAAGATAAAATGAAACAATTCTTGTGAAGCACATGTACAGTGCCTGGCTCATAGTAAGTGCTCTTACTATAAAGGCAACTATTATTCTGTGTACTGACTAATCCTTGCTATAGGGACTCCTTCATTATGTTTAACTTCAGTCTCTTAGAGAGCTCAGAATATGGAAAATAAATAACTGAATTCTTCAACTCAACTAGTGAAAATTCAGACTGTAGAGCATGGAAAACTGTTATCTCTAAAGACTTAGATAACATCAGGACAGCTAAATTTTCTATTTTGTCCAGTCTCTTCCAGATTCAGGGCCAACCCTCCAGGCTGCTATATTATTGATGGAGAGTTGGTCCTCACACAGGTGCTTTGAGGGGTGCAGGGCAGAGCTGCCTTTTCATCTCTCTTCCTGTCAGTTATCTGCAGAGATTCCAACAGAGGAGAGGAAACTAGGGGTCTGATGCCCACTGGTCTTCTGGGCATGAGGACTTCTAACTGGCTGGAATCTGAGGACTGCCCTGGAGGTCTTGTCCTTTGTAGACCTCTCTGTCCTGCGCAGTGAGACTCTACCTCACTGCCTCAAGTGCTCCCTGGCTCTCCACCCCACCCACAGTGGCCTTCTCTTGGCCCTCTTCCTTGCCATTCTCCTTGCCTCCATTGAGCATGCTCTTCCTACCCCTCTTTGCCAAGTCATTTTCTACATATCCTTCAGAGTGCAGCTCAACTGCTTTTTTCTCAGGGAAGTAACCCTCTCCTGACCTCCTAACTACATTAAATTCCCTTACTTGCTGTCATAATAGAGTGACAATTTTACATTCGTTTCTGTGCTTATTTGATCTATGTCCACAGTCTTTGAGATCCACAAGGGTGGGTACTGCCTCACTCAGAGTCTGGCACATAGTAGGTACTCCATAAATATTTGTAGACTGGGTGGATAAATGAGTAGATGGGTGAATATTAGGAAGCAGGCACAATGGTCTATGGTTGGCTCAATGTGCTGGAGAAGCAAGGTCTCTGGCTTTCCTGCCAGCTGTCAGAAGCTGAGGTCAGGAACTTTAAGATTCCCTGGACAAACACACGCATGTGTAGTCTGATGAGGCACAGGGAAAGCTAGGGCATTTGTGTAGGCCCTAGTGTGCACATGCCTTCACTCTCGTGTGCTTTCTACATATGCCTCCTCTCCAAAGACAACCTGTTTTGAGCTTCTTAGTTGTTGTTTCTTGTTTTGCCCCTTTGGGAGATCCACCTCTTTCTCTTCACTTCACGTTGGTTCCCTGGTTCTGACACACTGGGCTCTGTCTCTGCTTCTCAGACATACTCCTGCTTGTGAGACCTCCTGTCAGGGACTGATGTGTTGGGACTCCCGCACCCAGCTTTCTGAAATTGCCACCTGCTTACCCCATATTCCTGCTTTCTGGGTCTTCCGCTCTCTCTCTTCCTGCCACTAGTCCAGAGACCTATAGAATTTACTTCCGAACGTCCAGAATTTCAATCCAGTCTCTTCATGATGTTGAGTAAGATGCCCCACATTCCCATCCTTTGCCTGTCCATTTCTGTAGAGAGGACAATGAAGACCAGGGGAACTTACCTCCCAGTATAGTAGTGAAGATTCACCCTTACACACGATTCCTTTTCTGTTGCTAGAGGTTCTAAAAAAGCCTGTTAAGTTCACTGAGCTCTTTGAATGATAAGACGGTACCCAGTTGGAGAGTACTGTGAAATCCCAACTTTTCTAACAGTCTCAGAATTAAGAGTGCACTGAAGGTGGTTAGTCTATTCAGGAGATGGTGGCCATTAATTCAGACAGATGCTCACAAATAATGCTTTGCACTTGCTATATAATAATGAGCACTATTAAATATGAAAGACCTCATTTGTCCTCCTGGCATGTGTGTCCCATAGAGAGTGACACATATGTATATCACCATTTAGCATCTGGAGAAACTGTAGCCCAGATAGGTTAAGTGATTTTTATTAACAACCAAGGCTAACTATTAGGTGTTGAACCTTGGGAAGGCATTGCATTTGGTATACTTGTGCCATAAAAGCTGTAAATTAGAGTGAGGATGAGATGAGAAGCCCAAAATATAGAATGACCTGAGTCAACAGTGTTGAGACAGGGTCAGCATGGGACACAGTGCAAGCAGGAGAGGAGCTGACTTGGAACAAGCAGTTCAGCCTGTAGTGGAGTCATCATAACTAAGGGCACAAGGGACAGATCTGAAGCATGCTTCTCAAAGTTTAATATACACACAGATTTCCTGGGATCTTGTTAAAATGCAGATTCTGGTTCAAGTCAGGGGTGAAGCCTGAGATTCGGAATTTCTGAAAGGCTCCCAGGTGATGTTGATGCTATTGGCCACTGGATCACCTTGAATAGCCAGGGTCTCAGGACCCCTGGGCTGTGATGGGGAAAGATCTCGTACCAATAGGACTCTTCATAACTGAAGTCTCTTTTGAATGTCCCAGATCTACTTCCACAATGGGGTCTTCCTACATCCTAAGGTTGGGAAGGTAGTGACTGGCAGTGGGCATACTGGGCTGTGCCCACATCCTGGAAATTGACCAGTGGTTTTTCTCCTAGACTACATTAGGAACAACCCTACGTTTTGAAGATTGGGAATTTTTTTCCTCTGCAATGATTAATTCAGTTGAAAGAAGAGAGAACTCTGCCGTTGCTGTCTTTGTGAAGGACAAAGCATGCATTTGTTCATAGAGTTGAAAGAAATGATTGAAAATAAGTTTTCCTGAAGGTATTTACAGCCAAGAGCCTCACTAAAACATCCACTTCACATTGAATAGAGGGGGTGATAGGCTACACAAACACTCCGTCTTCAGCAAGTTGGAGCCAAGTCAACATTAAACTTCTCAGCAGCCAGCGGCTCCATGCCACTTCAGTTTGCCAAGAGAATGATGAAGGATGCCCAGATTGGAAAATGAAACCTTGAGAGAGACAGCAAATTATGGCATCAACTTAATGGAAATCTCAAATCCTCACCCAGAGGCTGACAGCTCCTGTGTTCCCATCAGCCCAGAGCATTTGCTGAGACTGTAGCTATTGAGAAGAGAGATCAAAGTCCAGGAGGCAAGAGAGCCTCACAGATGAGGGCCACACCAGGCTGAGGGGTAGATGCCTACACCTATAGCTTGGGGCAACAGGCTGCAGAGAATCTGGGACAGCCTTGCACTGGTAGCCTGGGATTTTTCTAACACCAGAACTCACTAGTATTTGGACGAGTTCACTGTTCACGGAGAATTAATCTAATGAATAATGTAATCCCTTCATGGGTGGGAATGTTCTTAGTAGTAGACCCACCTCATTCATACGAAAACACACCTATAGTCTGATTCTAAACATGTTGAAAACAATTGTGCCAGGCCTAAAGCATGTACAACCTTGCTTAGTGATGATCTTAGGCTCCATGCAATAGGGCTGAGAACAAGAGGTGTTCTTGCTCTCTGCTGTTATAAACAACACCCTAGGCTGCTTCCCACCCAGCTCCCTGGTCTTGGGAGAGATACCAGAATCTGTAAGCTCAGTTCCGGTGGAGGTGGGTTAGTTTAGCCATATCCACCCTTCATCCCAGGGCCCCTTGCAACGCCACTGGTGGGAAGCTTTTGGACTATGGAGCTAGTTTCTCAGTAGGGACACTAAATCACCTTAGACAGGGTTTGAGTCTGCCCATTAAGTCCCTGCCTCTGCCCTCAGCCAACAGAGTTCACTAAACACATTGGACTAAGTACTTGAAATAATAACAAAAAAGCACCTCTCATATGTAAACTCTGCAAAGGAATCATTTGATAGCAGCTCATAAGCAGAGAAGACCTGTACATTAGAGAACATCACATGATTACAGTGAATCACAGGGAGCAAGTGTGTTTCTCATTGGAAATGTTTGGCTTGCCCTTTCTTCTTAGAAGGTCAGTGGGGTTTTGCATTAGACAGTGAACCACAGATTAGGGATTTTGAACAAATTCCCTAGATTCTCCAGACCTTGACTCCTCACATTTAAAATAATCTTGGAGGCCTTCCCCTCCAGCTCTGATGTTCTAATTTTCCTGGGCTTGGCAAAAGCTATGTTTCCAGAGCTGGTTCTGAACTGTGTGCTGTCCTGAGACCATTACTTGATATCTCTAACCCTCTCTTTTCCTTCTAGCAATATTTGCTCCATCAAATATCTTACGATCATTGGTTGAAAGATACTGGATTGAAGCCAATTTCCCTGTTAGTCTCCAACACTTGGATTTGAGTTTGTATATTTGGAAATCTGTCTCCTGTAAGAGTGCAGTAGCTGAAGGCAAACCTTTCTGAAATGGTACACCATTAACATACTCCCTTAAATGGGTTTAAAGTTTGATATCTGACTGATATCACCAGAGCATCTGCCTGTAGAATTGCACCATGAGCTTGGATAAAAGCGTTCTGAGCACCAGTCCAATTTTCTGTTCCTTACGGCAAAGAAACCAGGAGTTGCCCTCTCTTCAGCGCTCAGTCAATGCTTGGGGGTCCCAAGGAGGTGGCAGGTAGCTGAAAAGAAAAACTTCTGATTTATTGCTCTGATTAATCATGGAGGGCAAGACAGGAGTTGCTCTGGTGTTGGACTTTCTCCTCAGAGAGTGTGAGAACATTATTCTCCTCATTCTTTGCACGCCACAAACATTTGCTGCTGCTTCAAGCACAGAAAGGGTTGCATAAACATTTTAATATTGCATGAGGCTTGTATAAGACTGAGTATGTGAACGCTAAACCGTGGCACATAAAGAGATGGAGAGAGAGAAAGAGAGAGCCTGGTAAAGACCTGAGATGGTCTCTTTTTTTTTTTTATCAACTGGTGAGGCTCTCTGTAGTGGCTCACAATATTTTGATGATTCTCATTGTAGAATTTTGTCATGGTGATATATCAAATCCCATGATAAATCAAGCCCAAGTGCCAAAAACTACAGGGATATTTTCTGGTTTTGCTTGATTTTTCACACACAAAAAAGTCTTATAAAATCGCAGCCGCTCTGTCTTCTTTTTTCTCCAAGAGTTTGGGGTTTTGCAGTTGGATTTCTACTATCCCAGATGGAGAGGCAGGCTTCCCATAGATTTCAGAACTCTGAGCTGATTGTCCTTCCTACAGAACTATCGGGCCATGACAGGGTTGCTGGGGAGGGGGTGGTAGGGCAGCACAAGGCAGGCCAGTCCCAGGTGAGTGGGTACCTCTTACCTGAAAGGGCCCCAGGAGAGCAGATGTGTAGGGAAAACTTCCTTTGTTTGGCTTAGTATTCAGTGAGTCACAAGACCAGGCCATGGGTCACCTGGCATCCTTAGTCATGATTCCCCAGCCTCCAGAGTGTCTTATAATCACTCTCCTCCGGGCAAAGAAGGGAGTCAATGTCTAGAGCAGACTCTTTCTACTGTAGCTCCTTCCACATACAATCAATCATTGAAATCAGAGATACAGGCCAGAACTGCAAGGACCTTAGGGACAATATAACCAACAGACTCATTTTATAGGTGAGGAAACCAAGGCTCTGACAAGTCGAATGATTCACCCAATAGCACATAGCCAGCTAGTGGCCTAAGACTAGAATCCAGGACTTCTAATGCATATTCTAGTAATTCTCCTGTATCCTTTGCTATATCTCCAAATATTTCATTTGTCAACTCCTAGAACTTTAGAGATAGTAAGAATCTCTTCATCATTTATGAATGAAGAACCTTACTGAGGCGCAGAAGGGAGAGGGACTTGCTCCAGGTCAGTTTTTATAAATTGCGAAAGTCCTAGAGAACAGGATGGACATCAGCTACTCAATTGTAGCCACTGCCAAGCCGAAGTGAGGCAACCCATGAGCCAACAGTGCATGGCTTTTGACTATAGATGAGGCAGGATGGTACCCCCAGCAAATGGTCAGAATTCAGATTCGGCCACACCAGCTTCACCTTTCCTCTGCCCTCCTCCAGCTGATAGCTGGTTCTGTCTTTGTCTTCTCTCTGCCTAATTGCCCTGGCACTTTAGCTCCTTAGGCTGGGGCTGCAAACCACCAGCAGATACTAGGCAGTGGTCCAAGACCAACTAGGTAGAATTCCAGATCCCTCTTGAGCAGCAGGGAGACATGGAACCACTCACTATTCTGTGTTTTGGTTCCTCCTTTTGGCTGAATTGGGAGGCATGCAGAGCCCGGGAACTGACTTTACTGGATTACCAGAAAAATGTGCATAAAATCCTTTGGACTCCTTGGGAAAAAGGACAATGTAAATTCCAGACATCATCTTTATTCCTTCCTGATTTTATGTTTAGAAACTAAGCAAACAGGGACTGAGAAAGCTTCCTGAGATCCTTTTACTTCCTAAGAGGCCATGAGGAGATGTCAGGACAACATGTGGGATAGCCACCTTGGAGTGGCCCTTCAGCCTCCAAATCCCCTGTCTGTGTTCATCTTTAGGAGGGTGACTGAGGGGAAGGGAAGTTCATACAAGACTGATTTTCCTTTGCTAAGACTTAATCATGGCTGGCAGGCAGGAGATTGAGTTTCCCTCTTCTTCCTTAGGTCTGAGGATGGGAATAACAGAGGGAAGCCAGGACAGTTCACTTTGTGAAATGCATCCCAGAGGTCTTCCAGTTAGTGCCAGGAAGATGTCAGGAGCCAAGTAGTCTGGAGTAATTGAGCACCTCAGAACCCCTCCAGATGCACTTCATAAGGGGTGGGTGGCCAGGGCTGGGGGTGGGCTGTCTTCTGTTTCATTCTCATTTGTGGGGATTGGTCTTGGCCCTCCCAGTGCAGGAAGATTGAGTCTCAGGTATCAAAACTTCTTACCCGGAGGGTCCCTTGGTCCTGAAGTTCAGGCTGTCTTCACTTTTGTCTTCTGTGCAAGAGAAATTTGTCAAGATTAGTGCTAGTCATCCCACAGTCTTTCTAAGGGGTAGATTCCTGAGGGGGGAGGGAACAGAGTACAAAGGAGAGGAAAACCAAGCAGGGTAGGAGAGGGTGGAAGGTGGGGTAGGAAAGAATACCCTCTATTATTCTCACAACCCTCCTTTTCTTTCTCTGGCACCAGTGGGTGGGAGAGCAGAAGGTGGATTCCACATGATTCCACATGGCGCCCCCTTCCCCAAGTGTCACAGGGATGCTTGGTTTGATGGCACTCTCGATCACTGCTCTGTGGAGGCTTCAGTCAGACACCTCCCCTCACCCAGGCAGGCACCAGATTGAGTAGATGTGCTATCCCCTCCCTCCCTCTTCTTCACACATCCTCCTCCTTCCCCACCCTCACCCCATAATAGCAACACTGGCCCCCAGTGCAAATGTACTGGGGTTAACAGCTATATAGGATCTGAGAGTTAGAAACAGAAAAAGGAGAAGGAGAAAGAGGAGAAGTATTGTAGGGGTAGCAACTCCAAGCCTTAGAGTCCCATAGGTTAGGTCTCAGACATCACATTGTCTCTATTCTTATAAGAGGAAGATCAGTTAATGGACTCATCCAATGCCACAAAACCAGTCAGTGGCAAGGCTAAAAGCAAACTCAGAATTCCAGGCTCCTAAGTCTGTGTCCTTCAAGATTATT
The DNA here is from genome assembly GCF_041296265.1 of Equus caballus. NCBI lineage: Eukaryota > Metazoa > Chordata > Mammalia > Perissodactyla > Equidae > Equus > Equus caballus. The sequence goes on from NC_091698.1 coordinate 82,499,796, forward strand.
AAGAAGACAAGGATTTTATGAGTCATCTTTTCTCATGGCCTGAGACTTGCTTCTTTTTCAGTTGAATCCCTATCCTCTTTCATTTCTCTGCATTGCTCAGGCTTTCAAAGACATCCATTTGACTTTTCCAAGGCCAGTTATAAGTTATCTTTTATTTAAGCCATATCACAGATTTCCCCAAAACTTAGTGGCTTGAAATGGCAATAAGTGTTTACTATATTACTCAGTTTTGGTGGGTCAGGCATCCAGGAAAGGCTTATTAGCTGGATGGTTTGGGCTCAGGGTCTTTCTCGTGGTTGCAGTCAAGTTATTGGTCAAGGTTGCAGTCATCCAAAGGCTTGACTGGGGATGGAGGATCTGCCTCCATGAAGGCCCACTCACATGGCCTCAGTTCCTTGCTATGTGGACGTCTCTGCAAAGCTGCTGGACGGAGTTAATGACATGATGATGTGGTAACTGGCTTCCGCCAGAGCAAGTGATCTAAGAGAGAGCAAGGAGGAAGCTGCAATGCCTTCTGTAACCTAATCTTGCAAGTCACATACATACTGTCACTTGCACCATATTCTATTCATTAGAAGTGAGTCACTAAGTCCTACTCACTTTCAGGGAGAGAGGAATGAAGCTCTACCTTTTGAAGAGAGGAGTATCAAAGAATTTGTGGACATATTTAAAAACCACCACAGCCTGTTACCCAAGTCACCTCAATCACAGGGACTGATGTTTTCTATCCTCATGCACTGGGATTGCCTGTGCTTCACCTGCAATGGGGCCAAGCCCTAGGAATGACACATTGCATTCTGGTCCACTCACTTAGCATCATGGATCAGAGAGTGTGGATGGTGTAAAGCAAGCAGTCACTTCTGGTAACATCTTTCAGTGCCTGCTGACTGTGGGGAGTCTACCTCTCAGGATAAAGTCTTTTTAGCGAAAGAGAATAAGGGTACGTACATCCTAATGCTGAATATGCTTGCTTTAGCCCATTCCTAAGGCCATGACTATAAATACTACCATTCAATCAATTTGGTGTGGCAACAAACTTTTCTGTGCACAACAGGGGGTTATGAAAACACCAGGGTGAATGGGAGTCTAAGGCTTCACCCAGTCATCCCTCTCAAGGTAGTAATAACACTCAGAGAACACTTACAATGAGCCAGGCACATTGTAAGTTTCAAGCAGTATTAACTAATTTCTTCACATAACAATTCTGTGAAATAAGTGCTGTAATTCATATCATAGATGAGGAAACTGAAACACAAAAAGTTTGTATAACATATCTAATATCAAATAAGCAGCAGAGTGGTTTTGACCCCTGCAGTGTCTGACTGCTGAATCTGAGCTCTTAGACATAGTCTTAGTGGCTTTATATATAGCCTTGAATGAAAGAAACAGGGGAATAAGACAATATTTCTCAATTTGTAATATGAATATGAGTCCAGGGGAACTTGTTAAAATGCAGATTCTGATTCAATGGGTTGTGATTGGGGGCTGAGATTCTGCCTTTTTAGCAGGCTCCCAGGTGATGCTGATGAAGTGGTAGGAACTACATTTTGAGTGACAAGATGTCCTTCCTTTTTCCCGATTCTTCTTCTGGGACAAAGGTTCTCCACCCAGGCTGGACTTTAGAATTGCTGGGGTTGGGGATGGATTGGAGGATGGCAATAGCAAAGAAAACAAAAATAAAAATGAAAGAAAAATGCTTCTGCGTGTCTTCCATCCTCAGATGTTCTAATTCACTTGGTATGGGGTGTCTTCCTGAGGAAGCAGTATTTTTAAAAGCACTCCAGTGATTCTCATGTGCAGCTAGGGTGTAGCACCAATAAGGGTAAATCTTCAGTCTAGTACCAGACCAGTATCATCTCCCTCTACAGAAGCCGTAGCACAGGTCCCCATGGTGAGGGCCGCCCCATGCTGGTCCAGGTACTATCAAACCCTTTATAAGCTGCCGAGCTGCTGAAAGGATTGGGGTCAGACTAGCTCAGAGTTGCATTACTTATGCAACAGAATATTCTTGGAGCACTAATGGGCTGCCTTGCTTTAGGGGAGAACATCAGGTCCCAGCCTGGAAAACCCGTGCGTTGTTTCTGGCCAGTGCATGTTGGAGATGCAGTGCACGCGCCCGGCTGGGCTTCCTCTAACGTCTCGTTTTGCATAACACTTTTTGTTTTCATTGTGCCTAAATTTGGCCTGCCCAGAGAGCGTGATTAAAATGAAAACCTTATTCTAATAGAGCTTGGAAAATGGGAGAGTGAATCTAAAAATAGGCCACGGAAAAGGGAAAAACTCAAATGGTATAATGACCAAGTTAGTTCAAACACACACAGTTGCAGTAATTTCTCTTGGAGAGAGAAAACAGCGGTGACGTCCACGCAGGTGTTTGTATAATCCAGGTCGCATCAAAACTCCTGTCTGTTTTACAGATTCAAAACCCTGGGAAAAATGGAAACAAACAGTAATAAGAGATAATGAGAGGAATAATAAGTCTTACTCCCTGCCTCTTGCAAAGTGGAGTTTGGCAAGCCAAGAGGATATCTGTAATGCACTTTGTTCTCTGTAGAGAAACGCTGGATGGTGAGAGGAAACATGTCATTAACATTCTAACACAAAGCCTGAGGAGGACTACCCCTGGGCACTTCGTTTTTGGTTTCATTCCTTGCTTTCTCTATAATTAGATAACCCACACTTAAGAGCTCTGCTTAAACTTTAAGCCTTTGTAGAAGGCATCCTCTAGTCCCCTGGCCTAAGTTAAATTCTCCAGCTCCAAGTCCCCAGCACCCCCTCCATTTCCCCATTAGGAGACTCGTTTCTCTTTGTTACTTTTGTTTAATCTAGGTGTAGCTCAGCCCTACATCTGCATGGCCTTGCACAATACAAGGCACATAGGAGATGCTTAGTATGAATGAATGAATGAATGAATGAATGAATGAGTCCCTGGGAAAGTTGTTTAAGTTCCCTGGGCCTCTGTGTTCAAGTGAGTACAGTGTTGGTGGAGAAGAGTTTGGGGAGATGATCTTGAAGTACCCTTTCTCTTCTGATGCCCCATTAAGAAACCTTTCATTTTTCTGGCTTAGCAGTCCACCTGCAGTTGGCTGGGCAGAGCAGTGACAGAAGACATGGCCCCAGTCTTCTTGCTCAGAGGAGCATAAAAGGCCACTAGAAAAGATACCACATTTAGTCACATTGCTTACTCAACTCACACCTCATCCCCAACTATGTTCATGCCGTGTGATCTGTAATTTGTTCTAGTGGTTGGGTGTTGAGTGTGTCAGCTCTGGGATCTTATTGCCAGGATTCAGATCCCAGGCCTTGCTCCTTACAAAGCTGTGTGACCTTGAACAAGTTATTACTTAGCCTCCCTTTGCCTCCATCTTGTCTCCTATAAAAGAGGAATGATAATTTTTCTACCTTGTAGGGTAGTTTTGAGGATTTAATGAGTTAATACACATAAAGCCCTTAAAACAGGGCTCGAAGTAGGTACTCAATAAATGTCAGCTCTTTTTATTACTCCCTTTCTCTTGTATATTCCTGTCTCTGCCTCTGCACCTTTATTCATGAGGTCCCACTCCTCTACTGAAATCTGATTCTACTTTCAAGGCCCAGCCCCTCATACGCCATAGATCACTGCCTGTCAAGCTGGGAGGAGCTGTGCAGATAATTGAATCCAACCCCCTCATTTTGCAGATGAAAAGTCAGAGGCACAGAGAGGCACAGCCAGTTGCTCAAGGTCGCAGAGCCAGCTGGTGCAGTACTGGCCACAAACCCAGGGGGACCGACCTTCCAGCCAGGGTTTTCCTTCTGACACTGGGCAGCCTCCCTCTTTGGAACTGAAAGCTCATGGTGTGGGCATCTTTCTTTCTGGTGGTTGCTCTCTTGTGAAGCCTTTTTACTAGGATGTGATTCGTAATCACTTTTAGAATAGCCTTTCTTGATTAATCTTACATCCCCATGTTCTGTGCATGTTGTTTTGTCCCTAGTAGGTATTCACTAATAATAATGAGCTGTATTGGATTAGGAGGTCATTATTTACAAAGTACTTTCAGATATATTACTATCTCATTGATGCAACAATGCCAAGAGGCAGGGATTATTTTTATCTCCTCTAGAGAGGAGGAAGCAGGTTTACAGAAAGGAAGAGAATTGCTCAGGGCCACCCAGCCAATAAGGAGGAAAACCCATCTGTCTGCAAATGGCCCTGCTATTCCTGCTTGCCTGAATGAATGAATCTGTTACCTAATGTTTCATGTGGATTTGTCTTGTTTCCTTCAGTGGAAGGCCTGGGCCATGTGTTAAGAATCCTGCATGTGAAAGAGCCTACAGTAATCACAGCAGGCTCACAATATGTGTTTGTTGAAGAAATTAGTAACAATTTTTCACTGTTGCCTCCAACCCTGAAGAGATAGACTCTGTTCAGACACAAGTATCATTGGCTATATGGCCTTAATCCACTTTCTTCTCAGTCTGTGTTTCTCTTTCTTCCTCTGGACAATGTGGTTAAAGCTATTTGCTTCCTTTCAAATTCTTGATGATGCTCTGAGAGCAGGCTGACAACTAAATGTTTGTGGACTCCTCAGGCTGTTTCAACACAAAGCTGGGAGAAAGTGCATCCGGGAGCTTCATAATTCAGAGGCCCAGTCGTGGAACAGGGTGTTTCAGGATTACATCAGGAAGCAAAAGTTGGGAGGGTCATGGACAGGAGGTGGGAGGGAGGCATCTGACTAACCCACTCCTGTACCCAATTTCCTCAATCTTTAATTACATCCTTATTTCATGAATTAATCATGGCATTACCGCCTTAATATTATTCATTAAAGCAGTCGATTCCATGCAACACTGCGTGGCCTCCTCTGTGAATCCTGCAAGAGAGACCTCTCTACGATCTGACAGCAGAAGGCTTCCAGGAGCAAACCCCACTCTGTCGGAGAGGGACAAGTGCAAGAAGGGGGCAGTGCACTGTCCAGGTGCCTCCGTTGCTTTCTGGGTCCTAACAAAGAGGATTGCTTAAATTAAACAGATGGTGGACCAGGAATAGTGGGGTCACTCAAAGACGTTGGTGAACAACCCCTACCTCCTCCCTTTTATTTTTAAATAAATTAGGAAGATCTGTAGAAACATGGAAAATTTTAATTTAGTCTAAAGGGGTCACAAATTTAAATGCCTGCAGGTGCAGGCAATTTATGCAATGAAATGAAAGAATGAAAAGAGGCCAGTCTGATAAAATGGGATGAGCTAGCTTCAACGAAAGAGGGCAGGCTTAGGCCAACTCTTGCCCTTTGGAAATCTGGAACCATAAGTGAAAGCTCACTGTTTTTAAGTGTTAGCAAATGATTTAAATGAAAACAAAATAAAACAACACACACACGCAAAACCTTGTGGGATAAACAAGACTGACTGTGGGGCAGGATACAACCTGCGCTACCAGTTTGAGAAATCCAATGGGGTGACTGCATCCATGTGACTGACGCCCAGGCCCCGAGCCTTGGGAAGGAGAGAAACTTTTGAAGGTGTATGGGAGGCCAGAAAGTTTTTGCTACTCATATTTTTTTTTAAGTATGAACCTAAGAGGTGTTAGTAGTGACTCTATAAAGAAATGCCAGATATGCGTTAAATACTTTACAAACTTTCACTCCTATCCTCATAACCCTGCGAATTTGCTGTTATCATCCCCATTTGACAGAGAAGAAAACAACGGCTATGAAAGTCTAAGTAACTTATTCAAAGTCACACAATTATTGAGTGACAGAAGTAGGATTTAACCCCAGTTTAGACTGCTGCACCAGAAATACCTGGGTTCCAGACACAATTCACAAGACATCTAGATTCTTACAGTTGTCCACTAAGAGCCTGCAACACACCAGAAACTGTATGTTATACCAAGGCTGGATCTACTCATCTGTTCGTCCTTTCATTCATTCCAGATTAGATTAGAGGGTCTCTAAGACTTGACGTTCCGTGATTCTGAGACACAACCACCACCCCTACTGTCAGTAACATTTCCTGCTAACTAGTTGCCAGGTGCTCTTATGTGCACTTAATTGCATGTAATTCTCAGACCAATCCTACGACACAATATTAGTCCCATTTCACAGAGAAGGAAACTAAAGCTCAGAGAAGTTAAATAACTTGCACAAGTTCAGTCAGCTAATAAGGCAGACTCAGGTTTGGGGCTTAGGTATAGCTTACTCTTAACTCCTAAGCAGAGGTGCCTGGATTGGGATCACAGCTCCATTACTTACAGTGAGTACAGTGTATCATGGTCAAGGGACTTAGCCTCTTTGAGCCTGAGTGCTTCATCTGTAAAACAGGATAACAGTAGTATACCTACCTCCTAGGGTTGTTGCTGAGTTAATGTATGTAGAGTGCTCAGAGACATGCCTGACACAGGCTGAAGTGTTAGCTGTTGTTTCTATTTTTTCCCTCATAGCCCTGAGCCTGTGTCCTCGCTCTGAGGGGAGGAGGTCAGCTGTGTGTCTGTTCTTCCCTTGCACCACTGTGGGAGAAATTCAGCCCCAGACCAAAAGAGCCTCTCTGATGTTATGGAAACATTAACTTATCGTGTCTTCTCTCCTTAAGTTTCTTTCAGCCATGACAGCCACAGACTTAATAGAATTCAATTCACTAAAGTTCTATTAGTTCTGGGTATGAGTGATAGAAGGAGCTTTCCTAGGGAGCTGTTTGTGGGGCTGGCAGGATAACAGCTATTCACCATACAATTATGAATTAAAGGGTTCCACAAGGAGAACATGCTTAGATAGTTTAGGTGAGAGTCTCGAAGTGGGCAGGTGTAGATGCTCTGGGGTGTGCTATAGAGTTCAGTGTCAGGTCTAGGTAATGAGTTGTTCTTACTACAATCGAACATTATTTGTGCAGGGTGGGGGCCTCTCATTTCTTGAGCAAACACACACCCATGTCCCTGAAAGTTCTAGGAGGTTTATTTTTGCCCTTCTCTTTTCATCTAAGTAATGAATTCAGCAGACTGCCTTGAGGGAGACATTGTCCCGTGCTTCTGGTCTAAGGAGAATAAGTATTCAATCTGAGCCCTGGACAGGGTTATTCCTTTGGCCTCATTCTCTGTCCACTCCCTACTTCCTCTTACACATCCATCCTTAGTGCCCAGAGATTCTAGCTTGTGACACCTCTTCTGTGCCCTTCTTTGGCGCTTGCTTGCCAGACTGAAAGGGATGATAGACACTTTCACCTTAATACAAGAAAAAGCATGTTGACCAGAGGATGAGGGATTCCGGAAGAGATGTTTGTATCTCCTTCGACGTCTGGCACAATGTGGAACCCTTAGTAGGGGTTCAGCAAATGCTGGCTGGAGGAAGGCATGAACATGCTGTACAAAGAATCAGCCATGTTTATTGGGATACTCCTCAACCTTCCATCACTTCCTCTGTGAAGCTTTTCCTGATTGTGTCTTCATCTGGAAATAGTGTCTTCCAATCTGAAGTCCCATGAAGTTTATCTTTACCTCTTAAGAGAGTATCATGCTTCACATTGTGTCATATGTAATTCCTGGTTCCTTGGCAGGACTGCAAATATCTTCAAGTCAGGACCAGCTTGACCCCATCTTTATTTTCTGTACAATGCCTAGCATGAGCCCACTAGTGAAAAGTGTGTGTGTGTGTGTGTCTGTGAACTTGAAAGCATTTTCTCTGTGAGGGTGGTCTGTATTATAACTCTGTCTGTCTCTCCCACCATTTTGTCAGCTCCTGCAGGCCAGAGACTGTGTCTTACTCATCTTTGCCTCCCTAGCCCATGGCAGAACCACATGCTTCTCAAACAACCATGTTTATAACCCCCGTATGCAACTGCATTTGTCATCTCTTTGTCAGAGATACACATTTCTACTCATCTTTCAAGACCCTGCTCAGTTACCCTACTCCCACCAGAAGAAGATCCACTGAAGAAGAATTGATTCTTCCTTTATTTGTGCCATCACTATACCTAATAGAGAACCTGGCTTATAGTGGCTAGGCAAAGAGATTGTTGAATAAATAACAGGATTGACATTTTATAAATATTTGCTGAATAGATGATGGAACCTGGGAAGGAGACCAGACTCCATATGCACCTATTCCACTGTCATATTATGTCTGTCCCCTCTCCTAGAGTGTGTATGTGTGTGTGTTTTTGTGTGTGTGAGTGTAGCCCCACTGCCCAGATCAGTGCCTAACACTTAATAAATGATCCATAAATATGTGCTGAATACATGAAAATCATGCAGGAGATGTTATGGGAGGAAAAACAGCCAAAGATGGTGGAAGGGATGGTGGGCTCTATGAAAGATCTCGGGGGTGGAGGTCTCCCAACAGATGGCTAACTCCCTTTCAGGTGACATCATCAGCCTGAATTGGCTGGGCCAAATCAGGGGTTCTTTGTGCCTCATTGGGCTTCTAGTTCCTGGAGCCAAGCACTATTTGGTGATACTGATACACTTACACTTGTTTGGTAGAAGGCAAGTGGAATTTAATCTAAAACCCAATAAAAACAGGAATGGGATATTTATATATATATATGGAATAATATAAAATTCTTAGGGTAACTGATGTGTATAAGATAATGAGCAGTTGTCAGTATCCTTGCATTTCCCTCCCCACAGTGGTGTGTTTGAGGTCGGTTCACACAGGCCCCTGAGAGCCAATTATGTGGATCTTTTCCAAACTCTGTTCAGTGACTTTTTGTTGGTAGCTAGAAGTTGACGATGGTGGGAGTGTTTACACCACAGAAATTGGCAAATGCTACAAATCAGAGTTTTTCTCCTCTATTTTCTTCGAAGCAGGTTGTTAAACATTTACCAGTGTACCCCTGACCTTCTTCCCCTCCTGCTCCAGGCTTTGCCTGTGTGTACTTGGTTTTGCTGTGTGTAGCTGCGATGGGCCCAGCATAGTAAGATATGTGAACAAGAACTGGGTGAATGTGGACTGTGTTGTAGCCTTCTGGGTCTCAAACCTTCTTCTCCCTTCAGGCAACTGCCTTTCCCCTGGCTAACAACCTGGTAGGCACAAGGAGGCATGGAGGACCTGAATTATTGTCATTTAAAATCAGGGATTTACCTTGTCATCTTTCACATTTGTCCATGTTCCTGTCAGTGAGTCACAAGCCTGGAGACTTGAAAGCTTCATACATGTATAGCCTTCATAATTAGGGAACACCCCATTTGAAAGGACTATTAAATTTGGTCTAATCCTCTTCTCTTGAGAAATGGCTGAACCTCATGATGACCCTATGTAAATACTGTTTTTAAACATCTCACAGGTTGGTAATCTCCATATTTCTTATAGGTACATATGGGAAGGACTTTGACCCCATCCTACCAAACTTCTCTCCATTGTGTCAACTCCTCAAGCTACTCCCCTGTCTCTTGCTCTTAAATTCCAAAGGAGGAGTCAAAATGTGCCTTCTCTGCCTCTGCACCTCCCCTTTGATCCCTCATAACCGTAGACCCCAGTGCTACATGAATGTTCCTCATTCGTGTGTCACTTTACAACTCTTTTCATACCTCATCTCTTTGGACCCTGTATTAGTCTGCTTGGGCTTCCATGACAAATACCACAGATTGGGTGGTTTAAATAACAATGTATTTTCTCACAGCTCTGGAGACTAGAAGCCCAAGATCAAGGTGCTATCACCTTGATTTCCGGTAAGACTTCTCTTTCTGGCTGTGGATGGCCACCTTCTTGCTGTGTTCTCACAAGGCCTTTCCTCTGTGTGTGCATAGAGAGAGAGTTTTCTGGTGTCCTTTTTCTTCTTATAAGGACACCAATCCTATCAGATTAGGGCCCCGCCTTTATGTACTCATTTAACCTTAAGAACCTCCCTAAAGCCCCTAGCTCCAGATACAGTCACATTGAGAATTAGGGCTTCAGCCTATGAATTCTAGGGGGAACACAATTCAGTCCAAAACATAACAGACCCTTAATATAAGGCCCAGGAGAAAGTCAGGACAGGCATTGTGATTGCCATTTTATTAGTATGGGATCTTTTTTTTTTTTTTTTCCTTTCTTTTAAAGATTGGCACCTGAGCTAACATCTGTTGCCAATCTTTTCTTTTTTCTTCTTCTTCTTCTCCCTGAAGCCCCCCAGTACATAGTTATGTGTTCTAGTTGTGAGTGCCTCCGGTTGTGCCATGTGGGACACTGCCTCAGCATGGCTTGATGGGTGGTGCCATGTACAGGATCGGAACTGATGAAACCCTGGGCCACCAAAGCAGAGTGAGCAAACTTAACCACTTGGCCATGGGGCCAGCCCCAGCATAGGATCTTGAGGCTCAGAAAGTTGACAGTGGAGTCAAATGACTTGTACAAGGTTGCCAGTCTGGTCAATTGGAAGCTGGGGAGAGAACTTGAGTTTTCTGACTCTGCCCCTGGCCTTTTCCCATTATTCTCCCAGGTCCTCCAACACAAGTCATCCCCAACTAAAAAATACCACAGTCTCTTCTCAGTCTTATCTCCTTGACAATATTTAACAATATGAGTACATACCCATTATTTTTTTAATGATTACATATCTATTAAATTAAATCGTAACAGAGAAAATTTTACCCAAAACACCACCATCTGCACACCATTGCTCTTCTCCTTTGTCTGTGTCACCTTTCAAGTTTTATCTATATATATTTATTATACTTGCTTTAATAAGTAAGTTGGCTCAGGAAATCCACGTGCTTGTCAAGCTCTTCAAATCAATCACTTGGGAGATTCCAAAGCCACATGCAGATATAAGTCCATGGAGTAGAAACTGGTCTCAGATAGACGGGCCCTTTCCCATGAGACTGGACTGTCCAATGCTACTCTGTTACTCTCTTCACAAACCACCACAATACTTCAGAAATAGTATTCACTAGTTGCTTTCTGAAATTTCTTGTCCTCATGTAGGTTTCTGGGAAGTAACCATTTGAATTCAAGACAGAGCAGTGGAAGACACATTGAGAGCCGCTTAAAGTCTATGCTCTGACTATCTCAAAATGGGAAGTGGGTGTCACTGGGATTTTATATACTCTTCCAAATGTCCCACACCCCTCATATCATGAGAAGGAGCTGTGAGGAAGCAAGATGTTAGGCTTAAAACGTCAAGAAGCAGCAGCCCCCCTCCTTAAATCAGGCTTCTTTACTGAGAGAAAAGTAGTAAGGTCTAGTAGAATGATTATGGATGGAGTGAGACCAGCTCTAGTTCACATCCCAACTGTGCCATGTAGTCATTCATTCTTTCCTATCCTCCCTTGTTCCAGCAAAATTTTAAAATGGCTTGCTGCCTTGCTACTTGCTATTGAGGTGACATTCAGCCAGCCTGAATTGATTTCTTAACTGATTTCTGACTCTCAGTATAACGGAGGTACTAACAGCTACCTTGAAAGGCTATTTGGAGAATTAAAAAAAATAATCCATGAAAGTTCCAAGTACAACATGTGGCACACAGTAGGTGCCCAATAAATAGTATCCATTATTTAAAAAATGGAAATGTGTGATAGGCTTATGTTTCCAAAGCCTTGTATGAGAGAATATCTCTTATCCATGTTCTTCTTTAAAACTCATATACTCTTGGATGGGGCTAAATTATTTACTTCATCAAAGTGTCTCTGAGCTTTATCGTGCCGACCTGTCATAGGAAGCTGTACATAAAGATGAATAATGGTCCCTTTAACTCAGGCATCTGAAAGGTCACCGAGGCTGTGGCAGACATACAAAGTTGTGTTTGCTGCATCCATCAAGATACAATTGTGTATGGATGTGATGCATGGCAGGTAGTGTGGGGGTGGACTTTGCTTTCCACTTTGTATTCTGGTCATGCTGGGCTGCCATGTGGAAAGGCTGCGATTAGCCCTCCAGAGGCCCAGAATCTTGTACTTACACCATTCTTTGCAGTCACAACCTCCTATGGTGGAGCATTCAGGACAGCAGGGGTTTGGAGAATGGAGCTGCGAATGTAGGATAATGGCATTGTCTGTTTTTCCATCTGATAGGTGTCCTGGCCTTGAGCTCCCTTATTATCTCCCAGGGATTTAGGAAATTGATGGAAAAGGAGAAGAAAATGAGATGAAGTGACTAATTCTGTCACTGCCATGTGACGTACCCCAGTGGGGGTCAGTGGACTCTTGATGTAGGTTTCCTGGCCTAAGAAGGAGGGACTGGCTCCTGCTGAGGCTCTTGGGACCCAGAGCTTTAGAACAGTCATGTGGCTTCTCCGAGTGCCAGATGCTTTTTGGATGAAGTTGACTTTCACCTTCTCTCCTTCTTCACAGGGCCCCAGCAGTAAGAGTAGAAGACAATAACCAGATGAGCCTCTGTGGGCAAGTCATTTCCTGCTCTGGGCCCAGCGTTCTTATTTTCCAAACTCCAGTCACATTTGTGTCACCTTCATTACCCATGTCCTATTTGTGTAATATGCACTTAATATTTTTTAAAATAGACAAATTTTTTATTTCAATAGATTTATTTTTAAGGAAGAAAGCTTGTATCATTATAGTAAGTGGATACAGAAAATACTTGAAAGAATAGATGAGAAGAAAACCAAACAATGAGATTAAATTCTTGCTAGATGTTTTGGCCACATCCAGTCTCTACACCTGAAGCTCACCTCTTTTTGTTAAAAAGGGAGCTTGGCAAGTGTTAGAGAAGTGGTAAAGATCTATTTGATCCAATGGAGACTTACTCTTTGAGATACTCAGAAGGTTAAAATAGAATTGAAACAGGAGTAACTTTTGCACAATGTAATTTAAGGTTATTTAATAACCCATCCTTGTGTCATCTACAGCATTTTCATATGTCATATTAACAGTGGTATGAATCCTATACTTTAGGGAAAACTAGTTTCCTTTCAACCCCAAATTTTTTTAGTTCCATCTATTATTCCTAATAATCACCTAATTAACCATTTCTATTTCCACTTTCATTTCTACTACTTGCTTACTGGCTTATATTAAGCTGGTATTTATTTAAACTGCCCATCCAGCACATTGCATCTTCAAAAAACTTCCAGGTGCTAAAAACCATTGACGCTTAAACTCAGTAAATTACTGGAGCCTAGAAGCGGGCCAAAGGAGTCCCTGAGAATCCCTCTGCCCATGGCTCCTGGCATGCATTGAGCCTGTGAGTGTAGAGCCTTCCCTAGCGGAAGAAAGCTTCCTCACTCCCTTCCTGAGGGCTGCTGCCGTTGCAATGAGTAATGTTTTGAGACAGATGCAAAATCAATAGCACTGGACTCACACCGCTCGGGTTATCTTCCATTCTTTCTCACTCAACCTCCCTTGGCTTCCCTAGATGAGAGTCTGGGGAGAGATTCATCTCCTCCCTTGTTTCTTATTATATCACTGTTGTAGCCACAGAGACGACAGTGACAGATATTGCTAGGTTGTCAAGGGAGAGAGAGGAAAGATGTGCTCTTTGTAGCACCTGACAACTCGCCATAAAGACCCACAGTGCTATTTGTGGGTTTTAAAAAAATTAACGTTTTAATTGTCATCTTCAGTCTGCCCAGACTGTAATCCTTGCTGAGGATTGCTCCCAAGTGAAGTTTAAAAGTACTTAAGGTGGTCGGGTTGTCTGAGACCCCTATAATGAAGCGGGGTGTGTGTGTATGTCTGTGTGTCTGTGTGTATCTACATTTTCCCTTATGCTTGTCTAATACAGACCGATGGTCTTTTCCTTCAAGACCCCTGCTTGTTCTTCTTATAACCGTCTAACTTGAGACCTTCCTCTGACACTCCCTCTTTTTTTTTCCTGTCTCTTAACCACCCAGAAATGGCACCCTGTCCAGGCCTGGATGCTCCCTGTGTGATGGGGAGAGCTGTCATGAATCAGTTATTTCTCTATCTGCCCTCCTCATAGTGTCACCAGTTCCTCGACATTCCCCTGGAAAGCTTTAGATATTCACCTCTGTGTTTCTCCCAGTCCCAGTATTCTAGAAACATCCACATTGCTCAAGTAGAAAATCTTGCCAGGCGAGCACATGGGAAGGATGGCCTCAACGGGCCGTAGGCCCTGCCCAAATTTGCCAGCCACCGTGGAGTCTTCAGGTAGATTTGTTTTACCCACATGGACTTGCAGCTCCTTCTCCCTAAATTCCAGTTAACAGTAGGGTCTACAGCTCTCCTGACATTTTACTGGAGTATCCCTAGCTTTCTATCTCACTTCCTGTTTTCTAAACTATTTTTTTCCTCTTCTTTTCCTCCGTGGACCCCTTTCCTTCCAATATATGACGCTATTAGTCTTTCTCAAATGCTATTAAGAAGCTAGTTTCAGGCCATTGCCATTCCGCACCCCTCCCCCAAACAACCACAACAGAAACAACACGCACATGCACACAGCTGCTTTAGGGCTTTTCAGTCAACTCTCTCTGGTCCTTGTCCTCAAACCTTAAAACCTCCCTAAAGCATTCAGGCCTTTCCATATGGTATCATAGCTAGAAGACAATGGGAAAGTATAACAATGCATTGGGATTTTTAATTAAATATCTGCATATTTGAAAGCTCCTGGAAGTTGCTCACCTACTGAAGCCTGAGATTTATAGATTCATCTTTAGTTTACCCATGTTGTTGTAGTGGGCATGGGGGTGTGTGTGTGTCATGGACAGACAGGGACAGAGAGATGGGAGAAACTAACAGCCTGACACACACAAACGATCCCAGGGAGGGGTGGTAATAATGAGAAAAAGTGCGCCCTGGGGCTTATGCCCATTTATATAGGGTTCTGTCTTGTAACCCTTGAGGGATGTGAAGTCTCCTTGTCTATTATCTCCGCTGTTCCCCACAAAGCCTGGAGGTTGGGAGGTGGGTACTATCCTTGTTCTCATTTCTTGAGTGATGGATCTAAGAACAGAATGTAGGCATATTGTGGAAGGTCAGAGGCAACACTAAAGGGCCAACACTCCCACGCCTGGTCAGCACCTTAAATCCAACACTGGCATTCCTCCAGAAAATGGAAAGCACAGAAGTATGGTGGGAGCCACAGGCCCTACCTCGAGGTAAGGAGGTTATTATTAGCTCGATAACCTCTCTGAACTTCTGTTGCCTTATCTGCTGAATGCAGTCTTCTTGGCCTTACTTATCTCACATGATCATGGTCATAGGCTGCATATGAGGTGAGAGTATGACCTAAAGAATGCTGTGCAAATATAAGGCTTTGGGGACTGATTCACACCCTGCATCCAGGCCCCCTCCAGCTCTCAGAGAACTCATTAGTTCCAAATGGAATGAAAGGGCCTCAAGCAGGACAGAGATGCTGGCTGCACTGCCTTGTACCCTACTTGTGACACCCCCCTCACCTGTCTGTGGGGCCAGGGGCAGCAGGCAGTCACCTTTAGCATTCGCTTGGAAATTTGTATGTAAATATAGTAGTCAGCTCTTGGAGGATGAGATTACTGTTCTGAAAACATTCTAACTGCTGGCTTCACAGATAGGCAGGCTTTTACATTTGCAATGCAGAAATGAAGGGAAAAAAAGAGATTCAGTTTTCCTGGTTTACCTCTGAGTATTGCCTAATTGTCTTGAAAAACAATTGACTTGGTATTTCTTACTCAGCTTCTAATACTAAGCATACATATATTATGTCTCCCAGCTTACTTCTCTATTTACCACTGTTGCTTGGGGAAGGTTAATTTCTACTCAGCCTAAGTTGTTTGTTTCCTGAAAATGCTGCCTTTAAGGGAGACTGAGGCTGAGCCCATATAGATGAATGGGGAAATGGAGAGTTGCGTGATTTACTGAGGCACAGATCCATGGAATGGTTTGGAACCCCCTTCCTGCCACCCTCGACCTCCAAGCTTGGGATCTGCACTATTTATCTGCATAACTGTCTCAGATCTACGTTTCACTGTGCAGACAACCCAAGACAATGTTTATTCTACATGAATGAATCAACCCTGGTGCAGTCAATTTATTTCTCTTAGTAGGATAAAAAGACAATTTCCACATGATGGATCTGATCAAGCATACAGCAATCGGAATTAATAGTTAAGAAGGTGAAGACCAGCACCCTGACAGCCCCATTTTATTTTTCTCTCTAAACAGAGCCAGCAACAGTTAAAACCCTCTATTTAATTTTTCATATCTTGACTATGAAGAATACCCCAAACATGATAGTAGGGTAGTGGACTTGTGCAAACAACTAGTTACTGTTTTAAGAAGTTAAGAACCAGTTGCTGGTTGTTTAATAATAAGTAAAATTGAATTAAAGTAAACGGGGGTTTGCTTGACTATATTCAGCTGTAAGCTTGTGGAAACTTGATCTCTTTTGGTCCACTCCCTGCCCAAGTCTATTCCCTAATGAGCTAAGTTGCTCAGAACCTCATGTTAATCGAGTTTTGGCAATGGCAGATTTCTTTGGTCTGAATTAGGTGGACAATTGCCCAAATTACCACTTTGTTTTGCTGGCATGGGCACAGATCATTGAAAGTATCTCCCTGAGGTTGCTTTAAAAAAAGATTTGGCATTTAATAAAGGCAATTCCTTACTTGTGTTACAGTTCAAGCTGTTTAGATAATTAAGAAAGAATTCCTTTGACTACATCTTAACTATTTTTAAATGTTCTCTCTCTCTTTTTTTTTAAACCCCATTTAGGTTATTTTCACATTCAATGGGAAACAGGTAAACTGGACTTAAGCCAGAATGCATGGTTTGGGGGTCAGTGTAGAGAGGATGGCTACAACTATCTAAAATGTGTCTTGGACTTCCTTTTTGGTTTTCAACCTCCTCCTTCTTTGTCATTGTTATAAATCAGAACTGCTAATCAAACAAATTAGTTTCAGTGTTTTGTTTCCTTGTCCCTTTTCAGTGTAGGGACAAAGGGATGGAACAGCGATTGAAAAATCATGTTGCCAAAGGGAGATGGGAAAAGCAAAGATTCTGAATAATCTACCAACTTGATAACCGGCACCTGAATACAGAATTGACTATAGAGGGTTTTCTCTCTCTCGAATGATAAGCAAGACCATGGAGTTGCCCACTACAATCAACTATGAAGCTTTCTTCTCCTCTCATTCAGTCTCTGTACTTGACTGACCTTAAGTGGGTGACTATTTTGGGAGACATATATGGGTTTCTTAGTTGACTAAGTCAAACATATTTGATCTTAATTAGGTTTGGGAGATTTTATTTTGTTTTGCTTGGACATTTAAGCCAAGTCAACATTTGAAGCAGAACTATTTTCTTCGACTGTATAGTTTATCTTACAAACCAGAGGCAGGTTTTGATTTGGAATCTACTATTATTATTATTATAATTATTATTTATGCCCTTCCTGACCTAGGGGTTAAGAAGTTGTTAATTCTATTATGTCCCAAACTGATTTGTCCTGCAACTGCATTAGTAGAAAGACTGTAGTAGAAAGACTACGGGCATAGGATCTGAGAGCTGACTCACTGAACAACTATGATTCCAGGCTGTTATTTCTTGCCCTTGATTTCCTCTATTTGAAGTGATGGAAGATTTCTAGAGACTCTTTTAACTTTAGTGGCCTATACTCCCAGCAAATGGAGAGATGTATTTCTTTCCTCCTGGAAAAAGATAGAAGTCAGGCAGAAGGAAAGAAAACAAAAAAGGAAAAAGTTAAGGGAAGAAAAGAAGTCAAAAACAAGGAGTAGAGGCCAGTTTCTACTGAAGTGGCTGTGTGGTTCCTCTGATCCTTAATGGCTAACGGTGGCATAACAGCAGCACACACAATGCATGGTATAGGCAAAGCTTATACATCTTGGAGCTGAATTCATAATCATTAAAAGTAAATGAGAAAACTGAAGCATTGCTCAGTATAGGTAGCAACTATAATGCTCCTTTTTTTCTTGTTTGTTTAATAACGGAACAGTCTCTGGGACCGAGTGATAGATGACTAGTCATTGAGCTTAAAAAATTCTATGCGTTTTTCAAATTGGGTGCAATGAAGGGGAACTGAAACTTGGGAAAGCAAATGGGTTATTGTCTCCCATGTTTCTTGTTTTCATGTCCCCTCTTACTCTTGGTGGGAGACATTTCTTACACCATCCATTAGTTAGTATGTATAGTTTTCTTTTTCCTCCATCAGCTATATGGGAGAAGGGTCTCCCTGGGCTCTGTAGTCTTCTCTGGGTGAAAGATGGCACCTGTCTTGCCATCTATGGGTTCATGGGAGCTTGGGAGA
Source organism: Equus caballus (assembly GCF_041296265.1). Lineage (NCBI taxonomy): Eukaryota > Metazoa > Chordata > Mammalia > Perissodactyla > Equidae > Equus > Equus caballus. Next base: position 82,517,897 of record NC_091698.1, read on the forward strand.
GCTGGTTCAGCACCTGTCCCTCCCTGGGGAAGGAGAAGGCTGTGCATGCCTTTAGGCTACTCTGCCCCTCACTGTGAGTAGGACCCATTTGAATCTAGATAAGAGAGAGAGAGAGAGAGAGGGCCAGTGCATATGGGAGCCAATAACGTGGGCATTCCCAGTTGCAAGGCTCTGCCCTGTCACCACATATGAGAGTTGTGAAATGACTAAGCTGTGAGTTAGCTCCCCAAATTGTCTTGCTTAGGACTTGGAGGCCCAAAGCCTTGAGGAAGTGGTGGTTCTTCTCTTCTGCTGCATTCCTTGGTGGCAGGAGTGGGTGGGGATAGATTTGAGCCAAAAGGATTCTTCTTGGGTCTCCAAGAGAAGAACCTGCTGGTAAGTCCTCTGTGGAGGAAATCTGAATGCTCTCAGGGCCCTGGCCCTTCTGAAAGATCTCCAGTTGCCAGCACTTCCCAGTGGAAGCTCCTGGGGGCCCTAATTTCATTGTGTTTTTTTGGGGGGTGGGGAGCAGTTGTATGGGGTTGTGAGCAGTCTTTCCCTGTTGACTGGTGCTCATAACAAGAATCCTGCTCCATAGCAGCTTATTCTCTGCATAGTCCTAAACTCCTTCCAACTCACTTTATGAAACCAGATTAGATTGCTTTTGAAATAGGGAAGAATATAAATAACAAATAAGTTAAACCAATGATTGGCTCAGGTTCCTTGTCTGAGCTTTAGGAAATGCTGGAATAATGAAGATACATGCAAGGGTTCGTTGTTCTGCCCAGATGAAGGCTAAGGGCTGACTAAATCTGGGGCCTTTCCTTCAGTCCGTATGGTGGTGGCTGGACCTACCTTAGATCTTTCTTCTCTGAGAGGTTGATCCTGCTGTGTTTTAGCCATGAAGGCCCTCCCCCACCTCTCATCCTTTTAGACTCAGTTCAAGCATCACCTCCTCTGAGGGATAGCCCCTTCCATGTTCCTCCACACCCCTCATTTCTACCTCTGAGCACCGTGAGTGTCCTCATTCTGGGTCGCCATCATTCTTAGAGTACTAAATGCACCACAATGAGTACAGTTGTTACTTTGCGTATTTACCACTCCTATTTGGAGTCAGGGCCTTTGTCCTCTTCTGCACCCTGATGCTACACAGTGCCTGGCACAGAGATCCTGAGCACAGGTACACTGAGTGAATAGAGGAATATATGAAATACTGGCTCTGGCCACAACTGTTGACATCATGCCTTTTTGGGGCCCACTTCTGCATTCCTTGTTCAGTAAAATGCAATTTGTTAACGATAGTACAATAATATGTCTGTTTCTCATTTTGAGATCTATCTTCTTTTATAATGATTTTTTCTCTATTTCTCTGTTTCTTTTGCTTTTTGGCCAACTGTTCTCTATCTTTAAAAACAAAAATGCAACAAAATACTAAGATTCTTAAAGTGATGCATGGACATTGTTGCCAACCTATCTCTTCCCTCAGCCCCATTCATTCAGAGCCATTTCAATATCCTCCCTGCTGCCCTGGCTGATCTCAGTGGATCATTCAGGACATTTTAAAATTGTTTTAAAAATTAGATGAGAAGTTTCTGAAAATGTTTCTTCTTTAATATAAAGAGAAGTGAAGTGAACAAAAAACATAGAGAAGATGCTGTGGAAACTTGTTTGGGCTGGTGAGAAATGCCACAACAAAAATAGCCAGCTGGTTGTAGGCATGAGTTCGTATTTCAGACATTTTCGCATCCCCTCATCTCAATGATTCCTTCAATTGCTCCGTGAGGTAGATGAAGCAAAACTTTATGTTCCCATTTTAAAGATGGTAAAACTGATACTCAGAAGGGTTCAACAACTTACTCAAGTTCTCATAGATAGTGAGCTCAGAGGCAGGACTAGGGCCAGGGCCCCTGACTGAAAGCACTATAGCAGATGGACTCCCTGTGCTCTCCCTATTTCTCTAGTTTTTGGGAAAACTCTCCAGAAAGGTCAGCATCCTTCCCTCTCTTTCTATGCACATTCTTCTTAGGGACAGGATAAAGGCTTCTTTACCTAAGTTGAGTTTGAAGGGTGAATGGAGTTCTTTGGGTTCTTAGCATCCTGTCTTTGGATGCCCATGGAGGTGTGGCAGGTTCTAGATGTGGTGGCAATTTACAGAACATGGTCAAGGATTGTTCCCTACTTCTCAAGAGCTTCACCATTCCTTAAATGCACATGAAAATACATTACTAGAAAGAGCTTGACATTAGGAGCAGGAAATTTTGTAGTTTGTGATGAGAAGACCAAATTCTACATATTTTCTATCCAACACAAAATCTATGTCATGTATGACTTCTAACTCCTGACTGACAATTCTCATTCCAGCAATATTAGAAACCACAACTTTCCAGCTGCAATTAAAAAGAATCTCAGTTCTTAGAGTTCCTTTTAATGCGACTTTTGTGGATAATTTTGTCTTTGTGAGTGAACCTATGATTGAGAACACTTGGCTATCCTAAAATTGAGGGGAGCTGGTGAAGATACTGATTTAATAATAAAGCATCCAAATACTTTCACACATGTGCACAGAAAGGGAGGATTTGGCCACATCGTAATTACCAAAGTGGCGGTAATTACTCCCCTATTGGATTTAGACTTCTGAGTTTTCTCCTGATTAGCTAATATAATAAAGGATATAGGCAGGTGTGAGAAATCTGTCTGCTTGCCCTCACCTTCCTGGATCAGTGCTTGATGGCAATACCAAGGTAGTGCTCACCCTTACAGTATCTAGTCATTAATGCTCAGGCAGCACTCCCGGCATCCCCCAGCCCTGCTCAGCTGTAAGACTTGCTTACCGACCAGGGAGATCTGAGGCTCACCACTGCACTGTCTTCTGCAGATGGTCCCACCTACTCATTTTTGGCTTCCCCTTATACCCCTTGGATGGCCAGGGCTAAAACTTTACTTCACCCAAACTTTTGGGCCAGTGACTACATGAATAAACAAGTCTAGTCTTTTGGTGAAAGTGAAAGACTGCTCACATTTCTCTGCTCTCTTTTTTTTTTATATTCAATTCAACAACTACTTATTGAACACCTACTTTGTGCATGGGTCTGGACATGAGTAAGAAAGAATCCCTGATCTTAAAAGAGATTTAAAATCTAAGAGTAGACAAATAACTAGTCAGTACATAAGTAGTTCGTTCATTCAACAAATATTTAGTGAGCACCTCTATGCCAAGCACTGTCCCAGGTATTTGGGCTAAATTGATGAATGAGACAGACCTGGTCCCTGCCCTCAGGTAGCCTAAAGTCCAGAAAGAGAGAGAGACCATTAAACAAGCAATGATAGTAAGGAGTAATAGATAATTTGATGGGGAAAGGAGAGGCTGCTCTGGGATCTCATAGTCAAGGTGACTATTCTAGTCAACTGGGTCTTAAGAGGAATTCAAAGGCAATAAATCAAATATAATTGGGGATGGAAGGGCAGAGATCAGAGGATATTTCAAGGAGAAACATTTGAAAAATACTCTTTGAAAGATCGGTGGATAGTGGCAGGAGGAGAGCATTTTGGTGGAGGGAATAAATAGCATAGGCAAAGGCAAAGGAGGTGGGAAAGCAGCGAATGTGCTCAAGAAACACAGAGTTATCTGGACTGTCAGAATGTAGAGTGTACACCCAATCATGGAGACAAGACTGTTAAAAGAAGTTACAGAACAAATTGTTTTTAAATTTAGTTTATTTTTTAAATCTTTTAAAAATGATTAAATTTAAAGAAAAGTTGCTAGAATAGTATTATAAATCTCCATATACACTTCTGTTAGATTTTCTAATTCTTAACATTTTACTAGATTTTCTCTCTCTTTCTGTATATGCATCTATCTATCTATATATATATACACATCTATATATAATTTTTTGTTATTGTTGTTATCATTGAACCATTTGATAGTAAGTTGTAGACATCATGACCCTATGTGTATCTCCTAAAATGAAACAAATAGGAATTTTATTTGCACTTATTCTTTTACATTAAAAAAAAACTTATTAAAAGACAGCTCAACCGCCCTCTCCTCTGTGATATTCATCGTGTATTGCTTCCATGCACTTCTGCCAGCCCCAAGTTTCCTTTAACGTAGTTCCATCTCCACCTGCATCTTTCTGAACCTCGAAGTGAACAGCTGCTGAATAGCCAGGTTGCTTGGAGTAAAGGAATAAGTTTAAACAACTCCAAAGTCACTTGCAGTCTCTGCTGGGTTGAAGCAGACAGGGCCATCTGTGCTTTCTGCTCATATCTCAGGATCTGAAAGAAAATATTCTATGAGGCTTGGGAGAAAATGACATAAAATGAATCCATTCTGCTGTCAGAGATCATAATGAAACTGGAGAAGAGGTACAAAATCAATTCATTCTTATTATAATTTTAAGATTGGCATTTTCCTGTTTGTTCAGATGCGGGTCTGATGGCTCAAATTGGTCTTTGGAATATTTAAGGAGCTTTCTTGGTCCCTTAATATTGGTTTATCAGTTCCAGTAATTTTACCTCCCAGAGTGAAATTGGCTGCTAACATTTAGAGGAAATCTATGCTGTATTTTTTCATAAGTTTTGCTGATCGTCACCCAGTAGGCTACAGTAAATGTGCTTCTGGCTTATTAGGAAGAAAGCCATGGAGACTGCGCATTTTATCAAAAGCCTCTGGTCCTTCCAGGAGCCTTTCCCCAGCAGAGAGAGCCTTTGTCAAGCATTTATCTATTTTTCTTCCTGCACAATACCTTAGATCTCCTGTTTAGGGGAAATTTTCCCATTTGGCTGCTAAGATAAAAGAGAAAAATCAGGCCTGCAACGAGTGATCCTTTTATTCCTCCTTCAAGGCCATGCATGTGGGCTTCATGGAGAGAGATTAGGAAGGAAGAGAAGGATAGAAAGAAAGGATGACTGAGCTTGAAGACCCAATCCCATTTTTCTTGTGTTGCAAAGTAAATAATTGGAATGTGCATCTATCTTCTGTTTATAAAGCTATAATATTTTAATTATAAAAATGATATATATTTTTTAAATAATTAAAAAATACAGGATATATAATTGTCCGTAATTCTACTAATCAAAAATAACTGCTTTTACAAAATTGTCCCATTCACAACAACATGGATGTACCTTGAAGGTATTGTTAGGTGAAATAAGCCAGATAGAGAAAGATGAACTTTGCATGACTCCACTCATAGGTGGAAGTTAAACATAGAGACAAAGAGAACTGATTGGTGGTTACTAGGAGAAAGGGGTGTCGGGGGAGGGCACAAAGGGTGAAGTGGTGCACCTACAACATGGCTAACAATAATGTACAACTGAAATTTCACAAGGTTGTAAACTATCATTATCTTAATAAAAAGTTAAAAAAAATAACTGCTTTTAACAATTTAATGTCTTCTTGCAGTACTTTGTGAATTATAAACATAGACTTGAAAATATATTACATATAAGCTTTTAAAGATGATATTTTCACTTAACATTACAGAAACTCTTAATAAACATCTGTGTCAGAGGTTACATAGTAACTTATCTTGCAGATGTCCATAATTTACTTTAGCATTTTTCATTTTGGACAGCTAGTTTGTTTCCTAGTTTTTATTTGTTTTTTGTTATTGTTTTATTTGGTTATATTTTTCCAATAAAGATTGCAGCAATGGATATCCTTATGCAAAAAGCTTTATGTGTATATCAGATCATTTTCTTGGGATAGATTTCAATAAGTTAAATTACTGGGTCAAAAGGTAGGTACCTTGTAAAGACTATCTGTATTTGCCTTTAGAGGGTTTGTAAAAATACTCTATAAGAACAATTTACATTTCCACTAGCAGTGTACAAGAATGCTTATCTCAGTGAACACTTGCCAGACCTGAATATTACTTTAAAAAATATTTTAATTTAATAGGTAAAGAAAAAATGCCGTTATATTTTAAATTGCAATTCTTTGCTTACTAGTGAGGTTGAACAATTTTTTATGTTCATTAGCAATTTGTGTGTGTTTACGTGTGTGTGAATTTTCTGTTAATGTTCATAGCATTTTTACCTATTAGTCTTATTAGTGTTTTTCTAAATTATTTGGATGATGTCAGGAGTAACTCTCTGACTACCATGTTTGTTGTAAATTTTTTCCCAGTTTGAAAGCCTTTTACATAATTTTTATGAAGTTTTAAAATTTCATGTGGTTAAATTTTCATCCTTTTTCTTTTAATTTTTTAATTGCTTTTAATCTTAGAAAGTCCTCTCTTATCGAGGGATACATAAAATACTACTTTGTATTTCCACTGAGTTTAGTTATAGATTAGTTTTGTTAATATATACTTACTTTATTCTATCTGCCTTTTGTGGTGGTGGATGATTTGAATTGAGGTTCTCCAAATAGTTAAACAGTGGTCCCAGCAGTATTTATTGACTAATCCTGCCCTCCCTACTAAACTGAGATATGCCATTTATGTTCATTGAATTCTTATGTAGACCTGGATCTGTTTCTAGAGTCTCTGTTCAGTTCCCCTGATCTATTTTGGTGTCAGCACCACACTTTTAAAGAAATAAAAGTTTATAAAATACCCTAATGTATGTTAAGAGAATCCTCCCTCCCTTCATTAATTTTCTTTTTCAAAAAAGGTTAAAACCGTTTTAAACTATTTGTTATAACAGGAATGTTAGAACCATTTTTCCAAGTTGCAAAGAAAACTTATTGGTGTTATTGGTTATTGGTATTATTGGTTATTTGGCTGGAATTGTTAAACCTGTACATGAACCCAAGCTTCTTCAAAGTTCCAAATTAACTTTTCTCTCATCAGCTCATGTTATCATCAGAATTGCTGATTCCCAAACATAAAATACTAAATGCTGATTTTCAGACTACTCGGTACATCTGAATCACCCTGATTGTTTGGAGAGAACTCTGAAATGGAATGTTTCAAATTCTCTAGAATTTCAGTTATTAATTGATCATTAATAACACAGTCTGTCTCCGGGACTATATTGGAGGAAACATGAAAACTAGTTGAATGTAAGTCAATGACATTTACAAATGGGCCATGAAAAACAAGAGATCTGACTTATCAGAGGCCTTCAGGGCCATCTGGGCAGAGTGACTGTTGCTTGGAAATCCCTGATATCAAGCCTGCTAGTAACAACCAATGGTTCCCCATTTATGGTACAGAGATCAGAAACTAAATATTTATTGAGCTATGCCAGGCATTTTGCTAGGTTCTTTTCATGTGTTATCTAACAAAAAAAAAATAAAGTAAAAGAAAAGATAATGGGGCCGGCCTGGTGGCACAGCAGTTAAGTTCACACGTTCCTCTTCTTGGCGGCCTGGGGTTCGCCGGTTCAGATACCGGATGCAGACATGGCACTGCTTGGCAAAAGCCATGCTGTGGTAGGCGTCCCATGTATAAAGTAGAGGAACATGGGCATGGATGTTAGCTCAGGGCCAGTCTTCCTCAGCAAAAAGAGGAGGATTGGCAGTAGTTAGCTCAGGGCTAATCTTCCTCAAAAAAAAAAGAAAAAAAAGGAAGGAAGATACTTACCCAGAGGTCATGGAGGTTCTAAGAGGTGGAGCCAGATTCAAATTTACGTGTTGGTCTCCAGAGTCTTGTGATTCATTTCAGTTCCTATAGTCTGTGCATGAGCAGGTCTAATGTATAGGTTCTCAAAGAAAGATTATTTCATCTGTTCCAATTTCAGTGTATCAAAAGTGGCACGGATAGTAATATTTTAGAAATAGAGTCCCACTGATGATTATTTACTCTTGGAAAAGACTGACAAGATTCTTCTTTTGTTCCTGTTATATGGAAGTTGGTCCACAAAGACTTTGGCCACAAAAGAGTCTACTGATAGACTTGAGGACCAGAGGATTCTACACAGATTAGCATTTTTTACGTCCAGTCCGTGTCAATTGTGATTGCACAAGCATGTCTCATGAAGACTTGACCTGACATCTAGTCTTAACAAGAGCAGACCTGCTTTAATCTACTTTCCACTCTGCCGCTCTCCGTCCAGGCAAGATAGTCTAATTATGGCAGATGCAGGGTTGTGAACTGTGGTTTACTCTTCCTAAAAAAAAATGACATTAATGTTGCTGTAATCATTCTTTAGCTGCATATATTAGAGATTTCTTCCCCAGAGCCCCAAACACTTTGCAAATATGATCTCATTAACCCACATGCCAACCCTCTGTGGTGGGTCAGCCGTCTTGGCGGCGTTAGGGAATTGAATTATGCAAAGAGAAAGTGGTCTTTTCAGAGCTGCTTGCCAGCTGAGGATGGGATCAACGTTAACAGAGAATCTTAGAACTGTACAGGGCCCTCCATAGTACCTGATCTAACATCCTAGTTAAATAAACAGGAAACTGGGGCTGGCCGGGTGGTGTAGTGGTTAAGTTCTCGTTCTCTGCTATGGTGGCCTGGGGTTCCCCAGTTCAGATCCTGGGCACAGACCTACGCACCACTTGTCAAGCCATGCTGTGACAGGCATCCCAAGTATACAGCAGAGGAAGATGGGCACAGATGTTAGCTCAGGGCTAATCTTCTTTAAAAAAAAAACAAAAAAACCAGCAAACTGAGGCCCAGAGGGGCCATATCACTGAGCTCCAGGATTCTCAGTCATGGTATGTGTTATTATCACCTGGGAAGCTTTAAAAATATGTGCCATTGCTGAGGTTCCACCCCAGACTAGTTTAATCAATGTCTCTGGGACCTCCCTCCATCAATGATTTGAAAAGCTTTCTAGATGATTCTAACGAGTATCCAGAGTTGAGATTTAGCTGGACAAAGGCAAACCCAGAGGAAGAAACCCTGTTTATACACTCTAGTCTAGGGATCCATCCATGGCTTCCCTTTGTCATTCTGTGTCATACAGTTTGGCTTATGGAAGAAATTCTTGAGATTTTAGCAATCCAGCCTGGCATCTTTGAAATAGGAAGTATTTGTAGTAATTTCTTAGCTTTTACTTCATTTCGCCAGCAGAGGCACATTGCAAAGCTGTGGCAACACCACGCTGAAGTAAATATATTATTCTTCCAAGCCAGTCAATCAACTAATCAAGTCACTGGAAAAAATTAGTCATATCAGTTGGTTGGGTGACTTAATCATTTCAGATAGAATGGTCTGCCTAGTTGTCTAGGTGTGGACATTACTTTTCTAGACCTTGCCTTTTACAGGGAGGTGTGATGATATTATATTTATATATTATATTATTTTCTATCATAAGCTCAGTGCTGGGGAGCACTGGAGACTCAGCATTAGCCCTCTAAGAGAAAAAGCTGAAATTGTATCCTCTGGCACTATAAGGATTAGACATTTAAGACTTCATCACAGTGCCCATAGTAGGTGCTCAGTAAATGGTAGCAATTGTTATACTCACATTGCCTTGGGATATTGCAATGAGCTAGACCCAGAACTAGACAGGCACAATGAGTGCACACACACATACATAGTGTGCCAGTATGGAGCAGGTTTTTAGACTTGACTATTTGCAAAAGTTAGCTAAAGTTGAGGTAGGAGGAAAAAACCACCAGTCTATTCACTCCTTCACCTCCAGAAAAAAGGAGGAGTACAGAAAGTGGCATTGATTGGGGAACTAGAAACACAAACAACAGAAAGCTGTGTCAGCATAAAACATGCAGTTACCCTTACTTTTTAGCTTACATGAGGTACAGCTATAGTGGATCTCTTGGCTTCTGCTCCTTAGCCCTCTGGCTCCTAAAACTAAAGCCCCTTGACCCTGGAATCTGGGATCACTCCCATTTCTCAGCTCAGTAGCTCTCCATGACCCTTTCAGTTTTATCATTTTTGACAGTAAGCCAGTCTCATTGAAGTCCTGCCCAGACCTGTGCTCTATTCCCAGTGATTTGAGTCTCACTATGTTGCCTGTGGACATTCTCCTGTTTCTTATTCAGGAACTGTGCCCTTGTCTATTTCTCTCCATTTCCCTTTGTTATGAGTCCCTATGTTCCTGTACAACCTCTAAGTTCTCCCAGGCCTAGGAATCCTGCCTCTGCATGACACAAGCAATAAAAATGGAAAGAAAGTGATCGATGTTCCCAGTCCTCAAGGCAGGTCTGTCTAGATCTCTCTTGTTTCAATAGCTAGACCCCTTCCCTCTCTGATGAAGAATGTTAACTTGTCCACTGGAACATCCCCTCACTGCCTGTCTCCCATGACACTCTAATCCTTCTTGGTACGAAACCTGTCATGACAGGTGCTGTGGCTATGTGGCCAGGATGTGAACCACGTCACTGAGGCACTTGGCAAGTTATTACGAGCCTCCTTAATTTAAACAGCTGTTCCACTGTCAGACGGCTGGATGAGCTAAGACAACTCCATTTGTTGTCCCTACAGACACGTCACAGCCTAAAGACCAGGCAGAGGCTATAAAGCAGATCTCTTACCAACTGTAATCACTGCTTCTAAGAAACTCTCTTACCTTCATAGAAATCCTTAATGGCTGCAGCAAATGATGATGTGTTTCCATTTCTACAATTATGCTCTCATGCCACACCTAACCAATATTTTCATATACCAACACTTTCAGTAAAGGTATAGATTCTAATTTTGCTAATGGAATAAAGGTTTACAGAAGAGTACCAAAGAGGATCATTGGTGACTTTGATCCCATTCTTTGGTGCAGGGCATGGTTGGTTATTTAGACCATGCATCATTTCCTGCTTCTGCTTCAAAGAACCATTTAAATGTTCTCCGTTATGGAATCCACCCTGCTCTCTCACAGAGCCATATTTTTATACTTGTTGCTCCCTCTCTCTCAAATGTCCTTTTCCCTCTCTTTCTGGATAATTCTTACTCATCCTTCAAACCTTGACCCACATGTCAACTTCCTTGTAAAGCCTTCCCCAAGCTATCCTCCTTCTCTGTGTCCAAGTACCTTTTGTGTACATCTCATAGACCACTTACATTTCTTTAAGCTCCTTGAGCAGAAGCCTTGGCATCATTTAGTTTCACATCCATTATGTGCACAGTATGAGTGCAACAAGTATTTTGGCACAAGTGAATAATTTAAGTGCAAAATAACAAACATGGGTCTTAGATTGCCATCTGTTACTTTTTGCTCAATCATGGAAAAATGTTAAGTGGCTTGAGGAATGAAGCTCCGATTAATTCATCTTTGTATCCTTCACCCATCACCTAGCACTGTGTCTAGTACATGGTAGGTGAATAATACATGTTTTCTAGACGAGTGGTCACCAGATGGATTACTGTGGTGCCAATGTGCCCTACCTAAAAATGATATTTGCTTAGGTTAGATGAACCTGATATGGAACATGCAGGAGAATTTTCTCTCTGTAGAGTGGGTTTCCTTTCCACTTTGAAAGCTCCCAGGACAATCCTTGGGGCATTTGTCTGTGCAAACTCAAGAAGCAGAAGGAAGAAAAGGAAACTTTTCATTTGCATTTATTTTTCACCTAGACTTTGGGCTGCCACTGAGACTCTGACTTCCTCCAGTCGGGGGACTGTGTGTTATTCTTCCTGAACCCTAATTCCCTAACCCAGTGCCTGGTACAAAATCAGTGCTTTATAAATATTTATTGAATGAAGGACCACATGGTGATGTCTATATTGCCCAGGTAAAGCCTCTAGCACCGTCTCTCCTAACACACATTTTGGTTTAAGGTCCATCGTCATGGATGCCATTTCCTCTCCAGGCGAAGTTATTTGTTCAAGTGCAGCTTGTTTGCCTTCGCATTGTCCTCAAAAAAGAATCCCTGACAGTTGTGCTGATGCTTTAGTTAAATGGAATGAGGTGGTTTCTATTTTCATATTGTTAGAAACTGCCGCTTGTGTTGGTTCATGGATATGGTTAGCACTGGGGGAGCAGCCCCTGTCCTTTTAGGCTCTATAGAAGTTTCAGATAATGGGAGGGAAAGAAATAAAAGATTGGGTGCTTTGAAGAAGATGGAAAAACTAAGCTAGGCAACAAAAACGAATATGAAAAAACTTCTCCAAAGGACACAAAAATTGGTGGCATTCATCATTAAAAAGATGAGCATCAGTCATTTCCGGTCTCATTTTATTCTCATTCTGTGTGTGAGTGAAGGCACAAGTGGAAATGACAATGGTGAATAACTTTTAAAAGCCACTTTATCTAGAAATAGCGAATAAGAAAGATATTTAGTTCCAACCTTGCAGATAGGATAGAAAAGAAATCCATCAACTCTAAAACCTTTTCCCCTGGGTGGATGAAATTCCTCTGAACCTTTCCTATACTTCCTAATATCAAGCGAATAGAGGACAAGGAGTAGTCAGACCCCATAAGGACGTGCCGTTGGTGAGACTAGGATGGGGGCTGGTGATGGTTCATGGCTGCAGTTGATGCTAAATTCTTTTTCCCACTGGATTCATTTTCAGTCCCATCTGCTTTCTTTCTGGGTCTTAGCCTCATGGCCTGCACAAATTTGCATGCCTTGCTTCTTGTTTTACACATTTTCCCAAATCACATGGACTCATACTCATATAACTCTCCTTTGTTAATGCAAGGCTGTGTGAAAGGTTGTGGACAAATGGAACTTTTGTAAATCTAATCATCTTTCAAATGTACTCTGGAGCTTTCTATTTAACAGAGGCCAGGCTCGAGTCTTGCACAAAATGAAAAAGACTTTAGCAATCCCTCTCACATACCAGTTTGTCTGCTCTGAAAGGTAATTTTTTTTTTAATCACCGGTTTTCTTAAAGCTGAGCCCGACTTTCCTGAAGCAATGAGTAGGTGTCTGCAGTTTGCAGAACATCAGTATACTCTGCTGAATCAGCTCCATTTCTCCATTCCCCTCACTTACCAACAGGAAGTGCCTGGCACAGAGCTGTCCTTTGCTTATGTCTAACACCTCACCCCCATTAGCACATGTGCACCCAGGTTTTCTGCAGTGCTTGGAGGCAAGGAGGGCAGGTAGGGCCCATCCATAACCATGCAAGAGTCTAGACCAAGCTCTCCAGATGTCTAAGCAAGTGCGTGTCCCTCTTTTTTCCATGCCATCACCCCATAGTAGAATTCATCCTAAAATGTGATACTTCTTGTCAATGATGTAGAGCGTGTTCCCCTTGATCCTCTCCTTCTCCATCACGGGCACATTCATAACTGCTAAAGGATGAAGATGCTGCCTTTGTGAATTTTTCACAGCTTCCCTACTTGAACTATACTTTATAAACTAAAGCACAAGAGAGCACTGAATCTCTTGCTTTGTCAACTGGGAGAATGGTTTAGGAGGCAGTATAACATAGTGGAAAGGCTGGCTTGGGTTCTTGAGTTCAATCATGGTCTAATTAATTATTAGCAGTGTGAACTTGGACCCGTTTCTTAACCTCTTTGAACCTCCGTTTCCTCATCTGTAACATGGGTATATTAATACCAACCTCAGAGAGCTGTGAATATCAGAGAAAATGTATACAAATGTATATACAGCAAGGTAGCTGCTGAATAAATAGAAACTGTTATTCTTAGTGTCTATTAGCACAAAAGTTGTTTTGACCTCATCTTTGTTTTAACCTCACCTCCTCACTTTGTCTACCCTTCCATTTTCTGTTGTCATACTTCTCTTGTGGTTGCCTAAAGACATTTTCTGCTTTCTGTCTCCTCACTCCCTAATCCCTCCACCCCCCTGGCTTGCTCACTCTCGCTCTCTCTCACATCTAATGCTATAGTATTCCTATTCTCTCTTTCATCTAAGAATCATAAAATTTCAGAGCTAAAATGGCCCTTGGAGATTCTGGGTTCTAGCTCCTGGGTGTCAGATGAGACAACTGAACCCCAAGGAAACTGGCTTCTATACCAGGTCACCAGGTAGTGGAATCCTAGAGGACTCAGGTGGGTGCCCAGCCTGCTTTCATGACTCTCTGTCCCTGGGGGTGGCCATGTGAGCGACATCTATCCCCACGGAGCCTGGGGAGGACAGAGATTTACAGTTTGCAGTCTCCCTAAAGGATAGCGTTTTTCCTCTTTCCTTTATAACCTTCAGGAGCATTTTATATTTCAAAGCTCTTTGATAAAACAGCTAAACCAGCTCATCTCCTGGGGCAGCAAAACTCAGCCGAGATTTCTCCTGAAATTCTCTTGTTGTTGGACTAGGGGTATTTGAAATTTTTTTTTTTTTAGTCATAAAAATATCTACAGTTGCTCAGCATGGATAGTACATCATGAATGAACAGTAGTGGGCCTTTGATCTAATTTTTGTGTGTGTCTGCTTTCTCAGTAATAAGTGGGCTTTTGTTATGAGACAAGTTGACACTTAATGAATTTGCTTTTCATTGGTCCGTGGCAAGTTGGAAGCGGCTGAGGATGTCTTCTCTTTTCTTAGTCCTGTAACAAAACTGTGATTTGACACGTAATCGGACACTGTTGCTTAGGCTCTTTCAATATTCTGGGCATTAGAAGAGAGAGAAAATTGTGTTCCATCTGGGAGAATAGCATCCAACGAAGTGTCAGGTGACAATTTAGCATAGGAGTGCCTGATATGATCCATCACAAAGGAGAGAAGAACTATTGATTATGGTGCTGAAAAGAGAAAAGCCCATCCTGGAGAAAAAGGCAGGAAAAAAATGGAGAGTCTGTAATGTAGCCTGCTATCTTTAAGTCATTGCTCTTGAGTAATGACAAATGTCTTGTGCTGGCCCAGATTTCTTTGAATCAGCCTGGAAATGGAGCCCAACATCTCTACCATCAAAGGCAGCAGGAATGATGTTAAAGAAAGCTGTTTTGACTAATGTTAATGTTGAGCAGAATGGCTCACACAACAAGACATCTGTCTAGAATGTGGTCGAGGGCACTCTGCAAAAGGGCCTGAGAATGAGGACTGGTGGAGAGGATCTGGCATAAACACGTCAAGAGGCTCATTTGTCTGTGCTCTCAAACAGGCGAGGTGAGAGGCTGAGGCGCATGGAAGGCTGGCTCTGGGGAGTGATAATGGTGCTTGGAGCCTTTTGCTTCGGTGCGGGTCACGGGTTCAGTTCAAACCCTAACTGCTGGAAATTGTTACGGCTTGATGGCTGATGGGAAATTAGGTCCTGGCTTTCAGTCGGCTTCCTAAAAGTATTCTCTGTAATTGGTCTCCCTTCCTGGAAGACTGCCGAAGCCTGGGAAGGGTAACAGATACAGAACTGTTCTGAGGCCAGGAGAGGATTCTGCTGGGATGAGGAGGGCGATAAATGCTGGGCAGGCATGAGAGGAAAGGCAGTGCAGTTGGTGGAGGAAAATGCTTTATTCCTCTGGTCCCTGAAAGTGTGAGGGCTGCAGGGATCCTGAGGGCAGCCTGTAGGCAGACCAGCTTGGGGACAATGGACAGAGAGCTGGACTGAGTCTCATGAAGAAAGCCACGTCTGACTCACAGACCTCTTCACCTTGCTCTGATTGAGCTCTAGCCCCCTCCTCCCCACATCTGCGAGTCCTAATCTAATTTCTGGACAGGGGATCATGATTTGTGAGCTAGCTTCCAAATCCCTTGTTTAAGCTTCTGGCTCTTCAGGTCTTAGGCTGTTGCAAAGCCCAGACTCTTGCAAAGCAAAAGCTTTGGCACTTAGATTTGAATCACTCTTCTTGGTTTTTCTACTCTTGTCACCCCTTCCCTGAAGCAGTGAATGGGGAAGGGAGAGTGTCACTGGGTAAGAGGAAATATACGGAATAAAAAGTCCATCAGTTCTTATCTCCAACTGTTATCCCGCTCCACTTCATTCCATATGTTTCTTTCAACACTTACCCTATTCCTGGGATTTGAAGCCTGCACCCAAGTCAGCTGGTGGACCCACCTGTGGGTCCATCAGCTTCTTGTTAAGAAGAAATTCTCCCTGCAAGCAATTCACAGATCCAAAAGCCCTGCAAAGGTCTGTTTTGCAGAGTAAGATAGGGGACAGAGGACAGGAGACAGAGGAAACAGCCCATAAGAAACCTGGCTGGATCTAATATTTTATGGCTTGCAATCTTTTTGTCACAAGGATGGGAGATGAGAGGGGAAAAAAATGCAATACAGCTCATCACCAGTCATAATAAGTGGGCAGTGTAATTTTGTATAGGTGAGATCATTTATTTGTTTGCTTTGCATATTGTAATAATTTCATGCCACTTTGCAGATGATCTGTTTCTAAAAAGTGTGCCTAGTGTGTCAACTGTGTGATCATGGGCATGTTCTCTCTCCACCCTAGAGATGGGGAGCAGTTTCTCCTCAGGGAAGGCCCATAGGTGAGTGGGGAAACTGGTCTGCTAGAGCTATCAGTAAGCCTGGGAGAAGCCCAGAGAGTGGTTTCCACTTGTTTCTTGAACACAGGATTTGTGCAAAAGCTTAAACGCTGGATACAGTTCTTTGAAGGAATGGCCCTGCCAAGGCAGAGGTTCAGAAAGAAAAGAAAGGTGGTATTCTCCAGAACAAGCTGCTGCATTTCTGCTGAGTGTCGGAAGGAGATAGATGTGTTTTAAATATCTGTGTGTGAGTTTCTCCTTCCTTACATCTTGAACTCCCTGGGGGGCAGTGTCTGAATTGTCTCTATTCCCTTCATTCCTAGCAACTGCCAGACACATAGTAGGTTCACAGAAAATACTTATTATAAGAGTGAGTGAAGGAGGCGAACAGAGCTCAGGGTAGTTCTCTGTTTTCTAAAGATGATGCTTGACTGCCTTGGAGTATTTTCAGTCAGTTCCTACCTGGCCTGCTATTGAAACTATGCTTAAGCATCCAGAAAGTTATCAAAAAACATTTTGCTGAGCAGGCAAGAAACAGATCTTAAAAAGTAGAACTTAGGCTTCCATATGATGATAAGGCCAAAGCTTAGTCAACAGAAAGGATGCTGGATATATTTGGAGAACCTCTCACCAGCATCACCTTCCTTAAGCAACATGGGCTCTTCCTTGTGGCATCTGTTTCCCCCCGCAATCCTCAGGCTAAACTAATCTGAACTATCCACTTCAGTGAGTGCTGCTCAGACCTCTCTTGGGTGTCCAGGGATTGACTTCCCCACCTGGCTTCCTCCTGTATGCTTGTGACCCCACAGGGGACCCTGTCATGTTGCATTTAGGCCCAATCAATAGTCTTTTTAAATAAGCTTTGCCCTTTGAAAACCAGCCCTAAGCACTTTGCATTCCTTTCCTGTTTGAAAAGTTCATTTTTGTTCTATGCTCAGTTCTAAAAGTACCTGAGTGAGTGGGAGGCTCAACTCCTGCAGTTCAAAGCTGGTCCAGTAGGTGAGGATCTCCAGGGCTTGATGATAAACTCACAGGGGTGAATGCATTACCTTCATGCCTTCAGGAAATGAGCTTTATGAAAGACAGACTAGGAAAGTGAGCATTCTGTCACCTGGCAATCTCAACTCCATGGAAGACAGGGGAGGGCACCAAGATCCTGAAAGTTGTTGAGATGCCTGAGTCGAAAATGGCTGTGACATGTCTCAAAACTTTTTTTCAAGATGGATGCAGTGTGTAGATAGTATTGACCGCAAGTCGGTTGATAATCTTCAGTCTGTTTTTGAGTGTGCATGTGGAGATCAGGAGTCGATACCCGTTGTCTTCAGGGCTGGGATTCTTATTTATTTATTTATTTGTTTGTTTATTTATTTATTTATTTTTAGGGCTGGGATTCTTAATCCACAGTTGATGCTGGTTATTTGGTTCTCAGCATTCCTGAGATCGAGGAGTCTTGTCCAAAAGCCCTGTACGTGAAAGACTGTTTGTGGGCGTGAGTGAAGTAATACATTTATTCCCTTTGCTCATAATTGTCCTAAAGTGGGTAGCAGAAACCTAATCTCTATTTTGACTCTGTGTCCTTGGAGAAGAAAAGCACAATGAGGTACGTGCTCTTCAAACACTAAGCTTTTTACACTCTGTTTATCTGATTCTTCTGTCTAATTAAAGTTACCTTCTATACTTGATTGGTTTTTAAAGCCCAATATTTGGCAATTAAACCTTCTTTATTCTAACAACTGGGTGGCACTTCCCTGAGTGATTTAGCACATAATGTATTATCTGCAGAACCAAGGACTGGCTTCCTTGGAGAGCTTCTCTTGCAGAATTTAATGTCTGAGTAGCCAGGCTGAACACCCACCAAGGAATCTGCAGATAGATTGTGTGCAACTCAGGAGTCCATGGAGCTGGTGTGGGGAGAGCCTTGGCTTGAATTAGGCATCAGGAGACCTGATTTAATGCCCACTGTGACCTTTCTTCTAGAGCTCCCTCAAGGTCTTCGAAAGTGCACTTTACCCATGTCTACTTGTCATGGCCAAAGAAGTGTGGCGGGTGCAGTTAGAGAAGCTAGCCAGCCCCCACGGTCACAGCGGGCACTTAGCCCAGTCACTCCAGGCCTCCCTGGTGTCCAGAGTGCTTCACGGTGGGATGCAGGACACCCAGGGCTTCCAAACTGGATTTGCTAAGACATCAGGAACAAATCGTCTCCACTTGGTCCTTCTTGGAAGCCCAGTCAAACCTCCACAAGGCTTTGCTTTATTCTATATATTTCTTTGCTTTATTCTATATTTGTTCCCTCAGACAGGAAAATCTGTGGCAGGATATGCAGGGGGTGGAGGGAGTGCCAAGGTGGTAATCACAACCCCTCCCCTTATCTCATAAGAGTGGACTCTATTTCCTATTCAAATTTGTTAGATTTTTGAAGGGCAGAGTTTTAGTGTTGTCTTTTCCACAGAAATAGAGAAAAGGTGGTTGAGTTGCCCTTCAAGTGCCATAGAAAGGAGGATGCTAAGGAAATGGCAACCATTTTACACAGAAAGGATCAGTGTGTTTACTTCTTCCTTTCCATCTTGCTCCTGCTCTCTCCCAGTACACACACACACATACACAAATTCATGCACACACATATGCACATGCACACATACATGCATATACACACACATGCATGCATGCACACACATAGCCTCACACCTGCAAAGCTGGTGAATCTGAGCTGACTACAAATGCAAATGGTACTGTCATTCTGGCCCATTCTCACCCTGGTGGGAAGACATCTTCTCCAAGTCTGGCACTTGAGCCAACTTGTGACCCTTCTTGGGAGCATGGTCCAACCACATAGGTGTTCTTTGTTTGAGAGTATTTTCAGTCTTTTATCCTCACATATGAGTCCAGAGTTATGCTTAAGGGAGGCTAAATTACTGCTGCCAACCTGATCTGATTCACCGTGAGGTGATTAGCTCTGCCACCTGACACCAAGGACTGTGGAGCGCATCCTAATGGGTTTGTATTTCCTGTACTGTGAATGCAAATGATTTAGGGAGTTTCTTCTAGACTTTTAATCCTTTCCTGAGGACTCCCCCGGGGAGGATAACTGGAGCTATTGAAGACCCGCTGTAGTCATTCTGGCGTGTTTGTAAGCTTCCTCAGCAACACAACCCTTTCTGGAGCTGAGGTGACTTCCTGCTCCCGGAGTCCTTCCGCATCTGAGCTTTCCTGTCTTCACCAGGTGGAAGACTGGGCTGGTGTGTGAGGATGGCACAGAAAGCAGGCGACCTGTAGGAATTACCCCTGAGACTTGATTGTTCTGGGAACTTCTAGCTGAGATGGTTCTGGGGCAAGCTCACAGGCTTGGGGCAGTCAGAGCTGGAAGATCCTCTAGTCCCTTCCTACACTTTTGTGGCCTGAGGACCAGAGACATCACCATCACCCATGAACTTGGTAGCATGCAGAATCTCAGCCCCTAACCTAGACATCCTGAATCAGAATCTGCATTTTTGACAAGAGCCCCAGGTGATGTGTAGGTATGTTAGAGAAGACAGCCAGTCAGCTTCCTCATCTTAAGAGCTATTCTCCTGATAACTGTCCCTCTGAGATATATTATATTTAGAAAATGTCCACGTGGAGAGCAGAAAGGAAGCAAGCCAGCAGGAATTTGCACCATGGATTTCTGACTCTGGAGTCTTGGCAGCAGAAGGACCAAGGAACCCAGCAGTAGGCAAAGGAATAGATGGTGGCATGAGGAGGTGCAGAGAAAAGTTTGAGTGGACACACACTTCCTTGACATCCCTTTCTCCTCTTCTCCTTCCCCACAAACCAACTACCACTGACCTTGTCAGGTGCTCATTTCTAGACTGGGTGATGATTTTAAGAGATGCTGGTCTCTAAGACTTTATATTGTACCCATTTCCCTACTCCTGCCATAGAATTAAAAATAAAATAGCAGTAAACTGTAAAACAAGTATAAAAAGTCCAATGAAAATCTAAATGTCCCCTTGATGAATACTTTGATCCTTGTTTTAAAATAGCAAATGTGAGTTTTGTGTGTGAGCCTCAGCTTTGTTGGTGCCCAAGTACATCACTAGGGCGTCAGACTCTGCCCCCTGCACCCTTGTCCCACCTTCGCTGCAGTTTGAGGAGACTTGCTCCTGACACTGGATGAGGAGACTGAGGTTCTGGCTCTGTGACTCCCTCCTGGTGACAGAGCCACTTACCAGTAGATCAGGGGCCAGAACCCTGGTTTCTGAGGTTCTACTTATTGAGGTGCTGCTGCTCAGGTCACAACTAATCCGAGGTCCCCCTTGGCAAAGCTGGCACCCTGAAGGAATCATGAAAATAATGCTGGCTTCCTGGGCATGACACAAACTAGAACCTGTTTTGAGTTTATCCACATCTTAGTGTCTGGATGCTGATGAAAAACAGACCTGACTCAGACTTGAAAAAAGCCAACTAGACATTTAACTACCAGCATTTCACTCAATGCTTGATGAGGATCAGAGGGACAAGTTGGCTTCCTGACAGACCCGCAGGAGGCATGCCTCAAGGGATGGGTCCCTGACAGACCCATTCAGGAGGTCAGCATAGCCAGGAGGGAAAGGGAGAAGCTGGCCTCCCAAAGGCTGTCCTCAACCTCTCTGCCACCACTGCTTCTCACTCAACACTGAATCAAGGTTGGCAGCGGAAGTATCGAGTTAGGGGTTAAGAATCATGGCTGCTTTTGACTCGTCAATCAATTTTTGATGAACATTCTTCTTGTCCATGCTTAAAGGGCCAGCTTAATTGTCACGAAGTCTTTCTGACAGTAAGCTCTCTTTTCCAAATTCCATTGCTTTTTTTTTTTTCGTTTACTTACCATTAAGAGGTATATATATATATATATATATATATATATATATATATATATATGTATATATTCTTCAAGGAAGATCTGAGTATAATTAAGCTGGGCGAGGAGAAGATGATCAACACATGTCTAATTCAGTGAAGGGTTTGTGATACCATAAGTCACATGGTTCACTACTTCAAAGGTGGAAATTAGAAAATGTTTCTCTCCACTGCCTTACAGATGTAATAGACCTGGGAGTTTCCTGATCTTTTAAAAGTCATGTGACTTTTTCAAAATGATCAAGAATTTGTGCAACACCCCATGATGCCAAGACTTCTCTTGCCATAACCTTCATGGTTCTCCTTCAATGTAATACTTTCTCACTAACTCTTTGAACTAAAGTAATTGCTCATTTTAGTATTCCTCAGGTGGTCTCTACAGTCCAGCCAGGAGGCTAAGCAGCTCTATTTAAATTAATTAATTTAATCCTACGATAGCCTATGGGTTAGTACTATTATTACCCCTATTTTACAGATTAAGTAACTGTCTCAAGATCACCCAGCTAGTAAGTGGGAAAGCAGAGATTTGAATCCAAAGAAGTCTGTCTAGAAGAGCCCAAGCTATTAACTGTTGTGTTATCATCTGCTAAAGGTATATGGAACCCTTTTTTCTCTCTCACTCTCTCTCTTTTTTTTTTTACCTCTGCTTTGGCTTTTCTGCAGAGGAGGAAGACTACTCATGTCCTACGTGGTGGAATAGGTTTCTGATTATGAGGAAGAGATTTGGGGTATAGCATCTGAGTCCTCCATGTCATCCCTCCATGTGGTGTTCAGTTACTTAGGAGGGGTTTCCTTCTCTCCTAGTGGCATCTCCGCTTTCTTTGATTAGCAAAATAAGACTCTGATGCTTTCCTTTAGGTCAAGTGTTTTGGTAACAGAATAGTCAGCTTCAGTGAAACATTACCCTGACTTCCAAGTTAGAGAATGGTTTTGCTCAGAGTTAATCAAGACCCAAAGGTTAGAAAGGATTTTAAAGGCCCTTTTGTCCAAATCTCCATCTAATTTACGACTCCCTTTTATAACCTTCCACCAAGCATTGTGTTGTATTTTGGTTTATCTGTTAATCAGTCAAAAGTGGTCTTGTGCTTGTTGACACTTCCAATGATTAAAATAAGAAATCATGGGGGTTTTTTTGCATTGTTCTGAATCTTTAATCTGGCTTCCTTTTTTTGTCTCCATCTTTTCTCCTCTTAGAACTTGCATATCTGCTGACATGAACATCCAGGTTAATTACATCCAGAAAGAAATCCCTTCTCTCAATTATAGAATGATTAACTATGTAAATTTAAATTAACCCATTCCCAAATCAGAATTTTGAAATCATCTTTTTCAGCGGCTCTTTGGTGAAGTTTGTTCCATCTACTGATTTTTCTTGGGAGTACAATTATGTCACCCATTTTCAAAGAGAGGCCATATATATACCACCAAAGCTATTTAATTGCTGTCTCTGTTTTTCACACTTTTCTGGTCCACAGAGTGGTGACTTTTGCATTCTATCACAAGAAATTTTTCAGATGTGCAGCATTCTATTTTTACTGCTAAGGCCCACCCCAGAGTTCAAATGTCAGCATTTTATGGAAAGAGCACTGGGCTAGAAGCCAAAATAACTGAGTGAATCCTAGGTTAGATTCTGCTCTGGGACCTTGGTCAAGGCATTAACTTTTGGGAATCCTGGTTTCATCCTCAGGAAAATGGGCTTTCTGCCAGCCTGCTCTTCTCATAGGATTGTTGAGAGGGTCAAAACAGGGAATGTATGTAAGAGCTCTTAGTAAATTATAATATAAGATGGCAAATGTAAGGCCAAAGTCCTGGGTTCCCAGAATGGTTATCAAGTGGGTAAGTTTGGAGATGGGGAACCAGAGAGCAAGAAAACCCCAGACTCTCAACCTGACAGTTGATTCTTGTCTATCCAGAGTGTGTGTTTGCAGATGTCTGGGAGGGGTTGAAATTAAGTTGCCTCAGAGCTGAGCATTCCTGTCAGTCAAAAGTGTGTCAGTCAGGGAATTTCAAAGCAATGGTGGGGAGAAAATCAGCTGACAGCCATTTGTACAAATTTAATGAACACTAATTAAGCATCCTGTTTGTAAATAGCACCAAAGATAGTATAACATAAACCTTACCTAGGCCATTTCAGGAGGTGGCGTGAACCAGAGGTGTGTTGCTCCAGTCACCACTGTGAGTTGCCTCCAATGGCTCTGAGCATCATCAGGCACATTATTTGTATCTTTTAGACATTTTCCTCAATAGAACTAGCTCTCAGTTGGATATTATGCTCCCAAATTACATTTTTCCGGAGATTTTTATAAATCTGGTGCCATCATAGTTCTAAGGCTTTCTCTTTAAAGAAATATTCACATTAAAGAAAACTTTACAGATCTTCCTTCTCCTTGTTTCCTTCAAGATTCTAAATTAATATCTTCCTCCTTTGAAGTCTTATTTTCTATGATGCTTTATGAAAAGAATAGAATATCACGAGGAAATTCATGAAACAAAATTCAGCCAAAAATGTACATAGTGCTAAATGCAATAAATAGTTCAGTTGTCATTTCCATCATTCATCCCAATAGATGAGTGTTTTACTTGTATTTCATTGAAAAATAATGAGCCTTTCAGTTATCAATAATTCTAAATTTTATACCAAAGAAATCCATTATTATGTAGTGAGTTTTGCCCTCTATGGTCATCAATGGCAATGCCCTTTGGGGAAACCCAACTAGTTGCTAATTGGTGAAATCAGAGCTGAGACCCTCCCAAAGGGCAGAGGCTTCCTCTCCCCAAGTGGTAGTGAATAAAGAGAGGAAAATAGAGGTTGCTTCCAAGAACACAGGCCTCTAAGGGATTACTTTGGTCAATTCTCTGTTTCTCATCAGGATTCCTCATTCCTCACTCATTCCTAAGCAATAGCTATGTAGGTCCAGAGGTGTGCTGGTAAATGTTTAATAACTAGCACTCTGAAAAGAAAAATGTGTGTTTGTATGTGCATGCGTATATATGTATGTATACACACACATTTACTGTATATTTTACTGATATAAAAGATGTGCAGTGCACAATTTACAAGTAATAATAAGGTATTCTTTTTCTTTGTAAATTCAAATTGATTCTCACAGAATGCTTTTGTTGATTTTTGCCAAAATTTTTCTCTGTAGCCAACATATGATTGTAATTAACAAATGAGTGTAGTTCTGACATCAATGTTGGTTGTTATTTTTATTTACATTAACAACTAAAACAAACATGAAACAGCAATGGTGTGTGTTGGAACTCCAGCGTATGTTCTGTGAGTCCCATCTTCCCAGAGCTATGAGGAGAAAGAGGTTTTCCCCCTAAGTCTAACCCAAAGTCCTCATGTTGCATGTTAAGCCAGTCCCCTGCTTTGGACATGAGAACAGATAGGAAGACACTGTTATTACCTGGGAGAGGAAAAGGCACTTGGAGACTTGAGATTCACACTCTTTTTTTACATTCTAATATTTTAGCAAATATTATACATGTCCATAGTTTAAAAAAATAAATAGTTTCCAATACTTATCGTGAGACACAGCAGTCTTCTCTCACCCTTCATTTCTTCTCAGCAGAGACTCCACCTTCAGCTCATTTAGCTGATTTGAGGAGCATGCAGCTCCATATCTGTAAAGAATATGCTTATATTGTTATTTCTTGATTTGGGATTTCAGACACTGTCTGTCGCCTTCCCACTGTGGTAAATGAGGAATGGATTCTTTCATGTGCCACCATCCCTGCCACCTGCCAGCCCCCACCCTAGTATACATACCAAGATATGCCTTTCTTTTCCTTCCACTCTCCCAATAGTGTTACATTTTAATTTTGTTCAAATAAATATTCAGTGTTTATATTATATAGTAATCAAATGATATTCATGGCTAAACCTCTACTTTTTCTTTCATGCACAATCTTTTATTTTCCCTAGAGGTTTTGTTTTGTTTTATATTTACATTTAGATTACATTATATCCTTTTATATTAGCTTTGTTTCCACTGAGTTTGTCACTGTTTCAACCCCAACTCTGCCGGTTGTCTAAATGTCTTCTCCACATATCAGATGCCTCCACTCTCCTGACAATCTCATCTTTAAGAAATCTCTCCTGGAGCACTCTGCCCCTCTTCGACCTGGATGGGTTACCCTCTGACATCCTGGGCCTTCCCGTTTGCCTCATCCTAGGAATTCTCTTTGCCTCTCTTATGTTAGACCCGTCTTTCAGGGTTCCACTGATAATTGGTGGGGCACATCCTCAGGCAGCTTCCTGAGAATAAGTATAGGGAGATAAAATATTGGAGACCTTGTGTATCTAACAAAGCCATTCTTTTACCTTCATATTTGATTGGTATTTTCTCTGTGTATAGAATTCTAGGTTGGGAGTCATTTCTCTTCAGATATTTGAAGGCAACATTCCATTGTTTTGTAGCTTCTGGCATTGCTATTGAGAAATTCAAAGACATTAAGATTCAGTCTTTCGAATGGGATCTGTTCTATTTTTCTCTCTCTGGAAGTTTATTTGATTGTGTCTTTTTCCTCCATGTTCTAAAATTTCATGACATTGTGCCTTTTGAGTTTATTTTAACATTGTTGTATGGACCCCTTTAATCTGGAAATTCAATTCTTTCAGTTTAGGAACATTTCCTTGAATTATTTTGTGGTTAATTTCTTTCCCTCTTTTGTGTATGTGTGTGTGTGTGTGTGTGTGTTTTGTTTTCTCTTTCTGCAATCCTTATTATTTGCATATTGGGCATCCTGGACTTGTCATTTACTTTTCCTAGCTTTCCTGTCCTGTTTTCTATCTCTTTATGTCATAACCCTCTATTGACTTTTTCCATTTCTATTATAATATTTTTAATTTCACCAGTCCTGTTTTCCTCTTTCAGTGTTCTTTTTTTGTATTATCCAGTTCTTGTTTTCATAAATGCAATATATGTCTTTTTATATTGCTCAGGATATTAAATATATTCTGAATATAAAATGTTTTCCTTGCATAGTTTTTGTTAGTTTTCTTTTATCCTGTTTGATTTGATTTCCATCTTTTATGTTAGCAATTTTCTTCAGATGTCTGTAAACTCTAGTTTCTGCTCCTATTAAGAGTGGAGCACTCAAATGCTGTCTGGAAGCTCTGAGCTTGCCACTGGGGCTTGTCACCTGTGGGCTTCACTGTAGGGTATTGTTGGAGAACCTTGATATCAGTGTCTTCAGGTGTTTCCTCTTGTGCTGTTGAAATCCTCCTGGGAAAGCTCTCACAGTCTCCTGCTTATAGGTGTAGGCCTGGCAGCCATGTTTATAAAAACTCAATGGTGAAGAAGGTTGGAAGTCTTGGCATTTAGAATGCAAATTCTCACTTCTTCCCCCTGTGTCAAGTACTCTGCCCTTGTCCTCTAGTTGTGCCTGGTGTCCCCTGGACCATGGAGTCTCCATTTCTCCCAGTCGAGAGAGCAAACATACCTCTCCCTCCTACTGGGGCTGGGGAGGAGATTTGTGGATCCTACTGCTTCTTGAGTGGACTTTGGTCAAGTTTCTTTGCTTAGCTCCCCTTCCCTCCCACACTCCCAGAGGTGGTAGAGTCAATTCTTCATCCTTTTGAGGGATTCTGTTGGGAAAACAGGGCTGCTTCTAGGCTCCACACTGTAAGTTGAGGTTACAGCTTTCTCAGATCTGTTAAATCAGTTGGTTATCAGTCTAGTCATCCACTTGCAGCCCAGTTTCCAAAATGTTGTTGCTGTTGTCTGCTTTCTCATTCTCTTTGTCCTTGAGCATTTATACCCCCCTTTTCTCTCGTAGCATTTCAGTACACGTTTATTTCATGGCATCTCTTTTTGTGTGTTATAGTTCACTGTAAATCTGTCTAATCTCTCCTCTAAAGAGGTAGCTCCTCTGAAGAAAAAGAGGCATACTGCAATTTAATAGCCCTCAGTACTTAGCAGTGAAAGATAGCTATGTGCTGAAGTGCACCTACCCTGAGGTCAGTTCAGTGGCCCAGACAGGCACAGGGCTAGGTGCTGAGGCTCAGACTCTGGTGGGCCCAGTCTCTCCCCTCAAGGAGCTTATGGTTGGGTGCTATTTTCCTCCCTCCAACCAGAGGGAGTCTGGTTCTGACTGTTGGCATCTCAATGGTTAAAGAAAGAAGTGATGGCTGTAATCATGAGCTTTCCTTGCTCTCTCTTTATCAGAAAAGAGACATAGAGGGTGGTGAAAGACAGCCTAGAAACAAAGAGACAACATTCTGTAGACTGGTAGGAAAAGGAAGGGTTGGGGTGAGGATGAATGTCGAGAGGCTCCAACCCCTTTCAGTATTCTTCTTTGCCCTCTTTTATATGGTTGTTTCCTGATTATGAAGCAGTACAAGCTCAATGTGGGAAGTTTGAGAAGTAAAGAGAAGTATAAAGAAAAAACAAAGTTGCTGATAATCCTACTATCTTTAAATATTCTGTTAAAATTGTGTTGATATATGCACATAAATATACATATATACACATATATAAACACATATATAATTTAATGACATTGGAATCATACCAAATACAGTATAATTACTGCTTTTGTACTCAATATTACATTGTGAGTTTTTCTTACATCATTAAATTTCTTTTGATAGCATGATTCTTAGTGGCTGCAAAATTCTACTGTGTAGCTATATTTTACATTTTAAACTATTTAGGCTATTTTATTATTATTATAAATAATGCTTTAATTATTATTCATATACAAAACCATTTAACTAATTTCTGGTTATTTATTTAGAATTTATAGAAATGGATTTACTGGATTATGGGGAATGGATGTTTTTAAAGAGCTTAATGAATATTATAAGAATGCTAAATAAAAAAGTTGCACTGATATGTAGTTCCACCAGCAGTATATGAAAGAGACTGTTTCTCTAGTCCTTCAAACAGTGTGTATGTGTGTGTGTGTATTTTTCACGAGAAAGTTTCATTTTTTAGATTTGCATTTCTATATTTGGTTAAACTATCCCCCTTCTTATTTTTTTAGATATTAAGTAACTTTTTAAAATTACTATTTTGTTAATTTCACTCAATTTAATAGTTTGAGGTTTATCATTTTTGGTTATTAAGAACTCTATATATCAATGTAGTCAACCTTGTGTTGTGTCTTTTCCTTAGGGTGTTTCCTCTTTTACTTTTGTTTTGACATCTCCTGACATAGAGATTAGTAGATTTTTATGTAATCAAAGCTATTCTTCTTTCTTTGCAATTTCTTTTTGCTTTATACTAAGAAAGTATACTAGGCGGATTTCCTGAACAGGACATCAGTAGGTTTATTTCTCTAAAAGCCATCAGATTTTCCTGCAGTTGCTCAATTACCATTTATTAGGCCCACATTTGCTCAGAATCTGAAGGCTGGCTCTGATACTGAATGTGAAGATTAGGCTCTTTAGAGCTCTGGCCTCTTTGCTAAATCAGTCTATTCTTCCCTCTGCCACTTTCACAGAGAGGACCTGCTCGCTGCTGTCAGAACCACAGACATTGCCCACAGCTGTCATCACATCTCTAAACCGTGAAAATTCCCCAGTAACCCCTTGGGATACTCCAGCTTATATCCACCTTAATTTGAAAGTCCGAGGCTCCTCTCCAGAAGACTTGCTAAAACAAGAAGTAGCAAAGACTGCTCCAGGCACTAACTGACAGCCGGACAGTAACAAGTCATTTTTCTTTCCTTGTAGCTACCTAATGAGCAATTGTCATGACTTCCCCCAGACTGGGGCTAGAGGATGAGCAGTGTTCCTTGGAGTTATGTCCTTTCATCTTGCCTGTTTGACGTCCCTGTTGACAGGACATGAGATGCTGGGCCAGATGGCACTAGGCACATTATGCAGATGAGTGGCAGAAGTCCAGGTGTGCTGGGGGTTGGGGGAGGGAGGCAGGGGAGAAACTGGGCATTTCATCACTGGAGTGTACTAGAAAGAACAGTTCCAGCTGGGGTATGTCTCTTCTTGAGAGCCTGAATGATTGATGTTCAAAACAGATTCTGAAATGCCCAGGACAAATAAACATGTGCATCCTAATGACTTCATCTTCCACTACAGAGAGAGAAAATAGTTTGCGGTGGAAAGAGCACCGTACTAGGGGTCAGAGGCCCTGGGTTCTACTCCCTTATACAGTGACTGACCATCCTGGTTTGCTTGGGACTGATGGGTTGCCCAGGACACAGGATGTTTCATTTTAAAATTGCAACATCCTGGGCAAACTGGGATGGTTAGTTTCCTTAACTAGCTGTGTCATTGACCATATCATTTATCCTGCTGAGCTCCTATCTCTGGACATCTGTCCCTGGTCTGCCTTTAAAGAGTTGAAGAAAAGATCACCAAGGTCTTGGAAGGCAGAGTAACTTATGGGTTGTGTGACCTTGATCAGGTTACTTAACCTCTTTACTGATCTTACCTTCTGGTCTCTACAAGGAGGGTAATACTAGTGAACACCTCATCAGATTACAGTGAGAATCAAATGAAGAGTAAAAATTCAATGTAAATTCCTCATCACAGTGCCTGGCATGTTGTAGGCCCTATTAAAAGTTAGCTGTGGCTCTCATTTTCATTGCATGTAGGACATTGTCAAAAGTAGGCTACACTTATATCATTATTACTGGAAGAGTCTTTGGATTTAGGAAGGTCCACTTAGGCCTTTCTGGGTTGGATTGCTCTCATCCTGAGGAGTCAGGAGTCTCAGAAGGCCAGGGTGTACACTAGCTTCTAAAAGAACCTTGTGGAGGCTGGGCTCTGATCAAGTTAGGAGCCACACTTGGAAGCTGGCAGGAAAGATCTCCTCCTCTTCCCCTGGACATGTGTTCCAATTCTGTCAACAATAGTTCCATGCTTCTTATTAGAAAGTAAATGCTGCAGGGGAGGTGGAAAAGTCTATACAGGGTTTATTCAACAATCATTTATTAAGCTCCAGCTCTGCTCCGGGCCTGGTACAAGTTGCTATGGATACAAAAGTGAGGGAGACTGAGTTCCAGTCATATCCTTGAGCGGTCACAGTCCTGTTGAGTAGACAGATCTACATAGCTTTGGGTCATAGATGTTTGTTTAGGTGCCATAACAGAGGTGTGTGTGCAGTGCTGGGAAGCCCAGAGGAAACACTGACTGCTCGGGATATGTCTTGAAGAATGAACAGGGGATGGTGGGGAAGAGAAGGGAGTTTCAGAGAGTGCAGAGACAATGCTCAAGTATGTGAGGCATAGCGTGTATGGAGAATATAGAGATGTAGAGTAATTCATGGTGTCTGGGAAGTGAATGGAGCCCACTCTGTGTAAGTTTAAATGCCCAGCTTGCAGCTTCAAGAGATCTGGAGCAGCCTGAAAGGCACTGAACACCCTGTGAAGGAGTTGGGCTTTTTGGGTGGTCCAAGGGGATCCATCCCAGATGTTTAAAGAGGAGATGGAGATGCTCAGATTTCTGGATTTGAACTTGCTTTGTCTACACAGATTTGTCTTCAGCTATTTTCCCCATGGCATTGTTTATAATAGCAAAAATTAGAAAGAATTTTTACGGATTCTGTTGAGTCCATTATGCTTTGATACAAGAGAATGTCACTGAGCTATTTAAAATTATATTGATGATGTATATTCATTGGCATGGAAAGACTTTAAAGATGGGATACAAAGAAGGATACAGTATTTCCACATGTTTTTAAAATTATGTGTGTATTTTACAGTGGTGTGCTGGAGCCAGATCATATGAGCTCAAAAGAACCAGTTGTTAGCATCTCTTCCCAAGTCTATGTTCAGTGACGTCATTCTGGTAGCTTGACATCAGCCAAGTGAAACTATTTGTCATGGATATGGGCAAATACTACAAATCAGGGCTTTTTGTTGTTATTGTTGTTAACAGAGAGCCACTTGTTAATTTATCAGCACACTGCTGTGTATTTATAAATATTCAGAGAGAAGCCTGGCCACCAGTAGGTGTTGTCATCAGAGGTGATTTCTTTGCTTGTCTGTATTTTCCAAGGTTTTGAAATTAACATGCATTACTTAGGTAAATTTTTAAAAATTTCCTAAAAATGGTGCTTACTCTGGCAGCATTATCATTATGAGGGATGGTAGAAGGGAGACTAATTAGGAGGTCATTTGGACCGTCCTGAGAGAACTCATGAGAGCCTGGGATAGGGCACTGCTAAAGGGAAAGAGGAGGATATTGCCGTAAGATTTCTGAAGGAGGCCACCTTATGACTTCAAAGACTCTCAGTCATATTCAGGTGAGAAATCCACAGAGAATGGATATTTGGGCAATACTTTTATACAACCAACCCAAGGAAAACCAGAAATAAATATGAAAATGAAGCATCCATGGGTTTGAACATGATTGCTGAACTTCATTCTAGCCCAGAATTTCAAGTCCTCTCCCAACCTCATTGTTATTGAAACTGATGACAAAAAGTAAAATAGCCAGATTTGAACATCTTTGCTCTTGGGATTCTCTGTGGACCCTATGGGGATAGATCAAGCCAGTGACAGAACAAACGACGTAAGTGGACAAGATCCTTTATTTGTTTTTATATCTGTAGTGCCTTGCATGGTGCCTTGCCCAGAGTGAGTGCTCAAATAATGTTGGATGGATGAATGAACAAAAGATGGGGCTACTCCTGTGGTGTGCTGGTAAATTTTGAACAACAAGCTCTCTGAAGGAAAGCTTCCTAATTTGTGGCATTTGTGCTATAAATGATCCCATCATGGCCAATTTCAAGCTATGTGTGAAGTCACCGAAGTTGGGGATGGAAATTGATGAGCACAGTGGGCTCTTGGGAGCATGTAGGAGCAGGCTCCAGCACACAGCAGGCTCACTTGATATTCAGGCCTCCAGTGACTACTAACAGGCACCTCTCTGTGTAGACCCACCCTCGCCCTAATCACTTAGAGAGCTCTGCTTTGCCTCCAGCCCTATAGTCATCCCAAGGCTTCTCCCTGACCTGGTAGACACTCACAATGACTGCTATGGTCCCTAAACAGAGTCTCAGAGAAGTTGAGGGATTGACCCCAAATAGGGAATCCATTGTCAACATTGCATTAGGTTTGAGGGAAATCTGGGTTCTGGTCATGGCTGACCACATGATGTCTCTGGTCTCTGTCCTCTCACTTATTTCTTGGAGATTAGTGATCTCTACTTCCCAAGGTAGCTGTGAGAGTAAAATAAGTAAGTTGTTACTGGAGGGAGCTTTAAGGATCCCTGAAAGTGAGCATGGAGCCCTGAAGAAAGCCCTTTCTTTCTCTTCCCATTTACATCTCTCTCCCTAAATTGGCCAGAGACCCTGTTATATGGGAACAAGAGCCAAGACTTACTTTTAGTATCCTGGGGTTAGAGGACATGGGTTAAGGTTTCAGGGATTTCATGCAGCTGAGATAATTTGTAAGTAAGTTGTAGAGCACAGCCCTCAAAACTAATATGAAAGAGACAGCAGGACAACCCTTCTGCTACAGCCTATAACCTGTCAGGCAGGGCCAACTGGTTTCCCTGCAGCAGAGGTGCTATGAGCTCCTCCAGAGGCAGTGGGTCTCCAATGGTGGATAAGCATGGAGACTGAGCCTGATTTGATGGGGAAACACCTAATTTCCTAATTTATGAAGCACTCATTTTTATTAACTGTCCTATTTTATTAGGCCTCATTCATGGCCTGGGAAAATCCCTATCCTCATGGTTCTCAATACCAAGATCTTCATCCAAAGAGAGAGATGCTCAGGAGTCACATCTCTGTGAGAAAAGCTGACTCTCAAAGAAGGAGATAATGGCATTTATATTAATTGTAATAACACTATTTTAGTGCCTGCTATGGGCCTGATCCTGGACTGTTGCCTTATGTGTCATCTAATCCTCAAAGCAACTCTATATGATGGATACCATTACCTCTATTATACAGATGAAGAAATTGAGGTTTAGCAAAGGTATGCAACTTGTCCAATGTCACACAGCTAGAAAGTGGTGGTATGAGACCCATATCAATGTCATCTGACTCCAGAGCCCATTTTTGAGGCACTGCCATAGATTCTTGGAGCTAGGAAGGAGCTTACAGCTCTCCCCTCAGCCTCCTTCTGTGACAGGGTACCCTCTGCTAGTTGTTTAACCCTCCCTGTGTCCCAGTTCCTCTTCTGTTTCGCAGTACAGGCACAGAGGGATATGTCTCCAAAAGCTATATATTTTAAGGTCTAACATTATCCCAGCCTTAACTGAGTCCTAACCAACCCTCTGTTTTTCTCTCTCTCTGCTGAAATGTGGATCGGGCATGATGCTTTTCTCTTGTCAGATGGATCGAGGGCTACAAGTTGCTCCACAATATATACTCTTGGGGTGACTGCAAAAAGCAACCCTCTGCTCAGCTATTAAAATAACCTTCCCTCTGTAATGGATTAGTTATTTCAGCAATGAGGCCCATTTGAAGAGAGATCATGAGATAATTGACTGTCAAACAGTTGAGCAATGTTAAGGTCAATTGTAGTAGAGGTCAATTCGTTTGAACAATGGGCTTGCTTCTGACAGGCCTCATAATGTTGATAATAATAACTTTGGTTTAATGGAAGTGTTCAATGATGTTAGAGAAGAATGAACTATTAGACATTCAGATTAAGTGTTGTCTAAACTCAGAAGGTTTTGGAGATGGTTTGGTCATAGCAAATGCAAAATCCTCGGCTAGGGAAAACTGATGTTAAAGAACAGCTGGATTTAATGTCAAAGGCAAATGATTTTCTTTCCCCCTTTACCGATTGACTTGAATTTACACTGTGCAGACCGTGATTATTCCCCGACTCTATATTTATAGCTTCTCATTTGCATTTTCCAGAATAAATAAGAATTTAACCTAGAATGGGCCATTTTTGAGTAGAGGTGAATGCTTTCTGATTTTTAAATGAACCGTCTAAATTAGATCCTAAATATACATTGTATTCTCCTTGCTTCCTGCTTAAAGTCCTTTTAAACTTCTGGACTCATTATTGGAACCCAAGGGGAGAGATTGCTCACTCCATTTAGAAGTCTTTTTCTGGGAGGGTGACTCTCATCCACAGAAGATGATCTGTTTCACAAATGTGACCCTATACCTGTGGTTGTGTGAAACCAGAGGACAAGCCCAGTGGCTCTTTAATGGGGCAGCGAGGGACTTACCCCTGAGTCCCCAGCAGACAGCAAAAGAAGAAGGCTGCTCCGTTTTCTTTGCTTAGATTCCACTGGAAATCGTTTCCAATCTATTTTGCTTTGCTTGCCAGTGCTGGCTCTTCCTTGTGCTTTTAAAGGATTTACTTCTCCAGGAAGAGTGTAACTCCCCACACCCCTGGGGTGACGCTGTCCTCCAGCTTCAGCTGAGAAGGGGAGAGCTAATCCTCAGGCGTGCCTGCTTCTCCAGGCAGAGTGTCATTATCCTTATCATTGCCCCCATTTGGCACAGGAGGGCTGAGCTCCAAGGATTAAGACACATGCCCCTCATCATGTGGCTGGAAAAACTAGGAGCTCAACCACATCTGTTGGCCTCGAAGTCTGTTTGCTCTTCCTCTCTACTGTGCTACCTCCCACATCTGTAAAGGAGGCCTCATATTCAGGTTCTTCAGAAAAGAAGACCCGTGTCTGCTTATGAAGTTTATTTTCTGTTAGTGGGTAGGGGGTCCCTATGGCCCTGCAGCTGCTGGATTCTGCAATATAACAACAAAGTTTCTAAGAGAGGGGAGGTGTTCTTTCTGGGCAGGTGGGCCCTATGTCTCCTGGCAGGCATGATCAGCTGCAGAGATAATTCCTGAGAGCTTTCTGGAAAACCTGCAGCCACAGGTAGTTGTTTCTTTCCTTAGAGGAGAAGGGAAGGTGGGCGGTACCATGAGGCTCTGGAGGGGTGTAGGTATGAAAACAGCCAGAGGCTCCTTCAGAGATCCAGGAAGGAAGGCAGGGCATGTTGAAGACAGCTCACCCGGTCTTTCTGAAGGTTAGTGAGTTGTCTGCAAAGTTCTCTGTATGCCTGGATTCCAGGGTCCCAAGCACTCTAAACAAAAATGAGCAGTGGTCCCCAACGTTAGTGTCTGTAATGTCCATTGTAAGAGAGGCAAATGCCAGTCAAACAGGGTAACCCATGAATTCACTGGCACTCACCTAGACCAGGTCATAGGTTGGACTAGTTAGCAAAGATCAAGCAAGAGAGCTTTATGGAATCCCATGGGTGCATTTTAAAGTCCAGCACTTGGGACATTACTGGGAAGGATGGGCCTTGGTGAAGGTCTGTGCTGGGGGAGCTTGGCTAATAGTAATAGCAATACTTGCTGACATTAGCAAGCCCTTACTAGGTACCAGTTGTGGTAGCCAGGACTTTGACCTGCATTTTGTCACTTTAGTCCTTACCCGATATGGATGCAAGTACTATTACTATCCCCATATCCAAATGAAGAAACTGAGTCTTGGAAGGGTAAATAGCTTGCCTGAGGTCACCCAGATAATAAGTGCTGGAACCAAGAGTCTCACCTAGGTCAGTCATTCAGATTCCAGAGACAGGCTGAGTATATGGAGAGGGGGGTGTGTGTGTGTAGGGGGTGATAAAAGGGTAGGAGATTTTGCCTACTTCACATTTTGTCTTGAGTTGCTTTGGAATTATTGTGACCATATGGGGAAAAAAAAAATACATATATATGGAAATTCCCAAAATAGACTGTATTTACCATCACTTTCTTCCCCATGGTGAGGGCTATCAGACAAGATTCTTGGTATAAATAGTGATCGGCTATTGCTATAAGGACTTCTGTTTATCTGGAAGGCTGGTATAAAATTCACAGAGTACACAATTTTCAAAGCTATTTCTCCAGTATAAAGGAGGAAAAAATAAAATTCATACGTGCTCAATGAATAGGCCTTTCCTGAAGACCTAGTAAGTAACTCTCCTTTGGAATCCATCTTCCCACCTTCTGGCTAGACAAAATGTGGCCAATCATCTTGCTCAACCTTCAAGCAGCAGTAGAATGGTTGCTGAATGAGAGACTTCTGGCTTAGTTACACTTCCTGTGACAGAAAAAAATGACTTTACCTCCATGAGAATGACAGACAGGGGTTTAAAAAATCCTGTAATATTTCCTTTGTTTTGGCTTCAAACATGCTGTTGATAACAGCTGTTACCAGTGCAGTGTGTTTATTGTTGAGTAATTATGTTTTGCTTTCATATTGGCAAAGCTATTATTTACACCCTTAGGAGCAGCGGACATCTTGTGTGCACAAATGAATTAATGTGACAGTGGCTTTTGACTTTGGAAGCAGAGACTTATTAGTACTTTCATCTGTAGTGTTGTTAAATAAATACTTATATCTGTTCATCGTGGTGCCTATCACTGATGGATTTCTCCAACTAGAAATTCCACAAGATTGTGCAACCCAAAGGATCAGATTATAAAAAAGAGGGAGAGAAATTATAGACATTTCTCTTATTATGATTTTGAACCTTGTCCAAAAGCCATAGAGTGTTTCCGATTTAAAACAGTCAGATTGGTCAAAGCCAGACATTGGAAACTCCCCAGAGTGGATGTCAAGGGGAAGATTCCTGCACTGTATCCCGTGCCTGGAAGACTAAATCAAAATGACATTCCTCTCCTTCCACCCCACACACGTGCGTGCACACACACACATACACACGCATGCACACAGATGCATATACAGAGATCTTTTCTTTTTCTAGAACTTCCTAAGTACCTGCTGGAGGGCTCAGTCAGTAGTATTGCTTGGCTGTTTTGTTATTACTCACCATTTTTTGTACACCAGGCACCATAGAGTTAGCTAAATCACCCACTAAATTGGCTGAATGGAAAGGCAGACAGAAATCCTAAGTTAGTTGAAGGATGAGGAATATTCTCAAGGGACAGGAAGGTATGATAATGAAGAAAATGGTCTTGTGTGAGGATCCTGTAGACTTGCATTCAAATTGGTTAACTTCAGAAAAGAGAGGCTGGCCAGCAGCAAGGGGACAGCTTAGACATACAGAGGAAGGGGATGGGGCATGAAAGAATTCCACTTGGCAAATATTCTCGTGCCTTATTTATGTGTAAAATGAAGTGTGGTTGGCAAAAAAAGAGCATGATGTGGCTTTTAATCCTTGGTGAAGTCAAATTGTATGACAATGTACACTACACATATAAAGAAACAGTGGTTTCCACACATATGAAGGGGCATTGTGGGATGTGGTGAGAGCAAAAGGCAAACAAGGCTCTGCCTCTGAGAGTCTTCCAGGCAAATCTGAAATGTCCAGAAAACAGGAAAGTTGAAGGTCTGGTGGAGGAGGGCGTGCATTTTGGCTGAAGCTTTTTAATTAACAAGAGAAGAAAGAAAGAAGCAGTAGAGGCCAGAGGAGGGTACCCATGAGGACGGGTGATGAATAAGGCAGGAGCAGAGTCTGGGGAGAGAGGAAAAAGCCAAGGAGAATGTCAGGGCCTAATGCAAACACACAGAGGAATGGGGAGCAGAAAGGAGCCCAAGGAGACTTGGTCCACAAGGTACAAATCCTGCTCATCTCTGACACATCCTGTGGGCATGAAATCACTGGGGTCAGATTACCATCCCAGACACAACTAGGACAGGCCTGATCCTCAGAAAAGGCTTATCCAGTGCCTTGTTAATCAGGAGCCATGTTGAACCGTAATGCCTAAATGAGTCCTAATTCTGAGGCCAGCAGGTGGCCGTTCCTCTAGTCAATGTTGAACCTAAAATCACAGCCAACCCCTCCATGCTCCCCAAATAAGAGTGTTGTGTGTAAGGTGTGAATACCATCTCTTATGAATGTGCGAGAGTTTTCTTGAGTGCGAAGAATCAAGACCTAAGTCAGATCTTGTCTGTTCAGTACTCAGAACTTTCTAGATCAAGGATCAGAACTTCAGACAGCATGCCCTGTGAGCTAAGAATGCTTTTTACATTTTCAAAGGGTTGTTGAAGACAAACAACAGCAACCAAAAACAAAGAATATGCAACATAGACTGTATGTCGCTTTCAAAGCCTAAAATGTTTACTATCTGACTTTTTGTAGTAGATGTTTGCCAACCTCTGCTGTATAGGATTCCAGCACATTTAGGAAAACTCCTGTTTATCATGGCTTACAGGTAGTGTTGATAGATCTGACAAAAAAATAAGTGACAACAACAACAAAAAGAGGACTCCCACACAATATTTGGATATACTTATACTAAAACACAACTTACTGTTTATCTGAATTCAGGTGTAACTAGGCATCCTGTATTTTATCGGGCAATCTTACAGGCAGAGCATAAAGGGGCTCTATAGCAAGGGCGTGGGCTCTGGAATCAGACCACCTGCATTCAAATCCCAGCTCTACCATTGA
Organism: Equus caballus; assembly: GCF_041296265.1. NCBI lineage: Eukaryota > Metazoa > Chordata > Mammalia > Perissodactyla > Equidae > Equus > Equus caballus. The sequence goes on from NC_091698.1 coordinate 82,556,227, forward strand.
CGTAACTTGGCAAGCAGTTGACCTTCCTGTGCCTCAGTTTGTCATCTGTAAAATAGGGATGATGGGATCTCATAGAGCATCTGGAAAGTGCCTGGCACTAGTAAGAGTGTTAGGAGCACCAGCTGTTGTTATTACATCATCTTGCTCCAGGCTATCTCTCTGACTTCAACCCCTGCTCCTCTCCCCTCCCAGATTTCACTCCAGCCACAGTGGCCCCCTGGTCTTTCCCAGACCCTGCACACAGCTCCTGCCTTAAAGTCTTTGCATCCACGGCATCACCTACCCAGAACTCTCGTCTAGCCAGTATCCCCTAGTGTTCATTCTCTCCGTGTATGCAGGATTCTGCTTAACCGCCATCTCCTCAAGAGACGATGCCTGGCCACCCTGTCAGTCTCTAGGCCCTTATTCTGCTTCACCTTGTCATCATAGCTTTTGCCACTACTTGTCATTATTCATTTATGCTATTTGCTCTTGGTCTGCACTCCCACTAGAATGCCAGCTTCCTGGGTGGCAGGATCTTGCTGGTCTTGTTTGCTGTTATGTTCCTAATCCCCAGCACAGCATCTGGCACTTATTTGAAGAAACAATGAGTGAATAAATGATGGACTGCACTTCCATAAGGGGCTTAGTTCAGAGTTGTGTGGCAGTTATAAAGTACAACACGTGTTTATGAGGGTCTTCTACGTGCCGAGGAGGGAGTGGTGAATAAGCAGATGAGGTCCTGGCCCCCTTTTGAGTTTACAGCCTAGTTGGGAAGGCTGGATATTACACAAGCACTTAGGAATGATGAAGGAGAAAATCCGAAAATGGCTGTTACGTCCTGGGGGCTTTGGGAGCATTTGGCAGGGAGGTCAGGGAAGGCTTCTCCCAGGAGGGGACCTCTGAGCTCAGCCATGAAACAAGACCAGAATTGAGCCAGGTAAAGAGGGGGAGGAAGAGCACTGCAGGCTGAGGGAACATCATGTGCAGGGCCTGGAGGTGGGGCAGCCACAGCATGTTCACGGAGCACAGAGGCGTCTAGGATGCCAAAGGGTGTGGGCGCTGTGTCGCCATATTCAGCAGCTTGTCAGTCCTGTGCCCCGTGTTCAGGTGTTTGTGTTCTGCTAGATGCTATGTCGGCACTACTGAGATGGATCTGGGCTAACAGCAGCCTCCTTGCACGTGCTTTTCAAAACTTGTGCTTTTTATTCTTTGTGAGTCCTCTTCGCACTGGTGGCAAGGGATGAACTGACAGGTCGAAAATTGATCTATGGACTCACCATACGGCATTAGATACCATGAGGGGCCACAATCCCCTTCATTGCCATTCCTTCTCGGGGGGGACAGCCTGTAGAAGAGCAGAGTCTTCCAGCCAGCCCTGTGTGTTCTTCCGCCCACAAGCTCTGACCTTGGGCAAGTTAGCTACCTTCTCAGAGCGTTGATTTCCCTGTGTACAAAATGGTGAGGTGGGCATTGAGGTGTGCCTCATAAAGTTAATAAAATAATTACATGAGAAGAGATATGCTCAGTTTGTTGCCTGTCACAGGCAGGGCACCCAGGAATAGGAGCTCCTGTCTCCCGCTCTCCCCTTCTCAAACCCAGCCCTCTTCTACTTGGCAGGATCCATTCTGGGAAGGAGGACTTTGGGTTAGCAACCATCATGTGTCCTTTGAATCCTGGTCACCTGAGAGTCTGCACAAATAGGTGCTGTGATAAAATAGGTCCCTGGAGGATTTCTCCCCCAAAACCTCATGGATTTGTCTCAGCACAGAGCCAGGATATTTGGATGTTTGACACACTGGAGCTTCCTGACAAAGTTGTTTTGTTCTGCAGCATAAGTCTTCACACAGGGCCACTCCCCTGTGGAGAGTCAAGGCTGGTGAGTGCAGGGTTGAGGTGTTTTGGAGTAAAGCAGGCTGGTCCCGTGAGGGGATGTGGACCTAAGAACCCAGCGTCCCACAGAGAGTGGGTTGACCGCTAGCTTCAGATGAAGTCACCTCTTTGTGGAAAACTGCCAGAGGGCCCCTCACTGCCCCTGCCCACTGGCCCTCCTGAAGTTACTGCCGTTAGAGAAGCTGCTGTAGGAGAAACTTCATAAACATTCCTTCGGAGGCAGCCAAGCTCAAAATCACCCATTCATGCATGCTTCATACCTGCTCTGGGGCTGGAGTCTGACAGAAGAGGCCTTGCCATCTGTATATCCATGCTAGCACCCAGCAGCTCCTCAGACTGAGGGAACAGCTTGTCCTGCACATTTGTACACACCTTTTCCTCAGATGAATTTAGAAGCTGTTGTGGTTGGGAAAATATGAACTCATTCAGAATTTTTTTTCTTATTAATAAATAATATAATTGACTAGTAAGGTACAATTACCAATATGCAAGGATTGGCAAAACTGTTTAGCCTAAGAAGGGATCTTCATTCCCAACTAGGTTTGGAATGTTGCTTTAGAATATTTGGTATTCCCTCATCAGAGATGAAGAAACTGAGTCACGGAGAGGCTGGTATCGTGCCTACAGTCAGTGAGGATGGGCAGGAGCTGTGTGTGCCAGTTCATGGCCTGTGTGATGGAGTCAGCCTTCAAACTTCCCAGTCCTCCGCGAAATCTCCTGCAGGGAGATGCATCTGGGGAAGAAAGGACGCTGTATTCTGCATTCTGTCATGCTTGCTCATGGTCACCCTTGATGGCTTTGAGGCCTGGCTGTCTTATCTGATAAGCCCACTCCTACATATGGGCTGGCAGCATCATGCAAAGATACGTGGCAGAGCAGAAAGAACACTGCATTAGGAGTCAGAAAGGCTGGATTCTAATCCAGCTTCACCATTTACTGTATTATCATCCTTGTGGTTGGGGCCGGTCAATTCATCATTGTTTTTTTTTTCTTTTTGGTTTCAATGCTCACATCTGTATAATGGGGAGTCGGGGGATCTCCTTTGTTTTCCTTGCAAAGATGCTTCAAAGTAACAAGATGTAAAACACTGAAAACATTTAAAGCAATTCAGCTAGATTCAGACTGCTGACTGTGTTTAGGTGTCAATGCCAACAGCAAATGTTTCCTTTCTTTTGGCATGTTCAGCATCAGATTCACGCCTAGAAGTATCAAAAACTGACCAGAAAAAAGTTTCTTGGAGTCTGTCAAGGGCACCCAGTTATAGTTCAGTTGAGTTTAAACCTTGGGAAGTTGCAGGATGAAATTGGAAATCGCTCTGGGTAATGGAGAGCCAAATTGGGCCTTAGAGCAGGTAGCAGGGTGACTTATTTTTTAATGTTTCCAACATGAAAGAACACAATTGATTTTTTCTCCTTAATCCCTCCAACTCCCTAGCTTTTATTGTTTCTAAAATAAGATAAACCAAGCAGGTGTTATTTCAGCTCTGTAAACAATCTTTATTTTTCTGGCTGATAGGAATAGAAATTGAGACGGAGACCAGGCTTGCGAGAGGGGGAAGCAAGGTAATCAAGGAAATCATTGATCTTAACTTAGCGACTCCCGGCACTTCTGCAATGCTCACAGTGCTCGTGCTCCCCTCTAATTCACCCTGCGGTCTTTGTTGATGCCTCATGGAAGTACCCAGCCTCCGGCAGCAAAATCTTCAAGTGCTCTGGTTGCTTGCACAGATCAAATCACACTCATTATTTTTTAAGATTAGTGGCCACTTCAACTATACTTTCTTGGCTTTACTTTCTTGATCCAGGCAAATAATTGTCAAATGATTTTATTTTAACACTTGGGTGCTGGGAACATTGGAAGGGTTTCCATTTTACTGCACATTCTGAAATTCGCAACCTGTTTCTCCTGCCTTTGTGTGTTTCTGCCATGGGCAGAACTACGTTAGCTCCAAAGTCCTTTTCTGAGCTGGCAGACCCTCAGCAAGATGTGAATGAGAGGAGGAATGAACCTGAATGGGCCTAGCAGAGGAGACAGGCCCTTTGTCCTGGGCTTGGGGTGAGTGCCAGGGTTGGCATGCACACAGCCCCACTGCCTCTAGCCTCAAGACCCCATGGCAGCTGGACACTTGTGGCATATAGGACATCCCCTTTGGCTCACATGCAGGCCCTGGCAGATACCCAACTAGCTGCTGCTGGAGTCCATCCAGCCAAGCGCCTGTCCCTCTTCCAGCTCCGAATCCCCTTGCTCAGCCTTGGGTGTGTCCCTCGACTTCTTGGGGAGCCAGGTTGACAAGACTGTTTTCCCTTCTTCTCACCTGCCAGGGCCATGCTCTGGTGTTGGGTGGTATGTAAGGGGAGGAGAAGCAGGGAAGAGAGAACGGGCAAGGTCTTTGGTGGCAGACAGACATGGATTAGATAGTGGTAGCTTTATGTAATTACTTAGCTCTCCGAGTCTCTGTTTGCTTATCTCTAAAATGGGACATTACCTATACAACACATCTCAAAAATATTAGTTGTAATTTTCATCACTATTATTTTACAATTATTATCAATAGTATTTCTAGGGTTTATGTATATTTCCATGACCAAAGATTAGGACTTGTGGTCAAATAAGAAGACAGAATATCTGAACCAGAAACTGTCCCCAAAAATCTAGAACGTGAGAACTCGATGAACACTTTCTCTGCCTCTACCTTATGTGGCTATGTCTCACCTCACCAAAGGTGGTTCCCGCCTCAGAACTGCACCTAAGCTTTGGCAAATTGGGGCCTCGTACAGGTAGGGTCCTGACAGTTGGGATCCTTTGCTGCCTTTTAAACCAGTTATCTGGTGTAATTCATTAACTCAGAGCAGCAGAAGGCAGGAGGAGCAGAAACTGCAGTCATTACATAGAACTAAAAACAGAAACTGAGATGTTCATACCCAATAAGTGTGAGACCCAACGCCTTCACCAGCACCAAGAACACAGGGCAGGCTGAACCCAAATAAAACTACTTCACGTGTGCCGGCCCCCTGTACACATGCTCAGCGGAGGTGCTATCTGTCTGGGACGGCTGTTAGCTCTGGTTTCCACCTCTTCCCTGAAATACTTCTCAAGGCTATTCCTTCCTGGCAGGGAGCCCTCATTTCTTCTGGTTAAGGCTGCCCTTGAGATGTCAGCATGAACCTGCTTTCAAGGGTCTGAGGCTGTTTTAGGGGAGGAGGACCACAACTCTAGTTACAACAGTTCACCGGGAGAAGGTGTTCTCCACAAAATCTTCAATGTCATTATCTCTTAAGGTACTGTCCACTAACTGTCTTCTATGAATCACTTGAGGTGCTTATTAAATATGCATATTCCTTGGTCCTACTTCAGATTTGCTGAATCAAAATCTTTGAGGTTGGGGGACTGGGGATAATGCATGTTTAACATGCTCCCCAGAACCTTCTTACACCCAGTAAATTTTAGGAATTACCTCATTGAATATACTCTCATTGCTCAAAGTATAGTCTGTAGACCATACCTGATGCATGGGCATCACCACCTGGGAGCTTGTTAGAAATGCAGAATCTAGGGCCGGCCCGGTGGCACAGTGGTTAAGTTCACACGTTCTGCTTTGGTGGCCTGGGGTTCATCGGTTCGGATCTCAGGTGCAGACATACGCACTCCTTGTCAAGCCATGCTGTGGCAGGCATCCCACATGTAAAGTAGAGGAAGATGGGCACGGATGTGAGCTCAGGGACAGTCTTCCTCAGCAAAAACACAGGAGGATTGGCAGCAGATGTTAGCTCAGGGCTAATCTTCCTCAAAAAAGAAAAAAAAAGAAATGCAGAATCTCAGACCAAGCCAGACCTACTGAATCAGAATCTGCATTTCCAACATAATCCCCGGGTGATTCATGTACATATTAACATTTGAGAAGCATTACCTTAAATCATGTGCCTGGAGCGCTTACTATATGTGGGCAGCTGATTCTTAGAGCTGTGAGTGGAGCTTGTCATTCCAGAGTAGACCAAGCACCCTTAAAGTACCCTGGTCCCATGGGTCCTGACTCAGACAGCCTGGAGCTTGCACCATTGTGTACTTAATGGGGTAATAGATACCTTTGCAAAGCACTGGAGAGATGACCAACACCTAATGAGTATAGGGTTGGGGGACACCGTGTGGATCCCTTGTTGTGAGTCTTGCATCTTTTCAGAAGGGGAAATGCACTCAAACGTCCTTCCAAACTACCACTTGTTTTTTCCAGAGGAGACAGGCAGTCTCAGTTTATTCTTACTACTTAGCCTAGAGAAGCAGAGACATGGGACTCACTTAACTCAATCTTTTGTTTGTAGTTGGTTTCTTGTAGCTTTCCAGAAAGGGCCTGCCAACAATCCTTCACACCTTAGTGTGAGTTGAGGTTAATTTATCTTTCCTTTTGGTCTTGACTATTTATTTATTTATTTTTTGAGGAAAATTACCCCTGAGCTAACATCCACTGCCAATCCTTCTCTTTTTGCTGAGGAAGATTGGCCCTGAGCTAACATCCATGCCCATCTTCCTGTATTTTATATGTGGGACGCCTGCCACAACATGGCTTCATGAGTAGCATGTAAGTCCACCCCCGGGATCTGAACCGTAGAACCCTGGGCCGATGAAGCAAAGCATGCGAACCGAATGGCTACGCTGCCGGGCCAGCCCCTTGACACTTTAGAAGGAAAATTTGATGGTGTGTACTGTGACCAGCTCTACGCTCCCATTAAAGGAACTTGAGGCATCTACAGCAGATGAAAAGGTGTTTGGGCATGGGGACTTTCAAGTACTGAGCCTTTCAGGAACTCCTGAGTTCATATCGGGTGTACCTGGGCCTAACCTCTGAATATTGCTTGTTTCTCTTTTGTATTTCTGGGAGGAAAATGGTTGAGCTGAATAGTCTCTAGGTCTCTTTCCATTTTTGGAAATTCTATGGAGTATTTGTTGAGCGTTCACTCTGTACTAGGCCCTGTGCTGGACATCGAGGGAATGAGAAGTTTAAGATGATGCTTCTTCTGGTCTCCCAGGCCGGGGTTGGTGAGAGGGACAGAGACATCTGCCCTCCCTCTGAGGTCCATGAGATATTCTCCTCCTCTCCCTCCAAAACCAATGTACCTGGATAGTGACCCAATAGTATCCATAAGGAATCTTATGGAAACCTCCACTTTTATTAGTGTGAGGAAACTCGTTCATTCTTCATTCATTTGTTCAACAATTTTTTTTAACATCTATTACTTGTAGATAATTGTTCCTGAGATTTGTTTTTAGGTTTGATTATGGGAGCAATCTCTCTTAAGTGCACCTGTTTCCAAAGATAAGTTTTTACAATTTCAGACTAGTTGGAACATATTATTGTGAATAAAGCACTAATTAGAGGAGAAGAAATGGGCTGTTTCTCCTCTGGTTTCCAAAAGGGCGGTCCAGTTGAAGTTCTGAATAAGGAGGACCTTTGCATCAGTCAGCATTGACTTCTCATAGAGTAGAGTGACCCCACACACATGCACACACTTGGAACTGGTGGAGGAGAGGCAGAAGGATCAGCTGTCATTGCTCAGGGCTTTGAGATGGGACATGGACTTGTTTGCCTCCTAAAGTAACTTCCAACCCTGAGATTCTGTGAGTAATATAGAAATGCATGCGATTCATCTCAAGGACTGTGGTTCTTTAGCATAACAACATCTGCATGGCTTATTCCATTGTATTTGTGCAACATGGATGGAAGGGCTGGCAAATGCAAGCTAGATTCTGTTTTTCTCTCCCAGGTGAGAAAACACTGGAATATAGCTCAAACGCAGTGGACTAAGTAGAAAACATAAAGGGCTTAGAGTGCAATAGATATCTTGAAGCTAGCAACTGGTAACAATTATAGGAACTTTTCCTCCTAAATTGGTCTAAAGCCCTAGAGTTATAGAGGAGCCCAGAAAACATCAGGCTCCTCCACTAACAGGTATCTAAGTTACTTGAGTGTATCACAAGATACATCTAGGGGAGATGTTGGAGATGGTATGGGGGCCACGTTCTGCATCAAACCCTATCCCTGTAGAAAACTGGGAAGTTAGTATAATTTACATCAAGTCATCCTCTTATTTAAAGGGTTCAAGCAAAGCCACACCTTGTTATTGCACTCCCTATTTGTCTTCAGAAGATGCAGGCTTCAAGAGGCTCATGAATGCTGCTCTTACAATTTAAGCACTTGTCACCAGTAAGCAGGGACCTGGTACAAATACTATCTTTACATCAGAAATGCATTTCCAGAGTTTCTGGTGTGTAATTCTCATTTTTCACAAAATTGATCTCCAGTTGCTTTTGTATCAGACCTTTAAAGAAACGCATAGTTAGCAGTATTGCCTAATAGCAAAGAGATGAGGCTGTGGAGTCAACCATATCTCAGTGGGAATCTTGGCTTTGATTCTTCCTAGTGGTGTTAACTTAGGGCAAGCTACATATCTTCACTGAACCTAAGTTTCCTTATCTAGAAAATGGGAATAGTTCTAACACCTATGCCACAGAGCTGTTATAAGGATTAAGTGAGATAATATTCATAAAGTGGTAGCAGAGTTATCTGACTCACAGTAAGTACTTCATTAAGATCACTATTATTATACCTGATCTTCCATAGTGGGGCTTGAGGGTGTGGACCTATGGTCCTAGTATCCTGGAGATCAAAAATTTATCTCAAGATTTTCACAGTCTGGGATCATTCTTTCATTCATTCGCTTGTTCATCCAACAAATACAACACCTACTCTCTGCTAGGCACTATTTTAGGCACTTGGTATAGATGAATAAGATAGAGATTGTCCCTGCCCTCATGGAGCTTACAGTCTAAAAGGGGAGTCAGACAATGAGCAAGTGACTAAACAGATATGTAATTGTAATTACAGATTGGGATGAACAACATGAAGGAAGTGAACAATGGACAGTGATGGAACATACCAGCGTGTGAGAACCTCCTCTGATAGGGTGATCAGGGCAGGACTTTTAAAGCAGGTGACTGTTAAGCTGGACCTGAAGGATGAAAAAGATCCAGCCATGCAAAGAACCACTGATCCCTCTATTAGCACACAAAGTAGACAGTTTCACCAGGAGTACTCCATCCAGATTGAGAGCCCCAGCTTTCTTCCTGTCTGTACAAGTAGACTTTGCCAGCTACTGGGAGAGAGTTTTGCTAATTTTACTGCATATGGTGGAGGGTTCAATCATATCACGGTTTTCTGTGCCTCAGCATTTTGGGGGATGTTGTACCATGTATTAGTTGCAGTTCTCCAGAGAAACAAAACCAATAGGATATACATATATATATATATATATATACACACACACACACACGCACATATATATACACACACATATGTATACGTATAGTGAGGTTTAAGATAAAGAATTGGCTCATGCAGTTATGGAGGCAGTCCCATGGTCTGCCATGTGCAAGCTGGAAACCTAGGAAAGCAAGTGGAGTAATTTCCAGTCTGAGTTGGAAGACCTGAAAACCAGAGCACCATGTTCTAGTTCAAGGGTAGGAGAAGACTCACGTCTCAGTTCAAGCAGTCAGGAAGAGAGAGAAAATTCAACCTTCCTCCCCGGTTTTGTTCTGTTCAGGCCATTAATGGATTGGGTGATGCCCACTCATACTGGGGAGGGCTATTTACTTTACGGCGTCCACCAATTCAAATGCTAATCTCTTCCAGAGACATCTGTACAGATATGCAGAAATAGTGTTTAACCAGATATCTGGGCATCCCTTAGCCCAGTCAAGTTGACACATAACGTTAACCATCACACATCACCAGGATACAGTTCCTACCCACTGCTGAAGAAGTGTAACTTGTGAGAAGAGAGTGGATTTAGATCCAGACCTGGGATACAACCTTTCTCTGCCACTTCCTAGTTGAGTGAACTTAGGCAAGTTAACCAATCTCTGAGTCTCAGTTTCCTCATCTGTAAAATATGAGTGTGGCTTCTGTTGTCGTTAGGACTGAAATTGAAATGAGGTAATGCATATAAAATGTTCAGTATAGTGTGTTTTATAGAGTAGGCACAGAGTAAAGCAAGTTTTCCTGTAGCATCATTAAAAATAGTGGAAACCAACCCCTATTTTCTACCCTGTGTGGTAGAAAAAGATGTCTTGGCTATGTGGTGACTTTAAAACATGTCTGCAAATTCTTTGACACTCCTCCTTTCTCCTTGAAAATGGGCTTGTCTGGACGACTCACACCTAACTAACAGAATGCAGCAGAAGTGATATTGAGTGACTTCTAAGGCTACATCAGAAAAAGTAATAGCTTCCTTCTGGCTCTCCTTCTCTTAGGATGCCCCCATCCCCCTGGAACCTAGCCACCATGCTGCCAAGAAGCCAATCAGCCACATGGAAAGGCCATTTATAGGTGTTCCAGTCACTGCCCTGGGTGAGGTCCCAGCCAACAGCCAGTATCAATTACCAGACATATGAGTGAACAAACCTTAGGATGATTCCAGGCTCTGGCTTTCAAATGCCCTAGCTGACTCTGAGAGGAACAGGGATGAGCTGCCCCTGCCAAGCCCTACCTAAACTTCAGATTTGTGAGCAAAATAAATATAGTTTTTGTTCTAAGCCTTAAGCATTAGAGTGGGATTTTACACAGCATCAGATAACTGGAATAGCACACTTCCCTGTCTTGGTCCATCCTGCTGCCTACCCAGTGTCTCTCTCATCACCCTGGGCTCAGAGTAGCAGGACACTGTACTGTAGTGGGTTCTTGTTTCTTCCACCAACACCCTTCCAAGTTTTGGGCAAGTAGCTTCTCCTCTGTGGGCCAGAGTTCCCTCCTCCGTTTGCTGGCTTTGGATTGGCTACTCTCTCAGGCATTTGCTAGTCACAATGTCATATAGGAAACCAATACAGAAATAGGAAAAGTTGCAAGCTTTAGGTATTTTGGATTATAAGCGTAAGTTTTACATGCCATAATGTCGAAATCCAGTGTTCTCTGAGAGTCTTCTTTGTGAATTTTCAGTTAAAGAAAACACAGTATAAGCACTTTTGATTTGAGAGGGAGATTTTGCACGTCTCCACACATCCATGTGAACCATGAAAGAGGCTTAGTTGGAACCTCGCAGGCCTGTCCTGATCCAATTGTCTAGTAATTCTCATGGAGTCCTCATTAGAACCTGCACCTCAAAGAGGCCTGCAATCCTGGGGGCCCATTTAACACCTGCAAATTCTCTTAAAGTTTAAACAAAGACTAGCCGGCCACAAGCTAACAGAGTTTTAAGCCCCCATCTGTTGAGTGGTTTCTGGCAGATGGTCTCTAAAGGGTGCTGTGTGTTTTATCATTTCAGTTTTTTCTGAAGAAGGATTTAAAATCAATTTAGGGGTCATGTTTGGGGACTTTGTCGAAACTACAGCCTCCGAAGTCAAACAGGAATCGGTCCTCAGGGGCTCTCTAATGACAACGGGAAGTGATCTGGGCTGTTTCAAGCATTCTTGTTCTCATCCCCTTCCTTTGCTGAGGCACTAGCTTTTCTTTTGAAGTCTATTGCCTCCTTCATTTATTCTTTAATTTCATACCACTGAGGTGAGTCAGCTCTGTCTTGTGTACATAACTACTGTCATAGGCTAGGCTTCTCCGATGAACAAAAGCTAGCCTGAAAGGGGTTTCTTTGAAAACCAGATCTTCATATTGAACATCACACTCTAAGTGAAACAGAAGAAAGTCTTCTAATTAAAGGAAAGTTCTTGGCAAGCTTTGGGAAGAAAAAATAAATAAAAGATTATAGAAGCTTTAGAGATCTCAGGTAGTTTATGGATTATCAATATGGAAAAATGGATTTGTTTGTTTTTCTCCCCCCTACCTCCACCCATATATAGGCAGATCATGAAACTCAATGTCAAAAATAGTTAGTACTGATAGCCCAGCAAGAACTCAACTTGTTTTTCTTGGTCTCTTTAAGGCTGCTGACATTGGATTATATTCCTGGGATATTGGTTTTTCTCTCCTACTACTGCTCGGAGCTTGGCCCTTATTGTGATATTGGCAGAGATGGTGCCAAAGTGTAAGAGGTGCTTGGCATTATGAGTCTTTAACCAAAGTGTGGCCCAGCACACGAGGAGCCCTGTTCATCAGCTGAGTTTTGCAGTTGTCATCTCGGTAGGGAGGCTGCAGCTGTGTGTAGAGTTGGCCCTTGCTCTGGGTTGCTCTCTCTGTCTTAGATCAAAGGAAAAGTGTGGAATAAACACTTTTGGGTTGGAATCTCAACTGAGATTTCTCACATGGCTAGAATAAGAGAGTAGGTCAGGTTTGACATGCCAGAGATCTCCTACCTGGGAGAGGGAGCTGTGGTTGTTGGCTTCTGTTGGTTAGAGCACTAGACTAAGGGGTCCATACCCAGTGTTGAATCCCTAGTTGGGTGAAGGATCTAAGACATGGATATAAAGGAGGCAGGTAAAATCAGAGCCAGGAGGGACCTTGGCAACCAATTAGTCTAGCCCCTTTCTATTACTGATGGAGAGACTGAGACCCACAGCTGGGGAGTGATTTTCCTATAGCCTGTAACAGAGGCAGGGCTGCCCATCTCTTCTCTCAACTCCAGGTGGGGCAGCCTGTTCTCAGGCCCTTGGTCACAAGGGTGACCAGAGGAGGAGGTTAGCACCATTAGCCCATACCAACTATCGGAAAAGCAGATTAGACTGTTTGCCCTACAAGTGTTTGTCAGCATTGCCACATTAGAGTTAAAGATGGCACCTTGCCTAATGAACTTATCCCTGCAGTCTCCTCCAGCAAGAGGGCTCTGGGCAAAATAACCTCCATGCCCAGTTCATCCATAGTCATACAGCCCTGCCTGATTTGAGGCTGAATGGAAACGCAGGCCCTGTCACCCGGGAGAGATTGTCTCCAAGTCCCAGGGGAGCCCTGTGGCAGTGAAGTTGTTGGTGTGCAGGAAGCCAGTATGCTCATTGACATGGGAGGCAGATTTCAGGTTTTGTTGCAAAAATATTTATATATTTTTTCATTTTCATGGATGACTGAAACCTTCTGAGTCCCAGCACTTTGGGTGAGTAATTCTCCTCCCCACTCCAGCTCCTCCTCCAAACTTCCTTCGGACCCAGTCATGTAACTGCCAGGCCTTGCTGACTAGAGTCCATCTGTGCCTATGTAGGAGCCGTGCAGCTTGAATCTGATTCAGTCAGTCTGTATGGTGCCTGCAACTTGCCCTGGAGACTTTTGTAAGAGGATGGAGGCCGAAGAGGCTTTTATCTTGGAAGAATCGTCATAAATGATTCTCTAATTCTAAGAGAGGGGTTGAACTTGGTCCTTGTGAGCTTACCAATGACTAGATGAATGTCATGAGGGAGACTCGGGCTGGTTAGCTTTAACAACCAACAGCTCAATTTAAAAGCTCAGAAATGGGGCCAGCCCTGGTGGCCTACTGGTTAAGTTAAGCGTGCTCCGCTTCGGCAGCCCGGGTTTGGTTCCTGGGTGTAGACCTACACCACTCGTCTGTTAGTGGCCATGCTGTGGTGGCGTCTCACGTCCAAAAATAAAAAGAGGAAGATTGGCAGTGGATGCTAGCTCAGGGAAAATCTTCTTCAGCAAAAACAAGCAAACAAACAAATAAAATAAAAGCTCAGGAATGGATAAGGACCTCTTTTTCAGATTTTTAGGCAAAGATCAATTGGCTTCAGTATGCAAATTATAGGAATTTAAAAAAATCAAATATGCTTACATTAGTATGATTTGTCTGTTTTTCTTGAGACTTACTATTGACATTCTTCATTACCAGTTAGAACCTAATGCTTTCACTCATTTTTAAAATATTTGTTTCAAAAGTCCATGAAATAGGAAGAACTGTCATGATCAAAAGTTAAGAGGATAGGTAATAGAGTCTTTCTGTCAGTCTGACTCTCCCTGTGTCTAACCAACTGTCCCTCTGTCTGGCTGACTGTCTCTTTGTCTGTCTTTCTGACTGCCCTCTGTCTGTGTGACTGACTGTCCCTCTCTCTCCCTCTCTCTTTCTATCTTCCCCTCTTCCACCTCTTCCTTTCTTTCTTCCTTTTTTTTTTATTGAATAAGTATTTGATCTCCTGCTGTATGGAAAGCTTTATTTTTTGTTAATTTATGAAGCTGATAGAACTCCTTTGTACCAGCGTGGAGCTTAATGGTTAGGTAAACTGGCCCTGCAGAGTCGAGGACAGAAAACTTCTCAGTGTCAGAACGAAGGACTTGAAACACCAGGCTCTGACCTCACATCAAAATGCAATAGCTCTCTGAAGTTTTACTAAACTAGAGAATGAATATGAATGGTGTAGGCATTCAATAAATGTTTGCTGAATTGAATGCAATAAAAATGATAAAAGAGACATTACAAATGCATTTTTTAAAACTTCATTACATGTACTGAAAGACGTTTTTGACATTTTATCTACATTCCTACTCACATCCCTAGCACCTGGCACATATGATGATAGAGTTCCTTGCTCTGCCGTGTTGTGATTCACTGGCTGCAGAGTCAAAACCCATGCTGGCCTCCAGTAATCTGATTCTAATGGGGAGTCGGGGGGCACTCACATTAAAGTGGGCATTGATATGTGCTTGGCATTCACAATACACATCTCATGAAATCTTTTAATAATCCCATAAGGCAGAATTTTCATCCCCATTATATTTTTTAACAATAAGAAAATTGAGACTTAGATATAGTCATTAATCCGCCTCAATCACATACCTAATAAGTGGTAGGATTGAATTGTAAATCCAAGGTTATCAAACTTTACAAAATATGTAATCATGTGCTTTCCACCTTTTTCTGTGCACCCTTGAAATCACATCACAGAAATAATACTTTGCTTTTTTTGGATTTGGGTTATCAATAGCAAATATTCTTTCATGTTCTATCTTAGAAACATTTCATTTTGAGTCTCATGAAACTTTAAGCATAAAGCTTCAAATTGTCAGGTAGTGCAAATGGCCCATGGTGTTCTTTACCATGTTTTAGCCCTAAATCCAGGCCACTCTTTAATGAATTCAATTCCAATAGAGGGTAAACGAGTCTCCCTTCAATAGGCCCTGGTTGAACATTTCATTTTTTCATTTTACACCCCTTCCCCATGTTGAAAAGTCTTAAGATCTATGGAGCAGTTCCCTCTTATCCGTGGTTTCACTTTCCGTGGTTTCCTTTACCTTTGGTCAACCACTATCAGAAAACAATGCTATGTCACAGTGCCTCTGTCGTTCACCTCACTTCATCTCATCACATAGGCATTGTATCATCTCACATCATCACAAGAAGAAGAATGGTGAATACAATACAATAAGATATTTAGAGAGAGTGACCACATTCACGTAACTTTTATTATAGTATATTGTTATAGTTCTATTTTATTATTATTGTTGTTCATCTCTTACTGTGCATAATTTATAAATTAAGCTTTATCATAGGTGTGTATGTATAGGAAAAAACGTAGTATATATAGGTTTCAATACTATCTGTGATATCAAGCATCTACTGAGGGTCTTAGAACTTATCCTCTGCAGATAATGGGGGATTACTGTATATTACTCAAAGCATACTTCAAAATTTTCTTGGTCTTAAAAACCTGGGCAACCTCCTCTAAATATGAGCAGGGAATGATACATAAGCTGCGTTATCACCACCCCGTAATTCTGGAGTGACAACAAAATAGTAGATGACTGTGCAAGTTAAAGAATTTGCCCAGTGGGCTCGTAAGCTAAATTATGCTGTCAGAATATAAACATGAAAGCCCATTTTATGATAAAAAGTAATGATACATAGAATTTGAGCATGATTCTTCTGCAAAAATAACATGTAAATTTGTAATGTGTCATTTACTTTTCAACAAAGTCCATTTGGTTGTTCTTTTTCTATTGAGACAGGCTCCAAGTTCCATGAGGGCCAGGGCCACTTGGCTTTAGAACTCAGCTTTATGTCTGCAGCACCCAAGTACTCAGGCAGTATTTGATGAAGAAATGAATGAGTATAATATAACATGAGATCCTCCGTGGCCTGAGGCTCTTTAAAAGCTACTGCTAAAGCTGTCTTTCTTCCTTGCTATTGGTGGGATTCTCAATGCTTCCCATGCCAGGAGCTTGGTTTCAAGGCTCTTATTAGGCCCATCAGGCTTGCATTTTAGCACCTGTCCCCTCTCGTACCTGTCTTTTTCCTTCTCAGTTACTCTCGGCAGGACCTTTCTGATCCTCCTGGGTCTCACTCCAATTCCAACTCAAACCATTCCCACTCTCCAAGCAGACATACTGTGTTATTCTGGGGCACCAGCCGAGGATATTTCCTAGTGGTAGATCCTCGGGGAAGATTATGTAAAAGAAGACAGACACCAGGTTGGGAAGATGATAGAGGGAATGCCTCCAGTAGACTCTTCTTTTCTGGGCAAACTTTGCTTATGGCAGATGTCCCTGCCACTTGCTTGTTTTGCTCTGGACTCCCTGGTTTGTTGGTTCTTTTCCTAAAACAATGCAAGAACTGAATGCAATCTTATCAATGTGCTTTGCCCACTGCAGAGCCCAGGGGAGTCACTGCTGCCCATAGTCTTGAGGTTTCATTGCTACTGGTGTCACTTAAGATTGGAATTAATGTCTTTTTACCTGCCATGCTGCACTGCTAGCTGTATAAGAGCTTAGGGCAATCATACATCAAGTTCTGTTTTTTCTTTTTTCTTTAGACATGAAATGTTGTAAAATCACCACCAACTGCAACACCCCAAAACACATTCTATAGTTGTATAGAAGATAGTTTTACATTTTTTTTAAAAAAGTAGTTCACATTCAACAGCCCTGGCTATTTACCACGTATGTATTTTAACCAACTGGGATCACACTGTTTATATTGTTTTATAACCTACCTTTTAACTTAACATATGAGGAAAACATTTCTACATCATTAAATAAATACCTATAATACCCTTTCCTGGATAATATTCTACTTTAGGGATGCCCACAGTATATTCAACCTATTATCTACTGTTACAAATCTGATTGTTTCTAATCTTTAGATATTACCAAGGAACATCACTGGGCCTAGGTCTTTGTGCAAGTTCTTAGTTATTTCCCTGGGAAGTTTCTAAAATCACATGAGCAAATTATTTTAAGACTTTTTTTTGGCAAAGTATTTGTATCGGTAGCTATTTATGTACGTTTGTACAAATCAATTAATAAACATATAAGAGGCAACAATGTATAAACAATATTTCAAGGCTAGTAGCTATAGTTTTATCATCAAAGTAAAAAAAAAACCATTATAATAATATCCAGTCCTGCTGTGTCTGCCTGCCTATGATACCTCCACTTTCTTTTTAATTTTATTTTTTGAACTTTTTTATTGAGGTGACATTGGTTTATAACATTATATGAATTTCAGGTGTACATCATTATATTTGGATTTCTATGTAGACGACATCATATTCACCACAATGTTTCCATCCATCACTGCACACATGTGCCCTGGCACCCCTTTTGTCCTCCTCCCTCCTCCCTTCCCCTCTGGTAACCACCAATCTAATCTCTGTATCTGTGTGTTTGTTTGTTGCTGTTGTTGTTTTTGTCTTCCACTTATGAGTGAGATCATACAGTATTTGACTTTCTCCCTCTGACTTACTTCACTTAGCATAATACTCTCAAGGTCCATTCATGTTGTCACAAATGGCCAGGTTTCATCTTTTTTATGGCTGAATAGTATTCCATTGTGCATATATACCACATCTTCTTTATCCATTCATCCGCTGATAGGCGATTAGTTTCTTTCCAGGTCTTGGTTATTGTGAATGATGCAACAATGAACGTAGGGGTGCAAATATCTTTTCACATTCATGTTTTCATGTTGTTTGGCTAAATACCCAGAAGTGAAATAGCTGGCTCATATGGTATTTCTGTTCTTAATTTTTTGAGGAATCTTCGTATGTTTTCCATAGTGGCTGCATCAGTTTACATTCTCACCAGCAGTGTATGAGGGTTCCCTTTTCTCCACATCCTCTCCAACATTTGTTATTTCTTGTCTTGTTAATTATAGCCATTCTGACAGTTGTGAGGTAATATCTCATTGTGGTTTTTATTTAAGATTTTTGATACATAAATGATACTTTGGAGACTTTAATGAGTATTACGTTTCATCTCACTTTGGCTTAGATAATTTTAAATCTTGACTCTATTCTCTGTTGCATCAGTTATCACTACAAATTTGATAAGCAATTCTTCCATGTCTTGTCATTGGTTTTTTGAAAAATGTTTAAAAAGCTAAGGTCACTCCTTCTGCAAATATTTTCCAAAAGTTAACACTGTATAAGGCACTCTGTTAGATATTGGGGTAAAAGGAATAGAAATTCAAGAGTACATAAGCCTTAATCTTGGTCCTCTTTTATTTACTTAATATAGAAAGCATTGTTCCATTAATAAACAATTTGAAACATTTTTTGTTAAACTTTTCCCCTTTCTTAATGTACTAAATATGTTACTTTGTCAAATTTTAAAATACGTTGTCGAAATGGAAATAAGGGTAATTCAGCACGAGCATGACTTCCTTTTTTTCACCCAGGATTTTTTTAAAAAGCACATGCTTATTTTAGTAAATTAGAAAAATTCAGAAAACTATAAAGAAAATAAATGACTCATAACCAGACCATTCAAAGACAATTACTGTTAATTGGTGTATTTCCTTCCAGGCTTTTTCTTTGTATATTTTTTACATAGCTGAGATCATATTATATATGCAATTTTCCAAGCGTATAATGTAAATATTTCCTCATGTTATGAAAAACTCTTTGAAAACATTATCTCTAATGGCTCCCTAATATTCCATCATGGAAGTAAATTAAATATATAGAGTTTGATAGTTAATAGTGAAAACTCTGGAGTAAGAGTGCATGGATTCTAGTCCTGATGCTGCCATGGTTAGCTTGTGATTTCTGGCAAGTCATTTACCTTTTCTGTGGCTCAGTTTCCTTATATCAAAACAGAGATAATTATGATCTCTATCTTTTAAGTTTTCTATAAGGAATACATGAGACAATTCAAATAAAGTTTAAACTAGTACATACCACATAATGAGCGTGCAATAAAAGTTATTATTACTACTATTATTTTCTTAATCATCCTACCTATTGCTAGATATTTAAGTTGTTTCTAACTGAGATAGCATTTACTATCTAATTCTTTTTTTATTGCAGTAACATTGGTTTATAACATTATATAAATTTCAGGTGTATATCATTGTATATTTCGATTTCTGTGTAGATTACATCATGTTCACCACCCAAAGACTAATTGCCATCCGTCACCGCTAACATGCACCTAATCACCCCTTTTGCCCACCTCCCTGCCCCCTTGCCCTCTGGTAACCACCACTTCAATCTCTGTTTCAATGTGTTTGTTTGTTGTTTTTATCTTCTACTTAAGAGTGAGATCATACAGTATTTGACTTTCTCCCTCTGACTTATTTCACTTAGCATAATACTCTCAAGGTCCATCCATGTTGTCACAAATGGCCAGATTTCGTCATTTCTAATGGCTGAGTAGTATTCCATGTGTATATACACCACATCTTCTTTATCCATTCGTCTCTTGACGGGCACCTAGGTTGCGTCCAAGTCTTGGCTATTGCGAATAATGCTGCGATGAACATAGGGGTGCATGTATTTTTGTGCATTCGTGTTTTCATGTTCTTTGGAAAAATACCTAGCAGTGGAATAGCTGGATCATATGGTAGATCTATTCTTAATTTTTTGAGGAATTTCCATACTGTTTTGCATAGTGGCTGCACGAGTTTGCATTCTCACCAGCAGTGTATGAAGGTTCCCTTCTCTCCACATCCTCTCCAACGCTTATTGTTTGCTGTCTTGTTGATTATAGCCATTCTGACTGGAGTGAGGTGATATCTCACTGTAGTTTTGATTTGCATTTCCCTGACAGTTAATGATGTAATTTAATTCTAAAATTACTGTAGAGTGTAATTGTTCACATCTTTATAACCTTGGGATATTTTCTTAGAAGAGAATCAAAGTCAGTGCTATATACGCTCTTAAGATTCTAAATATTGCCAGAATTGCTTATCTACAGTATAGTGCAGTGTTATTATTCTCAGCAGGGAGATATGTCCAAATCAGGATCACCTGTGGGAATTTTTCACCTCTTCACCCGTTCTCATCCTCCCTCCCCCAGATGACACTTGAGAATCAGAATCTCTGGGGCATTTGAAACTCGTATCTTCTTAATTTCTTCATATGCAAAATGAGGCTATCGATACCTATTTCGTAGGGTTGTTGCTATAAATAAATAAGATGATGCATGTGTATAGGGCTTTAAACATAGTAAGCACTCGTTGTTAGCCATTATTACATTATTTTTACAAATAACAATTAAATTTATAATTTATACTCCTACCAGGAATGTATAAAATTATCTATCTGATTGCCCCTCATCAGTCTTGAGCATTATTATTATAAAATTTATTTTAAATTAATTTAAACTATTTAAATTATTAAAAATTATTTTTAAATATTTTCTAATTCAATAAGTGAAAGGTAGTATTTCAGTGTTTTAATTTGCTTTCCTTTGATTACTGTTGGAGTTGAACTTTTGTCACATATTTCCTAGTCATTTGTATTTCTGTGTGTGAATATGTGTCAGAGGGTGGGGGAGAGGGAGAGAGAGAGATCAGGATCTATTTATTTTACAAGGGTCTTTGTTTTGTACATCTTTTCCTTTTTTAGGGGGAGACTGTGTTGCTCTTCTGATAGTAAGGATATTATCCTTAGTCTGATCATGTCTTATTCCTATTGAACTAGTTTTGTCTTCCTATGATCAGTATATGTTTCTAAAAGTTTCCAAGCCATCTAGTTAATTATCCATTTTAGAATTTTGTCAGAGAGTGTTGTTAAGCTTAGAAGTCTAAGGTCCCTGGACTCCATTCTTTTTTCCCAATAAAAAAAAAAATCTGGGGCTGGCCCGGTGGCGTAGCAGTTAAGTTCACACACTCTGCTTCAGAGACCCGGAGTTCACCGGTTTGGATCCCGGGTGTGGACCTAGCACCGCTCATCAAGCTATGCTGTGGCAGATGTCCCACATATAAAGTAGAGGAAGATGGGCATGGATGTTAGCTCAGGGCCACTCTTCCTCAGCAAAAAGAGGAGGATTGGCAGCAGATGTTAGTTCAAGGCTAATCTCCCTCAGGAAGAAAAAAATCTGAAAACATTAGCCAATCTCCTGTCTCTGGCACAACTTGAAAACTCCATGATTGCTCTGAGCTTCCAGAAGGTGATGGAGATTGTCTGCAGCACCTTTTCCTTGGGCTAGAAAGTGGGTTCAGGGGAATGAATATAAAGAGCACAGATTACTTGATTGTAGTCAATGAACCTGGGAGACAGGGCCAGAAGGATGCTGACACCTTGGCCCAGAGTTGGTTCTGTGCCCCGTCCCTCTGCTTGTTCTTCAGATCTCCCTCCTAATTGGGTCTCTAACTTGTTTTTCCACATCTGAGTTCTCACCTTGGTAACCTAATTTATGCTTTACTGGCTTCCAGACTGACAATGTATCTGGCACTCTCACCCTTTGTAAGCATCAGAACTCCAAGTTCAGGCAATCAACTGTTAGCCTCTCTGAATTGGCCAATGGTCTGCCAGGATCTGCAGGTCCAAGTTCCCAGTGCCACATTTCCTGAGACAGCCCCTTCAACCCCTCCTGTTACTGTCCACACAGCCCTGAAAACTGCTCCATCCCTGTGGTGGTGTCTGGATTCCGGATCTTTGCCCACTGCCCACAAAACTCATCTTCTCCCTCATAGGGGTCATACAGACTCCTCCCTGAAATTTTAGAACTCAGACCTCTTAATGGCTGCTGCCAAATTTTGTCCAGCATTCCCTTTATTTACTATAATAATAATACATTATTATTTATGGCAATATAAATAACATTTTCTGATTACTTACTCTGTGCTAGGCATTGTGCTAAGTAGTTCATAAGCACTCTCTCATGGCATCTTCAAGGCAAGCATTTAAGGTTGGTTCTTTCATTGTTCCCACATCACAGATGAGGAAATCGATGCTTAGAGAAGTTAAATAGCTGCCTGGGATCACCCCACTAGTAGTAAATGTTGGAGCCATGAGCTGATTTCAGGTCAGTGTGATGTCTAAGCCTGTGATCTAAACTCTAAGATATGGCACCATCTGGGATTCCCCATCTGGCCTCCTTTTCCTAATCAGTTTACATCCCCTTTCATAAACCTGCATCTCCTACCACATATTTCTTTTTTTTTTTTTTTTTTTAAAGATTTTATTTTTTCCTTTTTCTCCCCAAAGCCCCCCGGTACATAGTTGTGTATTCTTCGTTGTGGGTTCTTCTAGTTGTGGCATGTGGGACGCTGCCTCAGCGTGGTCTGATGAGCAGTGCCGTGTCCGCGCCCAGGATTCGAACTAACGAAACACTGGGCCGCCTGCAGCGGAGCGCGCGAACTTAACCACTCGGCCACGGGGCCAGCCCCATCCTACCACATATTTCTATAAACAAGGACAATTCAAAGCTGGGAAAGACCCTCACTGCCATTTCATTCTGCTGGGGTGACATCAGGTTTTCTCCTCCCTGATCCTGCTTGTAATTGCTACACAACTTCTGGGGAGCCCAGCTGAGTTACTCTTCTTCAGTGCTCCCCTTTCGGGGCAAAAGCCCCACCAGCCAGTCACGTATCTTTCTCTTTTGTCACCGTCTCCTATTTGCTTTGCAAGTGGACTTCCTTCTACTCACTTCCTAGCTCCTTCTTGCTCTTACTGGCAGGCTGCTTCACATTCTAGAGCTTCTCTCTGAGAGTCTTACATCTTTTCCACTTATATCCACTGTGGAGGTTCAGGATCTCAGTGTCTTTATCTTTGGGATCTCCCTAACAATTAGGAACCCACAAACATGCCTTCCTCAGGTCTGTTCACCTCAAGGGTGAGTTCAACCTATTATGGATATATTTGCTACTTATCTCAGACAGGAAAACTGCACAGATCTACAAATGTGGACAGCGAGGAAGTCACGGATAGAACTTCTGGGGGTGTGATGACAATTCTTTCCTCCTCCCTGCCCATTTCAAAGTCTGGAACTCCAGTATCTCCCAGCGAACTTCAATGTACCTGGAAAAGTAGCTTTTGTGTCTGGTCATATTCCTCTAACTTTCATGTACTGACTACAGCAACTTCTCAGTAGTGGCAGATTTAATAGTCACGGTTTCTACTATTTACAAGTGACTCCAAATTCCATGGTAGGTAGCAAATTGTCATTTTGCTGAGGTTAGAATTTGAAAATCTCATACTATTATTCTGGGTGTGGTCACAAGTCACTTAATGAGTGATTTATTCTTTTCTGAATGCATTTTATGGAGATAATGATATGCTACAGCAGTATCCACAGATATGGGGATTCCAGTAGTCTCTGGATGCATCCTGCGCAAAAAACAAGGGTTTAGTGTGGGTGCAATCCGAGGGCAGAGTGAGCCTCTCCTCCCCACCCACTGTAATCTGTTGCTGAGTGTGAGCAATCAGCAGGGAATTGACTTCACCTTCCTACAGCACCTTTCCAGGTCATTGACAGAAACTCCCTAGAAGTCAGAAATGCTCTTTATACACAATTATAAGTGATATAAATAATATTATCCAATTAGTCCATGTTTCATTCACCTGCTGCAATTATTTTTAATGCTTACTCCTGACTGCTTCTCTTGGGCTGGATTGGTATAGGGCACATTATCCTGCTGAGAATGGAAATGTTTGGTTTGCCTTTGGAGATATTTGAGGAATTGAGGAAATACTTTCATTTCTCCATCTAGAGGTTTAGTGTTGTGTAGATGCTGCCTGAGTGGAAACTGCCCATATGGAATATAACCTTTTATTTGTGGGCTAGAAAGTTTAGTTTCTCACATACCTGTTGCCAGCACCTGTCATGTCTCAGTACTACCCAGAATCTCCAATGACAGTAAGACCTGGGAATTCTTGGGGAGATAGAGTGTCACTTGCAGAAAAGGAGTCCATTATCTTGGAAGCCACTGCAGGAGTCATTCCCGAAAGCAATTTCTCAGAGCTTGTGCTCAAACCTTAGAAGGCTCTTCCTGCCACTGTGATTGAACGGGCAAGGAAGGGAGCCAAGCCCTCTTGGTCAGCAAATGTCATCAGTCATGATGAGCAACTAATCCTGATGAGACTTCTGATAAGGCTCTGGTATGATGACACATGAGGCCACATACAGCAGTTAACTCAGTTATTTGTAATCATTACTTTTTGGCCATTCAATAACCACTCTGTGAAATAATTTTCTGAATTTCCCAGAGTAGAGAAAGGAGCTGAGTTTTACCCCTTTTCTTTGGTGAAGCATCCGAGCTCTTATAAATGCTTGAAGGGAACTTTCTATAGCCCCATCAGATCTGACTTCAAGACTCTTAGTCACCTGAATCACCTGCTTTCTGTAGGGTGATGACACAGTGTTGGACACACCTGCTCTTTTCCTGACTCTGCCCACAGAGTAAACCCAAGGATTCTTCTGTGACTAACATCTCTGTTGCTGTTTCAAGATATCCCCAGGCAAGATGCAGAGTGATGGAGTGCTCTGTTGCTTCTCGCAGTACAAATGCGGCCACATCTCTTGGCCTAGAGCGTCCTTCCCTAGCAATGTGCTATGGTCATGCGTGTGCTGCAGTGGCCAACAAGTGTGTAGAGATACTGAACTATTGAGCCCCTCAGCACTGTGGGAGGCAGGTTGGACCAGGAGTGGCTGAAGCCCTTGGGCCAGTTGCCTCTAACTGTGGGCGGCCTCTTCTGTTTACCCCAGTGGGCCGTACAAATAGTATCATTTTCTGTGTGTCATGGTATGAAAAATGGTTAGGAAGCATTGACTTAACCTCTTTGATTTTCATTTTTCTCCTTTCTAAGTTGGGATTTTTTATTATTATCTTAGAAGACCATCGTGAAGATCAAAAACTTGAATGCATATGAAGAGACCTTAAGAACTGCCATACATTTGCTGGGTGCATCACTGGCCACTGAGAGACAGGAATCTATCTCCATTTATTCTCACTGGCTGTCCCTTTGAGTGTTTGATGGAATTCCACTTTTTTTCACTCTTTCCCAAGTCATGAAATCAATGAACTGCATCTATCATTGAGGTTCAAGCACTGACATGATACATTTTCTGTAGTCTTTGGTTCTTGTGATTTCTTTAAGATTTCTACCAGAGCAGAAGTTCCTTGCCCCTCTGCCCAGTGATGCTGAGGGTACACAGCAGTGTAGCTGCATCCATTGGTCTGTCTACATTCATGTCCCAGCTACTCCCAAGTCCACCCAGGCCAAGGCCTCGCCTTCTTGCTAAAGAGGGAGCCTTTGCTCCCTCTGAGCCTGTGTTGCCTTCGACTGTAGGCCCTTGCCCTGGGCCAAGAGCATCTCAGTTTTTCATGGTTTCAGCATCTGTGCTCTAGGGTGTGAGCTGGCTGGTCTTGGTACCCTAGGTGTTTCCAGAGAATGACTTCTCTTGGCCCTGCAGACAGAGATCTCATGGGCAGAGAGGAACTAGACTGTCCTCCTCAACAGGTCTAAAGCCAAATGCTATCTTGATAAGTATGTGAAAATCAATTCACAAAACAATACACCATAAAATGTTAACACTGGTTTTCTGGATGCTGGAAGTATGAATCATTTATTTTCTTCTTTAGAGCTTCTGATTTTTTCAGATTTTCTATAGTGAAACTGAAAGTGTATTTTAAATTATATTTCTAAAAGATGCACTCAAGATGTGCTGCATGAAGGCAAATAACAGCTCCAACATTCCTTCACACTTGCTGGCTGCAAATTACTGCCTCTGCTTTCAGAGCCAGGCGATTTGGAGGGGGTGGAAGCCAAGAGGGAGGGGGAGCAGGCAGCAATGTGGGCCATTGAATTTCCTCTTTTCAGACATTGCTCTGGCAGCTAATTCCAGGGTGCTCATCTGTATGGTGGCAGCGTGACTTTCATGTTTTCCCCAAGGTGTTTTATGGCCTTTTTACAGTGTAGTTTGAATAACTTTCTCTCAGTAACTTCCAAGTAGTGAAAAATATCAGGTAGTTTCTCTTTCTCCCTCTCTTTTCTTCTCTTCTTTGTTTCTGCCCATTCCTTAATGCTAATGTCTTTACTGTCTCTTCCTTCACCCTGCTCCTTCTTTTCTCTCTCTTCCTGCTGCCCCTCTTCCTCTTCACCTCTTTTCACCTAATCTTTAAAGTAAAATTAAACATGGTGGTGAGAAAGAAAGCATTTGATCATGTTGGCCCAGGCCTCAATGAGGGGAGTGAAAATATGGATTTATCATTAGGAGCTACGTGGCTGCAAGGGTGGTTCCAGGCACCTTTTCATCCCTCCACTTTTCCAAAAGGTAGTTTGGTTTTCAGACCTATAACAACTGACGTATCTTCATTTGACTTCATCATTGAGGGCAGGGAAGTCTGCTTAAGAAATTGATGCTTAAGCTGAGGCCCCAACATAGATGAGTAGTTAACTAGTTAAAGAGAATGGGATGGGGTGGGAGGCTGGAGAGGGCAAGGATCAACCAAGGGGATGGCCTAGAACTGCCACCTAGAATGCCTTCACCCTGTTGGTAGGACTTCCCTGTCCTGTTAATCATCTCTTGCCTTTTCTCTGATGCTCAGCCTGTTGGCCAAGCTTCCTACAGGGAAGGGGCCTGGAATCCAGACCCCAGACTCCAGCCCTTCCCTCTAGTGTCTGGCTGTGTTTGAGTTCTGAAGGTCTAATCCCCTGCAGTTTCCTCCTCAGCATGTTTTCCATCAGACTGCCAGGCCTCTGATAAATTTCATCCTAAGCATCCTTCCCCTGATCAGCCAAGGCCCCACTTCAGGGCCAAGCATCAGGCCTGGTGGGAGTTGCCATTGAAACAGTGCTGGCTGAGCTTGAGACCCTGGAGAGCCAGCTGCCCTGACTGAAGGTATATGTTTCTAGGTGACCTTCCTGGTTGACCTGAAGGAAGTCTGTCATCCTCCAGTTAGGAGAATGCTATAGGAAGGTCAGTGATCTGATCAATCTTTCTGCTATATATAATTCAATGTCCCTGTTTCAGGGGAATCAACATCATCTCCAAGATTTTCTGAATGGGACAGTGGCATCGCTGGTTGGTCCATACAACGAGGGTCCTCAGCAACACCTCACCTTTCTTGATTGTGAATAAGGAGCAGGTGCCCTACACTGAGACAGACTTGGGCTTGAGTAGACGCCTGCCATCTCCAGCCTCCCACCCCATCCCATTCTCTTTAACTAGTTAACTCTACTCATCCACCTTAGGGCCTCAGCTTAAGCATCAATTTCTTAGGCAGTCTTTCCCGGGCCTTAATGATGAAGTCAGATCCGTCTTTTCTTGTGTGAATAAGATTAGCTCTGAGCTAACATCTATGCCACTCTTTCTCTATTTTTTTTACGTGGGATGCCTCCACAGCATGGCTGATCAGCAGAGTAGGTCCACACCCAGCATCTGAACCAGCACCACCGAAGCAGAGCATGCAGAACTTTAACCAACTCCACCCCGGGGTTGGCCCCCAGATCCCTCTTTTATACATTCTCACACAGCTGTGTATCTCTCTTTCACAACACATACCCATGTTGAGACATTGCAAGGATTTGTGAGGTTGTTGGACTACTGTCTGCTGCCCCACCACCTCTAAGCTCCTCAGTCATAAGCTCTAAGGGCGTAATGATTAAGTTTGCCCAGTAATGCATCCTAACTGCCAAAGACAAAACTTGGCACATAGGAGATGCTCAATAAATATTCATTGAATTAATTAATTAATCTTAGTTCCATCCCTTTTCATTCCAGGACCTTGGGCAAGTTATTTAACCTCTCTGGGCCTCAGATCCCTCATTGGAAATGGAGATTATAATCCCCTATTCATAAAATTGTGGGATTTACATGAGAAAATTGTTGAAAAGAACCCATAATGGGGCCTGCATGCATAATAGGCATACGCATACAGTATTGGGTTTTTTCCATAGTTTCATTTTCACCTGAGAGTATTGCACAGATCCGTAGTTTAAGGGTTTAAAGAGCAAAAATACATGTCTCTCTATTTCTTTCCTCTTCTCCTTCTTTATTACCTTCTTCAGTGGTTGGGTAAGGCACAGAATGAAGGGTCAGAAGATCACATTCTCAATTTTTCACTAACGAGATGACCTTGGGTAAGGCATTGGCCTTTCTGTGTTTCAGCTTCCTTGTATATGTGATGGGAAGACGTAGACAAATGGTCTTTACAGTCCTTCCCAACTCTCTCACCCTGGGTCTCTGCATAGGGGTCAAGGGGAACATTGACCACTGTTGTTCACAGTGTAAGATGAATGGAAGCAAAAAAGGAAATGCAGCTTCAGAACAGGGAGAAGCAAATTAGGCTATTGGCCTATCTATTTTAATTCTGTACAAGCTAAGTGTATTTTAGTAATACAGGTGAAGAATGTTTTAAAATGTATCATCATGACAATGCCCCTTGGAAACAGCACAAGGATTTCTAGTGTATCTTTCTTCAAAAGAGCCTCAGGGCTTTGTATATACGGTCTCATTAATTCTCAGAGGATCCCTAAAGTTGGATGAGAAAGCATGATGAGTTCTGTTTTATATGCAGAGAAACAAAGCTTCAAAAAGGTTAAGTAGCTTACCCAAGGTCACACAGTAACAACACTGTTCCCAGACACCCAGCTCTCTATCTGGCACACCAGTCTGTTAGAGCATTCTGCTCCCAGTCTTGGAAATGTGTCCAGCCATGGGTAAGAGGTCTTTGTTCTGAGCAATGTGGTATTTAAAGTGTGGTTTCTTGGAGGCTAGACTCTTTTTACTGGAATGAGAGGGGTGACAAGTAGATAAAAAGGGTTTGAAAGGTTTGGAAGTTAGTAGAAAGTGTTCTGCCCCTCCTCCTCCTCCCACCACAGGTATCCTTTTTGTGGACCAACCAAGGGTCCATCTCAAGGGGCAAGCATCAGACCTGGTGGTGGTTGCCATGGAAACAGTGCTGGCTGAATTCGAGGCCCTGGAGAGCCAGCTGCCCTGACTGAAGGTGTATGTTTCTAGGTCACCTTCCTGGTTGACCTGAAAGGGTCCTGTCACCTCATTTAGGAGAATTCTGCAGGCATCTGTGATCTGATAAATCTTTCTGCTGTATTTGACTCAATGTCATTGTTCTCTCAGGCAGTCAACATCATCTCCAAGAGGTCTTTGTTGGAGAATGGCATTTCCAGTTGGTCCATGTATCAGGGGTCCTCAGTCATATGTCCTATCCTGATGCTAGCTGTGTGACCTTGGATAGGGCAGTTGTGCTTTTCGAGCCTCAATCTTCTCATCTGTAAAAGGGGTTAATTAACAGGACTATCATAAAGATTATAGGAGTAAATGGCTCTGAAAGGCATCAGTGGGTCAAAAGTCATGGTGCTTGTGTAAGTAGTTAGTATCCACTCTTTCCTGCTGGAGCTCACCTCTTCTTGTGAAAGTGGGCTCTCTCTAGGGAGGCACCTTGGTAACTGTTGCTTCCCAACTTGAAACATCAGGTCAAGAGAAGAGCTATTTGTTCCTGGATAGTTTGTAGCTTCTTATCCAGCTTATCTAGAGACTACTGGGTCCTCTGGTAAGTGGTCCCCACAGGCACTCCCTCGTTCCAAAAGAGAAAGGTCTTTCATTGGTGGATTTGGTTTTCTAGACTATCTGGTCTTTGTGTCACTTGCAGTACATCAATTATTTATTGCCTAGTAAAGCTTTCTGAGATCACAAGATAAAAGGCCTGGTGGCAGTTCAAAGTCTCTTCTTTTTGATTATTATTCTAGTCAACATATTTTGGGGGGAGAAAATAGACGTGAGATCACAGTGGAGTAAATTTCATAAAGAGTATAAGCAAGCTGCAGAAATGGAGCTGGGATGGACAGTTGTGTCCCTGCTGAGGGAAGCACTCAGGCTTGGGGTATGTGCTTGTGTGTGTGTGTGTGAATAATCAGGTCACCTGGATAGTGACACCCTCTTCATTGCTTTCATGAATTAGTACAAATGGCAGTTAGTCTTCCTCTGCTACCAAAAGCCATTGAGACCACCCTGGCTAGGTAGATAGGACTAGTGACCAAGTATACTTGGAACAGGGATTCCAGGACAAAAGGAGACATTGCAGGGCTCATAGGCCAGTCAGGAGCACTTGCTTGGGACACTGAAGTCATCTCTAGATAGGTCAAAATATGACAACTTGGAACACAAATTCTGAAGGGGCAGCATCAAGTATCACATTGCCATCATTATCTGGCTTTGACTATGAATTACAAGTCACCTACATAGACATGATATCCCCACCGATCAGGTGATCTCTGGGGTCTGTGCCCCTGATTTGGCCCTGACCTTGACCTTGGGGAGCATGTCCACCATGAGACTGAACAACAGTCCCTATAAATGAGGTTTTCCTAATTTCTTCTAAATCTGTGAGCTTGAGATCTATGAGTGAAATTAATACAATTATACTCTGTTGTCATGAATAACCAAGATAGTTTGAACAACATTTAATAAATGACCTAAATGCCCCTGTTCTAAGTGGCAATAAGCCATGGTGGTTAAGGAGGCAGGAGGGCCCAGTCGAAGTTTTGTTTCAGCCCACCCTGAATCTCAGCTCAACTGCTTTGATGGGGCTACAGCTCTGGGAAGATGGGGAGCCCTGGAGAAGGAAGAATTTGGTTTAGATCTTTAAGAAAGGGTGGGATTTAGGAAAGCAGGAGGTGAGGAAGGACGTTCTAGGCAGAAATCAGCTTGGGCAAAAATTTGGAGATGTGTGTAATGGAGACCATAGAATGTGAAAAGATTGAATGGGAAATAAGGCTGAACAAGTAAGAAGTGATCAAAGTGTGAAAGCTTCAAATTTATACGTTTTAGCCATTTCTGCAGCAACCTCTTTGTGATTCCCTTTTTGGTGTGGGCCCAATATAGTGCAGGTAAGCCACTCCCCAAGGGCAGAGACACATTAGTGATTTCCCTTGTATTGCCCTCCATGCTCCTTAAGACTGTGCCTTGGGAAGGAGTGCCTGCTTTTATTGGCTGACAGATATGGTTCACCACTGAATGAACTCAGTAGTGATCCATGGGTCCTTTTGGGCTTGGGGACAGGCAAGAAACGTGTTGAAACTATGACTTTCAATGGTACAAGGGAGTATTATGGGAGATAATAATTTTTGCTTCAAGACTTGAGCTGCCAAGACAGAGCACAAACTTGGTGGGTGGGAGTGGGGCTGGAGAAAGGTGAGGTGGAGAGGGGGCTGTTTACTTCCATTCAAATTCCGCCCCTGACACTAATAGCTCCTCTCTGAATGAGCCAGCTGCGAGGAAATGTGAAAGCAAACTACAGAGAACCAACTATGTGTGAACTGGAGAGGACCTTAGCGAACAGCCAGCCCAACCTCCTCATTTTCCAGGCCTCAGGAAGGTGTGGGGAGGTCTGTGTGTTTAGACAAAGGACACATCTGCTAACTCTCCCTTTCTTTTCTCTGAAGATCACATCTCTGTTTTTCAGATTAAATGAACTGCCTGTTACAACTCCAGCATCATGGCTGACTCTATTAGTCACGTAAATTCACTGAGAAGGTTTCTTTGGCTGAACAGGTGTGGGCTCAGCCCTGTGAATACCGAAGCCGCTTCCTTCGGCTGCCGATCCCAAACGGGGAGGCCCGCCCTGGGAGCCGGTCTTGCTATGCTTGCTCACCACCATTTGACATCCGGACAACTATTTATTTGCCCACATTAAGCTTTGCTTTGTGTGACACAAAATCATTGTAAAAGAATGCATTATTAAGTGTGTTTTCAAATAAGGGGGGGGAAGCTAGCAGGCTGTCACTGATTGTTTTATTGTTGGAAGAAAATAAATAAGTAAAATGTGTATGAGGCAAGGCAGGAGCAGTTCCAAGGAGTGTTTGGAATAGAAGCATTTTTACATTTTATTGATGTAAGTTTGTAAAACATGCTTGCTAGTGAACCCAGGGCATTCGTGTAAATAGCCATCACACACACATAGCTCTCTATTATTTATACCTATGCAAGTATGATATATCCACTGTAGTATGTACATTGGCTTAGGAATAAATAGACACACAGTAAGACATGTAAATAAAGGCTGGAAACAGAGACATTGCCAGTTGGCTGAAACTAGTGTAGTAGAGATCACGGACAGTTGGCTGAGTTAATAATTTACCAGTGAATGATAGAGAAGCAGCTCTTTGGGGGCACTTTTGATTTCTGGACATCGTATCCAAGATCCTTGGATATAGGAAATGAACCAAGACTGTCATTCATTTTGGATTCTGAAGCAGAGATAGAAACATAAAACTCAAGAATGGTGTGATTGATATTGAAAGAGTATATCATGCACACATTATCTCATCTGGCCCTTACAAAACCCTGCAAGTCGGTAGACCACACATTATTCTTGTTCTTATCATCATTTACAGAACATTGAGGTTCCACAGAGTAGGTGATTAGCCTGTAGTTCAACAGCTAATAAGTGCCAGAGCTAATAATTTTATCGAGGGCTGATTTCATTCATTTGAAAAATATTTATTTCTCAATATTTATTTCATAGTGCCTACTGTGTGTCAGACATGGGGCTGTAGCAATGACTAGTGCAGGAGGTATGCAATAAACAAGTGAAATTAAATATAAGAAATAATAAATGCAGGGCAAGGGGATAGAGGGTGGGTTATGGGCTGTGCTGTTTCTGACAGGATGATCAGGAAGTTCTTTCTGAGGAGGTGACATTTGAGCAGAGACCTGGATGGAGAGAGGGAATGAACACGTGCCTCTGGGAGAGAGGAGTTTTTTAAGGCTGAGAGAACCACCAGTGCAAAGGCCCTGAGGCAGGAGTGTGCTTGGCGAGTTTGAGGAATAGCAAGCAGGCCTATGGGGCTGGAGCTCCACAAGCAAGGAAAAAATGGTTGGAAATGAGGCAGAGAGAGAAGCAGGGGCCAGATCATGGGGCCTTCAAGGGCTGGGCCACAGCAAGAAATGTGAAAGCTATTTCAGGGCTGAAGCGTCAATCTAACTGCCGTGTGGAGAACACACTGAAAATGAACAATAGTAGCTGCAGGGAGTCTAGCTGGGAGCTTATAGCGGTAGTCAGGGTGAGAGGTGATGGGGGAGAGATGAGAAGGGGTAAAATTCAAGTAGAGCCATCAGATTTGTTCATGAATTGATGTGGGGTGTGGGAAAAAGAAAGAAGTCGAGGATTCCTCCTTGGTTTTGGTCCAAGCAACCAGGAGAGTTTTATCATCACTTTCAGAAATGGGGAATGCCTGGGGTGTAGGTGGAGGGAGATCTAGTGTTTATTTTTGCATGTGTTAAGTTTGAGCTACTCATCAGTCAATCAGATGGAGATTTCAGACTGGCAGTTGGATATATATTCTACTGTTCATGGGAGAGGTTGGGTCTGAAGATAGAAATTCAATAGCATTAGAATATAGATGGCATTTAACGCTATGACACTGGATGAGACTGCTTTGGGAGTAAGTTTGGATGGAGAAGAGGAAGGGCGCAAGCTCCCCAACTTTTACCGACTGTCAAATAATAAAACAAAGACCCCCCCCGCCCCCAGAGTTTAAAAAAAAAAAAAAGCTGATCTTATTAACATGTCAGGCAAGGAAAAAATTCACTGCGTAGTTAAGGAAGAAAAGTCAGAGTTTTTGAAAGCCTTAAGAAGAGGGTTACACAGTGGGCATGCTAATTTGGAATTGAAAATCAGCACTTTGGACAGGAGAGAATGAGTTCATAAGTCTGTACGTGCTTGGTTAAAACAAGTCCCTTCTGCATTTGTCAACAATCTCAGTGAGGTCAAGGAAGATGCTGGTGTCCTGGGGTCACTTGAAATTCGTGGTCATTGATCATTAAAAGCTGTTTAAAATCACTGTGATGAAATACAATAGTCAGCCGTGAAATCTCCTAGGTA
Organism: Equus caballus; assembly: GCF_041296265.1. Classification (NCBI taxonomy): domain Eukaryota; kingdom Metazoa; phylum Chordata; class Mammalia; order Perissodactyla; family Equidae; genus Equus; species Equus caballus. Next base: position 82,590,024 of record NC_091698.1, read on the forward strand.
ATTGCTACTGGAAAGTGGAGAATGTTCCTTCTGTACACCCTTGAAAATGGGGAGGATCTGGCAAAGAAGAGTAAAGAGGACCTGCCACTGAAGTAGGAGCGAAGGACGGTGGCAACTAAGGACCATGTGGTCACCAAGATGTGAGGAATCCAAGAAGCAGGGAGGGGTCGGCAGGGTTACATGCTGCTGCGAGGTTAGTAAGATAAGGACCGACCAAGACTGTCCATTGTATCTGCAACTTGGATCACGGTGACTGGTGACCTTGGACTGGAGTAGTGGAGATAATCTTGATTTTATTGAGTTCAAGAGAAAATAGGAAAGAGAAAGTGGAGACAGGAGCATAGACAAATCTTTTAAGAGATTTAGCTGTAAAGGAGAGCAGAGTATTGGGACAATGGCTAAAGAAGAGAGTGGAGGTCAAGGATGTTTTTTCTTTTTCTTTTTTAAGATGGTACATGTTTGCTGCAGATGAGATTGACTTGGTAGAGGGGGCAGAATTGTTGATCCAGGAGAAAGGGGGACAATTATAACAGCACATTCCTTGAGGATGGGTGAGATAAGCACCTAAGTGGAGGGGCGGCCACTGCTCACCAGAATAGGCAGTATATCTGTTTTAACAGGAGAGAAAGTAGTGTATACAGGTACCAGTACTTGTAAGTTGGTAGATTTGGTTTTTTCCCTCAGTGACATGAGAAACAAGATGCCTAGCTGAGAATGTGGACGAATAGGGGGAAGTGGAGGTTTGAGGAGTAAGAGACATTTCAAAGTAATGGTGCTGGAGAGAGAGAGGGTGAATTCAGTGGGTCAGGGAATGCAGTAGGATTCCTGGGCAGTCCTGAGGGTCCTCTTGAGGTCTGTGGTCATGAATTTAAAGTGAGACTTGCGTCATCCTGGTGTATTCCTCCTCCCCTTCAGCCCCATTCCTCTCCCACCACCACATTCAGCAACTCAGGACAGTTGTGAAGGAGGAAAGAGGCAGGAGTTGTAGTTGTCTGCAAGGGAATTAACATAGTGATGAACCTGAAATCTAGGCCAAGGACACCAGAGGGTGATACACGGTGGAAAGAATAGCATCAAGAGGTTGGAGGTTTCACTCTGCCTGGACACCGTGCACTGTCTGGAAAGGGCTCAGGATATCACCAGAAAAAAAATCCCTAAAACGATCTTGTCTGTAGCCAATCAATAACGCCACCGTCCAGAGTGCATTTCTTTACTCTTCTCTCCTTAGCGGTCTTGGCCATTACTGGTCAGCCTCACTTGGGCACCTGGAAACTCTTGCTCCTACTTTCACCTTTCCTTTCTTTTCCACCCCTCTTCCCCAGGGTGCAAGTTACACTCTACTGCAGCCAGCAGGTCTTCATTCACGCCTTCTTCCCCTAAAGCTGTGCTGCTGAGGCCCACTTCACTCTGGATCCTCACATTTTCACAATGAAGCAGCAAGAAACCAAGCCTTTCTCTTGCTTACATGGATTGCTTCTCATGGCCTCACTTTTCCCTGCGCTAGATACCCCCTTCCCACCAAGAGTGAGGTAGGGGAGGAGAGGGAGTGTGAAGGGAACAGAGAGCCTCTTCCCTGCGTTTGTTAAATGCAGAGGTACTTTCTTCTTTTTATTCTAAATTTATGCATATTCTGTGAGTTTTTTTTTATTGAGTTCATGATAGGTTACAATCTTGTGTGATTTCAGTTGTACATTAATGTTTGTCATTCGTGTTGTAGGTGCACCACTTCACCCTTTGTGCCCACCCCCCCACCCCACCTTTCCCCTGGTAGCCACTAATCTGTTCTCTTTGTCCACATTTTTAAATTCCTCATATGAGTGGAGTCATACAGAGATTATCCTTCTCTAACTGGCTTATTTCACTTAACATAATTCCCTCAAGGTAATTCTGATCTCTTTATATCATACATAGAACAGTCAAAAACTCTTTTCTTGTACTCAGGACCCAGCACTTGTAACTCAGATCTTTGGAAGGCAGAGATAAGAGTGTTTCTGTTAGGAAGGAGACCATAGAATGCCGATCCTGTTCTACCTGCGGGGGCACATGGTCCTGTGGTCAGCTTTACCCAAGTGCAGCTGTACTGTTAGGGATCTGGAAACAAAAGGTTGTCATGGTCCTCCAGGCTAGTGATTTTCTTAAAACACGTGAAGAGCGGTTGATACTAAAAGGGGGTTGGAGGCAGGAGCCTAGGGCCCGGAGGAGCTGCTGCTGGAGGTGATGTGGAAGAGACTACAGAGAGCACAGGCTGGAAAAATGTTTCTGCTGCTGCTGCTTCATTTTCATCTTGCTTTTCTTCTTCCTCTTTTTTCTTTTCACCAAGTCACTCCAGGTGGTTTAAGAGTTACTGTTTGAGTAGCAAGCCAGCCCACTCATGGTAGAGCATGCCTTTTTGATGCTAGGTAAACTTGGGTTCAGTTCCTGATTCCATCATTTGTTCCTCTGAGCCTCAGTTGTTGCATCTGTAAAATGGGATGATGATGCTTATCTCAGAGAGCCACTGTGAATACAATGTGAGATTATGTGGGTAAAGAGCCTCGCATGGTGCCTGACCCATGGAAGCTTCAGAAGAAATCCTAGTTCCCTTCCTTCCTTCCTCCCCACACTCAGTCTTGCTACGCATCTATCTACCAAACAGAACCGATTCTCAAAACCCTTCCTTCTTTAACAGAAAAAGCTTTGCCTGCCATAAAACATTAGCAAATACTGATTGAATTGGGGATTTTCTGGGAAGAACTACGTAAGACCATGCAGTGTGTGTTAGTTTGATTTGTAGATATATTATAATTACTTTTCACCACACAAACTCACTTGAGGTACTATTAAAGCAATGGCATAATGCTGCCTCTTTCTTTTTCTCTCAACCCTTTTTTCTCGCTTGCAAATCAGAAATGTTAATCCTGTGGGGCTCCCTGGACTCTGGACTGTGGGAAAACCCATCACCTAGCTTTTATTCCCTGTGAAAATAACATAATTGCCAAAAACTCATAACTTCTGAGTGCAGTTTCATCCCTCTCATTGATAGGGCAATAACACAAGCAAACAACATTAGATGAAGTTACAAGTCTGAACATAAAGTAAAATGGAGGCATTATTTGGATGAGATGAATTGAAGTTCTCTATAAAGTTGCACAGATTCTTATAGGTAGGATAGGCTTTGGAGAGAGCTAGTAGAACAAGCTGTTAAGTAGCTTGGCTTCTAGTTCATCTCCCAGAGATCTTTGGCATGGCCTTGGTCACGAAGTTCAGGCTTCTTAGATCTGGCTGCCCCGGGTGGAAAATGTACACTGAGGTCCTGACGTCAATTAAGTCTACTAGTGGCTCAGTCTTTTTTTTCCCCTCATTTTCTAGTGGATGTAATGAAAGCCCTTTACAAACTTTCCTTTACAAGCAATATGAGTGACAGTTAAAAGATATATCCCACACACATGGATCAGTGTTCTCTTTGTTTTTGTGTCCAGGTCACAGCTTCTTGGAGTCACCAACAAACCTGCCTTCTCTTCCTCCTGATTCTTTTGCATGGAATCTGACCTGGATAATGAAAGATTCCTTTCCTTTCCTGTCTCATCGCAGTCGATATGGTAAGTACATTTTTATAGTTATTTGTGATGTGCAGTCACCACCTCTGTTTGTGACTCATGGCTCTCTGGCATCCCTTAGGCCCTTCTCAGAGGAAGGCCTTCTGTGTCCTTTGTCTTCCATTGGTACCCAACTCTACCAAACCATTCCAGCCAGACCTGCCCTCTCCAGACAGACAGCTGCATTCTGTATCCTGGAGGAAGCCAAGGGCTTTGTTGCCACCATATCCTGCTCCCTCCTCCCCCCAGCCTTTATGGTGTCTAGTATTCCTGACATCTCCTTACCAATCATTGGATGCAATGCTTATTTGCATTTTTACTGTGGTTTTCTAAATAGAGGGCTCTAACTCACGAGTATTTCTAACAATGGTGATCTCTTGAGAGAGTATTATTATTATGAGGGTCGCAGGTCTTCTGGGACCCTGCAAATGACTCTCTTACATTTGGGTAGCTCCTTAAAGGTACCCAGGTGTGTTTCTAGATATTATTTCAGCTCATTTGATTCTGCAACAACCTTGGAGGTAAGGAGGCCAGGTTCCATTCCGTTTTCACAGATGTGGAGACTGACTTAATCAGATCACACAGAGAGGATTCTCTAACTACAAAACCAGAGTTCTTCCTTTATGTTCATTTTTTCTCCCAGGGGGCCACCTACTCAGCCTTCTAGGTCCTGTCCTGGGAGCCCTCGGGAGGCCATATTTACATGGTGTAGTATTCCTCATTCTCCGTGCTCATCCTAACAGCTCATAGGAGCTGGGCTTCTGCAGAGGAAAGAGCAGGTTTGGAGGAGAGCTGATGTATTTCCAGGTGGACATTTTTTTTTCTCTTGAACTCCTCTGGAGTGAACGCTGTGAGGGCAGGCACAAAGTTGTGTTTGTTCTTCACTTTATCCCATCACATAGAAGACACTCATAGAGGTTGTGCGTGATGAATTGTGCAGAAGCCCTCCAGAGATAGAACTCACTCATCAGCCTGATTCAATTAAGTATTTATGAAGCCAGTACAGCACTGAGTTCTAGATTCCCTTCTGGGCATATTTACCTATTCCTGATGCTCAGTCTCTGCCCTTGGGCCTGAGCTTTTAAAAATGCACCTAACTGAGATCTTCCACTCACTGCTGTCCGTCATCCATAATGCGGTTAGTCTTGGTTAATAATAGCTATATCTTTCATTTCAAACTTAAAAGAATAAATGCATCAAAACCTTAGGGCACTTTCGGATTATATTCTGCTGGAACATTCCTGGTACACTAAAGCCTCCCCAGTGGGAAAGGAAGATCGGTAGTTGTCAGGAGATTCCAGATAAGAATTACTTCTTGATTTTATTTAAGCCAGACATTGAGTGTCATCTTATGATAAGGACAAGTGTCTATAAATAATTGAAATCTAGCCCTTTGTATTGTTATTGCCTTCTAACTAGATTTGTGATAAAACCAGTCTTTGGATAACATTTTTGAATTTGCTCTCAAAGTCATTCAGTATCTACACAGGATGACAACTTTTATAAAATGCAGAATGTCCAAAAAAGGTAAGTCTACCTCCTGCATGACACAGACAGCACTGTGTTTTCTGTGGAGCATCCACAGTTATAAGTTATACCAGTTATAAGTTGACAGGGGAAAACCACTGGAGTTTATTAACTGCTACCTAACATTACTTGGCCCTCATACACCTACTTCCTCACCCTGGTCCTCATCTTTCTTTTCTGTAAGATGAAGGTGGAGTGGCATGATGCCTAAGCAAAGGAGTAGATCTGGAAGATCCCTAAGGTCCCTTTTAAACTCTCCTTGTGGCCTAGAATCCTCATGATTTCCCTTCTTAGCAGAGGAGAGGACCCAAACCATCGGCCAGACATTGCCCAAATGCTCAGTGAGAATGCCAAAGTCAGCACCATTATTGCTATTGATTCACAGAGTGGGAAGAGCTTATTCTTAGTTGACGGCTCCTTGAATGAGTGTGGTGGTAATTTCAGAGCCTTTTCATCTTCTTCCTATATTTAACTCAGCTGAGACCCATAAAGACCCACCTGCCCCCCCAACCACCTCTGTGTGCCTGGTCCAGTGCCAGATGCCAGAGGTGATACAAGTGCAAAACTTAGTCTTGCTCTCTCAGAGGTCATAGACCAGAGAAATAATTCAATAGGCTGCTAGACCCATTGACACAAAAGGTGCCTTTGGGGGCTAACCCCAGAGCACAGAGGTTGAGGACTCACCCCAAGACCCATTGTAGAGCAAACTGAAGGCCAAGACTCCTGTCCCCTTAAGGATGTTTGTGAGGGCTCAGCCCACATGTCTCTATGAAGCAAAGAGGCCAGCAGATTCATTGGTGATAAATATACACCTTTCAACTGCCATGAGAGACATTTTAAGAAATGTTAACAACTTCATTAATTTTAAGGCCTCAGACTTGGGCAGAGAAATTTGACTGGAAAATTGCCGCCTGAAGGGATAGTTCTTCAGACAGTGAGAAGTAACCAAGTCTCAGCAAGTTGATGTGGGCACTTGAGTGGTGGAGCTTTCTGCCTGGCTGTCTGTCTTCACTTAGTTCTGGGGAGGAGGCAGGAGGAGACATTCTGGAGGGGAAGACAGGAGGGGGTGACAAGAGTAGGCATCCACAACCACAGGCATCATGATAGACAGCAGCAGCCCAGCCCTCTCAGGCAAGCTGTCCAGTCCTGAATTGAGTATAGCTTTCTTTTCACTGGTGTTTTATGAGAAGAGACGAGGTGGAGAGAGGCTAATAAGATTTACTCACCCCCAGCCTGTAATTATCTGCTTGAGGAAAAAGTTTGACCTACCTTTTTGAAGTCTCCCCATATTTCTTCTAATTTACATTGGGGCCTTTTATGTTGTGTAAAATATATTCTCTTCAGTGGCATTTGGTATCAGATTCCAGCTCTTTCTCGCCTCTTGTCTTGAATGATGGGAGCTCGCTAATTTCATCATCGACAAGCAGAGAGCCGCACATTCCTCCTCCAAGGCTTTGAAGGAGGGAGGACATCTAAAGAAAGCCTTTTTTTTTTTTTTTTCCTTTTATCATCAGCTCTGACATCTTAAGACTTATTTATAGGCTTGACTAAAGGATTGGGCTCTAATTACCTACCCAGATAAAAATCCGTTCCAACCAGTAGCTCCAGGTGCTAGGAGATTGAGGCCACTGGGGTTTTGATCACCTGAGTTCTAGAGCCACAGAGGCAGATGTATTCTGCCCAACTTTAATTCATGTTTGCCCACTCTGGGTGTGGGAAGAATCAGATCAACATTTAAAACAGAATTATCAAAGGTTCTGCCCCAGATGAGGGAGAGAAAGAGAATTTTCATTTGTTGAAAAAAAAGTTTGATAATTTGCAAAACTCTTTCACACCCCTTTTTCTCACTTAAGCTTGTTATAAAATTGTGGTGTGTAAATTACTTTATATCTCATTTTTATAGAAATGTAAATTGAGGGCCAAAGAAGTTTGTTAATGTGCTCTCAAGTTATGGAGCAGGTAAGCAGTTAGGCAAGCCGGAACCCAGATATTTCTGATTCCAAGTTGAGTGCTCTTTCCACACATCACAAAGTTAATTCAAAGATGAATTCTCCCCTCTGTGGAGAGGGCTCTCATTTCCCCAACAACCTGGTGTTTGGACTGAATGACCAGTCTGATAGCTAAGATTTTGGGCAACTGTAGGACCAACGCTTGATGTCCTCAAACAGACTATCCAAGGAAAGCCAGGTAATTCACCTCTTCCTAAACATGGACGTAAGCCCCCCAGGAACCATGGGCAGTCCCGTCTTCCTACTGTAGACTATGGTCCCTGTCATGGGTTGAATTGTGTCCTCCAAAAAGTTATGTTGAAGTTAATCCCTAGTGCCTGTGAATGTGACCTTATTTGGAAATAGAGTCTTTACAGATGCAATCAAGTTGAGTCCATACTGCATCAGAGGGATGCATCTGCAAGCTAAGGATTTCCAAGGGTTGCCGGCAACCACAGAAGCTAGGAGAGAGGCATGGGATGGATTCTCCCCTAGGAAAGAGAACAAGGCCCTGATGATGCCTTGATTTGGGACTTCTGGCTCCAGAACTGTGAGAGAATAACTTTCTGTTGTTTTAAGCTACCCAGTTTGTGGTACTTTGTTATGACAGTCCTAGCAAACCAATACAATCCTCCATCTCTCCAGTCCTTCAATGTCCAGAGCATTGACTCCTGGGAAAGAAAGATTCCTCCCAACATTCCAACATCAGAGCACACCAAAGCCATTGTTGGACTTTAAATAAAAGTTCTTTTAAAACTTTGTCTGCTTTCAAGCCCATGGGGACCCATTCAATTTAGGGGCTAGTGCTTTGGAAAGAAAGAAAAATTAGACTTTTTAATTACTTACCCTGCTGCTGCTACCACCATAACCAGTCCTGTCAATGTATCAATTTTTTTGATTGAAAAGACTGGGTAAATCAAATCTCTCTCTCTATCTCAAAGAACAGATCAACCTACCACAGAATCAAAAGTGGAAACCAAAAAGGCCCTCCAGCCCCCTGGGGAATTTGCTTCATAGGTCTGGCAGGAAGTCAGTTTGATCACATTTCTAAAATTACACATTTAATGTGGCTGGACATGATCAGCCATTCCACCTTCAAGAGCCTGACATCAGTGAAAAGCAGCTCCCAGCTCCTTTGTGGACCATTGTCAGGGCTGAAAGCCTTCTTACCAATTCCTCTGCCCTGATAGGCCAGGCCTTTTTGTGTTCTCTTCCCAGCCCTGCCTCATTGAACTTGGAAGTCAAGTTCTTTCCTAGTCCATGCATCTGCATTTTTATTTGCAACCTGGTAAGCAAAAGGCCTCTGGATACATTACCAAAAAGGTCGAGTCCCAAAGAGGACAGCAATGCTGGCTGTCATACAAGACCAAGAACAGGGAACTCTGTCACTGGCAAAACCACTGACCTACTGGGAGCCAATGAACAAAACCCATGGAAATTAAATAATAAGAAATTGGCTTAGGTGTTTTGAGGAGAGACTTGTTTAGAATACTCCACCTGATCATATACCTTACCTTTAAAATGAAGATGCATAAAGTCACTCAATAAATACCAATGATTTATCTCTACATTACTGGCAGATTGAGTAAGGAGACAAAGAAAGGAAACAAGTCAAATGAAAACATAAAAGAATGACCAACTGACACAAAGGCAAGAAAAGCAAGTCAAAAGAAATCCTTTAAAACTGTTGTTATGGACAGAGAGGGAAGAACATTGACAAAAAGGAAAGAAAAAGAGAGACAAGTGGATGAGGGAACAGAGGAGAGAAAGACACACAGAGACAGACAGACCAACAGTCAGACAAACATGATCACTCAGGGCTGTCTGATCTCCTGTCCCCATATTCTTTCTTCTGCTACTCACTCCTGGGCAGGTGGCTCCCTAATGCTTGCTCTAATCTTGACCTCTCTCCTCAGGGTCACTTGTGCATCCTTACCTGCCTGCATCATTTCCCCCTTAGTGTGTCTCTGACATCACAGAGAATGGGAGCATGGGTATAAACATTCTTTGAACACCAAGTGTATTCCTGGTTCTACTCTAGGCATGTCAGTTGTAAAGACAAAAAGGACACACTCCCTTCCTTCAAGGAGCTCTCAAGGAAGAGACAGACATGCCTGCTCTATGACAAGTGCAGTAACAGTAACATGTTCAAAGCTCCCTGATACAAAGGAAGAAGGGCCAGTTTTGTAGAGGATGCGTGAAGGTAGACGTTCTGCAGACAGGGACAGCTCAGCTAGGGCTTGGACCACAGGGACCACCAAGACCAGTGAGAAGGGCATTCCAGGTGGAGGGAACGAATGTGCAAAGACATGTTCAAGAACAGGTCAAGCTCAATGACATAGCATATAGAGGACCTGGGAGGAAGCAGCAAGGATGAGAAACAGTTGCTTCTGGGTTTAGACATGATCCTACATGTGAAGCATCGGTTGGAAAAGGAAGGGCAGGAAGGGAATCTGGGAGAGATTCTGGACATAAGGTGAGCATAACTTGGTTGACCATTCAGGAGAGTCCAGCATGAGTAATTGAGTAGATGGAGAGCCTATTAACTGAAACAAGGAGGATGAGAAACATTTAACAAAGAGAGATGGTCACCAAGACATTGAGAGGGAGGGGAGAAGGGGGTGAGATCTATGTTAAACAAGTTATGTTTGAAGTGCCTTCAGGACATCCAGATGCAGATGACCAGTAGAGTGTTGTAAATCCAGATCTTGGCTTTGAGGAGACAGGCGACATGGAGAGTCATTAGCCTAGAGATTGCAGTTGAGGCTGGTGATTGGAGGATGAAGACTCAGAGAATATCCAGAATGTTGCATTTAAGAGGTAAGCAGAGGAAGAAGAGCATCGCAAATAGTCATAAATGGAGAAATAGGGAAGACAGGAGGAGAACCAGAAGATGGTGTAGCCATAGAAGCCAGGGGATAAAGAATTTTAGGTGAAGGAATTTACAGTGTTGAAGCTGGCTAGAGATGAAGTAGAACAGGGACTGTAAGGAGGCTTTTCCTCACTCCAGTAAATTCCCTTTATGTTTTACGTTCTTCCTCCCCACGGCGCCACCGTGTTTCCTACTTTCTTGTTCCAGTTTGTCCCCATTGGTTTATTTTACTTTCCCTTGAACCTGTCTCCCTAAAGCCTACCTACTCCAACTTGCAAGGCCCAGTTCAGTCCTGGCCTCCACCACAGAGCTTTTCCTGAAGACCCAGGCTTCCCTGATAGCTCTTTCTCCTTGGATTGTTTTTTTTTTTTTTTTTTTTGCTTGAGGAAGATTAGCCCTGAGCTAACAGATATGCCAATTTTCCTTTACTTTGTATGTGGGATGCCTCCACAGCATGGCTGATGAGAGGAATAGGTCTGCACCTGGGATCAGAACCCACGAAACTTGTGCCCATGAAGTGGAGGGCACAGAACTTTAACCACTGGGCCATGGGGCTGGCCCCAATCCTTAGAATTTTTTGATAGAAAAATTTGATGGGATTTTTTTTATAACACTAGTGTAGTATCATTCCCTCTCTTGAGTCTGAGAAGATTCTGACTTGTACAGGGAATAGTTATTTCCTAAACATCCTCAATTCTTCAAGAATCCCATTGGATCATGCCCATCCTCACAAAACCTAGGGCTTCCCCAATGTTTCTTTTCAACCAAATCACTTTCTTCATTTGTATTTCAGTGTAAACCAGGTTACCTGGTAAAGCAAACATGGATGAATCTATTTTACCTAACCAGAAGGCAGAGATGTTAAATGTCACTATCTTTCTTCTATCTATCTATCTATCTATCTATCTACCTATCTATCTATCTATCTATCTATCTATCTATCTATCTATCTATCATCTATCACAGATTCATTCATCTGATGAGTGTCTACATTTGCCAAGCTCTTTGCCCCTGCCCCTCATTGAGATTCTAGCCTAGTTCATTTTTGTCATAGGTTTAGGATGGTCCCAAACATCCGTCAGGAAGGTGCTTCTTAAATATTTGTTGTATGATTGTTTTGTATGTGTATTCAGTACTCCTGGGTCTGATGAACCATTAAACCTAATAGGGGAGAGCTTCTTTTTAGATACCATATAATGAACATTCACACTCAGCAGCTGGTGACTACATTACCCCAAATTAGAACACCCTGCAAGGTTGTGGACCTTACTTTGTCCCCATTTTCTTACCGAGGAAGGTTATATAACACTTTGCCTGTCTGATGTAACATTTTTCCTCATATCTTAGTTACTTGTGAGCCTACATCATCACAACTCCTAGACTGGAAGCTCTTAGAGATCAAGGAATCCACATCTTGTTCCCTTTTGCATCCTTAGTACTGGTTAAGTACTTTGTGTTTTGTACTCGGTTGAGTTCTCAATAAATGTACACTAGATGAAGTTGCAATATTTGGTGAACAATCGGGGGCAAACTAGGAGCATACTTGAGTCTCTCAATTCCCATGCTGGGGCTTTTCCACCCCTGAGGTTCTCTGTTTTGGTAAAATGTAGAGATGTTCCCACCAGCCCTCTCATTCCTAAAGTCATATTAATTGGTTTCAGGAAAGACGTGTGTCTAAGGGGAAAACAATTCCTGGGCTGGACATACTTCGGTTTAGAATTCAAAACCGTGACTTTAAATACTTTGGGCAGGTTTATTTTTTCTCTTTTCAATCTAAAAAAGCATATTCAGCAGACATGAGCGAGCTGAGGGATTTTTATTTTGACAGCTTTGGGACATCTGAGATATTGTATACGGAGCATTTCTAACCAGCCTAAGAAGACATGTGTCCAAAACATATGCAGGAAAATGACTGATCCAGAGTGGGAAAAATGAGAGGAAATCCTCTTAAAATGAAATGTTTTCTCAAGAGCAACGTCAGATGCAAAACTTTATGTCAGAAGAGACCTCAGATTAACAGGACTTTAATGAGCCCATTTGGGTAGATGACTAGAATAATTTGGTCTGTGAGAAATTCACGGATTGTGAGCTGTGAGAGCCCACAGCAGTCTGGTCAAATAGCCTCATCTTACAGATGAGCAAACTGAGGCCAGAGAGGTCAGTAATCTGCCCAGGGTTAGTGCCAAAGCTGAGACTCAAACCCTGGCCAACTGCTTGGCAGAGCCCACATCTAACCCCTTCACCACAGAGGCATGGGTGATGGCTCATGCTTTCTCAATACTGGCGCTACAAAGCATTTCCTCACATGTCACTCCCATCTATTGCCTTACCCATCTCATCATTTTATATAATTTTTTTCCAGTTTTGTTGAGAAATAATTGACATACATCACCATGTAAGTTTAAGGTGTACAGCATGATGGTTTGATTTACATATATTGTGTAATGATTACCACAATAGGTTTAGTTAATATCCATCATCTCATATAGATAAAATAAAAAGAGAAGAAAAAAGTTTTTCCTTGTGATGAGAACTCTTAGGATTTACTCTCTTAACAACTTTCCTATGCATCATACAACAGTGTTAACTATAAGCATCATGTTGTACATTACATCCCTAGTACTTATTTATCTTATAACTGGAAGTTTGTGCCTTTTGTCCACCTCCCTCCAGCGCCCGCACCCCTTCACCTCCTGCCTCTGTTCACCATGAATCTGATTTCTTTTTCTGTGAGTTTGGTGTTTTGTTTTGTTTTTTAACTAGATTCCACAATATAACTGAGATCACACAGTATTTGTCTTTCTCTATCTGACTTATTTCACTTTGCATAATGCCTTCCATCCATGTTATCGGAAATGGCAGGATTTCTTCATTTTTTTATAGCTGAACAGTAAAATGCTTAGAAATAAATTTAACCAAGGAGGTGAAAGATCTCTACTCTGAAAACTACACAAGACATTGATGAAAGAAATCAAACAAGACACAAATATATGGAAAGTTATCCTATGTTTATGGAGTGGAAGAATTAATATTGTTAAAATGTCAATACTGCCAAAAGCTGTCTATAGATTCAATGCCATCCCTATCAAGATTCCAGTGGCATTTTTTACAGAAATAGAAAAAACAGTCCCAAAATTAAATGGAACCACGAAAGACCCTGAATAGCCAACAAAATCCTGAGAAAGAAAAACAAAGTAGGAGGCATCGCACTTCCTGATTTCAAGCTATACTATAAAGCTAGAGTAATTAAAACAGTGTGGTACTCACATAAAAACAGACAAATAGACCAATGGAAGAGAATAGAGAGCCTAGAAATAAACCCAAGTATATTCATAAACTAATATTTGACAAAGGAGTTAAGAATACCTAATGGAGAAAATATAGTCTCTTTAACAAATGGTGCTGGGAAAACTGGATATTCACATGTAAAATTATGTAACTTGACTCCTATCTTATACCACTCACGGAAATTAACTTGAAATGGATTAAAGACTTAAATATAAGACCTATATTTAGGTCTTATAACGATGAAACTCCTAGAAGAAAACAGGAAAAAAAGCTCTTTGATGTGGGTCTTGGTAATGATTTTTTGGAAATCACACCTAAGGTACAAGCAACTAAGTGAAAAATGAACAAGTGGGACTTCATGAAACTAAAAAGCTTCTGCATAGCGGAAGAAATCATCAAAAAGTGGAAAAACAACCTATGGAATGGGAAAAAATATTTGCAAATCTCCACATTAATTCCTTGAGTCTCCATCAGCCCAGCAGATTCGTGCTGTCCCAAGGGTTGCATCCGTGTAGGGTTAATATTGTCCTGGTGTGGATCAACCCACAGCCAGGCTCAGTCTAGTTGCCTCACAATCACCTGGGGAACTTCCTAAAACCAAGATTCTGGGGGCCCCAAACTGTGAGACTAGGTTTGGGAATCATGTATCTTTTGTTCTCCTCAGTGCCTATTTAAATCTCCTCTGTAACATCCAAGCCAGCCGTCTTCCAGCCTGTGTCTGGAAGCAAAGTGCAGAGGAGTTGGGGAAGAAACTCAAATTGGGATTTGAGACATGGAATTCATTCCCAGCTCTGGTTCTTGTGAGTTTTATTATCTTCAGCCAGTAAACCTCTCTCTTTGATTCTGTTTGTCATCTGAAAAATTAGCATGGTCATAATTCCTAATCAACAGTGTCACTATAAAGACTGACTATGAGGACAGATTTCCATGTGCCTGGAGCACAGGCACTTCTATAATGCTTCCTAAAGAGGAATGAGACCCATTCCAGTGAGAGGCCAGTAGCCTACATTTTGGTGGCATGGCTCTATTTGCTAGAAGATTTTTCCTCAAAATTCTTTAAGTCCATAGTTTTGTTCTCTGGAACCTAAAGAACTTTACCTTTAACCATGATACTATCTGAGCTGGGATTTAATCCCATGAAGTCCAGCTTCAGAATTCATGCAACTACACTAAAATGAGCAATATTAGTTCCCCACCTTCCTGGAATAATCTTATTCCTTCTTCTATTCATAAAAAACTTCCTGGCTAAACCTTTACCATCTGTCAAAATCCTTTCATCCTTCAAAATGCAGCCCCAAAATTGCCTCCTCCATGAGCTTCTGGTCCTTCCAGCAGACTCTCTCTTCTTCTGTGTCCCCATGGCCTCATTGTATCTACTTCCTGTGAGAGTCTAGTGTAAGTCCATTTCCCCAGTTGGACTAGGAGTCCCTGAAGGGCACAGGGTCTGTGCTAGGGAAGCCTAGCATCTGCTTGTTTGTTGAGATTGACATTAGGGAGGAACCCTGTGTTCAGCTCCAACACCCAGCAGACCCTTACCATCAGAGACAGAAGAGTAAATGGGGAGGGTCATTTTGCGTGTTCTGAGAGCATGACCTCCTATCATGGTCAGCCTCCTCCAGTTGTCATGGATGCCACGTTGCTCAGAGCTCTCCTCCAACCTTCTGCTTTCAGGAATGATCCCATTCGGATGGATGTCATGCTGAGCAGCATACAAACTACTAGGGTTTTCACCATGCTCTCTGGAGCCAGCTTCATTCTGTTAGAGACTTCGTATTCTGCATGAACACTCCTTGTAAATTGTAGGCAGAGGGCTGGACTGGAAGTCCAATATGGGTTCTGGTCTCTGCTCTCTTACTTCTCCAGACCCTAGATTATGCCACTTTGGCCAAGTCACTTCACCCTCCTGAACCTCAGTTTTCCCATCTATAAAATAAGGAGGCTGGACTAGTTAACTTCAGAATGTCTTGGATTTTAATTATTCTCAATTTTCTGTTCTGGGATGAAGAGCAAAGTCCCATTTCTTCAAACTGTAGTGTTGTTATGGCCACAGATAAGAGAAATGAGAAGCTTTCTGTGCCTATCTTCCACCATCGTGGGCATGTGTGCACACACACCCTCTTCCGAGACTGTATTTATATAATTGATTGATTGAAGGAGACTTGACCCTTTTTTGCTGCAGCTTGATTATAAGTGAGCTAAACAGATGTCTTGAATTGGGTGATTGGCTCCCAGATGCGTTCTAGGGAGCAAGCTGGTGGAAAGGAAGTGAGTGATTTCAGTTCTGGGGCCCCATGACAAATGAAGAGTGGTTGTGGGTGGGAGTGAGCAGGGGCCAGGTTTTGCACTTAGTCTTATGAAGTGAGTGACCAGATGTTGATGGCAGCTGGTGGATTGATATCAAAGGTGAGTGACTGGTGGGCTAAGTGCCCCTTTAGGAGATAACTCAGAAAGGGGGAGCAGAAGTTCCTAATCATTTAAGCCTGTTAGAGAGCATGTTTTGGCCATCTGCCCAAAAGGGGAAATTAGTCTTAGAATGGTAGAGATGGAAGAGACCTGAGAATAGTTTTATTCCACCACTTCATTTTTCAGATGAGGAAACTGAGGCCTAGAGGGGTTAAAGGACTTGTTTGAAGTCACACCACAGAGCCAGGGCTAGAACCAAGCTCTTCTTTCTCAAGGTCTAGTATGACTTCATGTCCAAAGGGAAGCTTGGTCACCACATCTAAAAGCAAAGATTGAGTAAGGAGTTTCAACAAGTTTTGACACAGTCAAAGCTTTCTACCTTCAGTGCTGGACACGCATCCCTTTCCCTCCCCTCTGCCATGGCTGACCCCTGGAACCACCTGAAGAGCAACAGCAATGACTGCCATCATTTAATAATAATCAAACTATGTGTAAGACACCACCCTAAGTGTTTGACATACATCCAGGCATACCTTGGAGATATTGCCAGTTTGATTCCAGACCACTGCAATAAAGCGAATACCGCAATAAAGTCACATGAACTTTTTGGTTTCCCAGTGCACATAAAAGTTATGTTTACACTACACTATAGTCTATTAAATGTGCGATAGCATTATGTTTAAAAAGCAATATATATACCTTAATGAAAAAGACTTTATTGCTGAAAAATTCTAGCCATCATCTGAGTCTTCAGCAAGTCATAATCTTCTTGCTAGTGGACGGTCTTGCCTCAATGTTGATGGCTGCTGACTGATCAGGGTGGTGGCAGCTGAAGGCTGGTGTGGGCTGTGGCAATTTCTTAAAGTAAGACAACAATGAAGTTTGCCACATGGATTTACTTTTCCTTTCATGAACCATTTCTCTGTAGCATGTGATGCTGTTTGATAGCTTTTTACCCACAGTTGAACTTCTTTCAAAATAGAAGTCAATCCTCTCAAACTCTGCAACTGCTTTATCAACTAAGTTTTTGTAGTATTCTAAATCCTTTGTTGTCGTTTCAGCAATCTTCACTGCATCTTCGCCAGAAGTAAATTCCATCTCAGGAAACCACTTTCTTTGCCCATCCATAAGAAGCAACTTCTCGCCCATTAAAGTTTTATCATGAGATTGCAGCAATTCAGTCACATCCTCAGGCTCCACTTCTTATTCTGGTTCTCTTGCTATTTCCGTCACATATGCATTACTTCCTCCACTGAAGTCTTGAACTCCTCAAAGGCGTCCATGAGGGTTGGAATCAACTTCTTCCAAACTCCTGTTAATGTTGATATTTTCACCTCTTCTCATGAATCACGAGTGCTCTTAATGGCATCTAGAATGGCGACTTCCTTCTAGAAGATTTACAATTCACTTTGTCCAGATCCATCAGAGGAATCACTCTCTATGGCAGCCATAGCCTCATGAAATATATTTGTTAAATAATAAGACTTGCAAGTCAAAATTACTGCTTGACCCATGGGCTGCAGAATGGATGTTGTGTTAGCAGGCATGAAAACAACATTAATCTCATCGTACATCTCCATCAGAGCTCTTGGGTGACTACGTACATTGTCAATGAGCAGTAATATTTTGAAAGGAATCTTTTTTTCTGAGCAGTAGGTCTCAACAGTGGGCTGAAAATATTCAGTAAACCATGTTGTAAACAGATGTGCCCTCATACAGGCTTCATTGTTCCGTTTATAGAACACATGCAGAGTAGATTTAGCACAATTCTTAAGGCCCCATGATGTTTGGAATGGGACATGAGCACTCACTTAAAATCACCAGCTGCATTAGCCCCTCACAAGAGAGAGAGCCTGTCCTTTGAAGCTTTGAAGCCAGGCGTTGATGTCCTCTCTCTAGCTGTGAAAGTCCTGGTGTCATCTTCTTCCGATATAAGGCTGTTTTGTCTATACTGAAAATCCGTTGTTTAGGGTAGCCACCTTCATTAATTATCTTAGCTAGATCTTCTGGATAACTTGATGTAGCTTCTACATCAGTACTTGCTGCTTCACCCTTCACTTTTATGTTATGGAGGTGGCATCTTTCCTTAAAGCTCATGAACCAAGCTCTGCTGGCTTCAGACTTTTCTTCTGCAGCTTCCTCACCTCTCTCAGCTCTCATAGAATTGGAGAGAGTCAGGGCCTTGCTCTAGATTAAGCTTTGCCTTAAGGGAATGTTGTGGCTGGTTTGATCTTCTCTCCAGACCACTAAAACTTTCTCCCTATCAGCAATAAGGCTATTTCACTTTCTTATCATTTGTATGTTCTCTAGAATAGCATTTTTAATTTTTTTCAATAAGTTTTCCTTTGTATTCACAACTTGCCTTTTTGGCTCAATATACCTAGCTTCTAGCCTATCTTGGCTTTCAATATGCCTTCTCACGAGGCTTAATCATTTCCAGCTTTTGATTTAAAGTGAGAGATGTGTGACTCTTCCTTTCACTTGAACACTTAGAAGCCATTGTAGTATTATTAATTGGCCTAATTTCAATATTGTTGTGTCTCAGGGAATAGGAAGGCCTGAGGAAAGGGAGAGAGAGACAGGAGGATGGCTGGTCAGTGGAGCAGTCAGAACACACACAACATCTATCAATTAAGTTCATCGTCTTATATGGATGCGGTTTGTGGTGCCCCAAAACAATTACAATAGTAACATCAAAGATCACTGACCACAGATCACCATAACAAATATAAGAATAATGAAAAAGCTTGAAATATTGTAAGAATTGCCAAAATGTGACACAGAGAGATGAAGTGAGCAAATGCTGTTGGGAAATGGCACCCATAGACTTGCTCAACACAGGGTTGCCATAAACCTTCAATTTGTAAAAAACACAATATCTTTGAAGTGCAATAAAGTGAAGCACAGTAGAACGAGGTATGCCTGTCTTGCATTTAATCCTCCTCATGATAAGTCCCTGAGGTGGTCCCTGCTTTAATCCCCATTTTACAGATGGAAAAATTCAGGCACAGAAAAATGAAATAATTTGCCCTGAGATATATAGCTAGTAAAGTGACAAAGCCATGCTTTCACCTTGAGCAGCCTGACCCCATGCAGGATCTATGCTTCTAATTACTACCCAGACCCTCTGGCGCCCCTCTGAGAGTCTGACATAAAACAGGACAAGGAAGGAGGATACCTGTTTACTCAGCATGCCTGTGGGTCTTCCAAGGTCAAGTCAGTTCAGCTCATCCCTAGGTTCCTGGTAGTAAATCTGAGGCCCAGGGAGACCAAGTGATGTGTCCTGCATCACAAGGCCAAAGTGGTAAGAACATCCATACAGAGTCTCATAGTTAAGAAATCACTTCCACACTCATTACCTTATTTGATTGTCACAGCAGATATTATTATTATTATTATTATTATTATTATTATTTTGATCATCATTATTGTGATAATTCTCTCTGGTTTATACATGAGGAAACCAAAACTCAAGTGTTAAATGAATTGCCCAAAAGCACAAGCCTGATTCGCTCAGAGCTGAAAGAGTTTCTAAGAGTTCTGTAGTGATCTCTCCTTTCCACTTCTAGGCCACCTCTTTCCCTCTCTCTGTTCTCACTGTAACTTCTGGCCTGTGCACAGACCTGCTCGCCAACAGGGAGCTTCCAGCAACCATCAAAAAACAGTTTGTTGGCAGAAGAGTACATCTAGGATGATAGAAGCCAGAAAGCCTTATTGGAGATTATGTGAGCCATCTAATCACTGGGAGATATTTGAAACCTAGCCATGTATGTTTTTGCCAGCTTATTCCAGAAAACCAGTATGGATTTTTGAGAATGTTCCTAATTGTTTAAGGTATTGTTTTGTTTGTTTTTTACTCATAGCTTTGTATATAATACTAAAAATCACATAGTTAGGAACTGAATTTCAGTACCAATTCTGTCACCCATCCACTGTGCATCCTTTGGCAAGCTCCATCATGTCTCTGGGCCTCAGTTTCATCTCAGATGGTCCCCAAGGTCACTCATGAGCATGAAGGTCAACGATTGGAAAGTTCTGGAAAATCTCTTGAGAAAAGGAGACCCTGCCTTGTGCCACAGGATTGATGGCTGCCAAGGGGATTCTCTTGAGTTGGATACAATCCTTAAGAACTGACAGTGTTTGAAGAATGTTGGTTTCTGGGGCTCTATTTAATGAACTGTAGCTTCAAATATGGATGCCTGTAAAGGCCATCTATAAGAGAATTCCCACATGTGCATGACGCTTCGTATGGTTCTTTATTGAATACACAAATCAGGCTTGTCAGGAATACATTGGCGTTTGTATATG
Organism: Equus caballus; assembly: GCF_041296265.1. NCBI lineage: Eukaryota > Metazoa > Chordata > Mammalia > Perissodactyla > Equidae > Equus > Equus caballus. Next base: position 82,609,985 of record NC_091698.1, read on the forward strand.
CCACCTATGAAGCAATCCAGTCTCGGCTTAAATGTGCTACTAAGCCTGCCTGAGAAAGTAAGAGCTGGTGATTCAATAACTCTGACGTTCAACTTGGCCCAGGCCTCATGCTGCCTGGAAAAGATAGCATTCACAAAAGCCTCCACAGCTAAGAGAAATTCCCTCCACACTGTGTGTGAAGGACTCTCTGATTAGCCACATGACCCTGGGTAAGTCTTTTCTTTGCCTCGGTCTTGGTTTTTCTACCTGTCCAATGTGAGAAATGGTTGACCTCAAATGTCACTTCAAGTTCTAACAGTCTCTGACTCTGTGAGTATCACTTATAGGCAGACATGCCAATCTTCCAATGGTACAATAAAATACTGAGGAAATGGTCACCTGCAATCAGTTAGAATGCCCCACATAAATACTATTTCTCATGTTAAACAGGAGGCTGTGTTCAAAAACAACATGACTGTAAAAACTCTGAATCAGCTGATGTGGTTTTGGGATTTCTCCATTCCAAGCACATGCATCGTCTCATTGCATCCTCCCAGCGCTTCTGGGAAGTTGGTCTTATCACTGAGATGACCAAGGCTCAGAGAGTATGAGAGTGCCCCACATTGCACAGCTGTCAGGTGGCAGAATTGGAGTCAAATCTCAGATCTTGTGCTCTCTCTCTGAAAAGCAATCATGAACCTCTTTGATAATCGGAGTATCTGCCTAGCCTGTTTCACTAGGTGTGGTTTGGCCTCAAAAGAGCCGATTATCAGACTTTCCAGAGTTCAAAGATCCCAGGATTGATGCTGCTCCTTGCTGAGCTTGTATATTCTATTGTCTGCTTGTCCAAGATGTGCACAGGGCACATTTACCAGGCAGTGTCTGAGCTGGCATACCACACCCCTGTCCCAAATGGAAATAGGATGACTTTAATTGGAAGAGAAAATCCAAGGCAGAGAATGGGCTACAGAGGTTGAAGCTTCAGGAAAGGCACCAATAGTTGTCGATGTGGGATGAGGGCAGCTGGTAGCTTTCTCTTTCATCTTCTGACTTGATAACCCACTAATGTGGATGAATCTTTTTGACCATCCCCAAAGGAGCCAGGTTTAATGGCTACACCTTTCATTCTAAGGATAATTTTTGTGTTGCAAAGAACAAAATGCTGGATCGGTTTTGTCCTTGCATTCTGCTGTCAAAACCAGGTGCCTGGTAAGCAAGTCTTGAACATTAAGGCAGCTTACAATTCATGGACATCTACTTATAGAAGCAGCTCAGTCCTCAGAGGCAGGTAGAAAGTCCTCAAGGCTGATAAAATGTGTAGGCAGCAAGTGGCATGTCAACTCAAACAAGGCTAGCTCTGCCCGTTTCAGCTTGCCATTATAAAGGTGAATTGTCTGAGTCATGAAAGGGTGAGTGGTATTAACCTTAGGACCAGAAGGATGGCAGCTTCTGGAGAGAAACTGGTACATAAATCTCTGCAGGCCAGAAAGCAGAAAGATACTTAACAATGGTGTAATTGAAGGATTTTTTTCATTCCTTCCTAAACTTAGATAGTTTGGCTAGTGTCAATGGGAATTATTTTACTCCCACTCTGGGGCAGAGCCAGCTTCCTTTGGGTGTGATTAAGGGACAATCAGTGACTGGCTGCCTGTGATAGAATCAGTCCCACTTCTCTGCATTCTGAAATTCCCAACACCAGACTCATCTTGGAAATCAAGGGAGCAGTAGCCCCAGAAGCAGCTGTTAAAATACACAATGCTGGGGCTGGCCTGATGGCATAGTGGCTAAGTTTGCACGCTCCGCTTCAGCAGTCCAGGGTTCACAGGTTCAGATCCTGGGCACGGACCTACATACAGCTTGTCAAGCCATGCCGTGGCGATGTCCCATGTACAAAGTGCAGGAAGATTGGCACAGATGTTAGCTTAGGGCCAGTCTTCCTCACTGAAAAACAAAACAAAACAAAAAACACCCACCATACTAGTTGAGTGTTAGCACCCATTAGCACCACCATACAGATTGATTTATCAAATTAGCTATAACTCCTCTAAGAGTAAGGACTTTCAAATATTAAAAAAGTCAAATCAACAAGGAGCTTTAGAAAACACTTGGTTTGGGTCTCATCTTGTGTTTGAGGAACTTGAGGCCCAGAGAGATTAAGTGGCTTATCCAAGGTAACCAGCAAATTAGTGGCAGAGCTGGAGCTGGAACCCAGGTTTCATGGAGTGCTTGTTTCTAGAATCATCTAGTCTAAACCCCTTGTTTTGCAGATGAGGGTACCAAAGTCCACACATGAGAGGCAACTGGCTAAGCAAGGACACAAACAAAATTCCCCATATTCCTAGTTCAATGGTCTGTCCTTTATATCAGATTCTCTCTTTCTTCACATTCCCACAGCTGAGGGGAGACGATGAAGTGAAAGGTGACTGACTAATTTGCTTTTTGGCACACATTCTGTTGATCCATCAGCAAACATTGAGAGCTTATCATGTACAAAGTACTTCAGCCACTTTGGGTAATATACAATGAGTAAGGAAGGGACAAGAGAAGGTGAGCTACCCTAAAAGTAGGGCAGGCAGGGAGTGATTGGGACACAAGGATGACTCCCTCCAAAGAAGCCCAAAAACAGATCATAAAATGTCCCAGGGCATGGCTCTTTCTGCCCCGCTGTCTTTCTCTCCTTACCCAGTGACCTCCCCATTCCCTTCCCGAGAGAGAATAAGCCCTGATTAGCTGCCCTAGCCTTGGCCCTCTTCTCTGGAGGGCCTTGAAGGGTAGCTGACAGGGCTGGCATGCAGGGCTGTGAGTAAGACTTGTGTTCCCTTTGGCCTTTCTCTTCTCAGCCAGGGAAGGCTCAGGGTTTTTCCTGAGCATCGCCTGTGTCCCAGGCTCATGTATAAGATAAGGCATTATCCAACTAGTTCTTCCAGCAAACTCCACCAGTAGATATTATCATCTCCAATGTACAGGTAAGGAAATTTGAAGTCAGAAAGGTAAGTTTCTTGCCTGGAATCACCCAGTTGGTAAATGGCAGAGCCAGACTTACATTCAGACCTATCTGGTTGCAAAGCCGAGCTCTACCCATTTGACCTCAGGGCCTCTCCATGTCACCAGCTAATCTCATAGGATGCAGAGCTCCTCGTGGTCAACCTGTTGGCTTTCTTGTTTTTTTTTACTTGCCTTCTCTGAGGACTCCTTCCATAATCTGAATTATGCAAAGAACACTTTTTCTCTCCTAGTCCCCTTTTCCCCAATAGGAGCCTAGCCACCTGCGGAATTGGCAACTCACCACCCCTAGATAGGGTGAAGGTTGTGGATGAGATGAAGGCTAACTTCCTGAGGTGGAGGGATGGGGCTGGAAGGTGGTGTTTGGGAGACAGCTTGCTCCACTGACCTTTGGCTCTCGTTGCAGGTCTGGAGTGCAGCTTTGACTTCCCCTGTGAGCTAGAGTATTCCCCTCCATTGCACGACCTCGGGAATCAGAGCTGGTCCTGGCGCCGCGTCCCCTCCGAGGAGGCCTCCCAGATGGACCTGTTGGATGGACCCGAGGCAGAGCATTCCAAAGAGATGCCCAGAGGTAAGGGTAGAGGCCACTGTGAAGTGTTCTGGATCGGTCGGGACAGGGCTGGGACATCTATTTCTGTTTGATATTTTGAGGCTTGCCCACCTCTGCTCTATCCTTTTTCCCTTAAAACCTGTTTTTAATATCTATGCTTCTGCATGTCTTCTTGGGCTGCACAAGGAAAGGAGAATGCAAGTCCAGTTTCAAAATCAATCCAACCCTTTACTTTCTTACTAAGCAAATAGGATTTATAATTCTCTTTCATGCAGATTTCCCAATGTAAGATGCAGGAGAAAGTGCTAATCTGTTTGTTCATTTGAATAGGGTTGCCATATAAAATACAGGACATCCAGTTAAATTTGAGGTTCAGGTAAACAACAAATGATTTTTTAGTATAAGTATGTCTCATGCAATAGTTGGGAGATACTTATACTTAAAAATTATTCCAATTATACAGAAATATTCGAATATAATTGAGTGTCCTGCATTTTTATTTGCTAAATCCAGCAACCCTAATTTGGAAGATATTGTATAACTGGGTTAAATGTTAGTTTCAAAGCCATTAATGAATATTCAGGCTGAATATTAGCTTTGCAAGGTGCTTCTGGAAGTCCTGAGCTGTTTATGAACATCTTCTGAATGATCAGGGACTGGAAAAGGTAGGTTCTGGATAAGTGGTGGGTTATTTTAAGTATTTGCTGAGTTTTTAAGAGAGAGATGTGGAGGCACTAAGCCCTAGTCCTGCCTTCAGGTCCCTCTGAGGTAAATCTTAAAGCTCCGAATTCCTTGGACCCAGAAAACTCTACTGAGCCAGAACTGGCAGCCTATGGTTCTGGCTTTTAGGAAGAAATAACAACTGACATGGTAATAGACTTACTGGACATTCAAAGTAGTACTTTCACTTTGCAAAGCCCTTCCACCTGCACTGTCTCATTGGATTCCAGTTTTGTGAAGGAGGCAGGGCAGATGAAAAAGCCAGGGCTCAGGGAGGGGAAGTGACTTGGTGAAGATCACACAGCTTGTACATGTGGGTCCAGGTCTAGATGTCTGCTGTGATGCATCATAGACAAGGACACCATCTACCACATCGTGTTTCTGTCTTTGTAACATTGGCTATGGTGAAAGCCTTCCCTGGACCCAGTTCTTGGGGAAAATTATCTCAGGCTCATGCTGCTGAGAATCTAACAGGGATGGGGCTCAGGTAAGCTCATGGGGAAGGTTGGAGGTGGCACAAAAATAATTAATGCTCTCAGGCTTCTACACCAGCCTCGAACCTTGAACTGTGAGACACATTTCCTTTCTACACACTCTCCCAGGCTGACCTTTTCTGTTTTTATGACTCTCTTGCAATTGCTTGGTCTTGATTTATATTTTAAGTTGCTTTCACCTGGTTACTGATGTGTTTTGTGGTGTGTGTGTGTGTGTGTGTGTGTGTGTGTGTGTAGGTAAGTGGCTCAACCCGAGAGTGCCTCTGAATCTTCTGAAGAACTTGTGAAAAAATACTGCCTGGGCCCCACAGCCTGAGATTCTGATTTAATAAATGTGAGATGGAGCCTAGAAATCTGTATATTTTTAAATGTGCGAAAAAGTAGATAGAACATATATACATATGGGTTAAAGATTACAATAAAATCGACGCAGTGTTCTCACCACCAAGTGTAAGAATTTGACTATTGTCAGTCCCTCTTCTGTCTTCCACCTAGATCAAAATCTCTCCCTCCCTTGAGATAGCCCACTAGCCTGCATTTTCTGTTAATCATTCATTTGCTTTTCTTTATGGGCTTACCACTTATGTATTGAGCCCCAAACAACATATTGATTAGGTTTGCAACCTGTTATATAAATGGAATAATACTGGCATTTTGTGATTTGCCCATTTTGATGCATGTAGCTGTGGTTCATTTGGTTTTTAATCCCTTGCATTAAAATACCACAATTTATCTCTTCTACTGTCATTAGACATTTGGGTTGTTTCCAGGTTTTTATTATTACCAACACCACCACTGTAAGCATTTCTGTACATGTCTCTTGGTGCGTGTGCATGTCCAAGAGTTTCCCTAGAGCATAGAAGTAGGAGGGAATTGCTGGGTCTCGGGGTGCAGCTTCCATTTCAATAGGTAATACCAGTCTATTTTCCAAAGTGGTGACACTGAGGTATACTCCCACTAGTGATGTATTAGTATTCCTCCCCAGGACTGTACATCCTCGCCAGCACCTAGAATTGTCAGGCTTTGTCATTTTTGTCCATCTGGTGCATAAAATACACTATCTCATTGCAGCTTCAGTTTCCATGGGACCTTATGTTATTGTATGTTTTTATAAGTTTCTCAGGTGAATCTGAGGCATAGCTAGATTTGTTATACTATTAATGTGGATGCCCTTTCAGACTTACGCCCATTCAACTACCCCTAAGGATATCTCTGGATCCGAATTTCTAACTTCTAGAAACAGTCCTGGCAGTACATGCATTTTTAGTCATTGTAGATTTTTTTAATTTCATAACTATTGAATTGTGGTCACAGTTCAGTGAGATCAGGAGAGAGGGACAAGTGGCAATTGTCCACAGACTTTGTGGAGTCAGACTTTATAACTTTGAAAGTCAGTGCTTTTTAAATTTTTAAACAATTTTTTAAACAGTGCCCATAGATTGTGCATTGCCACTCTCTGACCTGTTTCTCCTCCTCCACCCTCTATCTTGTGATCTCTGGTGTCTGCATGTTACACTGAGAGCTGTGAGAAGAAAAATGGAAGAAGGAGAGGAGGGGAGGAAGAAATAAATGCTCACATCTCAATGTTCCTGAATGTGGAAATATATCGAGGCCTTTGTGTTTTTAAAAAGCTGGGTCCCCAGGGTCAGGACATGCACTGAATGTGAACCTTTTTCCATTAGATGAATCAGTCAGGATTGGAATACCCATTTTTTAGTAAGTGTTGTCAACTTCCATCTCTCTGAGAAACCATTGCTCTTCGCAACGTGGTGGTGTGTCACATCACTAAGAGCGGTGATGTGAACAACCACGGCAGAAGCCCCTGCGGATACACCAGTCCACTTCATCAAGTTCTTTAGTGAACTTGAACTTTAGTGGGGGAATCTCACTACTGTCAGAAGCTTGTGTTCATTTTTCCTGGGGTCTGATAGAGGGATCTATACTCTCACTGGCTTGATCAGTCTTAGAAACAAGGGACCAGCCTCCCAGCCTTTGTAGAGACACTTCTGGAATGTCACTGACAAGTGTTCAGAACTTCCAGTAATGGGCCAGTCATTGCTTTTTGAGTCAACTGATCACATCACTACCTGTTCCCTGAAGTAGAGTTGCTCCTCATGAAGCAGGCTGATGTATCTTAATGTCCCTTGACCTTCAGGGAAAGAGGTAAAGGTGAAGTGAGAGAAAATGATGTGCCCAATTTACGCAATAGCAAAGCAAGGACCTACATCCCAGTCCTAATGCTCAACTCTTTAGAATCTCACTTTCTCTGTCATTTTTGCAGAAAGATGCTGATGGTGGAGCTAGAAGGAGTGATGGGTGATCTTTAGGCTAGTGTAGTCACTAGAGGTTTTTTTTTTTTTAACTCAACATTTATTAGTTGGATGGTATTTAGACTCTACTGCAATATTTCTTGCCAGGGGATATAGAAGGGCCAGAAAAAGGCAGTGAGATAATACCAATCATAGATAATGAACTGTAAGAGTATAAATTGTGAATGATTTTAATTTATGGCCTCTGTAGCTGAGAATAATAAGGGAGATACAATTCAGAGCAGCAAGATAATAAAAAGTGATGATCTTGATGGAACACAATATTACAAATTAATAAAATCTTGAGGAATAATCAAGTTGAGGCATTCTGACTTTTTAAGAAGTGCCAGGGACATGTTTGATGTATACTACTTCCGGTGTTTTGGAATGTAGTTAAGGGAACATATTTTTCTTCTCCAGCAAGACAAGATTTTGATCTCTAGCATGAACCCTAGCTTGGAAATGGAAAACGGATCGGCAGCCCCTCCCCAACTCCTCGCTCATATGCACGTAGAGGAAGAATGGGAGTAGACTCAGCTGGGAGGGCTGACATTCTTCCTGTATCAACTCAAGTCTCTTCCAGGGCACTGATTTTCAAGTTCTTGCTTTTTTTATTTTGTTTCTGGTGGAGGTCCTAGATGGAACTCTGCTACTGAGATTATTCTGTTTATCAAGATGACTTAGTTTTCAAAAGGTTGAGAAACACTGTCTGGAGTTCTGGAATGGCTAACAATGTCACCACAGATGACTGGGTTACTGCAATGCCAGAATAGAGTCATTCAGACTTTTAGTCCACTCCTGTTGTACCTTTGTGTCTTAGTTTCTTGTAGTTGCTGTAACAAATTAACACAAACTGGGTCACTTAAAATAACAGAAATGTATTCTCTCACAGTTCTGGAAGCCAGCAGTCCAAAATCAAGTGAAGGGTTGGTACCCTCTGGAGGCTTTGCAGGAATATCCATTCCATGCCTCTTTCCTGGCTTCTGGTGATTGCTGGTAATCTCTGGTGTTCCTTGGCTTATAAATGATCACTCCAATTTCTGCCTCCATCTTCACATGGCATTCTTTTCTGGGACTCTATATCTCAAATTTGTCTCTTATAGGGACACATGTCACTGTATTTAGGTCCCACCTTAAATGTAGCCTGATTTCATCTCAAGATGCTTGATTATATCTGCAAAAACCTTGTTTCCAAATAAGATCACCTTCACAGGTGCCAGAGATTAGGACTTGGGTGTATCTTTTGGTGACCATTATTCAATTCACTACACATGATTTTTCTCTACTTACATGAGGGTTGGCATATGGATCCTGTGTGTCTCTCCCTGCATCTGTGGGCTGTGGATTCTTAGACTCTTCAAGAAGTTAGATTAGGCAGGTTCAGAGGAGTCGAGATTAATATCAGCATTTCTCATTATTCCTTCAATTCCTTCCCCTGCCCAAAGGGTCTGTAATATTCTGAAAAGAGTCCTTGAACACTTCTCAAGCAGACTCCATCCCAGGGGTAGCTGGAACCTGGGCTACCTTTTGAGCTGCAGATGCAGGCTTGACAGGAAATTTCTCTCAGGATACAGCTCCCTTTGCACTTGCAGTCACTGGAGGCTGCAGCTGGCTGACTGAGTTGGCTCTAAGTCTCATGCTCTGACCCTTGACCCTTTGTGGTGTTGATAGACAACTGGTGTGATGAAAGTCTACCCAGTACTTCTTCCTTCATCCAGAAACTTATCATTAGCTGCCCATTTCTGCCCTAAGGCTTTATTGGCTCATTGACTGGGACCCCATAAATTCACCTCTTCAGTCATTGACACACCTACATGTGAGTGGGTTCACAGATCTTTCTGGAGAGCAAGTTCCATAGATGAGTAAGGGAGGAGATGGCATGAGGATAGGCTGTCAGTGAGATGGCAGTGACGAGTCACTGAGAGCATGATCTCGGGCTTTGCCCTGGAAACACCCTTCTTGTCACCGCCCCGCACTGTTGTAGAGGTGCACTGTGCTAGTGTTGGCTTACAGTCAGGTGGTTAGAGCCCTCAGGGTTTAGTGGTCACCTTTAAGATATCCCGGTTAATGAGAGAGTCAATAATTGCTCACCTCATGTTGTCTGTATAAGCAGCCTTTAGCAAAGACCTCTGGTTTTGGAAGGATGTGGAAGCTGGAAGAGCAGTCAGGAGAGACAGGCAAACTGGAATAGAAGAAAAATGTAATTGGAGTGACAGATTTATATACACACCCACATAGACACACACACATACGTACATACACACATACATATTCTGGGACAGAACAATGTTCCTTTCTTTTCACTTATTTCAAGTGGGATGACCCAAACTGGGACTATCCATGCCAAGTGTTCATGGGTTCCGGCCTCCAGAAGCTCCCTTCCTCTGTTCGCTTTGTCTACTAGGAAGTTTCTGTTTTAAGGCAGTGGTCTCTAAATTTTATTTTATTGTGTGCCCCATCAGTAAAATATTTCTGAGCATACACCCCTACTATGTATATAGTCATCAATTATATGCATATATTTGTTCCTAACTGTGGAATATTGTTAGTAAAACTTAAGTTCTTTCTTAATTCTTTAGATAAAAATAAATGTTGTCATTGACAGACTTTGGAGACAACAGCAGGACATCTGTCCTCTATGGGATTCGACTTCCAGGTTCGCTAAGACATCTCATTCTGGCCCCAGGGTCACTGATGTCTCTTCCTTTTCCAGTCCTTTAAAAAGCCTCCTGGTCAGGTTTCTTCCTATGCACTCACTTCCCATCAGCTGGGCTGTGCTAGCCGGGCACTTCTTCACCAGGAAGGCCTTGCAGACAGATCTGGCCCTTGTAGGATCTCTGACTCTTAAGTTTCAAAGACCATTTAGTCTGTTTTCTCAGAATCTACATGGTTTGAGAGGAAAGAAATCACTTCTGGGCTGCGTGCTACTAACAATACTGACTCACCTTCAAAAATCAAAGATACCTTTCTCATAGAAATTCTTGTTTCCATTTCAACTGATAGACCTAAGGTACTGGGTTGCAACCAAGTATTTCCTACTGGCTTTTCTAAAAAAATTTCTTGTTGGTGTTGTTTATGGTGGTGAAAAATTAGAAATAATTTAAATGCTCAAACAATAAGGAATTAGTTAAATAAAATGTAGTACACCTGAAATATTATGGAGCCATTACATTTATGGTATGTAAAAATATTTAATAATTTGAGAAAGTATTCAAGGCTTATTATTAGATTTAAAAAATAGATTAAACCATGTGTGTTATATAACTTCTTTTGCAAAAGAGAAAACCATATATATACATTAGGAAAAAAGCCTATGAGAAAATATACCAACATAGTGGCAGAAGTTATTTCTAGATGACTGAATTATCAGTGATTTTTATTTTCTCCTAGTGCTTTTGGTATTTTCCAAATTTGAGTCCATGAACATGCATTACTTTTACAATAAGATAAAACACATTATTTTTTAATGCAAGGGGATCAAAAATTCTCATTTGAGGCTATATTCTATTAAATTATTTCAGACTTCTTTTGCAGAAAAAAACATTTAACTCTTTTCTGCCATAACAACAACCAAAAAAGCCAGAATTATTGACTGGAGTGAGATAGAAAAGTAGACAGACAAGCAAATTGCTTTCCCACCTGCTTGGGTAGGGTACAGGGCACCAGCAATTCACATCGGCTCACAAATCCAGAGTGCCCCCACCCAACCCTCTTTCTTCTTGTCTTATTCTTGAAGGGTGGGAAAGGGAGATTGTAGGAACCAAATGTGCGGCAGCTCAGGAATGTACCCAGGGACCAAGGGGAGCGCATAAGCAGTAGTGACACAAACATGTCCTAGTTTGATTCAGTCTTTGCCCCTTCAGACATATCAGAAGGGTTCCAGGTGGTCATGCCTTTCATTTGAGCATAACTTCTCATCATAAGATCACTGGGGGGATTTGTAGCCTCTTATCCCTGCTTCTCTTCTGGAACTCACCATGAGAGGCCACGTTAGTTCTTTGGTTTTGTTTGCAGAAGTGTGTCCTTCATCTCCCAAGCAATGAGGTAACCAGGTCTTAGATCTTGACACTTGAGTAATCCCTTCAATAAGAAGTGACTTGTGATTCATTTATCCTAATGAGATTCTGGTACCAACCTGGCAGCTGGAACTTGAGCTCCAGAGAGTGACTCAATGAGCTGGCATGCTTGCCTAAGGAATGGGTTGTCTGGTGAAGTATTTCCCACCTCCCCATCATGATGGGCCTCTCCCAGGGTATTGCCTCCTCTGCCTTTGAAGGAAAGTCTTCAGTGGGAGGGTATGCATTATGGTCGTTTGGTGAGCATTACACCCTTCCTAAGTAGAACCTAACAACCTTGCCCGTAGGGCGATGGGGAGGTAGGCATGTGGAAAAAGGAAAGCAGGATAAGTGTTGGAGGGAGAAGGGACCTGAGTTCTCATTCCAGCTCTCCATAAGTGACATCACTTACCTCTTTGGTCCTTGGGTTCCTCATCTGTAAGACAAAAGTCTTAGACTAGATTGTCACTAAGCCTATTTCTTGCTCTGATATAAGATTGGGGTTAGACATATCCATTGCAAAGGATGGCAATGTACCAGGCACAAAATCTGTTAGCTATAGAAATTCCTACCAGCTTTGAGAGAGATACCCATCCTTGGCCATGGCTTCTGTAAGTCTCACAGCCCCATGGCTCAGGTCACTCTTTGGACCACAGTGTCAAGATGTGAGCATTGCCTCTAGAAACCTGGGTGCCTGGACAGAAGAAAGAGGAGCTCCTGTGCCAATTAGCCCTTTAGTATAGAGGAATTTCTCAGGTTAGCTCCTTGAGGCTAGAGAGCCTGAGGAGAGTTAGCAGCATAGTGCTGTGGGCTAGTGTGGCACATAAAACGAGGCGGCCCAAAGAAGTCCCAATCTCAGGAACCTGTGACTGTCTTGCCTTACATGGGAAAAGGAGCTTTGCAGTTGCGATTATCCTGGATTGTCCGGGTGGGCCCAATGGAATCACAGGGGTCCAAATAAGTGAAATAGGGAAGCAGCAGAGCCAGAGTCAGAGAAGATGTAACAGTGGAAGCAGAGGTCAGAGAGAGAGAGAGATTTCAAAATCATTTAATTATGTGCTAGTTTGTATCAATTTTTATTTATTCTTTGAATCATATATCCCTTCATTAAGCCATCAATTGGTAAGCCCCTAGTGAATGCAGGACCCCGCAGGTTAAAATCTCAGTCAAAGGATCTAAAATCAAAGCGAGACAGTTCCATGTAAAGTGGTAGCACAGCAGCTGCTTGTGTTGAAGCTGGAGGAATAGACCGTGAGAGAAGGTATGCAGGCAGCTTCTGGAGTCTGGAAAAGGCAAGAAAATGGACGCTTCCTAAAATTTCACCCAGACGGAACACAGCCCCGTCAATCCATTTTAGACGTCTGACCTCCAGAACTGTAAGATAATAAATTTGTATTGTCTTAAGTCACTGAGTTTCTGGTAATTTGTTACAGCAGGAATCAGAAAGTAATACAGCTAGTCTTGACCAAGTTTGGAGGGAAAGTGGTATGCTCTCAGGGCACCATTCTCAAAAGGGCAGGGCTCAGAGGACTGACTGGGCCTTAGAGACACGCTTCTTTGTAGTTATTGTAGAAGGTGCTCAATGAGTCATTGCTGGGAGCGTAGTCTATTAACTGTCCCTTCCACTGGAAACAGAACAGACATCTCTGGACTAGAAATGGAACAGAAATAGCAATAGCAGGAGCTGAGGCTGGAAGCATGCAGCTCTTGTAGGTAAGAAGGACTGAAGGCACCCCCAGCAGGAGCCTGAAATGGAGCTTGGGTGAGCCTACCTTGCCCGAGGAAGGAACCCGTGATGCTGCCCAGGACAGTTTCTGCAAAGCTCCAGTATGAGCTGGCTGAAGGCAGCGAAACCACACACAGCGGGCCTGCAGCCAGCTGCCATCAGCTCAGAGACTGGCCTTGGGCTCTGTCCCAAATAAAACTAGCAAGAGCTATAGTCTGCAAAGTGCTTTTCCATCCGTGATCACATTTGTTTCTCACAACACAGAAAGATAGGTATTACTAGTGTCCCTGACATATAGATTGTTAACTGAGGCTAAATAGTAAGCTCCAAAGACTTACTGAGTTTTTCCTCATTCATTGTGGTGTCCCAAGAGCCCAAGGCCCAGTATAAAATAGAAATTCATCAAATATTTCTTGACCCATAGTTGGAAGCTTACAGAGATGAAAAAGGTTTGCTCAAGTCTGCAAAGCCAGTATGTGACAGAGCCAGACCTTGAATTCTGGTTTTTAAACACTGAATCTCATGTTCCTTCCATTATATAAAACTCTTCCTAAAACAATGTTTCCCATGCCTACTGCTATGTAAGACTTACCCTCATTAAATGTCTGGCAGTGCATTCAGAGTTCAGGGTATTGTCCACATACCCATGATGCTGGGGAGACTCACTCTGTCCTATGACATAACCAAATTATATTTCCTGTGGTATCTGGTAAGGGCAGTGTCTTCAGAAGGTCTTGGAAAGCTCACTCTCACCTATGTCTTCTTTGCAGACGGCTAGGGCAAGAAGTGCTGCGTAAGGCAGCCACAGCATGAAGCTTGCCATCCAGGCTACACAGTGATGCAATCAGTGTGAGAAGGTGGAATCAGATTACTGCAACCAGCCCTGCCCTTTTAGAAATGGAAGGGGCATTGTGCTGAGAATCAGGAGTGGTGGGTTTGCATTGGCAGACATGTGACCTCAGGTCTCAGTTTTTCAATTGGTAAATTGAGTGGGCAGGACTAGATAATTTCTTAGAGTATGTGAGGCTGTCTTTCTGATTTCCTACTTCCTCCTATTAAGAACCTTTTATTAGTGTTATCTGGAGCTTTTAGCCTCACTGATTTCTAAGTATCAAATGGTTCAGATAAGATACATCTTAAAGAAATATGGGCTCTGTTTAAGAAAAGCCATAAACTGCTCTGAATTTATGCTTGAAGAGAATTGAAGGAAAGCCAGGACCTTGAAAAGAGGAATAAAATAGAATTCTCTTGAATGGGGATACCTGTAGTGTAATTCTACTTAAGAGTGGAAACATAATCTTTACTCATTCAAGATGGAGAAAGACTGGTTCAGTGTAAGTTGAAGAGAGATCTGTGGGTCATTCTACTTCTGTGGCTCTCTCTCCTGACTTGTTATAAAAATCAATGGCAATAATGCACAAGAGACCACTCTGTAAACAGGAAAATGGCATAGTAGAGTATCGCGTAGCCTAGCCTGACAGCAGTCATCCCAGCCACAGCAGCCTGAAGCAAGGGGTTCTGCTCTGTCTTGATTTAAGAATCTTGATCATAAAAGGGAATAGGTGTATTTGGCCCAGGTATCCGTGTATAACATATCTAGGAGTGTTTTTAAACTTAAGACTTTTTGGACATGACAAAAGAATTTGCCACGAATGACTGAGCCCACCTGTGATGGTAATCATGCACATTTACGAATGGAATTGTGGTAGGCACTGAAGAATACACAAGGGTTCAGATCTCAGTGTCTAGTTCTCTCCACTCAAGTATTGGTAAGAACCTTTAACCTGGGTGGCTATGGTGTTAGGTTATTCTTATCTAAAGCATTATGATCTATTTTGATTCTTTCCACTTCTTGCTTTGGGATTCCTAGTACTGATTGCTAGTCTGACTTGATCGAAACGTGTTTGTTGGGTATCAGGTCTTTCTTAGTTGATTTTTATGGAAGCTGTTATTATGCTGTATGTAGGATTTACTTGTTATTGAAACTGGTTACATGCATGGTGTGGCAGTTTCCTGTGTCTCTAGAGTACCCTGAACTGCACTTGTGTTCTCTTTAGCAACTGTCTTCTCTCTGATGTGATCAGCATTCTTTGCACCTGAAAGCAGTAGAGGAGATATTTGAAATATTTTGTTGCAAATAAGAGATTATTGCAAGGTACTTAAAGTGAGAATGATCTTATCATTGCAAAGCAGATAGACATTAAATTCACTTCTGCAACAACAGCATAGGATGCTCCTATTTAATACGGTCATCTGTGACATTGCTTGGGTTACACAAATATAAAGTATTATTAAGGTATCACTCCTTAGATTATATACTACCCCTCTCCTAAGAATTCTTTTTCTCCATTTATTAATATGATGTTTTTATATTCAGAAGATATCCTTTTCATAGTGGTGTATACTCAGGGAGCTGAGTGTGGGAGAGCTCAGAGCAGTTGCTGCTATCCCTCCCATGTCCAAGCTCTAAACTCAGATTATATCCTATTTGGAGCCTTTAACTATAAGTTATATCAAGAGCACTGAGAATATCTTAAAAAAAAAAGAGAGAGAAATCAAAATAATGCTTTCAAGATGAGGATTTGGGAGAAGGTAAGAGTCTCAATTCTTTTGGCTTGGAAACCCTTCAGAGATCACTCACAATTTTCCAGCCATCACACCAGTGCCTCGTTCCTTTCTCCTATTTTTTTGGCTCTTACTTTTCCCTCTCTCTCCTCTTCCTGTGTCCTCTGTTCCTCTTCCCTCCTCAACCTCTCTTTCTGCTCAAAAGCTAAATGCATCCTTCCCATCTACAACTCTGAAAGCAGAACAGGCAAGATCAGCAGGGTTGGCTAGCACACAGACTGGAAGTGGGCTTCCCCTAACAATAAGACCAATTCAGACCTGTTGGCCTTTTGTGTCACACATGTATAAGGATAAATTTGAGGAACAAGAGAGTTAGGTGAATTCTAGAAGTCCTCTGCTCCATGAAGAAATAATTAAAATAAAAACCTCATGTAATAGAAAAATAGCTGGGTCAATTGGCTTCTTTATCTCTGGGATCAAAGGCAAGATGGAAAATCAGTGTCCTTCAAAAGAGAACCAAGTGCCTAGATGGAGTGAAAGAAGGATCCTGATGGAATCCTATGTCTTTCAGAGGGATTTAGAAATTGAGTTTCTGCAGGAAAACTAATTAACAGTACTCTTCCCAACACCCCACCATCAGCAGCAGCCCACAACTTTTTTTAAAATTCATGCTTCCATAAATCCATGAGTAAGTCATTGAGCCCATTTACCCTGGAAAAGGGGGAAAAACTAAAGTGAAAATAGAGGAGAAACAACCAAAGACCATCTTTTGTGTGAGCATGTTGGGCCAACTCTAGATAAAGGACTTAGCCTGCACTAAGGAGGGCCAGGAATGAGGGAAGAAAAGGCAACAGGAGCCAATGTTAAGGGACCAGCTAGGCTATATGGCACCTCTGTGTGAATTAGAAAAAACTTGCCTCCTCCAGGTGAGGAATTAGGAAAAGATGCCTCTTCTGGTTGGATGCAGCCAGTGCTACAACTCGTAGCTTGACAAGCAGAGCATGAGCTGAATCTCAGCCCCACTTGATCCCTCACTCAACACATTTGTGCAGGTTACAAATCACCCAACTGTGTACAATGACCCCATCAGTGTTTTTATCAAGGGCTTACTTTATGCTAAGCACTTATCATACATTGCCTTATATGATTCTTATGATAACCCCATAAAATAGTTTCAGAAACGTGAATATCCATGTTTCAGACTAATAAAGTGAGATTCAAACAAGTAAGGTGAGGCAGGACTTCCAGCTATGGCCAAGTGAAGAATTGGCAAATTCTCTCCCTAAAAAGCAGCCGAAAAGGTGGAAAAAGTTGACAAAAACAACCATTTTTAAGTATCTGAAAATTGACCAAATAAGTATAACAATTTGAGAAGCATTTGTACTTAAGAAACTGCGGAAGTTCTATCTTCCCTACAATGTGTGGTTGCAGATGAGACCCTGGTAAGAATCATGGGATTCTGTGGCATTCTCATGTGGTGCTTCTCCTGTCTGCCTTACTCAGCCTGAACAGAGGTCCTGACAAAGTAGGGTACACCATGAAGATCAACAGCTTCTATACTGCAATCCAAGGGGGCTCCCTTGATTTGGAGGATGGGATAGAATACATGTCCAGCAGTGTTGTAGGTGAAAGTGATAATCTATGATTCAACTGGCCTGAAGCTCAGTCATGGTTGGGGCAGGCATATTCATGGTGGAGACTGTGTATATTCCCAATGGAGGTGGGAAACAATCCCAGCTAGCCACAACTTTCTAGCCAACCCTAAGACTGCATGTAGATACAGAGTAGACATGAAATAAATCAACATCCTAAGCATTGAACGCACTCTCTTATGCACACACAGATCTATTGGCAAAAGACACAAGTCGTACTGGTTTAAGGTGTTTGAGCACATCCTTTGTCAAAATATTTGCAGACCTCTAAGCTACACACAGATGACCCATAGAAAGCCAGGATTAAAAATAAAAACAAGAACATTTTAAAAAACAAACTGAACAGAGACATCAGCAGCCACACACTACAGGGAAGACAGATTTTGCAGATATAGATTGGCTAAGTTATTAAACAAAGAAACAAACTAACAGTAAATATTAACGTAAATCCTTCAGGCTGAAATGAAATCATACCAGTAAATAACTTGAATCCACAGGAAGCAATGGAGAACACCAGAAATAGTAAATAAGCAGATTAATATAAAAGACTCAATAAAAATGTTTTTTCTTATTTATTTTCTTAACATCTTTGAAAGACAAAAGATTACATAAATGCACAAAGCTATATTGTTGGGTTGACATATATATAAACATAATATATATGACTATATAGAGCACAAAGGTTAGGAAATGAAATGGAGCTTTATTGGAGCAAAGTTTCTATATTTTACTGGATTTAGGTTGGTATTAATCTGAAGTAGACAGTGATAAGTTCAGATGCATGTAGCATAGAGCAACCAGTAAAAGAAAAACTTAAAAAATGTTTAAAAAAAATCAACAGAAGTTTTTAAATGGTACACTGAAAAATACTTGGCACTCAAGAGAGAACAGGGGAACGAAAACACATGAGACCTATAAAAAACAAATAGCAAAAAGAAAAATGTAAACCCAACCAAATTGCTGGTTACATTAAATGTAAATAGTCCAAACATTCAATCAAAAGGCAGAGATTGTCAGACTAGACATAAAAGCAAGATCCAACTATGTGCTTTCTACAAGAGGTACACCATAGATTCAAAGACACAAATAGGTTGAAAGTAAGAGGATAGAAAATGAGATACCATGAATTTGTAACAATAAGAGAACGGGAGTAGACAAATAGACTTTGTTAATATTAGTATCAAACAAATAGACTTTAGGACAAGAAACATTACTAAGGAAAAGATGGACATTTTTTAATGATAAAAGAGTCAATTCACCAGGAAGATATAACAATTATAAATATATATGTATCTAACAACGGAGCCTCCAAACACATGAAGCAAAACTGTCGCAACTGAAGGAGAAACAGATAGTTTAACAATTATAGTTGGAGATTTTAATAACCCACTCCCAGTGATGAAAAGAGCAGCTTAACTGAAACGGAGAAGACTTGGACAATACTATCCACCAACTCAATCTAACTGACAAATATAGGAGACTCAACCCAAGGACTACAGAATACACATTCCTTTCAAGGGCACAGAGAACTTTCTTCAGGATAAACTGTATGCTAGGCCAAAAAATAAGTTTCAATATTGAATCCATACAAAATATGTTCTCCAACCACAATGGAATAAATTAGAAGTTCACAACAGAAAGAAATCTGAGAAACCCACAAATATTAGGAAATTAAGCAAATAATTCGTTCTTGAAGAAATCACAAGCAAAATTAGAAAATGGTTTGGCTAAATAAAATTAAAATAAAACATATCAAAATTTATGGGATAAAACTAAAACCAAAAATGCTTAGAGAGAAATGTATCGCTTTAATGCCTACATTAGCAAAGAAGAAAAGTCTCCAATCCATAACCTAAGTTTCTGTTTCAAGAAACTGAAAAAAAAAAAATTCAATGAAAACCTAAAGATTAGAGGAGAAATCAATGAAATAGAAAACAGAAAACAATAGTGAGAATCAATGAAACCAAAAGTTGGTTGTTGGAAAAGACCAACAAATTTTTTTTTTTAAAGATTTTATTCTTTTCCTTTTTCTCCTCAAAGCCCCCTGGTACACAGTTGTATATTCTTCAGTGTGGGTCCTTCTAGTTGTGGCATGTGGGATGCTGCCTCAGCGTGGTTTGATGAGCAGTGCCACGTCCGTGCCCAGGATTCGAACCAACGAAACACTGGGCCGCCTGCAGCGGAGCGCGTGAACTTAACCACTTAACAACTTAGCCACGGGGCCAGCCCCCAAAACCAACAAATTTTTAACTAGACTAACCAAGGGGAAAAAAGAGTGAGAAGACAAAACAAATTACCAAAATCAGACATGAAAAAGGGAACATCACTACTGGCCCTAAGGAAATTAAATGATTGTAGGGAAATATTATAAATATTTTTTTTGCCAATAAATTAGACAACTTAAATGAAATGGACAAATTATTAGAAAGATATCAATTATCAGAACTAATGCAAGAATAAATAGAAAAATTTGAACAGACCTATAACAAATAAATAACTTGAATTAGTAATTAAAAATCTACAAAGCGCAAACCCAGACATCTTCACTGATGAATTCTATCAAATATTTAAAGAAAAAATAATACTAATTCTTCATTTACTCTTTTAGAAAATAGAGGAATGAACACCCAACTCATTTTATGAGGCCACTCACTTTTCCCTGATACTAAAGCTAGAAAAAGACATCATCAGGAAAGAAAACCACTTGCCAATATCCTTCATGAACAGAGATACAAAAATCCTTAGCAAAATGTTAGCAAACAAAATCCAGCCACATATGAAAAGGATGATGCTGTGATCAACTGGAAGTTACCCAGGAATGCAGGGTTGGTTTAACATCCACAAAGGAATTAATGTAATACACCATATTAACAGGATAAATGATGTAAACCATATGATCATCTCAAAAGACACAGAAAAATCTTTTAATAAAATTCAACATCGATTCATGATAAAATCTCTCTGCAAACTAGGAATAGCAGGGAATTTCCTAAACCTGATAAACAACATCTATAAAAAAACTCATACCTAACAATATACTTGATGAAAGACTGAAAGCTTTCCTTCAAGACTGGGAACAAGGCAAGGATGTCTGCTTTCATCACTTCTGTGCAACATTGAACCTGAACCTAGCCAGTGCAATAAGGAAAAGACAGAGAGAAATATGAGGGAGGGAGGAAGGGAAGGAAGTAAGGAAAAAATTAAAGCCATAGAGATTAAAAAGGAAAAAGTAAAATTTTATTAGTAGATAACATGATCCTTTATTTAGAAAATCCAAAAGAATTCACAAAAACCCAAAAACTAAAAGAACAAATAAGTCACTTTAGCAAAATCACAAGATACAAAATCAATATACAAAAGTCAGTTATATTTCTATGTTCTAACAACAGACAATTCCCACAAAGGGAATTAAGAAAACAGTTCAGATGACAAAATCATCAAAAAGAAGAAGATACTTAGGAATAAATTTAACAAAAGAAGAGTAAGCCTTGCACATTGGAAATTACAGAGCATTGCTGAAAAAAAATTAAGGATAATATAAGTAAAAAGAGACATTACATTTTCATGGATTGGAAAATTCAATAGTGTAAGATGGTATTTCTCACCAAATTGATCTGTAAATTCAATGCAATTCCTATCAAAATCCCAGCAGGCTTTTTTGTTGTTGTTGTTGTTGTAGCCTATTTTATATGAAAATGCAAAGGACCTGGAATAAATAAGACAATTTTTAAACAAGAAGAAAAAATGACAGAATTTGGAGGACTTATGCTACCTAATTTCAAAACTTACTTTAAAGCCAAAGTAATAAAGACGCTGTGATATTGGGACAAGGAGAGGCACATGTATCGATGGAACAGAATTGAAGAGTCCAGAAATAAATCCTTACATTCATGATCAATTGATTTTTGACAAAGATGCCTAGGCAATTCAGTGGGGGAAAGGTAGACTTTTCAACAAATTGTGCTGGAATCATTGGATATCCATATACAAAAAAATAAACTTAGACCCTTATCTCACATGATATACAAAATTAACTCAGAATGAAGCATAGTTGTGAGAGCTAAATATGAGAGCTAAAACCATACAGTTTCTAGAAAAAAACTTAGGAGTTTGTGACTTTGAAACTTTGTGACTTTGGATTGGGAAAATAGTTCTTAGATAGGACACTAAAATCACAATCAATAAAAGAAAAATTGATAAATTGTACCTTATCAAAATTCAAAACTTTTGTGCTTTAAAGACACCATTATGAAAATGAAATAAGCTACAGACTAGGATAAAATATTTGCAAATCATATATTATATAAAGGACTTGTATACAGAATATATAAATAACTCTTACAATTCAATAATAAGCCTAAAAGCACAATTAAAATTGAGAATCGTATCATCCACTTCAAAGGGATTTAGATCATCCACTTCAAAGGGAATTAAACAACATAATGCACTAAAGCTCTCTTTGGCACAATGTTTGGCATGTAATGAGTATTCAATAATGGCAGTGATAGTTATGACCAGAAAGGTTATCACCGTTTTACAAATAAACAAGTTGAGCTCCAAAGAAGGTAAAGAACTTGCCCAAGGACACTCAGCGTATAGGTAGCAGCATGAACCAGGCTCCAGCTTGCAGTGTCCAGGGAGGATTTAGAAAATTTCATAATGAATGTCACAATGGCTGAGTAGAAGGTGCTCCTTTGGACCATTCCATGATTTTAAGTGACCAAGAATAGGACCTCCTCCAGGGTCCCTATCCCATTAAGTTCTGCCGTCAGTGGAGATTGCTAGGGAGAGGAAGAGGGAGAAACAGCCTGCTTTAGTGGGCAACTCTCATGGTTTCACAGCTCTCACTCTCCCTCACTTAATTTTCATTGTTTTTCAACACTATTATAGTTCATTGTCAGTATTATTTCAAATAGAGAAAAATTGGAAACTACTTTAAATTCCCATTAACAGGGACCAGCCAAATTAACTAGGATTTATCCATAACAAATTTAATTACAAAATTAATACATATTGTGAAAAAATTTCAGACAGATATATGTATTGACATAGAAAGATATTGATATATAGTTAAATGAAAAGTGTTGTTTGTAAAACAGTATGCGTATTTTGGCCTCATTTTGGTTTGTATATGTGTATTTAGGTATAAAAATATCCTGGAAGCATATACATCAAACCATTATCACCAGTTATTTCTGGAGAGTAGAATTTTGGTTGGAGAGCCAAGGGGAGAAAACCCTTTTGTATTGTTAGAGTTTTTTTCACATATTTCGTTTATAATTAAAGACTAAAGAAATACAACTGTTTAATGTTTTTATTTAAAAATTCGTATTTACTTCCCATTAAAAAATAAAATAAAGTGACTTAACTTAAAGTCACACAGCTAGTAAATGGCACACTCAAGATTTGGACTCAGATCTGTGTCTTCTCCACCATACCATCCTCCTTTGGAAGGGACCTGGATGAAAAATTAGGAAGTGCTTCCTGAGCATGAGGTTGTGAATCATTGATTTAATTATCAAAAGAAGCCCAGACGCTTCTGTTAGGAGACATTGAATAATAGATACTGGTCTGAAATGATTTAGGAAAGTGATGAGAGCCTTGTGAAGAAATAAGGGCGTTGATCAAGTGACTTCTGGAAGCCCCTTTCTTATTCTTCTGTGATTCAACAGAATAAGGAAATACCATTCTGTTGATAGTATCAAATTAGATAGCAAACTTTCAAAGCATCAAGGGAAAAAGAGATCCTAGAAATAACCATCTAGTAATTCAATCCCTGTTAAAATAGTGGAACAAATATTAGGAGGAAAGAATACTATCTAGGATAATGGAATTATGAGCAATAAGCATTATGGGTTTTAAAAGAACAAATCATGCCAGACAAAGTTGATTGCTTTTTTGATTAGTAGACTAAGGGAATAGAGTAGATGTAATATATCTTGATTTTAGCAAAAGGTTTGATAGTGTCTCATGAAATTTTACTCAGGAAATTAATTGAAAATGGCCTAGAGATGAGCACTGTTGTGTGAACTTCAGCATGGTGGCAGGACAGCAGAAGAGAATGAGAAAGGGTGATGTATCATACTGAGGAGATGTGGGGTGGGGAGGTTCAGGTCAGAGGTCAGTTCTATTTAATTATTTCATTACTTCTCAGGAAGAAGAGGAGGCAGCTCTTACGTGAGTGAAATTTATCATAGATCTTATCTGTGTGCTTTAATGAAAAACTTCTTTGAAAGCTAGCAAGTCTACCTGGTTTTCAGTCCCAGGTGTAGCCTCGTTCTGGGTCCCAGGAGAAGTCTTATGGATGCAAATAATATCATGAGGTCCCATAATGAACTGCAACTCTAATTCAGAATACAATGGCCTTAGCCAAGAGCCTAACTTATCCTTGTCACCTTTCCCTTATCCTGCGCAGGTTCCCTCTCAACTCTTATTACCTGGGAGCCCTCCAACACCTCAGAGCCCAGCACTCAACCCTCTAATCAACTACTTATTACCTACTATGTGCCAGGCTCATGGTAGATACAAAGAATAAAGGGTGTCATAAATGTATAAGGCATAAAGGATAGATTATGGTTTAGAGTAGATGACAGACACATTAAACTGGTAGTGATCATTGCTGTAATCACATTTAAACAATATTCTATGGAAAAACAGGAGGCTGAGAGTAAAATTAGATGGGGGAAATGGAGAGTTTGGGAGAGCCTGAGGTTGCTGAGGCCAGCTTCAAAGAGGAGGTGATGTTTGACCAGGGGATTAAAAGAAAGGAAAAAATGTTGTATAGGATGGGGGAAGGAAAGTGCAATTCAGCCAGAGGATGGAGATAAGTTGCTCAACCTCTGTGAATGATCTGTAAAACTCTAACAGTAATCTATCAGCCCTGAGTGTTCTTGGGAGAATGAAGTAAAGAGTTATCTATATAAAACAGCACCATGCAGAACACAGAATAGAGGTTAAACAGTTGGAAGCCATTATTCTGCTGCTGTTGATGGGTCAAGGTGGGGTGGGGTTGTGGTGGGACATGAGGATGAAAAGACAGGTTTAGAGTCAACTGGTGAAGAAGGACCTTAAAATTCATATTAAGGAACCCAGACTTTAGAAGGCAGACAATGGGAAAACATTAATAGGCTTATAAACAGGGGGAGAACTTAGCCAGATCTGGTTTTGCCAACATCACTTTGATAGTGATGGATAAAAATATGGGGGAAGAGTGGCCCAAAAAAGGCCAAGAAGGGGCTACTTAAGTGACAGATGAAAACCCAAACCAGAGCAGTTGCGCTGGGAGTAGGAAAAAGGCTATGAATCTGAGGTCTGTCTTGATAGCCGAAGAAAAGAGAATCAATATTAACTTGATTGTATAGTTTTGGCAACTGGATATTTAGTAATACTATTATCTAAGAAATGGAGCTTAGAAATAGAAACAGTGGATTACAAATTTGGTTTTTTATCATCCCACAAAAAGCTTCTCTGGACTTATGCAAATCGAGGCTCTGAACTATAATGGGAATGCCATTCTCATGACTGCCTTTGTCTGTAGCAGTGAGATCTTAACAGGCTGACACTGAGCAGTCTCTCCCGGCAATAGCAGTGTTTGTAAGAGAAACATCTCTGGAGGTTTTACCTGGGGAAGAATTGGAAAAGCTGTACTAATTGGGAAGAAATAAATGAAGAACCAAGAAAGCAAGGGATTTTCCAAAGATACTACTCTCCTCTCTTTTCTCCTTCTTTTTTTGTTGTTTCAACATAACAAATACACATTTTCAGAAATCCCTCTCAAGGTGTTTCCAGCATGGAGCCACACATTTCATTATTTCTCTACTTGACATATAGGCTAATACTAGAGAGAAGCATTATAAATATCCTGACATGAAACGTATCAGCTTATAGACTAGATCTATTTGCTATGATTTTCCTGCATCATTACATGGAACCAAGTCTAACCTTTCATAAACCCTGATGTCCAGAGTTAGATTTTGTCCTATGCTTTACTTTAACCATTAAACAGAAGAGAATGAAAAATAGTTCAAGATATTGCCTGTTTCACTGAAACGTGTTGTGAGAAGATATTCAATATATCTTAGATACGTGACGCAACTGTGAGTCACCCACAATACAATCCAGTCCTCTTGAAATGGTCCTCGTGAGGTTAAACTCAATCGAGGGAAATTGCTCCAGGATCTCACAGCTGTCATCACTGCTTGTGCTCTCTCTTGGGTAAAAGTTTCTGAGAGAATGGGGGAGGGAGTGAAGGAGGATGATGGGAAAGAGAAAGGGAGGGCGAGCAATCATTTTTGGACCAAGAATTTTCTCTCAGTCTCTTCCGTTAGAGCTTTGACTGATTATGTTTACTTTGACTCACCTGAAGTGATTAATAAGAGCATGGCTTCATGAAAGAATTTTGTGTCAGCAAAATCAAGACATTTTTACTTAAACTTTTTTCAATGTCCCAAGACGTAATCACTAGGTCATTTTGGAATCATGTTTTATGGCTGCTCAGGAAGATGAATATTATGAGTTTCGATGGGAAAGTTAGACCCACAATTTAGTCTGCTCTAATTTATGAATTGCTCTTTAAGGAAATACAGTGGTAGTTGAACATAGGTTTATGGAAAGTCAGTGTTGTTCTGAGAATGTGTTCAGTAATGGGAGTATTAGTCTAATAGTCACACTTCCTAAGAGTCGGTGTACGAATATACAAATCTCTGGTTTCTTGTCAATCATCAAACAGCTCTTAAGCACCTGGTATCTACTGGGCACTCTTCTAGGCCTAGTGGGAAATACTAACAGTGTAAGATATGGTACTTGATCCAATGAGCTTATACTTTCATCAAAGTGCTAAGTCACAAACATGTAGCAAGTGTTAAAAACTGTATTATAAAAACTGGCATACAAATTCCTCTGGGGAAGAAACTGTCTTTATTTGGAAAAGTATCTTCATATGAATCACTTGAGGGGTAGATAGTAGATCTGAAGTCATGATGTCCATATGTTCTAAGGAAAATAATGAGAGAACATTTCCTGAATTAAGAGAGAAGGGAGAGAGGACCAATGGTTGAAGCCATCTTTGATGGTTTCTTACTGGAGGGGTGGTTGAAGACTGTAGGAGATAGCATGCCTAATGTTCATTTTGAGGTTGTTTACATTCCTCTGATGTAAATTCTTTCTCTGTATTATTGTTGCCTGGCACCACCACCACCAAATCTTGTTGTAAACATACAAATTGCCTTGTATAAGTGGGGTTTTTGATGGAATTCAAGGAAGGGATCACGTTTCACTTGGGGGCCAACTTGATATGAAACACACATGACATTGGCACAAATGAGACAATCTGTGAGTTTGAAGCCAGAAATGGCCATTACCACCTAGGAATTTTGGAAATCCTAATGAGAATTTGACAATATTAGACTTCCAAAAGGTATGGAACTGGAATTTTAAGCTCATGTTCTCTAGACCTCAAAGGGTAGGGAGGCAAGCTATAGTTGACTTTTGGTGACTTATGAACTGAAAAGATATCGATAAAAGACACAGTATGAAACCTGCTAAGTATGTTCAGCGAATAGGAGTATTTCTTACATTGGCCTCTGTTGAGTTGCAGTTTCCTGCTATGTAGATTCTAAATGATGCAGTCCAGCCATTTCAGTATGTGTATGAGTGGAATATAGAGTGGTTACCAGGACCATGGAGTCAGACTGCTTGAGATCAAATTGTGGCTCTATATTTATGAGCTATGAGATCCTGGGAAAATTACTTTATTTCTCATCTGTACAGTGAAAATAGAGAGTCCTACTTTATAGGATTATCGTGAGGATTGAATGATTAATACATGGCAAGGCCTTAGAACAGCACCTATAAAACCTAGACAATCATTATTCTATCTCGTGTTAGAATTCAAAAGGATTTCACACTTATGTGTCCTCACAACATTGCCATAAACTATTCTTATCTCGTTTATAGAAGTGGAAACATTTATTTATTCATTCAATGAAAATCTAATAAGCCAGACAATGTGGTAGGCTCTGGGGATATGCCCCAAATCACAGCATCAATGTGAAATTACTTTATCATCTATAAAAGAGGAATAATAATAATAATACCTTCTGGTAGGGCTATGATGAGATTTAAATGAGTCAACGTATATAAAATCCCTAGAACAGTGCTTAACATTCAATAAATGTTGGTCTCTTTCCTCTCTTTCCAACGCTATGTTTCCAGGAGCTAGAGAGGAGCAGAGGGGCAGTAAGTGCTCTTGACTACACAGGAAGATACTCAACATGAGGGCTTCATTGGAGAAGTCAACCAAGTGAGAAGTAGGGCAAGCACCACAGTTTCCATTAGGGCAATGTGTAGTCTAATTCCTCTATGCCTTTATGGCTAAAGCAGTACTTCAAGGTGGACATCGGGAGGGGTGGGGCTGTATAATCACATTCAGACAGAGGCATGAAATACAGAACATAAGGGAAATGGAGAAGATTCCAAAGGGAAGAAATCAGCACTCTTTGGTACAGTTGTGCACACTCGTGACTGGAAGC
This sequence comes from Equus caballus, assembly GCF_041296265.1. Lineage (NCBI taxonomy): Eukaryota > Metazoa > Chordata > Mammalia > Perissodactyla > Equidae > Equus > Equus caballus. Next base: position 82,637,567 of record NC_091698.1, read on the forward strand.
AAAGTTCCAGCCTTCCCTGCCTTCCTACCTGCTGCCTCTACTATTCTTCTTACCACCCTTTCATGCCATCCTTCTCCCTCCTCGCTTGGCCCTATCTCTCTATTTCTCCTCTTTTTCTTCTCCCCAGTCTTCTCCTGGTTTCCTTCATCTCCCTTTCATCCTCACCTCCTCCTCTGTATCTTTCCTTCCTCATCACACCCCATCTTTTGGAAAGGAAAGAAGGGGAAGCATTAAGCATTGGTTTGAGTGTTGACAGGGCTGGTTGGCTGGCATCCAGGAGGTAGCCCTGGCCCCACAGGTGACTTCCAGATGAGAGTGGCCTCTGGAGGAAGCAGCTGAGGCCTGCCTTGGCTACTGTCCTTGGACTGTTTGTTCCTGACTCCTCTGAACAAATTGGACACAGATGACTCAGGCTTTAGAAGGTTCTTGGGTCTGTGTTCACAGTCAGTCCATGTGCTTTCCTTGTTCAGCTGGTACAGCATCTCCCAGACCAGAGTTTAAGCACGCAACCAGTCAGCAAGCATGTCTAGGGTCTGTGGATGCAGAACCCTGGGCCCCAGGGGGACTATTCTGAGCAAACACTCAATGTTTCCATTTTCCATGGCACATCAGGGACTTGCTTGCTAAGGTCAAGGCTTCCTTCCAAAATTGTATATATTAAAGGACTGTTTATTTTATGATGTCCTGGGGTAGGAGTGTTGATCCTTCAAAAGACATATTCTAGCTAATCATACAGAAAATGAGGATATATAAGAAAAGGCCATATTAGGATAAGGAAAAGGGAGACAGCACAGAATAGGAGAGAAGAGAGGAGACAAAATGAGAAGGTGGAAAAGAATATAAAGAGCACAGATAGGAACAGAAAGAAGGAGGGAGGAAGGGTATCTCTAAGTGACTGATTAAATGGTTTATATTAAATTTTTTGATGGAGGTCAAAACCTCAAAATAAAAACAGATACATGTATACATTTATACATACATACATACATACATAAATTAAATTTTTAAAACTGACACCCACACTCACTTTCCAAGAGAATATTGAGTTAGAGTGAATTGTCAGAAATGCCTAGTCCGTGAGACAGCTCTTATAAATGTAAAGATGGGTGGGTTTTTATTTTGGGGTGTATTTACCTGGTAAGCTGGTGGAGTTTGTTTGCTTTCTTAATGTCATGGGTCTGGTCTCAGCCCAGAGAAACTAGGTAATTTGCTTTCATCTCTCTGAACTTTCAGTCTCCTGATGTGTAACACAGCAGTTAGAATGTCTCACCTTCCTTAAGGGGGGCTGCTTATAGGAATTGTGTGGCAAGCTTTTGTGAGCACTTCAGGTCCTATGCAGTGTCACGTCACGGTAAACGGCAGCAGCACTCACAGTGGAGAGCCCCTCCCATCTCCGCAGCTCACTTTCCCAAAGCAGAGGAGCCCACTCTCGGATGCATTGGTCTTAGTCATACATACCTGCCCATGTGGGACCCTCGCCCACTGATTTGCCACGGGACATGAAGTGCTGTCTATCCATGCAATACTTGTTTCATTAAGTAGCATTGTTCCTAGTGAGACTGCAAATCTCCCTATCAGCCGCTAATTCTTTTGTTTGAATGGTTTAGAGGATTCCAATCATTCCTGTTAACTACCTGCAGCAGGCTTGGCAGTGCATGTGCATTCTCTGGGAGGTGGAAGGAGAGGAAATCACAGTTCTCAAGCACCTGGATAGGCAATAAAACTTCGGCTTTATGAAGCCGGCCCTGTGGTGCAGCGGTTAAGTTCGCACGTTCCTCTTCTGGGCAGCCTGGGGTTCGCCAGTTCGGATCCTGGGTGCGGACATGGCACTGCTTGGCAATAAGCCGTGCTGTGGTAGGTGTCCCACATATAAAGTAGAGGAAGATGGGCATGGATGTTAGCTCAGGGCCAGTCTTCCTCAGCAAAATAGAGGAGGATTAGGTAGCAGATGTTAGCTCAGGGCTAATCTTCCTCAAAAAAAAAAAAAAAATACAAAAACTTGGGCTTTACATAGTCTCTTATTCAAGAGGAGGTGGAGGGAAGGTAGTTCTGAAAGCCCAGTAAAATGTGGGGACTTGAGATAATGAGCCCCATCCCAACCTGATTTTTTCTTTTTGGAGAAACTTTATAATTTTGAATAAAATATAAGAAATTTAAAAACCATAACAACTGAACAGTAGCTTAAACTGGCTCAAAGAGGGGATTAAACTTATGGTCCTGCTCCAGTGTAGTTTATGAGCCTCTTTATGTTGGTCTATTCTGGGGGTGAGCATGTAATAAATATTACATATATGTATTATATATTATGCAGCACACATAATTAAGGAAATTTGTATCACTTAATCCACCCTAGAAAGTAAATTTGCTAACATGAATATGTATGATAAACAAAACAGCATTCGCTGTACTTGCATATTACACATCTTTAAAAAAACTGCTAGTATTTTCTGAGGCCAGGTCACCCTCTGTACAAATATGTGGGTATTTTATTCGAGCGCTTTCTTAGCTCTGGCTCTCAAATCTCTGAAGAGGGGCTATACCAGGCCACTGATGTTTTTCTGCAAGCATGTGCAGTAGTATCTGACAAATGCTTATCATTTGTCTGAGAAGAGATATATTTATTAACTCAAACTTCCTAATTCTAGAAGAGATGCCAAATGAGCTTCTAAGAGAAACCTGGGGAAGGCAGGCAACCTTATCAAGGCACCAGAGCTCTTCAGTGGGAGAAGTGGGCCCATAGTCTGGACTAGGACTTCTGCAGGCCGCTGCAGTGTTCATTGCACTCTCCTCATTTGAAAGATGAACAGAGACAGAAATAACCTCATTCTCAGTATTTTTGTTTCCTTTGTATCTCGTGAAATTACAATCCTTTGGCCTGGCTTGAGTGGATCATGAAGGGAAAGGAGCAGGAGGAATGCTAGAAGTTCATGTTTTTTCCACCTTGTAGTTGGCCCCACCTCCTACTCCCAGAACCAGGACATATGCATGGCCTGGAGACACGCCTTCCATCCTTCCAGCTGTTCAGTTTAGTGAGACAGATGCTCTGGCCAGCAAGTGACCCGAAATGACTGGCAAAAATTAATTAACTTGCTGCAGAAGTAATAATAAGCTACTGGTTTGTTTTTTCTTTCCTTAGCACCAGTTGCCAGAGAGTTTTTCATTAGGGGGCTGAATGCTTCCTTTGTAACCAGAATTACCTCATTAGTTACTGTCTCATCACGGCTGGAGAGTTAGACAACAAATCATTGTCTCCTCTTCAGCCACATGACCTAACTTGTCATCTTTTATTGTCTTGCTGGGAGGAGTTTCTCTCCACCCCCAACATTCTCCATCCCTTCTTCAAGGTCTCTTTCAGGAGTGACTTTCAAGCATACCTACTTACAGTTTTTTTCTTGACAGCAGAGCTGTGTTGTGTTGACCTGGGCGTTTGTTGGAAAGAGAGTAATTCTGGCCTCTCCACGTCCATCTTCCTAACCTCCCTGGCTTCTACCCAGCTACCTTTAGTTGGTGCTTTGCCATTGTAATTCATATTTGCAGTGTGCTTTACAACGTGCACATCAGTTTCAAAGACATCTTTAGTCTTCAAAACAACCCTATTGTGCTATCCCCATTTTACAAATAAGGTCATTGAGGCTCGGAGAGGTAACATATCCAGAGTCATGCCTCTATTGAAAGGTGCAACTGGTATGAAAACCAGCGCTTCTGACTCTAAGTCAAGTGCTCTTTCTAACCCAATGCAGCTGCCTCTCGTCCCTTGTTTTCCCATGTTATCTTTGCAGAATAGATTTTGCATTCCCCTCTACCTACTCTCTTTCACCTTAGGCCTGTTGCTCCTTTAAGACTTTTGGGTCCAAGTGATTGTCTTAATCCCACCTTAAGTAAGTGGCAGGGCAGGGGCACTGGATTGCAAAGGATCCACCCAATTGGCTCATGCTCCTTGTAACTTCAAAAATCTTGCTTCAAGCTGGCAGCTCACCCAAACTGATGCCCTAAATCCTTGATGAATACTTTGTGTAGGTGCTTAGTGAGGAGGAGAAATTGAGGAGACAGATCAGGGAGACACCATGCTCCTAATCTAAATAGGAAAGGGTTTCTAAGATTTCTTCTCTGAACAATTTTATTCCATGCAAAAAGAGATGGAGAACGAAGACTAAGGACAACGAGGACCAAGTCTGTGATGGGGACTCATGGGCTCCAAAACTCCAGACCTACCTCTGCATGGAGTACAGTTTTATCCCGCCTCCCTCGCTGGATGCTGAGTCTCCCCACAAAGACTGCAGACTCAGCATCGGACTGCCCGGCTTTAAATCCTGGCTTCACTAGCAACTTGCTGTTTAGCTTTGAACAGGTCTCTATGTTTCACATTCCTCATGTGTAAAGTCAAGACAACAATCTCAGCTTCATAGGGCTGCTGTATTAAGAAAATTAGCATATGTATGTCATGTGGAAATGCTTGGCACACGAGAAGTATTTAATAAATATTAGCTAGTACTAACACATTAGCTAAGAATTGTGATATTAACGTTTTTTTTTCTTTCAATATGTTCCCTTGGGAATGAGAAGAAATGTGTGTATATATGTTAGCCAGGTTTTAAAACATGCTTATGGTCATTTATTCTCCTATTAGTGTTCTGTAGGATATAAATTTTAAAGTGCTTGGTTTGGGATGGTTTAAATATATTCATATAATATTAGAACTGGAAGAAACTCAAATATCTCTCTCTATATATATACAAGAGACTTTTGTATAGCATTCAGTCAATCCCTCTACTATTCCAGTGAGGTCCAGTGAGGACATGAAAGCTGGACTTAATCAAAGACTTTTGTCTTTAAGAATTTTATATATATATAGAGTATATAAATATGTATACTATATATATATGTATGGTTGGGTCTATTGAAGTATTTAATGTACAAATTTACATTTGTAAAATTCACCCTTTGTAATGTACAGTCCTATGAGTTTTGATAAACACATACAGCCGTGAAACCACTACCAAAATCAAGAAAAAATTTCTATCACCTCAAAAATTTCTGTCGTGCCTCCTCTGTGTACTTGGATTTGTATATACACACATGCTTTTGATGCTCAGACAGAATTATATGTTCTTAGAGGAAGAAGCCTAATAGATATAGATATATATATAAATATAGATATAGATATAGGCATTTAGCATCACAGATTCAACTCCTTTGACCCAATCTTCAGCTATTGTATGATCATACGTCAGTCAGTAGAGAAATGCAAGAAGTATTGAGAAACTTGAGATTTAATCCAGCGTTTTTCCAAGTTGTTTAAACTCAGCCCTTCAGAAAAGAGAAATTAATCTCTGTATTTTTAATTTTTTTCTGCACAGAGTATCTAGACTAGTTTATAGTTGTTAAAAAGCAATACATGTTGGTGAGCTTGTTTTTTAATGAACCTGACCTATGAAACTAGTTGAGACTTTACAACAGAAGGTGAGGGTGGCAGAGTCCAGAGATCATGGGCCTAGAACTCAAAGGACTATCTTCTTGCCCACGTGGTCATTACTGAACCTTTCTATACCTCCGTGGACACAGCTCAGAATAACCAGAGGGAGGACTTGATGAGTTCCTCATGGAATCTGTTGTAAGTTAGTAAGATTACAACATTAGTGTGGATCTCCTAAGATAACATGTTTAGTGTTTTTTCAAGCATCCAGGAGACTCACTTGGAAAAACTCCATAGGGAGCTGGCATATATCATTTACTATTCATTGGATGTCTTGAAGTCTTTCCAAAATTATGAAGCTCAAAACCATTCCGTTAGGTCCACAAAATGCACAGCTACCACTTTCTACAAATCTCTAGTTTATTAATGCCACCATATTCAACACCTACCAGCATTTCTGTAATATTCCAATGTTGCCACTTTTCCATCTGCAGGAGCATCCTGAGATCACTTTTCTCTAATCCAGACACAGAAAACCATCTTAGACTTTGAAGGTTGATTAATCAGAGACAAACATTGCTTGCTCTCTTTGGTTTTTGCACATTCCTGTTAGTTTTTCAATGTTTCTCTGAATTCTATTTCTGGAAACCAATATCTGGTCTGTAGCAGTTCAAATTCATTAAGCTTCTTGAAGATGTCTCCAGTTGGTAGAACAAAAGAACTAGCTTTATTGGCCTACAGCAAGCTAGCAATGACAGAACCAGCCAGTTTATCATCTTTTCTTTATTAACAGATGTCAGAGTAATTGATGGGGCCTTTCTTTTTTTCAACCTCTGGTATATTTTTTAAATGGATTGATTCTGGGGCATTTCAGCTCATTTACTGACAGTGTCTTAAGAACTAGAATGTGACTGTAATCAATTTTCATTATCATTGTGTAGTTAATAGGGCTAAAAATAAGAACTCTTAATTTGCTATGGCATGATTGATTATCCAAGAAGAATATGGAATAACGTCCTTTTAATATGCCTGGAGAGTTACATTAGACCTTTAAAATTTGTATCCTCAAAACATGCAACTTTGTGTAATTTTCTGTCCACTAATAACAACTCAGATCTCATAACATTACTTTCCTCTGGTTCTTAATTTCAATGGGTGACCTCAAGTTGTTATTTTCATATTCAGTGCTCCCCTGTATACAACCTCATGGCTCAAGCTTTCTTTCTCATAGATTCTGTCCATCCTTGTTGCTCTTGAAATAATTGTTGGAAGCCATGCTAGATTAAAAGACACAAAGCAGCTCCCTAGAGTCCTGACTCTGCTTGCATTAGTTCTTTCTTGACCAAAAGTAGGTCATCTGGAGGATATGATTCATCACGAAGTCCCTGGGCTGGTCTGGTAAAGATAGAAATTTGAATGTCATGTGGCCTCATGAGCAAAGTACTGGGCTAGGAATAAGGAGACATTGGGTTTAGTTCTAACTCTGTTCCATCATCTTGGCCAACTCTTAATCTTTAGGGCTTCAGCTTTCTCATCTGTAAAATGAATACTAATGCCCATTATGTCTCACAGGGTTATTGGGCTATGACAATGATATAATGTGCATAAATTTTCTTTGTAACTGTAAAATTCTGGATATTACTTTTACTACTCCATCTCATATTCTTTCTCTCCCTATTTTGCATCTTCTGACCTTCACACCTTACATTTTTCCCAATTGCTTTACCTTCCAATCAAACTTTGTTACCCTTTGCTCCTCTCAATTAGAACACCTTCATCCTTCTTGCCACTGATTTTAAATCACTGTTGTACAAAGAGAATTTCTTACCATTTTATTAACCAGTCTCAATTATTTTTTATTCTAGTATGGGCAGGAAACCCTAAACCAGGGGTCCCAAACTCAGAATTATTATGCCTGGGAAGTTATGATAAGGAATCCTGAAATCTGTCTGTGTCTAAAAAGATAAAATGCCTCACCCCTCTACAGGCTATTTTTCCCAAATATATAGTAGCAATACTGAAAAACAAAATACGAATTCATTTAAGAGCATCTCTAAATTCATAGGACAGTAGAAGCTCCCTTAATTAACCTCCACTTTACCAACTCACTGTATTAAGCACTTCCTCTGTAAAGCATCTTGATTGATGCCCACAGCAGCCTGAACACTCGAGGTCAACAGGCTATTCTCTAGTATACCTGCACACGTCTGCTGCCATCAGTTAAGATATTAGCTTCCCAAGAATACACTGGATTCGTTCTCAAAGATATTTATGGTAATTACAGAATTCAACTACAATGCAAGAAAAGAGCTATTGTTTCTATGAAAATTCAGTTGAATACTTGGGAAAGATTCAATAAAAGCAAGCCACTAAAAAAGAAGTTGCTGCTGCGTGAGGCAGGGCCACTGAGAAAGGCTCTATGGGTTGTTACCATGCAGCTCTAAGGAGCGGTCTGGATGATGCTCCCTTGAGTTATCTAGGGTATAACTGCAAAGCGGTGCACAGAGCCTTTGCACTGGGAGAAAGATGACTGTAAAAGTTTGGACAGAAAAGCATTAATATCTTTAAGAACTCTCTATTCAAAATGCTTCACAAATCTTTTCAGGTTCTTATTCCCCTTTATGTAAACCCAAATGGGAAATTATAGACAATGCATTAAGGGTATGGTGAATATAAGAAAGATGACTCACAAGCTGAGGACCTGAGACCTTGACCTTGGCCCCACATCAAAAGATTGGTGTATGAATATATATAAGAAAATAGAATGTTTAAAGTATCCTATTTTAGGATTCTCTGACTTAACTGGCTTTTTGGATTAACACGTGAGCTGCTTATCCCTGGGGACTCTAGCTTTTGCTTGTTTTACATGTTCTCAACCTGCAGGTACCCAAAGTATAGCCACTATCGTGTCCCAAGGAGTGGTCTGTGAAAAGTTCTGAAGTTACAAAGGACATTTGTTTTGGTGGCACTCAGCCAGCTCTTAACTGAGCACAGGGCTAGGTAATGCTGTCATCGTCAGACAGGGGAACTAGATTCCTGCAAACACCCATATCAGTTTCTGTGTATGCTACACACTCCCTGAATAGCCCACACCACTGTTGTTTCAAGAGCTCCAAGTCACTGTGAGGCGACTAGCAGACTCTGCATTCTCCATAATTACACCCAATTTTCCAATTGAATTATCGCATGATTTAATTCGTTGGCTGCATCTGGAGAGCATCAGCATTGTGCAGCTGTTGCAGCTTCAAGAGCTAATTGTTGCTAAGCACATTAAAAGTAGCCCTATTGCAATGCACTGGAGTCAGAGGGGAGGGGGAGCAAACTTTCACTTCCCATTTTCTCTTTGGTTGAATCATCACCCAAAGAGCCTGAGGGGTAGAAAACATTTAAGCCCTGTTAACATGGAGACCTCGTCGGGTATGGTTACTGTCACTGGATGAAAACCCTTAAGTGAGTCAGACATATCCAGATACCAAAATACACAGAGACCTGGGAGCTTTATTTGGCATGTCTCAAAGAATCATGACAAATGAGATTAGGTTCGAAACTAAAGGCCCTGTTAAAGGGGAGGCAGTGCACCGTCAAAAAAGTGCTAGGAAGCCAATTGTTGATGAGGCACTAAGACATCTAAAGACCCCCAAATCTTAGTTCCAGTAAGAAACTACCATTTACCTGCCACCCTCCCATATGTTAAGTTCACCTTAATATATTTCCATAGAGTATCTACTATGTGTATACTCGTTTGAAGACTTGCTTGAGTCTAAAATATCTCCTGATATTCATCTTCAATCTCTTGTTATCTAGTGTCTTAAAGTCAGGGACCTCTTAACTCTGAAAGGCATGAATTGGGTACTTCCTATTCTTCCTTCCCTTCTTCTGGTTCCAAGGATATGGAGTTTGATTCCCAAAGAGTCTCTGTCCTCTGCCTAAATTTAGGGGTCTACATATAGGCTCTATTTTTTATGTGGAAGATAAAAATTATGAGTTCATTAAAAATATCAAGGATATTATATCTGAACTGAAGGCTGGCAGGGGAGGAAAGTGGTTCATGGGGGAGCCATATGTAAAGGCTGAAAGGTAGAAGTGGGTCAACTGAGGGAAAGAATAGAGGGACCCAAAATGGAGTCTAAGGACAGAGACCAAGAGACAGACAGAGGTGAAAGCATAGGTTTGGACCATACTAACTACTGGAGATTAAGGGAGAATCTATATCCTGAATGGTGAGATTCCTTAGCCTATTCCTCATCCCCCAGGCTTCAGAAGAGTGGTAGTCAGGCTTATGCCCTCCTACCCAGGAAAGAAAGCAGAAGTTTCCTCCCTGAGGAGACTAGCAAGCCTAAGAGAAGGATCTACTGTATTGACAAGGGGGACCATTTACACAATGGTTAGGTCCAGGCCCAATCACCTCCTGTGAAGATTACAAGGTGAGAGCCCTCATTCATGCACACAGAAATTCCAATAGGCTTTTAATTTCTCCCAATCTTAAATAAGAAAGGACAACCCAAGACCACCAGATATTTGATGATAGAGTCCTAACAAAAAAAAACAGAGACCAAAACCGAAATCAAGAAGCAAAACAAAGAGGAAGAGAGGGTTCTCAGAGTCAATTCAGGGAGCAGGAATAAACTTTAAACACATGTCCCCCCCCACACACACATATACATATATAAATGATATCCTCAGAGAGTTCCTAGCACAATTAATTCCAAAATATAAGAAGCATCTACAATAACATATAATTGTGAAATTTTAGAACACTAAAGAATAAGGAAAGATTGTACATCCTTCAGAAGAAAATATATAGATCGCATCCAAATAATAGGGAATCAGAATAGTATCTGCTTTAGCAGCTGCAATTTTGGGGTCTAGTTGTCAATTGATAAATACCTTCAAAATCCCAGAGGAAAATAATTTCCAACCTAGAATTCCATACCCAGCCAAACTATCATTAAATGTGAAGTTAAAATAAAGATGCTTTCATAAATGCAAAGTCTCCAAAAATTTACCGTTTAGGCACCCTTTCTTAAAAAGATACTGGAGAGTGTGCCACCTGGAAATAAGGAAATAAAACAAACAATAGGAAAACATGGGAACCAGGAAACAGAAGATCCATCCCAGAAGAGAGGCAAAGAGAACTCTCAGTATAATAGTGAAAGGAAGTCCTGGGATGAATTAGAAGTGTTACATACTACAACATGGATGAATCTCGAAGTCATTCTGCAAAGTGAAATAAGCCAGTTACAAAAAGACAAATATTGTGTGATTCCACTTATATGAGATACCTGGAGTAGTCAAATTCATAGAGACAGAAAGTAGAATGTGCCTGCAGGGGGCTAGGAGGATGGGGAAATGAGGAGATATTGTTTAATGGCTATGGAGTTTCAGTTTGGGAAGAAGAAAAAAGTTCTGGAGATGGATGATAGTTTTGGTTGCACAACAATGTGAATGTATTTAATGCCACTGAACTCTACACTTAAAAATGGCTAAAATGGTAAATTTTATGTTGCATATATTTTACCACAATTTTTTTAAAAAGAATTGAAAATGTTTGCTCTGGGGAGTGGGAATTAGGAGGGAACAGCAACTGTTTTCTTTTTGTAAGCCTAGAATATTGATTGACTTTTAAAACTACGTATGGGTAATACTTTAATTAAATATTTTTTTTAAACTGAAACTAAATTTTAATTGCTATAGGCATTCCAGGCAAAGGGCACTGCGTGAACAAAGTCAGGGAGGCCTGAAACAGCGTGAGGGGAACCATAAGAAGTTCCATGTTCCTAGGGGGCATTCAACAGGCTTTGGGAAGGAGCCGGGGCTTTTTCCCCTAGGCCAGTTTCTCACAGCGTGTTGTGCACTTACAGATGTACCTGATGATCTTTGTCACTTGAATAGTTACATGTTTAATTTTAAGGTTACCTTCTATTCATAACAAATGACACTGGTTTTTAGTTTATGGTGGTGATAGTAGTAATATAGATTCTTTAAACTAAATTTTAGTTTATAAATGTGAGTTGGTTTTAGGAAAAACATTATGTGAATAATATTATGAGAGGCACACAACTGTTGCAAAAAATCGTGAAGGTGGTGCATGGATGACCAAAGTAGAGGAAACACTTTTGTGGGCGATAGGGAGCCCTTGATGGGTTGTGTGAGGCAGAGTGTCCAGGCCAAGTTTGAGTCCTGTATTGATCCAGGGAATATGAACTGCCTTCTACCGCTCCCTGATAACTGGAGACATCTTTAGAGGCTGTCTTGAGGTGAGAGATGGAGCTTCAGATAGATTCTCTGTTCTATGAGTCTGCTTACAAGTAAAAAGAAGTGGCCACTAAAAAATAAAAAATTGCAGACCCCCTGAGATAGATCATTCTGGGTGGAGGTAAATTAGGACAGAAAGACAGAGAACAGGGAGACAAGAGAGAAGCTACTGCAAGTGGCCCAACAGGAGACTATGGGGGCCTCGCCTGGGACAGTATATAGGGGAGAGGAGGAGACAGATTAGAGACATAGAGCTCCTGACTACAAGCCTAGTGTTCTACCTGGTGGCAGCTCATCTGAACTGCAAGTACAGCACTGATGAAGAAATAAACAGCTCTTTGAGAATAAGCCTTATAGGCCCAAATAAAGAAGTGATGGCAGAAGTTCATTGCCATATTGAATTCCCCATGATTAGTTACATCATTAGAAATAGCGGTATTAGAAACTTTTCCAAGCCCAGAAGAGTGTGAAACTAGAAGAGGAGCCACATGTTATAGTAGGACACTCGACTTGAAGCCATCCATTCATTCATTCATTTATTCATTCATTCATTTATACTAGAAGTATTTATTCAATACATGTGTGAGGAATTATTCTATATACTGGAAATCCATTGGTGAACAAAACTGACATCAATTCTTGCTTTCCCAGTGCTTATATTCTTGTAGAAAGAGACAGAAAAAAATAAACAAATAAAATTTACACTGTATTAGAAGAGAATAAGTGCTAAAAAGAATAATAAAGCTGAGAAGGTAGGAATGGTGGGGTATAATTTTTTAAAAGGTGGTCAGTTTAAGACTTGTATGAGGGTTGACATTTGAGCAAAGACTTAAAGGAGGTGAGATAATGAGCCATGCAGAAATCTTGGGGAAGAGCATCCAGGTAGAAGGAGTAGGAAGTACAAAGGCCCTGAGGCAGAATGCCTAAAATGTTCAGAAACAGCCAGGAGGCCAATGTAGCTGGAGCAGAGCAAGCCAGAAGAAGAGTAGCAGGAGATGAGGTCAGAGAGATTTGGTGGGGAGAGGGGGCTGGGGGCAGGCGTCACAGGGTCTTGTAGACCATTGTAAGGACTTTGGCTTTTATTTACTCTTAGAGAAATAGAAGACCTTTGGAGGATTTGGATCAGAGAGGTGACATGCCCTCACTTAAATTTTGAAAGGATCCCTTTAGCTGGAGTGTTGAGTCTAGACTACAGTGCAACAAAGTTAACTTGAATGAGATGCTAGCAGGACAAGTGGTAAGAAGTGATCAGATTTGAGGTGTATTTTGGAGGTAGAGCCAATGATTTGGATGTAGAATATGAGAGAAAGAAAGCAAATAAGAGTGACTCCAATGGATGTCAAGGATGGAGTTTCAGTTGATTGGGGTTAGGAATGACTCCGGATAGATCAAGTTTGTGTGGGTGGATCATGAATTCAATTTTTGACATGGAAAATTAGAAACACCATATTAGATGTCTAAGTGGAGATCTTAAGAAGGCGGAGAGATAAATGGGCCTGGCCTGGAAGTCAGGGGAGGGATTTGGGCTGAAGATTCTTCACCAGGGAGATAAGATTAGCCAAGGGAATGAGCTAAAGAAGAGCAAAGGTCCAAAGGCTGAGCTCTGGGGATCTCCAAAGTTAACAAGTTGGGGAGATTAAAAGCAACCAGGAAAAGAGATTGAAGAGAGGATGGTGAGGTCGGAGGAAAACCAAGAAGAGTCTGTGTCCTGGAAGTAAAGTGAAGAAAGTGTGGGAGTCGGAGTGATCAATTGGGAATAAATGCTGCTGATGTTCCAGGAAGAGCGTCAGAGGGCTGAGGATTGACTGCTAGATTTAGCTACACGGAGGTGGCTGGTGACCTTGACAGGAGCTGCTTGGTGGAAGGTGGAGGCAAAAGCCTGACCGGAGTCATAATTGCTGGGCTCTGGTCCATTCCACTAATGCGCTGGATGACTTTGGATAAATCACGCAACTTCTCTGGAGTCAGTTTCCTCATTTGTCAAGTGTGGAGGTTTGAGCTAGAAGATCTTTAAAGCTCCTTGTAGCTCTAAAATTTTAAGATTTTGTGATGATTCTAATGAAACAAATTTTATTCTTTTTGTGAAACTGATAACCCAAAAGTATTTGGAATCTGAAACTTGTGTATGGGGCTTCTCTTTCCTCAAAATGAGGAAAATGTGGGTGGAAATGCAAGACATTAGCAAACTGACCATTGGTTTTAATGTGAAAGAAGCCAAGTTAGTTTGTAGTTTATTTCAAGACAATTTGACAAACACACACACACAAATTTTATGACTTTTCCCACAGGGAAAGACACCTCATTTATATTTGTATTTTTGTTTTTGTTCTGTGTGTAATATTGATCCTATTTAATTAAGATTTCCAGACTCTCATTAAACAGAGTGTGTTTTGGTAATTTCCTGAAAGTGAGCCTTTACACTTTAGTAACTCCACCTTTCCCATGGATGCACCCACTTACTACCACCTGGTGGTAGCAAAAATATTACAAAATTGAGCAAAAGAGGAAAAGCAAAGAAAGGAGGCTTTCTTAGTTCACTGCTCCTAAGGATTGGTCCTAGGTCCTTCTGGGGAAGATATTGACTGTGTGATATCTCCAAGGCCTCCGAGACTGTGGGATCTGCATGACCTCAAGGAGCACTGATGCCTGGGGCTTGGCAAGGGGTCCTTACATCCAAGGCGGATGAAATCCAGACACACTGAATATTTTCCAAATATTCCTGGGGAAATAAACCAAGTAAGCAAGGGCCATTAAAATTAATCCTGATTTTCTGAAACCACTTTAACTCTCTCTTTAAGAAATTATCTAGGTAAGTGTTGTTTTTAAAATTGTCTTTATGAAAAAGTACTTCTAGAAAACTGTTTTTGGTAGAGGTTGAGTTTTTGTATTTTTAAGATCTTCCATCTGTGTCAGAGGCAAACTGTGAGCATATCTGGTTGCTAAGGGATATAAACTTCTTTAAATTATCAGCAAACGTAATAGGTAACAACTGGATTCCTACATGAATGGAGAAGATTCTGCTATCTCTGGAGAATAAAAAACAAGGTAAAACCAAGGAAAAACATTTCATTTGAAAAACTAGTTACTGAGATTTATTCTGCTGATGCAAAGACACACTGACATGACTATAATCTCTCTGTGTTTCTGAAAACATAGGGAAAGCAGGAAGCAGCTCTAAGCAAGGAATAATAACAGATAACAGGAAACTGCCAGATTTCTATCACTATAGCACCCCATCTCCTCTCCTCCCTGATTTTCCTGAGGCAGCTCAGAGAAGATGGTCTCAGTTCTAAGACAGAGAGAGCCATGGTTAGGAGTGACACTGAGGAGAAGGGAGATTTTCCCCAAAGAAGTCTATATTGTTGTCCTGAATAACCCGAGGATTCAACAGCAGATCAAATGAGTGAAATAAAGATATTGGAATTTCTCTATAATAAAGGAAGCAATTAAATATCACATGAATTTAAGATCACTTTAAAGGATAGCTTTACCTGGATGTTTATTTCTTGCAGTAGTTCTGTGTAAATGTATAAAAATTTAAAATCATTCTGCTTAATCTTTGGGTGGCAGTTTCACTAATCATGGTAGAAAATGAGAGGAAATGGGTAGGATCCAAAGAATGATGGAGATCTATACATGCTACAATCCAAATTTATAATTTGATATGGGAAGAAATCAGAAGCCATTGAAAGCCAGAAATGATCTTAGTTGAAGCAGAAGGCAGACCAAGTAAATTTCGTAGTAGAAGTGTCAAATGATCAGTGATTTGGCATTGGAAAGGAGAAAATGTGGCATATTTGAGTGATGCCGTGGAAAGTTAAACAACTGGTCTTCGTAATCTCCTTCATGTCAGAGTGGAAAGATACATAGAGTTAGACTGTGGATCTTCTGATCTACTTCCCTCCACTTTAGATGCAAACTCAAGGCCAGAGAAGTAGAATTATTTACCCTAAATCTCAAGGGAATTAGTGCAGCAGCAAAACTAGAATCTGGGTTTCCAAGGCTAGTATTCTTCCCAGTATTTCAGTGACATCTTTAAGCCCTCCATGAACTGTAAGACTTAAGAGGCATATCTGAATGAAGAGCTTTGCTAGAGATGGGTAGGGAAAGCCACTGTGAAGGACAGATGGGTGGTGGGGAGGGTAGATAGATCAGAAAGAATCTTCAGCTCTGCCATATTGATTTTATAACATCCAACTAAACACCCTTGGTGGATTCCTCTTCCTTCTCTTTATCCTGTCTCTTTCAATCCCATGGTCTCAACTCTTATCTTGAGATAGAGGATCCCCAAATCACTGTCTTTAGTCTCTTCTAGTCTCCAATATATATTTCCAATTGCCTGCCACACGTTTCCTCCAAGATTCCCCCTGACATCTCAGACTGAAGATGCCCAAACTGTATTTACTACCTTTACTTCAAAATGACCTTCTTGGTTTCCTAATTAGCACCATCATCCTCCTAGGCATCCTGATCCAAACATTTAGCATTACTTTTACTTCTTTCTCTTCCTTGCAAATCTCCCGATGAACTGTGGTCTAGTTAGAAGCCAACTGTAGTCACTTTTCTCATCATTGCATCTCTCACCCCTGCCCCATGTTCTATGCCTGCTCTTAGCTCACACCCTCGTTGCCCTGTACAAAGCCTTTTATGATACCCTTCCTCTGGGCCTTCAGAGTCTAGTACTCTTTTATCAGTGTTTTCCTCCAAAATCTCAGACTCGGCAATGTCACTTCTCTGTTGAGAAAGTCTTCAGTGCCTCCTATTGCTTATAGAGTAAAGTTCAAATTTCTTAGCCTAAAATTTTAACCCTCCACAATCTTTCTAACATATTTTTCCATTATTTATCTTCATGCAGGGGCCACTCATGTCAACTTTGCTAGATTCAGTTGTCCACTAACCCTATATGTGGTCATCACCTGGCCTTTGCATATGGTGTTCTCTTTGCTGGTGATGTCTTTCTTTTCATTGCCAACCCTGGAAAATATAACACCTACCAACACTATTTTCACTTTTCAATGCATATTTCCAACCCACTGTGATCCCTAAGAAACCTTTATTATTTTTCCCCAGCCAAAAGAATTCTCTCCTTTGGCTTTGTCCCAAACCATTTTATCTCTTTCTCTTTTGAAATCTTCACTTTTCACTTTCTGTTAGGTGTTATTATTCCTGAAGTTTAAATCCCTAACAAACTATGAGCCCCCAGAGAGTAAAGACAGGTTTCATTTAATTTCACTTAGTATGATACTCGGGGTATCAAACTAAGTAGGTGCTCAATAAATATTAGTTGAGTGACTAACTAAATGAATGTTAATAAATAAATTCCTGAAGACAATAGGCAACTTAGTTTTGCATGCAAGTAGAAAGGTGAGGATGGGAAGAGATTTGGAATTTATCCATATACTATTATCTATATACTACTGATGGAAGAAGTTACAACAGGTATTTGTCACTTATTTTGTTTACCTTTTTTTTCAGAGTAGCTGCAAAGGTGAGAGCAAGGTCTGAGACAAGGGAAACTGCAGAACTCAGCCCAGGATGAGAAGGACCCAGTGAAAAAGGATGTTGAAAGGGAGGAGGATATACACTACCCCTGAGGAGAAATTTATGCACACCCAGATTTGAAGTCAACCTCTGATTATCTACCATTTATATATTTTAAAGAAATATACACAAGATTTTAGTGCTTCCTTTTTTGTTTGTCTCCCAGTATATGCATGAGCCAGCACAATTCAAGACTTGATTTACCTTTGCTGATTCGGCTTCTTTTCTCTGAGCTTATTTATGGCTATGAGAGAGGTGTTGTGTCCTTGCTGATAAAGGACAACCGAACTATAGTCTAGCCTAAGCCACTGAGCTGCTGTGCGACTCCTCGAAAGTAGGTTTCTTCCCCACTGCCAAGTTTTTCTGAACTGTGGAAAATGAGGACCACATGTAAAAGGTAGAGTCCTAATCTAGAGTGTCTAAAATTTTAATGTGCATTCAATCTTCTGGGACTCTTGTTGAAAAGTTAGATTCTGTTTCAGCAGACCTATAGAGGAGCCTGAGATTCTGCATGTCTAACCAGCTCCCAGATGGACCACAATGCATAGTAGGGTCCCAGACTTTTGAAGACAGAAACAACCTTAGAGCTCAGCCAAGCCAGCGGTTCACAGACCCAACTGGTCACTGGAATCACCTGGGAAGCATCTTAGAATACAGATGCCCAGGCTGTACACCCAGAGTCTCGGATGGGGTCCAAACAGGTGAGTTTTCAGTAAGCTCCCTAGCTCATTCTGATGCACAGCTGCATTTGAGAACCACAAATATCATCTGATTCCCTCACTAGGGATGGCAAAACTGAGGCCCAGAGACTGCTTGAATTCCCTGAAGAAAGATTCCATTCAGAGGGTAGCAGTTTTCCTGAAAAAATAACCTCTCTGCATTTTGTTACTCTAGGAGAAAGTTCCCCTTCAAAGCCACAGAAATAACTGGATCCTGTGTATAATTTATTTCTTAAAAGCTACTAACACAGAAAACCAATTTTTTCTGCCTCTTTTAGAATGATAAATACTCTAGATTATTTTAGTTTCGTCCTAATGGTAGAGGATGGTGGTGGTGGCGGTGGTAAGGAATGGCTATTAAGCAATTATGTTATTCAAACACATCATTATTATTATTACCATGATCAGTGGACTCATTATAATTGAACAATAACAGCATGAATGACTTTGCGTTGTTATTAGTGTCTGTCTCAGGGCTCTTGCCTTTCCCAGGGGCTATTGCGTTCAGCAGACGTGATTCACAATGTACTGTACTTGCAGTGCTAGACTTGCAAGTTAATGGATTGGTTTTCAGAATCCAATGTGGTCATCTTTCCTTTACTGGTGCTGACCTATTGTTCATTCAAGACTCTTGCCCCCACCCCCAAATAAGGTAATCTTAGGAAGACTATGGTCTGCCTGCCCCCACTCTTGTCTTCCCATCCTTTTTTTCCCACAGAAGCTAGTAATCATCAAAATTGTGAATGGCATAATTCCCTTGCTTAAAACCTGCCAATAGCTGCTTGTTTCTTTTAGGATAAAATTAAAATCCTTGGCAAAGCTTCCCAGGCCCTATAAAACCGTGCCACTTCCTTCGGCAGCCTCATTACCAGCCATTCTTTCTCTCCCTCTAACCATACTGTTTTGGGCTTTTGGAATGTTCCAACATCTCTTAACCTAGGGACTTTGTACATGCTGTTCTCCCTGTTTGTAAGATACTTTCCCCAGCTATTTCCTCCTCTTTCTTCAGATCTCAGCTTAAATTTCTGTTTCTCATGGAGCCTTCCCTGACCATCAGACTAAATTAATACCCCAGTCAATCCCTTCCATAACACCTAATGCTTCTCTATTGGTAACAGTGACTACAGCAGTAATTACGTGTTCATTATCTTTCTTCTCTCTCTTATGATAAACCCCAAAAGGATGTGACTGTCCTTTCAAAGCTAATTTCTTATTTTTTTCTAACACATACCTGGCTTAATAGTTATTTGTTGGAGGAATGAGTTTAAGAATCCACCTGCCACCTGAACTAACCATACAGACTCATGGAATCTAAGGGGCACCGAAGGCACTGGGCCTCCCCCAGTCTAATCCCCAGAGTTAGGTGCTGCCTTTCTTTTCCCAGTGTCTACATCTCCCCTTCACCCTCCACCAAATATTTTATTAAAAACTTTCAGTGATTAGAATATTTTATCCCTAAATGGAACGTCAAAACCCAGCGTATTGGATCTACATCTCCTAGAACTGCTGCCTCAGTGTTACTCTAAGAGGGTGCATGGATAAAGCTGCACCGAACGCAGAACTATACTTTTGTGGATACATTGATGAGGATGCTGTTTGCATGCCCATGCCCCCTATGGAAAGGCCCACCCAAGAAATGGCTCTTTTAGATTTAAATGTTAGGAAGAATTCTGCTTCCTTCAGAAGCTGGTCAATGTTTTCCTTGTGTCCACTAAATTTGTGTACCATGTTTTTTTCTCTTAGCTTTTGCTGCCAGGAGCTCAAAGCCACATTCTCAGCCCAACTTTTGTATCTGTGGAAGCCTGTGGCTCACATGCTTGCACTGTAACCCTATCCTGGTCTTGATTTTCTATTCTAAATATATTTTCTCTTCTCTTGATTTATTAAATTATTTATAGCTTTCTATTTTGGAGTATGAAGTCTTGTAAGCTTCCTCAAATCCTTAATAGGATGAGGCAGGGAGATATATGAAAGAAAGAAATTGATGAGGCTCTGAGATACATTTCCTTTAAAGTGCAGAGTGTTCCTTTCTATGGGTGGTACTGGCAGGAGGGATGAATAGAGAGAGTCCTGCTGGCAAGAGTGTTCATTAGCCATGCAAAGACATGGCAGGGCTTCGAGGAAAGGAAACCCTTTTGGAAAAGCTTATTGAGGTGATTTTGTTTCTGATCTCTTGCCAAAGCTATCCTCAAGTGACCCAGAAGTGTAAGTAACTGTCCTCTGTTTGAGGTCTGAATCCTTTTCTGGGGAGTGGCTAGAGTAAGCCTTGTAATTTGTCCTGAAATTCTGTGTGAAAGCTAGATTTCCTTTGGCATAGATCTTCTATTATAAGGTCAGGGTTAGAGTGCTTTTGTAGGCAAGACTGTAATTTCTGCTACTTTCCAATTCTCCTTAAGTGTCCAACATTGCAGTGGAAACCCTATTTACTTTAAGAAGCTGGCATTCATTTCTGTCTCTAAGGAAAGCAGGAATGAGCACGTGATCTGCATGTACTGTACACTGGATACTATGTACGTACCTCACATGGGCTGATTTAACTCCTGTACCCACCCTGTGAAGTAGGCTCACTATCTGCTCATTATCGTATAACGTTTATTTATAGGTGAAACGAGGCTCAGAGAGAGAGACTTGCCCAAAGTCACCTGGCTAATGAGAGGTGATGCCAGGGTTATATCCAGATCCTCTGATCCCAGTGAGGCTGATCTTCTGTGGTCCACGGGAAGATCATGTGAGAGTAGGGAAAACTGATATGGTACAAAACAGACTGCTCAATGGGTGATATAAAGAGCAGTCACACGTGGAGCTGGGAGAGGACTCAGACACAAGCAGAAGAGAGAGGAGGAGACTCTCGTAAGGACCCAGCCTCTGTCCTCAGTGAAGATGTCCCTGCCCTAACCTACATCCATCTGCCTCCCCTTTCCCATCATCTTTGGCATGGTCTCGTTGCCACAAACAAGTTCCCTGACAGTCTAGGCTATCCTGGCTGTCCTCATTCTTGACTCTAGGAAATTATATATAGATAAAGATCAGATATAGATTTAGAAATAGATACAGATATAGATACAGATATAGACATATCCACAGCATCCTTCTGAGTGGAAGGTGCTTCTTGAAGGTGAATACTAATCACTGAATACTGATATTGGTAAAAGTTGCTACATATTGAGATATTGTCATGTTCTGAATCCTTTAGAGGCATTATTTCATTTAAACTTCACAAAACCTAGCATGGTAGACATTATTATCTGTGCAAGGTAGGTGAGAAGTTGAGGCTTACAGAGGTTTCCCATGGTCATGCTGTTAGCAAGTACCGGTGCTCCATTTTCTTGCCCCTTCTTTCTGTCATTGCTGAGATGCCAGTCATGGTCAGGAGAGTCTCTAAGTGTTAAGTTTGTGATATTTTTTTAGGCAGAATGGAGTCAATAAAGAGGAATGAATTTCGCAGACCTCCATACAGCTCTGATTTGAACACTAGTTCTCTCTATTCACTTGATTGACATGCACATTAATTTTTTTCAAGTTTATTTCAAAATTCTGTATTGGATTTAATTCCCAGCTTAAGTTTTAATAGCAACTATATATTTTTAATTAAACTTTTTATTTTGAGATAGTTATAGATTTACATGCTGTTGCAAGAAATAATATAGAAGATTCCATTTACCCTTTACCCAATATTTCTGTCAATGATAACATCTTGCAAAACTTAAGTATAACATCACAACCAGGATATTGGTATTGATAGAAGTAAGAAACAGAACAGTTACACAACCATAAAGATCCCTCATATTGTCCTTTTATAGCCACACTCAGTCCCCTTCCATCCCCATCCTTTCCTTAACTTCTGGCAACCCTAATCTGTTATCCATTCCTATAATTTCATAATTTCCAGAATGCTGTATAAATGGAATCATACAGTATGTAAACTTTTGGAATTGGCTTTTTTCACTCATTATAAATTCTCTGAAGATTCATCCAAATTGTTGCATATATCAATAGTTCTTTTCTTTTTATTGCTGAGTAGTATTTGATGGTATAAATGTACCACAATTTGTTTAACCATTCATACATTGGAGAACATTTGGGTTTCCAGTTTGGAGCTGTTGTGAATAAAGCTGCTCTAAACATTTGAGTTCAGGTTTTTGTGTGAACATGTCTTCATTTCTCTGGGATAAATTCCCAGGAATGCAATTGCTAGGTCATATGATAATTGCATGTTTAGTTTTATAAGAAACTGCCAAATTGTTTTCCAGAGACTGTACAATTTTACATTCTCACCAGCAATGTAGGAGTGCTGTAGTTTCTTTGTGTCCTTTCTAGTATTTAGCATCATCATTTTTTAAAATTTTAGCCATTCTGCTAGGTGTGTAGTGATATCTCGTTATGGTTTTAATTTGCATTTCCCTAATAATTATTGATGTTTAAAATCTTTTATGTGCTTATTTGCTGTCTATATATCCTCTTTGGTGAAATGTATCTTCATGTCTTCTGCCTATTTTCTAATTGGACTGTTTGATTTCTACTCTTGAATTTTGAGGTTCTTTATGTATTCTAGATACTAGTCTTTTCTCAGATATGTGATTCGCAAATATTTTCTCCCATTTGTAGCTTGTCTTTTCATCCTCTTAACAGGATCCTATTCAGAGCAAAAGTTTTTAGTCTTAGTGAAATCTAGCTTATCACTTTTTCCTTTTATAGATAGTGCTTTTGATGTCAAGTCTAAGAACTCTTTGCCTTGCCCCACGTCCACAAAATTTTCTCCTATGTTTCTTCTAAAAGTGTTATAGTTTTACATCTTCCATTTAAGTCCATGATTCATTTTGAGTTAATAGATGTCCAGTTCTCCAGGACCATTTGCAAAGGCTATCTTTCCTCCAATGAATTGCTTTTGCACCTTTGTCAAGAATGTGGGCATACTTCTGTGGGTCTGTTTCTGTCCCTCCACCAACACCACACGGTCTTGATTAATATAGCTATATAGTATTTTGAAATCAGGTAGAGTTACTCTTCCCACTTTATTTGCCTTTTTCAAAAGTGTTTTAGCTATTCTGGTTTCTTTTTTCTGTCTATATAAATTTTAGAATAATTTTGTTTATATCTACAAAAATTTTCCTGGGATTTTGATAAGAATTGTGTTAAACCTTATATTAATTTCCTGTGGCTGCTATAACAAATTATCACAAATTTGATGGCTTAAAGCAACAGAAATGTATTCTCTCAGAGTTCTGGAGGCCAGAAATTCAAAATCGAGATGTCAGTACAGCCGTCTCCCTCAGGAGGCTCTGAGAGGAGAATTGTTTCCTTGCCTTTTCCAGCTTCTGGTGCCTTCCAGCATTCCTTGGCCGTGTTGCTCCAATCTCTGCCTCTGCCATTACATCACCTTCTCCTCTGTGTGTGTATAATTGCCCTCTGCCACTCTGCTAACAAGAAAACTTGTGATTGGATCTTCCAATCAACTGGATAATCTAGAATACTCTTCCCATACCCAAGATCCTTAGCTTAATCACATCTGCAAAGAAGCTTTCTCCTTATAAGATAGTATTTAATTTACAGATTCCAGGGATTAGAACCTGATATATTTGGATGGTTATTATTATTCATTCCTACTATAAACCTGTATATCAATTTGGCAAAACTGACATCTTTACTATGCGGAGTCTTCTAATCTCTGAAGTCGTATGTCTCTCCATTTATTTAGATCTTCTTTGGTTTCTCTCATCAGCATTTTGTAGTTTTCGGCACACAAGTTCTTGTAGAGGTTTTGTTAGATTTCTACCCAAGTATTTCATTTTTGAGCAATTGTAAACTGCATTGTATTTTTAATTTTGATGCCCACGTGTTCATTGCTGGTATATAGAAATACAATTGATTTTCGTATTTTGAACTTGTGTCTGGCAACCTTGCTGAATTCACAGTTATGCAAATTTTTTAATTGATTCCTTGGGGTTTTCTATGTACACAATCATGTCGTCTGGAAATAAGGACAATTTTATGTCTTCCTTTCTGATACATATGCTTTTTATTTCCATTTATTTATTTATTGCCTTACTGTGCTGGCTATAAGTTCCAGTACTATATCGAATAGCAGTGATTAGAGTGGGCGTCATGCCTTGTTCTCAATCTTTGGGGAAGAGCCTTCACTGTTTTACCATTAAGTATGATATTAGCTATAGGGTTTTTGTAGACTTCTTTTATCAAGTTGAAGGAATTCCCCTCTATTCTTAGTTTTCTGAGAGTTTTTTATCATGAATGAGGGTTGAATTTGCCTATTGCTTTTTCTGCATCAATTGATAAGATTCTATGATTTTTCTTCTTAGCCTGTCAATATGGTGGATTATATTGATTGATTTTTAAGTATTGAATCAGCTTTGCTTTCCTGGAATAAATCCCACTTGGTCATGGGGCATAATTATTTTTATATGTTGCTGAATTTTATTTCTCAAACCTTTGTTGAGGACTTTTGCATGTATATGCAGGAGGGATGTTGGTCTGTAGTTTTGTGTTTTTATGCTGTCTCTGTCTAGTTTTGTTATCAGGGTGATTCTAACTTTATAAAATGAGTTGGGAAGTATACCTCTTCTGTTTTCTGGAAGAGATTGTGTAGAATTGGTGTTAATTCTCCCTCAAATGTTTGGTAGAAGTCTCCAATGAAACTATCTGGGCCTGGAGATTACTTTTTTGGGAGTTTTTAAATGGCAAATTCAATTTCCTTAATAGTTATAGGGCTGTTCAAATTATCTGTTTCATATTGGGTGAGTTGTAATAATTTCTGTTTTCAAGAATTGGTACATTTATCTACATTGTTAAATTGATGTGTGTAGAATTGCATATTCTCTTATTATCCTTTTGATGGCTGTGAGATCTGTAGGATCCCTTGTTTTAGTCCTCATATTCGTAATTTGCATCTTCCCTTTTTTTTCTTTGTTGTTCTTCCTGGAAGTTTGTCAATTATATTGATGTTTTCAAAGAACCAGCTCTTTGTTTTATTGATTATTTTATTGTTTTTTCTGTTTTCAATTTCATTGATTTCTGCTCTTATATTTATTATGCGCTTCCTTCTACTTGCTTGGGTTTATTTTCCCTTCTTTTTCTGGTTTCTTGAGTTGGGAGCATAGATTATTGATTTGCAAATTTTACTCTTTTCTGATGTTAGCATTTGGTGCTGTAAAATTCCCTTTCAGCACTGCTTTAGCTATCTCCCACAAATTTCGATGTGTTGTTTTTTCATTTTCCTTTAGTTCAATGTATTTTTAAATTTCCTTTGAGAATACCTCATTGACCCATGGGTAGTATTTGATGTGGGTAAAGCTATCCTACACCTCCTGAGCACATACGTGAAGTGGAGCCTCCTCACGTCCTAAAGATCATGTTTCACATCACTGTTATAACTATGATTATTCTACCAGAGGAAGAAGTGAGGATTTAAGCCTATTAAAATCCATGAGGTGGCTCATCGTGGACTTAGTTCACCCCCAGCCCAAGGTGCAGTATGTGCCCCTGCTGTCTCAGTCTCCTAGGGCTGCCATAACAAAATACCATAGACTGGGGGCTTAAACAACAGAAATTCATTTTCTTATAGTTCCAGAGGCTACAAGCCCAAGATCAGGGTGCCAACATGGTTGGTTTCTGGTGAGAGCCCTCTTCCTGGCTTGCTGATAGCCACCTTTTCACTGTGTCCTCATGTGAGAGAGAAAGGCCACCAATCCCATTGGATTAGGATCACACCCTTAATTACCTTTTCTAACCTTTTTATTTAACCCGAATTTGACCTTATTTATCCTAACCTTATTTAACCTTAATTACTTCAATCACCTAAATTTAACCTTAATTACCTCCTAAATTTAACCTTATTTACCCCCTAAATTGCATAAACTGAACATTAAGTACCTCCTTAAAGCTGTACTTCCAAGTACACCCACACTGGGGATTCAGGGCTTCAACATATGAACATATGAATGTGGGGGGAGACAATTCAGTCCGTAGCACTGGCACTCCCACCAGCTCCACACCCTGAGAGGAGAACCTGGCTCTCTCTTGGCTCTCCCAGATTCAGTTTGGCATCACTCACTTTTATTGACTTCATATTCCGTGTGAAGCTCTGTGTCAAACAGCATGGAGATGGAGAGGGAAGAGTCTCAGCCCTCTAGGAGTTTACCACCTACTCCAGGGAGAGACATGCAGAAACTCTGTATAGGAAGCAGCACTAAGAAACAGATTTGTACTCACCTCCTGGCTCTACCACTTACTAGTTGCATGGGACCTGGGCAGTTCACTCACTTACACCCTTATCTGCTAATTAGAGATAATCCCTATTCTGCCTGCATCAAAGGGTTGAGATGCAAAGCTGCCATATGGGAGAAAATGCTGACTTGATTCATGTTGCTGGAACAGAGGATACATGGATCAATGGAGGGAAAACTGAGGCAGGGTACATAAAATGGAACTAGATAGTGTAGGTCATTTAAGGCTATGTAGCAAGATCTAATCTTTATTCTTAAGACAGGTTAACTGTGAAGTTCAATGCATATCTCTTTTACAGCTTTCAGAAGACCTTGACATCCATTTTCATTTGATGCACAAACAGTCCTTTGAATTGCGCAGATCAGGTATTATTTTCTCAGTTTTAGACATTGGAAAAAAAAAAGAAGCTCAGTGAGGTTAACTAATTTGCCAAGATCATGCGGCTAGTAACTGGCAGAGCTGGGATTTCTAACTCCTACGCTAGTCCTTTGTTTACTGCCCTACCCAAATGTTGTAGGAATGTACAGCCAGTCCCTGAATAGGATCCAGAATCAAAGCCCATTTTCATGCTCAGTTTCACACATATTAGGCAAGCCAGGAGTAGGGGCTCCTCCATGTCAGCAAGATTTCCCCGATTGATCTGAACTCTCTTGAATTTAGGAATAGCTTACAGCTCCTACCTGGAATGATGATAAAGACTAGGTCTCCTTTGATTTGTGAACGTTTTAGACTTAATCTGCGTCACTCTTCTCATGGGATATGGCCCAAGGGCCAAAATCATCACTTGTTCATTGATGTCTATTAATGAGAAATTTTCTTTAATGAACCTTAATGAACATTTACAATGTAGAGAATGCATAAATGCTTTCTAAATCTTAAAGCTCTGTATATAACAGTAAGAACTTGTTATTCACTTAAATTTTTATTGAGTTTGTGTATATTTAGGACAATTTCACTTTGGTCATTTTATCTACAGACCTCTGAATTGGCTTTCTTATTTGCCAATCTTATCTTAAAAATGTACATTTGTAGATCCTCATCTTTCACAAAGAACCTAAAAAGTACCATGCACTACACAAATCACTCCTAAATACATCTATCAATAGAGGGATTAGCAATAGATCTTTGATGAATGTTGGCCAATGTGATGATGGGGCTTGTAAAATTAGCCCACAAGAAAAAGTAGGTATCAATAGGTAACTAGGCTGTGGGTCATGCAGTGTGTTGCCAAAGTTCCTCAAAGACATAGATAACCAAATTTCAAAATATAACCTATGGTAACTATGGTATATATTTCCTATGAAAATATGTCTTCATTAAGATAGCAAAGCATTAATCTAGGAGGATTGCTAATACTTGATGGTTTGCGTAACATTTTTTGTGATACTCTTAAGAACAACATTTAAAGTTATATGAAAATTATAAACAGAACTCACCTCAGAGGGTGGTTGTAAGGATTAGCTGAAATCATGTACATAAAGGACTTAGCATAGTGCCTGGCAGCACAATAATGTTAGATGTTGTTGTTGAAAGATAGATGGTGGTTACTAAGTGGACAACAATGCCTTGGATTGTGGTTTCTTAGAATCTGTGCTTGTTGTAACAGAAGGAATTATGGGAGCAATTTCATATTATTCAATTTAAGATTCTCCTATAAACTTTAGCTTTAAAAATCCTAAAAGAAAACTCTGACTGCTATGTGGGGAAAGTCAATATTTCATTTCAAGAAAGATTCAAACAAATAAAACTATTGTAGGCCATTGTATATCTGTTCACTATCATAGATGTCTGCTTGAAAAAACACCTGTAGTTAGAAAACAATTTTCCATTTGCCCCATTCTTGCCCTAGACTCTTGAACTTTCTAGCACTTTGTACTACTTTGTAAACTACAGTAAAGGTTTAAATATTTGATAAGACAGATTTGTTTAATCATAGTTAATAAGCAGTAGTCCTGTAGATGGGCTTTGAGTATGGGGCTTCTTAAGCACCCAGAAATACGTGCGAGGGGAGAATTCTTCCAGGGTGCCTAGGTCTAGATCTGACTCCATTGCTTTAGTGCACACATCGCTAAACAGAGTACTACGTGCCCTCTTTAAGTAACAACTTGCACTTATCAGAGAAAGTGTACAACTTTACCTTCTAAACATTTCCATGGTAGTCTTAGGCTCCATGTTTATTTTGATTCCTTTCATCTTCTCTAGATTAGAGAGAATGGCTCATCCCTGTGCATGGATCATTCTCTGTCTGTGGGGACGAGTCACAGAGTCTTGAACATACCAAATCTGTATCATGTAATGCTTTTATTATGGTCTCTCCATTTTTCTGTATTTGAATAGCTTTTCCTTTAAAGCTTCATTGATTTAAAAGTGACTTGCATTGAATTACTTGGGATTCACATGAACTATTTTAGAAAACAGGTTTTGCAGTCTGGTCTCTGCCAAAGCTTTGGTTTTAGTTCTTAAGGTGGCCAGACATATTTTTCTGACTCAAGCATTTTAAACAGAATTCCACTAAGTTTTAAAACAGAACTGTACACCAGTTTCTTTATAACACAACGTAGTATTTGCTATCAATAGCAAATGAATACAGTATAATACTTGTGAGGTAGTACAACTGAATTCTGTCCAAGAAAACTCCACCATATGGTTCCTCCAGCTCCTAAGTTTGGCTGAAATCCTGAGGCATTCTCCTGGTAACTGTGGCTGCTTATATACTTACGTCCCATGAAGTCATGAAAAATTGCAGTAAAATGAAAATTAGCTATATAACTTGTTTTAATGGAGAATACATGTGATTCATCCTGAATGTGCTAAGATTATATTGAAAAGTGTAAATTTTTCTTACAGTTTTGTGGGACAATTTAATGCTCATAGATGGCAGGGTTGACAAAGGTAGAATGCTTGCAGTGAATCGTAAGAGGCCTAAATGGTGCTTTTATTGTATTTTGGGGTCTCAAAGACACATATCTCAGAAATCATAATGGGAGTCAAAGGGAAAAGAATGGAGCTTAATACATACTTTTTAATTTTATGCATAGCTGTTTGAGGACTGGCTGAGATGCATGAAGTAAGATCAAGTTTTACTGAATTTACTTGTTCTTCTTCTAAAGAATTCTTAAACCAAGGCCTGTTGATTTCTCAACTGAACGCTGAGAGAGAATTAATGACATTTCCCAAGCCAAATCAAGTTCGATGCTCTAAAGATTATTTCACTCCTTTTTCCTTTTTCAGCACTTTCAACTTGGGCCCTTTGCAATGCCATCTAAAATGAAGCACGCTAAACTTTTCTGTCTTTTAAACACACAAAATCTCTTCTTGCCTAAACTGTAATGAATAAATTACTTTCTGCTGCCTGACAGAAAGATGAATTGTTTAGCACTTATTATGCAGCCATCTACTTTAAGCCCTGATTGCAGTTCAATTCACATTTGATTCATAGAACTTGAAGTATTCATTGTCCCACCCCCTTTCCCCCTTCGGAAGGTCCTGGGACATCTTCCTGTTGTGACAAACGAGACGTGACTCATGCCTTCTCGTTCCTCTCTCCTGCTGGGGTCTCATCAGTAAACCAGCCAGAGACACGTGTGCAAGAAATGAGACTTCAGTTGGATGGATCAAATGTTTCACAATTCCCTGTCCCACTGCAGTTCATTCAACATAAATACAATAATCGTCTTCATTTACTGAATTAGGGAGTGGAAATGGGCTACCTGCCATCTAATGCAGAAATCTGCAGCATCAACAGTGAGCAATGTTTTGAGGGAGAGGGAGTGGAGAGCAGGCAAATGTTCTTCCCTGCAAACAGCTCCATCTTTAGAATGCACAAAGTGATGTGTTGTCCTCTCTGGGTACTGTGTAGAGAGTGGCTGTGGGTGGAGAGCAGAGGAGAATTTTCTGTTATAATTGGGCTAGAAAGAAGTTTTTTATAAAACAGAGCCGTGGTGGTCTGGAAAACGCTGCTGTTTGCCTTCCGGAGATCATCTTGCCTGGCCGAACCTCCTTGCGTCAGCTGGGCCTCAGAGCCACAGCGGCGCCTGGCATTAAGCATCATTGGGGGATGATGGGCATGATTACCTGACACTGGTGTCTTTCTTTTTTGGAAACTGCAGCCAGGCTCCTAGAAGCAGGTCTAATAACTGCACTGGGTAGATTGCAGGTGGTTTGGAGGAGCCCCTGGTTGCAGGGCTGTTTGACAGCTGGAGAAGGAATAAGAGGAGCTTTCTTTTCACTGCAAGTCTCTCCTACTCCTGTGGACCTCCACCATCATCTCTGCAGAGATGGAGGCCTGTCTTGCTGGAAGGCAACCATGTCCAAAGTGAAAAGTAGAGAGGAGAAAGCATACTGTTCTTAATCTTCTTGGGCTGCTATAACACGATACCATAGACAGGGTGGCTAAAAACAGACACTTCTTCTACCAGTTCTCGAGGCTGGAAGTCTAAGGTCAGGGTACCAGTATGGTCAGGTTTTTGGTGGAAGCCCTCTTCCTGGCTTGCAGATAGTTGCCTTTTTGCTGTGTCTTCACATGGTGGAGAGAGAGAGAGAGAGAGAGAGAGAGAGAGAGGGAGCTCTGGTCTCTTCCTCTTCTTACAAGGACACTAATCTCATCATGAGGGCCCCACCCTCATTACCTTATCTAAGTCTAATTGCTTCCCAAAGGCCTCACCTCCTAATATCATCAAATTGGGAGTTAGAGCTTCAACATATGAATTTGGGGAGGACACAGACTTTCAGTTCATAACACGAACTGTCAGCAGCTCTCCAGAGCTCTGTGCTGCTTCTCACTTCTTTGCTTTTGTGTGAGTTGTTTCCTCTGATGAAAATGCCTTCATCTATCTTGCTGTCTTGGCAAACCCATGTTTTAAGATGCGGCTTGAGGGGTCCTTGAAGACCTCCCAGCCTTATCCTAGCTCCCCAGGTGGAGCATAAAGCCCCCAGTACATGCCCCATTCCAGAACCCTCCTCCTCTCTCCCCATGGCACGCAAAGTGCAGGGCCCTCCTCCCCATCAGGCAGGGACAGAGTCAGATTCTTCTCTCTATCCAGAGCCTGGCCCTGGCCTGGCCAACCAGCAGTAGTCAGAGAAGGTTTGCTGGATGAATGAGTCAAGCATGGGATTGACACTCAGAAAAGTGGGTTCACATACCTATTTTGCCTCTTACTAGTTTACTTATCTCTCGTACTCTCTGGTTATCAGTTTTCTAATTTGTAAAATTGAGGTAATTATAATTGCTACTTTGCTGGGCTATTCAGAGAATCAAATTAAACCTCAAGAGTGGAAGAGCTTTGTAAATGGTAAAGTATTGTTTGATGCAAACTCTTTGGAAAGCTTTTTGGGGACACATACATACATATATATGTACACACACACACACACACACACACACGTGTGGATCTTCTTCCTTCCTTCTACCTATGGATTTTGAAATCAAACAGTTATTTCTGAAGCTGAACTCCAGCCCCTTTTTAGCTACGTAATCTTTCATGATTAATTTTCTCATTTGTAAAACCAAGAAAATAAATATAGAATGTTGGTGAGGATGACATAATATATAGTAGTGAAATTGCTTAGCCCAGTGCCTATAGACTATCTACAGATGCTTGACCTTGTATCCCACACATACCTCAAGCCACAGTGACCCAGCACTCCTTGTATCCACAATATC
This sequence comes from Equus caballus, assembly GCF_041296265.1. Taxonomy (NCBI): domain Eukaryota; kingdom Metazoa; phylum Chordata; class Mammalia; order Perissodactyla; family Equidae; genus Equus; species Equus caballus. The sequence goes on from NC_091698.1 coordinate 82,669,395, forward strand.
CATGTTGGCAACTATGAATCCCACACAGTATGGGACTCTCAGTTACCTTTTCCCTGGGTGTTAATCTTATCTCCCCAACCAGTGGATATGCTCCTGGAGATGAGGCACCCCCGCCTCACCTAGCACGGGGCTCTGCCCACAGTGAACACCCTCCCTGTGAATATCAGTTGAATGAATGTTCTTGCTTATAGTGCCTTGGAGTGAGGACTGGGGCAGAATACAGTAACAATGAATCTTAGATATTGAGTAATGGTGATGGAGTCCTTCTCATGCTGCTCTGCGGGAATAGTTCCTCCAAACCAAGGTCTGCCCTTCTTTTCTGCAGGTATGAACACCAAGGTGAAAGAGGGGCCCTCTCCTCGACACTTCCTCTCTCTTGCAAACTTCACACCCCTTAGAATTTCTCTCACTCCTCACAGACATTAAACCTCCCTTTGTTAACACAGAAACATTTTTGTGTAAGAGCTCAAGGAATTCTGGAGGGTTGGTTCTGCTTTTATAAAAGACCTCAAATCGGATGAATTTGGAAGGAACTTAAGGATGCCATTCCTTGTGCACCAGAAGCAAGCATAGCACTGGTCTCCCCTCACCCAGTTCCACCTGAGCAGTTCCCCCAGGACCTGGTTTGTGGTTCTTACTACCAGCTAGAGCAGGGCTGGTGTGTGAGCAGAGGGAGAATTCTTTCTCCTTGACAGGGTCTCTCCAACACTGCAGGGAGCCTATTTTGCAAACTGAAAGCAGGACACATGGTTTGACAAAGGATTTTTTTCCTGACTAGTGAATTGATTTCTTTCTATGAAGAGTCTTGCCAGAGTATAAACATCTAATTCCATATGTTACACATTACAGTGAATACACTTTATTGAAAAGGAGGAAAAATGCACAAGCAGAAATACAGTTGTAGCTTTATGTGTATCTGTATGTGCATCAGGTAACTTAGTATTTAAACATTTTAATTCAAGACAGCTCCAGAATATGTAACCCAACAAATGAACAACTGTTGCAAACATTTTCCTCACTTTGCAAGTAGGCATTTGAAGATGACTTCTATATTATGATTAAATTGTTAATTTTTTAATTAACAATATTGTTCTGTTGTAAAGGTAGTATAAGCACATTATAGAAAACTTTAAATAGAGGGAAAAAAAGAAAAATATATATTTTCACAACCTTAAAGAGGCAATGACATTGTTTATTTTCTTCCAAATTCTGGATGAATTTTATATCATGGTGGTGAAGAACAGTCTCTGGACACAGGCTGGAGTCAAAATCAAGCTCTGTCACTTATTAGCCATATGATTTAGGGCAAGTTACTTAACCTTTCTGTGCTTCTGCCCCCATCGTCTATAAAATGGAAATGTTAAGAGCACTGTTAAAAAATTATTTATGACGTTTGTTAAAGAACAGTAAAGCAGACTTTATTTAAGGGGGGCCTGCTACAATGAGTTTGTAGTGGAGGAGAGAGATTGGCCTCAATTCTAAATACAACAAGGAAAAGTGAGAATTTATAGCCAAGGAGCAAGGTGAGGGGTAAGTGGGTAGAAAATTACTAAGAGGAAACACAGGGGTCAGGGAGGATTCTGGCTAAAGTGACCTAATGGGATTCTTGCTGAAGGCATGTCAGGGTGATCAGACCTACCCTGGGGAGTGGTGGAAGATGAAGAACCCAATCAAATATTGAGGGTGATCAGATATTGAGAGTTTCTGGCTAACCTGACATAGTAGGATTCTTGCTAGAACTGGACTCTGCAAAGAAGGACATGGGAGCCCAAGGTTGGGCCTAGTCAAAAAGAGAGCTCAGAAGAGCGTGCCTAGAGTTCAGTCAAGGAGAGAATCTTTGTCAGTACCTACCACAGAGGGTTGTTGTGAGAATTAAAAGAGTTAATACACATAAAGTAAGACACCATATATGCATTAGCTGTTATTTTTATTTTATATAGTCATAATCATCCTGTATATGCATTTTATATCTTTTTCATTAGTGTTTTATTGTAATTCTTTTCCACATTTGGTGTAGTTTTTCATAACCCTGATTTTTAATGGTTGCAAAACATTGCATCAGATTTTAATTAACCATTCCTCTATTATTGAACATTCAAGTTCATTCTAGGTATTTTCTATTTTAAATAACACTGCCCTGAATATCATCATGGAGATCACTTTTTCATAGTTTATACTATTTCCTGAGAATAGATTCCTAGACGAGGAGTATCAGGGTCAAAGGCTATAAAGTTGCTATTGCTCGTGATAAGTTGTGCCAAACAGTTTTCCAAGGGCCTTGATTCAATTTTTATTTTCACCACAAGGTAGAGAATGAGTGATGCAACTCACCCTCACAGAATTGTCCTATCATTTTTTTAATCAGGATATTTAACAGGTTAAAAAAAAGTGGTTCATTCATAATAAATATTGTTCAGCGTTTCCTAGGTGCCAGGCACTGGGTCTCACATTGAGGATGCTGGCTGGAGACCACTGGTTCTGCCTATGCTCTAGAGGAAGAAACTAGAAACTAAGCTAACAATTACAGCCAGAGTGATAAGTGCTGCAGAGTGCAGGACAGGGACCCTCACCTGGCCTGGGAAGTCAGGGAAGCCTTCCTGGAAGGGGCAGGCTTGAGTTTAGTCTTGAATGAGAAATAGTTGTTAGCCAGGTGGAAAGAGCTATGGAGATTCATTCCATGCGAAGGGAACAGCATGTGCAGAGGAGGTGTGAGAGGGCTGGCACATTTGGGGAGCTCCAAGAAATTGGGTATAGGTTTGTTTGAAGGAGTATTGAGAGATGAGACTGGGGCCAGGTCATGCAGAGAAGCTGGGTTCTTTTAAAGTTACAGTCTTTAAAGGTTATCTGTTTGTTTGTTTGTTCTTGATAAATTAAAGCAGCCTCAGTAAAACCCTGCAAGAGAGTTTCCGACTGCCTATGACCAGATTTACCAACTGGGTCACGGTATTAAATGTGAAAGTAATCGACGTTTCACTAAGTAAAGTTAACCTGTAAACTGCTAGTATCGTGCTTCACCGTGTGAAGTTATGGGCTTGTCATAGCCCATGAGGCAGAGTAGTGAGGCAGCAGAAATGATCCTCACTGTCTTCCTGGTGCCCCTCCTCACCCCGTTTTTGTTCCTCTCTTCCTGCCTAGTTCCCACCACAGGTTTGGGGCCCTGCCCTGCCCAGTTCCTCTCTAAGTAATCTCTCAGTACCATGGAGTACCATGGAGAAGCCTTGTTGAATTAAACTCTGACAGTAAGATGCTGGTGCGTGGTTAAGATGTCCAGCCCTCAGCTCTCCAGAAGCATTTGGATTTTAAAGGCGGTCACTTGGAGATAGAAATTCTTATAACTCAAAAAAATCTCCAATGGTGGAATTTCAGCCAGAAGGCTGGCCAGCGAAGGAGCTATTTAAAGTTGGGGCAGGCAGGCGGTGCCTTCTTGGCCCCTGCCATCATCCAGCACAGCAGAGTAACCTTTTTTACCACTGCCCAGGGTAGCTTTCACCTCAGATTGCCTATGCCATCATGCCTTCTAGATGGAGAATGGGATCAGTGTCCTGGGATAGTGTGTGTCTCATGACCAGCTGTCTCTGAAAGCTAATCAGACTCAGGCCGATGGCCCATGGCTGACTGGGGGGGGAAGCCTTCTGTGAAATGGCCACATTTCCATAACCTCAATTTCATCTACTTTTTTATCCCTGGTAGAAAAACATTGATATCTTTTTCCAACCTTCTAGGTAGCAAAAAAAAAAAAAAAAAAAATCATCTAGGACAGTACTTTTTTCCTCACCTCAGGAAAACATTGTAATTCCCTCCCAGAAGATTTCCTACATCTTAAATATCAGCTCAAACATTTATGCATGAAAAATTAGAGGCCATGAATGATGCATGTGTTCTGGAAAGTCTGCTCGTAAATCTCCCCTTCCTCCTTTCGAAAGTCCCAGGATGGCAGCCAAAGTTTCATTTCCAACCCTATTGAAGCCACCTGAGATGAAATTTCCTATTTGTTTCCAACTTGCCTGGCGTTCCCATCTTCAGCCCTCCCTTGTGGCAGATAAGTCTGCTATTATCTTGTCTGAGGTATTCTTCTTTTACTTGACCAGATTATAGCACAATGGTCTGTTTGCTCTTTAATAATCCTACTTCACAGGGGATTTGTAAGTATTAATAAAATAATGTTTGAAAACCACTTTGAATTTGTATGCACTCTTTCTGTGGTGGCTTGGGGGTTATTATTTCTTGGGATTTATACTGTATCTCCAGTGTAAGAAGTTTTACATGCTTGGCAAACATTTGGATCCATTTCAATTAGATGACGAAGCTATTGGCTGTTAGAGCTGGAGGGGCCTTTGAGATGATCTAGTCCTACCTTCATACTGAGGAGGCAAGGAAAAAGCTGAGGCCTAGAGGACTGATTCAATTTACCCAGTACCACACAGCTGCTTAGTGGTAGAGCTGGTTCTAGAATCTAGGTGCCCTGACTCCTTGTTCAGTTCTTCAAGTCTGTTATGGAATGAATTGTGCCCCTCCAAAAATTCGTATATTGAATTCCCAGCTCCCTCGTACCTCAGAATATGATCTGATTGGGAAATAGGGTTGTTGCAGAAGTAATCAGTTAAGATGAAGTCATGCTGGAAGAGGATGGGCCTCTAACCCAATATGACTTGTGTCCTTATAAAGGGGGAAACTTGGACACAGACACAGGTAGAGGGAGAGCACCATGTGAACATGAAGACGGCCACCTGCCAACCAAAGAAAGAGGCCTGGGAGGGATCCTTACCTCGTAGCCTTCAGAGGGAACAAGCTCTGCCAACGCCTTGATTGTGGACTTCTGGCCTCTAGAATTGTGAGACAATACATTTCTGTTGTTTAAGCCAGCAGTCCATTGTACTTCTTTAAAGCAGCCCTGGCAAACTAACACAAAGAGTTTCCTACTTTTAATACCAGTTTTTGCCAGTTAACACATTAAGAGGTTGAGACAGGAAAAAAGGGAGCTATTTGGTTCAAGGCTGGAAAGAAAAGTAATGAACCCAGACACCAATCTGCTTGTTTTCACTCACCCCAGGGCTCCTCTCAGGGCTGCTGAAGTTGGGCAGCCCTAGCTTGGGGTTTCTCGGAGGCCCTCATTGTGGATATAGGCACCTGATACAGCCCATAATGATATGCCAGTGCCCAAGGGCTGCTTCCTGGTGTTCCTCGGACATCCTTCACATCATCAGAAGGCAGCAGAAGAGCTGAGTGAGGGCAGCAGCCCAGGGACCCTCGCTGCATGCTGTTTGACAATCCAGGAGGGGTCTTCAACTATGAATGAGTGGAGATGGGTTCTAAAAGTCTTACTGTACATGAGACACTGGGAACTCGAAATCCACTCTCCTGGGATAAAGCACACTGTACATCAGGGTGGGGGGTGTTCCCAGCCCTGTCCACAAAGCCCATGTAAGTTGTATTGTTCTAGAAGCTGCATACTAGCAGTGCTGCTTGCTATTTAGGAAGTCACAATGTCATTGTAGAGGGCTCTTTCAGTGGGGTTGCCAGGCTGGCAGGCAGATTGTGAGGCTTTTAAGGGAGAGAAGGGTGAAGAATGCAATACCCTCAGAATCCACACACTCAAAAGGGAGGGAGAAAACTAGGAGAACTGGAACTTGGAGGTTCAGCACCCACAGCGAACAGTTTTGGAGGGTTGCATTTTACCACACTGCGAAAAACCCCAGCACATTGGAGAATCAGGAAAGGAGCCAGCCCCGAGAAATCACAAATGATCCTGAAGGAGGCCGAGGGAGGTTACGGCATTTCCCGAAGGCCACACGGCGAGTGAGTGGCGGAGCTGGGGCTCTTGGCTGCCAGCCCAGGGTTCTGTACTGTACGAAGATTGTCTAAACTTCAGTCCATTGTTGCCAAAGCCTCATATCACTCCCGCTATCATTTACTTGGTATTATTATAAGTCAGTTAACTTTTAAAAAAAAAAACTTAAATATATTTAACCTCATCTAAAGCAATAATATTCACAAAATTATGAGTTTGATGTGCTATATATGTAATTTTTTTCTTAATGCATATTCAAATTAAATGCATAATTACTTTTAAAGTGTTTTATTTTTTAATCATCTTGCACATCATCAGTAGTAACCACCTGTTCCATAGTTTGGGTGACTGCACTGGGAGATGGCGGGTGATGGGGACAGGAGAACTGGAGGCAGGGACAGCAGCTTAGAATCATGGAGGGAGAGAGAGGGGACCGGCTGGGAGCACAGGGGGAACGGTTAGGACTGGAGAGGAGGGGCGACCCTCTTCCCCCAAAATGAGGGCAAGTAGGTTCAGAGACAGAGCAGAACTGAAATGAGGTGAAAGAAGATGACAGAGCTCATGCTCACTGACCTTGATTTTTTCAACAAAGCAGTTTAACAACCTGATGACAACTTGAAAGGAGCACTGAGCTTTAGATTTTAAATTAAAATTGTATTATAGTCCCCTGAGATTCAACCTTGTTTGTCAAAGGTCAGAGGCAAGTTCTTTCAGAAAAAAAAGTTGGACTTTGAACCTCGACTATGGTTCTTAAAACACTACTGTAATTGCTTCTGGATTGGATTTTGAGGTTGACCTTTGATCAGAAACAGTGGTTTCCTAAGATGAGGCCTCTCCCTGAATAAAGGCAGGTTTGATTGCTCTGAACTAGGCTGAATGTGGGTCAGAGACTAGGAGCAGCTTCTAAAGGACTGACCAAACCCCTCCAGGGCAGTTCACCATATTGACCCTGAGGAAGGGGATTGAGGGATGTGCTGGGGCAGACTCTGTATCCCCCCTCCCATTTCACCCCAAAGTACCTGCCTGTGGTCACCATATAAGGGCAGGTCTCCCCAGACCAACTGTGATGCCAGGAAGGAAGAGTTATCACATGATTATAGAAGTGCTGCCTTTGCAGCCAGGAACTAGGTAGGCAAATCTCACAATCTCTTGAACCCTAGAAGAGAGGAAAGATAATGCAAATAATCATTGGCATGTACTGTTAAAGAGGAATGATTCTGACATTTGTTAAAAATGGTGAGGAAGGGGGCCGGCCCAGTGGTGCAGCGGTTAAGTTCGCACGTTCCGCTTCTCGGTGGCCCGGGGTTCGCCAGTTTGGATCCCAGGTGTGGATATGGCACCGCTTGGCACACCATGCTGTGGTAGGCATCCCACATGTAAAGTAGAGGAAGATGGGCACAGATGTTAGCTCAGGGCCAGGCTTCCTCAGCAAAAAGAGGAGGATTGGCAGCAGTTAGCTCAGGGCCAGGCTTCCTCAGCAAAAAGAGGAGGACTGGCAGTAGTTAGCTCAGGGCTAGTCTTCATCAAAAAAAAAAAATCAGACAACAACAACAACAACAACAAAACAAAGTGGTGAGGAAGACTTTATTCAAGAGTGTTGCAATAGGGGCGAGAGATCAGGCTCAATGCCAAACACAAGAAGGACATGGGGGGATCTATAGCCAAGGAGTAGGGTGAAGGGGTCAGCGGGTGGAAAATGACTAAGAGGAGACTTCAAAGGTAGGGGGATTCTTGCTAAACTGACTTGGCAGGATTCTTGCTAGAACTGGGCTAGGCAGGCCAAAGACAGGATGGGGCCTAAGGTTGAGGCCTAGTTGAGAAGAGGACTCAGTGGAGCCTGACCAAAGTTTGGTCAAGGAGGGTCTTTGTCAGTACTGAGTGCTCACTAGGTTCCAGGAACTGGGCTATAGCCTTTGAAAGGCAAGCATCATACCACCATAGGAAGTAGAAAGGCTTATTTCAACTTGATTAAACAGGAAACTGAGGCTCACCCATTGCCCATGGCCTATAGCCAATCAGGTATTAGATTTGGATTTGATTTCAGTGTCCTCTGATTCCCCAAGCCCAAAGTTTTCCCACCACATAGTGCTTCCTGACCCCATGTGTGGACTTCTCTTTCCCCAGAGGTGTTTGTAGAAAGAAAAGACACTTGTGTGTCTAGAATGGTCAACACAGATAGAAGAAGGAATTACCTGGTACCATTTCCTCACAGCTTCTTCACACCCCTCCATCCCTGAATCTTAAATCATCCTCCCTCTTGCCATTGTGAGCTCTGTGAAAGTTCAAAAGCGGAGCATAAGTTTAATTCCTAGATGGAAACTGAAGCAAAAATCTATAGCAGTTCCTTCTCCTTTCCTCCCCTCACTAGTCATTGCTGACAGTCCCTTCTCTTCTCTCTAGGCTGCCCTCCCCTCTAATTCCAACTGGAGAAATTTTGCCCATCTTCAAATTCCAGCACACATGATGGTTTCTCCACAAAACTTCCCAGGTATTCCGTGTAGGAGCTTCTCTCTCCCCGCTTAGAATCCCCATGTCCTTTCTAACACTCTGAGAGCTGTGACCACACTGTGCCTTGTGACATAACCTGGTTGGCTGACTCCACCATAGAGATGCCAATCCAACCAGATCAGGTCCTGAAGCTCTTCATCCCTGACTCAAAAACCGTCTTTGAGTAGAAGTCATTTAGGTGGGGCCCAAACCCTGGCCTCTGCATGGGAGATGTGGCCATATACCAAATGAGATTTGGAGGTTAGACTCAAAAGTGTCTGCCTCAGCCTCCTAAATATTAGGTAATTTGACTTCCTGAGGCGACATGAAAAAGGTATTCCTAGTGTTTCAAGCACTGTTTGCAGGCCCCTATTAAAATGCAAATAGACATATACTTTGGATATTAACCCCTTAGCAGATATATGGTTTGCAAATACTTTTTACCCATTCCATAGGTTGTCTTTCGTTTTGTTGGTTGTTTTCTTTGCTGTGCAGAAACTTTTAGTTTGGTGTAATCCCAACTATCTATGTTTTCTTTTGTTGCCTGTGATTTTGGTGTCATATCCAAAAAATTATTGCTAAGACCAATATGTTCCAGCAATCTTACTTCTGGCTATATATCCAAAGGCTCTGAAATCAGGATCAGGAAGAGATATCTGCACTCCCATGTTCATTGCAGCATTATTCACAATAAGCAAGACATGGAAACAATCTAAATGTTCTTTGATGGATGAATTGATAAAGAAAATGTGGTGTGTGTATATATATATATATATGTATATGTATATACACACACACAATGGCATATTATTCAACCTTAAAAAAGATGGAAATTCTACCGTTTGCCACATAATGGATGGAGCTGGAAGATGTTATGCTAAGTGAAATAAGCCAGACACAGAAAGACAAATACTGCATAATCTCACTTATAAGTGGAATCTAAAATGATCAAAATCCTAGAAGCGGAGAGTAGAATTGGTGGCTATCAGGAGAAGGAAATGGAGTGATGTTGACCAAAGGGTACAAAGTTTCTGTTATGTAAGATGAGTAAGTTCTAGAGATGCAATGTACAGCATGGTGACAATAATTAATAATACTGTATTGTATACTTGAAATTTGTGAAGAGGGTAGATCTTAAATTAAATCCTCTCAACACACATACACAGACACACCTACTAGTAACTATGTATAAGTGATGGATATGTTAATTAGCTTGATTGTGGTGATCTTTGAGACTGTATATGTATATCAAAACATCAAGTTGTACACCTTCAATATACACAACTTTTTTATATCAAAGATTTCTCAATAAGGCTGTTGAAAAAAAAATGCAAGTAAACTGCCAGAGAGGTCAAATGAAACCTGTAGCACCCATCAACACCTGCTGTGACTCCTTCATCAGACCTGTTGTTCTCGGCACAGGGACTGAGTGCCTACTGTGAGCCATGGTGATGTGAAACTGGAGGAAAAGTGCAAAGATGAATGAGACCCAAACCCTGCTGCTTGGTCTACGATGTGGTCTAGGTGATGTGGTGATAGGGAAGATAGTATTGATGACAATGATAATTATAAAATGTGAGAAGAGCTCTCATAACAATAATGGTAAAATTTATTGAGAACTTACTATGAGCCAGACACTATATCTAAGCACTTAAAAGAATAAATGCACGAGTACAACAACCCAGTGTGGTAGGTAGTATTATTATCCTCGTTTTTTGATGAAGGAACTGAGGCACAGACAGGTTAAATAACTTGATCAAGATCAAAAGTTAGAGAAAGGTGGAATTGGAATTTGACCCCAGCCTGGCTGATGCCAGAGCCCTGCACTAGACAGGAGTTGGTGGTAGGGGGTGAGGGTTATCCAATGACAATTTCACAGAGAAGGGTGACATTATATCTTGAAAAGTGAGTATTTAACCAAATAAGAAAGAGAAGAACAGGGAACAGCATTCCTAAAAGTCACAAGCAAGAGCACAGATGCTCAGGGTCTTATTAAAGAAAAAAATTGTCCATGACGCTTGTTAAAGAATGATAAGGAAGATTTTATTCAAGACTATTGCAATAGGGATTTTACAGTAAGGGAGAGAGATTGGGCTCAGCCCCCAATATGGCAAGGCAAAATGGGAATTTATAGCCACTGAGTTGGGGCTGAGGGGGGATGGAAAATTGCTAAGAGGAAACGTCAGGGATAAGGGAGGATTCTGGCTAAATGGATGTCACAGGAGTCTTGCTGAAGGCAGGGCCAGGGTGATCAGATATCAAGGATGGGGGATCCTGGCTAAACTATCTCGACAGGATTCTTGCTAAGTTGGGCTCAGAGGAGCCTGACTGAAGTTTGGTCAAGGAGAAAGTATTTGTCAGTCTCTGAATCATTTGCAGTGGAGATATGCTGTCATTCTAGAGGGGAGAACCTAGAAGAAAGCAGACCAGCTAGGTGGGTCTGCAGGGGAGGGGCTGGAGAATAGAGAATGAAGGAGACTAACCACAACAGAGCCTTTGCTGGTGGCCTAACATCATGCCAGGCACTTGAAATAGGTTAAAAATCTTAAAAAACAACTTTTTCAGCTTTGTTGAGATACAATTGACACATAACATTGTGTAAGTTTAAGGTATACAATGTGATGATTAAATACACTTATATATATTGCAAAATGATTACCACCATAGTATTAGCTAAAACCTGCATCCTGTCACATACTTACCATTTCTTTTTTGTGGTTAGAACATTTACAATCTACTCTCTTAGCAGCATTCAAACGTATGATACAGTATTAGTAACTATAATAACCGTGCTGTACAGATCAGGAAGAAGTTTTAAATCCCCAAACTTCTTAATCTTATAACTGGAAATTTGTACCCTTTGAGCAACATTTCCCGATTTTCCCACCCTCCAGCCCCTGGCAACCACCGCTCTGCTCTGTTTCTCTGAGTTTGTCTATTTTAGGTTCCACATATAAGTGATATGGTACAGTATTTGTCTTTCTCAGTCTGACATTTCACTTAGCGTAATGCCCTGAAGTTCCATCCATTTGTAGCAAATGGCAGGATTTCCTTTCTCATGGCCGAATAATATTCCATTGTGTGCATATATACCATGTCTTCTTTATCTATCATCCATTGATGCACACTTAGGTTGTTTCCATATGTTGGTAATTGTGAATAACACTTCGATAAACATGGGACTGCTGATGTCTTTTCATTCTGAAATAGGTTAAAATTTAATCAGGAGGTGGGTATTCTTCCCCCTGTTGAGCAAACCAAATTTCTAAGAGGTCAAGCGATACGGAGCTGGTAAGTGGCCGAGCTGGGCTTAGAAACCAGGTCGCACTGAGGCAGCATGCTCAGAACCTGCTTCAGGGGTTGCTGTCGAGGGAGGGGCTGGGAGGCAGGTGGCCATGGTCACCAGGTGTCTAAGGACCCCAGAGCCCAAGAAAAGTGGGGCACTGGTTTAGGGAAGGAATCACAGGAAAAGCAAAGGGAAAGTAACCATCCCCAGCTCCTCTCCACTTTTCCTGAGCCCCAGCATCCCTGATAATTCTTCTCTAGCCTGGGCTGCCTGGGCTGGATCAACACTGGTTGGAAGCAAGATGATGGAGTTAGGCAGCTGACACTGGCTTCTGCTTTATTTCCCATTAGTCCCTGCTTTAGAGCTTACCTTCTCCCTGACTCGCTGGAAGCCGATCAGCCTCTGCTTAGCCAGAGGGTAAAGCAAGTCCAGCTGGATTCGCCAAAGCTAAGTAACCAGGTTACCGCAGGGCGGGAGTAAATCACTCTTGGTAATTGCATTTGGCACTATTTGAAGCCATTTTGCTCGGACAGTGAAAATTCATTTTGTGGTATAAAATGCTGTTTATTTGTTGTGGAAAAACACAACTCAGGCCCACTACCTTGTGTTCAAATTCTCCATTCCATGGAGAAGAGGGTTTTATTTTCTTAGTGGAGGAGATATAGATGCATAAGGTGCTTGTGTACCTATGTGATATATGCCCCAGCCGAAGATCAAATGTCAGCTGATGTCCACAACAGGGAAGGACAGTGCCCAAGCCAATGGACTGTGTTTCCATTTATACTTGTGGTTCCAAAGCTGACTTTTTACAGGAAGGGCTTATTCCTTGAAAGGAAGTGTCAACATCTGAAAATATTAGCTAATTTGACTTCCTGAGGAGAAATGCAAAAGGGATTGAAGTGGTTTATTATGTTAAATCTCAAATAAACCCTAACAATTAAAAATGGAAGGGGAGCCAAAACTAATTAAAAGGAGAAGAGAATGAGAAATGCCAGGCATCTGGGATAAATTTATGATTGCAGTTGAACACTAAATTTAGCTCTAGGCCTCCTTTTGGTACAGGCATTCAAAGAATAATTTGGGTTAATAAGGTTTTTTAGGTTCATTTACAGAAAGCTACCAATGACCGCAATCATGGCAGAACACTTATGACTAAACAATTAGCTTGGGGATTGAAATGTAAATCAGACTAGAATTCATGAATTTGCTCTCAATTTTTTTCCTTTCCAGTGAAGCTCAGGTTTGGTATTGTACCTTAACATGTATACTCCGACGTATACATGTGTGTGTGTGTGCACGCCCAGAGTGAAAGGAGGTCATGCTCCCTAAATTTTTTATATGTTTTGATTCCTTTCTTCCCAAACTGGTCTGGAGTTGTTCTGTGGGAGATGCGTAGTATGGAACTCCAGAATTCCAGAGGTGTTTGTGGAAGTGTCAAAGAGAATCAGAGGTGGACAGCAGTTACAGTGGTAAAAAAATATTTTAGTCAGGAACAATTGCAATAGGAGAAAAGAGACCTCTGAATAGAACTGGGCTCAGTTCCAAATACGACAAAGTGAAGTGGGAATTTATGACCAAAGAGCAGTTGGTGAATGGAAAATTGCTAAAAGAGTAGGGTAATTCTTGTTACGTTGACCTAACAGTCAGTTGGCCTTCCTGAGGCAGGCTGAGGTAATCAGATATTACCTGGGGATTGTGGGCATTGAGTAATTTGGTCAGATATTGAGGGTGAGGGATTCTGGCTAAACAGACTTGACAGGATTCAAACTAAAATTGGGGTTATGCACACCCAACAGGGATGGAAACTGAAGGTCAAGGCCAGCGGGTTTAGAGCAGCCTGAGTAGAGTGAGGGCAGGTTGAGTTGTTAGTCAGAAGACAGGAGGGAAGGCAGCAAAGGTGCCTGTTCCCAGAGTCACCTCCTTATTAACATTAACAGCCCAACCCCTCAGTAAACCTTGTGCAGCAATCCCGGTCCCACTCTCACCCTCTTCATGAGCTACACCACCTGGAGAAGTGGCCATCCTGGACTCCTCCACAGCAGGGCGAGCCTTCAGGGCTTGGGGCCAGGGGAAAAGAAAGAGAAGTTCAGAAGAGCAGTGGCTGGAATGAGAATGACCACCAGGGAGAACCCTCCTCTGGACGAAGGTGATTCCTCCTTAGCTGGCTCAGCACTGGTTGATCTCATAATAACTTGGGGAACTGGGGAGAAATTGTCCGTGTTGGAAGTAGAATCCCTACATTGGTCTTCGGCGTGGAACCCTGCATTGTGCGCATGACTGCCAGGAATGAGTGAGACCAAGAAAGCAGAGTGAAATGAAACTCATCAGGGACTTTAATGATCATCCAGATAAAGATTTGTTTTAAAAAATCACAGCTAAAATGAAGGAGGCAGATACAAATTATATTTGTAAAGCCTTAATTTTTTTATTTCCTTACATTTAAAATCAGAGACACTGTTAGAACACTACTGAGGTGGTGACTGCAAGCACAAAGGCATTAAACAGATCATTAACAAGGAAGGCAGTGGGCACGGAAGGAGGGGGAAGCTTGGGTTCTGGGCAGCCCTGATGTCAAGGCCCAATTCTGCCACTTCTGGGCCGTGTGATCTTGGGCGAGTTGTTCTGCCTGGATCTGTTCCTGTAAGGAGGTGCTGGCATTGATACTGTAGAGGAAGAGCCTATTCCTCTGTCTGCTGTGTGTTCATTCATTTATCCAATGTCCCCCTTCCTCCTGGTAAGATTTCAGATGGCTGATGTAACCATTTAGTCGAACTGCTAACAGCAAATAAACAAGCAAAGACAAACAGGACATTAAAAGTCCCCCTATCTCACAGGGTTATGGTGAGGATTAAACGAAGTACTGTGTATGAGAATGTTTACTTTTGGATGGGCACATCACAGATACTCAGTAAATGGTTGTTGAATCTGAGCCCAAGGAGGTGAAGTGTTGTGGGTTCTGCCCACAATGCCCCAAGGAGAGCTAGAGAAAATCTCTTCTGCAGCTGCTTTTGCCTGTGCATCATCCCACAGCTCCCATGCCCTCAAGGCCTGTACCTCTGAGGGCCGGGCTGTTTGCTGCCATTTTCCTGCAGCCCGTCCCTCCTCAGAGGCTGTCAGGGGATGGGCAGCATTTTTCCAGCTGTCCCTCTCCCTCTCTGCCGTTGTAATTGACCCAGGTCACATGGAGGAAACTTCTGTTCTTCCCTAGGAGCTGTGCCTGAGAAATGGGCTCCAACAGAGATCTGGAAGAATCATTTAAGGGTCCCAGACATCTTGAATACATTTTTCAATGAGGTCCTGGAGAAAGTACAGTGTCAGCAACTCCAGACTGATTTCGGTAAAAATGAAATGTATTCAAGTAACAAAATTCACAAGCAGACCTAGAGTGTGATTTTATGCAGTCATTTTTTTAATTATTGTTGAGAGGCAGGATCCAGTTACAGAGAAATGATTTGATGCCAATGCCCAGACTCTAGCTGTAAAATGAGATACAGAGTAACATTTGCCCAATGACCTTTTCCTTCCACAGTACAATAAATAGATCCTATTTTTGTATAGCTATGATCTTGTCAGTTTAAATCCAACTTACTGACCAAACTGGAGAGAAACCTTTGTCTCCAACAGACCAAGGGCTCCTGTCTGCTGCTACCTAGAGTCAAGTTTGCTGGCCGATGTGAGTGGAATTTTAGCTTAATCAGGCCAGCAGTGGAGCAGAAATAATAAACATGGAATTCGAATGAAGGGAAAGCAGAAAGCAGAACTCATCTAAGAAGAATGAAACCCTTTAAATGAAAGTGCATCTTTCTCAATAATAGGAATTCTAATGTTCTTGGAGTCGTTATTATAATAGCTTTCTCCAGAGGATGCAGTACATTAGGGGATCCAAGTCGGAGCAAAGGATGAGCAGCCTGGAATCATTTGTCCACTGAGCCAACAACGAGTCACCTGTCATCCATATGCCTTGGTTTCCCCATCCACACCCTGCTAATGGCAATGCTTTATACTCCTGTTGCAGCCTGTGGGTAAATAGAAAGATTTACTAACCTATATTTGCTTCAATAGCCAACAGAGTTATACTTGTATCTAGGGCTAACACAAATGGAATGAATGCTTTCTCTATGCTCGTAGGCCTATCTGAAGACCTGGCAAATAAGTGAAAGGTGAGATTTACATGGGACTGGGGCTCAAGGAAGAAACCAAGACCAATGTTCGGAGGCTTTAGGGAGGCTGGTTTTTACTCATCCTAAGGAAAGTTGTGTGAGAGTGAATGTGTTTTACTGATCAAAGGGCTCAAGTGACGATCACCATATGTCACATATGTTTCAGGGATCACTACGTTGGTGCAAAATGTTGGGACAAAATGACGTTTGAGATCCCATCCAAATCTAAGATTCTGGGTTCCAAGATTTTATTTACTTTGAATGTGTAGATGAGGGAAGACTCTGAAACAATGATTCTTAACATTTTTCTGCTGTGGGCCGTCAGGATGGGATAAAGATCTCACAGAGCCCTGCCTCTCTCTGCTTGCTACTGTGTAGGCATACTTGCAATGCTTTGGACTAGCACCAGTGAAGGTGAACAAAATTAAAACTGTTTACCCAGATGAGGTATAAGCATTAAAAACTGGAAATGCAGATATGAGAGAACAACAAATAAATACTGGGACACCTCTCAAACCACACAAGATACCTAACACTTGTTAACAATGATAGTTTAGAGAGCTGAGGAAGTTGTTTTGAACGTGAGGTCTAAATTCATTTCCTATTGTAGAATCCTCTGTCTAAGACTTATGCCACATGAGGGAGTAATGGCTATTTAAGGGCAAACATCTTCTTGGTCTCAAAGGATCATTATGGTGTAATGATAACAAGGGGCCATAGAAAGAACCTGGCCTAGAGGTCAAGGGTCGAGTTGCTGTTCTCTGTACAAAGTGAGTCTTCTCTGAAAAACTCTACAAGAGCAGAAATGGAACCTGTGTCCCCACTGTCCATCACAGTGCTTGGCACTTAGTAGAAACTTAATAAATGACCAGGTTTCTAATATAAGGTCTACCACTAACAAGTCACTTGATTTGAGGCAAAAAGACCTAAACTTAACTCCCCTTGCTATGAAATTGTGTTAAACCCTAGAATCCTAAAGCAGACAATTCACACCTCTATTTATCCATCCTAAAATATTTCCTAAGTGCCTACTATTTGTCTCCCAGAGTTCACAGCCCCAGGATTATAGCAGAGAACAAAATAGTTCCTGCTTTCATGAAGCTTGTGTTCTAATGAGGTGAGACAAACAACTAACAAATACCTAAGCAGTTATAGAGGCTATCAGATGGTAAGAAGTCTTAAGAAGGAAAAAAAGCACAGTAAGGGAGCACTGGTAGGTGGGAGGCACGAGGGGTAAGGGTATTATTTATACATATATTTATAGAGAGTGGTCAGGGAGGACCTTACTGATAATGTGATATTTTAGCAGAAACATGAAAGAAGTGAGCCAAGCAAATTTCTGGGGAAAGAATGTTCCAGATTGAGGATAAAAATAGAAATGTGGGAGTCAATGGTATTTAAGGCCATGAGACAGGATAAGATTACCTAGAGAAAAGCATTGCAGTGAGGGACCTTGAGGCATTCCAGCAGTTGGAGGTCAGGGAGTTGAGGGTGACCCAAGGGGTAGCTGAGAAGGAGGAGCTGGTACAGTAGGAGGAGATCCAAAGGAGAGTGGGATCCCAGAAGCCAAGAGAAGAAAGTGTTTTGGGAAGGAGAGTCATTATCTGTGTAGAACGTTGCAGATATTTTGAGTATGATGACTGAGCCTTGACCATTGGGTTTAGCCACAGAGGTCATGTGACCTTGACGAGAGCCATTTCAGGGGAGTCACTGGGGAGAAAGCTTGACTACAGTGGGTTCAGAGAAAATAGGGAAATGTCAGGAGAGAAATGGGTGGTAGTTGTATGGGAATGGGGTTCAAGAGAGGGTTTGGGGGTTTTTTCGATATGAAAGATATTATGTTCTTTGCTCATAGGAATGATCCAATAAAGAGGGAAAATACGATAACACTGGAGGGGGATTCCTCTGGCTCACTGAGAGTTCTCCGCAATTTCTGATGTTGCCATCTCCCAGGGGAGAGAGGCACGACTCCCCTGTACTGCTCTGGCCTAAGCGGAACACAGCCCTCCCCTCAGATTGCATCAGCATAACTGTCACTAGACTGGAAAACCTAAATAAGGCTTGTCTACAGACTTAGAAAAAAATAGAAAGAAAATCAATTCAAAGAACAGTAATAAGCAACAAGATTGGTGCTTCGCTGAGTGTGCTCCTTATGCCCCATGGGATGTTGATAGGGTCAAGTGAGTCTGAGGAATGCTGAGTTAAACAAAGTTAAACAGATGTGTGTGCTGCACGACTTCTTGGAGTCTTTTAAAAGCCTAGCTGCACCCCACATTTCCAAGAGGGGCATCTAGTGTGAAGAATTTCCCCCAATATATTTGGGGCAATATCATATAGGATTAGCGTTACAAGGCATACAATACAGGAAATAGTGAACTAGATCAGGGCTTGGCAGACTTTTTCTGCAAAGGGCTAGATAGTATATATTTGAAGCTATTTGGGCCATAGTCTCTGTCGCAACTACTCAACTCTGCTGTTGTGATACAAAAGAAACCATAAGCAATAGATAAATTGATGAGAGTGGCTTTATTTAAATAAGATTTTATTTACAAAAATAGGCAACAGGAGGATTTGACCTGAGAGCCATAGTGGTTTGCCAACCATTGAATCAGATAATCTGCCTCAAGAGAAGAATTCATTCTCCTTCAGTCCAACTGCCCTTAGGGATGCCCAGTTTCTAGCCACCTCTATGTGGCGGGGACTATTGTTTCTTTACTTTTCACTTAGGAGCATTCTCAAATACACTTACACTCTTTGACATTCAGCACAGAGGCCCAAGACCTAGAATAACCCATCTAGATTCCCATTACCTTTCTGGGCCCTGCCCCTTTTCCCTCTTGTTAACACCAGGAGTATCCACTCTTTATGCCATTTCCACAAGACAACCATTTGGGTCCAAACTGAAAGCAGCTCTTAAGGAGGTAGATTGTGGCTTATCAAGTAGGCCTTTTACTTACTTGTGTCTCCTCATTTCCACTTCCTGGGAGGGAAACAGGGAAGGAAAATGAAGTGAACATCCACCACATTGGCTGCTTATTGTCTTTTTAGTAGAAACATGAGACTTGGAACCATATCATGTGAAGAATGGTTAGAAAATAGTAGTTTGTTGGGTCTGAAAAACAGAAGACTGGTAAGGTTATGGGGAGGTGGCAATGGGTGTAGGAAGTGGGGCTGGGTGGAATGTGGAGGGTGGGGACCAGCTGTTTCATTGAAGGGAAACTTTTCCTTTGGAATCCAAGGGATGGAAGCAAGACCAACAGGTTGGACTTATGGGGAGCAAATTTCAGGTGATGATCAGGAGTCATTTGATTTTGTCAGAGGAGTTGGGAGGTGGCATCATGAGCATTCAAGCAGAGGCTATGGAGAAGATACTCAAAACTCAGGTGTGTGGATGGGCTGGTGTCTTAGTTCAGGCTGCTATAACAAAACACCATAGACTCGGGAGCTTTAATCATAAACATTTTTTGCAGTTTAGAAGCTGAGAAGTCCAAGATCAAGGTGATGGCAGATTGGGCTCCAGGTGAGAGCCCTCTTTTCAACTTGCAGATGGCCACCTTCTCTTTAGCTTTGTCCTCACATAGTGGAGAGAGAGCAAGAGATCTCTGGTCACTCTTCCTCTTCTTATAAGGAAACTAATCCCATCATGGGGGCCCCACCCTCATGACCTAATCTAAACCTAGTTACCTCCCAAAGGCCCTACTTCCAAATAACATCAAATTAGGTGTTAGGATTTTAACACATGAATTTTAGGAGGACACAAATATTCAGTCTCTAACAGCTGGACAACCTTTTAAGATCCCTTCCAATCCTGAAAGTTTATGAGATCAAAGCTATCAACTCAAACATGGTTTTCCCTGGGCCATAGATTATTGTCTACGGCCTAGCTTTCTCCAACAACTACCTTGGTCCCCGTTGTCATTGAACATCACCTATATTTATTAGTTGGAGTGAAATATGCCAGAATATCCCAATGGCAATGATTGAGGAGAGGATTCACCAACTTTCAAGAGACTTGAATTGACACCAGTGTCACCACCTTTAAATGGCTCTAGTTTGAGCGGCGTAAGCTGAAGCAAGTCACTATAATCCACGGACATTTGTCTGCATGGGCCTGTGTCTTTCCTCCCATGTCAGAGATGTGAGCAGGAACAAATGCAAGATCTGAAAGCAGAGCAGTGTGGCCTCAGAACATGAAACTCCTAGGGTTACTGCATTTTGTAATAGAATGGAAACCAACCTCAACTTCAGCACAAACAGGACACGTCAGGCCTTTTCACCAGAAATGCTTTTATCCCTTTAAGTGTCCTTTCTCAGGGGGCTGTTCAAAGTGGCTTTTAACAAAGCACCTTTTATCCCGGGTCCTTGGGGATATTTACCTATCACGGATATCTAGAAAACCTGCCGAACAAGCGGGGGCCAGGTTAGCTTCTGGGCCATGGTTTTCGCAGTCCTTGTTGCCAGTTGGGGGAAATTCAATAAGTTGAAACCCTGCAGGAGTTTGAAAGGTCTGAGTTTAATCCCTGACACATTTCTGAACTTCAGTATGGACCTTCTCTGCTTTTTTTCTCTGTTATAACAACTTAACTCTGCCATTGTAACATGAAAGCAGGCAGAGTGAGTATATAAAAAATGGACATGGTCGTATTCCAATAAAACTATTTCTGGACACTAAAAGTTAAATTTCATATAATTTTCATGTCATGAAATGTTATTCTTCTTTTATTTTTTCCAAACCATTTAAAAATGTAAAAACTTTCCTCTACTCTTGGGTCACACAAAAACAGGCAGTGGGCCAGATTTGGCCCAGGGGCTATAGCTTGCCAACCTCTGTGCTAGACCTAAGGTATACAGAGGTGACAATGATGGATGTGGTCCTAGCCTCATGGCACTTACTGTTGATGGAAAAGATGGATATTAAACAATAATTTGAATAATTTTTATGTCATTACCAATTGCATAGGAAGGAAAATAAATGGTATAATTAGGGATTATAACAGGAAAATGCCATTTAGATTGGGAAATCAGCAAGTGAAATGAGAACAAAGACCTGAGGATGAGTGATATTTAGCCAGGAAAAAGTGGATAAAAAAGGAAGTGTTCCAGGCAGAGGGGAATTATAGCTCAAACTGATTAACTGAGTCGTGGTTTTTGTCCTTATTTGCAGTCCTAGCAGGCAATTAATTGCTCCAGGAAGTTTTCAGAGAGAATGTGGTGCCCCAGCACATGGGAAAAGTGTGAGAGAACAACCTCATCTCCAAATGTGATACAGGAAAGGAAGTTCCCTATGCCTCCCTTATTGCCCTCCTGTGTTTTCACAGAGACGCAGGCCTCTTCGTCCTGCTCTTTATCACTGTTATTCCTCCCTTAGGAGGCAGGTGAGGGGTAGTGACATTATGAAGCAAAACAGGAACTCTGTACAACTGGGAGTCGGGTGCCCTGGGTTCTGGATTTAGTTCTGCCACCACCTTGTCATGTGGTCCTGGGCACATTGCTTAACCTTTCCTAAACTGAGAAACAAAGAACTTTTGTACATCAGGAGTCTCCAGGCAAGTGACCTAAGAATGACTGAGTGGTGGGACTCTAGGCTCCTTCAGAGCGGCCCCATTTGCATCTGTTGTATATTAAGGAGTTTATTCAAAAACAGAGTTCCATAAAAAGCTTACTGGACTTCATGACTGCTGGGTCCTCCCCAGGCCTGGCCCTCTGTGATTCTGTGATAGGTATCTTCTCCAAGCCTGTCCATGTTGGATCCTGATGCGGGAGGGAACCCAGGTCTGGGTACTCCTTGGGCAAATGGATAAGGGAGTACCCATCCAAGCTTTCTGTAATGAGTCAGGGAGAATCAAGCTGTTTTCTTCAGGAAAATGATAGACCCCATCCTGCTGGCAAAATAACAGGAAAAATCAAAAATATACGATTCGTATTAAGGTTGTTCAGCTTTCTATTGCCTCAGTGGCACCACAGGCAATTAGTGACATAAACGAGGTGGCAGGCCTTTAATTGCCCAGTAAATCAGCGCCCTACCATGAGGGGCTCCCACCCCAGAGAATGCTGAGCTGAGCCAAGTTCCTGTACCCCTCAAACCTTCAGGTGTTGTCAGAGGCATCCTGGGGGCCTCTGCCTAACTCCATCCAGCTTCCTCACATGCCACTTTGAACATGCTTCTGTCAGAGCTTCTATCTCCCCCTCAGTTCTGATGGGCCCATAAGCTTTGCCTCTGGATCTGGTAAGGGACATCCAGACAAAGAATGCTAGGATGAGCTTCTGGACCCTGTTTGTGGAAACCTGCCCAAACTGTGTTCTGAGTCACCCAGACCCAGCATCAGTCCCCTGGACGTGCTCTTCGGGACTTTTTGTGTGACTTTCCTGCCTGCCTTTTTTTGATTCAGAGGATTTCCTTCCATGGCTCTCTTCACTCTACAGCACACTCAGAGAAGCTGAGTGAGCACCATAATGCTGTCCTGTCTTTTCCACACGATCATCACACTGAGAAAAAACCCACTGGTACTCTTGACATTTCCCACTGAAACGAATGGAGTCATTAGAATCCAAGCCTCTGTGCACCTCCTTCCCCTGGGGGTACATGCCCTCACCGCCTCTGCCCTGGGTTCACATCACAGTTAACAAAGTCTTTTCATTCATATCCTTGCAATGAATACTCAAGATAACCCTAATAGGTAGGCAGAGGAGGCATGATTATCCCCTGTGACACATGGGGAAACTGACGCACCAGGATCAAGTTATTAAATAGGGATGCAGCTAGAACTGTTGCCCAAGGTCTTGATTAAGTATCAAATTAATATTTGTGAAATGCTTAGAACTGGTCTGGGGGACTTGTTGCAACACACCAGGTTCCCACTCTTGGATTCCCCCGATATTTCTGTATTGCTCACAGAGGCCGTTTGCCAAGCTCTGAATTGACTGGCTTGAAAATGCTTTTAGAAGGGGCATCAGACACAGCAAATTTCTCTACATATAGGCAGAGCTATGTGCAAATGCAATTCTGGTTATTTTGAGCTATTTTACAGTGAATTTGAGCTCCAGAAACGAGTGCTTTTTTGAGTTATAAAATAGGTTACAAACCCAATTCTGAAACCTTTAACCAAATATAGTCGGTGATCCAAGCAGCCCTCTTCCTTTCCACCTAGGTGGATGTCCCTCTGGGCTTGCCTGTTAAGGAATTTGCCGTTAAGCTTCAGTGGAGACACTTAGTCCTTTCTTAGTTCTCGAAGCTAAGCTGCCTATTTCCAAATATACGACCTGAATTCCTTCCTGTCCTATGCCTCCCACCCACCCATCATGCGTCTCTGCTCTGCTCATTTCTATTTTGTTGTTTATTTACTACCCTAGCTCTTAAAATGCCCCAATCCTCTCCATTTGAATCATCTCATCCTACTGTCCAGCTTCCACTGAGTTCAGCCCTTCCTGTCCTCTGAGCTCTGAGGGCCACCCCATTGTGCAACCAGCACCACTCACAAGCAGCGCCTTGCACAGGGGCAGCTCCAAGGTCTCAGTCTGCACTGCTCACCTTGTCACCAGGTTGTTTCAGAGTCTGCTTCCCTTGTCCCATCTGCTTCTCCTCTAATGCCAAGAGCTATGTCTTCAGCCTCAGCATTTCATTTCACACATAAATGATACTCTAATTTCTTCTTCTACATTTACAGCCTTCATTTCCAAAATTTCTATGAATTTTCTTTTTTGAAACCAGCTCTTCTTATTCCATATCTTCTGTTCTTTTCCATGGATGTTATTGCCTCCTTTATCTTTTTGAGTTTCTTAAAGATTCTTAGAAGCTCGCTTAAGGTTATTCTATTTCTAATTCCTCATGTAAGTTCTTCTATTTGTTGTCTGCCTTTTGTGGTGTTACTCTCCCACACAGGCTTGAAGATTTTTGGTTTGTGAGCTCATCTTCCACCAGAGATTTCAGCTCTGAATTCTGGGTGATATCCCAGGAAAACAGTCTTGCAGAGCCTTAGCCCCAGGCCTGAAGAGAAGTGGCTCCCAGCCAGACCTGTGCTGACCACTGGTTTGACCCCCTTCTGGATGGGCGGTGTGGTTCTGAGCCCTGTCCTTACTGGTGACACTTGGCCTTGGGTCCTGATCTCATGTGACTGCAGTTTTTCTAACCTAGACACAGGTGAGCAGTTTGACATCACCGCCACCCAACCTTGGGAAGATGGCAGAGGTGGGGGATGACACAGCTCACTTCTGCAACACCAGTGAGCATCATAACCCAGCCCCCTGCCCCGTGAAGGTGGTCTTGGCCTCACTGTAGGCAAAAAATGTTGGCCCTATTGCCCATGATGGGTTTTCTTTTTTCTCTTCCCTTTTGAGGTTTAAGGAATCCCTATTTCGGTCTAATGAGCAGTCTCTTTCTTGCTTTTGAGAATAAATATATATTTGTTAACTCATATTACTCAAATATTTTATCTTTTTCTGCATTTGGTATGGAAAGTGAAATATCAGCTTGTGCTCAATTTTCCATCTTGAACAGAAAGTTCAAGTTCAAATTTTACCTTTCTGGTTCAGATAGGTCTCTGAGAACCTACATCTTCCTGCAGGTTCTGCAGACAAAACCCTGGTCACATTATTGTACCCCAAGAACAGACTCATTCAATGGCTTAATCTAAAAGCGCCCTCGGTACTTCATAATTCAGCCTCCAGCTTCCTTCATGAAAACTCCTCATCCCTGCTGAGGGATTTTTCAGCTTAAAGACGTGTTATCAGGTGAGAGAGCCACCATCCTACTCCTGGCAGTCAGTCCCTCATTGACTTTCAAACATTAAAAAGTACTTAACAGCTCACATTTTTGTTTTATCACATTTGGGATTGTCCCTTATACTAAGGATGTTCTTGTTACACCACAGGCTTTTCAATTACTTCCCACTCCTTTAGGACAGAGTGTAATATTTTTTTGCAGAGTCAGATATTTAAGTGAGTTTTACTGTCAGGTTTTCTTTGTAGCCATTTTAAAGCCAGCCACTGTTTCTTAAGCTACCTCTGAGGGTAACTTACCTATTGATGACACAGCTATATCTTTTTACAGTGTTCCACACCATACAGCTTAAGTGCCTGGACATCATTATTTTAAAGTAGAGAATATTTTTTTTGGTCTGTGATTTTCTCTGTGTCCTTTTATATGTAGTTTTAGGCATCCATTTATTTTGTGTTAGGGAACAAAAGACATGGCTTAAGGTGCCTTATAATTTAAAACATGGTACTTATTTGTAGACTATAAATTACATGTTTATAGTATTTTCCTGTTATAAAAGCAATTCACGTCCATTATGGAATATTCACCAAATACATATATGAACAAAATAAGAAAATAAAAATCTTTGATAATTCTATCATCCAGAGGCTATTAATCACTACTAATTTTTGGAGCATTTCCTTCTAGTCTTTTTTCAGTGCATATAAATGTACATATATATCATATATTCCATAATAGGAATCAGTATATATATGTAGATTTTATAGCCCACTATTTTCACTTAGTGTTATGTACTTTTAAATCCAGAACCAGATGCCCTTTGCTCCAGATGAGTTGCAGCTCCCTTTCTCCTTTCTAAGATGCTGAAACCATGAGCTTTCATGATGTCCCTAATAAAACGTGTTAGGATGAGAACACTTTGCTTTAGGATCATGCCGTGCCTTAGTGTCACCCCTAGCTTCCTATACTAGTCCATGTGCAAAAAAATGAGTGTGCCCTTTTTAAAAGTACTCTCTGAACCTCAGTTTTCTCCTCCATAAAGTGGAGAGGTAAGAGTAGATGTTAAAACTCTGGTCTCCCTTGGCAGACATTGGCTTTGGCACCACCACTCTTCTCATGCAGATGGTGCTCAGCCACTCTTCTCTCCATCCCTCCTCAGCTCTGTGCCTCCTACCTGCCCTGTGTCCTTTTAGTCTCCTGGAGCCCCTTTGCATCTCCTCCTCTGGTGAAGAAAAGAAAGCTCTCCAGGAGCTTCAAGGTTTTAATTAAACATGACGCCAGCCAAGCAGCAGTACATATTAAAACTTTTATTAAAAACACGGCTAAGGTTCCATGTTAATCAGGAAGCCACATCTTCCCTTAATGGACAGAATTACTCATTACACCGTTAGAATCAGTTGAGACCTCTCGGCTGTCAGATTTTTTTTTTCCCCTAATGCAAAATCTGTATGAGTCACTCTCATGTTAAGAATTAATAAATTTATTATTATTTGATTGGTTATGTAATTTTAAGAAAAGGGCACCTGGCTTTGTTGAGGAATGTCTGACGACTTTATGGCAAATGGAACAACTCAGCATCAAATTAGCAGTGTCGATTCATATTCTCATTTGATTTATCGTCTTTCACATGCTCTGAAGCACAACAGATATGATGGCTCTGGGAATGAGCACTAAATCTCCTTTTCCTCACCACCCTGTTGACAGTAGCTGCTTAAGTAGAGTCTGATTTGTGATGCTGGCCAGGCTTGCTGTCTACTACCTCTGTCACCGTCAGTCAGGGGATTGGATTTCCACAAGACTGTCCCTTTCTTTCCAATTTCCTTCACCTAACTTTTAATAATAATGTCATATTTCCCAAGCACTTTTTTGTGGCCTTAAAGAATTTCATTGACTTTGTCTCATTCCCTTGGAGTCTTGGGGTAAGTGGTATTTTCATGTCCATTTTGAAGTTGGGGGATGCTAAGAGATATAGGTACTGACTAGCCCATAGTTACACAAATTAAAGGCTCAATGGCCTAGACTAGACTGTTCCTTCTGGGAAGGAATTCAGCACCAGGCAAGGTCCCTTTAGACCCCATCACAAAGGGTAATGATGAAAGACCTCATGAACCAGTTTATGAGGTCTGACCTCATTCAAGATGTAGTAGCAGTATGCGCTCTGGAAGTATTCCTGGGAGGTTCCCCACATAACTCTCAATGCTCCTTATTAGGAGTTAGGACTTGCCCTAGTAAGCATGGAGAATTCTAGAGTGGCCAGAGTCCTTGCCACCACTTCAGCACTCGTCTAGAGTCATTTTCTCAAAGACTCGTTTGTCTACAACCAGCCCCTTACTATTAGAATTCCCAGAGCAGCAAAGAGACAGGGTGATGGCCCCAAGGCTGGGGCTGGGGTGGGCTGGGCTTGTGGTACTACAGGAATAAAGGATTGGAATTAGGAGGGATATGAGGGTGAGGAGGAGACCCAGAGGGAACAACAGATGCTCTGAGATTCCTCTGAGTACCCAAGGAGCCTTCAGGTGTGGGTTACTCAGGGGGCGACCCTTCCCCACTCTCATTTCCACTCCCTCAAGCCTGTCCCTGAGGATTTTGTCATCTGAGTTTTTTTGGAACTCGTTCTCCAGACAGTTTGCTCAGTCTTAAGTGTTGGGAGCCTTGACTTTGTATCTGAGATAGAAAGGGATCTTAAAAAGATTAGCAAAAGGGGATCTTAAGCTAAAAAGGATAAAGGTGGACCCATGAGAAAGACAGCAGACAGAATAAAACCCAGAATGAGTTCAGGTCCTGAAAAATGCTAGCAACAGCCTGAAAGGTTTGTTTTAGCTCTGATAACAGCAAAAATAAGAGGGCACAGGCCGCTGCCGCTTGGGCAGAACATGTAATATACATAACTAAGGTTCTGGGAATTGATTATTTTTGGGAAAAAAACATTCTTTTTTTCTTCCTTCTCCTACCAAGCCCCCTCCTTTCTCTTCTTTCATCTCTCTCTCTCTTTCTGTCTCTCTCTCTCTGTCTTTGCTGCTCTCCTTTCTTGCCTCCCTCTTGTCTCTGACCTTTAGTAAGAAAAATCCAAAACACAGTCTCCAAGGGGCTGCTTTGGAGCTCTACGTTTATTTCTGTCTCTTTAAATTCTGGCAGAATCCAGCCTTCCCCTGTGCTCCTCTGGTGTTCGATATTCTCCTGTCTTTCTAGCCGTCAACATTAATGTTTCACAGCTTAGCAGTGTAATTGAGGAGGCAGCCGTTCCCACTTGCCCAACTCCAGCCCTTCTTTATGCTCTGTCCTGCTTGCTGTGCTTCCCTTTGTTTCCCATACTGGGTATGGCTGACTAGATGCTTTGGTAAGCCAAATATTCTTTGAGATCTCAAATTTAAGAAGAGCTTTACATCTTTGAACTTCTTTCTAGTGACTAAAAGGAATGAGAGAAGAATTTAGCTTATCAGAATGAGGAATTCCAAAGGACCTGGGATAAATGAAATTGGTTTAGATGGCACTGGTGTTTTGTTTTAATATGGGAGTAATGAACATGTACATGAGTTTGGATGTAAAAAAATCAGCCTTTGAAAATGACCAACTGCAAATGAACTCCGGAACCATGCATGATTTGGGTATACCACTGTAGTGTAATTAATGAAATACAAATTAGTGACTGATTTTCAAACAATTAAAAACTACCAATAATAATATGTTTAGAATAACTAAATTGTGTCATAACTAAGAATGTACGCATTCTTCTTAGAGTGCCTCTAGTCATAATTATGTACATTGGTCATCATTGCCCTGTAGATGTAGGCACATGTTGGCTGATGAAGAAGTCCTTTCCATAACTAGTCCAACAAGCTAGCTTTGACTGTGGCTGGATAGCATTCCAGGGGCGATACTTCCCTAAGGTGCTCAAAAATGTCTTATTCCCTAGCACATAAACAATTTGACTCAATGACCCTCAGAGTCATTCCAGACTTGTAATTTGACAATCATACTACAGGATTCTTTGCTGTTTACTTTCCAATCTGTCAAAGAGCTTCCACCTGGCACAGAGATAACCACTCCCTGGCCACCGACTCCGTCTTTATAGAAGTACTTTTTGCCAGTTCTCTGAATATTGATTGGACCCTTTTGATCTTGGTCCTGTTCTGAAAATAGCTTATTCATCCATAAAATGGGGATAGTGCAACTTCCTATACTGGTATCATGGATGAGAAGGTCTCAACTCTGTACAATAATGGTAGAGTTACCCACTGCCTTGGGATATTGTTGTCTTAGTCACAGCCTGAAGACAGCGGGCTTCTCTGACACCTGTGATAGTAAAAACTGTGCAGTGTAGCAAACCCCGTAAGTTTCAGGACTCCAAAGACCTTTGTTAGAGTTCCAGCTCTACTGCTTATAAGCTGTGCAACCTGGAGCAAGTTGCTCAGTCTATGCCCCTTGGTTTGCTCAGTGTGCAAACTCAGGACCACCACATCTTTCCTGAACCTTCCTTGTGCAGGGCTGTTGTGAAGATCTTTCCCCATCTGAAAAAGGGTGAAGTTGGACTAGGTCAGAGTTTCTTCACCTTCTCCCATCACACAGCTCTGGGACATCCGTGACAGTCATCCTACATGCAAATTTCACCTGTCATTCATGATGTGGCAGACCCTTTCTCTCTACCCTAAGAAAGCAGATCAGAAGGCAAGTGAGAAAGAACAGCATTATTATAGTGAGAGTGTCGAATCTGCTTTAATTTACAAAGAGGCATAAATCACTCGCAAGCTTTGGTAGTTTATTATCAATAGCAAATTACTTAGGATACACCTCACTTATTGCTGCTCCATGGTTGAAAATAGGGGAGATGGTTCTTCCACCTCTAAAGATCTCAAACCCCATGCATGTGTTCAGGCTACGTAAATATAAATGTTGATGACAGTGTTACCAAATCTATACCAAGAGAACAGATCCAACAGAGCCCCTCCCAGAGGAGAGTGGAGGACTTATCCACCAGCACCTGTGAGTGTTCACAAAGCTGAGAGAATAGCACAGGGGCCAACTATGACTTGTTAGCCAAATCTGGCCCATGAGTTAAGAACGGCTTTTACATTTCAAATGGTTGAAAAAAATCAAAAGCAGAAAATTATTTTGTGACACGTCGAAATTGTATGAAATTCAGATTTCTGTGTCCATAAATAAAGATTTGTTGGAATACAGCCAAGCTCATTTGTTTATATATTGTCTATGGCCACTTTCTCTACAATAGCCAAATTGAGTAGTTGCAACAGAGACTGTCTGACCCACAAAGCCAGATTTTTACTATCACATATTTACTATCTGATCCTTTATAGAAAATGTTTGCCAGCTCCTGGAATAGAATGTGACTCACTTTACCTCAATCCCTAAATCTAGAGAGAAAAAAAGGGAGAGTTTAGTTTCTAATTTATTTCTTTCTCCACAAATAACTAGGGTAACTGTATAATTTATTGTCCAAACTAAGACCTTTTTGAGAGTATCTTAGTCCATTCAGGCTGCTATAACAACATACCACAGATTGGTAGCTTATAGACAACTGAAATTTATTTCTCACGGTTCTAGAGGCTGGAAGTCTGAGATCAGGGTACCAGGATCGTTGAGTAAGGGCTCTCTTGCTGGTCCCAGACTTCTCGTTGTATCCTCACATGGCAGAAGGGGCTAGGAAATTCTGCGGGGTCTCTTTTATAAGGGCACTAATCCCATTCATGAGTGTTCCACTCTCATGACTTAAGCACCTCCCAAAGGCCAACCTCCTAATACCATCACGAGGGGCATTAGAATTTCAACATAAGGATTTCTGAGGGACACAAATATTCAGACCATAGTACATAGTGAAGAAGACAATATGCATAAACTGAGACAGAATTTGGAAAGCTGGAACACACGGTCACCCTACTTAAAATCCTTGGTGTGAGCAAACTAAACTAAATTTATCCAAGGTGGGGACAGAAGGCTCTGTTGGCCCAAACTCTAAAAGATTCATTCTCAGGCTTCCTGAACTAGAAGAGGCATCTCTGCACAAGAATGGAGCCCCTTCTGGGCTGGGTCTGGGAGAGCTGACCTCCCCTTGCTCTATAGAGCTTGCTCTGCCTGCCCACCTCTTTCCCCTTCCCACGCCCCCATTGTTTACGCAATATTTCAATATTTTTATATGTTCTTGCTTCTGGAGGGATAAGCTACCTTTTTAAAATTTTTATTTTTAGCTCATAAGAGAATATTGAGCACAACATAAACACAGGATCTCACCTTTATTTGTCCTGGAAATCTCCTAAAAATATGTCCATCGCCCAGCCTCAAGTTATTTGAATGGGAGATCAGAAATGAAAGAAGTCAAAGGAAGAAATGTGAAGCTGCTGACAGTTATGCATTTTAAGGAAAACCAAAAGCAAAATGGTAAGTATTTGCCCCAGGCCAGCGAATTGACACATTAGCATGTGGTTGAACTGAAAAAGAAAGTGGTTTTCAGAGGCTGAGACCTTTGGATCCTCCAACTAGTTCATCTCAAGAAAAAAATAACCTGGTTGCCTCTGGTAAGGGCAAAAGGAAAAGTGATCTCTCAAAAAAAGTCAAGGCCATATCACCTTTGTCTTTATATTTCATTATGAAATCAATGCTTTGAGTTGTGCTTAAAAATAAGCTCACAGCCTAAGCCAGTTATGAAAGACATGTAACACACATCAAGCAACAGCCAGGGATTGCACGTCTGCTGTACCAGGAGACCAGGGACCTGGTGTCTGTGCCCAGGTCTGAAACTTGGAAACATCCTGCCCCTCCTTCACATACAGAGGAGAAAATATTACTGCCCCTCCAGTTGCCCTGGGTATTGCCCAACTCACCACACAGAAAGGTCCACTGTGAGAGTGAGACTATCTCTCAGGCTAGGGGAGGCAGGAGTAGGAAGATGCAGATGCAAAGCTGTGATCCAGACCCCACCCTCACAGGCAGGTTAGGTTGTGCCCACTTTAGCCTCATGAATCTCTCATTCCAGTGCTCTTCCATCCTGGATTCTGTCTCATTGAGTCTGGGACTCTTAGCTAAAAGTCTTGGAAAATAATCACTCCTAACTCTGGAAACCAACTCAAGGATTGTATTTCCCTGGCTTTTGTTTTTTGTTTGTTTGTTGCAATCTAATAGGAAGAAAAAGAATCTATGTATAATGGGGAAATTTGGGTCCTGTCCCTAGATGCTAAGGGTGCTGTATATATTTTGGTCTGTAGCAGTGGGGGATAGATCTTCCTGATTCACTTCTAATCACACCATGTAGGTTGTTACCGGCATTCCTTTCTCCAAAGAGGCAGGCCAATGCCAAGTCTTCTTATTTCCCAGGTTGGATAGCAGAACCACTGGCCCAGAGGATCTTGGAGAGAGCTGATGCGTTCTCATGGGCTCAAGCCTTGAGCCTTCAACAGGAGCCCAAAATATACCAAAATAAATCCTGGATTTTAGCCAAATTTAGTTAAATTTAAAGGACGAAAGCATTTTTTGAAACTTAAAAGAAAATATAAGTGGATAGTTGTTTCATCCTTGACTGTAGAAAGGAATTAAGATGAATTAAACAACTCTGTTGAGATAATTATATAAGAATTAAAATCCTGCAATCAAAAAATTATAAATAGAAATACAAACATACTTACCAAAAATACATAGGAAAGTAGTTAATGTATTTAATATATAAAAAGCTTCATATAAATAAAAAAGAAAAGCATTAATGCCCCCAAGAGATAAATGGGCAACTGATATGAAGCAACAATTCAAAGAAAAATACGTGAAAAAGATTAATAAAGAGATGAAGATTTTGATTGAGATTCTAGTAATCAAAAATGCAAATTAAATTTTGTAACAATGTATGGTGATGGATATTTAAAAATTTTTTTAAATGCAAAATAAAAAATAATTTTTTGCAATTACAAAATTAGCAAAGATTTTTAATGATAATAACACAATAATACCAGTGAAGTCACGATGAAATAGGCAAGCTTCCTGTGCTGCTAGCAGGAATGTGGCTGATGCAATATTTTTGGAAAGCAGTTGTACAATATAATCGAAGCATTAAAAATGTTTATTTCCTTTAAACTACTAATTCTCTAGGAATCTATCCTAGAAAAATGATTGAAAACTCCAACAAAAAAATTCTAGAAAGATCTTAATACGATGTTATTTATAAGATCAAAAACCAAAACCAAACCCTGAAAACATGTTAATTGAGACAATGTTTAAAGTAACAGAAAAATGCTCATGATACTGTAAGTGGAAAAAGCAAGATACAAATTTTATATATTGTATAATTCTAATTTTGTAAAAATGACAGAAAATATATCAAAATATTAGCAATGCATAATTTCTCTAGGTGTTGGGATTACAGTTGATTTTCACTTTCTTCTTTGCATCATCACTTAAATTGAGCATTTAAAAAATTTTTAATTATGCATTTATACCTTGCCTATTGCAAAAAGAACTTAGGGTTTAAAAATATGAATAATTGAGCCAGACAAAATACATTAAAATAATTAAGAAATTAAGATGGAGGAGAAAACGTGGATGAGAAAGTTACTATGGATCTCAAGATGCCCTTAGTACAAAAAATCATGCCATGTTTTATGATACACTGATCAAGGAAACCACAGATTTGGCTGTAGGCTTCCTAGCTGCCTGCACGAAGCATGAAATGCATTCAGTTACAAGATTCACAGTGCATCTAAAGTAAAATCAAACCAATTGCATAATAAGAAAATATACATGGTCTGAAACTATGACCAGAGAAAAATGTTTTAGATGGGTTCTTAAAGAAAGACCAACACTCTACGTCATCTGAATAATCATAGCAATGCATTTTATGCAGCATTGCTTACAATGACCTTAAAATATGGCCTGATGTCACCATACCAAGGTGTAAAATCAGAAAGTAGTTCTGGTCATTCGGCTAAATCCAGGGGTAGACTCTCAGGCCCCTAAGCCAGCCATTCTAGAATGAGTTCTGCAGATCCTTGATCGACAAGTTTCTTCATGAGAAGAGGAAGCTATGGCCCTAGGTGTGTGAGGACGCCCATGTACTCCACATGCCAGTGCATGAATACCAAATCAAACTTTGCTTAATTCAGGTTTGCCCAAATTTATTTGACTAATTTCTTTGAAAAATTTCTGTTCAGATCTAGATGAACCAGCCATTAGTCTTTCTCAGATTTTACTTTGGGAAAAACTCCCAAGGAACATTTATTGCTTTCAAAAACAGAAAAATATCGTTTAACAAATAATAAAAGAAGTTCCGCGTATCATGGAGTGACTGTGCATGCGGTTTCCTATGGATTCACGATGTCCTTACCCTTGCATTAAATCCTACTAAATTTGACTCCAGGATGGTTTCTAGAAACCCCACTCAGATTTGGTGATTCTTTGGAGGTTTTTTGGGTGGGAAGAGAGGCTCTGTCTTTTGAACTTCTGCCCCTCTCAACCTACCCCATTTGGCTGTCCTTTAGCACTTGGCTTCCTGCTGCTCCAGGGCCAAGATCCAAGAAAGACAGCTAATTTTTATTGTTACACTCCATGGCTAGAGTGGCCGAGATGCAGAGCTGGAGAAAAGGGTAAGAACCTTGATAGTCATACAGTAAATAAATCAGGCCTCTAATTAAATTTACATGATAAATAAATAGGTTGTCTCATTTATTTAGTAAACAAATTTTGGAAGGTAATCAGATTTCATCTGGAGGCTGTACAATGCCCCAGAGGCATATGCCAGCTATCACCCTGTTAACATTCCACATTTTCTGTAGAACGGTTTATCTGGCTCATCAGGTGGTTGTGTCTGCAAAAGAAGGGACAAGAGACAAACAGCAAGGAAGATGTGTCCCTGGTACCTCCATGGGTCTGTCCTCCCATTTGTGTTCACAGAAGAAATCAGAGAATAGCACCCAAGAAAGGGTTTTTTAGGGAAGAAGGGAGCAGGTTTCTCATGGTAATTGCAAGAGGAAAATGAATAGAACAGATGGAACATTTTTATCTCAGTGTTAAAAATCAGGAAACTGAGGTCAAGAGAGGTTGGCATTAGAATCAAGATATGTCTGGCATACGATCTCCATGTGGGCTCTGCTGCGACAAAGGCCTAGCAGAGAGGTCTAGCAGAGAGCCAGGCCATTTGGTTGCTTGGAGGAAGCTTTCTTGAATTAACAGAGACAGACTGCAGGATTTCCCACTGGCCAGTGGCGTGGCCTTGAGCAAATCATCCCATGTCTGTGTGACTTAATTTCCTCATCTCTAAGTAGAGACTAATAATGGTGAAAGGATCACCAAACGATTGTGAGACTCAGAGTGCTTTGCAAATTATAAAGCATGATGCAAATGTTTAGTTTTATTATAATATTATGTAAATAACAGCAGGAAGCAAAGTGTAGTGGAAAGAACAGTTTTTATGGATTAAGAAGAGAGCTGGCTTGAATTCTGACTTTTCTTTCTTGTCCCTGTGTGAAGACGATGTTGGAAAAATTCTGCCTCTCTGACTCAGTCTGTCTTTCTCTGTATCCATGTCTTGTACTCTATCTCACCCTCTGTCTCTCTCTATTTCTGTCTATGAAACAAATGTGACCACTTCTTGGAAAGGAATCTTCATCCAAGACTTTGGAGAATCCTGTTCCCCCAGAATTACTATGCAGGTGAACATTCTTTAGAGCCTCAACACAGGAACTAAGTGAATGAGATGGCATCACAGTGTCCCTTTAATTTGCAAGCCTCGTAGCCATACAAAAGCCCGGCAGAAAAAGAACAGGTGAGAATGTCCAGGACCAGGTATCTGGACAATCTGACGCTTCCGTGGCCCCCACCCAAACCCAAGATCCCAATTTTAGCTCCTAGTTATCAGATTGGTCCTATGATCTCCTGCCTCAAACTCCCTCTCCAGGCCCTGTTATGAAAAGACAGGATAAAATCCATTCTACATTTAGGGAGAAAAAAAAAAAAGACATAGGAGGAAAGTGAGATTCCCATCTTCCAGGATTGGAGATGGAGTTTCTAGGGTCAACTCAAACATCTCCCTCCTCCATGAGGTCTTCAGGATTGCCTGAGCAAGGCCATTCTCCTTCTGCTGCACCTGCACAGTGTTTTGTTTCTAACACTCTTAAGCATTCATCCCATTCTCTCCTCCAGGCACAGTTCTGTCTATGCAGATCTTCTTCTCTCTAAAAAGTGCAAACAATATGGGGTCAGGGACTGCATGGGAGATATTTCTATGTCTTTGCTGCACTGGTCCCATGCCTTGCAAACAGACAGAGCCTAATAAGTACTTGTTGAGTGAATGTTCTACTTGAGTCTACACTCAAGGATGGAGGAGGGATAGAATTGCACAGTGACTGTCACCCTGCAGCCCACTCTGCAGAGGCACCACATATTCACCCATGCCCACACTTCCCTTATGCTGGCCTTTCACACCTTTTCCTCTGCCTAAGACATGAGGAAATGAGGCAGGATGGGCATTTAAGCCATCAGGGGGCAGAATCTTGGCAGGGCCAAATGTCAGCCTTTTCAGAAACTATTCCAATTTGAAGAGAAAGAGAAAGAAGAGAGAAGAAAGAGACTCCTTCCTGATTTGGAAATCTAGGGACTGGGGTTCCTGCTTCACCCTCACTGCCCTGGTCTTCTATGATGGTCATCATTTCCTGGAGCTCTGGCTCTTGGTCCAGGTGACTCCCACCTCTAGCCTTGACCTGCAACCTGTAGACCCCCAAGGCGCCCCCAGGCCATATTTCACTTTCCCAGCCTCTCCTCCTCTAGTGCTCTGACAGCAGGGAACGGTGAGCAGAGCCTGGTGGGAAGTGGGCACAGCAAAGTTGTCCTAGCTGGTGTTCCCTTAGTTCTGGGGCTATGGGTGGATTCCACCAGATAAGACCTTGCCTCTGAGCTGTTGCTGTGCACAAGCTCTGCTCCATGCAGTTCTTGGTAGAACCACGTAGTAAGACCTTAGAGCTGTGTGAAACACCTTGACCTTGGGAAAAAGAGGCATTGTGTGTTCACCAATACTGATTCATCCCTTAGTCCTGGCCTTGACACTTCTTTCTTTGCCTGAGACATGAGGAAGCTAAGATAGAAAGGGCATTTAAGCCATCACTCAGCAGAACACGACAGAGCTGACCACTGCTGGGCCCATGGCGTGAGCCTGCCATTCAGCCTTTTTGACTTGATGCCACTGGGCAGCAGGACAGTAAAAATAGCCCCAAACCACGTCAGGGCCTGTCTTTGTTCAAGCTGAACTAAACTGTCATATGGATGGCAACTTTCCCCTCCACATCTGTTTAGAGTAATTTAAAAATCACAGCTCTTGCACCTACTCGATCGGCACCACATGTTGTTCATCTTCCTTATTATCCCAAATTAAAGTGTTGCCTGGTGTCTGGATTTTCTGCATTGCCTGTAATAATGGACCTCTAATCTGACTCTCAAACTTTGGGAGAAAACGTACTGAATCAGAGGGGAGTTATGTAAACCTGATTTCCACTTGGCCGCAGCAAAGGAGACCTCCCCTGTGGCTGGGCCTGAAATCCCAGGCTTTGGGTATAATGACATTCAGATGCCAGCGCTGGCCTTGTGGTTTGGCTCCTGTGCGTGACAGAGAGAGGGAGAGCAAGAGAGGACACTGAAGCGAGTGCATCTGGGCTTCATTAGTTGCAATGTAATTTACAAAAGGCAGCTTTTCAGATGTTGGGATAATCAGCAGGCTGTTATTGAGGTAGCGCACGGTAATCACGGGTTGACATGAGCAATCCATGCTCAGTGAGATAAATGGGTTTGACTGGCAGGGCAGCGGTTGGACTTTAATAAAAAACAAATTGAATTTTTTTTTCCTGTGGCTTAATATAAGAATCATCTGGACATATGCATAAAACCCACACAGTAGCAAAACCCCTGGCAGAAAGAAAATGCCACAGCACTGGGTCTCAGAGGCAATTTCTATATTATAAATTCTGTAGATGTTTGGGCAGCGGTTGAAATGGGGGTGGTGGGGTGAGGAGGAGAAAGCAATGCAGGGACCTCTCAGCCCAATCCTAGCATAAATCACATAATAATGGACAAGTAATTTAATACTGTTCTGAAGCCTCAGAGTGAATCATTGCTTTTTCCTACTATGAGTCTGGGCTCTGGTGGGTAAAGAACTTGAAGGTGTTGACTCCTAGAATTATGCCCTCTTTGGGGGCGATATATCCATGTGCCTAGCTTGGTCAAGATGGAAATCTTCGCTGAGGGGTCTGTTAACCTTTCCTCTTCGTATCCAGTATCCAGTACATGGAACTACCTTTAGTCTGCCATACGTCCCATCTCCACACCCTTGGGAGCTTCATAGAGGCCCTCTCATCCCTCCAAGCAGCTATTTCTTAGTCTGACTAGCTGGCTGTATGGTATTTTAAGTCTGGCACATAGCAGGTGCTCTTGGACAAGCTTTGGGATGACTCGTGTGCACTGAGTTAGTTTGCCTGGCCTGGAGGAAAAGAGCAAAGTATCAGTGAAGAGCACAGAGGACGTGCAGGGAGCTGTTGGAGCTTTGTTTGCACATAACAATGCAGGAAATCATCAAAGCTGGGCTGAATATTTTCTATCATGTCACTCCCGTGTGGACCAGAATATCACCTTTTTGGAGGTCAGATTAAATAAGCCATAGGAATCTTTAAGACACCTGAAGCTTGTGAATATAGAAAGGAGGAGCAGAGACCTATTTTTCATGGCAAGTTGATTTAAAATACAGACTTTGGTGCAAGGATGAAGTCATCGTTAAAGATCAGAGAAAGCCTAGAATTTTAAAGCTGGAAGAATCTTAGAAATAATCCATCCATTGATAAGGAGACTCAAAGACAAAATTGCTTACCCAAGGTCACACAGCAAAGTGGCTGCAGAGATAGGGCTAGAACCCTAGGCTCTTTGGTGCTGTTTCATGTCCTGTGGAGTCCCAACCTGTTCAGCAGGTGCTAAAGAAAGGGCCCGGCAAACCAAGAACTCCCCCAAAGCTCACACTGCAGGTAACTGCTGCTGCTTCAAGACTGTGCAGTCCCAGGTCAACATTGTATAGACTCCCTTCCACTTCCCACATCAGCTGTCCATGGCTACACTTCCTGGCATCACTAGCCAGGAAAGCACAGAGATAGCACCCAGATTGCTTGAAGGGCAGGTCAGGGGAAGAGATCGACTAAGCGCTGGGATCTGTACTAACAAGCTGGGTAAACTTGGGCAAGTCTCCTCAGTTCTCTGGACTTCAGGCTCCTTTGACTCTAAAATGTGGACATGGAATAAACCTTCTCTGGGGCTTTTGTGGCAGGGTTTTTTTTTTGGTTTTTTTTTTTTTTTTTTTTTTGCTGCAGTGGAAACCTTTTGTTCCAGATGACCCTTCATTGGCCACATACCCTAGCATTAAGAAAGAGATGTAGTGGAGTTGTTCTAGTCAAAGGCAGGGAGGAACATGTGCCTTCTTTCTCCCCTCTGCACCCCTGGCAGGCCATGAGGCCCCTTCTCAAGCTCGGACTCTGCAGAGTATGGTTAGAAAAACACTGGGATAGGCTATCTCAAAGGCCCTTTTAGCTGCAGCATTTTATGATTCTATTAATAGCCTGGACTCAGGTGTCTGGACAGAGACCGTATTAATACAGGGCATGATGCCCTGTGGCCCCTCCCTGAGCTATTGCAGATCAAGATCCTCTCGTGCTCCTCTTTACCCAGTGCAGGTAGGGGTGCCACCCCGGGCCTGCCCACCTCTGTGGTACCCAGTGCCTCTCTTTCAGCTTTCCCCTGATCCAGGCAGCAGCGTGGCTACAAGGATTGCGGACCCTACCCTGAAAGAAGAGAGGCCTTGGGTGTGTTGAGAAGTGGGTTAGACTGTCTGTTTAGTTTGCTGGAAAAGATTCATCACTTACCAGTTCACATGAGAACCGGGGCAGAGACTCACCAAGCACATGATTTGCTCTCGGATCAGTGTTTTAGGCCGTCTGGGAAACAAAGAGGCTGTGAGGAATGCTCCTGTATTTGCAGAGCTGGGCCGTGGGTGGGGGACATTGGCATTGCACATGCTAGAATGATGGTCCTGTGATAGGCAATAAAGCCTTGAGCTGCATCATCCCCCCAGATCCGACCCTTGTCTCCTTTCTCTACCTTTATTGATCATTCCCCTCTTAACTTAACCCCAAATCTCCTGTGTGTGGACTTACCAACCCCCCTTGCACCCACATATTATTATCTATGTTATGTAAGGCAATTAGACACACTCTCAACACTGGACTACTCACTAAATCCCTTCTTGCCTTTTTTCACACCTCAGGAAATGCTGTGTGATTTATTCAGTGACTGCTGGGTACCAGCACGGGACATATTGGAACTGCTACCAAAGTCATCTGCCTTAAGCTCATCTGAAGTAGATATCTTTTTTTATTTCCAAGTGAGGAAACTGAGGCTCAGAGGGGTAAAATAACTCAAAGAGAACAAAGGGTGGGCCCAAGATTTGAACTCAAATACACCAGAGTTTATTTTATGAACTTCCAATGCCGCTTCACGTAAGACTATGGATAAAGTCTAGGGCTCTCCCAAGAAACGTGAGGGGGCTCACAGGCAGCTGGGAAGTCCCCCTAGGGACCCGGGGAGGGGCTTTCAGGGGCATTGGCAATCAGCAGGTAGTTTTCCCAAGGGCACTGGGTGGACAAAGAAAGGATCTGAACCAGGAGGGAGCAGAGCTGGGTCCATTTCCTGGGTAAACATTAACAGAGAACCTGCTGGGGATGTACACCCCTCCCTCACCACGCTGATATTGACGCTTGGGAGGGGAAACCGCCAGGCTAGCCTGCAGTCAGAGATGTGCAGGAAGGAAGCTGAGGGAGGAAAATGAAGAGCCCTGCCCAGACTGGGGCCTGCGGCCACAGCCCTAGCAGAGGCAGGAGAGAGGGACTTGGAGTTTTTGCTCCTGGTCTCTGAGAGCTTAAAGGGCACATGAGTTTGAGGCAAAGCACACTTGTAAACTGGACCATTGCTGAATGTAGTGTGATGATTTGGGGATATATAGGCAACCCCTACTTTTTTTCAGCACATCATATTTCTCTGTTTCATTCATTTCACAGTCTCTAAAATGTATTTCTGTTGTGAGCGGCAAATCGGTCAGCCTCAGTCCCTGCCACTGCCCTGCTGTTCATCTACCGTCTGATAGAAAAGGAGTCGCAGGTGGCTCTCCACAGCAGGCTCTTGCCTGGAGTTCCTCCTCGTTTGGTCTTCAGCAGTGAGGCAGCCGGGAGACTGTTAGGAGCCTCCACTCGGGAGGCTGAAAATGCGCACAATGTTTTCAAATAAAAACATTTCCCTTGTGACACTCTGTAGTTTCCGGGGTACGCCTTTCAGGAGAACATCAACCACGTCCCTGGGTGAAGCCCCCAGGTCTCCATTCTGGTTGCATGTTTGGCGAGCCTGGCGCTAGGCAGACTTGGCCAACAGAAACACCATTCTGGGGCCACAGCACTGCAGAAGAGCAATCTTCTGCCCAGAAACCTTCCAGAGGGCTGGGAATTCACTTATCTGCCGGCAAAATTGCCAACGTGGGGATTCAGCGCTGCTTCTCTGCAAAACCAGGCGCTGAATTACCCCGCACTTAACAAATGGTTGCCCTGCTCTCCTAAAGCTGCCAACGCAAATTGAATTGTATTTTTTCACTGGCGTATACAGTGGGTGTGCTCTAGAGCCAGCACTAATTTCCCCCAAGCAAGATAAATGCACAGACCTGAGCCTTCCTGCTTACATTCTGCCTCATTCTAGCAAATTAAAATGTCACAGAGCTACAGTGATCCTTTAGGAGACCTGGTTAGATTGGGGGGTGGGGGAGCAGTTGGGGGTGGCCTATCATTTGATTTCACATCTCAGCCGCCACTTAGATAACTAAGGAGAATGAAAACTGGTTAAAACCCTCACAGCTTGCCATAAAATAAGTCTGTAGAAGGTGGTGTTGATGGACTCTTGCAAGAAGCAAAAAGCTATTATTTCGGCAGTTTTCTTAACAGTTATTTTTACATCACTGGTATCGTCTCGTGGATCCTTCCATCCCTGCCCCAGTTCACTCTTATAACCAACCACAATCGATTTGGTTTAATTGAGTTCTACGAAAATTTCCACCTAGAGTGACTATTTTGTGAATCAGAGTTTATCAGCAAACAAAGTTCACGAAATCAGAAATGGAGTTTGAGTCCGAGAGGCTCTCAGAGGAGAATTGCAGTAGGAAATGGAATTGTGTTTGCAGCAGAATGCCGCTGCTTGTGGCTGCCCGAGTTCTCTGAAGTTACCGAAGAACGAGTATTAATAATGTAACGCCTGGTTTTCACGTGCTCCTCTTCTCTCGGGCATCTCCCAGGCATCAAAGGGCATGCAGAGCTCACTCTCATCCTGAAGGCATCCTTTTAGGAAAGGGGTGTGTAGGTCTGTGCCCATCCATTTGCAGAGCAGAAAGCACAGGCCCATGAGAAGCTCCTGAGGACCTGAGCAGGAGCTGAGAGGAATCCAGGGACCACCCCCCCTGCCCCCCCCGACTCCTCACCAGCCAAGTGGTAGAAGCACGGGCCCTCAGAAGCACTGGGCTCAGAGCAATTCTAGAGAACTTTTACCTTTTCCTGCCCATGTGCCCAGAGGTCAGGCTTTCTCACCAAATCTTCATTAACAAGGGTCTGCAAAGGGGCACTTCGTGTGAGAAGCAGTCAGGAAATGTAGTTTGGAGGCTGAAATGTGAGGTTTTCTGGGACATTGCCATGGTTTACAGGGCCGGTGGGACCAAACATATGAAATCAAAGCTGTCCCAGAAAACTCAAGATAAATGGTAGCCAACCCATGGGGGCTTACAATCAAAAGCATAGACCAGCAGCAAAGACAGGCAGCGGAAGCCCATCAGGATGCTACTTAACCCCCTCATGCACATTTCCCCCTCATGCAGTTTAGAAAGAGACTTTGCATTCATGATCTCACTCGGCGTGCTGGGAAGAGGTGTCATGGCCCTGCTTTAGGGGCAAGGAGGCCGAGGTCAGGGGCATGGAATGGCAAGAGCACCTCTCCGAGCATAAGTGGGATCCAAACCCAGCTCTCCGGACATGCAGCCCTGATCCAACCACCGCACCACACTCCCTCTCCATACAAGAATAGAATCAGTGGAGCTTGCCCTCTCTGCTCCAGCATCAGTGAGTGCTGCAAGGAAAGTTTTCAAATGGAAAG
The DNA here is from genome assembly GCF_041296265.1 of Equus caballus. NCBI lineage: Eukaryota > Metazoa > Chordata > Mammalia > Perissodactyla > Equidae > Equus > Equus caballus. The sequence goes on from NC_091698.1 coordinate 82,712,018, forward strand.
TTCCGGCCAAGGACTCTCCTCCTTTGAGGCCTTTGCACTTAGTGCTCCCCACTACCTGAAATTCTCCCCCTATACATCCAAATCTCTCTCCTGCACATCCCTCAGGTCTCTGCTCAAATGCCAGCTCACTGGTGAGGTCTGTTCTTACCACTCACCCTTGCCCATCAAATTTATCCTCCTTACTCTCTTAAATTTTTCTCCATAGCATTTCTCACTTTTTATTTGTCAATGGCCTCTCTCCTCCCTCTGAGTCCAGCCCTGAGAGCTGAGATGTTGTTGTGCTTGTTGCTCCATCTCAGTGTCTAGATTAGGAGTTGGCTGTTTCTATAAAGGGCCAGACAGTAAATAGTTTAGGCTTTGGGGGATATACATTCTTTGCTGCAACTATTCAACTCTGCCACTGTAGTGTGAAAGCAGCCGTGGACAAGATGTAGACGAATGGGCATGGCTGTGTGCCAGTAGAATTTTCTTTATAGACACTGAAATTTGAATTTCATATAATTTTTACATGTCATAAAATATTCTCCTTTCTCTTTTCCCCAACCATTTAAAATATAAAAACTGTTCTTACCTGTGGGCTGTACAGAACAGGTGTTGGGTTGGATTTGGCCTTCAGGCCATAGTTTGCTGATCTCTGGTCTAGATCCGTGCCTGGCAAAGAGGAGGCATGCAGTAAATAATTGTGGAATGAGGGACTAAACAAATATGTAATGTAAGTACATCACGCAGTTGCAGCGAGCAACAGGTAAGCGGCTATCAGGTGTTTATGAAGCAGTAGGTGCCGTGAGGGGTGCTCCGGAAGCTCCAGAAGTCAGACACGGCTCTATGCTCTGGGAGCCCACACTCTTGTTTTACCTGTAAGGGGAAGGAGGGCAAGGAGGGAGCTGTTTATCAGGACAAGAGGAAGCCAGGGGGTTATCTCATCTTCCCTGAAGCTTACCCAGAGATTAGGTCCCCTTAATGCAAACCTCTTTGGACTTATGGAGAGACAGGATGCTGAGCTCAGAAGCCAGGGCTGAAGGGAGACCAAGTCATCTTTGGGGCCTGGTTCTCTAGAGAGACACTGCAGAATGCTTACCCCCAGATATGCATAGACAACTACAGTGCTGTGTGTCTAGGGCCCTGTGGGAAGGCAGGGAAAGAGGTCCCTCCCACTGCCTGGGGAAGCAGGGTGGATCTGAGGTACTTTCTCAGAAGGAAATATTTGAGGGAAGCCTTCCTTCATACATTCAACTACCACATGTTGAGAGACACTGGGATAGGAGCTGAAGATGAAGACAGGCGTGGCTTTGCCTTTGAAGAACTCCCAGTTGCAAGGGGTTCATAGACATTAACCATTATTTCATTAAATTTGTGGTAGGTGCTATGGAGAAGAAGTAGAGGGTACTATGAGAATATAATAGGCACCCAGACTAGGTGCTAAGAAGGGTATGGGTTTGTCTGGCAGACAAGGTGAGAAGGGGCATGCCATACATGTAGGGGATGTGCAAAGGCCCAGTGGTGTGGAGGAGCCATCAGTATGGCCACACAATGAGATGTGTGCTGGGGAATGGGGGTAAGGACCTTCCCATGAGGGAGTATGCAGCTCACATAGGGCCTTGTGTGCTGTTCTGAGGAGTTTAGGTTCAAATCCTTAAGTCTAAAATCTTTCATTTGAATGGTGGCCAAGTACCTCTCTGGATGCCTAAAATTTCAAGTTCCCCATCAAGGGTTCAAGACCTCTCATCAAATCTGCTTCACAGAGCAGTTTCCAAGAAAAGAAATCCCCTTCTACACTTAGGGCTGAATAAACCCCAAATGGCGTTAAGTGACACCAGCCAAGATACTCTAAACAAAGCACCACAATTTGGAAATGATCCTCTGAACACATGCCTATTTTTCTTCAAAGTGGGATGTGACTCTCCCCACTTTGCAGGATGAACAGTTCAGAGTTGTCTCCAGTGAGATATCCTCCCTCACAGTGGTTCTTAACCTTTATCACTCATTCTGGTAAGGGCCAGCACATTCTTCAGCTGAGTTTTCTTTGTTTTTGCATGTATTCTTGTTTATAAACCACCCTGGTGTGTGGCTGAGCCGCTGTGTATCTCTGGGTGCCTGAGTGTGCGGCTCTGTGTGGCTCTCCCTTCGTCTCCGTAGGTCCCTCTGCAGAGTGGGAAGAGGAGGCAAGTGATGCTGCCTCCCCGCCCTCCAGGCCTGTAGGCTCCTTCTGTGTTCCTCTGTTTCCATTTTTCTCTCCTCCAACTGTCTCTTTCCGCTTCCTCTCTCCCTGAGTCTCTGTTCCGTAATTATCCATAATATAAACAGAAGATTTTATTATTTTGTTATAATTATATGAAAAGATTTTATGTTTCCTGCTTCTGGTTTAAAAGTCTGATGAGAGAACAGTATTATACTCCTCTCACAGAAACAGGTAAATACAAGTTTTTCTTTGTTGATGAGCCCTCGTTGGATAAAATGTTTGCCATCTGCTCTCTGCACAAAGATGCCCTATGCCAGGGAACTCTATTCTCATCAGAATCACAGCCAGCTTTCCTATTGGGAGAGTGAAAAGTCTAAAAAGTAAGCTGTGCTTGTCAGAGGCTCTAAGGATCCCTACCCTGTTGTTGGAGTTACCAAGTCCTGAGGAAGAGCTTTCTCAGCCTTAAGTCCCGCTCCCTCTGAGGTTGTTTCCATCTCCGTGTGAGATCCTGTGCACTGGGACTGGGTGACCCTAACGAGCCCTTTCAGCCCATAGCACTTTCACAAACACACTTTCTGTTCAAATGTTTCCCTCTTCACACAGAACACTCCCAGAATTTTCTCCTTCTTGAGCACCATCAATCCTACCTGAGCAAACTTACCAAGCTCCCTGGGAGAAGAGGTCCTAAAAAACGAGCCAATTTCATATGCATAGATGACTACACATGCATATATCAACTCCTTTCCTTAACATCATCGTCCAGGTCTAGTGGCTCTGTGATATCTTGAGAATCAATCTTAGTTGTTTATCTTTTCTTTCTTTTTAGAAACCCATTAGAATCCTAGGTTTTAATAGTTGTTTCCTTGATGTAGGGAGTTTAATTGTGCAGCTCTTAGCATGCCCTAGAGAGTCTAATGAGAGATAAATAATCCTAAGTAGCCTCCCTTAGGGATGAAGGATAAACTCTTTACCCAGAGGCTCTTGTTAAGAAGATTTGCTAATTGTTTCAACAGTGGTAGGCTACTCCCCAATTAAGTAGGAGGTTCCTTCAGGGCTGGGATCATTTCTTTTCTTAAGAGAATATTTCCTTAAGTCTTCAGCATAGTCCCCAGGCAGAGAGGATTCTGTACTGCCCCCAGGAGCCCTTTGTCCCCCTTAATTGTTTGAGACATGGCTAAGGAACTCTATCAGGTTTCTTGTTGCCTCCATGTCCTTATCTGTAAAAGAAGACAGTCTCTCCACCTCCTTTGGGGGAAGAAAAGGGAAAAGAAGTCACATTTATTGAGCCTGGGTGACATCTGTGCTAGGTACTTTACCATCTGTTATTACTCCTATTCTCTATGAGGCACACTTTAGTATCCATCCCATTTTATAGACAAGGAAACTGAGGCTCAGCAAGTGAGGCTAAGTGATTTACCCAGGTAATACAGTTATTACCTGATAGTGATGGGATTAAGTGACTTACTCGGGGAGGGACCTAGAATGACAGTGGGAAGGGCTCAGGAGGTGGTCACCTCTGCTGCTGCCACTGCTGTGATTGCAAAGCCAGGCTCTGGCTTTGATTTCTAAGCTCAGGCTCTAAGAATGAATAAGAGGAAACATGCAAAATTCGTTGAGATAGCATGAGGAACCTCACACATTGGATGAGATTCAAGTAGTTTAAGCCATATACAGGTGCAGATTAACAGCCGTGTCCAAAGGGCTTGCCAGTGGAGCCCTGTGGTTGGAAGTCCTCTGGGCAGTCAGCGTCTGCATCCTTCCCTGGGTGTAGAGGTGTACAGCAGAGAGCCCAGGCTCCGGTCTCTAAAGAAAGACTTTCCCCCACCCCTACCCCACGGCCAGAAGCAGAGAGACTCAGCATAACTTTGGACAGTGCTCTGTCGGTCCCTCCTGCAGCCTGTACACCAGAGTCAGGTTGACGAGATGTCATCGCCGAAGGCCACACAGTGCCAAGCAATTACTTTTCACACCCAGCCCCACTGAGAAAATGTTGGCAACACACACCAATATTAGGACCCAGAAGAGAAGGGCTTCCTTCCAGTTCAAGTTAGTTCTTTCCCCTGTCTTCACCATCTCTGCCAACCAGGGCCCAGCCCACATTTTCTCTTTCTTCCTTCACTTCAGAGGCTGTGGGATCAGTGAGCAGGTAGATCAGGGGAGGTAAAGAGACATGTGGCCCCCAGGTTCTAGTGGCTGTGCTGTGCCCAGGGACCACTAGGAACCTCGACTTGAAAGGCCTGCCCTATGCTTTGAGTCACCCACCTAAAAAGCACACTGCACATTCAGAATTACTAACTGAAATCAGTTCTCCTTTTGATTTGCTCTGCCCCTTCTCGTTCCCCTGGCTGGACTTAGGCAGTGACACTTGTCACTGCCACAAAATGTGGTGGTGGAAAAAAAAAGGTCTCTGTGCTGTTGACAAAAGAGGAAAGGCACTCTGCTCAATCGACTGTGGGAGAGACTGAATTATTTATACTGCTTTTGTCAGTCACTGGGAAAGGTAATTTCGCTGCTGAATTTTAAGTTTTTCATTAATTAACCACTTTTTCAGTTCAGTGCTCTGCAGCTAGGCATAAACCCACGGGAGAGCCGTTCTCGGGGAGGGCTGGGGGCAGGGGGAGGGAGAGACTTGCCTTTGGCCCCGCTGCTGCCAGTGACATATGGATGTTTTCGTGTTTTTGTTTTTCTGCAGTTTCTTTGGCTGTGTGCTGGTGCAGATATTGGATGTTTCATTTAAGACTCAGTCTCACCCAAACTGTCTGCAATTTAATATGTCACAATATATACGTGGGTAAATCATCTCCATGTCATCTTTCTCAACGTTCTGTTATTAAAGCCCATTTTTCACAGTAAAATATTCCTTCAAGAGACGGCATGAGGTGCACACTTCTCCGCGCCTAGTATTTAACACTAATAGGCTGAGCCTTCTCTCTGAAACTAAACTAGGAATTGAGAAAATGTAGCAGAATAAATCAGGAAAACACTTTCTTGGAAATGGAATGAGATTTAGACTAGAAAGGAGATTCGGAAGAAAGCTGACATTTTAACTGAACTCTCCAGATAATTGCTTCATCTTTTCCAGTTTGCTCGGAAAGTAGAAACCTGGCTATACTTGCCTAGGGGAGAGCGAGTGACTTGTTTCAGGGAGTCTGTGCAGAGGGACTCTGTAAGGAAGGAGCGTGCAAAGTTTTCAGAACTTTTTCAAGTGTAGCAGTAAGTTGATGATATTCCGTGACTGTGAAACTTCTGTCTGAAGACGTTTTTGGCTAAGATCCTTTGAAATGTCACTCCTGCTGGAAACAGAGAGCAGATAGAAGCCTTGTGGATTCAAAGGAGATATGTGAGTGCCTACTACGTGCCAGGCATGGGACTGGTGCCGAGCACATGGGGAAGAACATGAGCCTGGCCCTGTCTGTTTATGAGTGACTGTGCTGAGATGGAAAACGTCAGCAGATCCTTCTTGCTGGCTCTTGGCAAGGCCTGTATTTCTGGGCCCTAGAAACGTGATTCCACTGTATCAATAAGCCGTAGGTAATCTGTCAACAAAGATGTATTGAGTGTCTAGTGAGTCCTTCATGTTGTGAAAATACAGAAGGCAGTAAGAGAACCAAGTGTGTTACCTGCTTTCTGTTGCCTTCGGTCACGTGGCGGCTGGCTTTTCTTGAAGACCCTTCTTGTACTATGACTTCTTCATTTACATAAAGCACAACCCAGAGTTCCTTGCATCTTAAAAAAATCACTTTCATAAGTTATTGTGGTTAAAATAACATATTCATTGTGAAAAACTGAGAAAACAAAAATAAGCAAAAAATACAGAAAGGTTACTCAACTTTATGACTGAAAGTTTACCACGTGTAACATTTTGGTACGTATCCTCCCAGTCTCTCTTTTTCCTGTGCATATATTTACATACATAGTTCATATATCATACTACAATTCTGTTTTGTGACTTTTTTTATTACATAGAAATATATTATGATCATCTTCCAGGTCATTAATTGTTCTCCTCCAACCTTATCTCCTATTCCCATTGTGTGCATGAATTACTTCGCTTAACTGTTCTCCTTTTTAGGCTGTTTCTATCTTCTTTTTAGGCTGTTTATACTTTTCTTTTTTTTGCTATTATAATCAATAGTTATTAGAGTATTCTGGATACTAAATTTTTACTCTCCTCTGTATCATTTCCATTCAACAAATTTTAAGTTTCGAGTTGGTGGGGCTAAGGTTTTTGCCAGATTTTAAGGTTCTTGCCAAATTTTCCACCAGAAATCTTCAACCAATTTACATTCCTACCAGCAATGTATGTGACAACTTGTTTCTCCACCTTCTTCCCTTGGTTTCTTGCAAGGATTAACTTCTTTATAACATGTGAGTATTTGGGGATATCCCACCCCAATATCATCAAACTTCCATGTGGACATGAGTCAGCATAGCCGGAGCATCTTATTTCTTGTATTGAGATACAGCAAGTTGATTTTGCTACTATTACAGGTTTCTTAAATATAATGAGGCAAGTGAGCAATGCTTCCTTGATGCTCTAGTAAGTTCTGTGTAAACCCAAGATGTCCAGATCAACCAAGGTGTGTCCACTCAAATCACTTGGGCCCTAATAACTGATTAGGAGTCAGCCATGGTGAGTGGCCACCATCAACAGCCTGGAATAAATTGTATAGGTTATAAAGAGGTCCAGGCAAGTCGCTCTGGCTTCAGCCTTCACTCGTTTTCCTGGCCTAGCTTTCCTCCCTGCAAGCTTGTAGCTCAAGCAAGGGACACCAGGTTGGACTTGCCGCAAAGGGCAGCTGCAGGAGACCCTCTATAACTAGCCACACTGGAAGAGTCTCTCAAGGCAGTAAAAGCTGATTTGGTGCTGATACACAAAGTTTTAAGTATTATTAGTGGTCCCCACATCTGTCCATAGATGTTTCTCTTTCTTTTCTCTTCTTTTTCCTTCCTTTCCTCTTCTTCTTGTTTTGTTTAACTGCTCTAATTCAGTCTCACCAAGTATTGAACTCATATGTGAAAGATAAGAGAATCATTTTAGTAGTAAAACAGAGCTTATGTTCAGAATAACAATCTGTCAGTTTTGCAAGGTGCTGTAAAGTTGCCGCTATGCACTAGTCACTGGGCAAGGTGAGGCTGGCTGCCTTTGTCTTGTTCTGCTTTTCCATATAATAAATCAAGCCCAGGGAAAAGTGGCCACTGGCAATTAGGAGAGCTGAGCTACTGCCTTGGGAATTCTCCACTGAATAATCTGACTGAGAAGTAGATCCCCAGGGCTCCTCTCATTTGCTTAGGCTCTGTTGTTGTTTATTCAGTAGTTATCAAATATTATTTTTCCATAACCCACTTGCTTGATGCCTAGTTCCTAACACTCCATTGTTTTTCTTTGCATCCCTTTGCTTTGTCTACCCTTCCTTCACTAACTGCATGTCTCCCTTAGGCTTGCTGAATAGCTAAACAGGGTCCTGAGATATCTATATCCTTGTCTATGTGTATATCTATACCCATTTCTATATCTATCTATCTATCTATCTTCCTGCACTTCTGCGCTCTTCATTCTCACCATTAGGAAGCTACATTCTAGTAAAACCTGTTTAAATCTGGGTTCTAACATTTAGGGTCATTTTGTTTAGACTTGAACCTTCTTTGCCTTGAAACTTCTTTGCAAAAATAGGTATAATGATCTTCTCTCCCAGATATTTATGTAAGGATCAAATGAGAATATATTAAGCCATCCTGCCATGCAGGGCCACAAAAGCACGCAAGCCTGAAGGGCACAGTTCACGTTGTCAGCTAGAGTTGTGCTGTGTAATCGTCCCTTCTCCAGCTCCATGCCTGGCACAGAGTACATAATTAGTACATGGAAGCTATAATTATTGTTGTTGTTATTACTATCATCTTCTACTTCTTTCTGAAAGCAGCCTCAAGTCATCAGGCCGGACTGTTATCCCCAAAGGATATCTGGTGAATGCCCGTGGTTATACGTGGCCTGCAAACCTGGGGTCCCAGTGAGAGGTTGCCGTTCTGCCTCTCTGGAAAGACCCATGAATGGTAGACCTGAAGGCAGACAAAGTCTTCTCCTTCCAAAGGAAGAAGGCAAGGTGCCTTTAAGGTTATCATGTGTCCATTATTTAGGCAGAGCAGGCCTGTGGAATGTTGCTTACACCTGTGAGAATGAAACTGGTTGCTTTGCTTGAGCTGCCCTAAAATCCCCATCATCAGATCACTGAGACTCACCTGGACCCCTTCTGTCAGATGTTGTGGTCAGAGTTTGGAACTGATCTCACTGTCAAACTGATCGATTCCTGGATCTCTTCTAGAAACAATGCTTTCCAGCAATTCATCCCAGTGGTTCCCAAATTTATCTGCACATTAGAATTTCCTGGAAATTTTTTCAAGTTGTCAAACCAGGTCCCACCCAGACCAATTAGTCACAATCTTGGGGGTGGGACATAGACACTATAGTTTTTTTAAGCCACCAGATGATTCCCATGACAGACCAGTTTGGGAGGCACTGGTTTAACCTAAGGTGGGAAGAAGGTCAAGGCTGTGCAGTGCCTCAGAGCCCAGCACGGTCCCTGCCTGCCGTTATCTGGTTCACCATAGCACTCCCCCAAGTAGGGTTGCTGGGAAATTTGCTATTTGTTTCATTCCATTGATCATGATGCCATGATGTCTTTTTCTAAGGCTACCTTCTGACATGCATCATGTGCACAGCATCTAATCTGTATTTTCCTGGGAAGAACTCAGAGGATGCTGTACAAATACCATAGTTAGAGCCTTAAGAGAAAGTAAACCAGAGGAGAAGTTTTCCATCACTCTGCCCTCTGCAGGCAGGACTCCCTCCTTTGGTCTCTCTATAATAAAGCAAGAAGGTACAGAGGTCCTCTCAGATCAAACCCCAAAAGAAACATGGAAAAATCAAGTTATAGCAGCACAAACACACCAAAAAATAAAGCAACAACCCAAAGATGATGAGCGTGGCTCAACCTGTCTCTGACTCAGAGCGGAGCTTTAGATAGTACTTCCCTTCTTGGGGCCTCTGATTCCTCACTCATGATGATCTCAGTGGATCCAGTGAGTTCTGCCATTCCAGAACTGAAAATATGGGTGCTTTTTATTATTTTCAATTATTTATTAAAAGAGAAATGAAGAAAGAAGAGAAGTAGATGGGACCATAGGCTGACTAACCCAGTGTGAGGCATCCCCTCAAGATGACCATGATAGTGACAGGAAATCTTGGAGGAGATGGGCAATTTGCTACATGGTCTCAACAGAGCTAGCAAGCAGCCATTTGTCCACTTTTACTAGGGATAGGAACTGGTGGTGGAGATCCTCCATGCCAGGCACAGGGCCAGGTGTTCTATGCTCACTCATTTTTGTTGGAACACCCATTTGACACTGTCTGTTCCTGTTGATTTTATTTTATTTTTATTTTGATAGTTAAATAAATAGATAAGTAAGAGAAAGGCCTGTCACCCCTTGAGATTGGCCTTTGCAAGTCCAAGTTGGAATGGTCTGTTCCCAGGGTTCAGAAGGATTATCCCATGGGAGGGTGTATTATCTGGGGGATGGGTGAGGCAGCTCCCCACATCAGAAAGAGGCTATTGGTTTGTATGTTACAATATCATCAATTGCCCTCCCTCCTGCTGGTATCTCTTTCAGCCTCTGCCATGTCAGTCTGTAGAATTTTGCTAATTTCCTGGGAAGAAGGAGCCATGATCCACATGAGCAGTGTCACTGTGGAAGGGGATGTGTTAGGTTTTGAAAATGATCCTAGTCTATGAACAGTCTCAAGATTAGGCAGGAAGACTAGATATTCCTGAGTTTTTCTGATACTTCCCTGGATCTTCTCCCATCTCCAACATCAACCCTGCATCCCCCTGGAGTCCAATGATCTTCTCTGAATAGCAATTGGTGTCTCCCTTCCATTCTACCATCCAAGTTACCCCATTGCAAAATATTGAATGTTTATATAATAAACCATATGTAAAGATACCCTACCTAGATATCTAGCACAGAGTGAGTATTTGATAAATGTAAATTGAATTTGAAATGAATTGTCTTTGGAGAGAGATGTGGGTAATTAAGCCAGCTAAGAAGCAAATACCTTCTACCATGTTCTGGGCACTATGCCAGCATAGAGGAGTCGAATGTGACCGCTGCTCTTTAGGAGGCCATGTTTTTGTGAGCAAATCTATGTAAGGCCCAGCTTCAATTCATAACATGGAATTTAAATGGCTTCTCCAGGCAGGGGATATGATTTGCATTTGATCTGGGCTTATCTTTGAGAACCAAGTCATTTCCCCAAATAGAATGTACCGTACCCAGGATGGGCCCAGCCTTTTCAGATCTGCTAAGCACTTTGCTGAGTATTGTCATTTTGCCTGTGTCCTCAACCTTTGGTTGCTGAAGCACTTGATGGAAGGCTAATAGTTAAGAAATATGTTAAAACAATGAGAATTCCTTTCTCTGCCCACAATCTCTTCGTTCTCTTAAATTGGGTCCCATTTACTCCAATGAGTATTTTGTGAAGTGCCATGCTCAATCAAAATTTTATAGATGAAAATTTGGGGAATCTAGCTTTCCCTACTTTTTTTCTTCTCTCTCCTCTTTCCAGTTGTTCTGCTATTTAGCCAAAGCAGTGTGGTGGTTGCATTACTAGGGGTGTAATGGCTTATCAAGGAATGTAATTGTCCTGCTATACTCGGGCATGGGCAGACACCATCTGGAGGATGAGCATTTGGAGTTTCCACATTATAAAGGGGAAATTGACAAACTCGTGCTGAGAGATGGTTACAGGCCTGGAGAGGAGGCCATGCCCGGAACAGATCAAGGAACTGGGTGTGTATAGTGTAGAATAGAGAGAGCCTAGAGGTCTTGATAATTGTTTTCAAATAATGGAAAGACCATTGTATGGAGAGAGGACAGACTTATTCAGTCTCGGCCAGATGGCAGGATAGGACCCGTAAGTAGACATTAGAGACATTAGAGAGCAGCAGGTTTGAGCTTGGACTAGGAGGCACATCTCACAATAAAAGCTTGTCCAACACAGAAGGAGCTGCGTCATAAACTGCAGGCAGCACCCTTCTAGAGGTTCTCCAGCAGAAGCTGCCAGGGAGAGCAGAGAGGGATTCCTGCCCTGGCTGGGAGGAAGACTGTAAAGTGTGCGTAGCCTGTGGGAGCCTGTGGTTCCTCCTTGTCCATCTCTTACTCCTCTTCTTTCTAGTAATCCCAAGTCCATTATTAAGTGCTTGCTGAGCAAGGCCCTAGATCGGTGACTCTGATGCTGGCCCATATTAGAGTCACTTTGAAAACCTCTCAAAATATCATTAGCAAGACTCCACCCTAGAGTAGTTAAATCAAAATATTTGGGGATGGGGCCCAGGCATCCACATATTTTTAAAGTCCCCCAGGTAATTTTAGTGGGAAGCTTGAACTGGGAACTAATGGCCCAGACAAGGAGAGAATGTGATAATACCTCCCCCCGCAACCAGGCCACTAACATCTACCCATTTAACATGCTGAATGATATTATTTTTAAAAATAAAATTTAGTTTTGTCTCAATAAATTAGTATCATTTAAGCTTAGATCCTCCTAGATGGTTTTAGTAGCTTATCCTCTTATATTATTTTAGCAGGTAATACTGGCGTTGAGAGATAAAGGATGTGGGGACATGTGCATTCACAGCAAACATGATCTATTTTCAGACATGATGGATGCTCTCCTGACACTGAACTTGGTTTCCCCTTATGCTCCTGTGTACCTCAGCTGGCAAAGAGCCACAGCTTCTTCCATGCCCAGTCCACACCCCTCTTCCAATCACCAGCGTGCTGTTGTATAGTCAGCCTGCAATCCTGGCAGTCCCCCCTACTTTAGAGTCTTGTGAGGGATGCAAGCCCTCTGTTCCCACATGGGGCTTGTTGTGAGCCAGGAGAAGGCAAACACATTCTCTGAAAATGAATGGAGATACGGGGATTATTTAGTTGGTATCATAGGACCTTCTAAAGTTGTGCTGTCCAATAGAGATATAATGCAAACTAGAGATGTAATTTGAAATTTTCTAGTAGCCACATTTAAAAAGAAGTAAAAATGAACAGATGAAATTAATTTTAATATTACATTTTATTTAGCCTAATATATCCAAAATATTATTATTTCAATATGTAAGTGATGTAAAAATTATTACATTACAAATTTCATTGGAAATTATTACATATTAATGAGCTAGTGAGTATAATTTACGTAATACAAACTTTTCTCATTTTAGAAATAAGATTTAATGATTTTTATTAAATTTATAGAGTTGGGTAACTATCACCACAGTCTAATTTCAAAACAGTTCCATCATCCTACGAAGAAGCCTTCAGTCCATTTATAGTCATTCTCAGTTCCCATCCCCCAGCCTAGGCAACCACTAATCTATTCCCTCTTTCCATACCCTTAAAGGTAATCATAAAATATGTGGTCTTCTGTGTTTGGCTTCTTTCATTAACATGATGTTTTTGACATTCATTCATATTGTAGCATGTGTCAGTACTTTGGGTGTTTTTATTGCTGAATAATATTCCATTGTGTGGATATGCCACCTTTTGTTTTTCCATTCACCAGTTAATGAAGATTTGAGTTGTTTTTAGTCTTTGGCTATTACGTATGAATAAAACTGCTATGAACAGTCACATCCAAATCTTTGTGTAGACATATGTTTTCATTTCTCTTGGGTAGGTATCTAAGAACGCAATTGCTGGTATATGTTAACTCTATGTTTAACATTTTAAGAAACTTTAAAATGGCTTTCCAAATAGACATTTCACATTTTTTTAAAATGATGTCTTCAAGATCTGCTGTGTATTTTACAATTATAACACATTTCAATTTGAACTAGCCACATTTCAAAAGCTCAAAGCCACATGGGGCTTGGAGCTACTATATTGGACAGTACAGACAAAAAGTGTACTGTGTCTCTGCCCAGACATCCTGTTTGAATACCAAGCCAGGTCTGGAGAATGTGTTTTGCAGACTCACACACACACACACACACCATAAAAACATGCACAGTAGCTCCACCCTCATTACTCTTCATTTATGATTTATTCTTTTGCCTTTACTGAATATTGCAATAATTAGATTATGCTAAATAAATATGCTTTACAATAATTTATCCATGGCTTGCTGAAATACATTTCTCATGGGACCGAAGGTGATAAATTAACAGAAGTATATCCCCCAAAATGAAGATATAGAACCTCATTAAGGGTTGATGGCAAATATTAAGAATGGAGAGAGACAACAAAGATTAGAAAGCTGAACATATTAAAAATTGTGCCATAATTCTGAAGATCTCTATTACTTATCAGAGATGACAAGTGTTCAGCCAGTGAAGCCTCTATTGGCAAGAGTTTTAGACACTTCTCCTACCTACTCCATCACTCCTACCCAGTTATCCAAGATGCCAAGATGTTTGGTCTCTTGGCTCTCTGAATCCCTAACAAGTAGCTTCAATGTAATTCTGAGTCTCCAAAACCACCTACAGAGTAAGGGTCCCACGGCCATCAGATGGGTCCCTCTTCAATACACTGATTCTTGGAAAGGTTGTTGAAGTTTAGTTTGGGGTTATCTATATGACTTTAGGCAGCTAAGCTGAAGTCCATCCAACATTTCAAGAACTCTCTTTACTTTCAGATCTGGGTAGACCTGTCTGAATCCTTCAAAGTGTGTCAGATACTGGATGCATATTGAGTATAGTAAAAGATAGCTTTCCCACTGTGCATGTATATGGTAGTGTTTATGGACAGAAAATTATAGACTACTATCTTAAAATTTTCAAATTTGATATAACAATTGACAGATTATATCACATTTCTATGTCTAAATTCCCTGTTAATTTAGTTCAGGAGTCATTTATAGGTATCTACTATGTGCCAGGACTGGGATAAATGCTGGAGAGAATGAATGAAAGAATCATGATTTATGCCCTTGGGGAGAACATAGACTACCTGGAAACACAGGCACACAGTCATAATAATGCCCTAAGTTTTATAACATATTAAGTACAAAGTTATGGATGGAGGAAGGGAAAACAAGACTACCTTTGCTTGAGGAAGTTGGAAGAGGAATCCCGGAGGAGATGACCTTTGAACGGACCTTGAAGTATGAGCAGGAGATTTCCAAGTGGAAAAGGGGAGGAAAGGCAGAGGGGATGGTCTGTGCAAAGGCTTGGTGGCATGGAGAAAGAAGAATGGCATCTTGGATGGCACTGACCAGCTCTGTGGATTGGGGGCTGGGTGACAGAGTGAATTCAGGACCTGAGGGCAGAGAGATGTAAAGAGGATGTTGGGTCGGGCTCAAGAGTTTGGGCTTAATTCTGTAGGTAAAACTAAGTAAAAAGGACTCCTAGGAGAAGCAGAGTGAAAGCATTTAGCCAAGGACTAACCCTGAGATAAGCAGGAATATGTTAGCATGGAATCAGAAATTTCCAATTCTAAGAGTCCCTCCAGGTCTAAAGTTCTTGATTTTGTAAATGATCTGAAGTGTTACAACATATGCCATAAACAAACGTATTTGAAAATGAAGAAGAGACCGTCCTTGATTAAGGACAATCATGTAGCATTTATAGATGCCAGAAAGAGGGAAGAATTTTTCACATCAGATTTGATTGGTGTCAGTCTTTTTCAGCAACCAGAAGAGTTTTTGAAATACAAGGAGTCAAACAAGGAATGCAGTGCAGACATCACTGACCAGACATGGAAGGAGGAAAGAGACAGCCTCTCATCTCTTTAAAGGCATGGAGGGCTCTTGGGCCCAGAAGACTCTTTTGCCAGGGCTTCAAAAGAGCACATGGTTGCAAGCTCAGACTCTCTGAGTCACCTTGGAGGAGAGAAGGCAGGAGATGGGACATATACAAATGCCTGACCTTAACCGATAACCTAAAAACCCAGCATGCATTATTTTACAACTCTCGCACTTATGACCTATCTGTGCCTTTTGTTTGTTCTTGCTTTTCTTTCCACTGTACCATATATTCCCTGAGGACAAGGAGGGTGTATCTACCCCTTTAGTGACATCCCCCACCCACCCAATATAATGCTGTGTATAGTAGATGCTTAAGATCTATTTCATAACCTATCAGTGGGTATTTTAGATGAAGGAGAATGCTTTCATTTGGGGGCCCTTCACCAGTTTTGTCTGGAGCCCTGCCGTTAATTAAAGGGTCAAAGTAAATGATGCTGACCTGCCTCTGCTACCTATTCCCGCTCTGGCCAGCTTCACATCCCTCTTGCTGAAAGCCCCAGGATCTGAGGCCAGTGAGCTCTGAGCCCTGAGCTCTGAGGATCTGATTGGAATTATTTCAGAAGCAGTTCCCTAAGAGAGTATCAGCATCCTTGGCAAGATAGGAAATACTGACATTGCTCATGAACATTTGGTTCCTGAGAACCAAGTGCTTTCAGTATACCTTAGTGTTTCCAAATGGGCTATTTGATGCTCTGCTCTAGGCTACTTACAAGCAGAATTTAGAGGATGTGTCTCAGTTTCAGGGTTATGCTTAGCTCCCGTATTCTTTTATTTTTTTCCATTAAAAAAATGGTTGCATTTGCTCTTTTTCAGCCATCAATCAGTCAGTGAACATCTACCTGTTAGTACCTACACAGTACTTAGAGAACAAAGTATGTGTGATTTTATTACACATTTGTGTGACAAATGATCCTATCCATGGAATAGACTGCATGCTCTATGAAATATTGTAGAAGGGAGTCAGATA
The DNA here is from genome assembly GCF_041296265.1 of Equus caballus. Lineage (NCBI taxonomy): Eukaryota > Metazoa > Chordata > Mammalia > Perissodactyla > Equidae > Equus > Equus caballus. The sequence goes on from NC_091698.1 coordinate 82,727,957, forward strand.
ATAAACCTGAAAGATTTGTAAAGATATTTCTGATTTAACTAGTTAGAAGGAAGAAATCAAAATATGGAAATGTAACTTATGACAAGTTGCTGGAGAAGAGAGATTTACAGCTTATAACATAAGCTAAACAGTGTAAGCTTATAAGGGGTCTAGTAACAAGCCTTGAGAAACCTAGAAGATGTCATCAGTAGAAACCTGTACAGGTAAAATATTGATCAGAAAACCCTAAGCTGAATGTCACTTCCAAGTTTAAATGAAACCTAGATAGTTCTCAGAGGCCCCACAAAAATCACTAGCAAACCCTAAGACTTCTTGATAATAACTTTTGTATTTAAAGAAAAGTAAACCTGGGGCCGGCCCAATGGCATAATGGTTAAGTGTGTACACTCCATTTTGGTGGCCCCAGGGTTCACAGGTTTGGATCCTGGGTAGAGACCTACAGCCCGCTCATCAAGCCATGCTGTGGCATCATCCCACATACAAAGTAAGGGAAGACTGACACAGATGTTAGACCAGTAGCAATCTTCCTCAAGCTAAAAGAAGAAGATGGGCAATAGATGTTAGCACAGGGCCAATCTCCCTCACCAAATAAATAAATAAATAAAAGAAGAGTGAACCTGTGAAATCACAGTGGCTGCCTTTCTAATCCCCCTGACTGGCCTACCCCAATTCAGGTCCGTATATAGTGACTGTGACCTGAGAATTTGTCTCTGCTGCATTTCTTTTATCCCTCATCGTTGAAAATTATCTTGACAGCAACACGAGTGCTCAGGACAGTCTTGTTTGTGATAGTAACAATTGTAATGACAATAATAGTGAGAGTGAGCTATTATTGAGCCCTTGCTGAATACCAGAGAGGATGCTAAGCCCTTTTGCATGGTTTTCCCCTGTTAATCACCACTGCTCTCTAAGAGGGTCCTATTGCCGTTTCTATTTTACAAATGCCTGAGAGAGGCTATTTACCTGATCCTACAGTATGACCACACAGCAAGTAATGCAGAGCCAGGATTTGGCCCAGGTGGTCAGAGCTCTGAACACTGGGACTAGAACCACTTTAGGCTACAGCGTCTCCCAGGTAGGCTCCCGGGTACCAGTTGGTCATTGCAGTTGGGCCAGCAGAGCTCTAATGGCAAGTTCCCCTTGGGGCCAGTTTGACTATCTCCTCGCTCAGTAGGGATGCAGCCACACAGGCTTGAAATCCCCTCTCCTATGTCAGGATCCCTTAGCCTGGCTCTTCAGGCAATTTTTTTCTGCACAAACTTACAGCTTTAACAATCTGAAGACCCATTTTTTCTTCCACAACCAAATTTTTTTTCTAAATCTCACTTATAAATATTTAACAGTTATCCTTTTCGTTTTCTTTAATCCTAGACAACTGACTGATGTTTGGTCTTTTTTTTTCTGATTTTTAAACTCATAGCATTCCTGCTTTTTAAAAAAATTGAGAGCCTGCCTCTATTTATTTACTGTCATTACCTGTGGCCATTAGGATGCAAGATGCAAGATACCAACTGCATCTTCAGGCTCTCCCAATGGGGGTCATTTCACCATTTACTTCTTTAGCTGGGCTTTAGTTACAGAATTTCTAAATTGATGTCAATATAAATTATAATCACTAAATGCAAACCAAGGGAGAGGGGAGCAGAGAGGGATATTGGGCAGAGGTGGGAAGCAGGCAGCAATTTCCACTTATAGAAATAGATCAAATACTCACAGATTAACTGATCTCAGTTCAGAAGCACTGGATTTAAGTTCAATGCTCATAGCTCCCTGGTTGGTAAGATTACCAAGCAGATCCAGGAGCCTGATTTGATGTCCTAAACCAAAACTCAAATGCCTACAGCAGCCTGGAAGACAAAGTAAACGAGTGAAGTGGGCCAAGAGTAAGATGATAAATGGCCACTGATCCTCATCCTCAGTGATGAGATGCGAGGGAGTGGTGGGGGCTGCAGGGAAGTGAGAGCACACGACCATCTGAGGGGTAGCAATACTCAGCTTCAGCCAATTATTGTCACCAAAAGACCAGGTCTATTGTTGCCAGATCTATCTTTTTTTAAATCTTGTCTAGAGCAGCTGGTATGCAGATATTTGTGTGATTGATGTTTCCTGACTCTTAAATGTTGACTACCAACTCAAATTTTAAAACAGTTGACCAAGACTTGGGCCAAAGGAAAGCCTACCCATAGGCAATGGGCTCTGAGGGCTGACAGTTTGCTGGCTCTTTCCCAAGTCTTCTTCAGGCTTGACTACTGTTTTGCAATTTAGATCTCACCTGAAATTTAGGGCTTTTCTCTCTACCTAGCTATAATAGCTATAAGAAGTCTAAAGAAAGCTCAATTTACAATATAAGTTCAGTGACTTCACTTAGATTTTCTTTTTTTTTCACATAATGATTTCTATGAATATAATTATGCTTAAAAGTTCCATCCAAAGACCCATAAAGTAATTGGTATACCTTTAAATAAAATGGTTATTCTCATCAAATATTATTGAAAGTATTACTATGCAAAGCCATTACAGAACATTCAAGTTCATAAATATAAAAAGACAAATTGGTAAACTTTATATATAAGATTTGATAGCATAAAATTGTTCAAATTTTTTACATTAAAAACAAACTTAAGGGGGCCAGCCTGGTGGCACAGTGGTTAATATCATGCACTCTGCTCCGGCGGCCTGGGGTTCACGGGTTCAGATCCTGGGCATGGACCTACACACTGCTCATCAAGCCATACTGTGGCAGCATCCCACATATAAAGTAGAGGAAGACTGGCACGGATGTTAGCTCAGGGCCAATCTTCCTCACCAAAAAATAAATAAATAAATAAATGACAAAGAACAAATGGGAGTAATTTCTTTTGCAAATATAAGAGACAAAGGGTTAATAGCCTTGTTTTAGAGTTTCTTACCAATCATTGAGGAAAACACTAAACCTCCTATAGGTAACTGAACAAAAGAAATGAATAGACAATTCATAAAAGAGGAGAAATTACTAATTAAAGAACATATGGGGAAATGATTCAACCACACTAGTAATTAAAGTAATGCAAATTGAAACAACAAATATTATAATTTGAAGTGCAGGCAAGAGTGCAACAAAACAGGAACCTCCATGCATTGCTGATAGATAAAATGGAAAGGCTTGTTGGTAAGCAGTTAGTTAATATAAATCAAGAGTTCAGTTCTGTTAAGAAATTGTGAGCTCCTTCTCTATGCTAGGCATTGGTGTATGCAGATGACAAAGGCCCACCCTTATTCTCAATGAGTGAGTATGTCCTGTGCTGGAGACAGACACAGATAACTCCATCATTAGGTGGCAAATGGCAGAAGCATCCACAGCATGTAGCAAATGCAGGAGTAAGACCATAGCTCGGTCGGAAGGGTTTGGAAGGATTATTTGAAGAAACGATCCTGAGCTGAATCTTAAAGGGTGATTAGAATTTAGCTGGATGAAAAAGAACAATGAGAAGGAAGAAAAGAAGGCAAGGCAATCTCTGCAAAAGGTAGCGCGTGGGCAAAGACGTGGTGTCTACAGGAAGGTTGGAACTGCTGCAGCATTGGGTGTGAGGCAGAGAGGCTGGATAGGAGGCTGCAGAGGGAGCCCGGCCAGCCCACGCTTTGGTAACGTGAACTTCACCCCAGGCTCAGCGCCAAGAATAGAAGCAGGGAAAGGACACAGTTAGATATGTTTTTTATTTTTAATCCTGCATAAAATTCATTGTGGTTTATTTTTCTAATTTAAAGAGTGACAGATATCCAAAGAAGATATACAAATGGCCAATAAGCACATGAAAAGATGTTCAACATCGCTAGTCATTAGGGAAATGCAAATCAAAACCACAATGAGATGCCACTTCATACCCATTAGGATGACTATTATTTGAAAAAAAAAGTAAAATAAATGTTGGTGAGGATATAGAAAAATCGGAATTGTTGCACATTGCTGGTGGGAATGAAAATAGTGTAGCCACTGTGGAAGACAACGTGGTGGTTCCTCAGAAGGTTCAACATATAATTACCACGTGACCCAGCAATTCCACTCCTAGGTGCATATCCAAAAGAACTGAAACCAGAGACTCAAACAGGTACTTGTACACACATGTTCATGGCAGCACTATTCACAAAAGCCAGAAGGTAGAAACAACCCAAATGTCCATCAACAGATGAGTAGATAAACAAAATGTGGCATGTACATACAATGGAATACTATTTGGCCTTAAAAAGAAGTGAAATTCCAGGGGCTAGCCCATGGCCTAGTGGTTAAGCTCAGCATGCTCTGCTTTGGAAGCCCAGGTTTGCTTCCTGGGCATGGACCTACACCACTTGTCAGCCATGCTGTGGCAGAGACCCACATACAAAATAGAGGAAGATTGTCACAAATATTAGCTCAGGGCAAATCTTCCTCCAGCAAAAAGAGGAAGATTGGCAAAAGATGTTAGCTCAGGGCAAATCTTCTTCAGAGAAAAAAAAACAAAAAGAAATGAAATTCTGACACATGCTATAATACAACATGGATAAGCCTTGAGGAAATTATGCTAAGTGAAATAAGCCAATCACAAAAGGACAAATTCCATATGATTCCACTTATATGAGTTACCTAGAGTAGTCAAATTCATACAGACAGAAATAGAAAAGAGGTTACCAGGGGCTGGTGGTGGGTAATGGCGAGTTTCTGTTTGCGATGATGAAAAAGTTCTAGAATTGGATAGTGGTGATAGTTGCACAACATTGTGAATGTACTTAATGCCACCAAATTGTACACTTAAAAATAGTTAAAATGGTAAGTTTTATGTTATGTATATTTTACTACCATAAAAAAATACAAAAAAGTAACATATGTTTTGGAAAATTAAAAAATATAATGAAAAATATTCTACCACCCAGAGTTACCCATCTAACCTTTTGGTAAATGCCCTCAAGTGTTTTCTTTTTCCATATACCTATTTTATTTCCATATAATTTGTTTATTATATTACATATTAAAAAATCTATATATTTATTAGATTTTGCTAAATTGAGATCAACTACCCATCCTGTTTGGTACCTTTCTTTTCCATCTAATGACAGAGCATGAACATCACAGGTATTTACATAGCATGAGTGAGGGTGTAAGCCCTGGAGACAGACCACCAGGTTTGTGTCTTAGTTCTATTGCTTACTCGGCAATGAGCAGTGTGGCCCTGAGAGGTCACCTAACCCTCTAAGCTTGTTTCCCCGTCTGTACAAAGGAAATGAGAATAATGATACCAAACACATTTGTTGTTGTTTAGGATTGCTAAGGATTAAAGAAGATCCTGAATATGCATAAACACAGTGCCTGGGACTCAATAAGGGAGAGCTGTTGTTATTATTAGCAATGGTGTTTAATAATCCTCACGTGTTCTTTAAGACAATATTTTTAGTGGCTTCATGAAGTGCCTCATCACATGGATACATCATACATTACTTAACTAATCTCCTATGTCAGACATTTGCCATTTCTAAATATTTGTTCGCCTAAATAACACTAAGCAACTTTGCAAAGAAGTCTTTATAGATACTCTTATTTTTTTGAAGCATATTCCTAGGAAAGGACTTGTTAGGTCAAAGAACTTGCACGGTTTAAGGTTTTTGGTACATGTGGGTAGACTGTCCCTCTAGGACGAGTATGATATTCAGAGGAACAGGGGAAAACTTTATATGAGCAAAAAACTGGAAACAACTGAATTGTCTAAACTAAAGCAATAGTTTAAATGTGATATCAACTTATTGGAATATTATACAGGTATTGATAAATATATTTACAAAGCCTACATAAGAGCAGAGAAAATGCTTATGACACAATGTTAAGTGAAAGAGCAAGAAAAAAAGCATATTTAGTGGAATTATAAATTTTAAACATCCCACGCATATGGAGGAACAAAAAACAAACAAAATAGAAAGTTTGAGTAGTAGGACTGTAGATAAATTGTTTTCTTTTACCTTTTTTTTTCTAAATTGTAATTAATGAGCATACACAATGTTTATAACAAAAGAAAAATAATTTCACTGGGAAAGTATGATTTGTCCCCATATTTGAAGGCTGATATATTGAAATTTAGTTTCACATTGCAAGTAGATCTTTAAATAAGCACCTTTAGTAATGAAGCTCATATTTCACTTTTCTGGCTGAAAATTTTTCAGATACAAAGTCACCTTCTCGAGCCTTATCTATATGTTCAAAGACTGTGGTGCTTCGAGATTTCTACTGTCTAGTATTGGAATCAGCAGTGAAAGAGGAAATTAATCTAACAGGCCTCTGGGAGGTACAGCTACATGTTACTCAAACAGAGCCCAGCGCTTTAATGAGAGCCCTAGTCCAGGGAAAGGCCCTAAGTATTCAGTCATCTGCGTGGACCTTCTAGTCTCAGGGCCCCTCAGTCTGCGCTACCTTGAGCTGATAGGCAGGTTAATCAATATCTTTGAGCCTCAGTTTTCTCATCTGAAAATGGGTATAATAATCACTTATCTACCTTATCAGGTTGTTGTAAAATCAAATGCAGTAACCTTGTAAAATGTTAACCTAGCGTCCAGGACATGTTAGGCGCTCATTAGATGTTAGCCCTCATTATCATTATTATCACCCTATAGTTCACTCACTCTTTTTAAAGATAACAGTGAGGCCCAGGGAGATGTGGCTTGTAGTTTAGTGGAAAGAGCTATGGGTTTGGAATCCAATGACCTGGGTTGTAATTGTGGTTGGAGCATTTACTCATCCAGTGGCCTAGGGCAAGACAGTTAATCCTTAGAGCAGTGCTGTCCAAGAGAAATATCATGTGAGCCAAAAATGTAATTTTGGATTTTCTAGAAACCACATTACAGAAAGTAAAAGGAAACAGGTGACTTAATTTTCGTAATATATTTGATTAATCCACTATATCCAATATTACCATTTCAACATGTAATCATATAGAATTACTAATGAAATATTGTATATTCTTTTTTCTGTACTAAATCTTTGAAATCTAGTGTGCATTTTACACTAATACTATATTTCATTTTGGAGGCTAAATTTTTATCTGAAATATTTTATCTGTATTTCATAAAATTTATTGTTGAAAAATTAGGTTCTCATGCCCAAGTTATTCCAAACATATTTTTCCAATAACTGAATCAAGCATCAATTTCTAATTTAAATTCGTTGAAATTAAATAAAATGAATTCAGTTCTTCAGTTGCATCAGCCACATTTCAAGTACTCAGTAGCCATGTATTGCTAGTGGCTGCCATGTTAGACACAGCTACAACTGGGGATAGCATCTGTTTCATTAAGTTGTTGTAAGATTGTTTGTATGAGAGAGTTTTATAAATCATAAAATGCTGTCCAAATAGATTACTTCTCCTCCCAAAGTCACCTAGCTAATGAAAGGTGGCTCAGGGGCCAGAAGCAGGCCAATGTAATTTCCATATATGGACCTGTCAACAATACTCATCTGGAGCCTTTCAGTTTTTTTTAACTGTGATCCACGGTGAGAAGTGTATTTTACAGAACAGCATGGTACGCAGAAGTGTGTTTGCGCGTGTGTGTGTGTGTACGTATAGATCAACAGCCATTATTTCCCAAAGGAAAATTACAATATGGATATTTAAAATTTCATTCTATTTTTTTTCCTCCTCCTGATCTCTTCCTCTCCTCTTCCTTTTGCTCCTTTTCATTTAATTCTGATCATGACCCACTCAATTGATTTCATGGCCCACTGATGAGTCACAAAACACAATTTAAAAAACACTGATCTTAGGAGTCCAAATTTCCAGGTGTTTAAAAATTGATTTGTTTTGGGCCGGCCCCATGGCCCATGGCCGAGTGGTTGAGTTTGTGCGCTCCGCTTCAGTGGCCCAGGGTTTCGCCGGTTCAGATGCTGGGCGCGGACGTGGCATCACTCGTCAATCATGCTGAGGCAACGTCCCACATAGCACAACCAGAGGCACTCACAACTAGAATATACAACTATGTGCCAGAGGGCTTTGGGCAAAATAAGGAGAAAAAAAAAAAAGAAGATTGGCAACAGATGTTAGCTCAGGTGCCAATCTTTAAAAAAAAACAACATTAGGTGATTTGTTTTGCATTGCAAATAATGCCCCTTCCTGTAGCCACCAGTCCATTCAAAAGGGAAAAGTGTTCTCCCCAATATAAATAAGAAGAATGACTCTATTTTAGATAAGACACAAGGAAACAAGTGAATTACCCCCTTTTCTATTAAGTATCATTTCTTTATCAATTCAGCAAATGTTTACTGAGGACGCACTGTCCCTGTCATTGTGTTAGGCACTGAAGAGCTGGCCCAAGACAGACAAGATCCCTGCTCACAGAGCATCAGCTACAAAACAACAGAAGTCCTCGTAACAGCGACTTAGCCAAATAAAGATCTTGGGTGTTTTATTTTCCCATAAGATGACCAGAGACAAGCAATGGTGCAGATGTCCAACAACACCATTAGTGACTCAGCTCTTGCTACCTTTCTATTCTACATGTTCATGCTTTTCACTTCATGGTCACAATACAGTTGCCACACTTCCAGCCATTATGTCCATGTTCCAGGCAAGAAGAAGAAGAAGAAAGAAGCAGGGAGGGGAAGTCTTCCCAAAATTCCCCAGCACATAGAGTTGCCAGATAAAGCACAGGATGACCAGTTAAACGTGAGTTTCAGATAGACAATAAGCAATGTTTTTAGTATAAGCATGTCCCGTGCAATATTCAAGACATATTTGTACTAAGAAATTATTCATCATTTATCTGAAATTCACATTTAACTAGGTGATCTGTATTTTTATTTGCTAACTCTGGCAACTCTATGAGCACAATTCTGCTTAGATTTTATTGGCCAGAACTGTGTCACATGGCCACTCCTATCTGTAATAAAAGTCAGTTAAATCAAGTCATTTTTTAACTTCCAGTCTCAGCAAAAGAGAAAGGCAGGAGAGAAGGGAGTCAGTCGGGGAGTTGAGTGACCCAACCTACTATACCTGCTACGGGTGAGTTCCCCTCGGGCCTTGTAGACCAAAGGTAAGGAACTTGGATTTTAATCTACGGTCAATGGGAAGCCATTGAAGGGAATGACTGAATTACATTTAAGGATATGGCTCTGGCTTCTGTGCGCAGAATGTATGGGAGGAGGATAAGTGAGAAGTGGGAAGACCAGTTAGAAGAAGCCCAGATCATTCTAGAACCTTTGAGAACTCAGCCTAGCCATCTTGCCATGCCTGGCCTGCCTCAGGCAGGTACCTCACCTTCCTACATGTGAGTTTCTGCTCCTGAAAAGTGAAGAGTTGGGAGGGATGGTCTCTTGGTGCTCCATGCAGCATTCCTAGAGTGACACGTGGGTGACACATGGTGGCCTTCCCTTGCTTTTCAGCTGCATGGCTTGGTTGCCAATATTCGCCCACATTTCATATTCCTCTTCAACAGTGTAGTGCTTGAGAGCCACAGGACATGGAACGTCAGAACTTATTATTATGAGTCTGCAATCCTGTGAGATTCCCACAAGGAAAGGGGTGAAAAATTGCTTTTTAATTTTTTTAATTAAAAGAAATCAATGAAATGCACAGAAAAAGTAATGAAATCTGCTGCCTCTTAGCAAAATTTGAAAAGCAACAGGGAAGATTTTTATACCCTGACATCTGGGACTTAAAGCAAAAACTGAACAGTGTGATTCCAGAGCTAAGAACCTACGTGGAAAGGGGAAAACTTGCTTTCGTGCTTCTCTCTCTGCAAAGTGGATTTTGTTACACCGAGGACACTGTGGGCCCCTACCTGCCTCCCTTCCCTACCGCCCACAGCAGGCACTTTCCTCTGTCCTTCCTCCCGTTTCTCATTGAGTTGAATCAATTGTGTAGTTTTCATTTGGCTTCCCTTTCTCCCTCTCATCAGATCAAGTGCTTTTCTGTTTTCCTTGAGGATTACCAAAATGAGCTCTTTGAGAAAAAGGGTTTCTCAGCACTTTAGCTTCTCTTTCCTTCTATTTATTTGCTTTGCCTTTTGTTATCTTTTTTTGCTGACACCCCAGGACGCACATGCAGTATGTAGGGATTATTAGCTTTTTCTCTTTTTGCTAAATGAAACCTGTGGTTAAAAAAACCACTGCGTCTCCTCCAGAAAGGTTTCTTCTTTTTAACAGGATCAGAAATCTAAAAGGGGGTCTATATAAACATACTCATGCACATACACACATACATACACATATATATTCCTACACATATATGTGTTTACGTGTGTGTGTGTATATATATGTATATGTAGCTGTACACACACAGGTATATACAGATACATATATTTACTATACATACAGATGAACATCAATATATTTTACCATTTCTAGGAAAATTGTGCCTCCGTTAACTTGGACCTGAGAGTAGTCTACAGAACTCCCCACGCATACACATGTACTGCTACTTTAGGCTACAACTGAACTCATAGCGTTAGGATTAATAACACTGTCGAGAACAATCAACTACCTCTACCTCCCTCCCCTCCCTTAACAAACACATTTTGTTTTTCTAATCATTTAAGCTCAAAAACTGATACCATTTCTCTTCAAACTGCTGCCCAGTGAAGGTGCATTTAAGTCATGGCAGTATAGGGTAACAAAGCTAATTCTAAATATTTGACCTCATGGCAGGGTAAGACAGTAAAAGTGCACAGGGCTGGTGTTGGAGGGTCCAAGTCCTAATGCAGCTCAGCTACCTGCTTATAGAAGCCAGGCATATCCCTTCACCCCATGGGACTGGATGTCCTCTCCCGCAAGGTGGAAAGGTTGGACTAAAGAGTCCCAAGAGTTCTAGGCCTTTGAAGTTCTGGGTTCCTACATTATCTCTCCATTAGGCAAAGCATGCCAATGAGGATGATCCCATCTATTCCTTCTTCTAAATTTCAAAATTCTCTAAAATCTAAAACCTCAGTTGAGGCTACATAGGGTCAAGGAATTAGAGGGTCATGGAATTAGAATTTGAAAAATAAACAATAAGGGAACTCTTTCAGTGGCCACAATTTGCTTTGGCCACCTTCATGAGACCACATGAACAGATGAGACCCTCAAATACTGCCCAGCTATCGGGGACGACCCTAAGCCCACATGAGTGATTTCCAAAGGAGGACTCATCTGTCTGGGTCCCACCTGCTCCGTCCTTTGTCTGTGACCTTTGAGGACAGTAAGATGGGTGGGCTTGAGACAATCTACTGGGCCTGATCCTCAGAGCTATGAGAGTGCAGAGAAAGGAAAGTGTTGTCTGGGTAAGTGGGGACCAAACCGTAGGACATTTGACTGAAAACATCATTGTAGATTTCTATCATGAACAGGCAGATGCTGAGTGTTCCACTGGACATGGAGTCTGAAAACTTTGCTTCTAATCCCAGATCTGCCACTAATTTGCAGTGTGACCTTGGCAAGTTCTTAACTTCTTTGCTTCTTGGTTTTCTCCCTGGTACAGCAAGGGTTAAGCTATGTGACTACAATGTTTTTTCCTAGTTCTGACATTCTGAAAGTCAGATATGGAATGTAGTGTTTTTACATCTCCCCAGGTAGAGACACAAAACAGTAATTCAGAGGAGTCTTTCCAAAAGCATAATTCTACCATAGAGCTTAGTTCTTTTTTTTGAGAAAGATTAGCTCTGAGCTAACATCTGCCGCCAATCCTCCTCTTTTTGCTGAGGAAGATTGGCCCTGAGCTGACACCCATGCCCATCTTCCTCTACTTTATATGTGGGATGCTTGCCACAGCACGGCTTGATAAGTGGTGTGTAGGTCAGCACCTGGGATCCAAACCAGCAAACCCTGGGCTGCCGAAGCAGAGCACACGAAATTAACTACTTTGTCACCAGGAGCTTAGTGCTTGATGAGAGAATAATTTGAAAGTCAGACAAACCGAGAAGATTTAAGAGATGGTATAGATGGATATAGATATAGATAAATTATTCACCTTCTACACGATCTTCTTGTTTCATGGTGTTTTTTTCCTTTCTTACTTTCTGCAAATAGTCACTAAAGCAGAAGTAGATTAGAGGAGAGTTTCCAAAGCATATTCCATGGTACACTATACACAATAGCAAAAGAGTTCTGTGCCTAAAGGAGTTTGGGAAATCTTCATTTTATATTCCACGCTTGAAGAGTCACAACTCTTATTGGCACATGAAGGTTCTAAGAAGTCCTGCAGTGAAAAAGCCTGTTTGGTCTTGTTTAACCCAGTAATCCGCAAACTTACTTGATCTCCGAGCTTTCTCATAGTACCTATTAGCACCTTGTGGAGCTTGTGTTCTGGGGAAGATACTCTGGGGGATGGCGCAGCATTATTCCCTGACGCTGCATTTAGTGGCATGTGTCTGTATGAGGCCTGTGTGCATCACGTTGCACTTCTTTTGTCCATATTCCAGACTGTTAAACTTCTGCTGTTCCTTAGGTCTCGTCTAATATGAATGGCATCATGATCAATTGAATGAGTATAGCTTATAAAAATGATTTAATAGTTTAATTGCAATATGGACAATTAGCCAATGGTGCCAGAATCATGTGTGATTTACTGAGATGGAAATCTGTCCATCTATACATTTGTTTATTTATGTTCTCACTTAATATTATTGAGAGGCTTCTGGTTCAGGATGGTGGATTGAGCACACGTTTGTCTTCTTCTCTCCTGCAATCCCACTAAATTGATAATAAAGGATTCAACGGAGGAGTAAATTATGAATAGCAAACAGAACAGAGAACCATGAGCAATTTCTAGGGCACAAAGAGGAGATGTTTATGGAGGAAATAAAGTGGCCATAGCTGAGAAGATGCAAAAGGGATTTGGAGCAGAGGAGGGAGCCCATCTGCTGGGAGGCATGACAATGAGTACTAATAAGGCATTGTCCAGAAGTAAGGATGATAGTACGGAAGAAGAAGGAAATTCCTCTATGGTGTGGTTAACCCATCTGGTCTTCACATCTTTTCAATCCCCTTTTTCCAGACTAAATAGTAGCAGGATGCTTAACCACAAGGGAAAGAAAAAGGGAGCTCATTTCTAAAAATTCAAGTGGACTGAAAGAAGTAGGGTTGCCAATCGGACCATTCATGCCCACGGTGATGTGTTCATCACGCTGGTGTTGGGGAACAAGCACCTGAAAAATGGCCTGCCCCCAACACTTGCCTAATATCAGGCCACTTCTGACATAGAGAACAAGCACCATCTATGGACACAGAGGTTCCTATAGTGTTCCTAGCCTCTCTTGCTCAAATATAAGGGGCTGATCCAGGATCATCCACCATATGAATAACCCAGTGGCAGGAAAAAGAAATATCAACATAAAAAATTGACCCCAGAGGAAACATAGATAAATTAGGTAACTGAGAAAAGATAAAGCTCTTCAGAAAGATTGAAGACTGAGAAGAGACGGGAATGACAGTAGCAGAGAAATAGTAAAGCAGATTTACCAGAGATGAAAGAGACACATGTTTTTCTGATTGAAAGAGCCTACCAAATGCTACTGAGGAATTTTTGTAGAGATCCATACTTTGATATATTGTATTGAAATTTCAGCACTTCGGTGTTAAAGAAAGAGCACGAAAGCTTCCAAAGAGAAAAATAGATTGACTACAAAGAAATTAACAATAAAACCCGCCTTAGACTTCTCCTCAGTCACACAGATGCTAGACAACACCGGAGCTGGGCCTTCAAATTTCTAAAGCAAAATTTCTGATCTAGAAACTATAGCGAGAAAAGCTATCAACCAAGTGTGAAGACAATATAAAAATATTTCAGATATTCAAAGATTGACAAAGAAATTTCCCCCTGAGAAAGTTTCCTGAGGGTGGTGGGACTAATGGAAGAGTCCCAGTGGAAAGAAATTATGGAATAATAGCTGTTCTGGAGGCCCAGAAAGCAACTGGTACAAATTAAAACAGAAAGTCAAGGTTTTCAAGAAGAAGGAAGTGAATTTTCAGAGTGTATAGAAGTGTTAGTGATATGGTGAAAAAGGCAGATAGAAAATAAATAAAAGAGAAGAAAGAACGAAGGGCCATATAAAATAAATACAAGAGTAATCAATTAGAAATTTCTGGAAAAACAAACTGCACCAGAAAGTTCTGGTGTAAATATAAGGCAAATTAAAATGTGGGACAATTTTGACAAGTGACAATGTAAGACAATGTAAGAGAGAGAAAGACAGAGAGAATATTCATTTGATCCTGATGCTAGGGACATTCTCCATGGATTGGGATGTATTCTTGAACTTATGGAGAAGATGATAAATACAACCTTTGTTCACTGTAGTGGGAAAATATATAGTCATCAGTATAAAAACTCTGTTTATTGATTTTCAACATTTAGCATTAACCTGTAAACAAAACACAAGACTTAATCATTCTTGCCCAACCTTGACAATGTACAGAAAAGCACAGCTGACTTGGGAGGTGGACATGGAAGAGAAAAAGTGCAGAGAGGGGTAGGAAGACTAATAGTTTCATCTTCTAGTGGGAGAGTCAGGTGATACTGTCTAACATGTATGGAACAAATAATAAATTTATCATGTAAAGTTACAAAGGTAAGTAATAAAAAAGTAAAAAGTGATTTTAAAAATTTAAGTATTAGGAGGGAGGAGTATAATTTTTCTTATTGTACCATTAATCTAAAAAGTATAAAGTTATTGCACCAACAAATAACACTATATCATAATATTTAAAGTTATGAAGGCAGTCATCAAAAGAAATTAGAAATCCTTAAAAATGTTTTTGGGACTTGGTGAGAAGAACAGGATTTTGGGATAGTTTTTAAAAAATTATTATTATGAGGTATTCTGAACTATTGGACTCCTTGCCATATGTATAAATTACTTTGATTTTTAAAGTCATTGAGTACCTGCCCTGTGGCAAGCATTGTGTTAAATTCCAGACATTTAAGGGTAGTACCAGCCTTATAGTAGAAGCGTCTACAGAAAGAAGTGATGCTAGGACAGGAGCCCTTCTCAGGGATGTATTTGTGTTAACTGGAAGAGAGGAAGCAGGGCAGGGAATCAGAGTTAATGGAGTATTTGGCCAGCTGGTTGAAACTGTTGGGATAGAATCCTCAGAGAGGTGAATTAAGAGAAGTCTTTAGGACTTGGGGGCTTGGAGAATTGACATGTTTCCTTTAGATTGATAATATTCTAGGCAGCAAGATAGAATTACTGACAGTTTGGAGCTCTATAGGTCCTTAGAGAGACTCTATCCAACCCTTTCATTTTACAAACAAAAGAAGCTTGGTAGTGGTAGAGCTCAGGCTCCAATTCAGACCTGATTCCAAGATTAGTGATGGATAAAAGGAGCTCCAGACTAAGACTCAAAGCAGGAAGTCAACATTTATCACATACCTACTAAGGGCCACTGTACTGGCCACTTCATGCATGTTATTTAATTTAGTCTCCACAACAGACGTATAAGGTAGGCTACCCATATTAAATTTGAGCAAACTAAGAGTTTAAATAATTTGTCTAAAGCCTAGAACTGGTTAGAGACAGAACCTGGATATGATAGAGTCTGTCTGACATCAAGGTTCAGGCCCCTTCGTTTCTGGCTCATAATTTGAGTCCTGCTGGCTGAGATGAGAGCAACATATCCCTATATTGGTGACCAGAGGTAGAAAATAATAACCGTTTCGTATTTCATTGAACATATCAACACGATCCAATAACAAGCAAAACATGATCCTGGCACCGTATAAACAGGACTCTTTGATCTGCTTCTCCACTCCCCCATGCCCACACTGGGGGAAGGTCTGTGAGCTGCCAGGCCATCCTTCTTAATTAGAAGGGACCCCAGGAGCCTTTGCGTAGCCCTAAGCTAGCCTGAGCAAAATAAACAGGAAACAGAAAAGAGGGCGAGGAGAGATGAATTCTCACTGACTTTAAAAGATTTATACTGACAATATCCTAAGGAGCTTATGAAATGTATTTTTCCTTTTTATTTTTGGTAGAGGAAAGCTGCTGATGAAGAGATAGCTCCCAACTATAGAGTTTCATTGAGAGTGAAAATACTTTAAGCTCAGTCTCTTATTGATAGTCCAGTTGCACAAAATAAAATTCATATAAACATCATCTCTCATATTAGAACTGGAAAAATAATCCGTCTTCCAGTCAGTTTTGAAAGAGTCTCATTATTGAGGTACTGAATTACAAGGACAGAATTTACATATGTTTCCACAGCCAGGAAGGAGGAACAGTAGTGCAGGAAGAGCCTCAGGCCCCAGCACCTTCAGGCTGATTTTCTCCTGCTGGGAACTTGAGTTTCCCAGGAGTGTGTGTGTCTGCACACATGCGCACATGCATGTAACCTTTCTGAGAAGGAGAATGCCTCCTTTATTTTGCCTACATTCTTTCCTTAAGTAGCTCAAAAAACTGGTCTCAAACCAACTTTCCTCCAACTTGAAAACGTCAGAGCAGGGTCTTAGACCAGGGCACAGTTGTTGCTCCCTTATGTGTGATGTGTGTGGCTTCATCCTAATCCCAGACCGTGCCCCCAAAGTGTCTGGAGCAAGACTCTGCCCCTAGAGATGCTTCCAGGACTCTCATCTGCTCTGGATAGATAGAAACTAATTTAGTATTGGCAACCCCAGGCGATCCCTGAGTCAGTCCCCAACATGGCACCTTTGCTTACAACAGTAACATACTAAATACCTCATATTTGCATGTATCCTTGCCTGATGCAGACTGGTGGTGCAGGATGACAAGGATGACGTTGGGTCAATAGGAAAGGATTCTTTCCTTTCCCTCACCATACCAGATTAATCTTCCTGAAGCACCACTCTGATGATGTGGCTATCTTGCTCAAAAACCTTTTCTAACTCCCTATGGTCCACAAAATAAAGCTGGACATCTTCAGCCAAGAGTTACATGTTCTCTATGAACTGGTCCCACATCCACAATCCAAACCTTCCTTATTTCCCAGTCTTCTCTACATGTACCCCACTCTGCAGTCAAATGCTACTGCACACTTTTTACATTTATGCCTTTACTCCTCTTCCTCTCAACTCTTGCACAGCCAGGTCTGCCAATATCTTTCTTTTCCTCTCTCTTTAAGACCTAGCTCAAAGCTCATCTTCTTTATGAACCTTCCCAACTGAACCTAATGTCTCCTTCCTGGAGCCTCCCAAAGTGCTTTACCTGTATGTATCTTGTGACTTTACAACCTCTACTTTTGATTATAGTTAATGCAGACATCTCATCATCCCTACTGTACCTGGAGTTTCTTAAAGGCCAGAACTGTGTCTGGTTCATATCTGTGTCTCCAGGGCAGAGCCAGTGCTTGGGTGTTTGCTCAAAGTAGGTATCCAATAAATGAAATTTCAGAGCAGAAAGGAGAGAATAAGGAAACCAGTGAACAAATGGATCTGGTCCAGTACCCATCTGCTTGTCTTTCTCCCTTTCCATCCTCTCGTTCCTGAACTACACAACTTGGCCACAAGCCACCCTGATCATACTTTAGGATAAAGGATACAGTGGGACGATGAGGAAGATACAAGGAAAAGAGCAGTGGTTAGGAGTCCAGAAACCTAGAGTCTGGTCTGGACTTTCAAAGTAAGACTTTGGACAAGTCATTTCTCCATTCGGATCTCCAGTCTGCTTCTCTAGAGAAGCAGGGGCATTATATCAGGTGATCTCTAAGTCCTTTCTAATTCTAAGTCTAATTGTAATTCTGAGTCTTTGATTCTAATCTGTTTCTTTTACCTCTGTGCCCATGACAAGAATGTGTCCCCGATTGTAAAACAGGGTAATAATATAGATTATTTACTGAGGGTTGTAGAGCACTTTTCAAAGGCCTATATGCCATGCTGAAACTTCCCAAGAATTAAAGAGGGTTCAGTTTCTAGTACTGACCCCATGTCGCCGATCCAGCTCAGAAACAGTCTTGTGCTGACCTCATCCTGAATTTAACTAGAAGTCACATTAATCTACTTCCAGAATACAGGCATGCCTTGGATATATTGCAGGTTCCAGACCACCACCATAAAGCCAATATTGCAATAAAGCAAGTCACATGAATTTTTTGGTTTCCCAGTGCATATAATAGTTATGTTTACACTATACTGTAATCTTTAAGTGTGCGATAGCATTCTATCTAAAAAATGTGAATACCTTAATTAAAAAAATACTTCATTGCTAAAAAAAATACTAGCCATCATCTGAGCCTTCAGTGAGTCTTAATCTTTTTGCTGGTAGAGGGTCTTGCCTTAATGTTGATGGCTGCTGACTGATCAGGATGGTGGTTGCTGATGGTTGGGTTGGCTGTGGCAATTTCTTAAAAGAAGATAATGATGAAGTTTGCTTCATCAATTGACTCTTCCTTTCTGATAGCATTTTACCCGCAGTAGAACTTCTTTCAAAGTTGGAGTCAATCCTCTCAAACTCTGCCACTGCTTTACCAACTAAGTTTACATAACATTCTAAATCCTTTGTTGTCATTTCAGCAATCTTCATAGCAACTTCACCAGGAGTAGAGTCCATCTCAAGAAACCACTTTATTTGCCCATCCATAAGAAGCAACTCCTCATCTGTTAAAGTTAAATGAGATTATAGAAATTCAGTCACATCTTCAGGCTCCGCTTCTAATTCTAGTTCTTTTGCTATTTCCACCACATCTGTCATTTCTTCCTCCACTGACATCTTGAACCCCTAAAAGTCATCCATGAGAGTCGGAATCAACTCCTCCCAAACGCCTGTTAATATTGATATTTTGACCTCTTCCCATGAATCATGAATGTTCTTAATGGCGTCTACAATAATGAATCCTTTCCAGAAGGTTTTCAACTTACTTTGCCCAGATCCATCAGATGAATCACTTATCTATGGTAGCTACATCCTTATGAAATGTATTTCTTAAATAATAAGTCTTGAAAGTTGAAATGACTCCTTGATCCATAAGCTGTAGAATGGATGTTGTCTTAGCAGGCGTGAAAACAACATTCATCTCATTGTGCATCTCCATCAGAACTCTTAGGTGACCATTGTCAGTGAGCAGTAATATTTTGAACAAAATCTTTTTTTCTGAACAGTAGCTCTCAACAGCTGGCTTAAAATATTCAGTAAACCATGTTGTGAACAGATATGCCCTCATCCAGGCTTTGTTATTCGATTTATAGAACACATGCAGAGTAGATTTAACATAATTCTTAAGATCCTTAGGATTTTGGGAATGGTGAGTGAGCACTGGCTTCAACTTAAAGTCACCAGCTGTATTAGCCCCTAACAGGAGATTGACCCTGTCCTTTGAAGCTTTGAAGCCAGGCTCTGACTTCTCTCTAGCTGTGAAAGTCCTAGGTGCCATCTTCTTCCAATATAAGGCTGTTTTGTCTATGCTGAAAATCTGCTGTTTAGTGTACCACCGTCATCACTTACCTTAGCTAGATCTTCTGCATAACTTGCTGCAGCTGCTGCATCACCACTGGCTGCTTCACCTTGCACTTTTATGCTATGGAGATGGCTGGTTTCCTTAAACCTCATGAACCAACCTCTGCTGGCTTCAGACTTTCCTTCTGCAGCTTCCTCACCTCTCTCAGCCTTCACAGAATTGAAGAGAATTAGGGGCTTGGTCTTGATTAGGCTTTGGCGTAAGAGAATATTGTGGCTGGTGTGATCTTCTAACCAGACCACTAAAACTTTCTCCATATCAGCAATAAGGCTGTTTCATGTTCTTATCATTCATATGTTCACTGGAGTACCACTTTTAATTTTGTTCGAGAACTTTTCCTTTGCATTCACAACTTGACTGTTTGGCACAAGAGCTCTAGCTGTTGGCCTGTCTTGGCTTTCGACATGCCCTCCTCACTAGGCTTAATCATTTCCAGCTTTTGATTTACAGTGAGAGATGTGTGACTCTTGCTTTCACTTGAACACTTAGAGGCCATTGTAGAGTTATTAATTGGTCTGATTTCAGTATTGTTGCGTCTCAAGGAATAGTGAGGCCTGAGGAGAGAGAGAGAGATGGGGCAGCCCGTGGAGAAGTCAGAACACACACGTTTATCGATTAAGTTCACTGTCTTATATGGGCACAGTTCATGGTGCTCCAAAAGAATTATGACAGTAACATCAAAGATCACTGATCACCCTAACAAATGCAATAATAATGAAAAAGGTTGAATTACTCTGAAAATGTGACACAGAGGCACAAAGTGAACAAATGCTTTTGGAAAAACGGTGCTGATAGACTTGCTCAATGCAGAGTTGCCGTAAACTTTCATTTTGTGAAAAAAGCAATATCTGTGAAGTGCAATAAAATGAGATATGCCCATATTGCAAATCTCCGGTTCCTGACACAATACCTTCTCCTTCACAAATGCTTGCTTTTGATAGGAACCCCCTTATTTCATCTACATTGTTCTCTATCGAAAGCTGCTAGTTCATTTGCCTACTTGGCAAATTGGATTATCAGCAGAAGGAGACCAATTCAAAGTGCCGGGGGGTGATTTAAGAAGAATGAGCACTCATTAGCTGGTTCCCACTGGAGAAGTCGGGGATCTTGTTGGAATAGGCTTCCACTGCTAAAGGAGCAGTGTCTAATGGTCCAAAACTTCAGTGCAGAAGTGTGGCAAGGAAAATTAATGCATCAGAAGGAATGCCTGGAACAATAAAATGCTACTGTGCTTTTACACTGACAGTAATCCCCATGAATATAGATTTCTTGTAGGTCACTTGGCCCGTGCTATTGGAATTAGGGTTGGCTTGCCCCTGAGGGAAACTCTGCCACAGGCATGGCACCAGGGGGGATTTGTAGGGCTTTCTTTGTGGAGACTAGTTGCAAATTCACATGACTCATAGACTTAAGAGCTGAAATGGATTTTAAGAGATTATTGAGTTCAGCCAACCCTTCTCACTCCATTTTATAAATGAGGAAACCTGAGAAAGTTGATGCTTTGCCCAAGATCACTCAGCTAGTAAACGAAGGAGCAGGAGCCATGATCTTAACCACTACATAATAAGCGACCCAAATGCTGCCTCTCCAAGCCACCCACCTCTCAAGGAAAACCTTTAACCAGTCATAACTATTTGAGAACATAGATCCAACCCATACATTCCTAGAAAACTCTGAATTGTCCAACAGACATGAATTCAGTTGTCAAGTTGGCTTGAATGTGATATGGAAAACTCAGATCTGCCTTGATTTAAACTGTGACCTATAGGGTGGCCTGAGATACCTCTGAGTGTCCTAGTTTGCAGGGTATGGAGATACCGTACATGGATGTTTACAAGATGACACTGATGTCCTGGCTCCACTCTTGGCACATTATGGAGGGAGTGACTCTGTTTAGCCTGTCACCCTAGACCAGGATGTAAATCTATAACAACATGTTAGCACCTGGGTTGGGTTTCTGACTCTGGTTACTCTTGGGGGGTTAGGTAATACTCCCTGTTCTTCCCATTTCCTATGGGACTTTGTTAGTTGTTCCTATTGGCTGGCAAAGAACCTGTGAACTGTCATCGTTTAACTTAGAGGACAGTTGAAATCAAATAATTGATTATTTAATAGGGTGCTTCCTCTCTGCCTAAAACTAGGTAAAGTATTCTCCATACGTATGTCACATAGACTAGTAAGCAGAGTAGCTAAGGTGAGAACTTCGGTCTGCCTGATTGTAAAACCTAAGACCTCAGTCACTGTCCTCTCGCTTCAGGCTTTAGTTTTTACAAAGTCAATCTAAGAGACAGGGAAGAGGGCTGAGTGTGTGTGAAGAAGGTGAGAAAAGCCTCCAGCATCACTGACTTTGTTGCCATTGGTCTCTAAATCCTGCAACAGAACTGCTGTTGGTCCTCCTTTCTGGACACACCTGCAGAGTCACTTTCCCTATTTCTTGGCAGGCTCCTTCCTCCTCCTCAACACTTCAGCGAACTCCAAGCACACCATCCTGAGCCCGTGGATGAGGAGCAGCAGCGAGCACTGCAGGCTGGCTGTCTCCGTGCACAGGCACCTGCAGCCCTCTGGGAGGTACGTCGCCCAGCTGCTGCCCCACAACGAGGCTGGCAGAGAGATCCTCCTGGTACCCACTCCAGGGAAGCATGGGTAAGTCGTTCCCCAAGTCCTAAATAGATTATATAAATGATTTGGCTTTTGGCTGCATATTTCCAGAGTCTGTGACATCTACTTAAAACTCACAATTGTCCTTTAAAGAGTAGGGTCCAGATTGAGCTATTACTGCTAATATCCTCTGGGTAGTGTCTTGGGCACTGATCTGTGGGATCCTCTGGCTGCCCAGGCTGGTAGTCCTTCCAGAGGCCAGAGAACCAGCTGGCAGATTCGGCATTTAATGAGTGGGTGTTAAAGATATTCATTTCCCAGAGTCCAGATGAAGCCAAGAAGAAAACAGCCAAGGGGAATGTTAAAAGACCAAAGTAAAAGTAACTTAATATGCTGGAAACAGTTTCAGCAGCAGAACTTGAGCAGGAACGGAAAGAGCAAACTACTGTGGCCACCCAAGGAGGTCCTACAGGAGTGTGGGACCCCAGAGAAGAATTGGTCAGGGAACCACAATGGTATCAATTCAGCAGAGATTGGAACAAGCTTTGTTCTAGAATCTCTAAGGCTTATACAACGCTGAAGTCACACCCAATATCTATGTCAGTAAATCCTCTAAGCTTCCAGGAAGTACTCACTTGCTCACTCAGTGATCCATCAGACCTCTAGAAGCAGTGACAGTGGGAAGCAGACTTGAACCAGGGCATCTCTGTGCCTTCCTTTTTTCCTCATTCCATGAGTATCAATTCCACCCTAAGACCTCAGTTTTGAGGAACAGCAGATCTGATTACTTTATAATCAGCAAGGCTGAGAGATCCTTCCTTGTGGCTTGTTTGCAGGAGAAAGAAGTCCAGTTTCTAGCTATACGTAGACTTTGCTTCCCTCTAAGAAAATATCTTTCAGAGGGCTCCCATCTGAACAATGCTATTACCCATCCTCCGCCTCCACTGTGTTCTGGATTGGTGAGGGAGATCTTACCTACTGCTTTTCCAATAAAGCTGTATGGCCTCCTTAGTAATTTCTTAAAAGTCTTTACCCCATTCCCCTGCTACTGTATTTAGTTGTGCTTCAAAGAACTGCAGGCTGCTACAATCCCAGCAGGAATGAAATCTTGGCTTCAAGAAGCTTCTCTCCCCATAGCTAAACTCATATCCATCTTCTTGCCTTTGAAATGCCTCATTGGGCTGGCTCATAACTATCAAGTGAGTTCCCATTTAACTGATGAGAAAACTGAGGCAGAGACAGGAAATAGGAAGTTATGTGGCCCAAACTGGACTCCAGGTCTCCTGTTTTATCGTTCATGCTCCTTCTGGGAAACCCATAGCCTCTCAGCAGGATCTCAGGGGGAAATGGTGGGTCAAGAGAGAGGAAATGGAAGGTGAAGGAACCTTGTGAAAAGAGATGATCTAGATTCTTTAGTGTGTCAAGACAGATGAGCCCAGGGGGCATGTGATGGCAGCCTTCCCATCACATGTGGTGAGAACAAGGAGACCAAGACCTGGCAGTGTGTGCAGACCATGAACTTCTCCTGAAGATGTCTCAGCTGCCAGCCTCAAGGTCCACCCCGCTGGCCAGTGCATTTTCTTCCCAAGGCGACTCTTCCATCACCAGAGCTGGTCTGCCCCCTGGAGGCTGGGAGTTGAGGCAGGAGAAAGGGAGCGGGGGTGCTGGGGCAAGCCCACCGACTTGATGGCCTTGCTGGGACTGCCTCTACATCTACAGGGGCTTTGCTTCAGGCCAGGCTCTGAGCATCTCCCTGCAGAGATGTTCTCCCCTAGCCCTGGGAGAGCCATCTTAAAGTTTGATGATGAGCAGGAGTGATTTCAAATTTAAATTAAAGATACCTGAGCCAGGCTTCCCAACTGCAACAAGATCAGCATGGTGAGGGTGGAAGGTAGCAGCTGGAGGTGCAATCCATAGGCTGTTCTGCTGTGGGGAGGAACTCTGCTGCCTCAGGCATCTTGGCAAGCTGCGGGACACAAGCACTTGTCCAGCAATTCCAAGAGCTCTGGGTGTTTGTATAGAGTTGGATCTGGCTTGCTCAGCCTCAGCACTATTGACATCTGGGGCTAGACAATTCTGTTTGTGGGCATCGTCCTGTGCATGGTCGCCAGCTTCCCAGGCCTCTACCCACTAGATGCGTAGCACCTCCCCTGGTTGTGACAACAAAAATGTCTTTAGACATTGCCAAATGTCCCCTGGGGGACAAAATCACCCCCATTGAGAACCCCTGAAATAAACAGAAGATTTTAGAGCTGGGAGGAACACAAGGATTTACCTGGTTCAACCTCGTCATTTCACAGGTGTGGGAACTGAGGCCCAGAAGGGCAAAGGGACTTGCTCCGTGTCACCTGATGAGTGTCAGTGTTGATAAACAAGTGTCGTAAGCCCTACACTCATGTATAGGTGCCAACCACTGTACTAGGTCCTGGGATCCAAAGATACGTAAGTCCCACTCCCTACCCTCGAGTAATAATAACTATTGCTAACACTTAAGGACTTCCTAGATGCACTAGCCAGTCACTGTTGTGCACTTTACATGCATTTTCTTGTTTAATACTCAACAGCACAATGAAGCATGTACTGTTATTATCTTTCACTTTACAGATGAGGAAATTTAGTGAAGTCAAATAACCGACCCAAGGTCACTGGCTAGACAGGGTGAAGGGATCTGAACCTAATCAGCCTGACCAGACTATTTTTACCCATTGTTGGAAGACCTCAATTAGGCCACGATAGTGCAGCAGAAAAATTATTATGCTGTGAATCAAAGCCCTGAATTTAATCCTAGTTCAATGAACAATCGTTTACTGGGTACTTTCTATTTGTTAGGACCATAAAGGTGCTAGGGATACAAAAGGCCAGCATTTGATGGTCCATGAAAGGATGTTCCATGAAAGAGCTCGATGACTTTAGGCAAATCCCACTTTCTCCCAAACCTCAGCTTCTCCATCTGTAAAGTGGGGATGATGTTGCTAGCCCTGCTCACATGCTTCTGTGGGGTCAATGCAATAAATGATATAGAGTTTTGTACACTCTGAGCAGGATGCAAACGTAAGAGGCCATTATTTAATACCTGAATCTGCTCTGCTCTGCTCAGAATTTGGGCTCACAAAGGATTGAGACTTATCTGCTCTCTGATTATGGGGTCAGTGCCAGTCTCAAGAATCCTTTGGTTTTGAGATCCTTGGCTGTTTTCTTCTCTGGAAGCTCATCCCCTTTAATGTCAGAGACAACCCCAGTAGCACAGTGCTCCGTATGGAGAGGGGAACACAGTGAAATCCTGGTGGTGATGACAGTGATGATTACAAATGGGACTGGCTTCCTGTCAGAACAGAACATGGTGGTTGGAGGACTGCTATTTGGAAAACAACATTCGGCATTTGTAGTAACAAGGGAGGAAGTTGTCATGACACAGTCGGCTGGGGAGAACCTGACTCAGAGGAGTGGGCTGAGAAACTACTAGTCAGGGGCCACTGAGCGCCCAGAAACCACCGAGTCGTGAGCACATGCTGCAACGTCAGAGGGAGAGGCAGCCTGCTTGGAGGTGCTGGAGGCAAGGGAAGGCAGTGGGGGAATCCTAGCAGCTGCTCCCTTCCTTGCTACCTAGAAAGCAGGAGCATGCATGAGTTCTAATGAATCACAGAACGTGAGCACATGCGTCTGCCAAGGCAGCCTGGCTTTGGCTGGGGTCTCCCAGGGGGCACATGGCAATGAATACCTGGCCTGCTCATCTGTTCATCTGCCTGGCCAGAATGGCCATAGAAGCAAGGAAGCAAAAAAATGAGCTGTCAAACAGACCAGCCCCTCTGGCCACAGAATCCAGCAGACATAGGACATCTTGACTAGAAATTAGAGGCCACAAAGTTCCCATGAATGAATGAATACGATGATACCCATTTAATACAGTGAATTGTGAAATTCACTGTATTAAAGGCGTAAGGAAAATGGTCACACTGTGCCCAACTGTAGTAGGCCCTTAATCCAAGCTAGATCCTTTTCAGCTCATACATTCATTTAACAACCATGGATTGAGCACCTCCTGTGTAATAAAGTGCTGGGAATACATAGCCAAAGACGACACGAGCACAGCTTTCAGGAGCATCCAGTCCAGTAAGGAAGACACAGGCAAACTAGAAACAGCACATGCTTGTGCAGATGTTTTTAAATTGGAGCCCAGAGATATAAAGAGGCTGAGCCAAGATCACTGGCCAGCAGAACCAGAATAGGCAGCCCAGCTCCTGCTTCCGCCTCCTGTGCCTTCCACTGCGCTTCCCTGCCTTTCTGCTGAAAGCTCTTTTAGAAAGAGCAATCCAGCAACAATTGGCAGCATGAAATCGTCACCCTCCTGGACTCAGGAACACAAGCTCAAGGACCAGTGGTGTTTCAGGCCATGGGAGCGACTCTCCAGGACTCCTTCCCGGACATCCATCACAAGTCTTCCTTCCTCTCCCAGTGCACGGCTTTCTCCTGCAGCCGTGGGTATCTTGGGGACTTTATTATGTGTGACCAGAACTACAAAGTGTGTGGAGGAAAGAACTGGGCCCTGAGGGGATAGAAGTTGCCAATCATTTGAATTACTAATACTTGAAAAGATGTTTTAAATCTAAAGGATTTAGTGATACTCGAGCCTGAGACAAGATAAGCTGTCAGGGCCATTTCGCAGCACAAACAAGGCTTATTCCAGGGGGTGGCAGAGAAATAAGATTCTCCTTGGTGCAAACTTCACCTTTCTGCAAGGTCTTAACCCCTGTGTTCAGAAGGGACTTGAGTTCAATCTTCTCCACACTCCCGTTGATTTCCTGATGGGGAAGCTGAGGCCAAGAGGACCATGTGATGTGATGAAGACCAAGTTGCAAGCCAGCACTCGTGTCCATGTTGGCACTCTGGAGCCCAGCCCTCCCACGCTCTCTTCAATCTGTCTCCTGGCTGAACAGCTTTGTCGAGAAATGCTCCAGCTCACCACTCTTAGATTAAAATCGACAGCCACCCTCCCCAGGTGAACATGCTGGGTACCCACACGGCTGCCACATTTCTTTAAACCAGTCAGTTCTGAGCAAAGATCCCAGCTGTAAAACCAGAAGCAATCCTAATTGGACACCTGCCGTAGTAATTTAATCTGGAGCAATATTGATTTCTGGGCATTCAGAGGATCAGTGTCAGTCCTGTTTCCACCACTAATTTGCAGCACAGTTATGGAACAACCACAGCCCTTCCTGGCCTCGGCTTCTTACCTTCTTAAGTGGACATTCAGCTGCACTCTGCCTTTCCTCCATTCTGCAATGCCAGCAACCTCACTTCAGGTTGCTACTCAAGACTGGGGTACCAGGAAATCGTTCCCCCCACCCATACTCCTGCTCTTTGCTCCCCTCCACTAGTCTGGCAAACAGGACAGTTACCGCTACTGACCCATGGAGACCTTCAGCCGCTAATATACAGAACCCTGACTTTTCCTGTAAATAGACTGAGTGGTCTCAAGAGGCTGAGCGAGGGATAGGCTCAGGGTAGAGCATCACGGAAAGGCACCACAAGCATTTGCTTCTGAAAAGATGCCTGACTGCCTTTGCCAAGCTGTGCTGGTTTTCACATCAGTCAGCCCAGGACAGTGTGGCAGGTCTGGCCAGTGTGGGAAAGTTAGAGGCGTGTGGCATTCAGCACCCCTGGCCAAAGTTCTCCTGCATCCTGCCTGCATGATAGACGGGATTGGGAATAAAAAAGGTGATCATTTATTGAAATTGATGCCCTCGAGTGGCAGTGTCACAATGATTTAATTTCAGGCCCAGCTTTTTCTCACTTTCAAAGTCATTCGTAGTGTCAGCTTCTCTCTTTTTCCCCTTGGTCTGAATAACACACTAATAAATATACAATAAGGGCTTTAATGTCTGGGTGATTTACACTAAAAAGAGAGAGCCATTCAAAGGCTTTAAAGATAATTTTTAAAGGCCTTAAAACTCACACCGAGGCTTGTCAGGGACATCTTTCCTGGACACCCTGACCCGAGAACAATAGTGCAACTCGGAGTTCTCTGAGCACAACACAGTCGTGAGAGTTGGGTCCTAAGTGCACTGAGAGGTAGCTCCCACACACAGCGTGAGCTTGGGCAAGTCTCTGAACCTCCGTGAGCCTCAGCCTTTCCATCTATAAAATGGTAATAACTGGCCCACCTCAAGGGATTGTTGGGAGGATTAAATTGATAACATGAAGAGTGGGTGCTAACAGTATTCCCCTTGCCCCGCTCCTGGCTGCCCCTCCTAGGGGTCCAGGGCCAGCCCTCCTCCAGCTGCTCAGGGTTATAGGGGAGTGGGTGTGAGGACAGCCAAGGCTAGTTATTTCACGCCTCGTTCTCAGAGTGACCATCTGTGTTCTCTATGTTGGATTCCAAAGTACCAGTCCTACTGACTGTCCCTGGATTTATCATATTTCTCACGCCTGTGGGTAGTAACATTGAAGCAACTACTAAAATGCTAGTACTCTCTGGAGCACCTGGACTTTAAGCCATTAACATGCTAGGTCTCAAGCCTTGGGGGTGCAAATCAGACTCCTTTCTCCATTCTGCAACACCAGTGATTTTTCAAAATTCATACAACTGAGTCCCATCCCAAGCAATTCTGATTTTATTCATCTTGGGAAGGGGGCATAAACATATGTATTTTTTTTAAAGTGCCATAGGGATTCTGGGGTGCATGAAAAATTAAGAATCACAGCTAACACTTCAACTTGAATTGGTTGATCACATATGCTGGTGACTTTCTATAACCATTTACTAAACACTAAAGGAGAAAAGTCAAAAAGAAAGCTTAAAGTGAGATAGACTTGTGTGCAGGGTGGAAAGTCTTTTTTTCTCCTCATGGTGGACAGGCTAGTGACAGGGCTGTTCAACTCTGGCCTGATTCTGCCTCTGTAGCCCCCAAGCTGGGGTAGCCAGGGTGTATTCAAGACCATGCATGGGACTTGTCTCCCTTGGTGGTTCTACTCAGGACACATCTGTTATTCTTTCTCCTAAAGGACTGTGGCTTTCAAGGCCACGGGGGACTGAGAAGAACACAGTGTGGACTAGAGAGACCTAGACTTTTCAGAGTCAGAAGGAGTCTCCATCCCATCCTTCCATCCATGCATCCATGTATTTATCCATCCATCCATCCATCCATCAATCCACCATCCACCATCCATCTTTGTTCTTCAGAATGTCACGTGTTGACTTTCGTCTAGGTCCATGTCATGTGTTGACTCTCATCTAGGTCCCAGGTTTATAGCAGAGCCATGGCACCCCTTTTTGTTCTTAAGAGGGAAATACTGTGTTGTCAGTATTCATGGTGAATATCTGTACAGTGCGTGTTCAGGTTATCAGGTTCATCAGCATCCATCAACTCATTTCATCTTCGCTACATTCTATGTCATATATATCATTATCCTCATTTTACAGATGAGTAACTGAATCTCAAAAGGTTCAGTGATTTGCTCATAGTCGTAATAACAGGGAACACAGGAAACTGAGAGCTGTGCTTATCCAGTCAGGAAAAGCTCTTCTTGAGGAGGACTCCTGATTTTTGGCCATCTAATTCTGGGCCACAAGCCTTGAAGGTGGAGATCTCGACTTGTACATCTTCTTATTCCCCGCAGTGCCTGGCACAGTGCCTAGCACACAGTGGGTGTTCTGTGTTAGGGAAATGGACATCATATCAATTTAAGGTAGTCTGTGATGTGACTCTTCTTAAGCCTAAGCTCTGGGTCTAAAACTTAAAGCCCAGTCAGAGATCCCAGAAGAGTCCCCAGTCAATGAAAAGATGGAAAGTATTTTCTCCCCACCCTCTGCTCACGCCCGGGGACAGATGGGTTCTCCGCCTCCAGGCTCAGGAAGCAGCTGTCAGAGTGCACCTCAACTGTGAAGGTTGCCACTAAGTACAAAGGACAGTTCCTTTCCTGGCAGGTACAACTTCTGCTCACAATTGCTTTCATTGATGGGCGTCAAGAAAAATAAGTGAAAAGACTATCGACGTCTGTCAGTTTTGACCTTCGAGATTTGGCAGCTCAAGGCTTGTAGTGGGGCTCTTTTGAACTGGTTGCCTTCATCTTCCCATTCTGCCCTGTATACTTGATGGATTGAACACTAGAAAGATGAGAGAACTGTGACTATCTAGAACCCCTTGGCTTGTCAGAATGCCATCTGGCAAATCCCATAATGATAAACACATGTTGTATACAAAGAAATGACAAAATGCCTGGAAACAATCACTTCTCATCTCAGAAGTGTTTATTGAGGCCTCACCATTTCCCCATGGGGAGGAAGATACTAAAAACAGGTGGAGGAATTTAGGCAATAGACCACTGGTATCAAGGAATTCACTCATTAATTCCATCGTGCTGTCAACAAACGTTTATGAGTCTTACTTTGTCCCCAGCACTGGTTGGACTCTGGTGGCTCATCCTGACTGCAAGGGACTCATAATGAGGTTTGGTGTTGGATGACAAGGCACAACTGCGATGCTGTGGGAAAAGGGGTATAATGGGTGCATGCACTGGTGCCATAGAGGTATAGGGGGGATGCATGCCTGTGTGTGCTGGTGGCCGGCAGGCAAGCTGGCCCAGAGAAGACAGCTTGAGCTGGCTCTGAAGGGAGAAGGGGAGTGGTCAGGTGGAAAATGACAAGACAACATTCCATGCCAAGAGGTCATGTGTGCCAAGGCCTGGCAGCCTGAGAAAGTAGGTGGGGTGCTGGGCCTGAACGATCACTTAGCCGTCCTGCCCCATCCAGTCTCTCAGAGTGCTCACACTTTCATGTGTATGTGCCACTGGCTTATGTGGCAACAGAACCCATCCTCTCGCCACCAGGGCAGCCTCCAAACAGAAGAATCTCATCCCTAGACCCTCCCCCACCTACCCCTCCACCCCCACCTCTTCTTGTGGTAAATGTGTTGCTACAAGTGTTCAAAAGATTTCACCCTGGGGCCAGGCACTTTCTTACTTTCTCTTTCTCTCCACAGTATCTTCCTCCCCATGAGGACTCCAAGTTCCTGTAGACAATTCATGTTTGCAAGTATTTTCTCCCCCAGCACAAGTGGATCTCAGAGTAGGAGCTAGTCACAGCTTCTGGTTACTGTTGGCTCAGACTCCAGGACTTTTCTGTCATCCCTCCACTCCGCCCCCTTTGCAGGGAGACGGGTCATTCCTCATGGATTGTCCTCTACCCCCTTCCCCACCACAGAGACTCTTACTCATTCTTCAGCACCCAGTTCAATGTCTCCTCCTCTGAGAAGCCATTTTAGGGTTCCCCAAATGGCACTGGCCCTGCAGCCTTGTGATGATCCAGCTATAAGCCTGTCTCTCCCACCAGTCGACAGGGGCTCAGGGTCCTTTCACTGCCAGCTCCTAAGTGCCAACACATAAAGGAAAGGGAGAGTGAGGCTGCTAGCTGGGGACAAGCCAGGCCTCTAGCAGCCTGAGTAGGAACTCATCTCCCTTCCTGCATTTCCCTTAATTTGTATAATAATAATAAGGAGGAGGAGGAGGAATGTCTTATTCCATTTGAGTTGCTATAACAGAATACCACTGACTGAGTGGGTTTATTTCTCGCAGTTCTGGAGTCGGAAGTCCAAGGTCAGGGTGCCAGCATGGTCATCTTCTGGTGAGGCCCCCTTCCTGGTTCATAGTTGGTGTCTTCTCACTGTGTCCTCACACAGTGGAAGGGGCAAGGGAGCTCTCTGGAGCCTCTTTTGTAAGAGTGCTAATCCCATTCATGTGGGCATCACCCTCACGACCTAATCGCCTCCCAAAGGTCCCCCTTTCTAATACCATCACTTTGGGGGTTAGGTTACAACACGTGAACTTGGAGGGGATACATTCAGATCATATAGCAAGGAGAGAGAGGAATAGTTACTTGGGGCTTACTCTGTGGTGCCGGGCATTGTTCTAAGTGCCTTCCATGTGTCATCTCACTTAATATTATGCTTATCAAGACTCATTGAGGAAGACATTTTTATTACCTGCATTTTGTAGTGAGGAAGCTGAAGCTCAGTGAAGTTAAGTAACTTGCCCAGAGTCACACAACTAGGAAGGAGCAGACTGGATTTGAACCCAGACAGTCTAGTTCTCCAGTCCATGTTCCTAATCACTATGCTCCAGGCTTCCCTATCACCAACCAATAATTAAGAATACATTATTATTTACCTTTGATGATTAACCATTGTTTATTCTTAATAAATACCAGCTGCATATTTTCTATGGTATATCTGTAATCCTTCACATCCAAAATAATGGGCAAAATTCTAAGGCCTTGGCTTACAGGAAAGCACATTTTGGGAACCAGGCAGCCCTGAAACAGGAACTAGAAAGCATTATGCCTGGCCCTGCAGAAGGTGTAGAAAGTCTACCCAGGGAACGTGGTCTTGGCTTCCCTGTTTCCTGAAGCTCTATGCCAATCCAGTCCCCCTTGCCTGCAGAGACCAGGTCTCTGTGGTGAGGAGGCAGAATCAGGTGATGGAATCATCAGCTCTTCTAGTCTTAATGGAAAAAGTCCAGGCAACCAGTGCTGATGGCACAGCAGAAGGAAACACCACGACCTGCTTAGCAGCCCCACTCAGCCTTGCATTTGCTCCGGGCCTCAAAGAAAACCTCCCTGTTTTTCATTTCCTGGCCTGCTTCTATGTATTCTTTTTTTCCCCTTTGTTTTGTTATAGTACCACTCTTACATGTCTAGCTAAACTCCTTGTTTTTTTAATAAAAATGCAGTCTCTCATGGTTCAGAGCCTTAGTTAAGAGCCATATCAACCATGGGCTTGTGCATTTAAAAGACTTTACAAAATCTACACACGGATTTGATGCAATGTCTATTCCTGAGAGGATGTCACCCCACTAAGCTCTGAGAAGGACTGTTGCCACTGCTTTCAAATTACTGATAGCTTTCCATCTGCTCTGGTAAGTCTTGTGATGGCGAGAAAGGGGAAGGCACGTAGGAAAGGCCACAGCTTTTTAATTTAGAGCAGGCTGAGCCCAGGCACGGGAACTGCCATTGCCAATGGCCTGGATATTTCCTGAGACCATTCATCCAAGGTCACCAGGTTGCCTGAGGGTCTGGGGCCTTCTTCCACCCCTCAAGGCAACTTCGCTCAAATGACTGGTACACAGCGGGAATCTGAGCAGAGAGTTGTATGCTGTGCTGCTTCCCCCTTGGCCCCACTTCTTGACTCAAAATTTCAGTTCATCTGAAGGAGGGTGAGTGAGAAGCCAGAGCCAAATTGTTCTTCCGTGTTGTATTGTTGATTCTGTAGAATGTTCCTTGAAGTCTTTGAGAATGATAACTTCTAGGACTCTTCCTGGGCATTAGGAAGTCCCAAAATGAAGCAAATCAAGACCTTGATGAGCGGACTGGCAGGTAAACATTGCAGGCTACTAATCTTCTGCTTCAAACCCTTCAAGGAACCCCTGTGGAACCCAGGATCAAGTCTGAGCTCCTAATTAGCGTGGCACACAGCCCTGATCTGGCCCCACCCCTCCTGAGCCTGGCTTACCCCATTGCTTTGGATCCATACTTCATTCACATCAAACTACTCACAGTGGCCCCCAGTGAAGCAAGCTGTTTCACACCCTCTTGCCTTCCCCCACCTCCCTGGCCACCAAGTACAATCCTCCTTCTTCAACAAAAGAATCTCTTAGCTCCCAGGCCTTTCCCGAGACCCAAGACCCACTGCAAGCAGTGTTGATTACACCATCCCTTGCACTAAGTTTTGTTGCCTGTTCCACATCTCTGTTAGAGTTCTCAGCACTGCACCACATTTGTTCCTTTATATGTCTTTCTCACCAATTAAGCTCCCTAAGAATAGGGATTGGCATTATTTATCATTGTATTTCCAGTGCCTGGCACAGTGCCTAACTCACAGTATATGTTGAAGAAATGCTTATTAAATGAACAAACCCCCAATTAATTGAACCAGGAACTCTTTGAGAACTTGAGATATGGTTTTAAGAAAAAGATGTGTCTAGAAAACTCGACCAAAATTCCATCTCTATCCTCCATAACAACTCACTTCCTTCTAACCAACCCCAGATATATTGACTGTCCTCAGCCTGTGTCATCTCCATTTGTAGCCCTAACCATCTCACACTACTAAGCAAATGCTGGCATACATTAGCCTTGGAAATGAGATGGTTCCCATGCTTTCTGATTCCCCTTTCTGTGTTCCTTTTAGCCCCTCTGATTTTCCAGGTAATTTCCTATATGTGTTTCCTGTAGGTTTTCTAATCTTCCACAAGAGACTCTACTTGGTATTTTCCCCCCAATTTCTCCCTTTCCTTAGTTTACTAGTGTTTATATTCCCACTTAAACACACTGACTCCTGTTGAGTTTTCATCTTTTCAGACTAGCCAGGATGAATTCCAATTGCATTCTCTCCAATTGTTCCTTAAATATTCCCTCCATTATTTTGTCTTTCTCTCCCAAAATTAAAATTCCTTCCTGACTCCATGAAATTCTAATCATTATTCTATTGACTGTTCATCTGCAGGCCTCAGAGTAACTCCTCTGTCTGCAGTTTTCCAACCTGGTCACTTTTCCTGGGAGCCTCTTGCTGCCCCCTGGGTCATCCTCTTAATAGACCTAGATGATTTCTGTTTCTAAAAATCCTCACTTGTCTATCAACTTTCTTGATTAACCTTCTGCTACTTTGTCTAACTTCAGGCTGGCCTCTGGGGCTTGGGGAGCTGGTGGCAGCAGGTTCATTGTATATGCAGTGTGAGCCAGGAAATTTGGTGGTTGGCAAAGCCAGAGTTCAGATGGAAATAAAAACTCCTGCATTTCACTGTATGCTTGTGGCCCTTGGGTCCTTGGACTGCTTCTGTGGCTGCTTCTCCAATTTCACATTCCCAGGTGACTATTTATGCTAAGATAGATTCTAGCCAGCAAAACTTGAAAAATATTTCAGTCATAGAACAAAAAAGAACCCTAGAAGTAATTGAATTCAATCCCTTGACCTCGACCCCAAACCAATGCAAGAGCCTCTTCCAAAGCTCATCTGACTTCAGCTTGCCTGAATCCAGCCAGTAGCAGCATGCTCACCATCTTGTGGAGCAGACCACCCCACCATGGGGCAGCTCCAGCCACTAGGAAGAACTTGCTAATGGCCTCCTGGCTTTGTAACCTTGGAAAGTTACTGAATGTCTCTAAGAAATTATTTAATTTCTTCAACCTCTGGTGTTTCATCCATAAAATGGGACTAGTAATGCCTACCTTATAGGAGCTTTGTAAGGATTATTGTTTTTAACAAGGATAGCTGAAGTGTATTGAGCGTTTACCATGTTCTTAGCTAAGGCATGTGATTGCATTTAATACTGCAGTGTCCCTATGAAGTAGTACTATGGTAAGGTGAATAAGGCACCTAGAATAATTTGAGCAGACAACATATGATAGTTCCTTCTCCTGTGTCACCATTATCTGGTTGATCCTCTGTTTCTCCTCTGGAATTATAGAGAACAGGCCTACTCTCTCCTACCAAGGCAGTTTTTCATTCTTTTGAGGATAGCTTTCACATCTCTTCTTAATGTTTTTTTCCCCCAAGCTAAACAATTTCAGTTTCTTCTGCAGCATATTTTCCAGAACCACATTCTTCCAATGTAGTCTTACAAGTGAAGGGGTCAGGGGCCTGTTCTTCAGTGATCTGGAAACCTCTACCCACCAATGTAGCTTAAGGTTGGCTCACTCTTCTACCAGCTGCATCCTGCTGTTTGAACCCCAGACACCCTAAAGTTGTCACCATTAGGAACCAGGGAGGCTGCTGGGACATTTCATCAAAACCATTTCTTAGATTGTTTGCATCTTTTCTTTCAGATGGAGAATCCTCATGTTTCTCTTGCAGGCAGTGAAGGCCTTTCTTGTTTGCTATTGACATTCCCCAAAATATCTGATTCAAAAAGAAATTTAATTCTGGCCCCAGCTTTCACGTCATCTTGCTTTGTTTGTCATCCTTGCAGTCCGCCAGCTTTGCCCCTTTGTTCCCCTAATTGCCAGAGACATTTTTATACTGAATAAATTGCATCAGGCTCACTGCAAAATGAATCAATTTGGGAAGTGTATGAGCGGCACTGTTGTCTTAAGTGTGCATTAACATTTAGATGCGTTATTTAAAACGGGTCCGAGGTTAGTGCCAGAGAGACAGCCTCATGACTATTCTGACTCATTCTCTGCAGCCGGCCAGACTCCAGAGAAGGGAACTGGGGAACCCTGTAGCCATCACCAGCCCTGTTTTACTCTCTGTCCCTTTAGCAAGGGCTTGAACTATGTGAGATCTTTTAAGAGCTCAGATTTGGGAATTTGATTGACAAACTGAGTTTGACTTGGTGATCTCAGAGTGAAGCCCAGGCTGGAGTAGGAGACAATCGGGGCTGGGGGGGGCAAGGCAGTAGGAAGGGAGACATTCTCCTTCTCTCTCATCATACATCAGGCATGCACACGACATCTAGGTTTAAGTACAAATCAGACAGCCAGAAGTCTTTGGCGGTAAAACAAAGCACACAGAAAGAAACAAAAGACACCAGCCAACCCTCTTTAGTGTCAAAATTAAACCATGTTCTGGAAACCAGTGAAGAAGAAAAGCTGCAATCCAGATGATCCTGTGGTGATTCAATGAGCTAATTCTTTTATCATCGAGAGAGTCAGGTAATATCTCCATTGGTCACAGAAGGTTTAAAAATTGGAAAGAGTGGCATCACCAGGACAATTGCTTGATTTATGCTTTTTCAATCCCCTGGGCTCATGGCCTAAACTGGTAATGGACTCCATCCATCAAAAAATTATTCCATCTGGCATCCTGGTTTCTGAGGAAATCTGGACGTCCTCATAGAGAATTGGCTAAATGACATAATGTGTGTGAAAGCCCTTAGCACAGTGCCTTAGTAAAAGGTGGTCGAATCTATTCAGTCTATTATAATTTTATGTTCAGAGATATGATGGTGCATTAGATAACATAAGAGAAATAAAATATCAGTTGTATAATTATGATCCTGAGGCCCTGAGATGTATGACTATGAGGATTGTAAGGGTGGCACCTTCTCTGGGACATCTGCCCAGACACCTCTGTCCCTGTGCATCCCTCTCTCTTAACCCCTAAGGCCCCTTGTAACTAATAGCTCCAATCCCATGGAAACTCACCAGTGCATTTCTGGCCATTTCCCCTAATAGAGACCAAACTTCACATAGGTATACACTGTACTTTCATTTTGGTGTGCCCAAAGTCCAAAACAGTGCCCGACACAGAACAGGTTTTTAATAAATATTTGTTGCCTGATATTTACAAGTAGACCTCAAAAATATTGTCCTGCTGATTTCTGAGTTGAAGTAGATGATGAGCGAAGGTATCTTGTGTTGTTGTGCTGGGCAGGCTGAAAGCAGTAGGATCCCTGACCAGAGATGGAAAACATGGATGAAGACCACTGCCACCACTTGTATGGCACTTACTATATGGCGGGTGTTATTCCAAGAACCTTTACTCATTCTATATTCAAATAGCCCTGTGAAGTAACATATCATTATTATCCCCATTTTATGGATGAAGAGACTGAACTTGCCCACAGTCCCACTAGTAATGATCAGAGCTAGGATTCGAACCTACAGAGTCTCGCTCCAGAGCCCATGACTACCATGCTATATGATATGACCTCTCCAAAAGAGATGTGAAGAGGTGGTTCGCCCCCACTCCCACCCCCCAGGGAGTTCACTGGTGGCCCTGTCAGGTGACATGTCAGGTGGACAGGGGCAAACACCATGAGAAGAGACTGTCTCCTCTACCTGTTTCATGTGAAACAGCACATCCATTGCCTACCCAGGGACACACCACCTCCTGCAGGGTAGAGAAATGAGCCCCTTAATTCAGCTAGCTGGGCCTGGGAGGAGGATGCTATGCAAAGCCTCATGTGTGGTGCTGGTTTGGGAAAAACGAGAGCAGAAGAAGAACAGGCTTTCAGTGTGAGCAGGAGAGAAGTTTACTGCACAGCCCTGTGTCCTGAGGACATGAGTAGGGAGGGGGAAGGGAGGAGATCAGATCCGCACTCCAACCAGACCCCAGCAGTGCACTTAGTCATTTTGTTCTATTTAGAGGCAAAATTGAATAACAAACCACTAAGGAGAGGGACGGGCGGAGGGATGCATACGTAATGTCTTATTGGATAAACTGAGGCAAGAAAAAATTAGATCTGCATGCTTACTGCTGTTTTGTGGAAACTCCTGCTGAGCTGGGACCCAGGTTCTAGCTCTCTCACTGCCGAGCCCCCACTCAAATCGTTGGACCCTGCTCTCTCCTCAACCCTGCTCAGTCAGGCTTGAACTGGCCTTTCACATCCCTGTGAATAGAATTTCCAAAAGTTCTAGAGGAAAAGTGAAAAGAATCACTCTCTTTTCCACTTGGCTAATGAGAATATCTTCCTCTAGTTGAACTTTCCCCTCTTGCTTGTGCCTTTTGATGCCTGCGCTTAATTGCTTTTAAACAGGAAGCTGCTGTGATCAGAGAATTCAGAGTTACATCTGCATCTTTTGTGCTGAACTGTTTTACCATAGGCTTCTAAAACTGGTTACAGGTTTTGATTTTGGTGAAAGCAATGTAGTCCCACCAGTCTCGCTATAATTAGTTGTCTGCTTACATGATTGGGGAGAGAAAATTATTTATTGATTCCCGATGCAAAAAGAAGATCAATAACGTGTTTCCCACAACCACATGATTCTATTCTGACCCCCCTGTCTTGGTGAGCTCGTGTCCCATGGCCTTCCTCCTTTCCATCCTAAATTGCCCTTCTCTTTATCTTCATTCATTCGTTCATTCAGTAAATACTTATCTCAATAACTATTCCTTTACTATGTGCAGGGAAATGTGCTAGACTGTAGAAATAGAGCTAGGAACAAGCAGAAACAATTGCTATCTTCATGAAGTTTACAGACTAGGTGGGGGAGATGAGCGTTAATAATTACATGTATAATCATGCAGTTACCAAGGAGTACAGGCTTCTATGAGCTCCTATAAAGGGGGACCCGACCTGGGCCGGGGGGTCAGAGGAACCTTCCCAAGGAAGTGGCATTTGAACTGAAGGCTGAAGGAAGAGTAGTAATATGACAAGTGGCAAGACTCTTCCTGGGAGCAGGAACAGCATGTGAGGGCCCTGAAGGGAAAGAGGTGAGACCTTTTTTAGGAAAACGGATACATCTGGCCCTGAAAGTGAAGAGAACCCTGGCTGAGAAAAAGGATGGGGAAAAAGACAGGCAGAGGAGAGATCAGGCACACTGAGGATCACAACCTTAATCTTAAGAGCCACAGAAAACTGATGTAGAGTGTTCAGGATAGGACTGAGAGCAAATTGGAGGTAGGGCAGCAGTGGGGATGGAGACCCCAGACCTTTGCAGCAGCCTAGGGCACAGGAGGGTAGTCCTAACTAGAGAGTAAGATATGGAGAGAATTAAATGGATTTGCAGATATGTGCAAGGTGCAATAGACAGGATTAGTAATGGATTAGATACAGGTAGGGGAGAAAGGGAGGTACTTTTGTCTTTACTAATTGGGTTGATGGAGCCATTTGCTAAAACAGGCAAAAATGAAGGAGGCACAGGCATGGAGAGGAAAGGAGAGAGTTCAGTTTGGAGATCGTGAGTTTTTAGGAACTTATAAACATCCAAGTGGATGTGCAGGTAGACACAGGGTCTGGAACTCATAGAAAAGATCTGGGCTAGAGAAAAACATTTAGGAGTTGTTGGCATGTTGGCATGACCTTGGAGCCATGGGAGTATATTAAAATACATAGGAAATTAACTGGTAAAGCATCATAGACCTAAATGTAAAATCTAAAACTATACAACTTCTAGAAGAAAACATAAGAGAAAATCTTTTCAAACTTGGGTCAACAAAGATTTCTTAGATAACACACAAAAAGCATAAACCATAAAACAAAATATTAATCAATTGGAGTTTATCAAAATTAAAAACTGTTGATCTTCAAGGGATTCCATTTAAAAAATGAAAAGCCAAGTCATAGAATAGAAGAAAATACTTGTGATTATATATCTCTCTGACGTATATATGTGTGTGTGTGTGTGTATATATATATGTGTGTATATATATATATATATACATATATATATATCTGACGAATGACTTGTACCCACCCAATTAAGAAATGGGCAAAAGATTTTAATAGACATTACACAAAAGAAGATATACAAATGGCCATTAAGCATGTGAAAAGATGGTCAACATCACTCATCATCAGGAAAATTAGAATGGCTAAAATTAGAAAAGCTGACTGTACCTAGTGTTGGCAAAGATGTGAAGGAACTAGAGCTCTCATAAACTGCTGATGAGAATGTGAGATGGCATAACCACTTTGGAAAACAGTTTGGAAGTTTCTTTGAAAATTAGGCATGCATCTCCCATACAACTTAGCTATCTCGTTCCTAGATATTTATCCAAGAGAATGAAAATATACGTTCACACAAAGGCTTACATGTTAAAATTCATAGCAGCTTTATTTGCAATAGTCCCAAACTGGATATGACTCACCAATAGGTAAGTGGATAAATAAATTGTGGTTTGTATATACAACGGAACACTATCCAGATACAAAAAGAAATGAACTATTGATATTTACAACAGTGCAGATGGATCTCAAAATCATTTCTGCCCAGGGAAGGAAACCAGGCACAAAGACCATATGGTGTATGCTTCCATTCGTATACAATTCCAGAAAATGCAAACTATTCTACTTATGTACAGTGACAGAAAGCAGGGCAGGGTGTACCTGGGGAGCAGGGAGGGACTGACTGCAAAGGGGCGAGAGGACTTTCAGGACGTGATGGGGAGATAATAGAAATGTTCTATATTTTGAATGTGGTTATGGTTTCCTGGTGCAACGACTTCTAAAACTCATCAAATTGTACACTTTAAATGAATGTAATTATTGCACATAAATTATACCTCAATAAAGTTGTTTGGAAAAAAAATCCCCAGAGGGAGAAAAGAGTGAGAAGACAAAAGAGCCGAGAATACAAGTAGTGAAAGGGAGATGGGAAACTGAGTGTGTGTGTGCAGACAATTATATTGAGGAGCTTAAGTGTAAAAGGTTGGTGAGAGTTGGTAGCTGGAGGGTCAGGGGGATCAAGGCCATTTATCCATGCCCTACCTCTCCTTCAGTCTGACTTGCATGGCTCAGATACAGCTGGTCAAGATGGAGCCCTTCATTCATGAGTCACCTCCCTCACGAAGGCTTCCTGGAAGACTTCAACCCACTCTATTCTCTTCTCTTCTCAACTCTGTCAAACTGTCTAGACTACAAAATACCACTCCAGTGTCCCATCTGATCAGATCATGCCTGTCAGTTGCTCTACTCAGTTCTTGTTTCCTTAGTCTAGCAATACCCAGTGGTACTTTTGTTCACAAATTGTTTGTGTAGAAGTTTCTGGTTTCCTCCAATGAGACTGTTCTTTCTCTACTAGTTTTGAAGTTTTGCTATAAGCTAAATAGTTTACAAATATTGTACATATTGAATACTTATCCTGTGAAGTAAATATTACTAACTTCAGTTTACAGGGAAGAAAAGTAAGGTTTAGGGAAATTAAGCAACTTCCCAAAGCAGTAGAACTAGGATTTGAACTTAGGTTTTTGTGAGTTCTGAGTTCTCAGTTCACTCTGAGTTCTAAAGCCTGTAGGCA
This sequence comes from Equus caballus, assembly GCF_041296265.1. NCBI lineage: Eukaryota > Metazoa > Chordata > Mammalia > Perissodactyla > Equidae > Equus > Equus caballus. The sequence continues at coordinate 82,769,590 of NC_091698.1, forward strand.
TGGCCACCTTCCAACTGGGGCCATGTTTTATACTTATTGTGCCCACCTTTTCAACTGGTATGATGCTAAGCACATTGCAGATGCAAAACAAGTATTGATTTATTCATTGGTTGATTCTCTCCGCTAATATTTTTATGCTTTAAAATAGCAACCACCTCCCTCCAGGGACTCTTAAGGGGCTTTAAGAATGTCAGTTATTAGGTACATTTCATCCTTGATGAAGCAGATGAAGGAATTAATTAAAGGGACGACAGGTTTTTGTCAGTGTCTGAGTGACACTCTTCTCTCTGCTCATCCCAGCTGCCTTTTCACCTCCTCTGGGACTTCTCCTTCCCTTCAAGAGAAGCTATGGTGATGTCAGGGGATTGTGGCCACTTCCACTGGTCACCTTAGCCCAGACCCAATGTAGGAGCTTCCATTATACTCATGATTCCATTTGGATTCCTGGAGCAGGAAGTGGTGACTGAAGCCACTGCTTGGTCTTTCTTCTTCTAAGTGCAAAGTGACAAGTCCCAAATGTGAAATACAAGGGAATCACAATTGCTAAACATAAAAACTACCTTTTAGTTTCCTTGCAAATAAAGTCCCCTCTTTAGCTCTCTCTTTTTTTTCTCTCTCTCTCTCTCTCAATGTCTGTCTCCCACTCTACCTTCTTTCCTTCTGACTCTCTAATGTCCCAAAAGTCTGCATTATAATTGCTTACCTGAAAGATTTTTTTAAGTTGTTGTAAAAGGCATTCGATTGAGAAATACATTGGAACTAGATTCCAGTTGTGTGTCCTTGATTTTTGCGTAATTTAGGATGAGTCACTGTTTTTTGATGAATCAGTGCAGGAATACGAATTCATTCATGAATACAGGTTTCTAAGGATTCATGAGGATCCAGAGTGAGATACTTGCCAAGAAGGTAGAAAGGCTCTTTCTTCCAGATTTCAGAGTTTATATTCAGTGAAAAGCATGAGAGTAGCAGGGACTGAAAGGGATTGTACTAGTGAGTACAGAAAGCTTTTGCTGATCTAATTTAATCTTAAACCAGCTTTCTCCATGGTTGAAGGAATCTGTGTTCTCCTTAAGCCTTTCTTTCTTGGCTACAATAAAAAAAAACGCAAAGTTTCTTTTAACATATCAGAGGAAACTAAGGATGTGTTGAAGATGCTTCAATGAGAGATAAAGCTGAAATCAGTAATGCTGGAAAAGGTCAAAGCCAGAATTGTTATTTAAATGTTGAACATCCAAAATTTGCTACAAATTGTTTATAAATATTCACAAGAATTAATGCTCTTTTCCTCTGGAAGCTTTCATTACAAGGAAGCCTCCCACACATGACCTCCCACATGTGACCCACACATGTCTCTGTGTGTGTGCGAGCATGTGCGTGTATGTGCGTGTGTTCCAGAAACAAGTGTCTTTTTATAGTATGGGTTGAGTATCCCTCTTCCCTTGACACATGGGAGTACCTGCACAAGCTACTCACATCCCATTTTTAACCTTTCTTCTTTTCCATTAAAGTAAAAATACCTACTGAATCAGAATCACCAAGAGAGGAACCTGGAAATCTCTTTAATAATGAAACCCAGATGACTCCCATGACTGAGGAAGCTTGAGAAACAAGAATTAGATGGTCTGAAGCAAAGCTTCTCCCGATTTGTTGTGCATGTGAATCACCTGGGCATCTAGTTAAAATGCAGATTCTGTTTCAGTAGTTCAGGGATGGAGCTGAAAATCTGCATTTCTAACCAGCTCCCAGGAGATGCTTATGCTGCTCCGACCCCTTTGGGTAACAAGGGTCTAAAGGAAATGCATCCGAATGTCCACACACAGGTATTAATTGGGACCAGAGGAGAGAACAATTATAGAGGCACCTTCTGCTCTTCTTGCTCATCTGATAGTAGAAAGGATTCTTAAGAAAGCCAGCACGGCCCTGCAGGGCAGCAATTTCTCAGTGTACTCACCAAGTTCTAGATCAGATCTTCAGTTTTGCAGGGCCATACGTGCTCCGGACCCAGGCTAACCACACTCCCAAAAGACATCTGTAAGTTATGTATGCTAATTTTTACATATCCAGTAAAACATATAATGATTACTGAGAATCCTGTCTTTGGTCAATGCATTCTCTGCCTGCAAGCAGATCCACATGGGCAGCCAAAATATCAGATTATAATCAGCAGGTGGCTTGGCGAGCAGGCCTTAAGAAGTGTCAGCTGAGTGATTTCAGTGGCCTCTTGCTCTACTGTGGGGACACATCTTAAGTCATGATTCAGTCAGCTTGGCCTGCCTTTCCTGCTGCTATTCTGAGAAGTTCTTGCTTCTCTTGAAGTGTTTGGGTTCAACTCATTCCTTCATCCCTCAAATGGGAAACCTTCCCAAGCCCCAGGTGCTCTGCGAGGTACTGGGGTCACAAAAATGCTAATGAAAATTGAGCCCTGCTTCTCCTGGTCTGCATCTGAAAACCATTCTGTCTCTTGTTCTTTTAATAATTTTTAATTTAAAAAAATTTTTATAGTGGTAAAATTTACATAAAATGTACCATCTTAACCATTTTTAAGTGTACAGTTCAGTTGTCTTAAATACATTTACATTGTTGTGCAACCATCATCACCATCTATCTCTGGAACTTTTTTACCATTCCAAACTGAAACTCCTACCCATTAAACACTGACTCCCCATCCTCACTCCTCCCAACCCCTGGCGACCACCATTCTACTTCATCTCCATGAATCTGACTACTCTCAGTACCTCATATAAGTGGAAACATACTGTATTTGTCCTTTTGCCATTGGCTTATTTCACTTACTGTAATGTCTTCAAGGTTCATCCATGTTTAGCATGTCAGAATTTCCTTCATTTTTAAGGCTGAATAATATCCCATTGTATGTATATACCACATTTTGTGTATCCATTCATCTGTCAATGGACATTTAAGTTGCTTCTGCATTTTGGCTATTGTGAATAATGCTGCTATGAACAAGAGTATACAAATGTCTCCCTGGGACCTGCTTTCAGTTCTTTTGGATCTATACTCAGAAGTGGAATTGCTGGATCATATGGTAATTCTATTTTTAATTATTTTGAGAACCACCATACTATTTCCATAGCAGTTGCACCATTTTACATTCCCATCAACAGTGCACAAGCGTTCCAGTATCCCAATATCCTTGCCAATACTTCTGCCTCTTACTTTAAGTGACTTCCTTAGCTATAATCTGGGCCATTGCCCCAGTGTCCCACTTGAAACACTCTGTCAGTCTTCTCTGTCCTCTACAAATCCTGCTCGACTTCTGAAGACAAGTCATCCCAAGTTTTCTAAAAAGTCTGTTGACATTAGCCCCTGATGAAATCACGTTGTCTACACCTGAGACTGCTCCTGTGTTCCCTTGACGGGGTGTCTCAATCTCGAATCTGTTGCTCCAACCAGAGGTCATGTTCTGTGCTCCTTGGTTTTACCTAGCAGTAAAAGCAATTGGTATTTGTTGTAACTTATTTGATAGAATAATATGAAGAAAAGCAAGAAGGATGCAGAAACTGAAAAAGGAATCAAATGCCCAAAGCTCGATTCCTGTTCTGAGAACTCTGTACAAGGAAAAAAGAAACTGAGTCCTGTTGCCCCAGAATGTTGTCTCTGGTGGAGACTTACTAAAAACCTCTGGACCCACCTGGTCAGACATCCTTCCCGCAGCCACGGTTGCCTTGGAGAGCACTGACCCTAAAGATCACAAGGTGAGGAGAGATGCTTCTCAGAGGAGGACTGGCTCTGCGAGGGCTAACCACAAATCTGTAGCAAGCCAGAATTCATTAGTTCAGGGGATTGCTGTGGGAGTCCATGTGGGTTTTATTACAACGTCTGCAGCCACTTACATTACACAAGTGCTGGGTTTTCTTCCACATGCATTCACCCAGTGGTAGACATCAGTAAACAGCCCCAGTGGGGCGCTGCTGACTGCTGAACCAAACAAATGTTACTTTTTTTTTTTCCAATTAATCTTCCCCCTTTTGTGTTTGAAATCTTCTCAGCCTCTCATTGGGTTCTCTTTAGGGAGGCTATAGTACCCTGTGGCTGCCTTATGTTATAGGAAGAGCTGATGGTGCTGGGATTGGCCTCTTTGAATGATGATTTCTCTGCCATCACATGAATGCTCTGACGTGATGTGTCTGCTACCATCTCTGGCTTTTCCTGCACCCATTTATCTGTATGAAGCAACTCCCTGAAGCTCCCAGCCACCACAGACAGTGCCTGCACAGCAGAGGGCCCAGTTCCAATGCCCTTTCAAGCTCTTCCACCCAGAATGAAATTCCAAGCATGTCAGGAGTGCCGGCCCAACACAGAGCTCCTCTCAAGCTCATCAGAACCAAAGAGAACGAGAAGCTCGGGCAGGTGGGAGACTTTTAGGATATTTAGTACAACTTCCAGCTGATACTTCAAGCCTCTGCCAAGTGTTTGAACTTCTGTGACAGGGAACTCACTACCCCCAAGACAGTTCAGTCATCTCTAGACAGCACATTTGTTCTGGGGTCATTGATGCTCCAAAAGTCTCCTGAGGAGGAACTGGCATGTTCCAAGGGAGAAGAAACCAGCTCCCCAGCTCTGGGGTAACAGCAGGTCTCTTGACACCACCCCTTCCTGACAGTCCTGGGATGCTGTGCTGAGGACTATGTCAGGACTGGGTGCCCCAGATGGTTAGAAAACTGCCATCAGGGTATCTCACCCAGTAGGGAATTCATCAGCCTTCCTGCCCTGAGAACCAGAGAGTAGCCCAGCTGCCCCCAAGTTATGCCCCATCAAGAGGCCCTAAAGGTCTCAGAATTACTCTCAGTCCAGTTGGCTTCCCTTACACCAGTCCAGTTACTGTCCCCTCCTAGATAGGAACCACATTTTCTTTCATAATCCTAACAGAGCCTGACACTTGGGTGTCAGCAGACAATAAGCAGTCTGGGGTCTCTTCATCTCTTGTCTTGACCGCTACCATCACCCTAGACTCCTCCCCCTGCCTTCCCCCCGCCCCACCTCTAGGCTCCCTACCTCCACTTGCCACCCAGCTGTCAAAACAACCTTCTAAAGTGCCAATCTGACTGATGCAGGCTCGGCGAGTCAAGGAGTCGAAAGAAAGATTTCTTGGACTCTCAAGGTCTGACAGTAGTGCTCCTTTATTCAGAGAATAGCATGGGGACAGGACCCACAGGCAGTAAAGAGCTGCAGGCACAGGGACAGGACCCACAGGCAGTAAAGAGCTGCAGGCATGGGGACAGGACCCATGGGCAGTGAAGAGCTGCCGGCATGGGGACAGGACCCACAGGCAGTAAAGAGCTGCAGGCATGGGGACAGGACCCATGGGCAGGAAGAGCTGCATCCATGGGGACAGGACCCATGGGCAGGAAGAGCTGCAACGTGTCGAGGATTAGACCTAAATTTATAAGGCATGGGTACGTGACTTATTTTTACTAGACAAAGAAAAGATGATGTAAAAAGTCATTAAATGGTTTCAGTGCAGATGGGGTCTGGTTATTGTGTGGTCGTATAACTTTAGATATGAATCTGGTCATATAGATCGGCATGTAGGCCAGGATGCCCTGGGCTTCTCTCCCTGGGGCAGCCTTGATCCACATCATGGTCACGTTATTCTTCTGCTCAGCATCATTCAGTGGCTTGCTATCTCCTAAGGGATCAAACCCAGTCTTGTGCCAAGCCTCGAGTTCTCTCCAGTTTCTTCATGTTAGTCCACCTTTGGCTGCCTCCTTCACCCCATCTCAGGAAGTGGCCCATCATCTGAGCATTACCCAAGGCCATGATTCTTCCTCATCTCCTCCTTCACCCCTCGCCACATGTTCTCTCTGAAAGCAAGCCCCGTCAATTCTACCTCCAAAATATATACTTACCCATTTACCCCCTTTCTCCTACCACTCTGGTTCAAGCCACTGTCATCTCTCACCAGGATACAGCAGTAGTCTCCTAACTAGCCTTCTTGCTTCCACTTTTGCTCCCTTTAATTCATTCTCTACATAGCAGCCAAAGTAAACTTTAAAAATATAAATCAAATTATGTCATTTCACAGTAAAACCTTTGAATGGCTTCCTATTGGTCTCAGAGTAAAATCTTTGCCAAAAGCCCTGTAGATCCTGGCTTCGCTCACATACCTGACCCTCTCTCATACCATTCTCCCCATAGTCACTGTCCATCTGTCTCTCCCAGCCACAGGCCCTTTGCACTTACTGCTCCCCCGAATACCCTTTCATCGGCTCTATACTGTCATCTCCTCCTCATCTTTTAGTTTCAGCTAAAACATCACCCCCTCAGGAATGCTTGCTGTGACCTATTTTTCTCTATCACAGCACCTTCTTTAGTTCCTTTTAGCACTACTCACAATCTGTAATTAATTAATGTATTTGGTTCCTTATTTATTGTCAGACTCCCTCAAAGCTCCATGAGGGCAAGAATTTTCTCTCATTATACCCACTGCATCTACAGCATCAAATGCAGTTCATATCATTTGGTAAGTGCTCCATAAATTTAGTTAATTGAATGCTAAATGAATCTAGCCCCTGCTCCTTCTCCAGTCTTTCTTCTCCGCCACTCCCCACCCCTACAGCCACATTCCAACCATGCTGACTGGAATTCCCTGAAGATGCAGGCTGCTTTATTTCTCTGTGCCTTTGCATATGCCCCTAGGTTGGGATTCTTAAACTGCCATGTCTACCTAGAAAATTCCTCTGATTGAAATATCATCTCTTCTCCAAAGCCTGTCCAGCCTCACCAAGTGAAGTTAGTGCCCTAAACCTCCATGTGCAACAGTATAGTGCCCATGCCTCTATTCTTGCTCTTGGAAATTTGATTGTAATGATTTTTATTCAAAACCATATCCTCTGTAAACTGTGATATCCCTGAGGAAAGAGATCATGTCTTCTCCATCTCCCCAATCTTCATTCACAATCAAGTATAGAACCTGGAACATGTTAGTTGCTTAACAAACATTTGTTGAAAAGATGACTGAATCAAGTGGGAGAACAGCCCATGGATGTCAGGTCAAGAGGCCAGATTACTAATCCCAGCACCCTGGTAATCCAAGTGACTGATAGTGCCATTTCGTGTCTCAGTTTCTCCACCTATAAATTGGGAATAATAGTTCATTGCCTATCTATCTCATAAGGTTAGTTTAAGAATAAAATGAAATAGTAAATATGAAAATAGTTTGAAAAATATAAATTCATTCATTTCAAAAGTATTTATTGAGTTCTCATTCAGTGCTAAGGTGCTCGAGTTACAAATATGAAGACAGGATCCCTTAAGGATTCTACTTCATCAAGATGGCATTATTGTTAGTTAGCTGCCCACCAGAAAAACATACCTACCCCTGACTGTCTTGGTTCTTGGTCTGCAGCATATTTGCATTAATCCTTTGCTCTTGGATTCACTGCATACCTGTATATTCTAGTTTTACTAGAGGTCTCTGCATGCTTCCAGCTATAATCACGGCTGAATGATTCCCTTACCAATCCTGGTTCCACTTCAGGAAAACTGTCAGCAGTACACACAGCACTAGTCCCATCCATCTGTGTAAGAGATAATGTAATTCTAAGACAATATTTAACATTGTAGGATGAGGCATAAACTCAATATGTTTTCAGGCAGAATAGAAAAAAATATGCGCCCCATCTCATTAATCACAATAAGAATGAGGGATGGGGCAGATACCCAGGCTGGTGCCGTTCTCTCCAAGTTAATCCATCTTCATACTAGGCCCTTGATAAAAAGAATGCCCATGTCGTCATTCTGCTTGTTCAATGGCAATTTACATTGGGGGAGCCCAAGATTTATGGAGTAACAGGAACCTCTCGGTAATAAAAACTTGAGTGATCCATGCTGTGTTTGGAGGTAACTTCTACTGCAAACACTCTCTAGAGATGAAACTTCAAGAGAAGGATTTCAAGGTATGTATTTATAAAACTGATCTATTCACAAGTGTTTATTGGGTTCATTCATTCACTCATTCAGCAAATTTTTACTGGGCACCAACTCTGTGCAAGAAGTTTTGTTAGGGGTTTGGGGCTGCCACAGGAGCCAGATATGGTCTGAACCCTCAAGGGACACCCATGAGGGAAGATGCAAGTCATACCCAGTGAGGGCACCACATGAACTGTAAGCTCCACAAAGACAGGGACGATGTCTGTTCACTCTCCAGTGAACTACCCAGTGTCTACCCAGTGCCTATCACAGGACCTGGCACAGAAAAGCTCATTAAAAATTTGTTAAATGACACCTGTCCATCAATGGTTGAATACATAAACAAAATGTGGCACATACATGCAATGGAATATTACTCAGCCTTTAAAAGGAAGGAAATTCTGACACATGCTACAACCTGAACAAACCTTGAAGACATTGTGCTAAGTGAAACAAGCCCATAATAAAAGGACAAATACTATATGAATCCACTTATATGAGATACCTAGTAGGTCAAATTCAGAGAGGCATAAAGTGAAATGGTGCTTGCCAGAGGTTGAGGGTAGGAGGGAATGTGGAATTATTATTTAATGAGTATAGCGTTTTTCAGTTTTGCAAGATGAAAAAAGTTCTGGAGATGTATAGTGGTGATGGTTGTAGTCCAAAGTAAATGCACTTAATGCCACTGAACTGTTCACTAAAAAGTGGTTACAATGGTAAATTTTATGTTATGTGTGTTTTGCCACCACCACCACCACAACAACAAAAATTTTTAAAGAGCTAGCAAGAAGTCCATAGAGAGCTTGAAGAGAGGCAACAGAGTGTTCCATGGAGAAGGGATCATTGGGAGGACGTATGCTTTCCCAGGGAGGGAGGAATCAGAGGGCATAGAATTGTGCTGAGGTTGTACTCCAGGAATGTCAAGGAAAGGAGGCCAAGGGAAAAGTGGTCAGAAATTGCAGGAGCAGTGGGCCAGTTAGGAACATGGAAATTAAGGGTCAGAGAGTTCCAAGGAGAGCCTTTAGAGAATGACAGCAGTTGATCAAAGCCTTTGGATTTGACAAGTAGGAGGTAACAGGCAACCCCTGGTAGAGCTTCTTCAGAGAATTGTGAACATGGCAGTGAGGCTGTGCAGGGTTAAATGCCAAGTGAATGGAGAATAAGACATTGAGCTTTGATAGTAAAGGAAGGAGAATAAGAGTGGAAACTTGAAGGAATCAGTGGAGGGGAGAGGAAAAAGAATTAACAAGGGACAGAGGATTAAAAGAAAAGGAGAGATGTTCTGGAAGGATCTAGAATGGCTGGGAAGGATGAGTTGGGGGAGTCCTCCTCCCTTTGAAACAAGAGATCAGGAGAAGATGATGGAAGAGGTATCAAGAAGAAGTAAGGTGGGGAAGAGGGAGCTGAAGGGCTCTTGTCTCCTCAGGGAGGTAGGAAGCAAGACCAAGTGCTGACAGTGAGAAGACGGGCATACACCAGAGAAGAGTTGGAGAGTTTGGAGCTGGTTTTATAGGGAATGTGGACAGGCACAAATTGGTGAAGACTACACTTTTTGATCCTGTGTGTACTAGGAGACCAGGGGACCTGACATGACAACACTTGGCTCCTGGTGACCTGAAGGAAGAGAGCAAATGGGAGATTTGCCCAGATGGGCATGGGTGAACAGGGTTAGCAGCAGGGAGACATGTTTCCTCAGGATAGGCAAGAGCATGGATAAAATCAATGTCCATCGAGTCCAGCCTGGATGGTAAGGAAATCGGGACCCAGGGGAGCTAGGAGGATATGAAGTCAGGGACTAGAGTTCATGATGAGGGTGAGGAGATGGTTCTGAAAGAAAGACAGGCTAAGGCCAGGCTGAAGGAAAGGAAACAGTAGCCAGAGAGGAAACTTGGGGTCTGAAATCGTGCTTGAGGAGCAGATGTGTGGGAGGGCAAGGAACAGGAGAGCAGTGCTCACGAGGAGTGGACAGCGTCCAAGTTTAAGCCAAGGAACTGTGAGGTCCAAGTATTTGTGGCATGTTGAAATGTCCCCAGTGATAGTGACAGGGTGATGAGGTGGAGACAAGTGTTAGATGAATGAGAAAATAAACCACTGGAGAGGGAAGAGGGGGGAAGGGGAGGGTTTGCTTGGCTGGCAAGGACAAAAAGGGAAGAGCTTCCTGAAAGATGGAGGCACAGCTCCTGGAGGGATGGGACCCGAGGACTCCAGAAGACGGAGTCTGTCAGGAAGAAACAGGCTGGGGGCAGGATGGACTTCCACTGAAGAGAGTTTGCTGTGGGAAAAGCTGAGGCCACCCATGAAGGAAGGATGATTGGAGGGAGAAAGCTGGAGTTTGGGATTTATAGTTTGGGCAATAATTGTGAAGAAGCTGGATGAAGAGGCAGACTAGAAAACTGAGAGAGGATTACAGAAGGGTGAAGTCAGGGAAATGTGTGTTGAGGAACTTGGGGTCAAAACTCCAAGTGTCTGTAAAACTAGTCAACCTTCAACCTGAATGTCATGGACCCCAGGAAGGAGGTCCAGAGCAGTACTCCAGTGTTGGATTCTGAAGTGCCACAAAACCAGGATGATGCGTCTTGGGAATGGAAGACTTCTGCTTCTAATGTGCAGGCCTGCCTGGCAGGATACCAGGGTTCTCATTCCAACTGCCACCGGGCAGCTTTATGAACTTAAGTAATAAGCCTTTCTTTCGGGGGAGGGGTGGATTTTCTGCATCTTGGACTCCTTTTCTGCAAAAAGAGAGTGTTTGGAATAGATGATCTAACAGCTTCCAAATGCTGTGATCCTGTGAATCTGTGTCCTTGGCCTCTTCATGCCACCGTTTCTGACTGTGTTTGGTTATAATGATGATCCAACTCCACATTCTCTCCACTGGTGGGAGGGATACACACTCATTAGGAAAATGTGGGAGCCCTTGGTTGAATAATATTGTCATTACATACTTATCTCAATCAGGATGCCACTAGCACAAACAGCTCCTTCTTGCAAATTAGAAAGAGCCCCCCAGCTCTTGGCAGACAAATGAGTAAAGACAGATGAGCAAAAGGCCGTGCTTGGCAAGCGGAGCCAGCCTGGACAGGGGCCCTCCTCCCCTCCACAGGCTGCTCCAGTGCAGGCCCCAGGCTGCACAGCTTCCACCCTGATTTCAATCCTTGTGACAACAGAAGTGTCATTGACAGAGAGGCAGCACTCCCATTTTACAGATGAAGAAATCAGAACACAGAAGCCTCGGTAATTTCCCCTACACCTAGGGAGCCCCCACACACAATACTCCAACCCTGCATGCTTTAGATTCCTGAAAAGGGTTGCGTTTCAAACTATTCTGTTTTGGTTTTTGTATATTTTATATCAATGAGTATTTCCTTGCCTTAATAGCTTAATATTTAATGGAGGATATCTCCCCCTCCCCACCAACCGGTCACCATGCTTTCCATGCCACTGTTCAAACCATATTTGGATATTTATCATATCACCCACAGTCAAAATGCCATCTCATTTACATGGAACATAGCTGCAGTATTAGGAAAGCATAGAATAAATACTGAAACTCATAATTCCTCATCGTCATCTCAGCTCCCATATGCACTTACTGAAATGCATTTGGCCAAATGAGAAGTGAGGAGGACAAATTAATCCTAAAGAAGTTAATAGAGGGACCGGCCCCAGAGGCCTACTGGTTAAGTTCAGTGCACTCAGCTTCAGCAGCCCGAGTTTGGTTCCCGGCTGCAGACCTACATTACTCTGTTAGCGGCCATGTTATGCTGGTGGCCGGCATAGGGAAAAATAGAGGAAGACTGGCACAGATGTTAGCTCAGGGTGAATCTTCCTCAGGGAAAAAAAAAAGAAAGGAGTTAACAGTAATGTCATAAGAAACTGTATTTTGACATGCTATTATTACTTATTACAAGTGATTGTATTATAAAGATATCAGGAGCTCGCAATTAGTTTTGTGTTTTTTGGACTTAAGAAGAGAGAAAAAATTTAAATTTACTTTCTGGACCAGGAGAGCAATAATCATTTTATGACTATATTCATTTTCTTAGCTCAGATGAAAAAGGTGACCAGGGACTAGTTATAACAAATGATCATGCTTTCTTTGTCAAGAAAGAAATGACCAAAACAATACGGTTTGTGGAGTTCCCATGGGAGCAGAGATTTGAACCTAAATGGAAGAAAAAGATTCTGTCTTCAAGGGATTTGCCTTCTTAATAGGAATCCAGAACCTCAATACCTAAAAGAGTTATAATGAGTTTTACAAAGACTTAAAAATCATCACCAAGCTCCGATTAGTAGAAAGCAACAGAGCATGAGTCTGTGCAGAGCTCACAGAGGAGAGAAGCGACCTGAGTGAGCTGAGGCCAGTGAGGACGTGCATAGAGCTGGGAGCTCAGGTTACTCTGGGTTGCAAGCACAATGTCTAACACAGACCAAGTCTTTGTATTTGATCAAAGTTTGAGGCAGGGCATAGGTTGTTAGAGAGGTGGGAGCCAGGTATTGTTAATAGAGGTATGCCAAGACGTGGAGAACATTGCCAGAGCTCTGGTGGAAGTTTTGTGTTCTCATGTAACCACAGCTATCATCATGTTCCAGGCGTTATAGATTCATCATCTTGAAATCCTTATAACTCTCTCAGGTAGTGATGACAAGTGGGTGTCAGCTGCATGTCAGCCCCATTTGGTTGGTAGTGGTCTCATGGGATACAGTGTGGGTGGTATCCAGCCTTGGTGAGAAAGGGCATCATCCATGCTAGGTTATTGGGATCTGCCATGGGCAGAGAGTGTTGTGGTACCCATGGCAAATATTTGCCATCTTTATTCTAAGGGGTGCACATTGATTAGCTAAGAAACCAGGGTTAGGTTAAAGAACTTTCATAAACTCACATAGTTGCTTTTTGTGAAGCTAGGAGAGGGTCATATTAGAAAAAGGCATACCTTTCTCAAGACATTTTATTTTTATGTGTTGTAAAATTGTCATAGTATACAATTTTAACAGAGCAAGCCACTCTACTACCATCTTCTGGAAAATTATCATAAAAAACATAATCATCTACAGCATCTATGATATGAGTACTTTAGATGTAGCATCCTTGTGCAGGACACACCCAGCACAGCTGTACACAGTGACCCTGAACTAGGATTTGATTCAAGGTGGTCTGTATTTTTTCCACTACTCCACACTGCCTTAATGAAAAAGCGAGGGAGTTGTAGAGGAAAGGCAGTATGTTTTTAGAGGGCTGTAAAATTTTGCCTGAAGAGTTTGGATCTGATGTAATAGGTAATGAGAAAAAGGGCCATTTATATGTGTATGCTCTCCTTAAATCAGATATTTATAGGTTGAGTACCTATAATGTTTTGCATCATGTGAAGCATGTTACACTTTTTAAAATACTTCATATAAGTTCTTTCATTTGATCCTACATGTGGAACTACAGTAGATTCCTGAGCAAAGAACCAGCATCAGTTGGCAGGGGAAGTGATCTCAGAGCAGGAGTTATATAAAGCTTCCCTCTTTAAAAAAAAAAAAAAAAAAATAGGCATGTAAGGTTGAGCTCTTTTCCTCAACCAGGTTTGGATTCTCTTAACTGAAACTGAAATGTGCATTTCAATATTTAATTTATCAGTATCTCAAGTAGACTTGAAATCTAAATCATAGCTCCATTCATTGGCTTGCCAGCATAACTAATTACTCTGTGAAACCTCCTGACAGCATTTTCCAGGGACTGAGAAAAAAATAGTAAACATAAGAAAACAGGAAAAACTGGGTCAACTTTCTATATATTCATCATGGTCTTCTTCAGTTTGAGTCCTGGCTTTGTGTAGTTGAGTGACCTTGGGTAAATCACTTCCTGAGTTTCCTCCTCTGTCACAATGAGGAAGTGAGAATAGATGATCTTTCATTCAAGGTGGCAGGAAGAAAGAGATGGCACATTCAAATTGGATAATTTGAGGTGATTTTAAGAAAGAAAATTCTTTATAAAGGTATGGGAAGGGTAAGGAAACCACTGGGGACAGGGCAGTAGCCCAGGGCCAGTAAACAGAGGCCATCACTACCCAAGTCCTGAAGGGGAAGAGGAGGCATGGTTACTAGAATCCAGAGGGAGACAGTGTGGAGAGAAGGCCGCCGCAAGAGGGGCAGTAATGTTTGTCCCAGCAAAGGAAGTAGAGAAATAAATTCCCCAATGCCACTCTTTTCCCTTCCTCCCTCTAATCTCTTGTGATGCTCCCCATTGTCCAAACCCAACCAGAAGCCAGAAAGCAAGGGACCAGGGGATGCACTCCATGCAACTCAATATCCTGCAGCATGAAGCAGGGAGGCAAAGGGCAGAGAGTGGGTCTAGGGGTAGGCAGGAGATACCCAACATGCTCCCTGAGTCCATCTAACGTGAACATACTAAAAGTACATCAAACACCTTGTCCCTTTAAGGATGCAAATGGAAATGTGTTATAAAAATTATTTTTTGAGTAGAGAATGTGCTAGTAACTTAGAAGAATATGATGTAAAGCATGGAGTCTGCCACAGTAGGTGAGCAAAATGCACTTACAGAATAAATAGATGAAAGAAAGAAAATAGCTCCACCTGAGGTCTAACAACAAAGGGCTATGAGACTCTACATATACACACACACAGAGCCTCTAAAGAGCTTTGAGCTTCTCACAATAGCATGGAATTTATGAGGCAGTGAGTCAATCCTGAGATTCCAGTCTTGAGACAAAATTATTAAGGCACCTAAAGGGCTCCATTATAATGCCATTTCACATGCCAGGCAGACCTGGAATCCCAGGATTTTAGGCCTGGGAAGGACTTGAGGGAGAAGTGGATCCAACCCACCCCCTTCTGTTCCAGAGTGGGTTACCATGAGCTGTAGAAGGGCCTGACTTGTCAGATCCCCACCTGGATGAGGCAGAGCCAGGCTCAGCCCCCAGTCCCCCACCAGCCCCTTTTAGGACTCAATGCCTCACTCCAATGTCTCAGCCCGTGTGAGTATGGGAAAGATTGCTGGTTTTTAAGATCCCGGAGACCCAAACTTCGTGGGCCTTCTGAACACCCTCTGTTTTGCCAAGCTCTCTGCAGTATTAGCATTCACCTGTCATCATTCATGTATTCCTCCCACAGCTTCTACTCAAGTGCTTTTAAATGCACTTTCACCATTAACAGAGACCCTGAAATGGATTAATTCCAAGTCTGAGGACCTAAAGGCTTGGGCTGTTTTTTATACTAATATTACTAAAAATAATAATAAAAACCTGCCATTTATTCAGCACCTTCTGGGTGCCAGGCTCTGATACAGGCAATCACATATGTTTTATCTTGAGTAATCCTCCCCAAACCCATCAAGTTGGGGATTCTGCTTATTATTGGTCATATGAAGACACAGGGACAGTTTCCCTAGACTCTGAGTAACCTGCCTGAGATTCCATGACAAGTTAGCGGGGGACCCAGTGTATCTCTCTGCACTCCCCTGCTTTCTCCTTTCTGCTCTGCCAGAATCAAAGACCTACAAGGGCAGGAAGAACCTGCTACTTCTCCGTGTTTGGGGCCATTTTATCCTGGCAGTGATGGCTTGCAAAGAGGGTCTCTGAGGGCTCCATCATTAACCAAGTCCCAAGGACTATGCAGGGCACCTCTCAGGGAGCCTTGTTCAGCCTCCTTAGCAAGTGTATGCCCTAGACCTGGGTGCTGGAAGAGGGGAGGGAACCAACATGTATCGAGGGCCTGTTCCGTGCTTTGTACTTCAGATAGGCCATGCCTCTTAACCCTCTCACAACCTTGTGAAGTAGGAATTATTATTCCCATTGTACATATGAGGAAACTGAGACTTACTGAATAAGTAAAGAGTGAAATCAATTGTTCTTTTTTTGTTAAGTACGCTTTTTGGTGAGGAAGATTGGCCCTGAGCTAACATCTGCTGCCAATCTTCCTCTTTTTTTTTTCCTCCCCAAAGCCCCAGTACATAGTTGTATATCCTAGTTGTAGGTCGTTCTGGTTCTTCTGTGTGGGACCCTGCCACAGCATGATTTGATGAGTGGTGCGTAGGTCCACACCCAAGATCCAAACCAGCGAACCTTCGGCTACCAAATTGGAGCGTGTGAACTTAACCACTCAGCTATGGGGCTGGACCCTCAATTCTGTTCTGAAAGTTAATATTCTTTTCACTGCACACTGCTCCCTCATATAGTGTGAGAAAAAAGGGACAACAGGAAAGTTTCAGAGATCATCTTGATTAACCTCTCATTGACACAGGGATGTCCTGGAAAATGTCCCGACTGGAACCCTTAATGCCCTCCAAGGCAGCTCATTCTGTTATGGGACAACTGGAGAAAATACTTACTCTCTGATGTAATATGCCTTTGACCTTGGCTGGGTTAGGGGACAGAGTTTTGGAATGAGGGGAGACCAGGGCCTGAACCAGAGGAGTCCTGAGGCAACTGGAGATGCCAAGATCTCCATTTGAAGCCAAAATGGAGCCATTTGAAAATCTGACTGGCAAGCCTTCTAGTCCTTATCCCACTGTTGGATAAAAACCTTCCACAGGACGAGGCAGAGGACAGAGAGACATTAATCCATATTCCTTTGCTGTTGACACTCAAGTAACTGTAAAGCCACTTAATACTGTTATCAACTAATCCACATCTGTCTTATTACTTGAATGGATAGCAAGAGAGATTTCATCAAAAGCTGAAATGAGATGCATGCTCTCTACTGCGTTATTGCCCAACCTGCCATGTGCCAAGCCCATCAGAAGAGAAAATGAGATTGGTTTCTGTGCCTGATTCTGAGTTTAGCCACGGTGGGTTTTTGGTGATCCCTGTATTCTTTTCTAAATGCTCCCAAACAATCTGGTTAGAAATATGTTTTAAAATTTGGCCAGGCATCTATGCCAATATTACCAGTATGAAGTTTATTTTTTAAATCAGAAGACTTAACTACATCTAATCAGCAACAGGCATCTGCATAACCAAACAGCTCGGGTTACCTCCATAGCTTAGACAACCACACCCTTGATGTTACATCTGGCCTCAAAAATCGCCTTTAAGCACTTTTATGAGCAGAAAGCAGTTCTCCATCTGTACTCTTGGTTTCATTCTCATTAGGCAGAACCACTAGACCAAAGAGAAGTCATCAAAACTTTTGTTAAGCGCCTGCTATGTGCCAGACACTAGCCAGGCACTGGAGAAGCCCAGAACTGAATAGGGCCCAGTCCAAGCCAATGCAGAGTCTCGTCCTAAGCCCCTGATTCTTTCTTCCCATTCCTAATGCCTTTCTCCTACTCTTTTTAAGCAACTCTAACCTGAACCACCGAGGACTTGCACCATTGTCTCTTCCCTCCTCAAGGGCAGGGACTGTTTTATTTCTAGATGCATCCCCACTGGACAGGCCTGTATCTTCCATGGAAAACACACTCAATACACACTTGCAACAATGATAAGAGTGTTGATGATGGATTGGGGCAAGAAGACACAGCCTAAAGATAGATAAATTTCTGATTCAGAAGGAAGAGGTTATGGAAACACATTAAGTACTGTTGCCAATTAATATGACTGAGTATTAAAAGGGACCCTGCAATACTGTAATTTGGAATAGTAACCCCAGCATTCTTCCATTCAGGCCAAGGGTAATATTTTTCATGATTAGCTTTTGATTAATACTACTAGATTGATATTTCATATATAGCCTATGCATTTGTTCATAAGGGTTTAAATGCTTGTGCAATTTATAAGCATTAGAATTGCTGTTATGTAAAGAAATTTCCAGTATCCAATTCACCTTTAAGATAATTAAATTAAGAGTGGTTAGTTAAGAACGTTAGATATCTATAAAAAGCCACGGAGAAAAATTTGCTTTGCTCAGATGAGAAGGTGGCCTTCTGCATTTCTTTTCAGTCATTTTGTATTTCTCCCAGATCCTGTGTCCTCCACATCTCCTCCCCTGTTAGTCCCTGCCTCTCTCCTCTCCTGCTGGCACCAACTAATTTGTCAGTTGAAGGACACATGTTGAGTAAAAGTAACAACCTGTTTCATAAACAAGCTCAGCTGCTTCCAAGAGAAACCAGAGGGACTCATGTTCCTTGCTGAGATGCTCTTCTCCTCAATTTGTTGAATTGTTTTCCAATTTTGATGGGATAATATTGCTCATGATATGTACATTCAACATGAATTTTAGAATCAGATAACTGAACTTACCTTTTCTTGACTCCCGGGTAAATAAGAAGAAATGTCCCATTTTAATAGTAGCCTAGGGTGCGTAAGGAGTAGAAAGAGCATGGACTTTTGAGGTAGGCAGGCTTGGTTTTCCTTCAATCCAGTTCAATTCATTCATTCATTCATTCAGCAAATACTTATTGAGCACAAACTATGGGCCCGGCCCTATTCTGGACATTGGGGAGAAACTAGTGGATTAGACAGGAAAACCTGATTCCTTAAACCTGCAGTCCATATTTACCAGCTGTGTAAGACATGGGATTTATTTCCTTAGTTCTCTGAGCCTCAATTTCCTCATCCATAAAATGAGAATATTAAAAATAAGATTGTTGGGGCCAGCCCTGCAGCCAAGCGGTTATGTTCACGTGCTCTGCTTCAGCGGCCTGGGTTTGCTGGTTTGGGTCCTGGATGCGGACATGGCGCTGCTCATCAAGCCATGCTATGGCAGCGTCCCACATGGAAGAATTAGAATGACCTGCAACTAGGATGGTGGGCAAAAGAAATAATAAGATTGTTAAAAGAATAAAATAAGATGATGTTTTTTAAGTACTTATACCAAAGATTTTAATCCTGGGTCCAATTGATGCTTAGAAGACTGTGGATAGAACTGCAAGGTCTGTGAACTTGGGAGGAAAAAATTGCATCTTTATTTTTATTGCTTGTAAGGGAAATTTAGCATTTCTTCGATTGTGAATGTAGGCAACAAATCTACTGCTGCCATAACTGTAGTAGTATATATGATTTTGTCACAATCACTGTCACATTATAGTTGTTGCAGACATCACGAAATACTGTTTAAGCTCATCACTACTTCAAATTTATGGATGTTATTAGATCTGCTATGATATACTCTTATTAAATGCGTTAATAAAGAAGCACACAGGGGCTGGCCTTATGGCCGAGTGGTTAAGTTCACACACTGCTCTTTGGCAGCCCGGGGATCGCTGGTTCAGATCCTGGGCACAGACCTTGCACTGCTGATCAAGCCATGCTGAGGCGACATCCCACATAGAAGAACTAGGAGGACAAAAAACTAGGAGGTGCAACTATGTACTGGGGGCTTTGGGGAGGGAAAAGAAAAAGAAAAAAGGGAAGATTGGCAACAGATGTTAGCTTAGGACCAATCTTCCAAAAAAGAAGTACACATTAGTATATCATAACTGTGTTTATATACTGATAACTGTATTTTAGTATAATTAGTTTCCTTTGTAGTTCTATGTATTTTATTTTATGTATTTGAAAACCTTACTCTAAGAAGGAGTCCATGGGCTTCACCAGACTGTCAAAAGTGTCTGTGACACACACAAATTGGAAGAACACCTGACGTAGACAGTGTCTACTACAGAGGTTCTCAAACTTGAGTGTGAGTCAAAATCACCTAAAGGGTTTATTAAGACACAAATTGCTGTCTCCCACCCCTTAAGTTTCTGATGCAGCAGGTCTGAGGGAAGGCTTAATAATTGGCATCTCTAATAAGTGCTCGGGTAAGGCTGATGCTGTGGATCCGGGGACCACGCTTTGAGAATATCGGCCTAATATACAATAAGAATTTAAATGTTGTTTCTCCCCGACACTGACCTGGCACATGAATACTTTCAGGTCATTGGGGTGCTAGCAAATGATTCAGCAACACATTTGTTCAGCAACACGTGAATACACCATCTGACTCTGCTGGCCCGGCCATGCTGGGCTTTAGATCCTCCTCTGCCCGTGGCCAAAGTCATGGCACCCTGCTGCTTGCAAGCTCAGCCCCTCTCCTGTCTCTAGCTCCACTTCTGACTTAGGGGCAGTTTAAGAAGCACTGAATATTCTGGCATCCAGCATCAAGTCATACTTGCTGCCTGGCCAACTCTAACCCCTTCTTCCCTGTCCCCAGGGATGATACCTAGCTTCCGCTTTATTCCATGGAACATGAGTCCCTTACTCATGCTCCACTCTCTGTTAGACAAGTGCTTGGCCCTATACTCAGGGTTTGGAGTCCTAGCCTGGGTGTGGTGCAATGACCCAGTACCTGCTATCTATAGAATGCTCACTTTCCTGCATTTATGAGCATTGCCTGCTATTGCTCTTCTTTTTAACACATTTCTTTCTTCTATGAGGCCACGTCTTCTTTAGAACAGCTGCATAACCAGCTGTTTATTGCCATATCTTCAGACACCAGATCCTGCACTTTTCCTGGGCTCAGTACCTGAGACAGCTCCCCATCCTGGAATAAGCTTCTGGGGTTGAGGTTCCAGCCTACTTCAGTTCACCCATCCTGCTGGAGTCCACTGTGACCTACCCCTCATGCCCCAGATAACACATTTGTCATGCTTTGTTATTTGGGGAAGGATCAAGCATCAGATTAATATAACATCTTTGGAAGTGCTAATACTTGTAGAATTAATCATTTACTGAGTGAGCATCTATTAAGTGCTGGCATCATGCCAGGCCCTAGGAATAAAAAAGGAAAAAACTAAGATGCAGACCTTGTTTAAAGAAATGCACAGACTAATATGAGATGTAAACATGTAAACAAATAATTGTGGTCTCTTTTCATCGCCTTTGCATATTGATTTGCATAGTTCTGCTCTAGTTGATAGTTCATCTCTAATTCTTCTTTAAGTGGACATTTTGTTTTTTTAAATCCTGAAGATGACCAATGTGAGTTCTCCTTTGGCAGATTTTCAGTCCTTTTGCTTTCTTCTCTGAGCATGTGGCCCCATTCACTACTCTACTGATCCCAGTGATTATTGGTATTGAGTTGGCTAATAAAGTGATATCCCTCTTCTTTGCTCCATGAAATCAAAGTAATGAGCTTGAACAAAGACAAGAGCCTCCCAAGATGGAAGAGGACCAGGCTGTGATCAAAAATGTTCAACTAATTTCACTTTCCTGCTAAGTCTACCTGGTATTCCCACTTCCAATGCCCTCATCTCCTTTTGAAGATACACCGTGGTTATGGGGCTCCATTGGGTCTGAACAATTTGATATTCTCCCTGTAGACCATCACTATTAAATGAGAGGTAGAGATCTTGAGTAAATTATGAAAAAAAAAGAATGTTAGACATCATTTTTTCCATTCTTTGCTTTTTCAACCAACCTCAGTGTAATTTATAAAATATGAACATGAAGGCTATCTGGATTCTTACCAATATTATCTGGCCCAAGCCAACCCTGTAGCTCCGATGCGATCAGTCATGCGAGGGGAGCTCCTTGACACACTCTGAACTAGTGCTGCTCTGCTCCAGTGCTTCTGTGATTAATTAGACGTTTAGGAAAGCTGGTGAGTCACCACTGTTTGAATATCAGTTTGGGGGGTTAGGAGTGACCCCAGCATTCTGCTGAGTACAACAGCATGATGAAACACAACTTATGTAATAGGATGTAGGCACCTCTTAGAGCATGGTGACAAATTATCAAAGAGTAAGGAACAGGAACTTGTCAGTTCCCTGAAAAGCAGCCTGTAAAACTAAGAGAATGCAAATAGTTCCTACGTAGGCATATATTAATACCACCTGTTTTGTCCAGAGAACTGTCCTGGGATTACCTAGAACTGCATATGGGATGGTTCCTGCTGCAATGAAGTCAAGACCACGTAGGGCAGACAGAATGTGGAAGGCTGTTGGTGTGTGTCTGTGTGCATGCATG
Organism: Equus caballus; assembly: GCF_041296265.1. NCBI lineage: Eukaryota > Metazoa > Chordata > Mammalia > Perissodactyla > Equidae > Equus > Equus caballus. The sequence goes on from NC_091698.1 coordinate 82,791,351, forward strand.
TGTATATAACTGTTATGGAAGAGTCCAACAGAAACAAAAATAGCAATCCAGGAAAGTATGCTGAGCAGAGACGACGAAAATAACTCCAACTACTGGACACCCCTTGCCTTTGAGTATGGGCCGAGCTCCAGGAACAAGCACAAGACAGCATGCCTCCTGCAGGGAGGGGAGCAGACACACAAGCTGTCAGTGCTGGGTCTGGCCCTGTCTATAGCCCTGATTCTGTCTCAGTAAATGGGCAGGAAATTAAATGAAATAATGTTTAATATCTAGTGAGGTGACTGGTACATAGTAGGCACTGAAAAATGTTTCCCCACCTCCTGAATCGTCTACCATTAACCCCATTTTACAGTTTAGGAAACTGAGCCTCAGAGATTAAGTGAGCTGCCCAAGGTCACAGAGTTGTTAAACTACAAAGACAGGACTTCCAACCTTGAATCTGGTGCTCTGAACACTACACCATGTTACCTCACATTTCACATTTTCAGGAATTAACCATCTCAAGTAGGGTCCTTTCTTCAGGTGACGTTGGAGTTCATAAATAGCACAATCCAAATCACGTGCAACCTCCTTTCCTCAAAGTTCCTAGCTGGTACTTAGGAAAACAGTCTCACCTCATTATCTAACCTGAATCCTATTCCGTCAGCTGCAGATCCAGTCACAGCCACAGACAGCTGTCGGGGTTCGGCAGTCCTCCCACACTGCTCTCCCACCTCCTGCTCAGTTGCTGCCCTACGTGTAGCAGAGAGCTGATAGGAAGCGCCCGTTCAAGCTCCCCCACACGCAAATCTGTTTATTCCAGTTCCTTTTGGGCCATGATCCCAAACTGGCAGTCCTTAGAAATCCAATTTGGTCTACTTTTTTGATGACTCCAAAGTTCAAAAAGTTAGAGTGTTGCTTTTTAATTAATTCTACTTTCCAGAAGCTCAAAATGCTTAGTCCTACTAACAACTGTCACCTGTAACTCTACTAGAGAATGGATAGGGACCTGTCAGCTGGTATTGCTTTGGTCATTGTTATTCTCTTAAGATTCTGCTTTAGAAAAACTTGCATCTTTGAAATTGCTGTCATTTAATTCCATAGGCAGTTGATTTAAGCTTCATTTTTTTTCCCATTAAATGAAAATTAAATTAAGCTCATTATTGTATTGGACAGGCATTGATTGTACTCGCTTTGGTTTTAATTAAATGCTACTATTCATTATTTCCTCCTCTGTAGTGCTTTTAATTTTCTTTGGTATATAATTTGGGGTAAGAACAATATCAGTAAATTATCCCTCATAAATAATATTCAAAGAAAAAACATACAAAACACACTGTGAAAGCAATTTGAGGGTATTTGCTTATTGTTTTTAATTTACTGGTAGGATGTTTATCAGGGAATATTTTTCCATGTTGCTCCTTTGTGATAAAACAGGGCATGCCCATATCTCTCTTAAGCAGCTCTGACTTTTGCAGTTAATGGCTGACTTCAAGACATCATTGATCTTAAAAATGTGCTGACTTTATGTGCAACACTGAAGTCATTGTCCAGGGGTAGATGTTTGAATTTAAGCCTAAGAACATTATCAGAAATGTTCAGAAAAATATCCAGAGAAGCTTATTTAGTTTTTTCTATAACGTCTGTGAAGCACTCATTTCATGCCAATCTCCTTGGACCTGGAAATGCATGCAATGATAGAGAACCACAGACCTTGTCCTTTTGGTACTTGTATTCTAAAGGGTAGGAGATAACATAGTATATACTAACTCCAACCCTCTGAGAAAGCAGGATTCCCCATTAACCTGCTGACCGTGCCTGGACTATTCTCTGCAAATCTAGACTTGAGCAGGATCATGTATTTTGCACTCCCTTCTTCTTCTAAATATATCACAATAATAGGTATGGAATGGCATAACTGAGCTCAAAAGTGCAGATACCATCTCTCAAATCCAGAACAGAAGTGGAAAATAGTGAGCAGATCAAGCTGCAGGCCTGAAGGTCTCTGGGGAGGGAAGCAGCCACTGCAGCTAGGAATTTGGCCCCTTCAGGGTAGGTAGTTCTAAGGGTGACCACCCAAGATGAGAGCTCAGTGTTCAGTGCTTGCAGCCAGTGTTGACGTGGGATAACCTCCTTCAATCATAAAAGGAACCTAAAAAGTGCCAGTGAGGCTACTGTTTTTAGCAAGCCGCAGTCCTATGGACAATGTCTTGTGACCTGGAAGTGAACCAAACTGCCCAGTGATTGGTTCTGGTTCTGGCTTTGAGGGAGTTGCAAGCAGGGGCAACACAAACAACTAGAAAGGGAAAGGTGAGCCTGGCTGGGAAGAAGAGGACATGTAAATGAACACTGATCACTCAGAATGAGCCTAGCCTTAAAGTACACAATCCCAAAATGTACAAATATGCCGAGAAGAAAGCCTAAAATCAATGATCAGGCTATGAATGCTCTTCAAATTAAAAGAAGTTTTTGTACCAGTCTGAATAAGCTTCAGAATGAGTACATTTAGTATATAGTCAAATAGATACATGAAGGAAAACTACTTTTTAAAAGGTTAGGAAACAAAAGTTAGAAAACAAAAGCAGGCTGACATGAGAACCGAGGGATGTGAAAAGGAACCAATTATAAATATTAGAAATAAAGAAGTCATTAAAAAGGAATGTTTAAGTGAAATTTAACAGCTCAGTAGTTGAGATGAACTCTGGAATGGTCTTGTTCCAATAGAACATTGGTGGAGTGGATGGTTATACTCAAGGATTCTCTCAGAATACAGCAGAGAGAGACAAAGAGATTGTCTACATTTTTGAAAAAGCAGTTTAGAGAAGTGGAAGATAGAGAGGGTCTTACACAGTCTATTAGGGGGTCAGAAGGTCAGAAGGAAGCAGGGGAGATGGAGGAGAATCAACACTTAGGAAAATAATACGAGAATTTTCCAGAAGTGAAGAAATTGAGAATTACTTAGATTAAAAATTTCATTCCAAATATGCAGCAAAATTAAGATATTTAACAGATAATATTTAACAGAATATTAATAGAGATTCTCAGACAAATTATAGTAAAACTTCAGATTACCAAGGATAATAAAGAGAAAAATCTTAAAAGCTAGCAGAGTATTTTTTGAATTTTTTTAAGTGGAAGTATAATTGACATATAACATTAAATTAGTCTCAGGTATACAACACAATGATTCAATATTTGTATACGTTGTCCTAGTAGAATATTTTTAAGAGGATTGGTTATAATCAGAATATCAAGCTTCTCATTAGCAACAAAAGATACCAGAAAGCAGTAGACTAATAATATCTTCAAAGTGCTGGAGGAAAGTTGTCAACCTAGAATTTTAAAGCCATCTAAAGTATCTTTAAGGAACAAGGTCAAAATTAAGACATTTTCAGAATGATAAGGACTGGGAGAGTTTACAATCCATAGACTCTCATGAAAAGAACATTAAAGGATATATTTCATCAAAAAGGAAAATAAATCTAGTGGGAAAGTATGGGATATAAGTAACAGTAGCTAGCAGAGAAATAATTAAAATATGTTGGTAAATTTTAAAATATTACAATTAATCATTGATTACAAGAAATAATTTAGGATATTTTAAAAGATAAAACTAAAACTCTAGGGCCCAGCCCTGTGACATAGTACTTAAGTTTGGTGCACTCTGCTTCAGCAGCCCAGGTTTGCAGGTTCAGATCCCAGGGACAAACCTACACCACTCATCAGCCATGCTATGGTGGCAACCCACATATAAAGTGGAGGACGATTGGCACAGGTGTTACCTCAGGGCTAATCTTCCTCAAGCAAATAAAATGAGAAAGATTGGCAACAGATGTTAACAGGGCTAATCTTCCTCAGCAAAAACAAAATAAAAAACTAAAACTCTAGAAAAAGTAAAATAAAATTAAAACAAAATTGGAAGTGGTGTTCAATGGGTACTTTAAGGATGCTAAGTTCTATGTTGTTTTGGGGAGAAGGATAGAAACACTGAAAAAATTTAAATTTAGTTTTCTCAAAAACAAACTATAGTTATGTATGTATGTAAAAGTTTAAGACTGTTTCAAAGAATAGAAAGACAATCTATAGCTTCTAAATCAGCTTAGGGTAAAACGAATACAATATATATAGTATATACTATATATAGTATGTATAGAAATATAGTATAGTATGGAATTGATCTTAACAGCAGGCAAGGGGAAGAAATAAATGAAAGAAGATTGTAAAAATCAATGAAACCAAGAGCTGGTTCCTTGAAAAGAGAAACAAAATTGACAAACATTTAGCTAGACTCACCAAGAAAAAGAGAGAGAAGCCTCAAATAAATAAAATCAGAAATGAAAGAGGAGAAATTACAATGGACACCTCAGAAATACAAAAGATCATGGTGAACATGATGTAGTCTACACAGAATTCGAAATATATTACTGTGTACACTTGAAATTCATATAATGTTATAAACCAATGTTACCACAATAAATAAATAAATATTTTTTTAACAAATCAAAAAGATAATGATGGTAGTTGGTAGAAATAGGTCAAATATATCAGTAATCACACAAAAAGGTAAATTAACTGAATTCATCTATTAAAAAGACAGATTTTCATATTCTGTCTTTTTAATAGAATTAAGTTTTTAATTTAATTTAATTAAAGAATGTAATTTTTAATAGAATTAGAATTAATAGAATTTAATAGAATAATAGAATTTAATAGAATTAATAGAATTAAGATAAACAGAATTCTGCTACCTATTCCTTATGAGAAGCGTCCCTGAACAAAACCACGCAGGAAGGTTGAAAACAAGGAGATGAAAAAAGATTTACCATGTGGCCAAAAATATTATTAATATCAGTCAAAATAGAACTTACAGCAAAACCTTGTAATATGGATAAAGGGCACAGTAAAAATAATAAAGGAAGACTCTAGCAAGACCTCACAGCAGTACACTTTCATGCACTTAATGATATGACCTTGTTATGTCTAAAGTGTAACAGGCTGACCGAAAACAAAGAGGAGCTGACAAAGCCATTCTATCAGAAATTTGAAAATCAAACAGAAAAATAATTATTAAGGATATAGAATAGTTGAACAACTAAACTAACATGCAATATATTATTCACTCAATAAGTAAAGAGTGTACATTCCTTACATAGACATGTAGGACAATTATAAAAATGTATCACATTCCATATCCGGAGGAAGTCTTATATTTCACAGGACTGATGTCATAGAAATCACATTCTCTGATCACAGTGCAATTAAATTAAAATAATAATAATAAAAGATAGCTAAAAATAATACCAACATATGTTTGGAAACATAAAAATGTCCTCCTAAATAACTCAAGGATTAAAGAGACAAACACAGTGGAAATTACTAGATATCCAGAACCAGGAGACAATAAAAGTACTAATGAAAATGTGTGAAATGCAGCTACAGGGAGCTTTGAGGTCAAATTTATAGACTTATGCACATTTTCCAAAAAAATTTTATAAAATTCAATTCAACAAGCTACAAATATAAAGCATAACTAAACTTAAAGAAAACATAAGAAAAAAGTAATAAGTGGTTAACAAAGCTGAGTCTTTAAAAAAAAAGTAATAAATGAGACAAAAGAGAAAAAGGAAAATCAGGCAGTAACTACAGATACAACAGAATTTTTAAAAGATGAATGAACTAGACAATTTTATATCAATAAATTTGAAAACTCAGATGAATGCGTAATATTCTAGAAACAGATAAATTGCCAACATTGACTCAAAAAGAAATAGAAGCTCTGAATAAATCGATAACCATTAATAAAAAGGAATCAGTAATCAACCCCCTCGACACCCTACAAAAGACACAAGATCCAGATGGTCTTAGGCAAGCTTTTTTAACCCCCTAAGAAACAGATAAATAATTCCTATCTTTTACAAACAATTTCAGAGAATAGATAAAAAGATAAAGCTACTTGACTCATTTAATATGGTCAGCATACTCTTGATAACAAAACTGACAATGAAGAAACACTTGAGACCAATCTCATTTAATACCATAAGTCCTAAATAAAATACAAGAAACTAAATCCAGCAGTGTATTTAAAAAGTATATATCTCATAACCCATTATGATTTGTCCCAGGAATGGAAGGACGGATCAACAACAGAAAACCTATGAACTAGGCAAAGCCATTTTATCTGTGTATCTCTAACTATATATCAATTACCTACCTATGTAACAATGATATAAAAACATTTGTGAAATAGAAAAGCACCAAAGTCAGGATAGTAGCTACATCTGTGAAGAGGGGAAAAAGGTAAGATTCAAGATGAATACACAGAGGGGCTCCAACTTAAAATATATGTTACTACATTAAATAAAACCTAAAGTGAAGGGGTGAAAACTAATGATTTGATAAAGCTGGGTTGGGCATATGGATACTAATTAAATTATTTTCTAAGCATTTCTATATGTTAATAATGTTTCACAATTTAAAATAAAATGTTATTTAGAGATCGTCTGTGTAGGGGCTTCTTGTATGTGCATGAGAATCTTGTTAAAATGCAGAATCCCATTCGGTAGTTCTGTCAGCTGGGGCCTGGATTCTGCATTTCTGAAAAGTTCCCAGGTGATACTGATGCTACTGGTGCCTGGACCACACTTTGAGTAGCCATAGTCGTTCTCAAACCTGGACGTACATTAGAATTAGCTGGGGAGCTTTAGAAAGAATCTGATGCCTGTACCCCAGCCCCGGAGATTCTCATTAAGTTGGTCTGAGGTGGTGCCTAGACATTAGTACTTCTTGAAAGCTCCTCAAGTGATGCTATTATGCAGGTGTGGTTTAAAACCATTCAGTGAAGCTCATTCTATAGCTGAGGAAACTAAGACTCCAGGAGAGGTAGATACTTACCCAGGTTGCACAGCTGCCTGGGCACTAGAACCTACTCTTGCAATTCCTATTCCAATTCTCTTTCCAGGTGCAAATTTTTACTTTAGTCTCTTCCAAGTTCCTGCCGTTTCCTATTGTAGGGCACATGTTGCTCATTCACTCTTAGCCCAACTGTGTAGTCATAGCCAAGTGAAATAGAATTGGGCAGATCCACAGCATGGTGGTAAATCAAGTCAGGCTGCTATTGGCACTCTCCAGCCAACTTCCCGCTCTGTCCATTGCCCCTCTATGCACAAATGGGTACACTCTTGGGGAGCTTCTTGCCATGGATTTGAATAAATGACATCAAAGAGGAATAAAGAACTTTCTTCTCCAAAGACCAGGTCTCAGAGTTTTTCAATTTTTTGTTTCATTTTGTTTTGTTTTTTGCTTTGCTTTCTCTTCTACAGCAATCTCCTGCTCTCTTATCAGCTGAAGTATAAGACACTATAGTCATTCCATTGCACGCACAACCCAACTGCATCGGTCATTTATGTGCAAAGGACCCATAAGATCAGTGGATCTCATGCCAAAGAAAGCCTATTCTGTAACCACACGTCATGCTCTTAGCTCGGCACAGCCCTAAAACAGTGGGTAAACTTTTCCCAGGTGTTTTTAGTTTTCATCCTTCTCTTCTAGTCTTGACCTCTGTTCATTCTTACTAATCCACTCTGATTTGATACTTACTCCCTCAAATGTAGGCATAGACATCTTTCTCCCTTAGTTCTCCTTGACCTTGAACAAGTAGGATTTATGCCTGTGCTCCAAGTCCACCTTCAGATACAGAATCCTAGAACTTTATACTGTTAGAATTATGAGGCTAGAACCTTGCAGACCAACACTTCCTTTTTATAAAAACAAGGCCCTAAGTGGTAGGGTAACTTCCTCCTGCTCATGGCATGCTGTCCAGTGGTATATGTTATACTGACCACCTGGATCCTACCCCAGCAATACCATTCCAAGCCCAGAGAGAGCCTTTATGGTTCCAACTCTAATGGAGTTTTAATTTCTAAGTAGTCTCAAACTAGGACTGTCTCAAGGGAAGGAGGCAGAGGCTGGTCAGAATTTACCCAGTTCTGCTACACCAAAGGCTTATGCTTTGTCCATTTGAGATCTGTGGTCACAGGCAAGGAGGGAAAGTCACAATTGGCTTAATTAGGTTTTCTAACAGGCCCACTGCACCGACCATATTCTTTCTTCTAAGGCAGGTAGGACATGAGGCAATTAATTACTTTTTTTCCTTTGTGGGAAGAACTGAGGCTTAAGAGCCTTTGAAAATCAATCCACAAGTCATTCTGTTGCTGAGTTTTAAATATTTCCTTGACCTTCTTTCCTGAATATAAAGTAACTACTGTATCAATAGTCCTTCCTTTTACTTATCACTTTTCTGGGCAGGGAAGCTGTGAACCATGTAAAGAGAAGAATGACAGCTAGAGAGAAGAGTCCCAGAAAACCATATTCAAGGTATACAAAGAAGAAAGCTTTATACTCAAAAACTATTAAAACTGAAAAGACCTTAGAGACAATGAGTCCAACACCATTTTTAGGTGAAGAAATTGAAGCTTAAAGAAATAGCTTTGCCGAAGTCAGAGATTCTAGAAAGCTAAAGAAAGACACAGACCTAGAATCCGGCAGGAACAAAATAATCAGTTAAGGTGGGCCTTCATTTATGCAATGTGTGCTGATAAAATAGTATGAATAAATTGATTTTTGGCAAAATCAAATTATGTGTGATGTCTATTACAGGAGCTTGCAGTTTACAGGAATCCTATGATAAAAACTGAAAAACAATTTTTTTCCCTTCCCCATTCTTCTTTTATTTTAAATCTGGGTTTGGCTAAAGGGGAGTTGCTTAAAGCCAGCTATGTTGGCAATTCAATGGATTCTTACTGTTGAGTTTGTTTTCTTACCAAGATGAAAATGATGAAATGGTAAAATAGTTAAAGCCCTGAGTTACAGATCAGGAATCCAAGCTCTAGTCCAGATCTACCACTAACCAGCTGTGTGGCCTTGGGTGAGTCACTGAACTTCTGTGGGCAGTTATTTCCTCACCAGCTGTTCTGGAATAATCTCTAAGGCCTCTCCTTCACTAAAGCTGGAGTCAATCCTCAGACACAGGAGCACAGGCTCCTGTTAGAGGAATACATCCAAGAACTATGTGGGTGACTCAAAGGACCACACTGAATCTCTTTTTCCTTCTTTAGGACCTTGCTACTCAAAGTGTGGTCCTTGGACCAGCAGCAGTGGCATCACCTGGGAGCTTATTAGCAATGCAGAATCTCAGGCCTCACCCAGACCTACTGAATCAGAATCTGCATTTTAACAAGGCCTCGAGATTCATATGCACATTTAAGTTTGAGAAGCATTGGCTTAGGACACCTCTTCCAGTTTCCCAGACGATAGATGGCTTCTCTTTGAGCCTCGTCAGTGCCCACTTTTGCACCCACCTGTGTGACGAATTCCTGTTGGGCTCCTGCCTGACCCAGCCAGCCCAGTTCTGCTTGCCGTCCTGGGTCTGACTGGGCTCTCCTCTTGGCTGGGGTGTAGAGTAAGTGGGGAGGTTACTGACAACAGCAAGAAAAAAGTCATTGTGTTCCTGGGGCAAGGGGACAACAAAAAGCAGAGACAAGAAATATAAACAGACAACCTGGGACCATTTAGTTTAGAGATACAGTCCCATACAACTCAGCAAACTGAAAATACTTACAATACGATATGAGAAAGGGCTTAAGATATGTTTATTTAAAGAGTTGTCGTACAAGTTTTTCTAGTTCAAGAATAAAAAGCACAAAAGACAAGCAAATAAGGACAAGACTATGAACAGGAAATTCACTAAAGAGAAGACAGAATGGTCAGTAAATCCATGAAAAGATGCTCAACCTCAGGAAATTCAAATTAAAGCAATGAGATACTGTTTCACAACTCTCCATGTAATTTTTATTCTTTTTAAAATAATACTTTACTTTTAATTGTGAACTATGGCAGACATACAGAAAATAATATACCAACTTTAACAAACACTCATATACCCACTACTTAGAATTCATAGACGTTAACATTTTGCCCAGTTGCTTTGGTTTTGCCCCCTTTTTAATAAAGCCATAGCCTTGCTCCATTCCCCTTTTCTCCTGCCCCATTACCCTCCCGAAGTTGTTGGGTGTTACTCCACACGCGACTTTATACTTTCCCTGTATACGAATGTGTCCATAGTCAATGCATATTCTTGTTTTGATCACACTGTATGTATCTTTTGGAACTGGTGTTTCCTCACTCCACATTTTTTGGGGATTTTTCTGTTCTGAAATATATAGAGTTTATTCTTTTTTTTTAAAACCGCTGTTTAATATTTAACTGAATGAATAAAACAGGTTAAAGAGAATGAGAAAGGCTGTTTAGGAAAAAACCAAACAAATTTTAGTTATGTGTCTAGCGTATTTTAGGTCAAAGAATTTCTGTACCAGATTGCAAGAACCCCATGCCCCTCTTCTGGTCTAATTCTATGACTTCCACTCCTGAGAAGAATGTTCTTCTCCACATCTTCATAACTTCTTCCAAGGTCATTGCCAGAGCAAAAGCACCCATGCCTCTGGGTGGTGGCAGAAGGGCAGAGGACCAGCAACCCCCAGGGCCCACAGCCAAGCTACCTCATGTCCACCTGTCATACCCCATGGTCTGCAATCAAAGTGCCCGTGACTGGAGAAGGCTCAACTCCCTGCATCCAACAAGACATGGAGAAAATGTAAACACTTTATTGCTACAATTTATCCTAAAGGAGATTTGCAAAGTCGCATGCCTGAGATTTATGGTGTGACATCCAGAGATTTCATGCACTGTATTTCTCATTTATGAGCCTCAATTTAGTTAAGAGAAAAGAAGCTTTCTGGAGCAAAAACACCCTAAAGCTTTGTAAAGTGGGATATTTAATTAGTTCCAAAAATCACCAAGCGGTTAAAGAGTGAGTTCCAGACCTGTGTATTCAAGCGTCCTCTGGGCCTGCTTTTTAGCTCCCTCCTAGGTCTTGGCAACAGAGCTGAGAGACTGAGCATGTGCTTAGGGGCTCACATTCCACAGCCTTGAACCGAGAAAGCTCAGGGCAGAAACTTTCCCCTAAATAACTTGATGGTGTAAATTGATTTGCATATGCAAATAACTCATTCCTAGTAGGTCTGTAGGAGCCTCAAGAGCACAGAATTGAGTCCTCTACTCAAAGCTCTCCTACAGGTCAGCACAGAGTAAGGGGGTAGTAGAAAGAATGCAGCAGCCGCCAGGGCAGCAAGTCCTCCACCTGTCCACGGCTGTTTCCGCATTCACACACAGGTGACAGCACCTTCACTACCTGTCTTGGAAGGAGCTTGTGTGACTCCTGGCAGACAATGGACATGAGAGCTGTTTTGAGGTTGCAATGCACTTTATACAAAGTAAGGGTCATTATAGTCACGTGTACAGTAAAAGATGGGTTATTGATTGACTCTAAAAGGAACATGGCGTAAGCTGTCTTCCCCTAAAGATTAATGGAGATAGACATGTACCATATTCATATGTATGTTTTTTTATATTTTTGAACATATTTATGTTCATATGTGTGTTTGTATTCGTATTTGTGTTTGTGATGATATTAATATTTGTATTTCTGTTTGTTCTGGAGCCAAAAGCAGGGAACTGGGGAGCTCTGAGAAGCTGAAAGTGAGACAGTCTCTTCATTTCTTATGGATGGAGACACATACATCAAGTGGGGCAGTGCTTTGCACGGCTTATCAATATTGAACTCAGACTCGGGAAAATAGTCTTTTTTCTTTTTTGTTTAAAATCAATGTGGTATCTGCTGGCAAAAGATCTTTACTTACCTTGCCTATATGCTCCTGCACAGTACCTCCAGCTAGAACCCAAGCTTTTGGATCCTAAATCACGTTCAGATTCAGCTCGTATTTCCTCACCGCCAACCTTGTGCTGGCTGAGTAATCAATTTTCCCTAAGTCATCCAACCACATCTGAAGTCCCCACATTTCTTATTGCTACTTACCACAAAAAGCCCCCTCTTTCCCTCGCATCTCTCAGCACTCCCTATGCCTGCCATCACTGCAGCTCTAAAACTGGCAGCCAGTTAGGATCTGTCACCCTCAGAACTGCTATGTCCCAGAGCAGGAAGAGCTTGGACCTTTGAGGTCATCCTTTTGGTTTGTGACCTTCAAAACTTGGGAACCACTCTGGTATTAAGAATTATATAATGCCTCTGATGAAACAGGCTGAACCTGAGGGTGGGATTTATTGACTTGCTTAGCTGGGAAGGAAAGAAAATCAACATCAATAGAATACATATTGTATGCCAGGCCTTCTACTAGGCAAGTTCATAGTTTCCATCTTCCTAAATCGTCACCACAACTACAGAGGTAAGTATTGTGATTTATTTTATGAAATGGAAACTCAGAAAGGTTAAGTAATGTGTCCGAGACCACACAGCTGGTAAGTGACAGAGCAGCTGTTTCTGTTGCATGCTGCTACCTCTGGCTGGTGGGATAAGGTGCTACTAAGTATGTTGGTGATGGTTATATAATTTCAAGGCCCCCTGGCTCGTTCCAGTCTCTATGACCCACTCAAACCTTCTATGCCAGGAATCATCTCCTTGCTCTTGTTCAAACCTTACCCAACCTGCACTGCTCAGCTCAACTCTCCCTCATGGATCACCTCTTCCTGTGGACTCCCACAGCCTTTCTAGTCTGGGTGTTCCCAGTCTATACCACAACCCAGACCCTCCTGCATCCTCTGCCCACCAAGTGGTAAATGGGAATCCCCTCTCCCCATCACCCAGTCAAGCCCCCAAAGGCAAAGTGTAGGTCTCAGGAGGAACTTTAAGTACAGGCCCTGTTGGCAGTCGTCTGTGGCCCTCCATTTGGCTGGAGTTCCATTATTGGCATTCATTTATTTGGCTCCAGAGTTTATCATTGCTAATACGGGACGTAATAATGCACTGAGCTGTACCAGGCATTTGCATCCTTCTTTGATTTCACTTTATGAAAGTAGTTTTGATAGGAAAGGAAGAATCGTGTGAGGCCCATTGGAGTTACTCAAGGACAATTAAAAGGAGAATAGGAGTTGAGGGAGAAGGAGATTGAGTGGGAGAGGGATGAGAAAGGACAGGACAAAGTCGGCCTTGTCCATTTGCCATTTGCCTGAGGGCTGGGTAGTTGTTGACTGGGTTAGTCAAGGATTTTGGAATGGGAGAAGTAGAATTCTTAGGGATCATCTAAGGCCTGTTCCCAGAAATTACAGAAAAAGAAACTAAGGTCCACAAGAGGCAGCTGTCGTCTTTTAAAAACACAGAACTGACTGTGCCACTCCCATAATACCAGCTCTTCAGCACTATTGGCCACAGCAACCAGCCTTCAATCGAGACGAGCCTCAATCTCATGCATGATATATATCCCTTGGCATGTGCAGATTTTGATTTTTTTGCCATTCAATCCATAATTTTTTTAGTGCCTAGAATGTTCTAGCCCCTTTAGGAACCAACTGAGAAGTAATTTCCTCAGTAATTTCTTCATTCCTCCCAGTCGGGCCCTCCCCATGCAGAACCCCTGTGCTGATATTTCACTATGTTTGTCACCACTTACAATGAAACATTTACTGGTATGTTTATTTGTTTAAAGTCTACCCTCCCACCCCAACTAGTCTGTAAACTCCATGAGGCAGGGAAGTTTGTTCACCGTAGTGAAGTGTGTCAATTTTCTGGCACATATTGAATGAATAAATGACATGTGCTAGGGGCTGGGGATATGGTAAACATTGAGTCAGGTGTGGACTCTGCCCTCACAGAGCTCACAATCAGGGCAGGAAGGGAGACAAAGCACACAGTTGTCATGGGGCGGGAGTGACATGCTCACTTCTGGGGGGTGGCACCATCCTTGCTCTGCTGTACCCCTTTCCCATCCTCTCTTGAAGCCGATCAGTACGTGAATGAGGGAGAGTGAGGGCATAGTGACTGCCTTGAATCTGCTCTGCTGTAAATTAACTATAAAAAGACCAGTCAATCAATACTTGAAGAGTCATTAGTAAGAAATTACTAGCAATTCATCTCACAAGTAATTTCTGCAGTGCGACAACAGAGTGAGAAAGGCTACAGGATGGGATCCGAGTTCTTTGCAGGGCCCAGGAGCTCCTTTGCAATCTGCCTGAGGTGTCTTTGCAGTCTCTCCTCCCACCTCCTCTGCCAGCCCGCACACACCTTGAGTTCCAACCCACAGATCAGGTTTTCCTGCCCCTCCTGCACTCCCTCCCAGGGAAGCACTGCCCCCCTTCTCCACCTGGAAATACCCCTGGCCACTGGGCCTGATACCGTTTCTATTCTGTGCTCTGCCTCTTCCGCAGCACTGGTCACATGGAGCTATATCCATATCTGTAAACATGTTTAGTGGTTGTCTCCACATAGTGGGATTATGCGTGGTTTTTATTTCCTTCCTGATACTGTCAGATATTTTCTATTTTTTCTACAATGTATCTTTCCCACAAGTATCTTTATAAATGGAAAAAAATTGCTGGTGTTTAAAAAAGATCATAGTTATTTTATATCTGTCACTCCAACTGTACTATGGGCCAAGGCCAGAAACCAGGTCTGTTTTGTTTTATCTTCAAAGCTTAGAATCTATTGTGTGCTCATTGTGTGCCAGATGAATGAATGAATGGGTGAATGGATGAATGAATGAGAAGAAGAGGGCAGCAGTTGAGTTAGCAACTAAAGACGTGAATCCAAGCCTCACTTCACCATCTGGAGAGTGAGTAACAAAGCTCATTGGTCTCAGCATCATAAATTAGTAAATCGTTCCAAGGGAGTCTCATGACCATTCCCTTACACAGCAAGTGCAGCTCCCTGGCTGGGTCTCTGTCCCACTGTCCCCGCCCTTCTATCTGGGCAGCCCTACATGGCACAACTGAGGCTTTCTTTTCATTGCAGTTGTGGGACTTGATGTCACCGTCGCATTTGCCGCCTGTCTGGGGTTTTATAGACATGCTTTCTCTGTTTATTGTGATGTCAGTTTGCACAATTTCTCTTCAGGCGCACAGAACCTTTCAAGCATGAAGCTCCTAGAGATGAATGAGCCTTTATCAGGAGCTCAGTGCTCTTTACTCAGTGGAAGCCAGCTGTGCTCTTGGCTGTCTTAAATTTCTAGCCTGATTTTCCAAACCTTTGACTAAGAGGCCAGGGCCAAACGGAGACTGGCCCCAGGGGTTTGCTGTTATCTCCGTAGAGCAAGCAGGGACTCAGCCACTCAATAAAGCAGGGAAATGATCTGCCTCTGCTGCCAGCTGAGAGGGCCTGGAGTGTAACAGGCTCCTGCAGCTAACCCGAGGCGGCCCAGAAAGTTCCCCATGTGGGGGCCTGGAGAAGGGAGGAACCCCCACAGAGCGGGGAGGGGCTCTGGGATGAGAATGAAGGAAAAGGGATTCTGCCACCTACTCACTATGTGGCCTTGGGCAGGGGGCTTCACTTCTCTGAGCCTGTAGCCTCATCAGTCAAATGGGAATAATGTTACCTGAGACAATGTGGAGTACATAATAGACATTGGGTAAAGGGAAGTCTGTTTCTTTCAATGCTGCCTTTGGGCTCCCTGAGGCCTGGGTTTGTCCCAGAGATGTGCCTCTGGTTCAGCAAGGAGGGGATTTCTCCAGGACTGGCTGCTGGATCTCTGACCCTGCCTACTGCCTTCCTTGCTGTTTCTTCTCCACTCTCCTCCCTCTCCTGTTGAGGCTGGGCACTGCTTCTCCAGGAGGCGAGCTGAAGGAATCAAAGAGTTGATGGCCTAGTGGAGGGCAGGGGGGGCGGGGGGTGGCGCAGGGCGGGTGGAGGGGACTTCAGATGAGACAGAGGAGCCGGCGGCTGCTTCTGCAGGAACTTCAAGGGTCCCCTAAGGTCTCCCTTCAAAGTGACGCCGAAGGCTGGGCCCTGACAAGTGGCAGCAGTGGCAAGTGGGCTCTGACTGGCAAAGCTCTTTGAGTAGATAATTAGTTCAGGCCTTTGTGCTCTTCTGTCTTTGCCTTTCAACTTGATCTGATGAATCACCCCTCCCCGTACCCATCTTCTCCACATCCTCCCTCACTTTTATTCCTCTAGAAAACCAACCTGAACTAAACTTCCCCAAATCTAACAGAATAAGAAATGAATTAGGAGTAAGTTTCTGTACTATAATGCCATCTTTTGAAAGAGAGTGTATTCCTGAATTCACAATTTTTTCCCAGAGGCAAAATAGTCAGACATTGTTGCTGTAGAGTTAGTTACACAGTGTTAACTGGAACTCTGTACGTGATACTTGCGTGGAGCCCACTCCTTGGGCATTTGGGAAAAGATACACAAGTCTGCGTAGGAAGAGAAAGTCACCACTGTTGCCAACAGCATCCCAGCCACTACTCATTTTTTTCTTCTTTTAACTTTTAAACTTTTTATGAAATATAATATACTTACACTAAAAAGCACACGTCAGTGGATAAATTTTTATAAAAGGAAATCATTCATGTGACTACCACACAGATCAAGATATGGAACATTTACCACATGTGAGAAGCCTCTATCTACCCCTCCAATCATTAGAGATCTCTTAAAGATAATTATTATTTGGGCTACTTTCCCTATAGGTTAGGTTTTCCTGCTTTTAAAATGTATATAGCTTTATATGAATAAGCATATCAATAATATCAACTATTTTGTGTCTGTGAGATATTTCCATTTAGTGGTATGTAGCAGCAATTCAATTTTCATTATTGTTTAATATTCCATTGTATAAATTTAGCACAATTTATCCTGGTTTATTAGGTTGTTCTTGTACACGTCTTTTGATGCTCAATGGCACAATGTATGCATTTCTTTTGGATATTTAGTTAGGAGGGTCAAAAGTTTGTGTCCATTCAGTTTTAGAGGATATTGCTAAATAATTTGCCAAAATGGTTGTACCAATTTACACTCCCTCCAGCGATATATGAGACTTCCAGCTGCTCCATATTCTCAACTTGGTAGGGTCAGGTTTTTGTTTATTTTGTTCTGTTCTGTTTGTCTTTAACCATTCTGGTGGATGTGAAGTGGTATTTCATTGTACTTTTAGTTTGCATTTCTCTGATGAATAATGATGTTGAACATCTTTTCATGTGCTTATTGGACCTGTGCAAATCTTTTGCTCTTTCATGTTGTTATTGTATTATCTATATTTTTCTTATTGATTTTAGGAGTTCTTTATATGTTCTGAACAAAAGTCCTTTATCAGATTTTGCATTGTGAATATTGCAAATATTTTCCCCCATTCTGTGGCTTGCCTTTCCATTTACTTAACAGTATCTTCTAAGGAAAAGATTTTAATTTTTATGAAGTCCCACTTACCAATTTTTTTTTTATGATCAGAGAGTTTTATGTCCTGTATAAAAAATCTTTACCTGTCCCAACGTCATAAACATATCTCCCATGTTATCTTCTAGAAGCTGTATTGTTTTGCCATTCATATTTAGGACTATAATTCATTTAAAGTGGATTTTTATGTTCATCATGAAGGAGAGATGCATACTCACTTTTTCATATAACTATCCCATTGATCCAAGACTATTTGTTGAAAATATTATCCTTTCTCCATTGTCTTATGATGGAAACTTTGCTATAAGTCAGATGATAAATGTGGATTTGTTTCTGGACTCTATTCAGTTGGTCTCCATGTGTCTGTCTTTGCATCAATATCACTCTGTTTTAATTAATGTAGCTTCATATGTATCTTGATACCTGGCATTATAAGTGCTCCAATTTTGTTTTTCTTCAAGATTGTCTTTGCCATACTTAGCCCTTTATATTTTCATGTACATTTTAGAATCATCTCACATAAAAAGTGCCTGCTGAGATTTTGATTGGGAATGCATTGAATCTATAGATTAGCTTGAGAAGAACTGACATTCTTGCAATATTGAGTCGTCTGATCCATTAGCATAATAAAGCCTTCCATTTATTTAGGTCTTCCTTAATTTCCTTCAGTAATATTTTGTAATTTACTTTGTGTTCTTCCAGGTTTTCTTTAAGTTTATTTCTATGTGATTAAGTACCTTTGTAAAAGTTGTTTTAAAAATTTCATTTTTCTTTTGTGACTCATATTTAAAAATATAATTTTTGTCTTATATTGTATCCAAAGACCATGTTAAATGTATTGATTGATTCTAAAAATTTATAGATTATTTCAGATTTTCTATCTTATCTGCCAAAGTTGATAGTTTTATTTTTTCTTTTCTAAATAAAATGCCTTATATTTCTTTTTTTTTTTTTTTTTTGCCTTATTGTATTGGCTAAGGGAGCCACTAAAAATGTATAAGTAATGATAATGAGTATCATTGATTCATTTCTTAACTCAGAGGAAAGATGTCAATATCTCATCATTAGGTATGATGTTAGCTGTAGGATTTTCAAAGATCTCATTTATCAGATTGAGGAATTTTCCTTCTGCTCCAGTTCCCAAAACTTAGTGGCAAAAAGTAACCATTTATTATGCTCAGAGATTCTATGGGTCAGAAATTTAGAAAGGAAACAATAGAGAAGGCTTGTCTCTGCATCATAATGTCCAGGGCCTGGACTGGAAGCCTTGAAGTTGAGGAGATGGGATCATTTGAAAGCTTGTTCACTCATACATCTGGCAGTTGATGCTAGCTGTTGGCTGTGGTCCTCTCCATACAGTCTCTCCATACAGGTTAATTTGAGCTTTCTCATAGCATGGTAAACAGGTTTCAGTAGTGAGTATCCTATGAGAGGGCAGGGTAGAAGCTGCATTGCCTTTTATAATCTAATCTCAAAAGTCACACAGCATCATTTCTACTATGTACTATTCAACAAGATAGTCACAGAGTCCTGCAAGTTCTGGAAGAGCATGAGGGAACAGAAATATTGCTGTGGCCATTTTTGGAAAATACCATCTGCCACAACTTCTGTTCCTAGTGTGCTGAGGGTTTTATTCATGAATGGATGATGAATTGTAGCAAATGCTTTTTCTATATCTATCAAGCTGTTTATATAATGTTTATTCTTTTTTCTATTAATGTAGTGAATTACACTGAATGAGTTTTAAGAATTAAACAAAACTTATATCCTAGAATAAGTTCAACTTCTTGTGGTAGATTATCCACTTTATGTGTAACTCATAGCGATTTGCTAATATTTTGTTTAGAACTTTTACATGTATGTTCATGAGAGAGATTGACCTGTAATTTTTCCTTCTTGTAAGTCTTCTTAGTTTTTCTTATCAAAGTCATGCTAACCTTATAATACAAAATGGGAAGCCTTCCTTTTTTCTGTATTCTGCTAAGAGTTTGTTTGAAATTGACTTTACCCATCTTTAAATATTCGGAAGAATTCACTGGTAAAGCCACCTGGGCCTTCAATAATCTTTGTGAAAAAGTATTTATTGATGCATCCTATTACTTGTTAGTTATATATCCTTTGACTATGCTGTTAGTTGTTACCCTGGAGATCATTAGAGTATGTCTTAAATTAATATGCTTACCTTTCCTGAAGAAGGCGAGGACCTTAGATTACCTAAATTCCATTTACTCCCACCCTATCATTTGTCCTTTTGTTGTCACGTATTTTATTGCTACACATATTTTAAATCTCTCAAGACATTATTACTGTGTTAAATCGTCAAAATCCACTTAAATATTTCCCTATATTTTCACTTTCCAATTCTCTACAGTCCCTTGTTTTACTCTGCTTCTATCTGGGACCATTTTCTTTTGCCTCGAGAGCTCTCCTTAATATTTCTTTTAGTGAAGCTCTACTGGAAAAAAACTTCTCAGCTGTTTTGTCTGAAAACGTCTTTATTTTCCCTTCATTTCTGAAGGCTATTTTCACTGGGTAAATAATTCTTGGCTGGCATTCATTTTCTTTCTGCACTTTGCAAATATCCCTCTGTTTTCTGGCCTTTAGTGCCTCTGTTGAAAAGTCGGTTTTCAGCTTTATTGATGCTTCCTTGGAGACAATGTGTTTTTCCCTCTGGATATTTTAAAGATTTTCTTTTTGTCTTTTATTTTCAGCAGCTTTAGTATGATGCGATTAGATGTATTTTTCTTTATATGTATTCTGTTTGGGGCTTATAAAGAAACTTGATGTTTTTATTAATTTCAAAAAAATCCTCAGCCAGTATTTCTTCAAATATTGCCTCTGTCTTCTCCTCTCACTCCTCTCTTTCTGGAATTTCAAATTACATCTATTTTATGCCTTTTCATATGTCTTTCGGATGGTTTTCTGTATTTTTAATCTTTTTTTCTTTCTATGATTAAATTTAGATATTTTCTGCTGACCTCTCTTCTAATTTACTAATTCTCTCTTCTGCTGTGTCCAATCTACTATTAAACCCATCTGTTGAATTATTGATTTCAGTTATGATATTTTTCACTACTTGAATTTCCATCTGATTCTTATTTCGTAGATTCATGTTCTCTGATGAAATTCATATTTCATCAATTTTCTGGAGCATATTTTTCAAATAATTATTTTAAAGTATATATTTGATAACTCCAGTACCCAACTTCTTGGTCTGCTTTTCTCTGTTGTTTTTTATCTTGGCTTTGGGTCATTTGGTCCTGTTTCCTGTCATTCCTGGTTATATTTTATTGAATTACAGAAGCCCTGCATGATGTTGCTCTTCAGAGAAGTTTCATTTTCTTTTGGCAGGCGAATCATGTTGATCCAATCAAGGAGTAGATGATTCAGGGCTGTAGAGTCTCAATGAAAGACTGGGTAGAATTGGCAGGAATCACAAAGTTATTGAAAAACAGTGGCTGGAGGAAAGGGGATGGTTAGGATTGGCAAGAGAGAAGGAGAAGTCAAATACTCTTAGCTGGGAACCTCAGTGACAAGGAGGAGGATGCCATTAAGAGAGCTTCAAGGAGGAACAAAATTGGGAAAGAAAAGGGAAGGATTTGATTGCCATGGAATTGGAGCATGCCTGTGAAAGTATGCTGAAGCTGAATAGACACAGTGATTTTAGCTTTTGGGGAGAGAACACCTTGAAATACAAGTCAAAAATTAAAGTGAGAAGGACTTTATCAAAATACTTAGGCTAATAAAAGCTGTAATATCTGAAGCCCACCTGCTGCTTCCTTATTTGATATTCCTGTCGACATCACTGGCACTTCTCAATCCCTGTCAAAGCAAAGGCTCCGAGTATTGAGAAGCCAATTTGGCACAGAATAATGGCTGATGATCACTGATTTGGATAACTCCTTACATTGGACCAAAATATCAACAAATGTGACTAGATCGAACATTCATCTTTTCATTATCTTGTTGACAGGATGACTGCTCTTTCACTCAGATTGACAGTAAGAGTAGCTTCCTTCAGAAAGCTTCTTAGTACCATTTTTACCCTCTCAGGCCTCATTAGGGCTGGCTACTTCCAAGAAACATCAGGCAATTACTGCAGTTTGTTTTGTGCCAATTTAGATTGAAGCAGGAAGTTTTCATCTAGAAGGATAGACATGAGAGATGTGTGTTCATGAACTTATATTGCATACGCCTCCAGTAAGGTGGCATTCTTCTAATCTGTATCTCCATGACTCCTCGGTTTCACCACAAAATATATCTGTTGACCCACCAACTGCTCAGCACTGGTCTGGATTGGCAGGTCTCAAACTTTTTTATCTCAGGATCACTTGACACTCTTAAAAAATTATTGGGGAAGCCAAAAATTTGTGTTCATATGGGTTAAATCTCTTTACTTAATCATATTAGATATTAAACTGAGAAATTTTTAAAATATTTATCTATTAACTCATTTGCAAATAATAATAAACCCATTAGATCTTAACATAAATAACATATTTTAATGAAAACAAACTATTTTTGCCAAAACTAAAACAAATTTAATGACAAGGGTGACATTGTACATTTTTGCAAATCTCTTTAATGTCTGGCTTAAGAGAAGTCATGTAGCTTCTAGAAAACTGCACTATATACTCATGAGAGAGTGAGAGTGGAAAATGCAAATAATATCTAAATACTATTATGAAAATAGTTTTGTCCTTTTTGGCCCCCCAAAAGAGACTCAGGAACCTGGGGATCTTTGAGCCAAACCTTGAGAAGCGTTGGTCTAGCCAATAGGCTTTTATGCTAGAAAGAGTGAGAAGATTCCAAGTCCTGGTCTTCAATCATGCTCTTCTTTTTAAATCATCCTCTTAGCTTTTTAAATCAGAATTAGTAGTGTATTTGAACTCTTTCAAGTGACAGAAATTTAAGGTAAACTAATTTAGGTGAAAAAAGGAAGACTAATTGGCTCATGTATAAAATAATGGGACCAGGCTTCAGATTCCACCCTATCTAGGGACTCAAGAATTCCCTAGAATGTAAGACTTTAGAGGGCTTGTTCACTGCCATATCCCCAAGGTCAAGAACAGTGCTAAACACACAGTCAGTACTCAGTATATATTTTCTGATTAATTAAACAATAGATTAATTACCGTTAGCAGGACTGTTGTCATTCCTCAACTCTACTTTCCTCTTATTTTTTCTATTATCAGTAAGACTCCCTGGCAGGATGGCCCCTGGCAGCTCTGGCCAAACATGGTTCTTAGTGCCCATAATCCCAGAGAAAAGTCATCCCTTCCCTCACATAGCATCCACATTATTCCCCAGGGAGGAAAACTAGCTGTCATGTGCCCAAGCTGAATCAATTATTGTATGTGAGGGGAACGGACACTGCCAGCTTAAAAGGAGAGGTGGGGTGAAATTATTAACAACTTCACCAGAATAAAATTAAGTGAAAAATATGGCAATTCCCAAAAAGAAGGACCACTGAGCATACATGACACAAAATTACAGATGTCCACTCGAGATATCATAGTAACCTATCAACAGAGGGCTTATCTACTCAAGTGTGAACTCAAATTGTCAGATGTATAATATGTGATCTGGTCACATCCAAACAGAGAACTGTATGCCAGCCAAGTTAACAGTTGGGTGATTGATTTGTGATTTTTCAATTTAATTTTAGTCACTGAGCTTCAGAACAAACTATTTGACTTTTTTCTACCTCACTTTCATCAACTGTAAAATGTGTGAGAGCTCAGCTGTCATACATCACACCATTCAGAAACCAACAGTGGTTACTTGTTACCTGTGAGGATCTCAGATTCTCAAGGCCAAGCGCATTAGTTCATCCCAGTGGTTCCATGGTTCCTAACCTTTCCAAAACTGAGGAGCCCTTTAATGACTCCCATGTAGAAGAAGTTAATTGTTTAGTCATAAACATTAATTGATTAAAAAATGTATAATGACAGCAAATTCTATCAATTTAATAACACTTTAAAATAAATTTGCACCATGAGAGCATTCACATGTCTTTGAATATTCTTATACACATATTTGTGAGGCATATTTGACAGTCAGTCCCCAAATAAAATTTGGGATGTGTGTGTGTGTGTGTGTGTGCGTGTGCACGCATGTGGTCTCTGTGACTCTCTGGACATAGAATGACAGCAGATACTGAGAACTAAGATATCAACGCTTTTAAAGAGGTTTGGAGATTCTTTTATGAGGTCTGTACTAATGTTTTCATGGCTTTCTAAAGAATAAGAAATAAATTTGTCTGCATGGGGGCCAGAAGCCCTGGGACCATGAAGAGCTTCAAATTACTGGAATATTTTTTTAAATTCAACTTTAGCTCCACTTATGGTTTATTAGCTATACATGTGTGTTTTTATATCTTAATGGGTGTTCTAGGGTTTTTAGTATTCTTCTTAAAGTTATGTTACTTCATGTGTAGTATAAGATTGTTGTGTTAGTCTATGTCCAATCCCCCACCAGCCTTTGTGCTATTGTTGTTATACATTTTAATTCTACATATACTAGAAATCCCACAGTATGTTGTCATTATTTTTGCTTTATACACTCAAATCTTTTAAAGGGATGGAAAAATGAGACAAAATGTCTCTTATATTTACCTACATATTTGCCATTTCTGGCATTCTTTCCTTTGTGTAGATCCAAATTTCCATCTGGTATCATTTTTCTTCTGCCTGAAGAACTTTCTTTAACATGTCTTATAGTGAAAGTCTCTATCAATTTTTGTTTGTCTGCAAGACTCTTTACTTTGCCTTCATTTTTAAAAGATGTTTTTGCTGAATATAGAATTCTAAGTTGACAGTTTTTTCTTTCAGCACTTTAAAGATGTTGCTCTATTGTCTTCTGACCTACGTGACTTCTAACAATGAGTTGGCTGCCATTCTTATGTTTGCTCCCCTGTACCTAATGTATCCTTCTTCTCTGAATGCTTTAAATTATTTTTTATCACTGGTTTTAAGCAATTTGATTATGATAGGTCTTGATGTGATTTTCTCTTTTTTTAGTGAGGCAGATTGGCCCTGAGCTAACATTTGTTGCCAGCCCTCCTCTTTTTGCTTGAGGAAGATTGTCCCTGAGCCAGCATCTGTGCCAATCTTCCTCTATTTTGTATGTGGGACACCGCCACAGCATGGCTTGATGAGCCATGTGTAGGTCCAACCTGGGATCTGAACATGCAAACCCCAGGCCACCAAAACAGAGTGCATGAACTTAATCACTACATTATCATGTAAAACTCCACCTGAAGTCTCAAAGAGGCAAGTAAAATTATCACTCATTACATGTTTTTATTTTATTGTTGTTAGTATGTTAGTTTTAGGTCAGATTTATGGTGTAGATTTTTATGTTTATAAGTTATATGACTACTTTGATTATACAATAAGCCCAAATGTGCTATAATATGTTCAATATATTTATTCCCATTTTTATAGGACTTGGATCATCATTTTATTATTTCAAATGATGTTACATTTTTCTCTTGTGCCTTATTATTGGCTATATTTATAATTAATTGGATCCTACGTCTTTGGTTAGGCACACAAGCCTTTTTAGATATAATTCCTATGAGGGAAATAGGAATCATTTTATAATGATTTGATTTATAACACTGTTTTCAGGGACATATTGTAGCAAAAAGTAGCCTTTGCTGTAAAAGGCTTTAGTCTAACTCTTGCATTGCTCCTCAACATGGTATGTGTATATGTCTTATCTCCTCAACTAGGTAACAAATGTGCTGAAAACGAAGATGGAGTATGGTGGTTCTTTGTATCTATAATGCCTTACATATAACAGGAAGGCAGCATGGAATAATGCTACATTATTTTAAACTATTCTTTTAAGCAGAACCATTTTTTAAAATTATGTTTTGTGTGAAAGTCCAGTTTATAAAATAGATTAACAAGAATTCTTCTGATTGAAGTGGGATAAGGTGCCCAGCCTCCCAAGTCAGTGCATTCCTTCCACTTTTATTGTAAGGTAGTCACTGGGACCCCTTCATTGTAGAGTTAGGATCCAGAGTGGATGGTTCAAGATTTGAAGTCAGTCTATCTGAGTTCAAGTCCAGGACCCACTATTTACTTGCTGAGAGATTTTGAGCAAGTTACTTAACCTCTCTGAGTCTGTTTTCTATAAAGCAAGGATTTTAATCATTATGATACTTCTGTATCAGCTAGGGATGATTTTAGCTGAAAGTGACAGAGAAAATGTAATTTACAGTGACCTAAAAAAAACAGAGGTTTATTTTTCTCACTTAAAAACAAGTTCAGATGTATGCAGTTGCTGAGAGTTTTTTTCTCACAAGTTCAATGATATTGTTGGAGACCCCAGCTCTTTTTATCTTCCTGCTCTACCATAGTTAGCATTTTGTCTTTCATCCTTATGCTTGTTGCTTCAAGGTCACAAGATGGCTATTCATTTATGAGTTCCAGAAAGAAAGAAGAGCACGCATCCACCTCAGAGGTTGTTTGCTTTTTCAATTCAGGAAGGGAAATTTTTTCCAGCATACTTCTTTTTATATCTCATTGGCTAGAATATGCCCATCCTTTGTCAGTACGTTGCCAAAAGCAATGAGTTTGGACCAATCAAAAGTTTTCCCCTAGGGAAGGAATAGGGGACACATGTTCCCAGGTTTCATGGGATCTCCAGCACAACACAATGCATCAGGGTCCTGTTGGCATGGGAGAAGGAGGAGAAGAGGAGCGCTCACTGGTGTCTGCCATGTCTGCCCCCTACCTGCCTGATGAGGTTGAGGTGACTGCTGTGAGCTTCATAGGAGGTCATATGTGGAAGTGATTTTCAAACTGTAAAAGCACCATCAAAATAAGATTCTTCAGTATATTAACTTCTTGGCTAATGATTGAGAAGTGAATGAAGGGGGAAATTTCAGTAGAAAATAGGAATGGCACTGAAAGTCCTAAGTCAGTGGTTATCAAAGTATACTCCCATGATGCTTACATTGGGAGGCACCAGAAGGATTGATAACTGAAAATGTAAATTCAGACTTGCTAAAGGTGAACCTTTAGGTTTGTCCCAGGAACCTATATTTTAAAACATTTCCCAAATAATATTTCTGGCCCCTTTAAAATGGAGAACCATGGCCCTGCATGCCTGGGGACAACCCAGTGAGGTGGAACCAGGTATTCTTGGGTAGATCTGCACCTACAGTGGGTATTTGGGGCATGAGAGAGAGAGGAACACTGAACAAAAGAATGGACAGCTGAACAGCAACCGCACTTTCTCTTTAGCACAGCCCCACACACAGCGTAAGGACTCAATAAGGTTAGCAACTTTTCTGATTATTGACAATTTTCTCCAGCACCAGGAGACCTAGATCTTAATGGATGCCTCAGCTATGGTTCAGTTGTTCAGTCACCGTCTGTGAAATGAAGTCACTATCACCCAAGTCTGCCGGCAATAGACACCTTTGAAGTCTCCTAGTTCAATCCACAGGGAACGTAGGAGGTTTCCGATGCATTCTATAGGTCAATAAGAAATTTCAAGCCTCAAGATTGTTGTGAAGGTATTTGCAAGACTGATACAGTATCTTTAAAGGATATAGAGTCCCTCTAAATAAAGACAGCCTAAAACAAATTCAAGCTGTAATGATTAGTGTCATTTCCTTAGCCCAGAGTGTTGAGAAGGGCAGATGATAAATTACTGCAAGCCCTTGGCAGAATGCTGAAAAATTCTAGATAACATAACAACATAGCACGTCTGAAGCTAAGTATCTGGGTGTGATTGAGCAAATGCTTTCCTGGTTGATTTTGAAACAAATTAATCAAGTTATAGATGATCATTCTAGGCTGTGTATCCCTAGTTGCATAACTGGACCTGAAATGATTGTCAAATGCAAATACACACACACACACACACATATTTAAAATTATATATATGTGTGTATATGTCTATGTGTACATATACTCATACACATGCATATATAACACACATATATGCATATATATTTACATTTATTTATATATATACACACATACATGTTGTAAAAACAGCGTGGGGGCCACATAGTCAATGTGGTTATTGGCTTAAAAAGTAGACCGCATATCTCCACTTGTCATTCTTTCAACATTTTCCTATAAGCTAAACACAGCTCTAGAGCTTACACAAAGGCTGTTTGTAAGCATAGCATCTGAGACTTTCCTAAACTTCCTAACATGTTGATAGCACCTTCAAAATGCCGAAAAGTTAAGAAGGGGAAGGGTAAAAATGTATGGAAATAAGGAGGATTTTTTTTCCTTGGACAAGGCAACTAACCTCTCTCAACTTTAGTTTCCTCATTCAAGAGATGGGAATAATAATACCGACGTCACAGGATTGTTATGGGGATCGAATGGAATAATGTATATAAATATGTAATGTATATAAACAATGTAAATAGATAATGTAGATAAAGCACCTAGTACACGCATTAGGCCCTTGATAAACTGCCATTATTTTTACTTTTACTACCCTCTATACTTAGATGTGATAGGTTTGAAGAAGTGATTTGAGCCTAAGCTCCCTGATTCATAGTATTCAAAGGCATGGTCTGAACAGGAGGAACAGAGTCCCAGCCCCACCTGGCCAGGTGTGCTGTAGAGCTCAGGGCCTGGCCTGGGCTCCTGCTGGAAGAGTTCTCCCTGAGACCTGCAGGCTGCAAACTGTCCTCCAACATGGAGGCTTCAGACGCACCAAAAGTTGGATTTGGAAGAAGCATTAGAGAAGGAGCTTTTGGCATCATCGCTTGAAAGCCCATTTCCTGCCAGCTGTGGAACCGCTCCTCACATCTGCCTCAGGCAGGGACCCGCCCTCCAGTTTGCCTCCTCACCCTGTTTCTGAAGGGCTCCTGAGCATAGATGGGCAGGTGTGGTGGCTTCCACCCAGAAACCCCATTCAGCAAGGTGGGTGACATTCTGGTTCCCACAGCATAACTAAGCTCGTGCTGAAATGTTAGTTAGCACAGTGAACTAGGTAGGTAAGGAGGTTTTCCTTCACTTTTGAGACCTAGAAAAGTATTTCTCCCTCCCTGTTTTAAGTTCAAGAGAAATTTACAATGATCTCTCAGGTGCACCTTTCTCCATTCAGTTTGCTTCAAGGAGTAGATTACTTTTAAGGCATAAAATGGAAGGAAGCAGGGTCTCCAGACTAACCTGTAATTAATCTCTTGCTTCTTGGAGTGGGATATCTTTGTGTAGAAATGTTTTTCTATACCATCTCCATCTGCGCAGCCTCTTCTCAGTTATAATCCCCTCAGAAGGCAAGGAGATGCTCCATGTAAACTGTATATGCCTTATGGAGAAGGAAACCAGCATGTGTTGAGCAACTAGTGTGTGACAGACATTGTTCTAGATATTTTGCATGTGATATCTACTTTAGTCTTCAAAATAACCCTACAAGTTAGATTGTAATAGTCTTATTTTTCATTTGTGGTAAAATATACATAACATAAAATTTACCATTCTAACCATTTTAAGTGCAAAGTTTAGTGGCATTCACGTTTTTGTGCAACTATCACCACATTCATCTCCAGAACTTTCTTCATCTTCCCAAACTGAAACTCTGTACTCATTAAACACTAACTTCCCATTCTGCCTTCCTCTCAGCCCCTGGCAATCATTTCACTTTCTGTCTCTATGAATTTGACTAGTCTATATACTTCATGTAACCACGTACTTAATCATACAGTATCTGTCCTTCTATGACTGGCTTATTTCACTTAGCTTAATTTCCCAAGAGTCATCCATGCTGTGATATGTATCAGAATTTTCTTGCTTTGTAAGGTTAAATAATATTCCATTATATGTATATACCCCATTTTGTTTATCCATTCATCTATTGAAGGGCATTTGCATTTTTTCCGCCTTTTGGTTATTGTGATAATGTTGCTATGGACATTGGCGTACAATATCCATTTGAGTCCCTGCTTTCAATTCTTTTGGGTATATAACTAGGAGTGGAATTGCTAGATCTTATGGTAATTCCATGTTTAACTTTTTGAGGAACTGCCAAACTGTTCTCCACAGCAATTGCACCATTTTATATTTCTAGCAGCAATGCATGAGGGTTCCAGTTTCTCCAGATCCTCAACACTTGTTATTTTCTAGGTTTGGTTGTTGTTTGATAATAATCATCCTAATGGAAGTGAAGTGGCATTTCCATTTTATAGGTGGGGAAGCTGAGATTCAAAACTGAGAGGGAGCTTATTCAACATCAGGCTGTTAGTAAGCAAAAGAGTTTCAACTCTCGTCTAGAACTCTTAGACCTTAAACTTTTTGCTGTACTCTTTGCACCAGCAGAATGCTAGGGATTCAGGGCCCTCAGGAAAACCACAAAGGAGAAAGTCCGTTTAAGAGAAGAGCCCAGTTTAGTCTGTTTTCATTTCCAAGATCCACCCAAGGATGGACAGGCTGTTTCCATGATGTATTTGCCTGGGCAAGAGCACAACTCAGAATTTCAATTTCTACAGTTAAAAATAGAGAATTTTGAATTCCAGTTTCTCTTACTTCTCTTGGTCAGTCAAGTGGTTGTTGACCTTTTCTTTTCTTTCCTACAGCTGGACTAATGTTTTCCCTGGGGACATCGTGCATGTTCCTTTCTGCAGCCAATTAGATGATTTTGATTGTGGAGCTAACAAACAGCTTGTATTTGAAAACTGGGAGTGAGAGAGACACATACACACAGAGACAGACAGTGAAATAGAAGCAGTGAGGAAGAGAACAGATTGTGAGACTGATGTGATTAGCATGGCACAGCATTTCAGCCTGTTAAACAACTTCTGTATCTAACCCTGGCGTACAGGAAAACAGGAGTCTGCAATGGAAGACCAGATATAAGCCCCCCCTTGCCACTTTCCTGGAGTAGGAGAGGGCTTCCATATCTTCGTCTTCTGACAGATGGCACAGCTAAAGCTCAGACAGGGCAAATGCCTTGCCTGAGATCCCACAGCTAAAATAATATGAGAGGCAAGAAAGGACCCCAGTCTGGTGGCACCCTCTGGGCTTTCTGTACACTGTTCCCACTGGCCTCTTGCTTCAGCACTGTGTGAAAGAGACAATGGCCAAGGGCGCCTTTCTCTCAAAGTCTAGCCCATCTCACCTGCTAATGCCTATTACCAACATGAAAAAATGGGGCAAAACAGTGTAGAATTTAGATTAGATGATGTCTAAGACCCTTTTTCAGAGCTTCGGCTGTGACAGAGGTGGGCTTGAGTTTCTGGCTTCGTGACTTTAGTGCTGTGTAAATTAAGACCGGTCATTTGACCTCTCTGAGCTTCATTTTCCTCATCTGTGGAGCAGAAATATTAGCTTAATCTCAGATGGTTTTTACTGTGAACAATAAGGAAGTATATAACTAGATACTAGGCATGCAATTAGTCGTTGATATGTAGAATTAAAATAATATTCCTCAATGAAATTTCATTCCTCCTACTGGAAAGACACCCCAAATTTTGAGCCCTTTCTAGGTTCTTAGATT
Organism: Equus caballus; assembly: GCF_041296265.1. Classification (NCBI taxonomy): domain Eukaryota; kingdom Metazoa; phylum Chordata; class Mammalia; order Perissodactyla; family Equidae; genus Equus; species Equus caballus. The sequence continues at coordinate 82,822,045 of NC_091698.1, forward strand.
TGGAGGACAGCAGGGCACATAATTTTATATATCCTGCAATTAAAAATAAATTCAGTTCTTTAGGTCATCCCAGGATGGGCTATGTTTCACTGAATTAATTTTGCTGCAGTTTCCCACAGTCTATAGAAACTCACTTACCCATGCCCTCAGGACCCAGGCCTTAGACTGTGCCAATTCCACTCAGCAGCCAAAGTTATTAACCTGCCGACCAAAAGCTGGAGAACTTCCTTGGGAGGGCACTGTATGTGTTAATCCAACCGTTGCATTTAATCCAAGTCATTAACTACTTTAATTAAATCAAATTCAATAAATGTATACTGAACACCTAGAATGTGGCATGGGTGCTAGGTTCTGGGGACACAAAGATAAATAACCACAACCCCTGCCTGGGGGGCATCCCCAAGTGTTTGTATATCCATGGCATGTGACAGATGCTGTGAGTGAGCCTTTTCCTTGAGGACCTTAACAGATCTGTAATGTTTCACATCTTCTCCTTCAAGGGACACCTCAACTCTTCCCAAAGCCACATTCTTCCTCCTTCCCACACTTCCTCCAACTCTTCTAACTCCCTTCCCTCCCTCTTTTCCTTCACCAATTCCTCCTTTCCTCTATTCCATCCTTCTTTCTTCCTTCTCATCCTTCCTCCCATTCTCAAATAATGTTAATACCTGCTATGTAATAGGTACTGTTCTAGAAAATGATATATAAACCTCTGCTCAAGAAGTTTATATTTTTTTAGAAAAACCTTTATTTTGAGATAATTTTAGACCTAGATAAAAGTTGCAAGAATAGTTCAGAGAGTTCCTATATACCCTTCACTTAACTTCTCCTTCTGCCAACATCTTATATAGCTGTTGTAGAAATACTGAAACTAGGAAATTAACATTAATGCATTTCTATTACCAATCCTACAGATATTATTAGGATTTTTCCAGTTTCCCTACTCCTTTTTCTAGTCCAGGAGCCAATATAGGTTCCTGTATCATGTTTAGTTATCATGTCTCCTTACTTTTCTCCAGTCTAGGACAATCCTTCAGTCTTTGTGTGTCATGCCCTTGACACTTTTGAATAGAACTGGTCATGTATTCCATAGACTGTCACTCAATTTGGGACTGTCTAATGTTGTCTCATGATTAGATTGAGGTTCTACATTATTGGGTGGATACAACAGAAGTGATGTGTCCTTGGGGCGTCTTATCAAGGAGGTACATGATGTCACAATGTCTTGTCACTGGTGATGTTCATCCTGGGTTACACTGTTGAAGTTAACACTTGGTGAGTGTCTGATAGTTTTCTCCTCTGTAATAAAGTTACCATTTTCTATTTTGTAATTAATTAGTATTTTGCTGGGAGATAGTTTGAGACTATGCAAATCCTCTTTCTTGTCACGCTTTCACCCACCGATTTTATTGTGCCTTGGGTTTTTTGGGGTTGTTTTTTTTTGGTGAGGAAGATTGGCTCTGAGCTAATGTCTCTTACCAATCTTCCTCCTTTGTTCTTTTTTCTCCCCAAAGCCCCAGCATATAGTTGTATATCCTAGTTGTAAGTCCTTCTAGTTCTTCTATGTGGGATCCCACCACAGCATGGCTTGACAAGCAGTGTGTAGGTCCACACCCAGGATCTGAACCCCAAAACCCCAGGCCACCAAAGTGGAGCACATGAATCCAACCACTATACCACCAGGAGGTGGTATAGTGGTTTTTGAGCACTTCCTTACTCAAGAAGCTCACTTTTTATTCGGAGGAGTTAGACAATAAAGAAATAATGAAATAAATTAGGTGATTTTCCATGTGAAAGTGTCATAAAGAAAATATAAGAAGGTGGAGTGACAGAAAGAGAGGTCTACTTTAGTTGGCACTTCAGGGAAGTCCTCTCTAAGGAAGTGACATTTGAGCTGAGACCTGAATGACAAAAACCCAGCTGACTGAGATCTGAGAGAAGAGCACTCCAGGCAAAGCACACAGCAGGAGCAAGAGCCTGGAAGCCAGAAGGAGCAAAACCTGTTTGAGAACAGGAGACAAGCCAGGCACGGCTAGAGCAGAGTGAACATGGGGCGAAGGGGTCGGAGCTAAGGATGCAGAAGTAGGGAGAAAATAAGATATACAGATGGCCAACAGGCATATGAAAAGATGTTCAACATCATTAGCTATCAGGGAAATGCAAATCAAAACTACAATGAGGTATCACCTCTCTCCGGTCAGAATGGCTATAATTAACAAGACAGGAAACAACAAATGTTGGAGAGGGTGTGGAGAGAAGGGAACCCTTGTTCACTGCTGGTGGCAGTGCAAACTGGTGCAGCCACTATGGAAAGCAGTTTGGAGTATCCTCAGAAAATTAAGGATAGATCTACCATATGATCCAGCTATTCCACTGCTGGGTATTTATCCAAAGAACTTGAAAACACAAAGGCATACAGATACTTGCACCCCTATGTTCATTGCGGCATTATACACAATAGCCAAGACTTGGAAGCAACCTAGGTGCCCAACAAGGGACGAATGGATAAAGAAGATGTGGTATTTATACACGATGGACTACTACTCAGCCATAAGAAATGACAAAATCCGGCCATTTGTGACAACATGGATGGACCTTGAGGGTATTATGCTGAGTGAAATAAGTCAGAGGGAGAAAGTCAAATACCATATGATCTCACTCATAAGTAGAAGATAAAAACGACAAAAAAAAACAAAACACATAGCATTGGAGATTGGACTGGTGGTTACCATTGGGGAAGGGGGGAGGAGGGAGGGCAAAAGGGGTGAGTAGGGTCACATGTGAGGGGATGCACTATAATTAGTGTTCGGGTGGTGAACATGATGTAATGTATACAGAATTTGAAATATGATGTACATCCGAAAAAAGTAAAAGTAAAAAAAATTAAAAAAAAAAGAAATATTGGGAGAATTATCAAAATGTGACTCAGAGACACAAAGTAAGCAAATACTGTTGGAAAAATGGCACTGATAGACTTACTCCACCAGGGTTGCCACAAACCTTCAATTTGTAAAAAATACAATATTTGTAAAGCACAATAAAGCAAAGTGCAATAAAATGAGATAGGCCTGTATAGACATTTAAAACTATATGTTTCCCTCTAAGCACTGCTTTAGCTTTGTCCCACAAATTTTGACATATTGTGTTTTCATTATCATTCAGTTAAAATATTTTCTAATTTGCTATTTTTTCTTTGACTCCTTGTTCATTCAAAAATAAATTAGTTGATTTTTGGAAAAAAAAAAAAAAAGTAGGGAGAGCCAGACCAGGTGAACCCTGAAGGCGGGGTAGAGAGTTTGCAAGTTCTCTACGTGCAGTGCTGCTTCCTTCATTAAATGTGTTCTCTCTCTGTCTGTCCCATAGAGTATTTGCTAACCACATCTGCTACCTAAATTTAAGTTTTCATTGATTGAAATCAAATCAAATAAAAAATGCAGTTCCTCTGTCACAATATTAGCCATATTTTTAAGTGCTCAATAGTTACGGTTGTGGCTAGTGGTTATCCTATTGGATGACACAGATCATTTCCATCATGGTAGAAAGTTCTATCAGACAGAGCTCTTGTGTATGCCTTCTGGAAGTCATTCATTTGTTTGTTTCTGTGGGCAATACAGAAAAGAGTGAGTTACAGGCCCTGCTCTCCAGTAACTTTAAGATTAGTAGACAAATGTACAAATAAACACAAGATCAGGTAGTATGTATTAAGACCATGAGCATGGCCCAGGAAAACATGCTGTAGGATTTGGACAAAGCACTTCAACTGAAAGATAGAAAAGGCTTCATGGAGAAGCAGCACTTAAACGTCTAGAAGGATGGTAAGATTCTGAGGGGCTGAGATGAGGAAGTCATTCCTGATGAAAGGTTTGGTATGAGCTAAGGTTTTGGAGACATAAGGTACAAGATGAGGATGACGACTAGTCTAGATTGGCTGGAGTTTGGGGGTGTGTGTAGGAGAATGTGAGAGGAAGATTAGCAGGCAGGTGGGTGATACAGTGTGAAAGGCCTTGGAGCCAGGCTAAGGAGTTTCATCTTTATTCCACAGGCTGTGGGGAGCCATTGATGGTTTTTACCAAAGGAGTAACCTGATCAGAGCTGAGCTTCAGAAAGATTGGTCGATCTGTGGTGGATGAAGTGGACTGTGGTTAGGGAGAGACAGACTCCAGGGAGTGGGTTGGAAATCCATTTGCAGCAGAGCAAGCATGAGGTCATTCCTATTCCAGCATGTATTTTTCTAAAACCTAGAAGCATTCTCAAGCACAGAAAGACAGGCTGCTTGAAATATAACATTCAGAAAATAAACTTTGAGATTTGAAAATATACTACTTACTTTCTTTTGACTGAGGAAGATTCACCTTGAGCTAACATCTGTTGCCAATCTTCCTCTCTTTGCTTGAGGAAGATTGGCCCTGAGCTAATATCCCTGCCAGTCTTCCTCTATTTCGTATGTGGGACAACACCACAGCCTGGCCACCGATGAGTGGTGTAGGTCTGCACCAAGGAACGTGCTGAAGTTCAAGCACGCTGAACTTAACCACCAGGCTGTGGGCTGGCCCTTACCAGTTGCTCTTTGTAGCAAGCAAACATCTTATATAATTATAGTATAAATACTGAAACCATGAAATTAATATTAACCTATAAACTCCACAGGATTTGATTCAGGTATTTGATAAACAGATACTCTTTGTCCATGTTTATTGACCCAAATCAAAGTCTTTTGTTTTTTTTTTTTAAAGATTTTATTTTTTCTTTTTCTCCCACAGCTCCGTGGTACATAGTTGTGTATTTTTAGTTGTGGGTCCTTCTAGCTGTGGCATGTGGGATGTGCCTCAGCATGGCTTGATGAGCGGTGCTGTGTCCGCGCCCAGGATTCGAACTAGGGAAACCGAAGCAGATCACACAAACTTAACCATTCGGCCATGGGGCTGGCCCCCAAATCAAAGTTTTTTAAACTTTGGTGTTCATAAAAATCACCTGGGCAGCTTGCTACAATGCTGAGTCCTGGGCCCTGCCCCAGAGGTTCTGATTTATTAGGCATGGGTTCAGGCCTAGGACCTAGATTTTAACAAAAGGAGCAGAAACCTGAGGACAGGCACCCGAGAAACACTGGCCGCTCCCATTTCCTTATAAGCTTTCTGTCTTCAAGTTAAGAGACTTCCCTTCTCATTATTTATAGGCTGCAGCCCTGCAGATATTAAAAAATGTTCCTCTCCCATGATGCTTTTTTCTCCCACCTCCATGAAGTAGTAGATTTAAGAGAACTGTAGCATATTTTTTCACTTACAATTCTTTTTATTTTATCCACTTAAAATAGGCTTAAAGAAGTATCCCTTCATTTTCCTCTTTTTCCCGAGGTGCTGATTTCCAGAGCTTGATCTGTCTACCCTTCACCCATGCATCCCTGATGTTGACATTGTTTTGCTTTGTCTTGTCTGCACAACCAAAGGTCCTGTGAGGACATGCACTTGCACAAACCCTGCAGGGCTCACGCGGTGCCCTGGGATCACACGGTTGGCACTTGTATGACCCTCATAGCTCTGGCCCAACTGCTACCACAGTATTCTAATAACCCTGCTGAACTGGAGTCCTTACGAAAGCCATGTCACAGATGAGATTACCAAATCTCAGAGGGTTTAAGTGGCATCCTCAAAGGCACACAGTAAATATCCAAGTGGTTTTGGGGGCTGGCCCCGTGGCCGAGTGGTTGGGTTCGCGCGCTCCGCTGCAGGCGGCCCAGTGTTTCGTTGGTTCGGGTCCTGGGCGCGGACATGGCACTGCTCATCGGGCCACGCTGGGGCAGCGTCCCACATGCCACAACTAGAAAGACCCACAATGAAGAAGATACAACTATGTACCGGGGGGCTTTGGGGAGAAAAAGGAAAAAATAAAATCTTAAAAAAAAAAAAAAAAAAAAATATCCAAGTGGTTTTGAACCTGGGTCTCTGCACCCAGCATCCCATAGGTTTTGCTCTTCGCCACGTAGCCCGAAAGAAGATAGGTGTTTGGTGATGCTGCTGTTCTATCCCTGGGGTCATAGGAGCCCTATTTTCAGGAAGGGAACAGGAGAGTGACGGTATCTTCCGCTTTGCCCTTTGGGTTTTGCTTGCTGTCATTCACTTCCAGCTCTGGCACTTTCTCTTCCTATTTCTCCAATGCCATATGCCCAGGCTCTATCTGCACTAACAGGCAGCTGTTCCATTAGCCCATCTTCAAGAGGAGGGTTCCCAATTCACAGGTACCTGGGGAGTCCAGAGGGTGATAATTACAGACCTTGCCTCCAGTTCCACACAAGGAAGGAGCTTTCACAATTTAACATGGCCACTATCTTCCAAATATGTCACATTGCAGACAAAATGCTTGCAAAAGGAGCCTAAAGATTTCCTTTGGCAATCCATGCCTCGGTAAACCAGGTGAGGGTTTTGACACAAGAGCCTCACCTGCACAGACAGTTCCTGAGGGAAGTGACAGGGGAGGGAACTGACATCCATGAGCCTTCAGGTCCTCAGCCAGACCCTTGGGGGCATTGTCCTCTCCCAAGGGCTTCCCTGATCCAGATGAAGTGCCTCCAGGTTGCATACCTAAGTGAAGGAAACTGGGTCTGGACTGTGAGCAGAAAAGTGCCTAACAGTTGTGACTGTCAGAGCCTGTGTTAATGGAGACCCCAACACAGCAGCTGGGCAGACACCACCATGCAAATCTCCCAGTAAGGAATTTTCCAAGCAGCTTGAAAGAAGGTAGGAAATATGCAGCCATCAGAGTCCAAAATCAAAGTCACCACCTTAGGAGGGCTTCTCTGCTTCCACTCACCCTCCCTCCCACTAAGCAAATCAATCTGCTTTCCTGTACGCCCCCAGAGGGCATTGTTTAGACCTTCACTTACCACAGTAAATTCAAATTAGTTGATGAGGTATCTGATTCCCTATTACATTGTGAGAGCAGGTCCCAAGTCTTATCCACCTCATATCCCTAGACCGTGGTTTCTGGCACGCAGTAGATGCTCAATGCATGTTCAGCCGATGAATGAACAAATAAATTACATGGCATGACAGCTGTCTGCAACTATTGGAAGATTGTTGTGTAAAGAGAGATTGTTTTCACCATTTGTGCAGTAGTGGGTAGAACTAGGATCAAGCAGTAGATGCTATGATCTTAGCAACATAAAGTAGAGGGGTTTGTTTTGTTTTCTTTTTTAACCCTCTGGACACTGAGAAGTTGAGATGGATTAACTGCTGTGGAGAAGGCAGTAAGAGCCCCTTCATGGAAGGGGTTCAAACCAGAAACAGGAGGAGAATATGCAAAGATATTAAGAGGATTCACACATGGGCATTTGGATGAATGGTTGGTCTAGACACCTTTAAGGCTTCTTCCAACCTTGAGACTCCAATTTCAGGATTTGTTTTTATTCACCTGCATGGCTGCTTTATTGGCCTGAACATATATAGGGATATTTTTCATCTTCCAAAGTAATCCAGAGGCGGCCTCTCCACTTACCTAAGGAGCTTTTGGTGGGCAGCGTGGATTGACTTATAGTGGGACTGACTTGCATGTTGCATGATTCACTGTGCTCTCTAGATGCCCCCAAACACGTATATCATTGTGTCTGCCGTTCCAAGATGACACTGTTATTTCCCACCTGTGCAAATACAGCTGTAAAAAATGATGCATGGCCAGCCGTCCCTTCCCCAGAGTGTCGACAGAGAACACACACCCTCTGGCTTAACACACCCAAGAGGCACGCACACCTTCTTCTGAATTTCAACACCCATTTTCGAGCCTGGTAATAAGAGAAGAGAATTGCAAATGAACTCATGTTACCAGCAAAACCAAACCAGCCTCCCTCCTAAATTACTTTGTATAGTAAGTCTGGGGACTACAGAAGCCCCTCATCCTCTGTGGCTGCCTGGAAAATCAAAAAGGTTTCCAACAGTTTCAGCAAACAAGCAGGCTCTGAGCCTTCTCTCTTTGTTAGAGATTTGATTCAAACTGTGTTTGCGAGCAGTGAAATACAAAGGGAAAGAAAGTCAGTATGGTATAACTGAAATTTTTAGCAAGCATCATGGGAAAGAATAATAAACCATAAATTGCTGCATCTGGCCTTAAATTTATAAAGAAAACAATAATGCGAGAAACCAAAAATGTTACTCTTCTTTGTCATTTAAAAAAATAGTTTCAACTCTTCATCACTTTTTGTGCACCCTTTTGCTCCACCAATTGTGAAATTGCATCAAAAGTGACATTACTTTCTCCCCACCCCTCCATTAGGCAATACGCTCGTGCTGAAAAATTCACACAAATTCAAGCAGCAAAGAGATGGGGGAAAGTTGAGAGTGGTAAGGCCCTCCTCCCCAAAGATGAGAAAGCAAAGCCAGGAGCTTACCTGGAGGACCTGTGCCATTGCACCTGAGATTTAAAGTGGCCATCTGTGTTCAAGGTGAAATCTTTCCCCAGCCACCCTCTATTTTACCAAAGGTGCCATTGAATCGTGTCATCAACTAATAGAAACAGACTGTGGAAGGAAGGACAGGGCCTGACTCCATTTTCTTTTCTTTTATGTGTGCTCAGCAAACCAGGACCTCTTCGATTGTATTTCGTTCATTCGGGGCAATCATCTTGGACTGCATTATCATAAACACATAGGATTTTTTCCCCTCCTAAAGCCACTGCTTGCTGTGCTGCTCAAAATAATTTCCCAATCTGACAAAAGTACTGCCTGTCAGAGACCTGTTCTGTGTGCACTCTCTGTTCTCATCCTACCCAGAGGCTGTGGCTTAATCTGAATGCTCCCTGCCCAGGTGCTGGCATACCTACCAGAAAAGTTTCTGCAAGAAGTCATAACAGGCCACCCTAAAAAGCAACAGAAAATGCCCTCTGGACAAGTAATAGGACTTGCCCCTAGAGAGTCAGGGGTTAAGGGAGGTCTATGCCCTGTTTGCTCCTTCAGCCCTGTCGGGGGCGGTCGGGGGGGATACAGGGGGGTGGTAGGAGGTAGCTAGATGGTGCATCAGTGTTGAAGCTGTGCTGATGCACTGGGAATGAACCAAATGGGAGGGTGAATTGGTGGGAGAGTCAGAGGACACACGGAGGATCTCTGGGCACAGCGAGCCCATCTCACCTCTCCAGCCTGGCTCCTCCAGGTATGTTAAAAGTATTGATGCCTGGGCCTCACCTCTGAGATTCCATTTAATTGGTTGGGTTGGAGCCTAAGCACTGATCTGTTTCAAATCTCCCCAAGTGATGTTAGTATGCAGCCAGGTTGAAAACCTCTTGTCCAGACTCTGGAGGAGTGGAAGAAAGTTGCACAGTGCCTGACCCAGAGTTAACAGACAGGATGTGTGAGCTATCTCATTATTACTATTATTATTGTTAATCCAAAGGCTGCTTCCACACCATGGGAAGATCTAGATTGTAATCACCTGGAGGGGATGACCTTGTCCCAGGACTTCAGTGTCCCCTCACTGTTTTGCACCTGGTGTAGGTGTTGAATAAACATAGCCTGATTTGTTAAGATGACACCTAGAAACTGAGTCAACTCGATGTTTTCTCGTGCTTATGGCTGTAACCATGATCATGATCCGTTTGTTGTAAAGAGTCCTGGAGTTGGGTCAGGACACTTGTGTTCTTGGTCTAGCTCTACTACCTTGATCAATTCCACTCCTTTCTCTTGGCCTCAGTTTAGCCGTTTGTAGAACAAGAGCATTGGGTTATGTGATTGATCACTAAAAACTCACCTGCTCTGTCTTTGGCTTTGGAAGCATAAATTAACAAAACACTCCTGTTTGTGTACTAATGGGAGACCCAGGCCAGGAGCAATGATATAATGCTCTTTGATATTTGGGAAATAAGCAACATGAGAGGCACAGAGCAGGTGAATATGTTTGGAAGAATACTAGATATTACGTGCTCAACATTTGGGAAAAACAGAAGTTGTTTGAGGAGGGGAAGTGAGGGAGATTCTGATGGAAAGGGCACCTGGGGCTAGGTTGTGAAGAGTCCTGAGTGCCTCGATCAGGTATGTGGACTTTATTCAGAATGGAATTGGGCACCACACATGAGTGTGTGCCAGGAAGTTGATGCCCCAGCTGTGTTTTAACAGCCAGCACTGGTGTCCACATTGTCAGGGAGGTCCTTAAGGGAGGACTCATACCTTACTCTTTTTCCAGTGGTTAAGTGCCTGGCACTATCATTGTTGAATGATTACTGAATGAAAGTCTTGGCTTAACTGATGTCAGATATCCTGAGGAAGACTGACAAAGGATAATAACCACACATTAAACTCTAGGTGCCCTAACATCCACATTTTTTAAACATCTGGAAGAGTAACTGAAGTTTAAAATATTCTTCCTGATTCTTGTGACGATATAAACAGCCTTTGGCCACCAGATTTTTCTAAGCCAACACAGGGACACTATTTGCACATTATTTTGCATGAAATGTAGTCATTTACATACATTTGCATAGTGCTTTCAAAAAGCCTTAATTCCAAGTATGTCAAATAAAATAAAACAAATTAGTGTAATCTACTGCCATTGTATGGCAGCCCAGCTTGGGGATCCTGGTGGTGATAGGGCCAGTGACTGGAAGAGCAAAAAGCCGGCTTTTAGGAGCTATGACCACTGCTGCCTCAGTTAACCAGAGGTAAACAAACACAGTGAAGTGTGAGATCAGAGAACTCTTTTGAGCAGAGTAGTCTCAGGCATCTGGAGAGCACTTGGTAGTTCACAAATCCCATCCACAGCCCTTAATTTCATTTAAGCCTCACAAAATCCTGTGTGCTTGGTAGGGTTGGGGTTGTTATGAACTTTTAATTAGGAAGGAGATTGCAGAGGTGTAGTGACTTGCTCATGGCACACTAGTAAATGGTCATGCCTAGACGTAAACCTGAGACTTTATTCTAAATCTAGGCCTCTTGTTCCTCCAGAGCCTTGAGGCTCTGAGAATTGACCCAGAGGTCCCTCGAGAAGAGACATAATGTCCCCACTTACTGCTAATCCAGCATCTCCTCTTCAGCCATCACTCTGCCACTGGGAAGCTGTATGAGGGAACCCTCTGATGGCTCAGGGACTGCTTTCCCTAGCCTGTGATGCATCTGGCCCTAAGTAATTGCCTTTTTATCGTTTGAGACAGTTACTTGAAAGTTATGGTAATGGGATGAAAATATAAGCAGCTTATAGTTTACTAGAACATTAATCCTCTGGGGATGATTTCTTTTCCCTCTGAGCATCTCTGTAGGGGCTTTTCCATTGCATTATGTAGAATTTATTTTTAGACTTTCTCCCTATGATCCACCATCACCAATCCACCCTTGCCTAGTTACTAATTTTCACATGTGCTAAGGTATATATATATGTAAAGGTTTCTGATACAGGTCCTGGACAGGAAGGCCTCTGGTCTGGGGAAGTGGTGTTTAACAACAGCCCAGGGGTGATACACACAGTGAGAAGCAGGAGTCAGATCATGGGTTTTGGAGCCAAACAGAGCGAAATCCAAATCCTGGCTCCTCCATCTTTGACAACTTGACTGGCTTCTTTGAGCTTCAGTTTCTTGATCTATAAAAGCAGTGCACCTGTACCTCCTAGAAGCTCAAACTGATGCTGTGAGGCTGATCATAAGAATTTGGGTGGGCGTGGTCCGGATGGGCTTGGGCAGACCTGAGGGGTCACCTACTGTAGCCGGCAGCCCTAGGAAGCAGAAAATATCCCCAGGGCTGATGTATCCCTGAGCAGGCACAGTGCCTAGGGCCCATGATACTTTTAGGGTCCTATAAAAATATTTTAATTTCTTCTAAAATCTGAAAGGGAGAAAAGTGAGATTTTAGGTTGAATGAAGTGTTTTATTATATGCTATTAATATATTTATCTGTATATCGATGCAATTGTAAAATAGAATTTTTAACTTTTTTTTGAGGAAGTTTCCCATGAAGGCAAAAGTGCCCAAGCCCTCAAAAGTCATAATGCAGACCTAGATGCTCCTGCCTGGCCCTGTGTTGTCTTCTGGTCACCGATTCCCTTTTCCATGGCCCACCTCTTGCTCCTTGCCCTCTTCAGTCAGCAGTTGTTCAAATAGGGTAAATAAGTATTTCAATAGCAATCACATTGTTCTTACTGTACTTTATTTGATATAAACTGTTGAGAAAATAGGAGAACCAATGCCAATTCATGATATGATTTTCTCCTTTCTGTGCCTCAGTTTCTCTATTTGAAAATTGGGGCTAATAAGAGCAGCCTTGTAAGAGCAATGGGAAAGGGAATGAAATTACAACTGAGAAGGTGCAGAATGCCTTCAGAAGAAACATTCTAGCTGAGCCAGGAGTTATTATTAGCCTGAGTATCAGTCAGCTCCAGCCTCTCAGAGTGCCCAGGGCATAAGGACTTCCTGTGTTTACAGATCTAAATGTCCTCCTCCGCTTCCTTCCTGAATTACCATCCATTAACTTCATCACTACTGGAAGGGCCCTGATTTTCAGTTACTCTCACTTCACATCCACAACCTATAAAAGACTGAGTGAGCCAGCCGTCAGTTCAGCTTGGGGACTTAGCAATTCCTCTTCCCAACCACTTCTGAGAACCTTGGTCAACCTCATGGCAGGCCTGAAGTCTAAGGGGCGAGGAAACAGGAGCAAGAAGGGAAGAGTGAGATGGGAGAAAGATGTCATAGGGAAGGGAAAGGACACCCTCAACTGCCTGATTGTCACTCCAGGCCTGTGAGGAGTGCCCTCATTCCCCATTGCAGTCATCCCATGAGCAGGATACTCAGGAAGTGTTCCCCCGCCCCCTGCATGCTTGTCACATTGTAACCACCATGTGGCACCTAACCTTAGCCAGTGGTAGAGCTGTGGCTTTGTCCCTTTCATGTTCTGAGTTAGAATCAGTGGTCTTTGACCTGGAAACGGCATAGGAAATCATTTGTCTAACACTGTCTTTTTACAGGTGAGGAAATTGAAGCCCAGAAGCTTAAGGGACTTGTCCAAGTTCACACAGCAATGAAGTTGGGACTAAAACCCAAGTGTTCTGATGTCCAGCGCAGTGAGCCCAGTGTTCATTTCACTGTAGAGCATAAGGTTTCTGGGGGTGTGCATATGTATGTGTATACACACACCTGCACACAAACACACGCATGCTCAGGAGTCTGGGTGTGCTTTCATTATTTTATTCATCCTTATAGCAACCAGGCCTAGACAACAAGTAATATATCCCCATTTTTACCAGTGAAGAAGCTGAAGCCCAAAATGGCTAAGGGAGAATATTCAATATCACCCAGGTCATTGTAGCGAACCTGGTAAAAAACCAGTCTCCTGACTCTCAGACAATACACTTCCCACCACCCCACACTGCCTCAGAGCCAACTGTCCAGAGCTCTTGGCTATGGCACTTATGAAGGAGCCAGGATTATCATCCATATTTGTAGGAAAACTTCTGGCTCAACTGTATTCACGCTTGTAAGTCTCAACATTTTTTTTTTTAATTTATCAGGAAAGAGAGTAACAATGGAGTTGATGGGCAATTTGTATAATTAACACCCCATAGCTCCTAGTAATATAAGGTTTTTTGATTTAGTGCATTCTCCCGACAGATGCTCTTTTTACTGGTCAAGTGGCATTATCACAAGGATTATAATGGAGGGGGAAAGACGCCTGCCAGAAGAGAGTGGAGGGTAGGCATGATTTGGGTTTGTCATTAGTGATCTCAGGTACACTTTGATGTACCTGTGAGCCTGCTTCCTGCAAAGATTTGAATGATGAAACCAGCGAGTTCCAGATAAGGAGTTGGACATCTGCTTCTCAATTAGTGCTAATTTAGCTTGTTTGGAAGTGATTTGTGCCTCTACAAGACAGCATAGCTGAAAGTTGTTTCTTTCCTATGACCATAACTTTTTACTCTTCTCACAATGGGCCAGATGGATGCATCAGAGAAGCCTTGCTGAGCTGCGGAGGAATGATGGGTATTCCTGTTCCTGCCAGTGTTGGAAAAGACATTGTTACTCCTTAATCTCAGCACAGTCATGATACCCGAATCAAGGTCTTCAGAAATGTTCAGCCCCTTCCCCTTCATGGAAGCACGTAATAGGCTCTTTTATGGTTGTTAAACCAGGACTGAGGTCCAGGGGGTCCACACCACTACAACTGTGCTAGTTATTAAAACATTGACATATTTCCAGATAAGTTGGAAAATAGCCACTTCTCCAGGTGCCACAAGTGCCCCATCACTTCCCCAACTGCCCCACATTCAAGGAGCCCAGATGAGCCCCGACAAGGAGCTGTCCTGGCATCCACCAACCAGCCACTCAGGCCCCCCTGTCTTCTGCATGCCTGCCCCATTCCTACATGTCCCTCAGCTAAACAGGCTCTGTCCTGCTGAGGGAGACAGAATCTCTGACAGTCACAGTGGACCTCAAGCAGGCAAATGCCCATTCTGTTATTCTCCTAGAGGGACCCTGAGTGAGTGGTTACTAAATGGTTTTAATGTCATGCTGTGTATTCAAATTCCTTAGTGAGGTACACAGGGAAGCTGATGCTTCTCATAGGGGCCTCTGCAGGTATGGGGCCCTCTTGTTGGTTGACATGGGCAAGCCCAAAGAATACCACTGGAGCAGGGCATGCCAAGCCCTGCCCGTTACAGTGATGGGGTTGGCAATGTTGGAGGCTGCCTGCCTAGACTCTGACTGCAAGGCTAAGTTAAAGTCAAGTATGGTGGGGACTAGAAATCCAAAGTGACTATTGAAACCAGAGGCTCCTGATCAAGAGTCACCAGCCAAGGCCCAGAGCCAAACAGGTATCAGAGAACCAAGGGAGACAAGAAGGAATGAGAAATGGACAAAATCTAGATGTTTCTACCCCCCAATCAGAGTCCATGGACACACAAGGGTCTGTGAGTTCTCTATGATAATTTAAGCGATCTGTTTTCATTTTGATAGTAATCCGAAAGAAAGACATTTTCATTTCTACCTTTGGGCTTGTGTCTTCAATCACTTGGGTACCAAAGAGTGGTGCTTTAATTACCATGACACGTGAAAAGAGAAGTGAGACCTGGTGAGGGCTCATGCCCTTGACAGTCAAACAACCTCAGGGGACTCTGATAAGAGAAGAGTTTGCAGCAGTTGGCATAGCAAAAACTCAGAGAAGGATTGATTCATCACACAACTCATGCAGTGCGGGCATGTCAACTTGGAAGGATCTGTGTCCGTTTTCTGGGGCTGCTGTGACAAAGTACCACAAACTGAATGGCTTATTCTCTCACAATATTGGTGGCCAGAAGCCAGGAATCAAGTTGTCAGCTGGGCCATGCTCCCTTTGAGACTCTGGATGAATCCTACCTTGCTTCTCCCTACTTTGGTGGTGGCCACTGATCCTTGGCATTCCTTGGCTTGTAGCTGCATCACACCAATCTCTGCCTCTATTGTCACATGGACTTCTGTGTGTCTTTCCCTTTTTCTTCTTATAAGGATACCAGTCATATTGGATTAGTGCCCACACTAATGACCTCATCTTAACTTGACTGCATCTGCAGAAACCCTGTATAAGGTCGTATTCACAGGTACCAGGGATTAGGACTTCAACGTATCTTTTTGGGGGACCAAATTCAACCCATAACAGAACCTGAGTAGGAGCAATCTGTGCTCTAGTTGTGCTGTGAGCAGTGATATTGTTTCAGTAAATAGTACCTTCCACCAATTGAATTGGTCTGTTCATTTGAATTGCATGGTTTTGTACATTTGTTTGTATTTACTTTGTTAATACTTATTAAATTATTTTGTTGGTTTTAATAGTCATACAAGAGCTATACACATAAGGAGTTTATACTCACTTTTATGTTGAACATTTTTAAATAACATTATAATA
This sequence comes from Equus caballus, assembly GCF_041296265.1. NCBI lineage: Eukaryota > Metazoa > Chordata > Mammalia > Perissodactyla > Equidae > Equus > Equus caballus. The sequence continues at coordinate 82,837,877 of NC_091698.1, forward strand.
CAAATAATTTGTCAGTTCAGGTAGTCCTTAACAATTTTCATTTGCTCTATTTAAAGTAGCTGCATGTCGTTTCAGCACTAGTGCCCCTGGGGTCTAGATGAATTCCAGATGTGAGAGGAGGCAGTGCCTTTCCAAAGCTTGTTTGTACAAGTACGTCTGTTAAAAGGAGCTTGCCTGAGCATGTGGTCAGATTTCAAATTCCCTGAAGACCTGTGTACCTCTTGTGACCAGAATATGCCCCCAAGGTAAATGTTGGGTTCTGACATGGCCTGGAGCCAAGGTCAGTTCTGTTAAGATCTTCTCCCCTCCCTCTATGCCTCTTAGCAGTAATATCTGGGCCAGAGATGGGGCAGATTCTGGCTTGAGTCCCACAGGGAAGGCTGCTCTGGAGATAGCCAAGCTCCAGAAAGCTGGGTGGTCCTGGAACCCTAGGGAAGAACTGGCTTCTAGGACAAGTCCACAGCTCTTCTCCCCCAGAATCAATAGGAGCCCCAGGGGACATTGTACCCTACTCCATTGATCTTCACGGCCCTGAGGACAGGTTTGCCCTCAGTGCTCCAACGTGAGAGCCTCAATGTCAGTCCAAGATGTTTGGTTTATGCTTTTTCATCCAGAAACAGATGGATAGACATTAAATGGAATTCTCAACTTTACCTATGTATCTCTAAACACAGACCCTGGAGGGTGGAGGTGGGAATCTGAGAGAGTAGTCTTAAACTACTCGCAGCAAATAATGAATTTCTTTGTTTTCTTTTTATCTTTTTTTAAGTTATGTTTTAACTCCAAAATATTTAAACTTTATTCTTTTAAAAAATAATAAACTAACTTGTTTCCTCAAAAATCTTTGATTAAAACTGATGCTTCTGAAAGATATTCCAACTTATTCCCTTCTCACCTGCAATCTTCAGTTGGAGCACTAAATATCAAATAGTTGAGTGACTTCTTTCTTCCGTGACCAGCCAAGAAGAAAAAATACTGAATGTAGAGCAAGATGACTTCTCTCAAGGCCTTTTCCAATACTTAATAGACATTTGAATTTACACAACCCATTTAACCACACTAAGCCTCAATTTCCTAATCTGGAAAATGGGTCTAGTAACACCCACCTGCCTCTCTCATTGTCATGAAGACTGAATAAGATAAATGGGTGTGAAAGCTTTTTAAATGTAAATTGTTTGTTTAAATGTGAGTTGGTTTTGCCACTCATCAATGCCTTTCAGGCAAAGACCACCAGGAACACACCTGAAGTTCAGCAAGTTGATTTTATTACTCCTTGCAGTACAGAAAAGCAAATATCATGGAGTACCATGGGGTATCTCAGTAACAGGGTGTGAAAAAGAACCTGTTATGGGATTTGGGCTTCGATTGGATAATTTGAGGGAGGGTCTAGGCAAGAAGGGCTTGCTCCAAATTGGATTCTCTCACAAAGTGGGGCAATTCTGTGACTGGCTATCTCAATAAATCTTCTCTGTTGGGAAGGAAGACTAGAAGAGGATAAAGCTGTAATTTAATTGATAAGGAAGCAGGAATAACTCATCTTGGTCAACAAAGGGGGCTGTTTGGTATTTTGTATGCAGTACAGTGATCTTATTTTTGTCTGTGCTTAGAAGTGGCCTTGCTTTGTCTCATTTTATCATGATCTCAGAGTAACCTTGTCTGAGCTCAGTATTCTGTGCTCATGTCTGATAGGAAAATAGCATGGCCGAGCTGTGCGTGCCAGGCCAGGCTCTGCATGTCAGGGACTGCTCTTTTCTTCTTTCTCACATTACACATATTCAAACCAACAGAGTCTCTGTGGAACCATGGGCCCACATGGGGTTTCAAAAATAGATATACTCAGAGAAGGTAACAGAGAGAAGGAAGAAGGGAGGGAGAAAAACAAGGAGGAAGAAATGAGAAACTTAAAGGGGAAAAGAAGTTGTGAGGCTGTAGTGCGTTTGCACATCCACCAAGACTCTCCGGGAGCAGAGGAAGAACTCAAATGGATTGAGTTGTTTCCACTTCGTAATAGGCCCCCATTGGAGGCAGCACCAAAAGGGCAGCCTAGGAAACACCAAGACCACTCAATTCCCTTAAAGGGGCACCAGTTTAATCAAATCCTAGGACTGACTACAGATTTGGCCCTAACCACTGTGGGGGAGGAAGAGCAATTCTTCTACCTCCAAAGTCCTTCTGGCTGGTCTAAGAATTAAATTGATGTGAGACAGAATAACTGTCTCTGGAGAAAATCAAACTAAGTTTAATAATATGCGTACATGGGAGAAACCCAGGAAAACTGAGTAACTTGCCCAAATGGCTGAAGCCACCACAAATGTTTGCTGGGCCATCTATAAACAATTAGACACTAGAGACAGAACTTCAATAAAAAAAGGGGCTTAGCAAGGACCCCCCTAGTCTACCAATACCCAGAGTTATCTATGGTAATGGCCTGTCCTGGGGACAGGCCTTCTCTCTTAAATTTTTTTTGGTATTTAAGGGAAAGGTCAAAGATTTTTTCAGAGTCTTTTGTCCTTAAAAATAATCAAGCCAAAGAGATACATTTTGGGGTGGCAAATTCTGATCCCCCACACTACCTCTTCCATTGCCCCTGAATTCTATGTCACATACATCTCGGGATCTGCTTCCTAAATAGTTTGAGGAAGATTCCAGAGCCATTTTCTTCTTTGGCTGGTCTGTGATCAAAGTGCACAGATGTTTCATAAAACTTAAAATGACTAAGCCATTTACCTCAGATGGCTAATCAAGCAGTTTTAAAGAATTCCAAGGTATCAAGGAACCACAAGTGGAGAGTGGAAATTGAATTGCGGTCACAGACACGGTTTTGCCATTAAAAGCTAAACTTGATGGGCTAATAGAGAGTTACCAGCTGATGAGCAAACATTAATATGAAAGCAACAAAACTGGCCTCTGTTGAAAGGGGCTCTTCTCAAAGACCTCGTGATACCGAGAAGAAGATGAACTCTTGATACCTGCTATACCTCAGTTAATAGCTTCAGTTGAATCAGATTAATTTAAAGGGGCTAATGAAAATGATGTAGGAGAAGGTTTGGAGGTGATAATTTGTTGTAGAGATATCAGCTGAAAGATGATAACATTATGAAACCAGTCTCCTGGGGAATACGCAGCGAGTGCTGGCGAGTGAGACGCAAGCAGAAGGGTCCCCACCTCCCTTATCAGTTCACCATGTCTCACTCAGGCAGGAATGTGGCAAAATTGGTTGACATTTATCAGTAAAAAATTTTAAATGACTATCAGCTTTCTAAGGTGTTCAAATCTTACTAATAGTTTTATAACATATGGATTCAGCGTTTTTCTTGCATTGCTAGAAAAGTCCTCTGGAAACTTGCTGTGCCTTCTCGGCCTCTTGCTATCATTTTTTTGGACCAAAGTTATACTCGAAGCCAAATCAGCATTATTAGGCCATATCTTATACAGAAAAATAAAAATTACCTAAGACAAAAGTGGAAAATTAAATGGTTAACAAATAGGAGGAAAGAATTTTTTTTTTTTAAGATTTTATTTTTTTCCTTCTTCTCCCCAAAGCCCCCCAGTACATAGTTGTATATTCTTCGTTGTGGGTCCTTCTAGTTGTGGCATGTGGGACGCTGCCTCAGCATGGTTTGATGAGCAGTGCCATGTCTGTGCCCAGGCTTCAAACCAACGAAACCCTGGGCCACCTGCAGCGGAGCGCGTGAACTTAACCACTCGGCCACGGGGCCAGCCCCAGGCAGAGGAAAGAATTTTAATGGCCAAGTGGATCCCCCCTTTGCTACGTGTTTTGGTATGCGCGGGCTGCTCTAACAAGAACACCACAGACTGGGTGGCATAAACAAACATTTTCTCACAGTTCTGGAGACTGGGAAGTCCAAGATCATGACTGGCAGCTTTGGTGTCTGGTGAGGACCCACTTCCTGGTTTGCAGACAGCTGCTTTCTTGCTGTATCCTCACATGGTGGAGAGAGGAAGCTCTGGTGTATTCATTCCCTTATAAGGCCGCAAATCCCATCATCCCATCATCTCGTCATGATGGCTCCACCCTCATGAGCTAATCACCTCCCAAAGGCCCTGCCTCCAAATACCATCACATTGGGGATTTAGGCTTCAACATATGAATTTGGGGGTGGGGGGATGCACAAACATTCAGCCTATAGCATTACTTTAAGGGTTAAAGTTGCCAAGGTCTGTCTAGCTGACTGCTCTTGACAGTTCCTCAATAAAATTGATAAATAGAGGATGATGCTTACATTGCCTTTGGGGTTAACTTTACCTATATTCAAATCTTAGCTCCAGCTTTTATTACCTCTGTGACCTTGGATTGACTTCATAAAACCTTTCCAAACTTCTGGGTTCTTACGTTTGTTTTTTTTAAACATGGGGGTTGGGGGCGCGCAATACTTCACTGGTACTGCCAGAACTCGGTGAGGTCATAAATATGAAAGCACCTGGCACTGCACTTGAAGGTTCAGAAAGTTTTTGATATTATGTTGTTCTCAGTTATCCTCTTGCTTATAGCACCTGGCAGAGCCTCCTCTGACAGTTGCATAAAGGCGTTAGTCTTAAAGTAGAGATTCAGCAGAGTGGTTTTGGTGGCGCTGAACACTCCTATGAGTCTTTCTGTTGAGAAATGAGCTTTGTCCTTCTGGATAAGAGAGTTCAATGACTCCTCGGGATTTCGTCATTTGGGTGCCTGGCACATAGTAGGCTCAATATATATTTTGTGTAATGAATGAATGCCAACTGGTAGAGACTCTATTTGTTTCCTTTGATTGATTAGTTCATTTCTGTTGTGTTTTGGATCAAAGCTACAAAAATCTATTGGCAGAAATGGTAAGAGCCTACTAAACTGGAAGCTTCCAGGGCATTGCTTGATATCCGGCAGGTGCTTTCTTGAACTATACTGGCCTCACAACCAGGAAATGTGGGTGCTTTAAATAATCGTGCAACCTTGGGCAAATCAGTTCAGTTCTCTATGTCTTAGCTTCCTTATCTATGAAATGACAGCTTTGGGCTGAAAGATTTCTATGATTCCTTCCAGTTCTAATGATCTGTGATCCAAAATTGACGGTTCCCTTGCAAATGGATTCCCCACTGACCTAATGGGAAAAGATACAATTGCCTCTCAACCATGAGCCCAGTAATGTCCCTTAGAATTGGAAGGTGAGTCTCCATTGTAAGTGGATATTATATGTGTGGCGCCCTGATCAATCAATGCCTTTCCTTTGTGGGTGAAGTGTTATTTTGATAAATGCTTATCTTATGAATTTTAATCATGCAGATTGTCAGCACTCCTCAAACTCTAAAGACCAAACTATTGTTATTACTTATTGACTGATTTAGAGCCAGGTCAAAGAAACAAGTCCCAAACATTGCTAGCTGAAATATTTATGATGTAACTAGTGTCATGTCTAAGTAAGGCACACTGTATTCAGGAAGAAACACATTATGGCGAGCCAGGGCTTAAATTGATGAACATTTTTCCATTTTAGCCATGCAAATCATTCATCAGAGAGCAATCAATATGAATTTGATATTCCTAGGAGACAAAGCAGAGGTGGGAGTGGGCCTTAGGACTGATTCTGCTGTCTCAACTTTCAGAAAAGGACTAAGCTATCCCCAGTATCCCATAATAGCCCAAATCCTATTTTCATTCATCCATTATGCCCCTCCATTCTTTTTTTAAAGGACAGTGTGTCTACTTGGAGTGTGTCTTATAGATATATAAAATAGAGATTAGGAGTTTTTGAAAATATTCAGTTAAAAACTTTATGCATTCCCTTTGTAACCAAGGATAACACGTTGGGGATTCTGGTACAGGTGCAAGTGTGGTGAAGTGATAAGAAAAACATCCTTTATAAAACTGCAGGCAAAAGCATGCATCCCTATGCCTGCCGCTTCTCCACACTTTTCCTTTATGCAAAGCACACTGACTGGTTCCGAGTATTGGGAGGTTGGGGCCAAAGTAGCTCTGAGTTTAAAATATCTTGTTGTAGGTATTCCATTAAACTTGCCCTAAGAGATTCAGAAAGTCTTGATTGGAATTTCCAGGAGGATGGAATGTGATGTTCCAGGTTGAGGGAGCCATTTGGGCTATATTGCCCTAGGTAGTAAATAAGGAAAGAGATGCATTTTCTTCTAACCTTTACACATGAGTAAAATCCATCAATCAAGGAGCAAGCACTTACTAGGCACCTGCTTTGAGTAAGGCCTCAGGGTAAGCGCTTGGGGAGAACACAAGTTAGTGGAAATTTGGTATTCTCTCAGATATGGTATCAAGCTTCCTAATACAGGTCTCATGTCTCCTCATCAAAACCCTCTAGAACCTTGCTACTCAAAGTGTGGTCAACGTCAGCATTACCTGGGAGCTTTTTAGACATATGGAATTCCCAGCCTTTCCCTAGTCCTACTAAATCAAAATATGCATTTTAATAAAATCCTCCTGTCACTCATATGCACGTTAAATTTTAAGAAGCACTGCTGTAGACCGCAGGAGTCTGAGAAACAATCCCTTAGCCAATCAAAGAGTACTCACAGGGGACATCGTGAAGTCCCTACCATGCATCCAGTATTGTCATAACAGCCCATTATACTCGTTAAACATTGCCTGGTGCCTTGGGAAATAATTAGAGATTCTCTCTACAGGTCTGATAAAGAGAATGTTTTTGTTGATTATGTGAAATCATAGGTAGTGCAGCTGGGAAGGATCTGACTACCTGTTTCCTGCTGATAGAGACAAGGATACCCAGAGCAGGGACATAATCAATGGCGCATAGATAGTAAGTAGGAGAGCTGGGGCTAGAACTGAGGTTTCTCAACTTATTATCTAGTGCGTATTCACCTCCACTTCACTGAGAAATGAAGACAGAGCCTGAAGGGCTTGTCTGGATGAATCACTTACAAATCAGTTGCTATGCAATGGATCAGATTAGTCCGTAAAAAATGACTACATCTAGAGCCAGCCCTGATGGCCTAGTGGTTAAAGTTTGGCTGGCTCCGCTTCGGCAACCTAGGTTCAGTTCTCAGGCGTGGAACTATGCCACTCATCTTGTCAGTAGCCACGCTGTGGCAGCAGCTCACATAGAACAACTAGAAGGACTTATAACTAGAATATACAACTGTATACTGGGGCTTTGGGGAGAAAAGAAAAAGAGAGAGAGAGAGAGGAAGATTGGCAACACATGTTACCTCAGGGTGAATCTTAAAAAAAAAATGACTACATTTAATTTACCATTGGATAATCTGCCAATTTTTACCAATCCCAAGCAATGGATACAGTCAAATTCTCAAGGGGAGAAAATGAAATCATAGGGACATAGCTATTTTGTACTGTATAGTTAGGGCCATGGCATGAGTCAGGAACAGTATAGAGACTAACCAAGTTTAATCATCAAATAAATGACCTAGTTATACAATCTATGGTTACTCGTCCCCTGACAACCCCAGGAAATAAGTGTGTCAGAGAGAAATCTCAGGAATGAAGAGAGTCTCCTCAAAGTTCCTTTTGTGCTAGAATGCCCTCCCCCAAGCCCCATCCTTCAAGGGCTGGCTAAAATGCTGCCTCCTCCACTCAATGATTGGAAATGGGAATGAGAATGGAATGAAGTGGAACGCAATACAATAGAATGGAATGCAATGGGACAGAGCACTCTCTCCTCTACTGGCCTGGGAGTTCCTAAAGAGAGAATGCACGTCGGAATCATCTGGGTCCCCAAAGCATCTGGGCTCTCGTAGGCCTTTAATCACTATTTGTTTGGTGGAATGTTTAGGGGAGCTCTTTCATAGTTCACAGAATGAGTCAGCTTCCATCACAAGAATGATTATAGGAGCTGCAGGGAACCCCACATCTCCTGGCAGTCATCACCAGGGGTACAGACCTACCAGAACACCTCCAAAGTCCCGGTTGCTGTTCTTGCTTCAAGTTGGCATGGGACACACATCTGTCAGTCATCTGAGTCAAGGGGCAAGCAGGGAGTTTGCACAGAATCCTGAGCAAGAAGAAAAATTTGACCGAATTGAGTTGTCAGTTCTCATGTGTCTAGAATAGATTATTATGAATGGAGAAAATAAATTACTTCAGTAGTTTTTATTTGTGATTTAGTTTGGGCTAAAATTCAGACTCAGGTGGTTACAGGAGTCAAGAAGACTGACTCCCATCATCTACTTAATCCATTAGCCTGAATGTTCTGCTTTTCACACTGTTCTTTTCTGTCTTGTCAACGTAGCCTTAAATACACATTAATGACTCTTGAGGGTTACAACCAAAGAGCATGTTATCTTCCCATATTTATCATTTGGTTTTGTTTTACAACCTCCTGGGTCCCTTTGCATCTTATATCAGAAATCATTTGATTGAATTGCCTAAATCAATTTTCCTTTGCTGTCAGCTAGCTTACTGTTGTCCTTTCTGGCTCATAGCTTATAACGATTCCTTTGTGTCTGGCATCTCCAAATCTTTTTTGGAAGTGATTATGTTTCCAAGAACTCTTACTTTTACTCCCTAGTTATAGAAAAAAGCCTTCCCTTTGCAGTATAGCCCCTTGTGCTCACCTTGCATTTCAGCCCAGCTGCATTCCATCTGGAATGCTGAGAAAGTGTACCATCGCTGCCCTAGCTGGGCTGTGTTCCTCTTGAAACTCTCAATGGAGATGCCCCAAAACACAGGGTGTCAGGAGATTTGTGTGGAATCTAGCATCAGAATACATGGGAAATCATACACAATATATGGCCTTTGCCTTGCCTCATTCATTTCTTTGTTCATTCATTAAACAGTACTCATTAATTTTTCTTTTTATACCAGGTAATGAGCACCTATCACAGTCTGAGTACACCCATAGATTCCATTTTATCTCCAGAATTGACTTATTAGATTTACCTCTTTGTTTTATTTTTTAGGAGTTGCTCTTGTGCAGGGATTAGCAAACTATGACCCACAGGGCAGCCACCTGTTTTTATAAATAAAATTTTATTGCAACATAGCCATGCTTATCTGTCACATATTTTCTTTTCATTGTAGCCATTTCATGCTACAATGGCAAAGTTGAGTAGTTTTAATAGAGACTGTGTGAACTTCAAACCTAAAATATTTACTATATGGCTTTTAGAAAAAGTCTCCCTACCATTGATTTACAGTATTCATTGCACATTTTTAAATTGGTTTATATGTCTTTTTATTATTGAGTTGTAAGAGTTCTTTATGTATTTTAGATAAAATTCTCTTATCAGATATATGATTTGCAAATATATTCTCCCATTCTGTGGATTATCTTTTCACTTTCCTGATAGTATCCTTTGAAGTGCAAACATTTTTAATTTTGGTGAAATCAGATTTTTATATTTTTTCTTTTGCTGCTTGCATTTTTTATATCATATTTAAGACTCCATTGCCAAATCTAAGATCATAAAGATTTACTCCTATGTTTCCTTCTAAGACTTTTATAGTTTTAGCTCTTACATTTAAGTCCTTGACTATGTTGAGTTAACTTTTGTATATTGTGTGAGGTAGGGGTTCAACTTCATTCTTTTGCATTGAATATCCAGTTGTCCCAGCAACGTTTTTTGAAAATACTGTTCTTTCCCCCATTCAATGTCTTGGTACCCTCTCAAAAATCAATTGACCATAAATGTTATGGTATTTCGATTCTAATGCATTTATCTTTATGCCTATACCACATTGTCTTGAATGCTGTTGCATTGAAGAAAGGCTAAAATCAGGAAGTGTGAATCCTACTACTTTATTCTTATTAAAGACTGTTTTGACTATCCAGATACCTTGCAATTGCATATGAATTTTAGGATCAGCTTGTCAATTTCTACCAAAAAGTCACCTGGCGTTCTGATAGGGATTGCATTTCATCTCTAGATCAGTTTGGGAACTATTGCCACCATAACAATATTAAGTCTTATAATTCATGAATGTGGGATGCTTTTTCATTTATTTAGATCTTTGATTTTTTTCAACAATATTTTGTAGTTTTTCAGAGTGTAAGTTTTGCACTTATTTTATTTATAAAATTTTTATACTATTGTAAATAGGATTATTTTCTTAATTTTATTTTTGGATTATACATTGCAAGTGTGTAGAAATATAATTGATTTTTGTATCCTTCAACCTTGCTGAACTCATTTATTAGTTCTAATATTTTTTAGTGAATTCCTTAGGATTTTCTAAATACAAGATCATGTCATTTGCAAATAGAGAGAGTTTTACTTCTTCCTTTCCATCTGGATACCTTTTATTTCTTTTTCTTGCCTAAGTACCCTGGCTAGAACCTGGCTAGTAAATGTTGACTTTAAGTAGCCTGAGTTGATATCCTTATCTTATTTCTGATCTTAGAAGGAACCACTTAGTCTTTCAAAGTTAAGTATGATTTTGGCTCTGGGTTTTTTGTGGATGCCCTTAACTAGTTTGAGGAAGTTCCCTTCTATTCTTAGTTTGTTGAAGGTTTTCTAATAGAGCTTGTCAAATCCTTTTTTGTGTCTATTGAGATGATCCTGTGGTTTTGTTTTTCATTCTACTGATATGGTGTGTAGCATTGATTTTGGATATTAAACAAATTTTGCACAAATCTTACTTGGTCATGATGTATAATCCTTTTTATATGTTGCTAGATTCAATTTGCTAGTATTTTATTGAGGATATTTATGTTTATATCTGCAAAGGGTTCCTGGACCCAATTCCAATGTGTGTGTGTGTGGAGGCTTCCCCAGACCAATAAGGAATTCTTAGATGCCAGCACGGTGTCTGAGAATTCAACTCAATCCTGACATGATCTATCCAGAGAGAGAATCAGATTCCACAGGTAAAGGACTCAGTCTCACAAGACCACTCTTTACCTGAATGGATTATTGGGATGGATATTATGTCTGACTTGGGGATTGCTTCTCCTACCTAATATTGTAAAACAGAAAGCATGTAAGTATGCCCTCAGGCTAGTTTTAATTGGGCATGCTAAATGGGAACCATTAGAACTGCTTGAGCCCACATTTAATTGTATATGATGGTTAACTTAAAACAATATAGAATACCTAGTGGACAAAAGAGATTACCACTTTAAATAATGACATTCTAGAAGCTGGAGTGCTGGTACCAGTGACTTCACTGTATGATAGCCCTGTGTGCCCTGTAAAAAAAGGCAGATGGCTCATGGAGACTAACAGTAGACTACTGAGGCTTAAATAAAGTTGTACTGCCCATAGCCTCAGCAGTTCCTACCATACAGAAAAATGCAGCAGGCTAAAGGAGACTGGTACTCAGTGATTGACTTTTGCAAATGTTTTCTTCTCTATGTCAATCTCAGAAAAAAGCCAACTGCAGTTTGCCTTCACATGGGAAGGATCCCAATTTACTTTTGATGTGCTGCCACAGGGCTATCTGAACTCACTGGCTTATTGTCATAATTTGGTCAGAAGGGATTTGGACTTGATGCAGGTCTCAAGTGCAATAATAAATTATATTGATGATGATATGATAATATCGGAAACTGAAGAGCAGACTAGGACTGATTTGAATGCAGTGGTGATGCATGTGACCAACTGGGACTGGCTAATAAATTCAGGAAAGGTCTAAGGGCCTGCCCAAACAGTGAAATTCTTAGGAATTAACCTGGGCAGGAGCCACCAGAGCTATTCTACCAGTGATAAAAATAAACTGCTGTCACTACCCACCCCTAGCATCAAACAAGAAGGCTGATGTTTGGTTGGTTTATTTGGATTTTGGAGACCACATATTCCACATCTGGGAATATTGCTAAACTTCATATAAAATGGTTCAAAAGTCCCAATTTTCATTCAAACTTTCACCTTAATCCCATAAACCGTTGCATCTCCGTATCCTCCCAATCTAACTTTGGTCCCCGGTGAGACATCACCAAAAGGTTTTAGAATCACAGTGTTTTGGGCTCCTATATCAAGGAGTCCCAGAAAAGTTTATTCTCTACCCTCTGGCCATGTTACCAACACATGTGCATATGGCCTTGAGTCCCTGGCTGGGGGTGAGGCCAGAAGACCTTGGCCTCTATGTCAATCTTTACCTTGATTAATCTTCCTAAACAATCACCCCAGGGGATTCCTGGTCAGGTTTCTCATGTAATCTTTGCCTTCTGGCTTCCATTCCTCCAAACTGGGGTAAACAGAGCGGATTTGTTTGAGGTCCTTTCATGTCGTACCAGCAAAGGGTTCCATTGGTCCACCCAGTCTCTGGTAGGGCTGCATCAACACCTTTGTTTGAATTCCATCAATGTCCACTTTATTCATCCCATTTTTCAATAACCATCTGAAGACTTCCACTCTGCTGGCTTGAGTCCCTTGACTCTTCCTTTTGTCTTTCCCTATTTTCTTAATTACTTTAATGTTCTTAGTATCGATAAGACCCATACAGGGAAGTTGAGATAGCAAATCTGATAAGGCTTCTCAGACTGTTGTTTGATTCTGTGGCAGTAAAGTTCCACGGAGTTCCCATCCACCAGGGGCCCACCTTAATCATAGCATTTACCATAACCTGGGTAATGGGCATATTCAGTGGGTGAGTATGCCGGTCATCATGAAGCTGGCGCCACATGGCTTGCATACAAAGCATAGTAGGTACTTCATCTGGGGTGTTGCGTTTGGCATTTATACAGGGAATTGGGTAGTCCCCCTTCTCAGGATAACACACAGTGACTTTTATCCAGTCCACCGGGCCAGCTGTTCCCTCTGGAATAACCTCCTGTGTATCTGGATCACATACAGCCATCTGTGATTGTTCAATAGTGAGTTGCAGGTCCTGTATCAACCCGAACATACTCTTCTACTCTGCAGCATTCAAAACCAAAGACACAGCCCCCAAATTGGTTACTCTCATAATCCATTTTAGTAAAGGTTCTTTAGGAAGTTCATGATACCAACCCACACAATGAGCCAGTTCTTTCACACTGTTTCCCCTGGTTTCAGTCATTTCTTGATTTTTCCCCTCCCCTTACATTAACTACCTTCTTGGTGACCAGAGATCTTAGAGCTACTTTCTTTTGCCCTTGCATAATTTTTCCCTTTTCTGGGTGGCTTTAAGGCTAATGACCAAAGCTCAGACCCACCCAAACCTGAGCTTGGTTCAACATCAAGACTTGACCCAGCACTTTCTTTTACTTTCCTTTTGGCTATTTACAGATAATAATCACCAGGGAATTGTATATTTAACATGCTTCTTCTTATTTTGCATTTCCTTACACATCCAATGAGCCAACTCCTCAGGGGTCAGGTTTGCTGCCATTTCTCAAGTCCATTGGTAACTTTTACCTTTAGTAACTGATCATAGTGTTGCTGCAGTTTCATACCATAGGTGACTAGATAGCCATCTAGGGATCAAAGGTTCCTCATCCTCCAGCCTTTTATCTTTTCTCTTCAAAAAACACATGTTTCTGTGAGCCAGGGCCATTCTAGCAAATCCCACTTCACTGACACCAACTACAAAAGGGTTTGTGGACCCAATTCCAGAGAGAGAGAGAGAGAGTGTGTGTGTGTGTGTGTGGTCTTCCCCACACCAACAAGCAGTTCTCGGACACCAGCAGGGTGTCTGAGAATTCAACTCAATTCTAACATTATCTACCTGGAGACAGAATCAGATTCCACAGGCAAAGGGTTCAATCTCACAAGACCACTCTCCACTTCAGAGGTCAGTCAAAAGACCAGATTGTTACCTGTGCTACTGACCGAGTGGTTATAAACTGGAGATTCCAACAACAACCCCCCTACTGCCTGACACCCCGCCAACTCAGGATACCAATCACAAGTCCATGTCGTTATCTGTACTTCTGACCAACTGGCTACAACTCAGAAGTTCCCACGACCCTCTCCTCTGGTTTGATTAATTTGCTACAATGACTTACAGAACTCAAGAAAACCCATTTACTCACTAGATTACCAATTTATTACCAATCAACAGCCAGATAAAGAGGTACATAGGGCAAGGTCCCATACAAAACAGCTTCTGTCCTCATGGAGCCTGGGGCCCAGCAAGGTGGCATGTGGAAGTGTTCTGGTTCCCCAACATGGAAGCTCTGAACAAAGGCCAAGCTGTCCTTTTCGGTTTTTATGGAGGCTTCATTATGTAGTCATGATTGACCAAGTATTGGCCATTGGCAATGATTCCACCTCAAGCCCCCATCTTCCCTGGAAATCAGGGGGTAAGACTGAAAGTTCCAGTCCTCTGAACACATGGCTGGTTCTCCTGGCAACCAGCCCTCACTCTTGGGTGAGGTCCAAAAGTCACCTCATTCACATAACAAAAGACACCTTTATCACTCTCAACATTCAGAAGATTCCAAGGGTTTCAGGAGCTGTGAGCCAGAAACAGGGACAAAGACCAAATATATATTTCTTACAATAAACCACAATATCACAATATCCTTTAGAGATATTGGTAGGTAGTTTTCTTTTCTCATGATGTCTTTGTTTTTGGAGTCAGGTAAGACTGGCCTCATAGAATTAATCGGAAAGTGTTCCCTCCTCTTCTGATTTTTGGGAGAGTTTGTGAAGAACTGATATTATTTCTTTAAACTTTTGGTAAAATTCAGCAGTGAAGCCATTTGGGCCTGAAATTTTCTTTGTGGGTAGTTTTTTAATTACTGATTTAATCTCTTTATTTGTTATATATCTATTCAGATATTTTTATACAACTGTGATTTACATAAGTTAAGAGAAGGAAGCAGAAAAAAAAGCATTTTTACTGTCTTTTATGATTATATAATTACCTTTACCAGTGTTCCTTGTTTTTTTGTGTGTGAAATTAGTCTGGTGTTACTTGCTTTCGGCCTGAAGAATTTCCTGTAGTATTTCTTGTAAGGCAGGTCAGCTAGCAACAAATTCTCTCAGTTTTTGTTTACCTGGAAATGTTTTTACTTAACCTTCATTTTTGAAAAATAGTTTTGCTGGATATAAGATTCTTGTTTGAAGTTCTTTTCTTTTAATACTTTGAATATGTCATCCCACTTTCTTCTGGCCGCCATTGTTTCTTCTGAGAAGACAACGCTTAATGTTAGTGGGGTTCCTTTGTAAATAAGTCATCATTATTTTCTTGCTGCTTTTAAGATTTTCTTTTTGTCTTTAGCATTTTTACTACAATGAGTCTGTCTGTGGATATTATGGGTTGAATTGTGTCCCCCAATAAGAAACACTGACGTCGTAACCCCTCATACCTGTTACATGACCTTATTTGGCTTTAGTGAAGTCTGTTTCCATTGCACTGTGAAGCATCTGATGTCACTCTTCAGAGAGCATAGTCTTGGGCATGCTAGGATGACATCCTACAGTGACAGTGGTTTTAACAGGGCTCTCTTGGACCCTGATCTCTGTTAAACTGTTTGCCTCTGTTGGCATCGAATCAGCTGTTAACTTCCACTAATTGTTAGCTGATTGTTCTATTGTTTTTGGCAAAGCTCTGGAGCGTGTATTGCTCCACAGTATGATCCAATTAAATTTGCGTCCCTTTGTAGTCCTTGTAGTTTGTTTTGACCTCAGATGGGTTCTTCCTAGCTGTCTCTTTCCTTGGCTCTCTCTGGCAAAATAGCTGGTCAACTGTTTACCTTCTTGCTGTCATGAATCTACCAGTCTCCTCTCAACTGTTTACCCCCCAAATCACCATTGTTTTTGAGAGCATACTTAGGCTTGAATTTCTCTACCCTGTTTCAAAGAAAATAAGTTCCTTTGGGGAGAACTTTGGAGATCTCTGTTCTTATGGCCTGCCTCTCCCTGGGGGCTGGGAGCTGGGGGCTGGGGGCTGGAGATAGTGGCCCACTTCTCTTGGAATGATACCTGCTTTACGGGCAGGGTGCTGGGCAGGGTTAGTAGTTTCTCTTCTTTGCAACTTGCCTCTTCCAGCTTGGAACCTTCATCCTACCAGTGAGCTGTGGTCAGAACAGTCAGGACCCCAGTATTAGTGCCATGCCTGAGGTAGAGTCTCCACTATGAGTTGGGGCTGGTGGACTAAGAGAACCTTTTGCCACCTGGAATTTAGCTTTTGCCACACACAGCTGGGGAAGATGAGAAATGCCGGCAGCCTGCCCTACCTGGGGAGGTACCAGAACCCTAGATTGAGAGCTGGGGGAAGAGGGAGCCCTCTGTTCTTGACGGAACCTACCTGCAGTGGAGTTTCCATCACCATGAACAGGGAGGCAGATGGAGGGTTCCAATGTCACACATTTTCACTGTTCTTACTAGGTTTTAGTAGATTTTCTTGAATATTGTAAATTTGTGAGGTTTTTTCACTTGCTGTATGCTCTTAGGACAATTTCCAGAGACTTTAAATGATTGCATTTTTAAAAACAATTTTCACCAGTTATGCTTGTTTCACTGGGGAACAGGTCTTCAGAGCTCCTCATGTCACCATTCCAAAAGTGGGAACCCCTCTGCAATTCTTTCTTTATTTTTATCTCTCTTGTACCAGATGGTGAACTCCTTTAGAATAGGGAATGTGTCCAAATAATAATTGCTGCCTACATTTTCTGTGCTAGAAACCATGCTACTCTGTGAATATTATTTCTAATCCCCTCAATAGCAAGATGGTTATTACCACCACTTCACAGGTGAGGAAACTGAGGCTTAGGAGGTAGTGACTTGCCTGAAATCTCACCATTAGTAAGTGTTGGAGCCGAGAGTCCAAACCAAGTCTCTCTCTCGCTAAAGTCTGTGGTCTTCCCACTCTACCCTGATGCCCTTGTGTCTCTAGCACTCGGCATAGTACTTGGGATACAGGTGTTGGCTGGATAAATCAAAAAATTGTAAATGAACAAATAAATAAACTCTTAGGCCCAAAAAGCCTAAGAATCTCTATCAGCACATGGCCACCCTCATTCCTTTCCCATTTTGCCTTTAGGTTGATTGATGCCCCTTCACAGCAACCTCTCTGACTTTGCTAATTAGTTCCTTTGCCTTAGTGGCAATTACAACATATAAGAAGAACTTTAATCGTAAATTCATTAAATTAGATCAACGGGTATTATATAGGCACAATCTTCAGGAAGTATAATACTAAGCTCTTTGGAATTTGCAAAAGGTCTTCCCTTCAAGTTTATTTCAGTGACAAATCATAGTAATATTCTTTTGTGCTGTTTGAGTTTTACATAATTTGTCAGTTTGGCTATGTTTAGTTTGGTCATTTTTAATGCTGTATTGTTAAGAAATTTAGTCGGCCATACCATTCACAGTATGATGGTACCTGAGTCTGTTTATGACAGACACATCTATTAGACATCTTAACAGCTGAATCAGTAGCTTCATTCCAAACGTGAGCTTTATTTTTTTAAGTTCCACTTTTTGTTTCTTTCCTCCTCTTTCTTTTTTAGAATTAAATTTTCATTACCCAAGCAACACATGAATGTCTTCTCCCTGTGAAAATTTCTGTGGCTACATATTTGAGTGTGTGTGCCACACACATGGAAAAAGCCCTGAAAAGATATATTCCAAACTTAATATAGTGGTTACCTCTAGGGATGGAAATGGGAAGGTGAAGAATGGAGCTTACTGGTCAAAGAGAACACTGGGCTTGTTGCAATGTTTCAATATTTTACAGGGAGAACGTATCGTCCTCCCCTTGGTTCCCTGTGCCCACTGTCATTCTCAGGGCAAACGTGTGAGAATGTGTGCATCCCCACATGTATATGAGGTGAATTCAACCACAGCCTCCTAGTGGGTCCCCTCAGTGTCTCAAGGAATCACTCACCCCTTCTTAATTGTTCTCTCTTGAGTAGGAGAAATGGGGTATCATTATTCTTGCCTGTGCCTTTTTCATCTACAATATACATTTTCTATTAGCTTGGTCTACTGCAGTTTATGGCAGTTTTATTGCTTATATTATTTGCCAGTAAACACCAGCTTGATCCTGAAGAAGCAGAGAGAATTGAAGAGATACTTCTAGAGGCATATTCTGTTACCAATAGCTAGTCACTTCCTTGCTTAGATATTCAAGCTGAGGCAGCCCAGGGAAGACAGACTGTGGTGCAGCATATCCAGGCATTCATTTCGACCATCTCCTCAATTGACACTAATTGCTCCCGTGTAGTTAGTCACAAAAGGATGCAGATTGTTGGTTAGGTGAATGAATATGGTGGAGAGAACAATGACTTTGGGGTTTCAATCCTGATATAAATCCTAGTGTCATCTCTAGCTGAAGGGCTCATAGGCAAGTCACAGTCTCTTTCAAGTCACTTTTAGTTTCTCTCTCTTCTTCCTCCTTCTCCTTCCCTTCCTCCTCTTTCTAGAATTAAATAAAATGACATCGGAAAGAATGTAGTTCCAAGACTGCTGGGGCAAACAGAGGTGTTCTCTGATTGACTACCAGTTTCCTTTTCCCCTGCTAAAACAGAAAAAATATCTTTCTCCTTCTTCTGGCATTAATGTGTCCTCTATTTCTCCTTCTAAAAATACGGGGAGCAGACTTCACCATGCCCATCTCCATGGCATTGTTGGTGACCCTTCCAGGTAAGAGCCCTCAGAATGCACAGAAATTTGATGCAGGAAAAAAAAAAGTACCAAATGCTGTTCTGATTGAGGTTTGGAGCTGTCATAGACACCTCTTCTGAAGCAGTTCCTGAGAAAGCTTTTAAGACGAAAGACTTCCAGTATATGTAGGAGGAGTAAAGCTTAGGCCCCTGGAGGAACAATAGCCCTAGGCCATCCCAAATGCTTCCATCCTTCAGACGGGGCTCTCTTGAGGAAACCGCAGCTGGCAGGAGATGTCGTTGGCATTTCTTATTTCCATATGATAAGCTTGGTGTAAAGGATATCTAACAAGTCTCAAAAAGAAAAAAAAAACCTACATAAAAACTTCTTGAGCAGCATGTTGCTTTCATCAAGCATTTCCTTGGAAAGTAAGTGTTAGGGAAACTGGAAAACGGAGAGTGAGTGTCACATTCGACTAGCACCCCGGGAAACACTGAAACTCCTAATGCCTCTGAGATGCTGCTCCTCATTTGTGGTGAGAAGCCTCCCATAGGATCGGGAATGGGGTTTTCTCTGAGTGAGTAGATCCCACCAATTTGGGGCCTGCAGTCAGTCATCCTCAAGGGTGTCTGTGTGCCATGGGGGACTCTGTTTTCTATTAGTAAGTTGAGAGCTGAGTAACCCTCCTGGATCTCACTGGATTTTATTGGGTACCTTTAGGTTCTTCTGAAAAGGACTTGACTATCATTAAAGTCAGCCTTTTAATTCTATGATCCTGGCCCAGAGGGACTAAGTCACACCTACTTTACCTCCAGGCTCCTGAGAGACTATCCTGGTTTTCATTTCTAGACTCATTCCTTGGCCTCTCCTCATGGACAAAGCCCAAGGAGCCTCAAAGTAGAGAACTTATCAAAATGAAGTTGTCTGGGAAATTCCAGAATGGAGCGTACCTAAAAGCTAATCCTAAACATTCTTAGAGGTTAAGAAAAAGAGAAGTTGGCTATAAAATCAGTTGCTTCTCTAGAATTTCTAGCAAACAAAGGGTCTTCCTCAAGGTGTTACAGTGGAGGCAGTCCATAGTTTGTGATTTGCAGAATGGGGCTTTGCAGAAAGGTTCAAATATATGGCTCTTCTTTAACCCACCATGGCTGTGATCTGGGCAGAGATTACTCAGGATGCCCGAAGAAGGCCAGGTTTCTCGTGCCTGATTCAGATGCTCTGGCTCTCTGGCTCTCTTGGACATAGGAAGCAGCCAGGCTGAGCATGAAACAGTGAACCAAGAGTCAGAACCCACATCTCTAATCTGGTGCCCATCTCTGATGGGGTCAGAGAGCCCAGTCACCCACTCACAGACTGTTAGGGTGGGGAGTGGCCTTAGAAATGTCAAATATTGTCACAGTCACTTGGAGCCAAACACAGACTCACAAAAGATGGCCTCCTGCCTGCACTCCATCTGGCACCTTTCTTCTCATTCCTCTCTTGACCTCTGGATTGAGGGGGCTACAGCTTGCAGTACCAGCAGAGGATATCTGTTGACTTAGGTAGTGCATTGGAGCCAATTTCCCCACTGGATGACAAGAGGAAGGGACCCAACAGTGCTGGTCTACCAGAGCCACCCTGGGCAGAACATGGACTAACAGTGTGGAGACTAGAGGGGTCCCGAGCCAGCAGCAGCTCGCCTGGCCGCTGCTTTCCTGGCAAGTTCCGTGATGGAGGACGGAAGCCTCCAGATCGCTTCTGCTGCAGTTCTGGTATGTAACTGCAAAGCAGAGAGGCAAGTTTGTCAATGTAAAAAGTAAGATCTCGGCAGCATTCCATTTCCCCAGACTTTTTTAATAACGGGCTGCGGGGCTAGCATCTCTCCCCTCTGTGGTTATTATCTGTTTCTTTCTGCAAAGCAAGACATTCCCGTGAAGGGCGCTGAGACCGTAAGGCGGGTCATAAAGGGTGACAAAGCAGAAAGAGAGTCGCCCGCAGTCTCCTCTGTTGGCGATTCACTCCGCCTGGTTATTCATCCGCACAGAGGAGTCGCGGGCCTCACTCTTAAATGGCTTCATTCATGATGATTGACTTCGGAGATCTGCCTGTGCCTTTTGCAGAATGTTAAGCAGGAAAGGATTTGTCCCTCCTTTGAACCAGCTATGTTAGGAAGCTCTAGTTTCACAGGCATGGAGTGGGAGGCTGGCAGGAAAAATCAGCCGTCTGCAGGAATGCATTCCTAAAAATGAGAATAACCACTGAATAAATATGGTAATGAATCTGGGAGCAGCTCCATCATGGTGAAATTGATACCTCTGGGCACTTAGGTCTTTTTCTGACCAATTTTAAGCAGCATCTAAAACCTTCAAACACCAGTAAAAGTTTGTTTCCCTAACATACCTTCTGTCTACTGACTACCATTGATCCCTATGTTACAGAGGTTGGGGAACATTGTTCTTTACAAAATCCAGGTCAGGTGTATTAGTATGATGCCTTGCAGACCATTCCACTGTAGCCCCTACATTTCTAGTCAAACTATCACCACCCTAGTTCAAGCCTTATCCCCCTAAAGCTTGACCTTTGCACTAGTTTCCCAACATGGATCTGTCTCCACTCTTCCCGGTCCCCTTATCCTTAGCTATCTTGGTGATTGCCAATGCCAAGACATTGCTCCTATGGACCACTTTACATATACAACTTCCTTGACAATGATAAACCTTCATGAGCTCCCCAGTGACTCAAACAAAAAACAAACTCCTTCGTAGTGCAGGCAGGTCTTTTGCTGTGTATTATATTAATCCTCTGCCCTCTCCACTCCACCAAGTAGGTTCACTCCTCATTTTTAATCAACCTTCACACCTTCCAACTCCACAACCTTTACTTATGATTATTTCTCCACCTGGAAGGCCCTCACCTCCCATCTCTGCCTATCACATTCCAACTCATGCCCTAGGGTCAAGAAATCTTCATTGATAATTCCTGTTACTGAATTCCTTGTCTTATAGGCATATAATTCTACCCTGCCCCCTCACTTATAGTAGCCCACTGCTTTGTGCATCACAAACGGTTAATAAATAATTTTTTAAATGATGAATGAATATATAAATGAATAAGTGACCAAGAATTAATTAATTGGTTAATACTGGGCAAACCTTTCCTTAACCTCTAGTCTCTATTTTCCTATGCCAGCCAAAGCAAAAAAACTCCCCTCTTAGTAATGTGATTTGAAAAGCAAGGTTATAAAATATCTATTACTAATGCTTTTTCTCTGAAATCTTTGGTTGCAAAAATACTTTAAGAGAGTAAAGCATAAAAATTTGGAACTAAGGGCTGGGTTTTCTGGTCTCACGAATGCTCAAGGAGTGCTGTGGTGTGGAGATTGGAAAACCTCAGGAATTAGACCAGCCAGAGCACACAGAGGTTGACTGCTTTCTGGTCTGGGTGGATATTTTTTAATTGCAGAGTTGATTCAGCCCTCAAGGGTCATGAACTGGGAAATCTAGCTCTCTGTGGTTTTACTTAAATTAAGGACTACTTGAATCCAGTCAGTAAAAGCAAACCACTTCTTATAGGTTGTGAGTATAGGGTAAGAGAAGGAAGCCAGAAAGCATGAAGTTAAAGGGGTGCTGTGCCCCATGTGGTGAAGCTTACAGATCTCTTCTGTTGATTTTCACAAGTAGAATTACAGCCGTACTTTTAAAAAATAAATACACAAAATAAACATGTCCTGAAGCATACAAGCGTACAAGCCCTGCCACTAGGGTAAGTGCACTCTCAATCTTAAGCGTAGTGTTAGGCTGTGTTCCAGGACCTGGGACCGTCATACTCAGCACCTGCAAGAATAGAACAGAGCAGTTCCAGTCCTTATGCACGTAAAGCACAAGCAATTGGACAGCCTTGGGGAAGAGTCTCTCTTCCTGGTCTCATATCTGAATTTTTTATTTGGGTTGGAAGTATCTAGTTGGTGATCACAGGGTGTAGGCTAGAGGCTGTTTAATCAGAAGAAATAAGCTTGCCTTGGAATGAGCATGCTCTATCATTAGCTATGTGATCTTGGGCAAGTCTCTTCCCTCTCCATCAATCTCTTTATCTGGTGAACTAAGGGATTAGAATAGAGGGTCTCTAGGTCTGCTTTCAACTCTAGGGCTCTCATTTGTGCATGGAATTCTATGAGGGTATGAATCTTTGTTCTTTGTAGCATCTGCAGGACTCTAACTTTTCAGTACAAGTTAGTTCTTGAGATATCACAAGAACAGGTTCAAGAATTTTGAGAAAAGAAAGCAGAAATTTTCAAAAGTTCAATAGCAAAGCAAAGAAAGGCTGCTAACATTGATTGACCTGATAGAATGTTTGAAATGCACGAAACATCTATAAGACAGGGGTAATTCTTGTCTTATCACCAATTAGTTTTTGACTACATGCTACAAGGCAGGTATTAAGCCAGGTACGCCAGATGCAACATGGAGCTTATAGTCTAATTCCATTTTATAGATGGAAAAGCTGACGGTTAGAGAGGTTATGTAATTGGCATAAGGTCACGTAGCTTTGGTGGGTAGAATCACAATTTGAACCCTCGTCCCTCTGACTGCTTCAGTATGTCATATTGCATCCTGGGAATTGAGACAAAAGGACCAAAGGGAGTAGTGTCTGGAGCCTGAGACTGGATCTGACATCTTGATATTCTTCCTAATGGAGCCACCAAAGTAAATTTTTTGTGCTTCTTGACACTGTCCTCAAAGTCTGATAGTCTCTGAAAATCCTTTGCTCCTCTTAGTAATTTTTGTCGAAGCATCTTCTGTAAATCATGCTAATCCCTTGGAAAATTGCCTCTGGAAAACTCAAAACGAAATCTCTGAAGCCTGGCCCTTGGATCCCATATTTGGTATTTCTAGAAGCTAAAAGAGGACTTAGTCCTATTTTAGATCGCAAATCAGATACTTGAAGAAATAGCTAAAAGATAGCTCTCTGGCAAATTGGAATTTTATTCCCTAATCCCATTCCCTAAAGCCACTGGCTTCTTGTTGGATTAGCACATAGGCATTCAGTCACCTGGAAGAAATTATGAAGCCCCGTAGAACTGATTCTGTATCCGTCCCACCCTCCCACTTCTTCTGACCTTGCAGCCTTCGAGCCCATATCCTCAACACAGTGGTTCTGACTGGAGAGGCTGCTCATTCCAAACCTAATGGATTGAAGCCACACCATGCCAGCCTGAGGTAGCTCCTTGCCCACTATCTCCTCTAGGGCAGTAGGGTGGAGATCTGAAGGATCAAAGGGATCAAGGTGGGGGCTGGGGGGAGGCTAATGACCTGAGTTTAGATAGACTCCATCTTATGCCAAAAGGATAAAAATTGTTATTGAAGAGAGCATGCCAGTTAGGTGACCAAATAGAGCTTCAGCAGAAGAAACTAGACTAGAGATAAAGAACGTGTTTTGGGGGCACAGTGGAAAGATAATGAGTTTGAATGCCAGCTCAGCATACTAACCATGTGCCTTGGGTCACGAGGCATCAGTGTCTTCCTCAATTGAATGGGGATAATAACACTTCACTTGGAAGGATGTGAAGATAATTGCTAATATAGAGCAAAAGTCTAGTTTGCAATAAAAGGAACTTTCTACTATTTTTGCATTATATTTTGTATTATCCCTCATGAATCAGGCAAGATTTCAGACCTGGCATGTCAGCACCATGACATTCAATAGTCGCTTGTTAGTGAGGGAAAGAGAAGCTTAATTGTGAACAGACATATGTGATTTGGTTTTATGGGTATGTATACGTGTGGGGGTATGCCTGCCTATAAGTGCATGTGTGAGTGTGAACATAGCCTGTGTGTACGTGCATGCCCCTGTCCAGAACCGCACCTCCAGGCAGCATTTCCTGAAGTGACTGGGAATTTTGATAACCTCCCTTCTCATGCAGCCTGCCTTGAATGTGGCAGTTTGAGAATCCCAATTATAGATTCTTGTCTCAAAACGGCCTGGAAGACATAAAGACAAGCCTCACAAACATTGTCTCATTAGTTCAGTAAAACCTTACTAATTTATACTAATTGTGGGGAAGTATCGTTTGTATGCGGGAAATGTCTGAAAGGGGCCTGCTTTAATAAATAGACAGGACTTATTTGTAATTAGTGGTGCCACTCACACACAAACAATCAATGTGCTCAAGTCCTTAAAAACAGTTTGTTCTAGTAAGTGGGTTGCACATTCCCACTGTCATCTTGAAGCTGCTAATGCAAGGAGTGACCTGGGAGCAAGAGTCCTTTATTTTCCTTCTTATTTGCAAGTAAACAACAATCTAACAGATGGCCAGGGGAGTTGAACTAGGGCCTACTTGCAGGGAGGGAGGGAGACAACAATGACAAAGCTGGGAGTTTTGGCAAGAGTCAGGACTCAAAAGACCTAAATTCTCATCCCAGCTCAGTCCCCAATCTGTCAAATTACTTTATCTCTCTGGGTCTTAATTTCTCATCTCTCAAATGAAAGAGTTTAACTCAGTGGTCTCTCAGTGCTTTTAAATCATAGCATTTCAGAGCTGTAAGAGATCCTAGAGGTCATCCTTAATTTACAGGTAAAGATAGTAAGGGGTTCTTCCCATCTTATCTGCCTCTGAGCGTTCCTGAACTACAAATTATGAACGTTGAACATATGTTTAATAATGTATATGATTGAGATAAAGCTCAGGCAAGAGGATGGGACTGGAAGAACTTGACCCAAGTCAAGGTCCGACCAGAGAACAAGGAGCAGCCAATAGGGTATACAGAGAATGCGCAATCAGAGAAGCCATAAACAAGTGATAGAGTAGAGAAGTGGGCAGGAGAAATCTAGAGTTCAAGGAGCGAGTAAGGTCTGGGGTCACCAATGGAGCAGGCAGGCAAGTGGGAAGCCCACGAGGAATCAGGGACCCACATAAGGGTCTTGGCAAGTAAAAGCAGAACTCATCAAAATTATTGGGCCCAGCCCCAGGCACCAAAGAAGAGGATGAGGCTTGATGGAGAGCCATTGGGCCTGCCAGTGGTGGTAATTACAAGACGGGTGATCCAAAGGCATCTTCTCTGATTAAAGGAGAGCAGGGAAGCCCTGGGCTTGTGAATTGTTTTCTATCCTCTGGAGACATGTAGAATTATAAATGGAAGGCCTGGCTGATTGATTGAAAGGAGCTCTGTGTGATGGAGGACATCCAGGTAGAAATGGTTCAAAGCAGCAGGAAATACAGTGCTGATGGTCCAGGTGAGCCATCGGATCAGAGGTGGAGCTGAAGATCTGAAAATCATGCCCACAAAAGCAGCACTGAACCTGTGAGAATGGACAAGCTCTCTGCAGAGAGCAGAAAGAGAAAGAGAAAGGTCAAAGACAATCTTAGAGAACACCCCCATTCTGATTGGGCAAATAAATTAAAAGGTGACCTGTCCTCTTACCTTTCTAGAGGCTAATAGTGAAGTATATATTGAAGGCAGGTGGGAGAAAGGACTAGTAGCATTTTAAAGGACACAAGAATAAATATGGGCTTTCCTCCTTGAGTTGCATATTATCAGATCCACCTGTCTGCGCCTCTCCTTCACTTACCTTATTGTTCACTGATGAGATGGCATCTCCATTGTCTCCAGAATGCAAACAACAACAAAACAAGTCCCTAGTTTTCCTTTCCTTCAGAGAGTGTGGGTTGAGATGTGGAAGCCACAGAAATAAATCAGCCCCTCGATACGGATGTTTCTATGTTTCCTTCTTCCTGGGCACTTCCACTCCATAGAAAATATCAGCAAGTCCTGCTTTTCTCTTGATTCGTTTTCCTAACTGAGCATTCTAGTGCTCAAAACTGGTGACCTTGAGGCGGTCAGCTGGGGCAGCAATCTCAGAAAGGTCTGCCTGCCTCCCAAATGCCTGTCTTCTCAGCTTGAAATTGAACTAAAAACTATCTCATCTACCTCTTCCCCCTCTTTTTTTTAAACATGAAGAGCCAGTCCAGGAGAGATGAAATGGCTTGCTCAAGGTCATTAGTGCATATTATGGATTAGATAGTACTTCTCAAATCAGAGTATTTTGGATGAGCCCCTTTTAAAATAAAAAAGCATATATTATGAGTTCCTATAATATGTTCTTATTCCTCCAGGGAACTCCAGACTCCAGGTTAAGAGTCTGAAGATTAGTTCAAGGTGACTTGTTATAGGGACTTGTCTCCTGAAGAATCCAGTTGAAATGCGTTGTATGCTCCTCTCCCACTGGCATCCTGAGCTCCTGGAAGGTTCCATGAAAAGACTTTTTCCTGAATACTTTTGCCTCCAGGAATCTTCCCAGACCCCACCCCATAGCATTCTCATTCTTTCTCCTTTGACCAATGTAGTATATCTTTCTTTGTCTCTAGTCATAGGGGTCTCTGTGACTTTTTGGTTTCCAAGGCATCCCACTAGGTATTGGTCTTTATTCAGCTCACTTCCTCCCTCAGATCCACACTCATTCAGAAGGTGAGGCAGAAGAAGGTGGAGGAGTTTTCCAGGTGATGTGATGGCTGGGCCACATGACACGGCACATGGGGGAGAAAAATGTCAGTGGCCCAGTAGGAAGAAGGCACAACCTTGGGAAGCTCTGAATGGAATGTGGGGTAAAAAAACCTGCTGGGTCAAAGAGGGTGTGTTGGGACTTGATCCCTAGCATATGGGAACTGGAGGTCCCTAGGGGAATCCTAGACCCACTCCCCTATTTTACAAATAAAAAAGAAACCAAGTCCCAGAGACCCAAAGGGGCTTGCCTGGTTCC
Source organism: Equus caballus (assembly GCF_041296265.1). NCBI lineage: Eukaryota > Metazoa > Chordata > Mammalia > Perissodactyla > Equidae > Equus > Equus caballus. The sequence continues at coordinate 82,865,015 of NC_091698.1, forward strand.
ACAGGGATCAGGAGGCAGTACAGATAGTGGTTAAGAGCAGTAGTTTTGAAATTGGACAGACCTGGGTCCTCAGTTCAAACTCCACATCGATTATTAGCTGTGTGACCTTGAACAAGTCACCTAGCTTTCCTCAATTTCTGTTTTCTCATTGTGATAGAACTACCTCACATGGTTGTGGTGAACGTTGAGTGAAATGATGGATATGAAGTGCTTAACACAATGTCCAGCACCTAATAAGAACTCAAGAAATGTTGCCTGTGAATAGCAATAAAGGTGGAATTAGAAACCCAGGTCTCCTGAATCCCTCCTTTGGGATGTTACACATCTCACCCACAGGGGACAATTTAATTCACAGGTTTATTTATGGTTGAGCCTGGTGGAAAATATGTTCTGCTAAGAACATAAAGAACTGCCTCAGATGAGAAAGTTATGAATTCTAGGCAGTTAGAAGTGTTGGCTGGAGAGTTGAGGAACAGGATTGAGCACAGAGCATAGGGAATGCATGTGGACTGCATGCACAAAGTAAGATGTGCTGCTAATGGGGACAGTTGACACGTGGACAAAATCAGAGTGTGCCATGGGGTGGGGAACCAGAAAGTCCTACCTCTTGATCATTATTCAGGCCAGTTCCTTCCTGAAAATTCTGACTCTTTTAACTTCCTAAAACAGAAGGTCCAGGAGTTGGGCAGCACTCTCAGCTCCATGCAGGCTCTGCAAATGAGTAGAGGTGCAATCAGTGATTGGTGGGCTTCACTTCAGACGTGTTGGGCATCTGCCAGGCTGAGGCCTCTGAGCCTAAGAGGGAACTCATGTTTATTGAAGGCAAACTTGAGGATGGGTTGGGAATAATTCAGCTCACAGCCTCATAGATTCTCATCCCACCTCAAATCCTAAGGCGACTCAGTGCAAAGGGGTTCTGGGTGTGAGGAATGGAGAATGGAGAGGTGTGGAAGTGGGGTTTCAGGAGGTCAGAGTTCCTAGGGAAGACACAGGCAGCAGATTTGGTGGAATGATTTGTTCCTTCTGCCTTTGTTCCTTCTGCCTTTTCTGTAGAAGATACCCTAGCCTTCCCTGAATTGCATCCCTGGGGAATGGTAGGGGTTGACTTGTCCCAAGGTCATGCTCATCAGTGATAGGGATGGAGAAATGTCACTATAAGCCTTGTTGGCTCTGCAATTATTCAAATGCTTTGCTTATAATACAATCACAGCTCCTAGCTCTGATTATTGGCATCATCAACATCATCTATTAATGGGTTTTGAGCTCGTCTGGGTAGAGAGCATTGTACAAGATTCTAAACGGTGCCAAATACAGATTCAGAAAATGAAAGACAGAAAAGAGCAGAAAGTGGACCAAACCAGGCATCATTCTGAGTAGCAAGATCTAAATCAGCCTGAATCCATTCCTGCCAGCTAATCTTAAAGGGCCAGGGCCTCCTAAATTCCAGCAGGGCATTCACTATTCCAGAGTCTTTTTATTGTTCCTGTCTCCATTATTTTTAGCTGCCTACTTTTAACTAGAAGTATTTAAATTTCTATTAGCTTTCCTTTTATCCCTTTTGTTAAATAAACTTCTCTTTATCACCTATCAGCCTTTCCTGGTGTGGCTGTCTGCAGGGGGAGAACTAGCAGAAATCTAACAAAACAAAATAAATAGGTAAAGGAGGACTTGACTCCAAATTGGCCAGACTTTGCTGTGTTTGCACCGTGGTGCCTTGCTACCTGGTGTTTCTTCTTGATGGGACCTTGGGAACTCAGCACAAAGTGAGGAGACAAACTTTGCAGAAAATGCCCATCACCCTGGCATGAAACATGCTCAGCCCACTGCAGAGCTCCAAACATCTGTTCTACCTCCTTTCGTGCGTGTGCTTTTAAGCCGATGGTGGGAGACAGCCTGCCAGAAATGTCTGCGTTTCCACCAAAGACATATTGTAGGTTGGAAGGCAGACGGCTGTTGAATTGAAAACCTGTTCATCAGAGTTTCTGAAAGGAACAGATATGAAAGGTTCAAATGAACCCTTCAGGGTTTCTCCCTCTAACCAGGCCTTAAGCTCTGCCTCTCATTAATCTTTAATGAACAACAAAGAAAATGTGCCGCTGGCTAATTATCATGTAGGGTGGCAGATGCTGAGCGAGAAAAAGTCCCCAAAGTCACGTCATTTAAAGGGACACTGTCAGAAAGAAAGTCTTATTTTGAAACGGATTCCCTGACCTGTAACATTATCTGTTTCTTGTTAAACTTGAATTACGCTTCTCTCTCGACATTTTTACCATTATCTCTGACTGGGGGATTTGAACTTTAAAAGTCTGGAGTAATCAGGTGACAGAAACTCAAATTTGTCCCTGCACAGGAAATTCTCATCCCTCCTCACTGGAGCTGGATGGAAGGACTTAACGACAAGCTTCTTTTCCTCATGTCGTTGTGCTTACCTGCAATGTCTTTCCCCTGCATCTACTTCCTCCAAATTCTTCTTTCCCCAGTTAATTAATTAACTCTGACCCATGATGAGCTGGGCTCTCCCTTCCTTTGAATTTTCTCAGCGTTTAAGCAGTCTCAACATGTGAATTCTTGAGTGTAAGTTCACTGAGGGCAGGAACCCATATCCAGTACCTACCACATGCCTGCCACATACGATGCTCAGTAAGTGTTTGTCCAGTTCACTGACATTGCTTATATGTGCCTTGGGCTTATTAGTTTCTTATTCCATACTATCTCTGTAGTCTTCACCACTAAAAATTCCTTGAAGGCAGGATTCTTGTCTTATTCTTCCTTCGTTCTTCTGCTAGAACACTTGCTACAGACTCATGTAACGGGTTCTCCTCATGTTTGATGGCCGTGTTAATTGTTGTTTCAAGTCAGTTTTTTACACCCATCCAGCATGAACTATAAAGTGTCCTGTTGGAGTAAATAGTTATACACTCTCTATACATGATGAAACTGGGCTAATCTGAGTAGGTTTCCTTTTATAGCCAATTTTATTTTTAGATTTAAATGCAAGGATCTCAATCCTATATTTTTAGGATTCTGTTTATTTCAGGAGTCAATCAAAAAAAGTTTCAAATTTAAAAGTATTAACCCTAGTCAGATTCTAAACAAATTGCTGAAGTGGATTTGGCACTTTTAGAAAAGAATGCAGCACGTGCTCACCTAAAACCAGTCCTGGAAAACAGCTTCTTCAGAAGAGTCATGAGGTTAGTAGGATAAGGAATGTGACAGACACGGAAGATCTTTATTTAAGCAACACATATGACAATGTTTTCCTTGATGTTCTGGTGAGTGGGTCTGCTGCAAATGGAACACTTTCATCCAAAGAGGCATAGTGAGTGAACCTTGTTCTTCTGGAGGGCTCTCTGATAAAAGTGATGAAGGATTTTGCCTTCACTTTAGGCTCTTCTGTGTTTTTAATGTATGACTGAGGTGGTAGCAGAGAGGGACTCTAACATTTGTTCAGACCTACTACATTCTGGCCACATGCTAGAAGCTGTATGTTCATTATCTCATTTCATAGGAGGCCTCGTCTGCTGATGACTCCAAGCTTGGTAGGAGAGCTAATACCACAGATGACAGAATCTAAATTCTAGAAACCAAGCCAGTTAAAATTTGCTGCAGGAAATGTCATGGTCCTGCACTAAGGTTGAAAACAATCTGCTGCTGTGAGCCACAACCTGTAGGATCTGGGAAATCTGGTTTGGAAACAGTTTGTGGGAAAAGGATTAGGAGTAACCTAGGGAGGGGTGAGGAGGGGGGTGGATTGCTGTTGATCACTAGTTAACATACAGCCATAGTGTGCCGCAGCTTCTTGAGAAGCCAGTGCTCTAAGAGGCTGCAGGCGCAGAGCCCAAATCCCAGGGAGGGTGTCCTTAGCATTCCCTGCATTGACCAAACCAGTGCAAGGTACTGCCATCATCCTAGTTTCCAGGAGATGAAGGGAGCTTTAGGAGTCACCTAGCTGTATTTTTGTTGGAAAATTTTAAGGGAACAAACTTAAAATAAGTAGAGAGGAGAATGATCACACTGAGGTGAATACCAGAAACCAAAACAATGGAAACCTATTATAGCATATATTTGCAAAGCACTTTCCTGTTCATTCTGTCATTTAATCATCCCAGCAGTCCTGTGGGGAAGTTGATAAAGTAGAGGAACAGTGACCAGAAAGGTGAAGTGACTTGCCCAAAGCTCCCTAGCCAGTGAAGAAGCTGAATCTTAAACCAGGGTCTCCAAACTCTCAATCCAGCCCGCTTTTTGGCACCATGCTGCCTCTCCAGGCCAGCTCCCACCAACCCCTCACCCGGCATCTGCTCCCTGCAAAGTCTGGCCCAGAGCAGCTGCATGGCAGGCAAGGGCCCCTTGCACCTGTGGCTTTCAGCGGAGCTTGAGCTGGAGTTCACTAGGGAGCGGCTCTGCCAGGTTTTCACTCAACACCCCTCTGCCTGCCCGCCTTCCCGTCCTTCGCTGATTTCTTGTGAAGCAAGGGATATAAAACACAACCAAACACGAACCTGCGGTTCCCTGCCAGCCCGTCTCTCAGAGCTGCCCCGACTCCCAGAAACAATTCCCTGATTATCATTCATTATTTCTACTTCTTAGTATTAAACCCATTTAATATGGCATTGGAGACCATTGGGGAGTTTTAAATTTCATGTCAGATCAAGATTTATGGGCCAGTTCTGAAATTTTACCTCTGGGCTCGATAATTGCAATTCTCTTTTAATCGCTCTCTTAGACACCTCTGTTAAAGGACTTCAATTATTTCCACACAGTGGCCCCCGGGATTTGGCCCATCTGAATACTCTACTTGTGTCACCTCCTTTTGGAGGCCCACATGTGAGGCTTTAGCCACGAGTCCGGTTTGAAGATACCAGGTCTACCAAGCAGTCCCACCAAGGAGCCTGGGGGCTCTTAGGAAGGGAATCTGTCTTCACAAGGAGATTCCTTGTGAATCTCCACATGACTGGAAGGCCCCCATCCACCCCTGCCTGCCAATCCCCAATAGGAAGTAAGAAATTAATGTGTTAGGATGCGCATGTTCGCCATGCTTGTTGTGAAAGCTGTACAATTTTGAGAACATGCAAACGCATGTTGGGAATCCTTCCATGGGAAATAGCTTAAAGGAATATGACTTGAGGAGTCAAGTGAGAGGGTCAGGGAGGGGAGAGGTCCTTTAATTGAGCCCTAGAGAGCCCTGGGATGCTTTCTGTAAAAGCAGATGCTGTCTAAGGGGTTGTGCAGTATTGGAAAGGAACCCCCCAGCACCAAGGACAGAATGAGGACACCAGAGCAGCAACAGCCTGCAAAGGCAGCCAGGTCACAGAGAGGAGAGAAGAGCTGCAGTGACAGCAAGCTCTTACCCTGTTCTCAAAGACCCAACAGGTTCAGAATGTAGTGAACAGGGCTAAGACAGAATGCTAGGGGTGGGAATAGCTAGCAGAGCCACCTCTGAGATGTCATTTAGTGCTTTATATCTAGTGACAGCAATTTGTATGGGAGAAATGAGTAACTCTGTATCCAGAGTCACCAATTACTGAAAGAAGGTTTAATTATGGGCACAAACAGTTGCTTCTATTGGGAGATAGTGGGCTGGGTAGGGGACAGAGCTCAGGTAGGGAAAGCAGAATTCACCAAGGAGGCTTGGGAGAAAAAGAGAAAAACCAGGACTCAAGCCTCATACACTGATGTCCTAAGTCCTGTCCCTGGGTAGAGGCAGCCAAGAGAGAATGACACTCCACGACCTTGGTGAGGAGGTGCCCCCAGGCCCTCTGTCAGCAGGACTTCACAGGCTGCACAGGGACTGCCTGCACTGGCAAGAATGGTCCTTTAGAAGACGATTAATGGCTGGACCAAAGCAAGAAGAGCCTTCATCACGTAAGAGTGTTGATCTTCTAACATGGCACTAGGCTGAGCCAGTGCATCTCCAGATGGAGTGTCACCCCATGGGCATGCCAGATGATTCATGGGAGGTACTACTAACATAGCTGCTTATATGTATTACTTATTTAAAAATAAGATAGTAAGTTTTACTAGTTTTTAATATCAGATGGACAGGAGTACATGTGCATGCCCTAAAGATTTTTATAATGGAGGAAAATAAGTCATAAAATCTTTAAAATTAGATGATGTACTTGATGCTAAAGGATTTAGTGACATTTGATTTAATTCAACATGGGGCTCCAGCCCCTGGCCCATGCACAGGCACATACCCACAAACATACACAGAGCCAAGTCATAGATGAGGATGAAAGGCCCTGCAGTTACCTTTACTCAGTTCATGGAGAGACTACAAGGATTAGGCACCAGATGCTGGCCCTAGGAACCTAGTGTCTGTGCTCTTTTCCTATCTAAAAAATTGGGTTACATTTCCTTCTGCTTTCCATGCCTCAGTTTTCTCACCTGTGAAATGGGAAGAGTCATGCATTATCCCTGCCCTACAAGAACTGATGTTTATTTTCACCCAGGTAAAAATATGAGGAAGGAGGAGACTCCCAACTCAGATTTGTCAGAGGTTCCCCCTTCACACACACTTCTCATGCCCCTGCTAGGGGATGGCTCTAGAAACAGAAGAACATCTTCAATCAGGCTCCACATGTACCAGCACCAGGCAGACAACATGGTGGCCAATCCCACACATTGAGGCCCTTCCCATCTCCAAGTGTCTTCAGAGGATGGATAGGTGAACAGCAGCCTTGGAATCACAAAACCAAGCTCTAGCACTTCCAACTAGTCCTCTGAGCAACCCCCGTAACCCTTCATTCCTCATTACCTGGCTGAGTGACAAAGGGGATAAGAGCACCTGCGTGCTTGTCTCCCGGGTGGCTATAAGAATCAGATGAGATGGTGTGTGTGGAAACATGGAGCCCCCTCAGCTGGGAGCCAGTGTACTGAGGCAGAAGTCCCATGGCTGTCCCAAGGAGCACTCACTCAGTGAACCTGAATATTCTGGACTGAGAGTCCATCCATCTTCACCCTGAGCTCTTCTCAGGTTTAAATCTCTTGATACACAGAGTAAGTACTGTACTCTGCACACAGTGGGCCCTCAAGAAACTGTCTCAACCATCTCTGGAATTCCTCTCAGCTCTGAAGTTGTGGGATCTCTGAGTGTCTGAGGCCATCCTCTCCCATCTCCTCCAGCAGCCCAAGTTGCATCCTGCCTCTGTGGGAAGCTGGGGCATGTAGAGACAGCTGTGGACATGGAGTTTGACAGACCTGGGTTTGAATCTCAGCTGTTACTTACCAAATCAAGAACAAGATAATTGACCTACTGGAATCTCAGTTTTCTCATCTGTACAAGGGGGCAACAACTCCTCCCTCTTACAGCTCCTAAGAGGATTAAGTGAGGTAGCTCTGAAGAGTTCCTTCAAAGTGTCTGGCACAGCATTATAGACATTATAATAATTATAATAATCTAATAGCAGTATAACATTTATTTCCATCATTGCTTGGATGACACCACTGTCAGGTTGCCAAAGCCAAAGACACTAGCAGACCACAGATCCCTTCCACATCTTTCAGGATCCACCCACAGCAGCACCTGCCACATAACCCCTACTCTATGAGCCTGAAAAGCCAGATATAAGTGTTCACCACCTGTTTGGTGTAGAGGCCACCGGCCTCTTGAATCAAAGACTTGGGCTGTTGTGAGTGGTGTCTCTGAACCTTCTCTGAGCAATTGGCAGAGCTTTGGAACCACCTATAGAACTTGCAAGAGCCAGAGGCTTATGTGCTGGACTCTGTCTTCCCAGCCTTTGTCACAGTCCATTCCTGCAGCCCTCTGTCCTTTGAGGATGCTGTGGACTGAGAAGGAAAGAGAGCTTCTGCTCTCCCTCTTGGCCTCTTGGCTCCATTAGAAACATGCCAAACAACTGGGTAGACTCCAGCTTCCATGATCTATCAGTAAAAGGCCTGAGCAAAGAGATGGGTTTTACAGCCTCATCCCCAGGAGTCAGTTCTTATTGACTCTTTGGTTTAGTTTTAACAGAAAGGCTCACCAGTGGCTATGGTGACACAATACAGTGGATATCAAGGCAGCCCTTTCTTTTGATACATCTCTTAGGAGGCGGGTGAAGGAAGATGGGCTATTCTTGTCTTATAGGTGACTGATTTCTAGGTGATTATTAACTAAATGTATCACTGAGCATTGAACCAGCCCAAAGCCAGGAGCCTGCCTTCCCAGAAAAGTGCAACTTCCAGTGACCAGGGCCAGGGCCAGTGCCGAAGGATTCTGAGTGTTCAGGGCTTTCTTATTCTAAATATTCCAAGAACAAGAGGAATCAGGAGAGGAGAGGAAAGGCTGGCCCATGCCTGGGCATCCCTACCCATCCTGACCCCAGCCCAAAGCTTCCGTCTCCCCATGTGTCTCTGTTTCTAGCCCACACCCAGCATCCTTTAAAAGTATCAGGTCTCTATTTTGAGCTGACCCTCTAATATCGTTTGAAAATTATTGGTAGAAATTCCAGCCCAGAATTTGGCTCCCAGGTGAACACACCATTGGCAAAATCTCAGGGTCTCTCAAGCGGTTCTGTCTGCTATGTTCTGGAAAGCTCCCACATGGCTGACACAGTGGAAGCCTGAAGTCCAAATTCCATTAGTTTCCTCAAGCATGACTTAAAGGTCTGAGATTACCCGGGCGAATCTAATGGGCCCATGATTCCTGGGTTATTAGCAAGCACTTCCTCATATCCTTCTACAGTGGGGCCTCCCTGAAGGTGAAGGTGATATTATTCATCCAGAAGGCAGAGGTAAATGTGGAGGAAAATGTCCTGTGCTCTTTCTGGCCCCAAAGAAAATGGGGCTTCCTTGTGAGAACTGAGTTGTTTTCTCATTCGCCTGTGGGCTGTCTGTCCACAGGCTGGTCATCACACAGAAAAATGATGCTGTTCGTCCACAGTCGGTAAAAATATTTTAAAGTTTGTTTCTCTACTTGGTGAGGACAGTTTTGAACTATCCACCTATATTAGTTTTCTAGGGCTACCATAACAAACTACCACAAGCTGGTTGGCTTAAACAACCGTTCTGGAGGCTAGACATCCAAGCTCAGGTGTCAGCAGAGTTGGTTCCTTCTGAGGGCTGTGAGGAAGAATCGGTCCCACGCTTCTCTCCTAGCTTTTGGTAGTTTGTCGGCAATCTTTGCAATTCCTTGGTTTGTAGATGCATCACCCCAAATCTTTGCCTTCATCTTCACATGGCCTAATCCCTGTACATGTATCTGTCTCTATGTCCAAATTTCCCCTTATTATAAGGATATAGTCACACTGGACTCTGGCCCACCCTAACGATCCCATTTTTATCTTGATTACCTTTATAAAGACACTATTTCCAAATAAGGTCAAGTTTTGAGACACTGGGAGTTATGACTTCAACGTATCTTTTGCAGGGGAGGCGATTCAATACGTAACAGTAGCCTTTCTGCCCTTCTCTTCTAGACCCAGAGGAGGCCAGCCAATAATAATCAAAGTCACCTCCTCCAAGAAGCTTTCCTAAAAATTCCTCAGGCAGAGTTAGGCGTGTCTTACCCTTGTTCCCCTGTACCAGTTACCCGGTCCAACCTGGGAGTTGGATTCCTGAAGGACACCAAGCTGAGTCTTGATCTGATCAGCGAAGAACAGCCCAAGGGAGAAAAAGTAGAAAAGGGATTCCGGGTACAGGGAACACGCTGAGCACATGCACGGGGCAGGAAAGAACATATCCTGAGGCACGGTCAGGACCAGAGGCATTGGAGGTCCTGAGGGCATTGGAGAGCCTGGTCATGTTTGAGTTTTAAAGGGATTATTCTGGACACAAGGTATAGAATGGAACCCTCCTCTGTCTGCAGAGTGGAGGTGGGTATGTCCCCAGACCTCAGTCCTTCTCTGCCATGTTAGAGGATTAAACATGGTGATTTCTAAGATTCGTGCCCATCTTACATCTTTCAACCCCACAGTAACATCATCATCTGTGATACTTGCCACAGTACACTATAGGCACTGTAGCAGGCCAGTGAGCCCCTCTGCACCAAGGAGCTCAGAACATGGACCAGCCATGCCTCTGGCAACTACTTCCACATCCCTGGATGGCCACCCAGCAAAGGGGCAGGGCGGGAGCAGTGTGCGGAATGGGAGGTCATTTCCAGTGGGGACTAGACTGTGGGCTGTCCTGACTCCCCCTCACCAGGCCCCTCCAGCCTTTTCCAGGTGATCACTATCCCAGCCCCAGAATTTGCTTACAGGGCCACAGTTTATGGCCAGGTCTACCCTACCATATAAAGTTTCAGCACAGTGGCTCAACTTGGCCAGAAATTTATTCCTGAAATGGAGCCTCTGAGCTTGGGTGTCAGCATTTTGCTTGGTGCAGAGGCTTGCGTTCGTATTGAACCAATCAATACGCTAGCACATTAAATGGTATTTAGGCTGGCTCTCTAGAGAGCAGGATGGGCGACTGGCTGTCATTTGAGCATGGGCAGGGAGGACTGCTCCCAGGTCTGGGAAATCCTGGGCATTGAGGCGGGGGGCGCAGGATGACAGCCCCAACCCCAGCACCACTCAGGACTCAGGGCTTAAGCTGGAGGCAGACTGAGCTGAAGGAGGAATCCTACAGGAACAGCAACATTTCAGGTTTCAATGTTGTCTTTATCCTTCCCCCTGGAGAGGATGTATTTTAAAAAAACAAAAACAAAAGAACTAACTGCATTGAGTTGGCTTGAAAGAAAAGATTGTATTTGAAAAGAACAGATGGTGCTAAAAATTGTTGGAAGGAAAAGAGTTCAGAAACCAGATTCCAGATTCCCACTGGCTGCTGGTGGGTGATGTGCCCAAATCTCCTTACAGAGAGAGTTCAAAAGGCAAAATGATCACCTGGGACTCTCATCAAAGAATGTCCACCTCCTTCCCTGCCGGAGAGATTGTCGGACAGATCTGTGGAGTGAGGAACCCTGCTAAGATCCCTTCTTGTGCTCCCTTCTATCATTTTAAATGATTTCTGGAACGCCAGCACCAGCCAAACTCTCTCTTCTCTCCCTTCCCCTGTCCAGAATCCAGCTGGGTCCCTCCCCACAGTCCCTGATGAGGGATGTTCAGCAGATGCTGGAGGAAGTGGTGGTTTGCGTGGAACCTAATCCAAAATTCAGAGAAACTGAATGAGGGACTTCAGGATTCTCACGCTCGCTACTCTTGATTTGAAGAAGTTTCCTCTCACTTGATTTTTTTGCCTGGATAATCAGTATTCCTTCCTTTAAAAAGAAGAAAAAATACTAGTGAATCTTCTGTGTATTTCTTTATACAAAGGAGCAAAGAAGAAGCCCTCTTAGACAATAAGCTTGGGACCAATAGTTGCTGGGGAATCAACTTACATCCCTAAACATTTTATTTTAACTGCAACTTCTAAATGTATGCTAATTCACCAACCTCTTGATGTAGAACCCAGGCCTTTGCTTCCAGTATGGGTGTGTTGAGTGGAGTTCTGTGTTGTCTTTCTGCATAAATCACATTCATGACACCATGATGCCACATCTGTAATTTCCAGTTTCAGTTTCTCTAAAATAGAAATAATTTTTAAAAACTTGTGGAAAGCAGTATGGATTATCCTCAGAAAATTAGGAATCGATCTACGATATGATCCAGCTATCCCACTGCTGGGTATTTATCCAAAGAACTTGAAAACGCAAAAGCATAAAGATACTTGCACCTCTATGTTCATTGCAGCATTATACACAATAGCCAAGACTTGGAAGCAACCTAGGTGCCCATCAAGGGACGAATGGATAAAGAAGATGTGGTATTTGTACACAATGGAATACTGCTCAGCCATAAGAAATGATGAAATCCGGCCATTTGTGACAACATGGATGGACCTTGAGGGTATTATACTGAGTGACATAAGTCAGAGGGAGAAAGTCAAATACCGTATGATCTCTCATAAATAGAAGATAAAAACAACAACAAACAAACACATAGCAACAGAGAATGGATTGGTGGTTACCATGGGGGAAGGGGGAGAGGGCAAAAGGGGTGATTAGGCTCACATGTGAGGAGATGGACTATAATTAGTTTTTGGGTGGTGAACATGATGCAATCTACACAGAATTCGAAATATATTATGATGTACATCCCAAAGCTATATAATTTTATAACCCAATCTTACTGCAATTAAAAATAAATAAATAAATAAAATTGGGGGGGGAGAAAACGTGAACTGATCTAAAGGCTTTCTAGATTTTTAAGATTTCCCCCCCAATACTTTTTGTTGCCCCATTCACGCCTAATTAAACAGCAATTATTTATAGTGATGTGTCACTACTAGTCTTTACAAAGTAATTCAAATTTTTCTTGCTCATGTTGCACCAATTTAATGAGTACAAGTGGCATAAACAGGCCTGGGAACAGTGTAACTGACTCTCAGTGGGTGTATAACTCAAGTGATAGGAGCAGAATGTGTAGGAGTACTAGAGAGTAACCTTGAAAATTCAGTAACCTTGAGCATTTAGAGGGCACAGGGTGTTCCACTGAATGTAAAATGTAGAGACTGTGCTAATCCAGCAAGCAAATTGGTCACATGGAGGCCAATTAAGAACACTTCTTCTGCTATTATTTTTCCCTACAACTGTGGCTATGATCAGTCTACTCCCCCCCCACCCCGCAGTGAATGGGGGCTAGGTCTGCAGAGGTGGACTCTCAGTCTCCTGCTTCCTGGCCTGGTATGTAGACTGAAGAAGAAAATCTCAGCCGGAGACTAGGCTGGATGTCTGCCTCCCACAAGCCTGTGTATTCCAATCTGGTTATGATGATGTGGAAGTTGAGTAGAGAAGGAATAGGATGGCCTAGGGCAACACTGGGAAGAAGCCAAAATATTTCTCGGATACATGCTTTCCTGAGCACTGCTGTTCTTCAAATACTAGCCACCCCAACTCACCAAAAAGCTTTTTTAAAAAACTAATCATTTACATTTCATATAAATTTAAATCTATGTGCAATATAGTAGAAAGTGCAAGAGTTTTGAAGATAAATAGTCTTGGGTTCATATCGCCTCTTACCATTTACTACATGAGCAAATTATGTAAGCTCTCTGAGCCTCAATTTTTTAGCTTATAAAATGGGGGTGATAATATCTGTCTCATGCATTTATTGTGAATATTAAATGAGATAAAGTAAAATAGCTGCCTTAAATCCTTTCTGGAATGAGGCAGAACATAAATAAACACACATACAAACACATAAAATGTGTATCAAATGCCTGGCACACTGTTCCCCGGGTTATCTGCATTTGTGCACTCGTCTCTTCATCTCCTCATTGGGGAGTGAAAGGAGATCTGAAAATCTTGATGTCTGAGGTGGGAGGTTCTCCCCAAGTCCCTGAAATCCCACCACATGGTCAGTTCCTATTTCACCTTCTTGTAAGGTCATTCCTGCCACACTGGGTTTAGGAGAGAAAAGAAATACTAACAATAATAACTGTAATAGTAATGCTATTGAGTGTTAGCTAAGTGCTTTACACATCTTAAGCCATGGGATCTTCACAGCACCCCTGTAAGTTTCTACTATTATCCCCGCTTCTTAATGATGGAACTCTGGCACAGAGAGGTTAGGTTAGGTAGGCTGGCCAGAGGTCACAGGCAGTAAGAGGCAGAATTGAGATTATAAAGCAGGAGATCTGGCTCCCAGTTTTGTTCTCTTAATATATTTCTCTTGAAGGAAGGAAGGGAAAAAGGAAGGGAGAGAGTGAAGGAAGGAAGGAGGTACAATTAGGAGAAGCTAAAGAGAGACCAGGAAAAGGAGCCCAAGACCATTCATTTTTTCTTTGCACAATAAGCATAAGAGAGTAATTAGGAGATGTGCAGTCTGGGAATATTTTCTTAGCCCCACTCTGGGAAAGCTGGGCAGCCTTCCAGGTCTCCATCACCCGTACAGCATCTGTGATGAAAACCAAAACTGCTTTCCAGCTGCCAATGCTAAGGTCTCAACTGGTCCACCAGTGGCCCCACTGAGCCCTTCCCTATCTCAGCATGCCCTTTGTGCCCAGTGTCTCTCTAGCAGAGCGACAGGCCACGCTCAGCCTCTAGCTCTTTTCCACCACAAGCTGCTGGGAGCCACATCCTGGATCCACCTGAAACCTCATTTTCATCCAGACTTGATCCTCTCCAGGGCACATGCATCTAACTTCTGGGAAATTGTGAAGGGCAAAGGAACAACAAAGCCACGGCTACATGGATAAAAGACCCCATGTCACACATCAAGTGTTATCATTATTACAGAAAATTAACTAGCAACAAAGGACTTCGCACTAAAATTTACATTGATCTGGCGTTTTTTTCCCTGCTATCTCTCATAAAAATGCTTTAAATGCAGGCTGATTTAATGGAAATGATAAAAAATAGTGCTGAATGGTTTATATTTGCTGAAGACTTACTACAAGGTATATTGTAAGGAAAACTTAAAAGTTATGTGTGTTTTTTTCCTTTAGGATAAGATTTGGGAGGGAAGTACAAGTGGCTTTTTTTTTTCTTGTATTGATCTAGGTGGGCTCCCACAGGCTCAGTTCCTTGTTTCTAACGAAGCTTCACACCCACGTCCAGACACTTGTCAAGAGAGAGTCTTAACAAAGGGAGATGTGGGGGAATGTCAGCTGTGTGGCCTGAACCTTAACAGGGTCGTGCTCAGTAACATTAAGCTCAGTAATAATAATAATCATGTGACTGAGCTCTACATGAAAGGGACACAGCTAGTTGTCTAATTTCTGTGGTTTCCATAATCCTTAATATAACCCATGAGTTTGGCTGTACTGGCAAGGGGGTTAGTCACTACCTGAATGACTTGGGTCTGGAGACCACTACAGAGCGTGAGAATGGCCACATCTTTTAGCTTCACGTCCCCTACCATGTTCCAAGGCCAGAAGTTGAAACAAAGCCTCAAGAGGACGCGGTTTCTAATCTCAAGAAACTTAAAAGGGCAATTTAAGATGGTGTTCATAAAGACTATGGAGGCGCCAGCCCAGTGGCATAGTTGTGAAGTTTTCATGCTCTGCTTCAGTGGCCCAGGGTTCACGTGTTTGGATCCCAGGCATGGACCTACACCACTTATAAAGCCATGTGGTGGTGGTCACCCACATACAAAATAGAAGAAGATTGGTACAGGGCCGATCTTCCTCACCAAAAATAAAATAAAATAAAACCTTGGTTGAAAACTAAACTAGGAGCAGAATATACAGTAGGCCTTCAATAATGTTAACTATTGTTGTTGGTCATATTATTAGTGTTGTTACAGCTACTAATATTCATATTGACTTGGTTCAGGACTGACCTGCATTGTAGAGAACATTCATGCATCAGATGGGACCCCTTCTCGTTGAGCACTCAGGTCACCTCCACGTCTCAATTATAGTAAGTCTCTGATCCCTTCTTTGGGCTCTAGGTACATGAACAAGAGCTGATTTGATGGCTGCTTCCTATGGCCCTGCCCCTTTAAAGAGGGGGATTGTTGGCAAATCAGGAGCCAAGAGCTGTGTGATGAACCAACCCCCAAACTTCCCCAATCCTTAGGCTCCTCTTAACAGGAAGGGCATGAATTACTTGAATGGATGACAGCTAACAATAATGAACTGACATGAACTTTCAGATTAACTCAGCTCCCCTACAATATACATTTTGGCCAAGAATGTCAGAATCTTATCTGATTTAACAGAATCTGTTTGTGCATTTGTTCTCTCATTTAACAAATGTGTGTTGAGCATCTATGATGTACCAGGCCCTGGAGATGCAATGATGAATGATCCACCATTCTGGCTTTAAGGTGGGGAGCGGGTAAGACACAGGGGACCTACTTCCTATAGAGGCCAATGAAAAACATTGACTGCTGTCAGACTGGACCACCTGTTCTCAGAACGCAGACTGTATGGCCTCTGCTCATGTGCTCATGCCAACCTCTCTTTCTGCCTTGTTGTTTTCCCAACTCCTACCCTCTCTTCATAACCCATCCTCAAGTTACACCTCTCTTGATCAGCCAAACAGAGACAACACTTTGCCCTCTATGCTTCAAGAGTATAGAGTGCCTATGCCACTCACTTATTCTCTTCTATCTGCATTTTACTGTAAATTTTGGTACATGCTTCTACTCCTTCTCACTAATCTGTAAGCTCCTTGAGTGCAAAGCTAAATCCTAAACACTTAGGATCCCCAGAGTATTTAATACTTTACCTGGTGTGAAACAACACACCAATAAATCCTTAAGAAATGGAATTCAATTTGACAAATTCTAACCAAGATTCAGACACAAGACATCTTTTCACATGCTACAGGAAGATGCAACAGTAAATAAGAGGCCTGTACTATAAGTGAGATGGGATACTTTGGAGGGTTTTGAGCAGAATGTTGATCTGCTGTCATAATCTAATCCTAACATATTTTGTTGTAGGAGTGTTTCAACATAATTTCTTGGGATTGTTCTTTTTGGGGGGGGGGGGATTGTTCTTAACATGTGAAGATTCACTTAACTAAGATTTTTTTTTTTTTTGGTTTAAATAAATAAGGCAGCTGCTATTCGTAACTTGCAAATACCTTTCCTACCTTCTTTTACCTACATTCCTTTCCCTCTTGAATCTCACAAATGAGTTGAGATGCAGATAGTTTCATGGACCACTGCCATTTCATGAAGAAAGCTGTGGTCTTCTGTAAGTATAGTTCCCTCTTACTGAGCCCCCAATAAGAATGTTCCTTTGCATACATCCTTCTCACAAATTCTCACAAGTATCCAGCAAGCTAGGCATTATGACTTCCATCTTACAAATAAGGAAACCAAAGATTAGAGAAATTAAATCACTTGCCTAAGGTCTCTTAGCTAGTAAGTGGTGGGGCTGAGAACGCAGTCTAGGCCTCATGATATTGTGACAACTAAAACCATCTCAGGAAGGCATTCCATCGAATAGCATATAGAGTTTGAGGGCTCACTTTTGTGAGCCAGCCCTACATCAACATTATGCCTATTGGAATGTCACACAGAAGCAAGGTAATGCACATTCTTCTGTCTTGTCAACTGCCATCCGTGGCCATCAGGTGCTGCCAAAAAGTACCCCTTCATTCTGGGCTTAAAATAACTTGGTGCCTTCATCCTCTTGAGACGGCTGCCAAACCTTCAATGTCATCAGCAGCTTGCCTCACATCAAACATGCCAGATAGTTTCCTTTAAACATGTAGAGACTAACCTGGTATGGAGTGATGGGAGCCTTAGAAATTGTTTTTGTTTCCATGTCAGAGCTTCTTATAATTTTGGGTTCTGTGTGTGCATTTCCTGACAATGTCCATGTTTTGCTGTCTGGCTGGCCTGTCTATCCTCAGAATCCAGACTGGTGATCCCCCTAGCAATGCTACATAGACGTATCCTTTTCTATCTCTGTGATTCTAGTGATATGAAAAATGACTGGATACACAGACTGATCCAGAGATTGCATTGTCTCTTCTTGCAATCTGGGAGCAATAATATACTTGATTTTAATCTTAGGTCTGCAGATGACCAAACGTGTGCCCTTGGGCAAGTCTCTCCATTTCTCTGATGGGTGGAACTGAGTCTCTTTGCAGGAATAAATCTGTGATTTTTTTGACTAATTACTCTTCTTCCATCTTCTGTAGAACATTATTTGTCCATTGCAGCTTTCAGGGGTTTCATAAAGTGTTTTGTCGCTGGAACTCCTGCAATCTGCTAGAAAAGTATAGGCATCAGATCACCAAGGGACCTTGGAGAACTTAAATTCAATGCCCACATTTTGCTAATGAAAGAAACTAAATCTCAAGGAGGTGCAGGTACTTACCCTAACCCATGCAAATCCAGGACCAGAATCTGAGACTCAGCTCCCAAATGAGTGGCCTTTGTACATACCACTTCCAGCCTCCAGGTCAGAAATGGACCTTGATATTCACAAGCCAGCCCTCCTGCCTTTTCTGATGGACTCTAATGAATTCATTATGATGTAGCTACTCAGCAAAAGTGTGTGGTCAGGTTTTTTTTCCTCAGCAAATTCACACAAAGTTGGAGATACTTTTTCTGGTTGAGTAAAGTACCCTGTTCAAAGTCATCAGGCAGATGAGGGGCAGAGCCAGAACTCAAAGTGGAGAGCTCCAGAGAGACACCTGGAAGATAATGGATGGTGACAGGCTGTCCATACAGACCTTCTGGCTTCTCGAAGCCCAGATGGACTCCCCACACTGTCAAATTGATTGATGGAAGCACCAGTGCTAAGATGGCCACAAATCCCCAGCACATGGATACAGCTGCACTTTTGTTTCTTTGTTTCTCGGAGGCTCTAAGCTGGAACATAACCTTCTGCTTTTCAAGCACTAGTAGAGTTGTCACCAGCCAAAGAGGAAAACAGGACCCTAATGAGCGAGTTTCGTGACCACTAGGATGTAAGCAAAGAAAATGGAGGCGGACAGAAAAGAGAGCTTGGATTTGTTTTTCATGAGGATTTTGGCTGTCTCTTAAACAAATCTGACCCTAGGAATAGGCTTGCCCTTTTCTAGTCTCAGCTTCCCTGGTTATAAAATACATGTTTGGCGACTGCTCTGAAAGTTATTAAAGTTGCAGCAGTAAACTATGGGAGGCCAGAGAATTTCAGACAAAAGTTATTGCATCAGTAACTCAGAAACTAATTCCTAAAACTCTTGACACATTTATCCAGAGGGCTAGTGCCAATATAGAAATGGAAATCATTGTCAAGGGCCACTGTGTACCTGGAATTAAAATCCGTCATTCCTCGGAGCGGAGAGCTACAATTTTGGCAGAATATGAATAGTCATGCCTTTCACCACGATCTTTCTCAAAAATAGGGTCCTTTATTTTTCAGAAGAACAACAAAAATTCTGCTCTCTTTGTTTGTTTGTTTCCTTAAGAACCCCTCGTTTACATTTTCTTTTCAAATATTTCTTTGACAGTCCCACATTTAAACTGAAAGCCCTCCTTTTCCTTATTCAGTTGCACTGGTTTTATTTTGGATAGAAATCCTGCTGGGTACAGTAACAGAGAACAAACTTTACAACAGCAATAATCCCTTCTACAGCATCTATTGTGGGGAAACTTAATACACTTTTATTAAATGGCTGAGGCCTTGGCTCCGGTGATCTGAATTAACTACAGAAGGGCATAGAAAGGGAACAAAACTACCTTCTTCACTCAACAGACTCCCACTGCATGCCGAGCAATGTGGCAGGACTGGAGACTCAAACCTGCCATCCAAGAGTGCTCCCCTGAAAGACCGTTGATTGCCTTAGGTGATGCCTTCCTCACTGAAAGTTGGCAAAGACAGAAAAGACTTGACGGGTCTACTGTTAGCAAGTAAACGGACAAATGGGCCCTCTGATTCACTCTTGGAGGATTGACAATATGCCTCCGATTTTAAATTTACATGCACTTTGACTCAGGTTCTAAGAATTTATCCTAAGGCAGTATTTACTTAAATACACAGCATTAGCCTCAGCATGATTATAAAGAGAAAAAATCAGGAGGAATGCAGAAGTCATTAAAAATACAATCATTGACCTGATCATGTAACCTATATTTATTGTGTCCTGACATACTATTGAGTGGCAAAGTGCAGTCACAGAGAGCATATGTACTGTGGTCTCATTTATGTAGAATTGTAGCTGAAAGGCTGTTCACTAAAGTGTTAACCATGGTTATCTCTGGATAATGAGCTTCTGGGTGACTTTTACTTTCCTCTACCAACTCTTCTCAATGGTTAGATTTTTAATATTTTTTATAGTGAACATCACTTTATAGTTGGGGGGAGGGTGCTTTAAAAATTTCTTAAAACAGAAAGCTAGTCTTTCCCAAAATTCCTTAGCCATACCTAAGCCCAACCTAGTGGTAAGACGATGTGAAACATTGTGATGAGTTCATGGGTGTATACATACATCACAACTCCTCAGCTCTTACACGTCAATTCATCAGATTGTACACTTTTAGTACATGCAATTTACTGTACATCATTATACATCAATAAAATGTTTTTTCTTTAAAAGGAAAGAAACTATGAAATAGTCCAAGTAATTTTTATTCTCCACAGAAAATTGTCAAGATAACTATATATATATAAAACCTGAATCCATGTTGGAAAATAAATTTGATGTTCCAATCAGTGATGGGAGGCTATTCCAAGAGGCTAATAGCCTGGGTGTGGTGTAAAAATGTTCGTTTAGCTTATTCTCTGTTCTCCCGCGGTGTCAGAGTCCTTGGTTATAGATGGATGCGGAGCTCACTATTTGACCTGTTTCTGTCTTCTTCTGTTTGCACCTTTTTGCAGAGTCCACGTCAATCTAAGGTACCTTTTACCCCAAAATACATGCTTCGGTGCACTTTAATTTTCCTGCAATAAATAAGTAGCCCTTGTTAGCATCCCTTAAATAACTATACAGCAAACCTGAGGGTTCTGAGACTTTGGGATCAGATAAAATTCCAAAAACCAAGCATTCTTTCCAGAGATAATTATGAATACACTGATAAATGTTTTGAAGACAATTCTTTCACTCTGCCGACAGGTTTTCTCAAGTATAGATATTCTTTTCCTATAGGACTAGCTACTGAAATAGTTCAAAGGTCTGCAATTTCCTAAAACGAATATGACAAAAGAAACACCAGTGGCTATAGCGGGTGTGACTATTGGGCCTCTAAGCTGGACAAAAAGGAAACAAAAGTTTGCGTGTTGCTACCATGGTCACCATTCTTAGAGCCACTTAGGATTCCATCTCTTGGTGCCCATGAAGAACGTAGGCCCTGAAGTCACTGCAGGGGCAGGACCTCTCTGCATGTCAGGCCTGCTTCTCATCACTGTTTTTCTGTGTTCTTCCCCTCTGCTTTCCAATGCAACCAGCTGGACGGTGCTGCAGGGAAGGATTGGGCGCCCAGAGAACCCGTTCCGAGTGGCCCTGGAATACATCTCCAGTGGAAACCGAAGCTTGTCTGCAGTGGACTTCTTTGCCCTGAAGAACTGCAGTGAAGGTATCTGAATCTGGCTTTTCCCTCCACTCCTTGGCAGCTTGTTGTATTAAGTGTGTCAATAACTTGCCGCCATGATTAGCTGGGAATGTGCACACTTATATAGAAAAGTCTGTAGTTCTTTGGGGCTGATTCTGAGCATTACCAAGTGCTTCATAACCCAGCTGATCAATCTTCAAAGATTGAGTATAACATTATATCTGCCTAACTTAAAACTTCATCAAATAGAATATGGTCCTTGTTAGGTAACACATTAGCTTAACTTCCCTAGCTGAAAAATGCTTTCAGCTGTGTTTTGTTTTGTTTTTTTACTATGGAAAATTTCAAATGTGTACGAGTAAATAGAACAGTGCAATGAGCCCTCATATACACCCTCAACCCAATTTCGACAGTTGTCAACATCCCGCCATTTTTCTTTCACCTATATCTCTACCCATTCTTCACCCCACTGATTTGATAATGATTGTTACTTTACTTTTTTTTCCTGAGGCAAAATTAACAACTAAGTATTTTTAATGATTTGATTTAAGCTGTTGTTAAGGGACAACATGGGAAATGGTTATATGTGAAATTTTTGGTTTATTTTGTAAAAACCATTAGAGGATGGTCCACTGTGTCGTTGAATTCCTTTTGCATGAATCCCACATTGTGAGTTTATTTCAAGATTTATTACTAAGAGGAGACATCTCTCTCCTGAATAATAATTTGTCGGTTTTTTCCCTTTTGCCTTTGTTGTTATGAAACTCTGCACTAAATGCAATACTCAGTCACAGTAACTATATCTGTGTAGTTTTTTGATAAGCTTCTTTCTCCCTCCTCTACGGAGTTTTTGATCTTCTATTCCTATTTTCAAAATCATATTTTATATTTATCTTTCTTTAGACTTTGGCTCAAGTCTAATTGTAAGCGGGATGAAATGGATCATCAATAGATATATGAGGCTGATCTTTCCTTGATTCTTCAGAAAACCTAGGGTCATAATTATAAACATTGTTTCTCACGTGTAGAGGATATGGGAGATGGGCTTGAATTATACAAATCTTCAGGAAGAAGTTGCTTTTATTATTGCTATTCTTCTGCTCTGCCTGCCTCTGCCCAGAGGCTCACAGGGAAGGGAGCTCTCACCTGTGCCATGGAACCTATGGTCTGAGAGGCTCAAGAATGAAGTGTAGACAGGAAGGAAATTGTGTCACTCCCAGACCTAATTCTCAATTTAGACTGCTTGTAAATAACTATGAAAGCCCATAACACACAGCTATCTATTGCATGTAGAGACCCAGCCTTGAATCTTGTGCCTGTTGGAGGCTGGTATATGAAAAGGACTCGCTTAGGTAGGGAACCCACTGACCACCCAGCACTTTATGCTGCTGTGTCTCTTCATTCATTGTGGACCTTGTAAGAACTTTCACACAGTGCTTTTTTTCCCTTTAATCAAAGCTGGTTTATGTGTGGGAGAAAGAAAAATCATCATAACGTGATAGATTGAACTTCAGTTCAAGTTGAAAAGGTGGTTAACCTGTGATGTGAGGCAATGTACACGAAACATATGGTTTGGGAGAAAGCCAGGAGCTTGTACAAATGTTTCTGCACTCACGAACTTGGGGATTTGTGAATGTCTCTGGACATGATCAATCCTCACAGATGTCAAAGGTCTATGTACCGTCCAAAAGAGGCCATCTGTTGAAATGGAGCCAGTTAACAGGAATGTGACAGGGAGAAGGTATCAGTTCCCAGAATTGACCTAATCTCACTTGAGCAACATGAGGAGAAGGGAATAAGAGACTACAAAACCCCAGATATCAGGCCTAACAGAAATATTCCTGCAAAAATTTTGTACCTTTGAATCAAGGATCTCAACCAGTTCTGCCAATTTTTCCTCTCTTACCCCTACAACTCCCATTTACCCATAAAATCTTTCTCTGAAGCTTATGTTGCATTTGCAGTGAGTCTGCTGCAGAGATTAAAAGACCTGTTTCTTATCTGCTTCTCTACCATCATAAAACCAAGAGAGTTAACCTCCTAACTTTCTCTAATGATCCATGAAGTGTTTCTTCTGGCAGGACACTTTCTTAGAGGAGGGAGAAAAGAAGTCTGCCTCTAATGCTCTAAGGAAAGTGGATTGGCCAGGAGACTTAGGAAGGTTCTCATGGCCCAGCTACCTTCCCTCAGAGACTCCAGCTCCAAGAACAGATGGTCTCTTGGAGAAACAGATGTTCTCTGCACTCCTTCTCTGGCTGGGGCTTCTGTGGCCACCAAAGAGTGTGAAGGGATCAGTGTGGATGTGTAAAGCAGAGAGCAGAGAAGAACAAAGTGGTTCCAGTGTTCCCTGAGAACTTCTGACCCTCCCTCCCATAGTGGAACAAATTCAGGTGCACATCAGTTGGTGTGGACAACTTGCAAGCATAAGAAGCATCCTAAAACTACACTCACGTATTTAAAGAGAAGGAGTTATTTTGGAGGCATACTCAAGCCCTATTTGATGTAGATGAACATTGATGTTTTCTGAGGTCATCCATTTGGTTACGTCATGAAGGGGAAGAGATAGGAGAGAGAAGTAGTATGTTTGAGGGAGTGAAAAGGGCTGGTGACATGTCAGCCAAGGTTACAGATAGGTCTGCAGGATTCCTGGTCTATTTTCTGATAGCAACTTGGTCCCCCCATGATGCATCAGGCACAGACAGAGCATGAGGAGGAACACGCCTGTAAAACTCTACAGCCTTTCTGTGGCCCACATGAAGAAAGGCGTTATTTCAGTTAATCCACAAAGCCTTACAGGAGACATTAGGACAATTCTTTCCACATAGGAGATGATACCTATCTGTGGGTGTCATCAGGGCAGAGCCCATGCCTCTCTCCTCTCTGAATCCTAACACCTATCACAGTGTGTAACACTTAATAGGTGCTCAGTTAATAAGCAATAAAATCTAACTTGAACAGGGCACTTACCATGTGCAAAGGCAAAATGCTGATTGATCCCTTTACATGTGCTACCACTGTGAGCTTTACACTAACGCTATAGGGCAGGTACTATTATCCTCATTCTACAGATGGGGAACCTGAAGCTCACAGAACTTTCAACACTTACCAAGGTCATTCAGTTAAGGAAAGGTAGAGCTAAATTCAATCCCAAGTCAATCTGACCACCAAGCCAGTGCATCTGTCCACTACATTCTGCCACCTTTGTGGAATGCATAGAGACTGGGGATTTATTTATTACCAGAAATCTTAGGATTATCTTTGATTCTTCCTCTTGTCACTACATCCAAACGGCTGAGCCCTGGACTCTAGACTTGTGGCTGCCTTGCATCCTGTCTGTTGTTGTCTAAATTCTACTGTTGCTGCTTCTCAAATTTGCCTTTCTGACTTCATTTTCTCAGCAACAGGCTTAGCCAGGCCTTTGGAAATGCATACTTGGACTTTGGCAGTAGCCAGCTGGCCTCCCTGATACCATTACCCATCCTTCACTCATTACCAGACAAATCTCCCCAAAGATCCCTTTCCTTGTGGCACTTTCATGCAATTTCGGTAACTTCTTATTGCCTCCCACATCAGAAATATGGGGGCTAGACTGAGCCACCTCCCTCATTCCTGGGACCAGGAAAGTGATGTGCTGGGGATCACCCAGCTGGTTGGTGGTAGAGCTGAGACTGACATCAGGACTATCTTGCCTCTGGCCTTGGTACTTTCACCACTGCTCAATCCTGCCTGGAGAGCCCCAGTGTCTCTGCTTGATTTCCAAGGTCCTTTACAATCTGGCCCCACTGAACCCGCGACCATTATGCCCCCTGTTCTCCCACATCTCCTCCCTTCTCGTCGGACTGGTTTTCTGTACACTACACCAGGAACGGCCCGCTTGGTCCCAGGCCTTCCATCTGAACACAGACTGATCGCTTAAGATCCAGCTTGGGGCCCAAATCCTCCAGAATGTCATTCACAGCTACAGAAGTTTGTCTTGGAAGATTTGCTCTCTACATCTAAATTTAGTAGCTGTTTTATAATTATTTCCCAATTAGTTATTTGGGGACCCTAACTTGAGGTTCGAGACTTTGTCCTATATTTCGTTTTATTTCTCCAGGGGACAATGAACAGAGTGCTAAACACATAGGAAACACCACATAAATACTTGTTGACTGATTGTTGGTTAATGAATCAATTGATAAATGCTGCTCCTGCTTTAATAGCTTTGGGCTATTAGCCTTCTACTTCCAAAAAAAGTAGCAGTGAGTGGCAATTGCTTGGAAGAGTTTTTCCTGTTATCTTAAAAGAGCAGTTTGTATATTCAGCACTGACAGGAGGAATACCAGCCCCCAGAGGCTCCCACGCCTGGGCTCCCAGGGAACCCTTTCCCCATTCACAAAAACCTTTCTTCAGCAGATAGAACCTTGCTTTAGTTCTATAGCAGAACTATAGGATTATGCAGGACACTCATCAGGATCCCTCACATTCAGAGGAGCCTATAGAAAAACACGTGTCAGGATGGTCAGGAAGGACTAGCTCCTTGAAAAGGATTTTAAAAAGATCAGTGTGCCTCTTAGCAGCCATAAAAATATACATCATTGCAAGCACCCATCTAGCACCTTCTGTGCACCAGGGCCTGTTCTATGCATGTTGCATATATTAACTCATTTAATCCTACAACAAGACTATGAGGTATCTATTATTATTATCAGCACTTCCATTATATGGATGGGGAAATCAAGGCACAGAGACCTAAATAATTTACCCAAAGTCTCACAGCAGATATTGGGATGGAGGTCGTCTGCTCCAACATCCATGCTCTTAGCTCCACATGCTGCTGCTACCTGTGGAAAGTCACTGCTGGAAAGAACCCCTTCTAAGAAAGCATCTAATACTTCTAAAGATCCTCTGTCACCATGTGGAAACTGAATGAACAAACACCCCAAGATTTACCTTGAACTTTGACACAATAATTACTGACCAATCTAATGTGATTTCTGCCTCCACGTTATGGTTGTCAAGTTCTCAGGTTTTCTAAGAAACCAATTTAGAATTTCCTTCTCCTTGCCTGGGTTGGTCAAAAGTACCTTAGGTGTACCACTGCACTGGTCAACAGTGGACGCCCCCATCCATGAAAATCAAAGAACTGCAAATGGCTCCTGTATGAGCATAAATATATTTTATTGCAGGCCACCATAGTTCCCTTTCTCTTTCATGAACTTGCAAGAATCATGCCTGAGGTTTCTCAGGTCAGAGCCACATTCAGCTCACTAGCAGATTTCTCAATAAGAAATATTCTTAGCCCCTTACCCTATCGAGACCCTTTCATACACATTACCTCCTCTGACCCGTTCAGCAGAGAGGGTGTCATAACCCTCACATTACCCAGGAGGGGTTATTTCACTGAATTCTGTAGCTCAGGAAAGGGGAGGAATCAAGGTGTCAAATGCAGTCCCACTACCATGGATGCCTTAAAACGCATATCTCAAAAGAGTTGAAGATGCACAGATATCTTTACCTCTCTGAGCCTAAAATGAGGGCATTGGAACTAGATCCATGGTCTTCAAAGAGTTTTTAGAGGCTGAACCCTTAATTCTAACAAAGTCTTATATAAAAGTCCAGTATATAAAATTACATAAGTAGGACTGCCCGAGGGGAAGGGAGGGTGGGGGGCACAGAATTCACCTGCTCCACAGCCCTTCACACCCCCCCTCCAAATGGAGTTTCATGAAATACAGTTTGAGAAGCACTGACAGTCTGGTTTCAACTCTCTTATTAATTCCAGGCTTTTGATCCAATGATTCTGAACTTACTTAAAATGTGATAGCCAAAAATAGTTAGATAACCATACCTTCTTTAAACAGCTAGGACTAAGCACAAGGCTATTATACTTTGAATATGGGCCGTTTTCATGAGGCAAGTTCTTATCCCTCTGAGTCCTAGCTTTGAGATGCTAGGCATAGGGCTAGTATGAATGTTTCCAGTAAAAAAATGTGTGGCATCTGGGGCCCGGCCCAGTGGTATAGCGGTTAAGGTCGCGCACTCCACTTCGGCAGCCGGGGGTTCGCTGGTTTTGATCCTGGGTGTGGACCTACACACTGCTTATCAAGCCATGCTGTGGCAGATGTCCCATATATAAAGTAGAGGAAAATTGGCACAGATGTTAGCTCAGGGCCAATCTTCCTCAGCAAAAAGAGGAGTATTGGCAGCAGATGTTAGCTCAGGGCTAGTTTTCCTCAAAAAGAAAAAAGTGTGGCATCCCCCAGCTTTGTCCCCTCTGTCTCCTCCTAGTCCACCAAAGACAATGATGGGAAGTGGAGGATGTCCTACTTAACCAAGAGGGAACAAGAGGAAATGAGAGAAGCTGAACAAACAGATTCTAATCTTTGGCCAGCCATGTGGAACTGATCAGCCTCTGGAGTGGGCTTCAAAATCCAGCTGGGTAAAATGAGGGATTACCTCATGGGCTCCTGGCAGCCTGGCCCAAACTGGGCATTTTCTGTTCCAAAAGCAGAAAACGCCCCAGCAGGATCCTCCATTTGTGCTTGTAAAAGGGAAATTACTGTGGCATTCTGTCTTGGGGCTGCGAGCAGAAAACTCTGTATGGAGAGACTCATCCATCCATCCATCCATCCATGTGCTCACTCATTCATCTGACAGAAATTCACTGAGTAAATACTAAACTGAAAGCATACTGACATTGATGTAAATTTGTTGCTTCTATCTTAGGACTGAGTTTTGGTGTGATAGCTTTAAGATCTCCATTCTGCTCTGCACAGAAACTGCTCTCCAAAAGGCATCCCTGGACATACATTTAATTTGCACCAGAGGTGTCGAATAGGTGCTCCATTTATAGAGATGTCATCCTCCTACTAGTGCCAAGGTGCCTTTCTCAGAAAAACCACAGAATGAGCCCTGAACCCTCAATCAGGGGATGGAAGTCCCTTTTCCATCTCTTATTTACCATAGACTAGCCAACTTTTCAGTCCAGAAAGAACACTAAAGATCACCCTCAGAATTGGCACCTTGATTCTTTTTTAATTTAAAATAGGAATAACGATATGTCAGTGGCTATCCCAAAACTGTCCTTAATCAGGAGGGGCAAATGAGAAGATGGCTAAAGAAGTGTGTTATAGATGATGCCCTGAGCTACCTGACCTCTCTGGGCTTCACCTGGCTTGAAGCCTTTTAAAACCAAGTTGCTCTCTTGCTCCTGCTCACCTTCTCAAGGAGAAACTGCTGTTTACAGAAACAAATTGGCTCTTCTGCTGCCTCCTCCAAAACTTTGCAGTGTTAATGATAACCAAATGCCAAGTGGGTGATGAGAGTCACAGCACTGCCAACCTGAGGTGGCACCAAGGCGGCCATCCTCCAGGTTAGTCACTTCAAGGGACTGAGTCAACTCTGCAATGGTGAGATCTATTGCTTGGAAGCGAAAGCCAAGGAGAAAGCGTAGCCACAGTCTGTGTCCACACTCAGTTCTCATTGTGTCCTCCAGGTAGAGCATGAACCCTATTTCCAAACACCCCTCTTCTTAACTCCCTGTTTCTAAAACTTCCTGCTCATAATTTATCTGTGGGCTGTACTGTTTAAAAGATAAGATTAAAATTATAATTTCATCTAGCCACTGAGATCTACACTCATTTCTCCAAACACACCTCCCCACCCCAGGTGTTTGTCCTAGCTATACCCCTGCAGAGTGCTCTCCCTCTCCTCATTCCCATTCTGTCTTTCAAAGTCCTGCACCTCTTTTAAATCTCAGCTCAAACGTATCTTCTCCAAGAAGTCTCAGCTCAGAATTAAGTTTCGGTGTAGTTCTGTTTTAGAAGAGTCTGCTTCTTTCCAGAGTTATGTGTCTCATTCAATAGATGCTAAGTTCCTAGAATCAAATACTATGTATTTTTTTTAAATCTCTATATCCCAATTAACAACTAACAATGCTTTTCTCATGGCAAGCACAGCCACCAACATATTTTTAATATATTGAATAAAGGTTTTCTTGTTACAACGTAGGAGAGAGATTACAGGCTTTGGAATCAGCCAGAATGCATGTGGAATCCGAGCTCTGTGGCTTACCACCATTTTGAGCTTGGAAGAGTTTTCTAAAATCTGAGTTCCAGTTTTTCCATCAGTAAATGGGGCTAATAATACATAATTATAGGTTTGTTGGGAAATTAAAACTGATACAGTGTATAGAGCCCGTAGCACAGTTGGCACAATAAATACCATTGCCCTCTCTCTCCCGGGTCCCCTGACTCAGCTGAATGTTCTCATTCTGGAACCAGGGCTGAATAATTCTGCACGACTACCCCAGGGTATGTTTGCAGGTTCACATCCACCTTTCACTTTCCATCTCTGCCTTGTCTGAACCGTTGGGCCAAGGGAAAGGTTACCCCATTTCCATCAGAGACTCTGACAGCCCACGTCCGCAGTCTGGTTTCAATAGCAGCTGCTTCTCTACCCGCCACAATCTACGCTTTTATCCCTGATAAAGTCATTTTTCCTTTGTGGCTGGGTGAACAGAATCCCTCATGCTACGAAAAGGGTTAGGACTCTTTAATCCTGTGGGGATGGCTGGAGGCTGGGGAAGAGCCTGAAAGTCCTTCGGCATGTTTGTCACGCTGCCTCCCTCGGCAGACAGCACAGATCCTGAAACAGCCAGGCCCCCAGCTGGTGGAACCGGGAAAGAACTTGCAGCCCCTCCTCTGCTGCTGTTGGCAGAGACTTCCTTACTTTGGAATAGCTTCTTCATAATTGCTAATAAAGCCAATTAAAAATGCCCCGCAAAGTGCTTAGGAACAATAACGATTGCTTAGGCAACTATTTTAGATATGCGACCATTGGAAATCGCCTGGAAACGGGGGCAGACAAAAAAGGGTTTTAAATATAAATAAATAAGGAACCAGTGTGCTGAGGTCATTGTACTCCCAGAAGAAAATTACTTTCAAATTACAACTACATAAAAGAAATAATTGAAAAGATTAATCACACTAAAATAATTGTTCTATTTTACAAGTAATTTGGAGCAATATTCAGTCATTGACATCAATGTCTAGTAGTAAAATAGTAATGAATTTCATTCTCTGACTAATGTATTTATTTTATTAATGGTTCTAAATGGGGTTGTTACTGCTTATAAATATTTCATAACTTTTAATTCATTAAAATGTTCAAGGAATTTCCAAAAGTATTTATTAGTTTTAAATCATCCTTAGTATTCAATATGCAATTGCCACTCTGCCTGGGTAATTAAAAAAATTATTGTTTTGGGTAATGGGAGTCTCTTTGAATGTGGAGGATTAAGCCCCAGTTATTAATGAGACTGACTCCAGCTAGTGACGAATGAGGGGCTTGGTGAAGCTGTGTTCTTCCTTTAGGTCTCTAAGGCCTCTTTGTAGCCATTCCTTAAAATCTGTGGCTGTGAGGGGAACAGGGTGGGACCAGATAAATTAATTCCAGAGATGATAAGAGAAATGTCAGTTTAGACATCGGTTTCAATCCACCATCTCTCCCTCAGCCTCTCCATCTTCCTGAAACAGCTGACAGCAGAATTCATACTTTCCAACCTCTCCTCCTCTCTCTGTTTCTTTCATGCTTTGATAGAGGCCATAACAATTAAAATAGGCAGAAAGATGCAACAAGAAGAAAAGCAAGGGACTCTGCATCATGAATAGTGGGAAGAGGAGGATTTGGATAAGAAAACATGGATCTGAATCCTACCTGAGTTGTTGGGTGCTACGTGTCCATTACGTCTTGTAGTACTGGATAGTTCACATGTGAAATAAAGACAATGGTACCTACCCTGGGGTCTGTGTGAGGAGTAACTATGATACTGTGTGCACCCTACATGACACAGTGCCTAGAACCTACTGGCAAATCAAACAGGGTTAGTTCTACCCCTCCCTAAGTCCAAAGAGCGTATCGTGGTGGTGTTGACCCAATGGCTTTGGTAACTCTTAATTAACCCATAGTAGAAATGATTGGTATGAGTCATCAAGAAAAACTGGACCAACGGTGAATCGGTACAACTCAAGGGCTTGGTGAAGTCTAAGGACATCCCTGGAGCAGGGATGAGCTGACTCTGCTCTCTGTGCTCTGCCCCACAGTTCTGAGATCAGGCTCACTGCACTGCCTCCAGTGCCTCCTCCATGCAGGGAATGGTTAAAGGCAGTTGACGGTGGGCAAATCGGGAAGGGCCAGGATCCAGCAAGTGGCTTGGGGTAAACTGAGGCCTGCACTTCTCACACTTGGACACTTGTACCTCGAGAATATGTAGTAGTGTTCTGAGAGTGTCTAATCCCACAGAATCAATGGTACATCTTTCCAGAGCTTCAACTTTACCAAAAGATTGAGTGAAAGGACATTTTTAAATTAAAATTAGCATGGCCGCATATTGGGCTCCAACGCAACCTGCACACAAATTTTAAGATAGAACGTGGGCTTTAAAGACCTTTTCTGCTTGTAGTGATCCCTCACATTTTGAGAGCTGACTTCACTCTTCTCTGCCATTTGGGGCACAAAAGAGAGGGTGTTGATGAAGCACCACTCCGGGAGGACAGTGGGACATGGGTAAGAGAAGGAGATACAGCCAGATCTGGGATCACTTGCTGGACAGCTGGAGCCACAAGGAAGGTGTTCTCTCAGTGCAAGCCAGAGAAGGGCAGGATGGCAAGCAGAATCCCAAGGTGGCACTAGAGCCCAGCAGGGGCGCCCTAACCTACCAAATTAGTCAGATAAGGGCTCAGTTCCTAAAATTGAGGTACCAAGTCAGGGCCAGACTAACCAAATATTAGATTTAATATTTGTGCGTAGCCCTAAAGCTTCTTAAATTTCCCCAAGGACAGAACTGATCTCAGAGTTGGTTTTGTTTTGTTTGCAGGAGGATACAGGGAGGGCTACTAAACGTTTATCTGAAGAGCGAGGAGACATTGTACTTCCTCTCTGCCCAGACGCCTGGACAGAGCTCCTCACACCAGGGGCTGCGGGAACCAAAGTCCTCCGGAGTGGAGGAATGTGAGCGTGGGCGGAGGGAGCCAATTGCCAGCTGATGGACATAGACGGGAGTCCAGGCGTGCACTGCTGGGATGCGATGCTTTGTCTCTTTTCACTCGTGGTTATTTTGAAGTTTTTGGCATTCTCTGTCTTCAGGTTTTGCTGTGAGCACAGTTTTTGTGGAACCTTATTTTGCTTTTCCTGTTGAGATTGTTTGGGGAGGCAGCACTGGGAGATGCTTGCTGGGCAGCTGCGCAGAAGGCCCTGCAATGTGCAGTTTACAAACCACAGGGCAAATAGTCTCTGTGGTCCCTCCTTCCCTCAGCTCCAACAGTCTGGAATTCTATGAGCAACATTTGGGTGGATGTCAAGTCTTTTGGCTTTTGCTGCTTCTGCCTCTTCATTTAGCTCTTACCCTGCACTTTGTGTCTATAAAGCGCTTAACAAACGTTAACTAATTACTCCTCATTAATCATTCATGCAACTGGTAGGCCAGGGTCTTATCATTTCCTTCAAGAACACGGGTGCAATATCCTGTCTGGATCCCAAATCACATGCTTGGGAGGGTGATGGGACCATCATAGCAGCACTGGGATCCTCCCAAGCTCATTGGGGGTGTGGGCCAGAAGGTGGGCACAGGCTCTGTGAGGCTACAACCCCACTAGGATGCCATTCTGCTCTAATGAACAGGAAGGACGAGCCACATCACTGGCCAGTGGAAGCTGAGAGGCAATAAACTTTCATTAGAGGCTTCTTCCTAGAAATTCACATGGACATAATAAGTCTGTTGTCTTAAAAGGCCCAGAGAGGTTGAACACCTCAACTTTCTTTTGCTTTTATAAACTGATCCTTTTAATCATTTGTGAAATGTAAATATAATGAAAACATCAGTTCTGGACAAGGACTCTGATTAGCTTTCGAATGCTACAGGGACAGACAGCCTGAGACTAGAGTCGAGAAGCAACCTGTCTGTAGGTATATGGTTCAGGAACACACAGCAAGGAGGTGAACGAGCTGTCATGGCCAGAACAGCAGCAGAACCAAACCCTGGAGAGAGTCAGTTTAGTCTCTGGGAGGGCTGGGAATGGAGCAAGCATCCTGCACCCCAGGCCCCAGAGGTTGAGGAGAGCAGGTGAGGAGCCCAAAGCCTCTTCCTGTGGACTTGGTCTTATGAGCGTGTAAAGCTAGGGTGAGAAATTCCCAGAATTCCATTATGTGCATTAGAACAGAGAGCAGAATTACAAGGACAGGTGGTCTCTGATTTTCTTCTTACCACCTCAGGAGTCATACCTGTCTTTCTTATTAGTACACAGACACAAACTCTTGCTTGCTGGCTGTCATGCGCTCTGTCTCATATTTCCACTGTGCATGTCTGTACACTAATGTTAGAGCACTGTCCTCCTGTCCATTCTCTGCCATTCCTCCTCCTGCGTGGGCCTTTTCCCCATTCCTTTCTCTGCACTCGTTACCTGTGGCTACATGCAAAGCCAAAGCCTCTACTCAATCAGTGGTCATATCATCTGTTTTCTCTGTGTAATAATAAATAAGTAAAGGCAGACGGATCATTTCCCTTCTCCATTGTTTGTTTTGGCATCTTTGGACAGTCTCTCCTTACATCTCCCCATCCTCAGCCTCTCTTCCCTCTGTCTCTCCCAGACTCTGGATGCCATTGTCTTTTTGCTTGTCTATGACTCATTCTCACTTCCCAACTTTCTTCCTCTCATTTTGTGAGGGTAAGAAAACTAGGGTATGGAATTGGCCATCTGATCGCTGTGGGTACCCAATTATCAGCGAAGCCTACTCTGCTTTCACTCCAGGCACAGTCCTGAACCTCTGCACCCATGGACAATGGCTGACATGGTCAGACTGGCTATACTGGGGCCAGATCTAGGGTGTGCACACGTGGAGTTTTCCTCTCTTTTCTTCCTTACTCTAGGCATAGATTTTCTCCTCTCCTCATTTTTCCCTCTGCCTGTTCTTCCTCCGGTCCCATCATGTGCCTGTCATTCCCTCATTAGGAGACCTTACCCCCACACACACATATGCACACACGTGCACACATGGCATGCGCACACATGTGCACAGGAATAGTGAGGGGTTTTGTGGGGCATTTGGACATGGTGGTCCTAACGTGAGCCTCAGGGGCAAGACCACAGCCTTCAGTTGGAGAGTGAGGTCTTTCCTGGTGTTGATCACATGGCAAAGGCAAGGATCTAGGTAGATAAGAGGTCCAGCGTTCTCCTCTGGGGCTCAAGAAATGAAGTTTGAGAGGGCTTTTGGGTAATGGGAGCTGAGGTTGCACTGACTACATGGGAAGACACTAGAAGCTAGGAAGGAGAGTCTTGGGAAAACTCTCCTCCCTTCTTGGGTCAGCAAAGCACATGATGTGCATGGGAGGTTTTCTCCCTTGTCTTTCTCAGTCTTCTGTAAAGTCAGGTTGAACGTTCTAGCTTATTTTGGTTGTACTCCAAGAATTTTGTCTGGGCTTTGGCCAAGGTTTTAAAGGGTTTAAACATCACTCCTGAGACCTGATTGATGATGGCAGTAGTGATTCATAAGATTCTCCAAGGAAATGGCAAATCTCAGAAAAAGAGGAAGGAAGGGGGTAAGGAAAAGAGGGAGGGAGGGAGGAAGAAAAGGCTATGAGGTCTAGCCCCTCCCCCCACCATGAAGTGCTCCTTCTGCACCAAACTTGGTGGCTCTGAGCTGGCACTGATTGAAGAAGTGGGATCTCCCTACCCAGTACCAGTCCAGATGCATAAACTTGGCTCCCCATTTCCCCACCACCTAGTAACCATACTCCACAACAGAAGTCCATGCTTCCAGAACCTAGGCTGGAGACTTTATCAAAGAACTCAAACTCTTTGGGATTTTTTAAAAATCATATTTGTATTTTCATATTATTATATTATCTGGTGCAACTTCATCAGAAGCCCCACTGATATGAGGTCCCGCCATCTCTCATCATTGGTTGTTGCTTTTCAGAGATAAAAAATAGAAAAGGAGTCATATAGTCACCATTTGATGGGTTCTTTGGTCAGCTGTAGAGTTCTTCCCACTGTACCCCTGACTCCAGCCCTTGGTTCCAGCTACAAACACCCCCAGTAAGTATGGTATGAGGGGTAGCCCAGTGCTTTGTCTGCAGAGTTCTAGCAAGGCTTCTTCATCGGACTCAAGTGGATCATTCAAGTACTTTTGCTTCTCTTATTTTCCCTCCTGCTACATTGTGAGCCTTCCACCTCATCTCTACATTCCTAGTGCTTGGCTCAAAACCTGGCACGCAATAGGGGCTCCATGAATTTTTGTAGAGTGTTGAGTGAGTGAATGAACAATTGAGTCAGGAGGGAGTGGTATGCGAAAGTGTCTATGAATGCAGTCAGCAGCTAGAAATTGTAAACAAGGCAAGTATGTCAATATTTCAGATGATTTCAGATATCCATGTAATGATTGTAGGCGGGCATTCTACTTTGTAAGTATGAGCAAAAACGAACACACCCAGTAGCATAAGCTTAAATTCCAGATTCTCTCCTGCCAAAATACTGCTGCTGCTACTACTACTACTACTACTACTACTACTACTAATAATAATAATAATAATAATAATATTGCAAGAGCAGGCCCTTCAGTACACACCATCTAGAAACTCCTTCCCTGGGTCCTGAACACTACTGGGACAACTCAGGCTGTGATCAGCCATGTACTCACCCCCATATGATTTACTTAAGGTGGGACTTTGCCACTTCCCTGAAGATGTTACAACAGAATTGAACAGCAAGTGTCCTTGTACTGGCCATATTCTATCAACTCCCTTACCTTCTAGGGCTTCAGTTAACTAAACAATTCTTCACTTTTGAAAGTCACAAGTTCCATATAATTTAGCATCTGGAAAGGGCTTAAAGGATTTTGGGGGGGGGAGGGGTCTTCACTCCTCCCTAATTTTACAGATTAGCAGACTGAGGCCCAAAGACATTAAGGTTCTTAAATCACCAAGTAACCAAGTCTTAACTTTTCACCTCTTATTTCATTTTTCCTTCAACCTCACCCTGCTACTCCCTAGCTTGGGAAAGGTTAGAAAGTAGCTTTAACATCTATATGTTTCTGTTTCCTCTTCCTGGCTCCTCACCATCCAGCACAGAGCCTGGCACAGACCAGATGCTCAGTCAATGGTCTTAATTGAAATAAATGGAATACATAGAATCCTGATAAAGTATTAAATGCATGATAAGCCTACTGGAACCTTATGTCTCAGCTTGTATTTTCAAAGAGAGGACCAACCCATGCTCAGCCTAGGGAAAGGGCATGCTTAAGAAGAGAGGTATGGTGGGGGAAGAAAAGCCAGACCAGTTGTGAGAGAATCAGCCCATTGGAAAGGATTTCAAACATCATATAAAGGAAGTGAATTTTACAGTCCATATGCAAAAATTAAAAATTAAACTGAACTTGGCTCTTAGGAGAACCTCCCCATTTCCATTGCCGGCAAACAGCTTAATCTAAAGTCAGCTCTTAAAGTCAAATCTGACACAGGAATTTTCTTTATCCCTTTTGCATAGATATTCAGACAGTTCAGAATTCTCCCCTTTTCCTTCCCATTCTTCTGGGAAGCAAGAAAAAATGGAAGGCTTCTGTGCCATCTGGTAATGGAAGAGCCATCCACTCCACTCTGGCCTCCCCTGTTGGTCTTTGGTCATTGGGCCAGCCCCATGAGTGGGACTGAAAGAGTCCTTGCTTGCAGGTCATCTGGTCCACATGGATCACACAAGGTCCATCTACAAGGCCTCTACAGCTCTGCCCTCACCCTCTCAGCCACCTCTAGACCCAATCAGGGGGACACTGAGACTCTTGACACTCTCCCATGCTGTTCTCGGCTCTAGGGCTCTCCCTTTCAAGAATCTCCCGGCTGCCCCCTCCACTCTCCTGACTATTGAAGCAGCCGAGAGCACACATGTCGAACCTAGGGCACACATCTTCTTGCTCACAAGTCGCTCAAACTTTCTGGTCTTTCTCTCCTTCCCACACCTGTACCAGGGCAAGTCCCAGATAGGAAATGCAAGACCTTGTTGTCTTTGTCGGGCCACTTGCTTGCTCTCCTTCTGTCATTGTCTCTCTGCTCCCAATATACAGAGTCTATTCCACACCCTTGTACATTTTGCCTCACTCTGTGGCTTTTACTGTAGGCCTATGTTTGGGGGCCTACCAATTCTTGGTTCCAGATACTCAAAACTCAGAGCTTTTTACTCCAAAATCTGTTTTGCTCTCAAAAAGTCCAGATCTTATTGTTGAAAATCTGTGTTCAAGTGTATCTGCCCTCCACATCCAAGGCAGTACATGGAGAAAGTAATAGCAACTATCTAAATGGAGGAGGGCAAGGGAGTGGGTCTACAAAGCTCAGGAAAGAGAAACCTCAGATGATGTTTCCAAATAATATCATATTTTGAATTATAATGATCATAATCATAATAATATTATCATATTATCACATCCCCGGACTCCAGTTCTCTGCTGTGCCTCCAGCTAAACAATCACCAGTGAGAGCTATCAGCACCTCTTTTTAAGACCTTCTTGGGAAGAGTTTCCACAATAATTTTGATGGGAGACAAAGAACTCAAAATCTTTTAAAATTCTAAGATCTTCCAGCAAAGATTCACTCCTTTTGGGTGTGGACTGTAGTCCTGAATCAGGCTAAGAGCCAGCCCTGTGGGGCTATACGTGAATGTTTTTGGTTTACACCTTATTCTCCCCCATCAAAAGATCATGATCTAAGGCAGGATCCAGCCTGTGTTCTGTGATGGCCAGGTTCATTTTTTGAAAGAACTCTTACATCTTTTTCCTTCTTAATATCTCAATCACCTGTAAAGTTCAAAAACCTTGAAGCCTTTTTTCTCTGGCCCTAACGTACCTTCCCAGCCCTCTCCATTTTGGCCTCTGACTAAATCCCACACTCCAGCCCACCAAAGCAACAATCTGTCCTCTGAACAGGCCAGGGACAGTCATCCCATCTCTTCATCAAGGACCATCATGAATCTCATTTCATCCCCCAGTGGCATCCATGAGCACTTCCCACAGTATCGTCATTTAAACCACTCATTTGGCACTAACTAGCCTCAAGTCATCTGCTCATGACTTATAGAAAGTGATTTCATGTTTAGTACCAGTCTATGTTTTGGATGGAGTCTACCAACTCTTGATTCATCCAACACACATGAGAATGTGTTCCTGCCCATCTAGATGGTAAGCTTCCAAGGACTCTGCGCTACAGTGAAAAAGATTTTGGAGCCATACACAGCACTCATCTAACTCAACCTGTCTAAGCATTGGTTATTTCTCAACTAAAATGAGAATTGTTATAATGCAACATTATAGGGATGGGATTAAACTCAGTGAAACAACCTGTGTAAAAACAGGGCACAGAAAATTTTCAACAAAGCTGATTCTCTACCTTCTTTCTCTTTAGAGTTCTATATTTCCTCTTCTCCCACCTCCCACCCCTACTCACCAAAATGAGTCCTACCAACTCGCACAATGGCCTGATGCCTAAAGCATAATAAGTTCTCAATAAAGATGTGCTAGATGGATGAAAGATAAATGGATAAATGAAGTAATGAGAACAAACGACATGTCGGGATTGCTCCATGGCCCCCACTTGCTCTCTGTTCCACATTTGTTCTCCACCAGAGCAGCTTAGCCCAGCCTCGGGGAAGCTTCCTGACCACTGCCCTGAGCCCCAGCTCTTCGTTATCCGTTCTGCTACTGAAGAGCTTGGCAAGCATCCCTGAATGGGACTTCAGTTTCCTTGACCATGAAAACCAGGTCACATGTAAGGAATGATAGTTGGCTCTTTCCTCAAGGACAATGTGTCCTTCAGAAAGAACTGGCAGGATTTCTATCAGAACCAGATTCCCTCTTAGTGCAAGCATGTGAGGGGCTTCCAGCTTTCCTAAGCAGGAGCATGAAGCCCACATCAAGCCAACTTCATTTGCTGGCCCTTCCCCAGTTCAACTGCTGCCCTGCGTCTCAGAGAAGTCACCATAGCTCCTCACACTGCTCCATTTCCCTTTCCAGGAGGGAACAGAGAGATAGTCCTGAAACCAAAGCCTGTCAGCCCTGCCAGGTCTTATCATCACCCAAGCTGGGCATTTCTTTTCCTAGTCTGAAAACATCAGGTATCTGCCATGGAGGTGGGGTAGCTGTTTTAGACCCATGTATCTGGATAGGTAGCCTTGCTGTAATTAATCTCTGATCATGAAAGACTCCATTCAATATAAAACACTAACTCAGTAATATTTAGGTTTTCCCTTTTTAAGTCTGTGTTTGTAGCCCTTAATAATGAGGAACTATGAGGTTGGGTGACATTTTTAAGGGCTTAGATTTATTTCGGCAAAACCATTAGAGAGTTTCATAGTCTCGCTCACAAAATGGGAGGAAGCAGGAGGTCTTGTAGGGGAGGAGGTGCCACTTCATGCCAGCATTACTCCAGTTTCCAACGAAGACATTATGTTCTCCCGCCGCTTGTCACAAACAGATTGCAATCTGGTTTCCTCTATACATTTCTTAAGAACTTTTCTGAAGAGATGACTGAGTCTGAATTGTTGCCTCAAATTGTACCAGCTTTCCAAGCATCCTGCTTTCAGAGGTGGTAATTGTGAACTAAAGAATTATTTATATCAGTTTTTAAAAGGTGTCCATCACTGAGGTCCCTGGGATTGTGGACAAAGATTAAAAGACACAATTCCTTCAGAAAAATAGACTGAGTGACTGTATGCAGGCCAAGCCAACTACAATGTAGACAACCATGCAATCCCGCCCCTTCGGTCCAGGGGTGGTAGTGGTCCAGTGAGCTCATAGACCTATAGGATACATCCCAATAGAAGTGAAGTTTTCCTGAGGGTGTGAGAGAGGAGGCCAGGTGGCTTCCACCTACATTTTCAAGTCAAAAAGGCAGCCTCTTCGGGGCTGAGTGGTGTGAGCTCAGAGAGGCACCACTCCATGAAACAGGCCATTCCTCCAGGCCAACTCCATGCTGTTTCCAGGAAATAGCCCAGCAGCAGTGGATGAAGGCTCCCTAGGAAGAAAGAAGCCAAAGTGAGGTCTGTGCTCTGAGGAAAGAGACATTCCTAGGAGCCCTCAATTTATTATATTAGTGCACACCCCAGGCTCTGCCTGCGAAGAGATCCCTGAAACCCCACACTCTTAGAAAAAGGTTCTAGACAGCCAATATGAAAGGGAAACTGAGGTTAACTCACTTCTTCTCGGGACCCTGGGAGAAGGGAAGAGGCAGGTGCAAAAGAAAGGGAAGGGAAGGAAGAAGAAAGGAAAAGCGAGCAGGCAAGGCATGGATGTTGAGAAAAGCATTTGGAGAAACATCCTTCTCCCAAATTGTGGTGGTGTGATGGAAATAGTGTGTGGGGAGTCAGTTGTTGTGGTAAGCCATGTAAATGGGAACCAATAGAAGAAAGAAATTATATATGCCTAACACTTTCATTCAATGTGGTTTTTTGGTTTTGAGGGGATTTTTTGCATCTGCTGTTTGCTGGTGCTGTGCTAGGTACTGGGCAATATAAGTATAAAAGCAAATAAACAAGTTTCCTGGCCTTAAAGAGATCAGTCTAGTGAGTAAGACAGACATGGAAGGAAGTGATTACAATACAGTGAGGTGAATGCAGATAAAGCTGTTTCACAGCACTGCGTAAACATGGAGGATGGAATGACTAACTCAGGGCCTGCATGAAAGACGATAATTCAACAGAGCTATAGGGAGGGAACTACATAAGAGAAGAGCACAGAGATTCTTCTCATTTCATGAAACCCAGCTATCTCCATGAAGCCTCCTTGACCCTCCTTCCCTCCCCCAGTAGATTGATCCACTCCCCTTGCTGTGTGCACATGCCTCTTATGATGGTCTTTCCACACCTTGTCACACATTAAACACTGCCTCCTAATATACTGTAAACTCCTTGCATGCAAAGACCATGTTTTATTCATGTTTTCATCTTTAGCACTTAGAATATTGATGTAGAATATGGTGTGTGAGATTGTGGGCTGTTAATAAGTGTTTGTTGGAAAGAAGGAAGGAAGGAGGAAATAAGGAAAGAAGGCAGGAAGGAGGGCGGAAGGGAAGGAGAAGGGAGGAAGAGAGGGAATGAATTTCTTAAACTTGTAACACTTATTTCCATAACCTCTGTCATTCTCCTGTATTTGGCCTCCTTCCTGTAACTCTTTCTCCAAGTCTCTCCCTCTTCTCCCTGTTCTTTTTGAATTCTGCCTCCCATCCATGCCTGTACTCTCTCTCTCCCCTTCCATCCTCAGTCTCCCTTTATCTATTTCTCCTCCATTTCCTGCTCCTTCCCACGTCCCATCTTACCCCTGGGCCTTTGCATTCTTTCTCCATCCATCTCTCCCTAATTTCCCATTACTTTAGTGGGGTCAGAAGTCTGAAATGGGTCATGAAACACAATGAAGTGAGGGAAAGGATAAGCCAAATATAATTTGTTTCAAAGGCAGCCAATCTTCTTAGGCCTTAGGTCAATGAGGAGCAAAGAAGAACCCAGGCCCAATGCCTCCACAGCCTTCACTCTCGGGGGTCGGTGGCAGTGGATAGGCCACAGTATCCAAGCATCATGTTGCCAACCCATTTTGAGAGTTTCCAGCCCAAAGCAAGAATCATGGAGAGCCCACGGTCTCCTGAGAAAGAGCCCACATGGTAACCCCAAACCGCAGATGCCATGTGAATCACCTCTCCAGGCTGCCTCACTTTACAGCTTTGGAAACCCTGGCACCAGAGAAATTAAGAGACTTACCCAAGGTCACACAGCAAGTCACAGCTGAGCAAATCCAGAATCTGGTCTCTTTACCACTAGTCCTGTGATTTTCCCACCACAATGCTTTGCCTCTCGCCCTGCCAGTACATTTTCTACAAGCCAGGATTGATGCGGTTGACACGCACTCACACGCAGGGAGTCCTTCTTCCTGCTGAGAAATGCATCCAGTTTTGGGGAGGAAGGTGACAGCTGTTTAATAGAGCGCTGTGGGATGGTGCTGGACTTAGAATGTGGAATATTATCTCCTGCTAATGTGTTAGAGGAGACGCCGAGAAACAGAATGTAATTACCCAAATGGTTGTTTTTCCCCTATACCAAAATGAATTCTCCCGCTCTGGTGAATATGCTGGGGGGTCTTTAACAATTGGTTTATGCCCCGTCTGAAAGCCGTCACCACTCTTAATAGCACTGGGCCCTGTTTTCCAATCAGGGGTATCAATCTGAGACTGCCTCAGAGATCAGCCTGCGGATTCGTCAGTTCCCTGAGGGCTCCTGAGAGAGTGTCTCCAACAAGGAGGATCCGGGCAGACTTGGCTGCTCGGCTTCTGACAGCGCGGCCTCCGGGGGGGCCTCCCTCAGATAGGTCGTTCTTCTCCACTTCTTTCACTGAGCCCCTGGCAGCCTATGTGGTTCCAACGATGGATGGTACACAGGGAGTGGGGATTTAGAGAAACACTCTATTCTTAGAAGAACCCAGAACAAGTGGGCTTCCTACCACCTCTCTTTAAACAAACCTCATATACAAGCATCTCAATTATAAAGCACATAAATTAAGCATAATTAATTCATCTCATCAACCAAGAAATAAGTTCTTCTCCAACTGTCTGCAGACTTTTATTTTTACCACCATTATGGTACTTATGTTTTACCACAATTCCTAGTTATTTGTGCTCCTGTCACATCTGCTGTAAGATTGCTACTCTTTGAGGATAAGAGTCAATGAATCATCTCTGTATTTCCACTGTACCTGACAGCCACCACAGCACCGTACACAGGACAGATGCCCAATGAATAAACTTAACACGAATTAACTGACAAAAACATGTTAACTACATGGCTTTAGAGAAAAGTCTCCACAGTGTGCAGGAGTGAGCCTTGTTTAAGAAGCTTTGGACAGTGTGCGCCCTTTGTACTTCCTACTCTGCCAAGGCCAGTAGGCTACATGGAAGCTGGACCTGTGATGGGAGAGGATGGGCTGGCCAAGTTCAGGACAGTGCGCAAACTCTGCAGCAGCCCCTTACTCAGAAAGAAAGGAAACAGAGCCCACTCAGGCTAAAATGGAGCCTGGGACCCAGAAGACTCACTCACGGCTGCATAGACTCTGACCAGTAAGGGAGGGTTAGTGGACGGTAGAAGGCCAAGGACATTTGAGCTAAGCAGGAAAAACCACAACTCATGGCTTGTAAATCTGGTCAGGCTTTCAGACTCTGGACACTTACTGCCCTGGATATAGGAAGGGAGGTGAAGTGCATGTCTTTTTCCCCACGGCATGAGGAAGCATTTGGACAAAGTCTGCAAAGACGTAGGCACCACCAAAGGACCAAGCTGCATGGACTCTGTGTTAGGTAGAGTTGTCTGCAAGACGGGGAGAGGCGGTGAGACCACCCAACCAGACCGCCTGCTCAAGAGATTTTCAGTCTGAGGATGAGCTGGATCTCGCTGGCGGCCTTCTGGGAGGTGAACTGGCTGATGCACCCTACTAATGACATGCTGAGAGCCTTTATGAATTGAGTCTCTGAAAGTCCAACTAAAGATTGTATTGATCCCAAAGTCACCCTTAGGTGGAACAGCCATAAATTACCAGTCAGCTTTTATTATATGGAAGACTTTCACATTCTGAGAGTTTGACTTTCTCCCTTTTATTATCCTAATGAAATACCAGGACTTGACCCAACACAAGAAAGCACCCGGTGAAGAAGGAACAGAATTTCCGAGCTAATTGTCTAAGCTCCTCACTGAGAAGGCTGGGACACCAATCCTGCCAGGATACCTGCTGTGTGGGGGACAGTCTGAAAGTTAAGTGGCATAGCTTTAGTGGAACTCAAAGGGGCTGGAGGTCTGGAATTGGGGTGTAGAGGAGCACTAAGCCCAAATAATCCCCTCTTCAAGGGATGTGGAACTGGCTGCAGTACAACCCCCGACTTGATGCTCCAGGGAAGACACAGTCCCAGGTGGTATGTGTGAAGATATTACGGTGCAAGTTGAAGGGCACCTTTTAAATTCTGGTGTGGATCATCCTTCGAGATATACCTAGAATATTCTCAATTGTTCATCGCTTTGTTGAAAAAGTCCTATGCTGGAACTATTTATTTATTAATCCCCCAAACATTGATCGATCATCTATGAATGTGTGTAGTAGGGAATTGCTGATCCTCACAGAGCACATACAGTAGTAAAGGAGAAGTACATATGACAACTAAGTATAATGAAATGAAGTACCACCGTGGGGGAAGCTGGGGAAGCAGGGAAATGACGGGTGATTCCAGATGGGAGAGATGGCATCCACGCCTGCCTCTCACTGAGCCCACACTCAGTTTATTTATTGGAGATGCTGTTGGGAGGCTGTAGAGAAAGGTGGGTGCCCACGGGCAGAGCAAATCCACATTCGAGTAGAACTGGTGGATAGTCAGCTTTCCCGACGCTTGAGCAAACTTAAGATTGAAACAGCTCCTCCAGAGCCCTTGGAAGAATTTGCTGTCGGACAGACTGCTTCCTGGGGGCCATATGCATGGGGGAGACCTTTGTTCTTATTTGGAGA
This sequence comes from Equus caballus, assembly GCF_041296265.1. Lineage (NCBI taxonomy): Eukaryota > Metazoa > Chordata > Mammalia > Perissodactyla > Equidae > Equus > Equus caballus. Next base: position 82,909,477 of record NC_091698.1, read on the forward strand.
CAAACATGACAGAGACCCCTAAACAAAGCAGGCTGAATCCCTAATATTCTGCTTGAGGCTCAAATATTTATTTGAATACAGTGTTTTGTCCATCTTCACTTTTCACCTAAGACCAGAACATGTATTAAAACTCATAGAATTTGGGGCTGGCCCAGTGGCATAGTGGTTAAGTTCACATGCTCTGCTTTGGCAGCCTGGGGTTCATGAGTTTGGATCCTGGGTGTGGACCCACACCCCTCATCAAGCCATGCTGTGGCAGCATCCCACGTACAAAATAGAGGAAGACTGGCACAGATGTTAGCTCAGCAACAATCTTCCTCTAGCAATAAGAGGAAGATTAGCAACAGATGTTAGCTCAGAGGCAGTCTTCCTCACCAAAAAAAAAAGAGAAATTATAGAATTTGATCAGTCCTGTCAGTCATCATTCAGAGATTTAAATTTCCAAATAAACAAGGTAAATTATCTTATGAGGACATCATTACTTATTTCAAAGAACAATACTTATCTCAGTACAATTATTGTTTTGTTTTGCAGGTTTCCTTGCATACGTTGTTTGTGACACACAAAAAAACCTTCAGAGGTACCCTGACAAACTCAACATCATTTTGGTTATGAACTCTGGCTCTAGAGTCTGACGTTCTAGGCTCGAGTCTCCCTTCTGCTGTTTACCAGTAGTGTGAACTTGGTCACTTCCTTTGCTCCTCTTAGCCTCAGCTTATCCATCTGTCAAATAGTGATAATAGTAGTGCCTATCTCATAGAAATACTGATTGGAGTAAATAAGATATCGCATATTCTGTATTTATCACAGTGCTTAGTACATAGGGAGATTTGATAACCAGTAATTATTATTTTTTAAGGACCCAGAAAAGGGCCAAGCCAATGAGATATCATTAAGCATCTCAGAAATCAAGGGGCTAGTTTCTGAGATATACCCTCGACCACCGCATACAAGAAGAGAGCTCCTTCCACCCACTCCTCCAGGAAGAACATGCTAAGTCAACCTGCAGATTCTGCAAGGGAGACTGCTGACGTAAAAGAACTTGCTACATCACATCCCAGCTAGAGCTTGGCACTTGACATGCGGGCATTCACTATTCCAAAGGACAGGGAGGCCAGGGGGGTTGCCACAGCAACACCTATGATCAGGAGGACAGAAGGGGAGTCGAAACTGACCCTGTTATGACCCTAAATAGCAAAGGCATCTGCCATGAAAGTTTGCCAAGACTGCTGAGACTTCAGGAATAATATAACTGGTCTTTCTAGAAGCTAGAAGCACTGTTATGACATGCTGTGTGAAGGGAGAGAGATCATTTCTTCCTTGAAGAGCCACAGAAGTCTTTAAGGACCATATGAGCTGGGCCTTGCCAGGGGTTAGAACTTGGACAGAGAGATGTGGAGATGATCCAGGTGCAGGGGACAGTGAGAATGATCATGAGGAGGGGATGAGGGCAGAACACCAGCTAACATCAGCATCATCACCATTAATCATTGCTGACTCGTGTTTAATCCTGGCCAGGTACCAAACTCTGTGCTAAGCGCTTTAGATGGGTTATCTCGTGCTCCTCACCATAGCCCACTTGGTAGCTCACTATCCCAATTTTAGATAGAAAGAACCTAAGCTTTAATTAGAGCCAATGTGTGAAAACAAAGGTGACAGCCGTGGCCTGGCTGAATCTTTTCATTCATTCAACACAGAAAAAAGTCTGGGGTTTGCTTAGGAAACTGTGACTTTTGAACTGAAGATCCAGAAGATGGGACTGGGAGTTTTTGAGGAAAGCCAAGCTCGGGCAGTCCAGCGTGGGTTACAAATGGTGAGAAGGCTTCAGGCACTAATAGGCTTCAGCTCATACCCTGGAACCTGGAAGATTCTTTACCCTCAGCTCAACTCAGGTCTCTCCTTCTCTGTCCAAGACAGCCCAGAATAAACAGCCCCCAGCAGCTGCACCAGAGCCCATGCTGTGTGTGGGGCCCAGATGGTGCACCTGACTTTATTTATTTATTTAGATGTCATTTTCAGCATGATTGAGTGATTCCACCCCCGCAGTGGGTCTGCTCAGTCTCCCATCCCACGATCAGACAGGAGGAGTGGAGCAAGTTTGGAGTTTGTGAAGTTTGCTTATCATTTATTGATTGAGCCAACTGTGAGCAAGCAGCTTCTACTAAATTTCAGAACCAGAAGCCGCAAAGTGGAGGAGGGTAGAAGGGAACACTCAGTCCCTCGATTCATACTTTAGTGAAAATGTTAGTTGATTTTCTGACATTTTTTTTACCTGGAACTTTTTTTCCTAAATTACGTCTGATCTGGAGAAGCAATATTGTGTAGAGGTTAAGAGTGTGAGTTAAGAGTCAGACTGCCTGAATTCAAATCCTGGTGCCACCTTCACTAGCTATGTGATCTGGGGTGAGTTACTTATCCTCTCTGAGCCTCATTTTCCTCATCTGCAAAAGGCAGTTAATAATGCTACCTACTCTTAGGGTTGTCAGGAGATAAAGCAAGTTAATACTTTTCAAGTATTGATGCTCAGGAAAGGTCAGCCACTATTGTTCTCTGGAACAGACGAGCAGGGCTGCCCAGGCTGCCTCAGGACTGAGGGACCTGCGCTCCCAACCCTTCAGCCTCCACTCCCACTCCCCGCCAGGATCCCTGTACCTCTGGGGGCCCAGGCAGTGGGGAGCTAGCAGATGTTTAACAACTGCTCTCCAGGGAGGTAGGAGAGAGGGAGCCCTGATTTTAGCATGTCTGCAATGTAAACGCCCCCGAAGGTCAATTTTAGATGTCATTTTCAGCATGATTGAGTGATTCCACCTCCACCCCACCCCCTCAGTGAGTCTGCTCAGTCTCCCATCCCAAAATAAGACAGGAAGAGTGGAGCCAATTCTAAGATGCCACCCTGAGGTCACTAAACACAAATTTGGGAAGAGACGCATGCACACAATTGGCTCCAGCACACCACTGACCCCAGGACTCTCAGGAGCCTAGTGTGGAACCCAGAGAATCTTGGAGGTCCCTCCTAGCACTGGCTTTGTATATCCTACATCAGGGTAGCCCAAACTTTGGAGTTAAGCTCCCCTCAATGGTGGGCAAACATCAGGGAATGGGCAGAGTATACAGCAAGAGAAACAGTTTGGAGAGTTCAGGGTCTTGGTTTTATGCCTAATCGGAAAGGCAATGTGTCTGACAGTTCAGTGACTCTTAATTAGATGAGATTGAATCAGCAGAACTGCTTCCTGTGGCTAAAAGGCTTTCCCTTTGAGTGCAGCCATTCAATTACTGCTAGGGCCCATTGGGCAACGAGCCTTAGCTGAGGGATGGGAGTGTGGCGTAATGGCGTGCATTGCAGAGACCTTCAAGGATGATAAGTGTGTGTGTGCGTGTGTGTGTGTGTGTGTGAATATGTGTATGTGTGTGTGTGGTGGGAGCACAGGCCAGGATGGGCTGAGAGTCTTGGACTTACAGACTCAGGAGTTATCTAGTAGAAGTGACCCAAGAACCAGAGAGATCCTGTAGAAAAGCGCTGGATTGAGAATCCAGGAGCCTGGGGTTTCAGCCCAGCCCTGTGTGATTTTGTTTCCCTTACTGAAAATATGAGAATCATGATGGCCACCTTGCCTTCTTCACAAGAGTATTGTAGAATCAAGTGAAATAATACCTGTGAAAGCTCTATCCAGATGGAAGAGAGTAAGCCCTACTCATCAGAGAAGTGGCAAAACACCCATGGTTTGGCCAAAGGCCTCTGAAACCAGTCAGTTGCTAGGGCAAGTATCAGACATCCACTCATGTCACCACCAAGAGGAGTGGGAGCATCATAAAGGTATTCATGTCCTGGGACTGGAACCAGAAATGTTCGGACACCAAGAAAGTGACTCTTTATCTTACTCCTCAAGGGAAAGATGAGAACATCTCACCTCTGCTCTTGTGTATTAGGGATGATTAAAGCCTCTGAGTTTTAGCTTTCTATGTCTGAAATTGGGGTAATGAGGAGAAAGGATGAAGAGTAAAATGAAGAGTTAGCATGGTGTCCCATGTGCAGTGTCCCTGCTTCTCCTGGGGTGCCACTCTGCTCTTCTTGCTCTGCTAATGATTTGCTTATTAATCTCAACTGGAGCATGACCAGGAAGGGCTGCCTCAGCCCCAAATCCACCCCAGGACTTTTCAGCTGAGCCCCCATGGACAACCAACACTGCATCAGTTTGAAATTCTGAAAAACAGCCTTGGACTGGCCCAGATGAGCCTTTTAAGCAAGGCCACATAAGCCATAGGTGGTTGGCCAGCCTGTGAAGGGACAGCTCTTCAACTGCAGCCAGGAAGAGGTCACACAGCACAGAGAGAACCTGGCCACTTAAGATGGGGCAGACTCTTGTAGGAGCCAGTGCAGGGAGCAGGCCACAGTTGGCTTCTCTGGGGCCCATGTTAGTGCCTACTAACATAGGTTCTTTACCTGTCACACAAGAGGGGCCAAACAAAAACTGGAATGCCAGGCTTATGGCAAGGAAAGGGTTTTTGTTTCGGGTGATATCAGATGGGAGACAAGAACGAGCCTTCAAATTTGTCTCGTTTCATCTTGTCTCCCTGAAAGAGGGTAGGCGAGGGGTTCTAAAAGGGGTTTGTGAGGAATGTGGCTGCTTGTAGAGAGGTGGCAGGAATCAGCAGCCTGGCTAGTCGGAGCTTTCCCACCAGCCTGCGTTTGCACGGAGGAGGAGGAGATGGTAAGGAATCTAGGTGGCTGTCCTTGGCGGTTTGTCTTCATGGCAAATAGTGGATTCTAGAGCCAGGGAGCCAGGGAGTAAGCAGGGAAGGAGTGCTCTGGTTTTAACCCCCTAAATGCTGGGTTTAGTGTAGGGGAACTGCCATCAGGGCCAGCATCACCCATATACTCAGAAATAAAATTCTGAAAGACCTTGTGGCTGGCACATGAGACCACCCTGCAGGTCGTACAAAAAGTGAAAATGTTAGTGGGACAATGGTTGGGGACATCTGAGCTGTAAGTGAAAGTAATATCTCAGTCTCAGAGTTAAGGCTCTTCCATAAATAGGGACCAAATGGTTATCCTCTGTTGAAACTTAAAGCATTCATCCATTTCTCTCCCTACCTTTGAGTCTCACTATCCTAATCAGGCAAAGGGAAGGAAAGATGTTTTCCTTGTGGAATGTTTATGAAGAGTTCAGCAGCATCTGTATGTATTAGACTGAATCATATGAAATTGCCAGGTTCTTGGGTCCAAAGTGGACCAATGTTGGCTATTTCAACCTAATAGGAGGCTTTCAATAAATACTTTCCTTGGGCCCCTCACTCCGCCATGACCTTCTCCACCAGAAAATGTTGAAACCTCAACATACTGCCTTCAGGTCATTTACAGAGCAACACAAGTGTGTCATATACAAAACACCTCTCTCTGGTATGCAGATGGAGCAGGCTTTAGCTCAGACAGCACCTTGTAAACCCCCTGTCCTCTGCCCTCTAGATGTGGGGGCTGCTGTGTATGGTGCCAGACCCAGACTTGGCAGCACAACAAAAGCTCTGTGTTCTCTGGTTGGAAAATTCCAGAAATGAGTTTCTCTTCAATCCAGTTTCTTTTTCCTTTTCCCTGGAAATTAGAGTAATTGCAAATGTAAATACAAAAAAAGTGAAAAATTGATGGTTGATTGATAGGGAAGAACAATGCATCCAGCTCATTATCTTCCCTTGGAGCCACACATGGCCAGCTCAGCAGCTCTTCTGGTGGAGGAGGTGGGGCATGGAGGAATGGTGGGAGGTAGCTGAGGCAGCACCTGAGGATGCTGACCTGCGGGTCAAGTCAGCCACTAACACCAGGGGACTCAGGACTAGTCCCTTTCCCTCTCTGGGGCTCAGATTTCTCATCTGCAAGATGAACTATCAGTTAAGCGTATTCTCACTCCTGTTCAGCATCAATGGTCTCTGAGACAGAGGTGCACATAGGCAGGTAACCTGGAGTGAGGGGGGAACTCAGGGTGAGCCCTGTGCCAACTGTGACTGTGAATGAGTGGTCCCTGCCTATTGACTCCCATGGCCTTGCCCCCTTTTCACTCTGCTTCCTTCCCAGACCCCTCTCTCCCGTCAGGCACTATTGGGCTGTGCCCTATTCCCACATCCCCTCTTATTCCTCACTACCCCCAGGCACCACCCTCTGACCTCTCTTCTCCTTCCTCTCACCCATCACAGTCTTGGAACCTTGAAGTCACTACTCCATAGATGGATCAGAAGCGCCTGACTTGCTAATTGCTGATTAGTTAGCTAACATCACAACATCATATAACCATTCTGGGGCCTCAGTTTTCCCATCTGACATTCTGTCCTCTGTGCCTTCGCTTTAACATACACAATACCTCCACCAGGCAGGCATGTGACATTTGGGGAGAGAGGTAGGAGAGCAAGGCTGGGGTGGGCCTCAAGCAGTGGTCTCCATGCTGCACTTCCTTTGGGACCACGTGGTCCTCCTTAGCTGGAGACTGGCTCATATGGCTCCCCAGCACAGTGCCGGCCCCCATGCAGCTTTTAAAAGCATCTCTGCCTTTCCTCTTTACCTACATTTCCACAATTAATAACAGTAATAAGTCTATGACACTCATGATTGTTTACCAAGGGCTTTCACATACGGTATCTCTTTTGTGCTTCTCCACAATCCTTATTGTCCCTAGGTTAGCAGTGGAGGAGGTGAGGGCACAGCATAGACATGAAGTGGGTGGCCAATGGTTAGAACAACTGGAACCGGAACCCAGATCACTGACTGCTAGCCCAGTGGTCTCTCCATAATACTGCACCACCTTGCTCTAAGATGGTGGTCATCTCCAATTCTGACACTGAAGGAAGCTGGAAGAAGAGATGGTGGCTGCCAAGGTTAGGAGTGATGATAGAGCTGGCTTCACTGTGGCCAGGGCTGAGGAGGTTCTGAATACCCAGGGCTGCAGAGATCCCAACAGGAGAGTTCTTGGCTTTTAAAGCCAACATCTGCTCTTCACATGGGTCAGCCCCAATTGAGTGTCAGTCTTCTCTTCGTCTTCCAACTTGAGCCGTCTACTTAAGGAATAAGTGTTTGACTCCCCCACTGTATCCCCAGCCTCTCATTGAGGTAATTGAATTGCACCTGGCCCACACTGGCCTCTCCAGCCTAACTCCACTTCAACACTTTTCAGCTACAATTGTCGCCATAAATCATCAAGTCTTTCCACGTGTTTGGTGAGATTTCTCAAGCTGAGACTCTGATTGTTCTAGCCTCTTTCTTCGAGCTGGACCACACAAGTGATAGGTTATGGTCAGCTTAGGAACTTATTGCCCCTGGCTCAATCAGATGTGGCTGGAACTGGTGTCGTGTGGTAGTGAGATGGCCTTTCAGGATGCAGTGAAAGCAGCAGGACTGACACATCCCCTGCAGGCATGTTATTTGTGCCCTGGCCTTTGCCTGGGACACCTTCTTTTCTGTCCTTGTCAGGTGGTCCCTACTGATCTGCCATAGCCCACCCCAAGTGATACCTCCTCTGCGAAGCCATCAGGGAGAGCGAGTCAGTCCTCCTTCTAAACTTGGATACATCTCTCCTCAGTTTTTACATGTCTTGACCCCCACAACAATATAAGATCCCAAAAGAATGAAAGTACTTTTCACCTATCTTTAATAATTCTATATGTTAATTCAAAAAAAGCCATGATGTAACAGTATTTTCCAACAATATTGAGGTGAAAACTTGCCCCATGTTCAAATATGTGTAATGAACACTGAGTTTTAAAATGATGCCCAAATTTCTCTAGTCCAGGACTTCTCAGAGCCTTTAATTTGCTGATGTGCAATGTAAATATCCAAGAGGAAAACAGAATATGTAGCCTTCCTGTACTTATTGCCAAGAAATTATCTTTTTATGAAGCAGCAAAAACAGCCCCCAGAGCCAATGTTTTCCACAGAAAACAGTTTGAGAGACACCAACGTAGCAGAAGTTAGAGATAGTAGCTTAGACTCAGGTAGAGATAAATCATAGTTCTGTAACATTGGACAAGTCACTTAACTTCTCTGGGCCTGGGTTTTTCATCTATTCAACAAAGATAATAATACCTAGTCAAAAGGTTGGTGGAAGGATGAAATGACATATAGAGTATGCAAAGTGACTGGCACAGTGACTGACATTGAGTGGGTGCTCCATACACGGTCACTGTTGGTTTCTGGGTATTCCTCCGCTGCTGAGTTTACTCTAGAGTAGGTATTCAGGAAGTGCCCATTCAGAAGCATAGCACCATGGAGAAGTCTGGAAGCCTCCTTGTAGCCAACAGAAACCCAGCAAGGCCAGAGCCAGTGGCAGCCCACCCCTGTGCAACCAGCTGACTCAGATACTCAGCTCAGTGCATGGGTCTTCCCAGGATCTCGCCCTCTGCCCATCCCCTTACCAGAACCAGAAATCATCAATAGATGACCAACTTCTTTCTGGCCACAACAAATGTCTACTGGCCCCAGGCCACTCTCATTCAGCACACTGAATAAAATATTAAAGTCACTTACATTTGCACGGTTCCTTTAAGTTCACAAAGAGCTTTCCTTTATGTCTTCTGTCTCATTATCTCAACCAAGTCAGATAGACCTCACATAGAATGCCCTGGAATTGTGCAACAGGACAGTTCTGATCCCAGCAACCCTGTAAGATAGACAGGACAGGGATTATTTATGCCCATTTTACAGATATGAAAAGCAAAACTTGGAAAGAGTAAGCCAGTTGCCCAAGCCTTTGCCCTAAGATCAACAGTCCATCAGCCTTTCCTGCTGGACGTGCTCTTACTGATTCTCAATCCTCCTCCCAGGCTCTGGGGCCTGCCAGCCTCCACCTTGAGTGTGTGATGCTCCTGTCTCATTGATTCCTCCCTTGCTTGGACCAAACTGTCTGACCAGTTTCCTCCTGACCAGCCCAGTCTATAGCCCTGGTGACAGGGACCTTATAGGCCCTGGTTCTCTTTATCCAGCTTGGAGCCTCACTATATACCCCAGGCTGCTCTCCGCTGGGCATGGCATATCCTCAGATGTTGAACGTATAAACCATGTCTCCACTCCTCTCCCTGCTCACATGTTCCCTCTCCATGAGCTGGCACCTGGACAACCTCTACACGTGCTTCATGCTACCTGCAAGGTGCCCCTCAAGAGCTGGAAATAGTTAAAGAAGAGACCACCAGCCAGGGGACAGGCTGCCACCAATTTTTGCCTTGAAGGACTGAAAGCAGCCCCAGTGCTGTGGAACCCCATTTCCTAGACGTGGAGTTGTTTTGTGTTTAAATGAACCTCTCTTTTTAGCCACTGCCCCCTACCCTCATAGATGCCATGCCAATTGCCTCCACATAATGCACTCTGATTTCGCCACTGTGATTCATAATGGACTATTAAGCCAGTGTTGCCCCAAGAATCTTAGCCTACAGGGCAGCAATCACAAGCAAGCAGTTTGAAATGACTTACCCTGGATGAGACCAAAACTCAGGCTAAGGCCTATTGTCAAGAAACCAGTCAGAGTGGGATCAAGAATGAAGGGGCAGGCTGTGCCCCAGGCCAGGAAAACCGTTGCTTCCTGGTAATTAGGACCCAGCAAGCCCCATAGAAAAAGGTGGACTCCACTGTCTTCACCAAGCTGATGGAAATGGTGGCCTACAACCCATTTCATCAGGAGAGTGACAGTAATGCAGCCAGCATTCATCAAGCTTTCCTCCAGGTCAGGCACCACCAAGAGCTTTATGGACACTGACTCGTTTGCTCTTCACAAAGACTCGATGAAGAAAGTACTCTTATCCCCATTATACACATGAGAAACTGCATGTTAGCAAGGGTAAGCCATTTGCCCAACCTAACAGACCCGTAAGTGATGGAGCCAAGAGTCAGGCAGCCTCTCTTCAGTGCTCAATTCAGCACCCACTGAGGGGTCCTGATTGAATTTGCGTCCCTCTTATGAAGCATCTCAATGAGCACTGTTAATGTGAAGAGGGCATTGAATTAAGAGTCTGTCCTGACAGAGGGAGCTGTAAATAGTAGAAAGTGGGCTGCCTTCAGCTCTGCTTCTCTCCTTCTACGTGATCTGGACAAGAACCAAACCTCTTAGTGGCTGTATAACTACCTCACAGAATTATTACAAAGCTTATATCTCATAATATGTGTCAAAGTGCTTCAGAAACCATAACGCGGACCATATGAGCCATTAGTACTCGCTGTCATATGAAGAGCCAGTGTATGAACTCTAGTCCTGCTACCGACTGGTTAACTGAAATGTCCTAACTGGCTTTGTAAATTGATACCTCTTAACTTCAGCTTTTCAACCATAGAATGACACAATTGATACATGGCCACCTTCTCACCTGGCTCCGACCTGATTGTCCAAGTTGTTGTAAAGCCCCAGTGAGCTGTCGCCCATCGGTACCCTGAGGATGCACAGTGCACCATATGAATGGAAAGCATTTATTACAATAGTGATTGCACTAAGATGCCCTCTCCAGAGAGCTGCCAGCACTTTACAGACACAGTTCATTCATTCTCATAAGCAGACCCAGATGGACCACCCTGGGGGACCATCTGGCTGGGTAGATGTGCCAACTCAGCCTCAGAGAAATGGGGAACCTCTGGCTTACTGGGGTGGGGATGGAATCCTGTAACTCACACTTTCAACCCCCGCCCAATCTGGCACAGACTGTGTTGCCTCTAAGAGACTAGGAGTAGACTCCTTCACCCACAAATTTCCCCTTGTCCTTAGGGACCATTTCACCAGCCCACATCAAGTTAATGGGAGAGTCTTCAGGGTGACACAGCAAATCCCTACAGCCATCCCTTGCAGCCAAACCCTTACAGCAGAGGTTCTCAAGGTGCATCCCAGGACCAGCACCATCAGAATTTGCATAATTAGAAATCCAAGTTATCAGGCTGTACCTTCCATCTACCGAATGAGAAATTCTGGGGGTTTTAAGAAGCATGTTTTTGATGCATGCTAAAGTTTAAGAACCACTTTCTTGAAGTAAACCCCAGTTCCAGGTGCGAAGATCATCTGTGGCTCATGGAAGGCACTCTCTGCAGAAGTATACGGTTAGATTTATGGCAGATCGGATCTTGAATAATCATTATTCCCAGGGCCAGAGCCTGAAAGGCAATGAGGTTAAAGTACCCCCTACTCAGTTATCACCCCTTTCTTCCCCCTTGATGCCTAAGTAGCCCCTGAATCTTAGAAGTGGATCGGACCATAATTCAGTTCTTTTATAATTAATAAGATGTGAGAGGAGACAGCCTTCCCAAACTCTTTTTCTTCAGGGCCCAGAATCTGGACCTAAATCTCCTCTCCGCACTCTGAGAAAGGCGCCAAGACCTTAGCTACAGGCAGACCCCAGAGGGCAGAGCATCAGCCTCATCACTCCCTCCCCACCCACACCCTACCCCATCCAAACCAAATGATTATCTTCAGTGGTCCTGTTCAGTATTTCTCCCAAGTGCTAATGAACTTCTCCCACCTCTCATTACTAAGCAGGGAAATCTGCTCTTGACAGATAGCTCCAGATTAACTGATAACAAGAATGTGATCAGAAGCAAGCAGGCATACTTTTTGTTTAGTCTGACATCCCAGCATATTGGTGTATCTGACTAGGGAAGCTCAGGGGCAAAGACCTTACCATGTCTCGTTTATCTCTGCTGCCCCGTACAGCATGTGGAAGGTGCTCTGTAATTGTTTTGGTTGCAGTGAATCTGCCCTGGGGTCACCAGAGTGATATCAGCAGAGCCTGGGTTGAAGGAATACTGAATTCAGTGCCGGACTGTGACCCTGTGGCTGGCAGGCAGCAACCCCGAGAGGGCTGGGGTTTGCTGAGGTCACTGCCTGCATAGATGTGGATTTTACTCATGATGCAATTCAGGGAGAGCTTGAGACTGGCCTGGGGAAAGCAGGCATTGCTACCAAGGGAATATTGGCATTGGCTGTGGTGAGAACCCATTGCCATCCCTCTGTCTTCATCATCACGGACCTCTCTGCCTATCAGGAGGCAGGGGCCAAGGAGAGGAGCCCAGGTTTGGGTGGCTGAAAGACAATTCTAGAACTAAACAGTGGAGTAGTCTTTGGAAAGTTACTAGACCTTCAAAAATTGCTTCTCATCTGGAATATGGAAAGAGCAAAACCTATGTTCCAGGGTTGCTGTGAGAAGCAAGTGAGCTGTCATATACCAAGCACCTTATCACGTAAGGTCACTTTCTCTTCTCTCCAGCCCTTCTTAGGACTCACTACTTTGACATAAGGACATAGGAATCTTGGGATCCTAAAATTTGAGGAAAATAGTTTCAAAATTAGTTGTATTATGGCTTGTAGAGTGAGTTAAAAATGGAACGATCTGGCCACACAAATCTGTGCTGTTAGGCTTGTGCCCAGAAGTTGGTGGTGGCCACTTGCTGATTGGAGTGGCTTCTCAGAAGTTTGTCATGAGTCCCTCCACATGTAGACAATAACCCCAAACAGAAGCCTCCCCATTGCAGTTCCCACCCCACCCTCCAGGGTCTGGGCTCTGAGATCAACAGGCAGCTTGATCAAGAATGGAGAAGGAGAAAGAGTCCATAGCATATGACTCCATTTATCTAAAAGTCATTCTAATCTAGAGTGACAGAATGCAGACCAGTACCTGGGCCTGAGGATAGAGGGAAAGGATGGACTACAGAGGGGCGCTAGGAATTTCTTGGGGGTGATGGAGATGTTCTCTATTTTGATTATGCTGATGGTTTTACAGTGTGTATCACTGTCATGCTTCATCGATTTGTACACTTTAAGTGAATGTGCTTTATTAAACATAAAATATTCCTCAGTGAAGCTGGTAAAAAAGAAAGAGGGAAAGGTCTCAGGCCCCCCAAATAATCATGAGGCTAGTTCAGCAAATGTAGATTAGATGCTTATTCTGCCATTTTAAAAAGAAGAGCCAGGACTTAAATAGATATTTGTATACCAATGTTTATAGCAGCATTATTCATAATAGCCAAAAGATGGAAGCAACCCAAGTGTCCATCAGTAGATAAACAAATTGTGGTATATGCACACAATGTATTATTTGGATAATACAGCTGAGTGCCTTAAAAAGGAAGGAAATTCTGACACATGCTATAACATGGATGAACTCTGAGGACATTATGCTAAGTGAAGTAAGCCAGTCACAAAAGGACAAATATTGTGATTCCACTTATATAAGGTACCTACAGTAGTCAAATTCATAGAGACAGAAAGGAGAAGAGCAGCTTCCAGAGGCTTTGGGGAGGGCAGAATGGAGAGTTTGTGTCTAATGGGTACAGAGTTTCAGTTTTGCAAGATAACAAGAGTTCTGTGAATGGATGGTGGTGATGGTAACAACAGTGTGAATGTACTTAATTCCACTGAACTGTATACTTAAAAATGGTTAACATAATAAATTTTATGTTATGTGTATTTTATCACTTTTTGTGTGTGTGTGTGTGTGAGTAAGATTGACCCTGAGTTAACATCTGTTGCCAATCTTCCTCTTTTTGCTTGAGGAAGATGGCCCCTGAGCTAACATCTGTGCCAGTCTCCCTCTATTTTGTATGTGGGATGGCGCCACAGTGCGGATTGACGAGCAGTACTAGGTCTGTGCCCAGGATCCAAACCCCAGGCTGCCATAGTGGAGCGCACCAACCCAACCACCACACCACTGGGCTGGCCCCCTACCACTATTTTCTTTTAAATATTAAAAAAGAAGGAGCCACCAGATGGCTGGCTAGTAGTCATGCTGTCTGGTCAGTGTGTTCTCCACAAGCACAGAAGCCCACCTGAAAAACCAGATTCTAGCAGAAGGAGAAAACCAGGGCTTTATAGGAATGGTCAGCGTTCTTCTCCTCAGGCAGGGTCAGAGACCCCATCCTCAGAGTGTTCTAGAAGGTTCTAGAAGGTGTACTAGACTGGCAACCAAGAGATCATAATTCTAGTCCTTCTCTACCCCTTACAACCATTCTGACCTTGAACCAGCTTTCTCATCTATAAAGTAGTGTCAGTGACATGTCATAGGGTTGTTCTCCGGATCAAATGAAAAAATTTATGTTGTTGAGCTTAGAAAAATGGATAGTGCTGTGTAAATGAAGGTCTTTATTATTCTGAGTCGCTGCTCTTCAAGGGAGACAAGTGAGGTCAGGGAAGCAGATGTAGAGCAAGTCTGACCATCAGGACAAGAAATTATGAGTGAAATTATCCCACTGGTTGTACCAGAGACCCAGAAACGTGTTGCAGAGTGAATGACCAGCTCCTGGGGACTGCCTGGCCCAGTCAGCTGCCTCTGGTTCATTCATCTTCTCCGAGTTCAGAGACTCTGACAGATGGATGCAGGAATTGCTTCCTAGTTCAGTGAGTGCAATGGACACAGTGAATAGTTTACAGTTTACCCCTGAGCCAGTAAATCCAAACTCCTCTGCACTGTGTTGTGCCTGGAACACATTAAATCTGGCATAAGACAGGACATAAAATATATCGGAGTTTAGTTGATTTGTTAATTTAGCTGTCAATGGAAATCAGATGTTGAGATTCACTGCAGTGCAAAGTAGCAATTTGTGCCTCTGTCGGAAGTGCGGGTCTAAACCGTGATTTAGAAGCCTTTCCAGAGCACTGTGGGTTTCTCCAGGCTTTGGTAGCCCTGAGAACTGCCACCAGCTTGGCGGTCCAGGCATGGGTAAGATCCATCTCCCCATCCCTACAGTGGTCCTCACCGCGACAGCAGGAGGTTCTCTGGCGTGGGTCAGGGGTGTGGATGAGGTGTAAATTCCTGAAAATAAAGCAGAGACTCCATTCAAGTGGTACCTTCCCATGGATCTTTTTTTCCCCTCTAAAGATGGATGGAATCCCCGCCCTGCCTGCCTCCTGCAGTGATTTGTGAGAAACCAATGAGATGATGGATGTGAAAGTGCTTTGAAGAGTTTCATGTATAGAAACGCCGGGTGGATTTGTCTCCTTAGAGTGTAAGCATTGGTCTAGGAAGAGAGGGAGGATTGACTTGCTCGTGCTTCTTTTAGAGTAACCTTACATCCTTTATTCTAATTATAAAAGTTGTATATGCCCATTATAGATCACATAAATTCAGAAAGATATGAAAAAGGAAACTCAAAGTATTCATAATCCTCCAGCTCAGAGGTAACTTTGGTTACCAATTTGATATATTCCTTCTAGTCTTTCTTTCTGTGTGTATATGGGTTTGGTCATGCTGTTCCAATAGTCTTAGATACAGGTGGCTTTGGTTTTTGTTTTTGTTTTAAGTTCATTTGTCATGAAAATTGTCTCATGCTAGTAAAAGTTCTTCAAAAGTCTTTCTTTGTGTGATGCAGGTGTGCCGGCTATTATTAGCAGTCTCCTGTTGTTGGGCATCTCGTTTTCTTGTTTTTACTTCTGTGGTATTATAATCTGCTGTGAATATCTTTGTGTCTAAATATCTGTATATGATCTATTTCCTCAAAGGCGTTTCCTAGAAGTGGGACTTCAAGGTCTAAGGGTCTGAATAAAATTTTTAAGGATCTTGAAACATATTGCCAAACTTTTCTAGAAAATTCCACCAGTTCACATTCTCACCAGCAGCATGTAAAAGTCCCTAACTCACTACATTCTTGCTAGTGCTGCTTGTTATTTTAAAACCTTTGTTAATTTGACGCAGCCCAATTTTTAAAAACCTAACCCTTAGGTGACTTATGTGCTTCAGAGACAGCACTATTAAAAATGGCTAAATGAACATACTACTGTATTGACTACACAGATGCAGGTCCCACTTATGAGGACCCACAAAACAATTTCTGTTGGAGCTCAATATCAGGAAGAGCATTCATTTTCCTATGAACACTTTGAACCTTACAATTGATCCTGATTCTCTTTTTGCTTAGGCTGCTAGGAAGCACAGAAATGTACTTGAGCCAAATTTTATGGCTGAAATCTTATGTAGAAATCTTATGGCACATTTGTACTAAAATATTACCCTTACATCACCTTGATTTATTTATTCACATATTTTTATCATATGTAATTGCAGGCAACCTCAAATCTTTTTCTGAACAATACAGAAATAGTTACATTTTTCATCTATTATTTTCAAAGACTTAAGCTTGTTTATTCTCATCAAAGAGAGTAGCTTTGCCATCAGTAAAGTAGACTTTGTGAGAAGTTCTGACTAGTGGTCTTCACCTTCGTTTCCTTTCTGAAACTTAAACTCACAGTGATGCACACATGGGTCTCCAGCACCAGAGTATTGGTAAAATTCAAATGTGATGAACTGGTTCACTAACCCACCATGCCTACTCCTTGTCATTCCCTCCCTCCTCCTTACCCTCCACTGGTGAGAGGCCTCAGGAGTTTGACATGACTGTTGCAGACAGTAGGCTGCTTAGCCCAGAGATGTTCAGTGCCCAAGCATCTTCCTGAGGGTCTTTTCTTTGCTGAGCCTGCTTTTGATCTAAGACATTCCAGGCTGGTAGATCTGGTCCTGTTGATGACTTGGATGAGTCCTGGTATCACCATTGGTGGTGCTGGTCTTTTGCCCAGAATCTGCAATAGGCAAGGAGGCTGCTCTGCCAGCACATTGACAATGCTCCAGGGAGGTCCAGAAATGGCTCTGCTGCTGCTTCACATTCCAACATTAGGCTTCAAAGTGGCCCAAACCCCTGTGGTCTGAGCCAGCATCCTCCCTCACACCTGGCACCTGCCCTCTCCCCTTTGCTGTGCCAAGCACTTCAACAGAGAGCCACGAGGGCACCCCCTGAAGCCAGGGCCTGCAACTGTCCACTAAGAGGCAGGTGTGTGCCAAGCAGAGGAGAGAGGCTCTCGTCTGCTCAGCTCAGCCGACAAGGCAGGCTAGTGGCTGCCAATCTGAGCTCAGAATGGAGCTTCCTGCCCATTCTCCTTGGTGGGATGGAATCCCAGGTGGGAGGACTGGAGAGCGGAATGTTACAGGCCAGACTCTCTCTGACTGCTTTCCTAAATGCTGCCTAATCCTAACAATCACCCTGCAAAAGAAAAAGATGGAAGAAGAGACTGAGACTCAGAGAGGTTGGACATATCCAAGGTCACACAACTAGTAAGTGGCTGAGCTGGGCTTGAACTTGGTCTACTAACTCCAGAGACTTTGACCCCTCCTCACCGTGCTCTGAGCAGTGGCGGGAGGGAGTGGCTGTGGCTGGGAAGGCTGTGACTCCCTGGGAGAAGCCCCCTGTGTCATCTCCACCATGTCACTCACCACAGGGGGAGCAGGACCAAAGCAGTGATGCAGCTGCCTGCCTCTCACCAGACACCATGACACTTCCATGCTAGCTCTACAACTGTTGGCATGAGTGCAGCTGATGTGGAGGAAGAGATGGACCCTTGGAGCAGAGGGAGAGAGAAGGCAGCCCTCCAGCTTTAGGCAAGTCTTGGCTTCACTAAGAATCCACGACACATAAACTCTTATGGTGACTGCAGGTTAGGGAGGGCCTGTGGAGCCTCAAGGACCATCCATCATGACAAGGAGCTGGTAGAGGGCAGCAGGGAGGAGCTTGTGATGGGGAGCTGAGTTAACACGGCCCATGGCCAGCTGGGTCACCAAGGCTGTGTCTCCACACCTTGCCCTTCTGCAGCCAACGGGTCCATCCCCACACGGTACCCTCATGCCAGCTCCTCCTGGAGCCCTGCTCCCCCAGAATGCTCCCTCACCTCAGGACAATCTTGGTCACACTACTCGGAGCCACAGTCGCAGTCCTCCTGGTACTCCCCAATGTGGCCCTGCCTCCTGGGCCTCCCTGATACCACAGCAGCTACCCTACGAGGCCCTGGAGGACCTGCAAGACGAAGGAACGGGGCAGCTCCTCTCATCTGCCTTTGCAGATAAAGGTCCACCATTGCCCAGACGTTTAAACCTCAGTGCCGCCTTGTACTTCTTCCCCCACCATCCCATAGTCTTATCCTGACAATTCTACCTTTGAGATAGCTCTCCCCAACCCCCTCCTCTCCACCCCATAGCCCTGTCCTGACCCTGGCCTCCCTGGACTCCTGCGATGGCCCTCTGGCCACCAGCATCTCTGACCCCCTCCCCTCCCCACCCCATGCCTTTCTCCACACCCTTCTAGGACATGATCCTAGTTCTGTCCCCTGCTCTTGTCCCATGCTTTCTGAAAGTATTTTAGATATTCTTTGTCACCTATGGGCTTGCAGTCCACAGTCCTCCCTCTTATTTATTCTTGAGGCTTCTAAAATGGCCTTTTATACCCTAGTGGGTCTAGCATATTGATTAAGAGCATGGGCTTCAGAGTCGGGCAGACCTATTCAAATCCTGGCTCTGCTGATACTCTGTGACCTCAGGAATGGCTTTACAGATCCTTGGATCCCAGTTTCCTTCTCAGTAAAATGGAGATAACAACTACCTCATGTAGTTGCTGTACAGTCTAAATAAGATAATACATATAAAGCCTAAAGTCTGAACTCTTCGCTGAGTCATTTGCGGCTTTTGTGAACTGCTTCCTGCTTGTTTTTCCAGCTTGCCTCCTGCCCCTGCTCGTACTGGGGCTCACTCAGGCAATTTGCTATTCCCTGAGCATGCCATCCTTTTCCTGGGGCTACCTTGTCCTTTCTCGCTGTTGGATCAACTATTGCCCATTCTTTGAGCACAACTCAAGTGTTACCTCTTTTCTAGAGCCTTCCTTTGCCCTATAGTCAGACACTCCTCTTTTGTGTGCCTATCCTTCATACATTCCCGTTATCTATTTCTCAGTAACAAATACTTCAGGGTGTAGCTGCTTAAAACAACAACTATTATATTTTGTCAGACAAGAATTTGGGCTGAGCTCAGCTAGGTAATCTTTTTGTACCACGTGACATTGATGGAGGTCATACAGTGGCATTTAGCTGACAGATCAAAGGGTGTGCAGGGTCCAGGATGGCATTGCTTACATGTCTGCTGCGTTGGCAAAATGGCAGGGAGGCTATGCTCAGCTGGCAATGTCACCAGAGTGCCTACCCTTGACCTCTCCAGCACAGCAGCCTTGGGATAGTCAGACTTCTTACATGGAAGCTCTAGGCTCCAAGGCCAAATGTATCCATGATCAAGGTGCAAACTGCATAGCTTTTTATGATCTAGCCTCAAAAGTCACATGGTGGCTACCACCATATGCTGTTAGTCCAAGCAGTCACATGCCCGCCTAGATTCAAGAGGAGGTGACAGAGATGCCCAACTCTCAATAATCCTCTCAAGAGGATTATTAAAAGAATTGGGAGGTAAGTTTTAAAACTGTCACAACACACACCTATTTTAGCTCACATATCTGCCCCAACACACAGGATGGCCTCAAGGATGTAGACTATGTTGTCTTCACCATTTACCATTTATGGAACACCTACTATGTACGGGACACTGAGGCTTACCTGTAGTTTTTCTAAACCTTAATACAACCCTGCGAGGTAGATGCTGAAGTTCAAGGCAATAGAGTACTTTGTATAAGACCAAGTGGTGAAGTGAGAATTCAAATTTAGTCCACCTGCCTTCAAAACCAAACTCTTTCCTTAGCCTCTGCACATGCTCAGCAAATTACAAAGTGGAGACTCAGGACAGCCACACAGTTAAAAACCTTTCCATTGGATCCATATAAAACAGGTCATCCTTGTAGAGTTCTATGACAAAACCTCTTTCCTTTCTGGACTGTTCCTGAACTGAGAGGATGCCCCTGCAACTTGGTGGGTCTGCCCAAGCCTGGTGGGCATAAACAGTCCTGTAGGTGTCCTCCCAGCCCTGTCCCATCAAGTCTTGTCTGTTTTCTCCCCTATTTTCTCTAAGCAAAGTTGTAAACTCTGTTCAGTAGCACTTCACTCTCGAGCATTTAGTACGCGGCAGAACTCCCCGAGTGTTCGGGAAATACTCATAAAAGTGGAAATGGAGCCTGTATGCCTGGGGACCTGCTGGGTCTGAAGCAGCCTTCTGTGTGACATGCCCCACATTTAATAGCAAGAGTAGGGACTGAGAGGTTTCTAGCTGAGCTGGGAGTCTCCCCATAGGCTTTCCAAATTGTCATCCACATTTATCACCATTACCAGCTCTCCTACCCCTCACCCTGGGGCCTTCTTCCTACATATGGAATTCTTCAGTGTTTCCTGTTGTTGGCTGAGACCTCGACCCCCCGGGGAGGAGGAATAAAAGCCCTTTAGAGCTCACCTGGTCCAATCCCACTATTTCCAGATAATCAGACCGAGGCCAAGAGAGGGCATATACCTGATCCACCAGCACTCAGTAGTACGTGGCGGTGTTAGGGCAGATCTAAGGCCTCCTCACTCGCTTGTGTCCACTGACTCACATACCAGCATATTCTACTGGAAACCAAACAGAAGAGGGATTTAAAAGAAGAGCCTGAACTCCTTGCAGGGCCACAGTAACAGGCTTTTCTCATTAAGTCACACTGATGTCTTGCCCTGCCATCTTAATTAGGCTTTATTTTCAAGGCTAGCATAATTAGTCGTCTTTTTTTTTAATTGTGGTAAAATACATATAACATGAAATTCATCATCTTAACTATTTTTAAGTGTACAGCTCAGTAGTGTTAAATATATTCACATTGTGCATCCAATTTCCAGAACTTTTTCATCTTGCAAAATTGAAACTCCGTACCCGTTAAACAACTCCCCAGCCCCTGGCAACCAGCATTCCACTTTCTGTCTCTACGAATTTGACTACTCTAGATACTTCATATAAGTGGGATCATAGAGTGCTTTTTGTCACTGATTTATTTCACTTAGCTCAGGGTTCATCCATGTTGCAGGATACTGTTTTCCCGCCAACAGTGTACAAGTGTTCCAATTTCTCCTCCACATCCTACCAAGACTTATTTTCCATTTTGTTGATAGTAGCCATTCTAAGTCACTCATCTTCTTGTATGTTTCATTTATGTCCAGTCAAAGAATCAAGTAAAACATAATAGACAAAAAATGGCTGATACCTAATAGGTACTCATTTAATAGTATTTCTTCTTCTTATTATTATTTATCCTTCCTACCTGCCTTTCCTTCTTCACTAGATTTCTTTCTTCACTAGATTTCTCCCAATTTTGTGGTGCTGAGCGAGTCAGACTCTAATATGAGAGTCTTAGAAAAGAACTAAAAACTAAAAGCCACCAAGAGATTCTTCACTCCTAGCCAAAGCAAGCAACTTTGATCTTTTCATAGGAGACTCTGCCACCTTCCCAGATTTCTTTACCCGGACTCTGCCTATCAAGTCAAATAACACAGAAGCTCATCACATCTCCTCCAAGGCAACCCTGCTTCCTCTTGACCCTGGCTGGAATGGGCTCATCCACTGAGCATTGCCAGCTTGGAGCTTGGTCCCAACTTCCCTCCTGGTTTGGGGAAGTACTTTCTGACAGTCTCCCATCCTCTCACTATTTACTGTGAATCAGCCATCTCTTCTCTCCTCTGTGTATGGTGGGCTCCCAGAAGCCTGCGCCTGCTGCAGCTTCATTAACCCCCTAGTTAGTCCTTCATTGTGGGTATGAGTATGCAGCCATCGTCCCGAATGGAGTTGGCAACACTGAGCAAGGTCCTTAGAAACAGAGAAGGCCACAGTCACTGCAATGAGACTCTAACATGATGTGCTTTCTCTATGGACAAATCCCAGCTTTGTGTACATGTAGCCATGGGGGTTAGGGCCACATGGAAGTCCTCTTCAGTGAAATGCCTTTTCTCTGAAATACGAATTCTAAATTGTGAATAAAACATAAATCCTGCTTCTGAATCCATTGCCCTCAATTTTTTATTAAAGAACATATATTCAGTTATTCTTCCAAAAACTTTTATTGAGAGCCCGCTATATGCCGGGCACTGTTCTAGGAACTTGGAATTCAGCAGTGAAGCACCCTAACCTCTCCATCCCCTCAATGCTAGCAAGGGAGAAAGACTAGTACCAAAACTACTAAGGAAAGGGTATAGTGCCCAAGAGTAAGTATCAGGAGAAACAGCACAGAGGGGAAGAGAGACAGGAAGTGTCTAGAGTAGGGCAGGGAGAGATTTTAATAAGGTCACCAGGGAAAGCCTCACTGAGAAGCTAACATTTCAGTAAAGACAACGAAGGGAGGGATGAGCCTCTTATGGCTTTGTGAGATCCTGTATGAATGTCAGGTGGTTAATACTAAAAATAAAATCTTTGTCATTTGCTAGCGTTCAGTGATTTACAAAGTACTTTTCCATAACTATCTCACTGGAGCCCAATAGTCTCTGAGAGAGATGGGATTTTTGCCTAGCCCAGGGAACACAGCATGAATTCTGATATTCAGGACCCATCTTGCTCCCCCGGGCTTGGATCACCTACCTGGTACATCATTCCCCTAAAAACATTTCACCAGCCCTTTGAGGGACTATCCAATCCAGAATCCCGGCCAGCCTCACTCTCCATCCTCCATCCCTCCAGAGTTCCCTGAGACTTCCGGCTTGCCTGCTTGGGTCTCTGTCTCCAGCCTCGTGCTCCACTGACTTGCAGTCCACCATCCTCCCTCTCATTTATTCCTGGAGCTTCTCACATGGCCTTTTCCACCTGGTAGGTCTAGTGTGTTGATAAAGAGCATGGGCTTCAGAGTCACACAGACATAAAATCCTGCCTCCATGACTTGGGAATGGTTTTGCAAATCCTTGGATCCCAGTTTCCTTCTCAGTAAAATGGAGATAATAACTACTGCACATAGTTGCTATAAGGTCTAAATAAAATAATGTGTATGGAGTCTTTAATATGGTACCTGGAAGATTAGAAACATTCAATAAATGGTAAGGATGGTACTTATTTTTACCATGATTGATATCTGCACCAGCACCCAATGGCTATCTTGTCTCTTCAGCAAGCAGCCATCCCTTCCTCCATGGCTACCATGGATCGAATAGAGCCAGGATGACCTCCCATCTATCTTCAAAGGACTGAATCCACCTGGCCCCCTTCAGTGGAGGTACCTGAAGAGGCCGCTCACATGATCAGTGCTCCTGTCTCTACTCCTCCAATCTGAATGATCCCTACTCACCTTTGCTCTCTGTTCCAAGAAGCCTTCTCCACTGCATAATCTGCATCGTCCCTCCAGTGGTCTCAGTTGTAGTTGTAATTTGTTTGTGATTAATATTAATTCTCCAAGGTGTGATTTGAGTTATTCATTGTTTACTGAACAAACAAGAGGAGAAAATGATATATTATATGGGGAGCTGTGGTGCAGAATGGTTAAATGTCACCGCTTTTCAGGGAGATTAATGGTAAAAAGTGCACAGAGGTCATTTACAATATTAAAAATAAAATTATTGCTGTGTCTTTTCATCAAAACAATGAAGATAAATGCCATATTGGGAGAGCTTGGGAAAAGGACCACACAACAAAATAAAGGGGATGTTGAAGATACAAAGGGATAAGAAAATTTTTAATTTCTTCAGAGAGCTCAACCATGAAAATGAAACACATTCTGCTTTCCTACTAATGGCCTACAGGAATCTTTGTGATTCTTCGTAAACTTACGTGGAGACTGACTTTGTCTGAGGATTTGGGATTTTGAAACAAATCCTCAGTGGCTCTGTCATGTCTGCTGGCAGCTGAGCTTTCGTCCTAGCACCATCTTTGATGTCCCGTCTCTCTCACACTTACCTCCAGGGCATCAGCCTGTCCTGTCAGGGTCACCTCCAACATGAAACTCATATCATTCACTTCTCTCCAGCTCCACCATCACCAGCCTCTGCAAGCTGCCTTCATCACTTGCCTGGTTGGTTATAACAACCAACGGCCTTCAAACTGATTTTCCCACTTCTAGTGCCCTCTCCAATCCATTCTCCC
Source organism: Equus caballus (assembly GCF_041296265.1). Lineage (NCBI taxonomy): Eukaryota > Metazoa > Chordata > Mammalia > Perissodactyla > Equidae > Equus > Equus caballus. Next base: position 82,933,246 of record NC_091698.1, read on the forward strand.
TCAATTGCTCAGAATGATCTTTCAAAAAACTAATCAAATTGTTTTCAATCTCTTGTCTAAACTCTTTAAGCAAAAACCACACCCCTTACCACAACCGGCAACATCCTGCGTGACTGGACCTATGCCTCCCTCCCCAGCCACACTTCACGACCCTCTGTGATCCTCTTGAACCGCACTGGCCTTTGCTCTGTTTCTAGATCATGAGCATCCTTCCCCACCCTTGCTGTTGCAGCTCTTGCTCCTCCAAAGCCTTTTGGTATGGCTGACACTCTCTTGTCCTTCAGCATCAGCTCAAATGTCACCTCCCCGGAGAGGACTCATGTGGCCCACCTATCAAACTAGGTCACCCGGGTTACTCTGTGTTCACTACTTTAACCCTAGTCCCAGGCTCTTAGCCGAAGCTCTGAACATAATTTAATCAATAATCCAAAGATTAATTGGGGGGAGGGGTGGGATTTCTACCATTTAACCTAAAGGAATTAACAATTTCCAGAATGAAAGGAAATTCCACTTCACCCCATTCTTCTACTTAAATTTGGTGATCTATTTTGCACTCCTTCAACATACATTCGTTAGCACTCACTACATGCCAGGCACTCTCCAGGAGATAAAATGAGTAGACAGACCCCCTGCCTCAAACAATTTAGACTTTAGTGAGAGAAGCTAGCAATGCAGACATAATCGTGCAACAGGGTGAGGTGAGTGCACAGTTAAAGGTGTACAGTGATAACCAGAGCACCCCAGAGGGAGCCACACATCTTTCTTAAAGGGAGAAGAACAAGCAATTGGGAAAGTGACGTCTGAGTTAGGAGGAATTGTTCAGATGGCGAAGGTGATTATAGACAACAGAATCGGGTTACACAAAGGCTGGGGTGATGACTGCATGTTCTAAAAACTGCAAGTCATGGTGTTTAGCTAAAGATACAGAGGAACGCGGCAAAGCTGGGCAAGTGGGCTGTGCCAGGCGTGCAAAGCCTCAATTTGAATTGAATGCCTTGGAAACCAGCAAAGATTCAAGGTAGGATTAGGACCTGAAAGGAGCTGGTCTCAGAAAGCTAATGCTGGTGGTGGGGTGACTCCAGAGACAACCTTGAAACTTCATCATTGCAATTATTATTTTTCATAGCTATCATTTGTGTTGCAAATTACTATTGCATCTGTTTCTATCATTGTTTTGCTGAAATGGTCTGGCCCTATAGATCTTCACTTCTACTATGGGATGTGAGGGATTCCCAAAGGTTCTGTCTGTCCCCGAGATCTGGCCTGTCCAGCCTTCTCATTGACACCTTCCCACCCACCCTCCATGGCCAATTCTCCCAAACTCCTTGAAAACTCTGTGAAATTAGCTCATTAGCACCCCATATATTGTTTCCTGTACACAATTTCACTTGATCTGCATAAAATCCTGTAAATTAGATAGCATCCCTAATTTACAGAAGAGAAAAACCCTGTGAACCATGTTAGAGTTCACACCGCTAGCTAGTAGAAGGGGAGACTGAACCTAGCATTATTTTCTCTACACCCTAGGGGTCTCCTCAATACGAAGAAAGCGCTCCCTCGGGTCTGCTGGAGTAAGAACAGAAATGTAGTCTAGGTGTGAAAGGAGCTCTGAGAACCCTGGACCAAGGAGGGAATCATCACGGTGAGGGGGTGGGTGGTGCTGGAAAGCTTGGGATTCTTCCAAGAGGGGAAGGAACTGAAGATCCATTTATTTCTCTAACACTAGAGGTTCTCAGACTTTGGTGCACCCAGTTGTCACCCAGGGAGCTTGTGGAACATGCAGTTCCAGGGTCCCACCCCCAGATATTCTGACTCTGTAGGTCTTCAGGGGGCCCCAGGAAGCAGCATGATTACCAAGCTCTTGTGTGGCTTCAATGCAGAGGGTCTGTGGACAAAACATCGACACAATGGCTGAAGCCCATGGTAAATGCAAATGGCTGGCTTCAGAGGGTCTACAGACAAGGAAACTGAGGCCCAGAGGAGAATTGACTTGCTCATGGCCCCGGAAGCCTAGAGGCAAGGCTAGGCTTCCAACCAGCTCTCCCAATTCCCAGTGCAGTGCTTTCTTACCCAGCCTGCTGGCAGCCCTCCACAGCTAGCCCCTCTCCTCGCCGATTTACATTTTGAGTAGGAACTCAAGATGTCAATTCTGTAATGAGGTTGTCCACACTACGATTTATGAGGCCCAAAGCCCTCAGCAGGACTGGTCTCTGCCAGGCTTAATTTACACAGTTCGAAGGCCTTCCAACACCCCCATTAACGTCAGCACAGTGGCAGCGGCTGTTAGCCTGTGCATGCTATTTGACTACATCCTCATCATGTCACCATCCATTTTCATGTCTCTGGGCTTGTTTACCCTTGAGCATCTGATTCTCCTCATCCTGGGAAACATTAAGTTTCCAATGGCAGGGAGGAACCTGGCCCAGCCTCTGGGCTCCAGCTCCAGCCCTACTCCTGACGTCCTTGCTCTAAAAGCCAGCCTCCTCCCACACGGAGTCTCCCCTTCTCTTTGAGAGAAAGACCTCCTTCTCACTGAAGCAGCACTCAATTTTCCCCTTTAACGAATCCTTGGTTAGGCAAGAGCAAGCAGGTGGGAGACAGCCCAGAAGCTGACACAAATATGCCTTTTTTAATGCCACATAAATCATCTTAATTAAAAGTTAAGTGCCCTAAAATTTGACATTCGTTTAAAAAATAAATTTGAGTTAGGAGAGTTGTTTAGATTTTGTAGCATCAAATCTCCAAGACATGATTGAAGGAGGAGAGTACATTCGGTTTCCGTTTTGAATGCACAATTAGGGAAAAGGAATCATTCTCAGCAAGTGAACCTAATAAGTCACCCGTGGTGTAGAACAGCGATTCACGTAACCTGACCCGGGCCACACGCGTCTCAGTTGCAAATCTGAACTAATTTCTACTGCATCAAGAGAGGAGATAAATGGGCAAAAGAATGTGTCATGCTGTTTTAGGAGAGATGTTCCAGGATGGAAATGACAGATGACTGGGACAGGAAAAGCCAACGTGAGGCAACGAAGAGAAGCTTGCTGGATGAATGGCTTAGTAAAGATGCGTGGGAGAACAGAAGCCTTCGAGGGGTGGGGGGGTGTCATCAAATGATCAGCATTAGTAAAGATGGCACTAACTATATCAAACCAGCCTTATAAACATAGAACCACTAACTATTGTCCAGAACCCCGGAATCAGGATGTTGCGGATGGAAGGGGTCTTGAAAGTTGTATTTGAGGCCACACCCTCATTTTACCAGGGGGCAATAGAGGCCCACAGAGGTAAAGGATGCACTCAAGACACACAGGTGCTCAGGGTCTGATCCTCTAGCTCTCCAAGGAAGTGACTCTCAACCCTATGCCCATGAGAATCACTTGGGGAGCTTTTAAAACCACCAATGCCAAGGGGGTCTCCTTCAGAGATACTGATTTCATTGGTCCGGTGCGGCCTAACGCCAACAGTGTTTCTAACTTCCCAGGTGACTCCCATGGGCAGACAGGGTGCTGCTCTAGAAGGTGATCTAATCTGAGTCATGGGAGAAGAACTCCACCTAGGATCATCTGACCAGGTTCTGGACCTTTCCCTGCAGTTTACTAGCTGTGAGACTGCAGGCAAAGCACCTATCAAGCAGCTGGTTGCCTTTTGTAGTGCCTCACTATTTAAAAAGCATTTCTCTGCACATGATTTACATGTCTCTCAAATCCTTGATCTTCTGATTAATCAAATGGGAATAATAATAACTGGTCTGCCAGTTTTTTATGAGGTTCAAACAAGAAGGATTAGGAAAGCACATTGTAAGCTATTAAAATGCTATACAAAAGTAAGGAATGATGACAATTTACTACCCCTGGTGACTTACATCATTATTCTGGGAACTGCTGTTTCAAAGGTAATAAATCAATTCCCACAGAGAAGACCCTTACTAACAAAAGATCGCCAAGCACCAACTCTCCCCTGAGTGGCTTGATCTTATATCTCCCTAACCTTTCTGTGATTAGGGCCTTTGGTGTTTCAGTGGTTGCCAGGAATCCCGGCACCTGGGGGTGGAAAACATCAGGAAGTGCCAGCAGGGAGCAGGGCTGGCTCTTCACGTCCAAGCCCCAGCCCTTCCCTGATGCTCCGGAGGCAGGCTGTGACCACCCCAGGCCTTAGGTTACCCCACTGTGTAAGCCAAAACAACCATTTCAAAACCACAGAGAGGATGCTGTTTAGGAAACTCAAGCCCTTGATTAAAACCTTTCACCAAGGGTACTTCCCTCCTTGGAATTTATGGGTTCCATAAAAAAAAAAACTTGAGAAGACAGAGCAGTTGTTTTTTGTTGCGCGTCATTAGTTTTGAGTTTGGGCTGGCAGTAGTCATCAGAGTACCAGGCGTCCATATAATTGAATCTCTCACAAGCACACAGTTCCCTGTGGTATGGAGGAGGCGATGCCAAGGAGCCTGTAGTCTCCAGCCAGGGGCAGGAGGTGGGGCAGAGCTGGTAGAAGCAGAGCTGAAGGATATGGCTGCTCTGGGCTGTGGTTGTGCTTTAGCCACGGAAGAAAATTCTTAAGGATGAGCTCCTCCCTGGCATCCAGAGAGAGAAAATGAAACTACCCTCCCCCCACTGGACCCCTCCTTGATGGGTTTGTAGGGGAAGGGCAGGGATGCCGACTTCCTGCCCTTCCATACACACCATCACGGCTCCTGAGGACACTCATAACCTGGAGGGGACCCCACAGACAGACACGGTACAAAGGACAGAGAACAAGATGTCAAAACTATGGATTTCCACCAATCCCTCAGGAAGCCGTGTTACCACTCCGGGCCTTTGTATTCTCAACTATAAAACATGCATAATAATACCTTCCACAGATAGTACAGAGGATCAGTTTACTTTTCAAATGTTGGGGTGGGAAGATCTCCATACAAGGCACTGTTGTAGACTCATGAAGATAAGATACCTCCCTTCAAGTCACTTACAGTTGGTGAGAAAGATAGGCATACAAGCAGCTAGTTATAACATAAGGCAGAATGTCCACTACGTTAAAGGCAAGAAGAAGTAATGTGCCATAGAAGTCCAAGTGAAGACATGGCTCATGGAGGGGCAGAACAGGGGAATCCACAAAAATGTCATCGATAAGGTGGTGAGGTCTAGACCCCCATTGTTAAAAGATGAGGAGATGGCAGAAGATGTTTCCAGATGAGAGGGCAACCCAAAGACTACACAGGTGACCCACACATTACCAATCCCACGTGGAACAAGCTCTCTAAGTGTAAAAGAACAAGAAGAAATCACCAAGGAAAATGCAGATAGGTTTGGATTACATACAAATTGAAAACTCCTTTATATCAAGATACGTTATAAACAGAACGAAAATACACGTAAAATACTAGGGAAAATTGTCAAAAATGTAGTAGTTTCACATCTTTATTAATAACTTCATACAATTAATAGGAAAACATGAAGGACCTAATAGATAAATTGGCAAAAGGAAGTGGGCAAATCTTTAAAAGTCAAAGTAAAATAAAGCTAGTAACATATGAAAAAGTACTCAGCTTCACTAACTGCCCAAGAAATACAAAATAAAACAGCCTGGAAATACTTTTAGTTAAAAATAAAAATCGTGATAATATTCAGGGTTGGCCAGGATGTAGTAAGAGGGGCACACATGTATGAACACAGCTGGTGGGAGTGTAAATTGGATTAATTTCTAGAAAGCAATTAGGCAATATGTATCAAGGACCTTTAAAATGTTTATACCCTTTGATTCAGTAATTCCACTTCTGGGAATCTATCCTATGAAAATAATCTGAAATGCCCGGAAAGGTTTATGCTCAAAGATGGTTTAAAGAGTTTTTGTAAACAGTCTAACAATCCAATCATTGAAGATTGTTTAAATAAATGATGGTACATATCACGCTGTATTGTAGCCATTAAAAAGTAGTCTTCTGGGGAATTTTTAAACCCTTGGAAAAGCTTGTGATATCACCTTAATTATTTTAAGGCACATGTACATATGACACAACTATACACGCTTTTAAAGTGTAGGCCAAAAAAACTGAAGAGAAATCTTCCACGATGTTAAAAATGATGGCCTCTGGATAGTGGGATTCTGGGCATTGTTTTTGTTTATTTTTACCCTGCTTTCGAACTTTAGACAATAGGCATATATTTTTAGAGTGAAGGAAAGTAAAAGAAACTGTAAGACATATTTGGGGAATGACAAGTCATTGGTGTGTGAAACACGCACATGTTCATGAAAACACAGTGAGGAACAAGGCCTAATTGTAAGGTATAAATAAAACACAACACAGCTGCCATTTGTTCCATAGGTTGAGGAAGACTTTACAGGTTTTTTATTTTACTACGTTTTCTTCAGTAGGGCTGAGAGCAAGGGCCATAAGGTCCTAAATGTATTTAATGATCACGTATAAGGCATAGGAAAAAATGCTTTGGAAACCAGAAATCACCAAGCAAAGGTAAAGGAGAATTTTTCTTATTATCCAAAACACCTTTGCGCTGAAGGAGGGCCAGAGGGAACAGCCGGTGTCAATGGGCAAGCGGGGCCAGGCAGCTGGGGTGGACACACCAGTCTGGCCCTCATAGCCGCCCCCCGCTGGAGGCCACTTGCCTGCCTCTCCCCTCCCCCTCAGTTAATTGGAAACTTCCCCCTGTTAAGTGGAAATAATAGAGCTACCCTGTTACAAGGTTTAGTGAGCAGGCAGGTAAAGGGCCTGATGCTGTGCTTGACAGTGTAGCAGGTATGCCGTATGTGATGCCAGGTGTCCTTGCCTTGATCTTGATCTTGATCTTGACTGCTAGGACGAAGTCCCCCCCATGCCCAGCAAAGCCCCCCCCCACCCCCCCACCCCCCCACCCCCCCCCACCCCCCCGCCGCAGTCAGTGCTCCAGGGAGGACACCCCTCCTCCCACTCTGCAGCGGGAGAACAGTGCCTTCCAGGGGCCAGCACCAGTTCCTTAGAAGCATTTTATTTCCCAGCTTCCAAGAAGGCATGACTGACAGGTAGAGAATTGATCCACAAAATTAAAGCCATAAAATGAATTTGACACTTTACTTTTGAGAACGAGCGTTGTCTCTCTGCGCTTTGATCCTGTGTGCTGAGTGTTTGGAACAGGGAGGCGGTGGGGTGAGTTTTCATTTGCATTTCCCTGCACTTGGCATTGATAAGGGGTTTGGAGAAAACATTGTCTTGGGCTGTCTTGAGGAACAGGGCTGGACGGGGGTGCGTTTTTCCTTCTGTGTGAGGAAGAAAGGGACAGAGGTGACTAGTCCAGGGAACCACAGAGACCAAGTCACAACACCAGGTCAAGAACTGAGAAGATGATCTGAAGCTACACTGGGTCCGGACGACCAGGGCCGCAGCTGCCTTAGTCTTTGATTTTAGCTGGAGTCAGGTTGGGACGGGGTGTTAGTTTCCTGTGGCTGCTGTAACAAACTACCACAAATTTGGCAGCTTAAAACAACACACAGTTATTCTCTGAGCGTTCTGAAGGCTGCAAGTCCCAAGTCAGTTTCACTGGCCTAGGGCATGTTGTGGGCAGGGCTGGCTCCTTCTGGAGGCTAAAGGGGGAATCTGCCTCCTTGCCTTTTCTGGCTTCTAGAGGCCGCCCGCATTCCTTGGCTCGTGACTCTTTCCTCATATTACTCCAGACTCCTGCTTCCATCATCACATCTCCTGTTTCTTACTTTGACTTTCCTCCTTCCCTCTTATAACCCAAGATAATCTTCTCATCTAAAGACCCTCACCTTAATCACATCAGTAAAGCCCATTTTACCACAAAAAGTAACATGTTCGCAGGATTAGGGTGTGGCTATTCGGGGGGCGGGGGGCGGGGGCGCTTTTATTCAGCCTACCACAGACAGGTAACCCAATGCACAGGCTTTCCATGAACCCTCTTAGGGGCAGGCACTGGCCAGGGCTAGGGAACACACAGAGGCTCAAACCACTTGCTGAATTCCATGAGAACATGTACATGAGTTCTGGAACGAGGTTACATGGAACCAACGCCAGACAAGACTGGAGCACAGGGGTTGTGGGGAGAGAAACAGACAAGTGAGACAGGAGAGGAAATTGGGGCCCAAATCACAGAGCACCTTGAAGAGCAGGTTAAAGAGTTTGCATGTGATTCCCTGAAGGAAGCAGGGCCTGCGCTTCCCGTGCCTGGGAGTCACAGAGAATGCGCAGCCAGGCTGGAGGCCCGTCTGACAATGTTGTGTGGCCATCTGCCCACAGCTGACAAATTGAGCCTCATCTGGACCAGCCTGTGAACGAGGGCCCAAGGCCACCTCCAGTGCCCTCTTTCCGTGAGATGGAGAAGGCAGCTTTGCAGTCTGACAGGCTGGGTCTGAATCCTACTTACTAGCTGTGTGACCTTAGGCAAGTCACTTAACCTCTCTGACTCAGTTTCCCACTTAGGAAATGGTCACTGTTAAGACTTGCCTAGCTTCTTTACAAGGCCAGATGTGCTGAGCTACACAGAGGGATTCTAGAAGTAAACAGGCTGGACTTGATGTTAGTTTCAGTGCTCCTGGCAACAGTCCAATGAACCAAAAAATTCATGGAATTTTAGATATTAAATCACCTAACCTGGAGCGTCCCACCTCACAATCAGCTGGGAGGTTTGATTACAGTAAAATTTAGTAGAGGGGAGTCTAATTTCACTGCCAGGTTTAGAGAAGCCCACCCCTTATGTGAGGCTCAGAGAGACTGTGAGACTTGTCCAAGTGGGGGTCCTGGTTTATCCTCCCCACCACCCAGCATTGAGGTGGGTGGGATGGGGGTGGGGAGACTGTTGAGGTACCAGCTACCATCAGGATGGAACAAGAAAAGAGAACAGAGTGCAAGGCAGCCAGACTTGGGGGGTCGACCCAGGTGGGCCCTGCCTGCTCATCTCCACAGGAGCCAGAGGCTCCCTCATCCCATATGATCCAAGAGCTGGGTGGCAGGAGGCACATTCAGAAGCACCAGCCAGGCCCTTGCTAGGTGGTCCCCAGACAAAGTCCCCCATACAGTAGGGCAGGCTAGGCCAGGCCAGCCTTCTCCCGGAATCCTGGCTCTCTGGGGTCACAGGTTAATTAATTATCAGAATGCATTGTTCTTGATACAGAAAGGAATAACTGCTGATATGTTCGTTATAAACTGCCCCCTCTCCCTTCATTCACTGGGTAATATGAGTTACCTAAGAATTTCAGAACTGGAATGGACCTTAGAAATATCACCACAATCCCTCCTTTTGTAGACAGGGAGACAGGGGGCCAGACAGAGCAGGGACAGGGTCAGCATCACACAGCCAGTCATGGAGGAGCTGGTCCAGGGCCCAGGGCCCTGGCTTTCACAATGGTGTTCTTCGCATTCCACGACAGAAAGTACTGCATGTTTCTAGAATCACTCCAGTGGCAGAATCTGGGATCAAGAACATGGGGGAGACACACGGAACCGCATATGCCCCAAATTCAACTTTGAGGGTAGAGCTGTCTGTATGCAGATGAGACTCCACCTGCAGGCTGTCCATCTAGCACATTGAAGCCATGGCTTTGAGGATGCCAGAGTATTGCGGGAACATGGACCAAACCTTGGGCCACTCTGCTACTCAACATCACTAGAAAGTGAGACTCCCAGGAGACTGGGGGTGTTAGGGGCTTTGACTTCCTCTCAGCTTCCTGGTGTGTGTCCTAGGTGTGGCCAGACTGAGATGCAGGTGGCTCAGTCAGCCTTTGGATGTGACTGGCAGGACAGAGTGATGCTCTCCCTGCAGCCTTCCCACAGGGCCACCCAAACTGACCAGGGCCATGTGTTTCTGTGTGCTCTCCAGGAACGTCCCCAGGCTCCAAGATGGCCTTGCAGAGTTCCTTCACTTGCTGGAACGGGACAGTCCTCCAGCTTGGGCAGGCCTGCGACTTCCACCGGGACTGCAACCAGGGAGAAGACGAGGGTCAGCTGTGCAGTGAGTAGATGGGGGCTTCCCCCCGCAACCCTACCCTCTATGCCCATATCCCCTTCCTGCCCTCATCACCCCAGGCACTGGAGCTTGGACAGCCTTCATTATGCCCAATGTCACTTGTGTCCTCTCAGTGGCAACTTTAAAAAGCTACGCAGTCTTCAAGAGACAGAGTTAAGATCTATGCTCTAGAAACAGCATATAAGTTGAGAATCAAGCAAATCTCGCAAGCTATGCTCTCAGCATCCTCATGGCACAGAGTGAATGTGCAAGCTAAAGCTCAGCTCTGTAACACGGCGTTAGGAGCCCTCAACGCCCATTCTTCCCTCACTTTTCCAGTTTTATCTTTCATCACCCACCTGCCTCTCTTGTCCTCCCAGTCTTCCATGGAGTCCAGCTCCAGCCATATCAAACCATTCTCAGCTCCCTCATGCCTCCATGGCTTTGCTCGTGCCACCATCCCTTGCCCAAAATGCTCTCTCCCTTCTAGAGTCACATTTGTTCCTCCAAGACTCATCTCAAGAGTCAGTTCTTCTGGGAAGTCTCCTCTGACCATCCCCCACAAGCACAGTTGGTTCTTCTTCCTCTGGACCCCCCATAACATCCATTATTTTTTATTAACAGCTTTTTGAGATATAATTCATATACCATATGGTTCACCCATTTAAAGTATACAATTCAGTGTTTTTGAGCATAGTCACAGGGTTGTGCAAACATCACCGCAATCTAACTTTAGATCAATTTTATCATCGCCAAAAGAAACCCCTAGCAATCTCTTGTCATTTCCCTCAGGCCCTCCCCCACATCCCCACCCCCACTAGCCCTAAGCAACCACTAATCTTCTTTCTGTTTCTACAGATTTACTTATGTGGGCTGCTGGGCATTTCATATAAATGGAATCATACAAAATGTAGTCTTTTATAATTAACATCTTTCACTTAGCGTGACGTTTTCAAGGTCCATCTGTGTTGCAGCATGTGTCAGTACTTCATTCCTTTGTATCATCAAATCATATTTCTTTGTATGGATATAACATATTTTGTTTATCCATTCATCGATTGATGGGCATTTGAGTTGTTTCCACTTTTTGGCTATTATGAATAATGCTGCTGTGAACATTTGTGTACAAGTTTTTGTGTGGACATATGTTTTCATTTCTCTTGAGTATATACTTAGGAGTAGAATTGCTGGATCATACGCTAACTCTAAATTTAACATTTTGCGGAACTTCCAAACTGTTTTCCAAAGTGACTGTACATCTTACATCCCCACCAGTAATGGATAAGGATTCCACTTGCTCCACATTCTCATCAATACTTATTATTATTTGTCTTTTTACTTTAGCCATCCTAGGGGGTGTGCATCCATTACATTTTATGGAGATGGTTTCCATGTGTCTCTCCCTCTCTGTGGACAGACTGGGTCTGGTACTCTTCCTCACATCAATATCTTCCCCCAGTCAATATCTCAAATGATTCCTGGCACAGTGTAGTGCTCACTGACTCTTTGTTGATTAAAATGGGTAAGTGAGGAGGGAAACTCGGCCTCTGTGGAGGAAAACAAATTGCTGAGGTCTCCCTGGTGGATAGGGGCAGAGTCAGACTCCTAGCCCAGTGCTCCCACCATTGAAGACAATGTTCCAGCAGCTGCCTGGCCAGGAGGAAACACTCAAAGGTTTTACATTTTTGTCAGGTAAACCACACACTTACAGAACACATATAATGTGAGCTAGAAAACATGCTAGATCCTGGAGCAGAGACGAAGAACACAGCACCTGCCCTCAAGATGCTGAAAATCCAGCGCAGGGGCGGGGAGTGAAACGAGGGAGCTGCAACTGGGCCAGGAAACAGCAGAGGCGCCTGGGGTGCCGTGAGGCCAGACACGGGGGCAAGTGCCTCATCCCACAGACACACTGGCCCCAAGACCCCATGGCCTGCAAGATAATTCTACCAAGTTAACAGTGTCCCCCAGGTCATCTGGAGGACAGATTAGCCCTTGGGGGGAAAAAGTGTTTATTCATTCTCTTTTAAATAAAGCAATAAAAAAATCCATTTGTCAATTTGAAAAACTTCCTTTTTATACAAAAGTTTCCAGGAAAGTTTTCCGATAATGAGGGAATTGTGGTTGTTTGGATAAAAGTGAGTAAGGAGCTGCAGGTAAGCCCTGTGCTTATCCCACACTGTCTTGCTCCTGGCCTTTCTCAGAGAGCTCTTCCTGTACACTTGGGCCAAAATGAATCCAGCCTGCACATGTTGCCCAGGCAGGGGCCTGTGTGTGTCTCTGTAGTTATTTGTGTCTGCCGTATTTCCAGCAGTGCCTCTGAGCTATGTGATTTTGCTTTTGCCTTTTTAAAGTTTTCTAATACCCACTTCCCAGCTGGGACACAGGTCAGACAGGCCACGCCCTAATTTACAATAGGGAAAATAAAAGCACAGAGAAGGTAATTGACTTGTTCAGGGTCACACAGCATGTCAGGAACAGAGCCGTGATTAGATCATTGAGCCTGCAGGATGCAGCCCATTACTGTGGGCTCAGGGCATTTTCCCACCACTCTGGGCTTGCCATTAACAGGTTTCCAGGGCCAACTCCAAGCTTGAGGGCAGGCTGGCTCTGGCACAGAGGGCAGGCACCTGGGGCCCATGGCCTTTCCAGCCACACTTGAAAGGCTGTTTGGACTAACTGTCAGAATGACAGCTCCACACTGGAGAAAATAACCCCACTGTGTTGAACACAAATCAGTTGCTGGGAAGAGAAGTTCAATTCAGAAGGAGAGTTATTCTGATCTTGTCCTTCTGATCTTGGCAGTACTCTTAGCAAACACACTTTTCCATATTTGTGTGCCCATTTCTCTCTGGCATTTTTGCTGTTTTCCCTGTCACAGTGACTGATGTTGATTCTGGAAATCATCCCCAAGAAGAGAAGAACAACAACAATGATAATAATACTGGCTAACATTTATTGAGCATTTACTGTGTGGCAGGAGCTGCTGCAAACCCTGTTCCTGTATTAACTTACTTCATCCTCACAGCTGTCCTAGGTGATGCTCTTAGACCCATTGTAGAGATGAGGAACCTGAAATCCGTGGTCGAACTGCTAGCCAGTGGCTGAGCAGTGATTCAGACTCAGTCTGACTCCAAAGCCCACGCTCTGAACAACTGCAGGCCAGACTCATTTGTTTTATGAGTTTCCAGTGGTTGGTTGTGCCAGGCACAACCCTAGCTATATATCTACCCAGGGAGAAGGAGCCAGGAAAAGTCAGGGAAGAGCCAGGGCTCTGCCACCACCTTTCTTGGGTGGGGGTTTCGGAAGCAGATTATTTGTCTCCACCCTCTGGGCCTGAGTTTCCTCATCTATGAGTTGGAAGATGATACCCACTGATGTGTTGATGATGTGTTGATGACCATGATGCATTTAGGACAATGCTCTTGACCTCACCTGGTCCTTCCCAACTAGTCTGGAACCTGGTAGAATGTTTTCTCTGAGCAGGCAGTCACCCCAAGCCCTGTTTGGGATATCCAGTCTTCTAAGGAACCCCAGTGAGGGTCACTAATCTTGGGCCAGGATAGTCAACCAAGCCCTGGCATGGTGGGAAAGAGTAGGATGTATCATGTCAACTCCAAGCCTCAACTCCCCACACCTGCCCCAGAGGGAATTCCCCACACTCTCTGGAACTTCACTGAGATTATCAGACTCAACCTGGAGCAATGTTTCTGGCCGGGGCAAGTGGGTGGCCTGAAATGGAAGTGACAGTGCCCTTGCCCTTCTCCATCCAGTCCTGAATGTGTCCATGCACAACCCATCCTCCCAAACCCACACAGCACACACCATCCTCCCTCCCTCTCTGACGCAGCCACACTGCATTTCCAGTTAAGCACTGCCAATCTCGCTGAGACATCCCAGGTTGATGTAACCCATCGAAGGGTGGCTTTAAGATTCCCTGTGTGTTGAGCAACAGCTTCAGGGGCATGCAGGTCCCCAGGAAAGGGTCAGGTGTCTCCACTTCATCCCCCGGATGGGTCATTGACTCACTGGGTATTGTGGGCAGCTCGCTTCCCCTCCCTGAACTCAATAATCTCATTGGTTTGGTGAGGATACTCTTCCTGCCAGGCAGAAACAGTTTTTTAAAAGTTTATTGTAAAATAAAACATGTTAGTTGTAAAATACTTGGGAAATCTAGAAAAGTACTCAGGAGAAAATAACTATTGCCCATAATCCTTCCTCTCAGACATTCAGAGATAACCATAATATTTTGATGTATTTTTTCTAGCATTTTCTCCCTTGACTCTATATTTTCAAGGAAATGTATAACACATATTTATCAAAAATGTTAACAGAGTTGTCACACAGGAAGGAAAAGAAGTAGTGTCATTTGGCCTGGAGTTTATACTTGGCAGCTCCAGCGGCTGCTGCCGAGGTCACATTTCCATGACTCTACCAATTTGTCTCTCTTAGAGTGGAATCAGGTGTCATAATTGCCAAATGTTGCGGGATTGATTGACCCACACACAGCCCGATTTGGCCATCCAGCCAATGAAATAACTGGCTGCAGCCCAAGAAGAGAGTTGGTTAGAGCCGTGCTTATCAGATGTTAAGGTACATAAGAATCACCTGGAGAGCTTTAAAAATGTAGATTCTGACTCAATAGGTGGTAGCAGGATGAAGGACCCAAGAGTGTGCACTTCTAACAGTTTCACAGGTGATGCGGATGTAGTTGGTTCCTGGACCACATTTTGAGTGGCAAGGGGTTAGAGGACTGAACCCACTCCCATTTCATTCAGAAAATAAGTATTGAGGTCCTACCATGTACCAAGCACGGAGAAGGTGATGATCAAAGGAGTTGACATTAGACCCAACTCTGTGTACCAACGTGCTCAACAATTGATCCTAGCAGCAATTTCCCAAATCTGGCCTGATCCACCAAGAGTCTTTGTTCTAGCACTTACCCCACCAGCTTCCTCAGGACTGACTGGCTTTTTGCTGAGCACTGATGTGCTTACAATAGTGGAAATCCTCTCAGCAAGCCCCTCCCGCTGCAAAGGTTTTAGTTGTCACATGAATTGTCAGTTGACCTAACTATGTTGCCTACCTCCTCTCCCTTTATTCAACCAGCCAAAAAGAAAGGGGCTTCTAAACTCAGCTCACCCTGGATCCTATGCCAAGCTAGGACAACGATGGGCTTCCAGAAGGTGGAAAATGCCAATGGCTTTCCTCCTTCCTGTCCCGGTGGAAGGCATAGGCAGAGCTACTGCAGGCATTTCCAGAGAGGCAGCAGAGGGACCTGTCTCTGCACCTAGGGCAGTGTTGGCTGTTTCAGGCCATCCCCTGATGAATTCCCCTGCCCCAGATGTGAATGATAATTAACAATGCCACCACTGCTCTGTGTTTACTCAACTCTGTCTGTTTACAACGTGTTCCATGCTCTCTCTTATTTTCTCCTCAAAACAGCCCTGTGAAACAGACACTAACATTACCCCATTTTACAGATGAGGGAGCTGAGGCTCTGAGGAAACAAGTGACTTGCCCAAGATCACACAGCAGAAAGCGGTGAGGCTAGGACTAGAGCCCAGGCGTCTTGATTCCCTGCTGCTGAGGTACCAACACCCATAAGTCAGGCTAGGTTCTCTGCCTCCACCCCCTAAAAGGAAAGGAAAAGGAAGGGGTGATGTGCCATGCAGGCCTCAGCTCAGCCCTGCCCTCTCCTTCAACCAGGAGTCCATCACCTGCTGGAACCTTCCATCGGGGTCCCCGGTTTAAAGCACGCTCGTGAAGGACACTTCGTGGAAGGTCACTTCCAGCTTCCAGTTAGTTTTTGCAAAAGAAGTGGATGTGGGATCCCTTCAGGGGGGCATAAAAAATAAAACAGAAAGATCTTAGCTTTTGGATTTTTAATCAGAGGAACGTGCAGGGCTTGGGGGGAAAATGATTTCTTCAGGGGGGTATAAATGGGAAGAGATGCTCAAAGTCAGTGACAGCTGGTTTTAATTTATAATTCTGCCTCTGTGTGAAATGCACAGAGAATCAGGGGGAAATGAGTAATAATTCACTAAGGTGCTGTCACAGCCAGGAAGCATTAGGGCCCTCTTTGTCAGCCTGCTGCTGCCAAGAAGCCTGAGACAGAGGAAGGACATGGAGAGCGGTGGGTCCAGCTGGAGAACGCCTTTCCCCCAGCAGAGATGTGGCCCTGCGGCTCTCTACAGGCTGGCCGGGGCTGTGGGTGCCATCACAATAGCCTGGAGAGGCTGCGCCTTCCCAGCAGCCCTTCTCTGAGTAAGCTGGGGATGCGAGCTCTCCCCAACCCTCTTCTCCTTCCCTCCTCCTTCTGGGGGAAGTTGGGAAATATATGGTCCTTAAAGCTGACTGTGGCCTTTTCAGTGGGACCTGAGGTCAATCTAATGTAGAGAAAAGGATAACAGAGCCCTTTATGCTGAGCCAACAGATGATATAAAGAGGCCTCAGGGACTGGGATGGTTGGTCAGGATAGGCTGGGTTATGCTGCCCTAATAAGCCGTCCTAAAATTTCAAGGGCTTAACAAAACATTTACAGTACCTTTCCACTGAAAGTTGGGGTGGGAGGGGCCTCTGCTCCACAGGGTCTCTCAGCGACTCAGGCTGGCAGGGCCTCCACCATCATACAGCAGCACCCCCTGAAATGAGAACTCCCCTTGGCCCCTTCAGCAGGGGAAGAGAGACTGAGAACTACACGAGGGCTTTTCAGTCTCCATCCAGGGGAGACGCACGTCACCTCCACTCACATTTCATTGGCCAGAACTACTCATGTGGCTTCCCTTAACTGCAAGGGGGTTGGAAAATAAAGGGGAGCAAACAGGGGTGATTTGAGGGACCCAAAACAACTCCAGGCCAACACTACCACTGGCATCACCACATTCTTGTCAATGTGTCGACCGTTAGAAATGTATTCTAGTGAGTTACATGTTGGCTTCTCCCAGGGTCACTTTCATGGTGGATCAGCATAAAGAGCACATAATTTAGAAGCTAGAAGATCCAGGTTCAAGTCCCAGCTAGGTTACCTGTTGGCTGTATGACTTTGGTCAGGTTGCTTAACATCTCTGAGCCTCTGCTTTGTCGTATATAAAATGGGTTAACTATACGGATTCTGTGGAGTTACTACTGTTTTATTTTCTAAAGATCAGAAAATCATAAACCAGCACATACACAAGTTAGAGATTGAGGCTTCTCTTCATTATGATCAGTTTCATTAGACATCAAGGGTCTGGCTGGAGAGCTGTTCCTAATAACAGTAATTTGGTCACGCCTGGCTAATTTTACTTGACGTTGGCCTATTTGCCTTTAGCAGTCCTGGAAATGACCGTGCCCCTGTCTTCTCCCTGCAGGTAAACTGCCTGCTGGTTTTTACTGCAACTTCGAGGATGGCTTCTGTGGCTGGACCCAAGGTGCAGTCTCGCCCCACAGGCCCCGATGGCAGGTCAGGACCCTAAAGGATGCCTGGTTCCCGGACCACCAAGGTACTGCCACTCTCTTCCCTTCCCGCTGGTGCGCACCTGGATAGAGAGTTAGGGCTCCACCCCAGGGCAGCTGCACCTCCCCTCACCCTGCAAGGCAAGCCCAGGAGGCTGCCCAGAGCTTGCCCTGGGGTGCTCACATACAATTCCCTCTTCTGTCCTGCCTGGGTTTTAGAATGATTGAATCAGGCCAAGGTAGATGTCACCTTTTGTCCCTTAAAATGAGAACTTTGATGAAGGATTAGCTGCAAGATAAGAAAAACAGAAACAATAATAATAATCCATTCACTCAGCAAGTGTTTGCTGGGAACCTACTCTATGTCTGGCACATAATTCATGAAGAGGTAAGGAAAATGTAGCCCTCTTTATGATTGGGGAGACTGAGGCACAGGGAGACCTGCTGTCATTGGCCCCAGGGCTGTGCCTGGGAACCTTGCCCCACACCTGGGCCATTCCATACAGCCCAGGCTCCTCAGCCATGCCCCACCCCCACCCCCAGCTCAAGCAGGCAACTCCTGCCCTGCTCACGCCAGAGCCCATCCTCCCACTACCCCTGCCCCACTGCCAGAGGGGCCGAGGGCCTCCACACACCCAGAAAATGGCCACTCACACCAGGCTGAGCTGACTCCTCACCTTGAAACAAAGGCCCTGGCCTGGGGTTAGAGGGGTCTGTGAGGCCAGCACAGCTCTGAGAGTCAGGCTGCTGGAGAGGCCAGACCATCCAGCCATGTACCCGGCCTTGGGCTGTGCCGGATGCCTAGGTCTGGGCAGGCCCTGGGGCCCCCCTTCCTGCAGGATGGAGCTAGAGGGTCTCTCTCCCCTTCCCTTCCCTGCATTTGCCTGCTTTTTGTGGGGCTAGAGACCCTCATACCAAAATCCCTCTCTTTTCAAGCAAAGATCACACATCCTATGGATTCTTTTAAGAATTAATAATAATACTAATAAAAGTGTGAGTGAGGACAAAATCCAGATCGACCACTGAGGATCCCAGAGCAGCGTAATTCCGTCCCTGGTCCTCAGAACCAGCTGCATCTGAGTGCGTTGGCTTTCAGCCCCATTAGAAAGAAGCCTGAGTTATGCAGCCACAGGAGAGTTCTGCAGGCCCTCACCAGATGTGGAAGCCCCAGGGCTCCTGCTTCTCCTCCCAGCCTCCCCCTAACCCTCTCTCCACCCTCCCCCACCCCCGCCACTGCATCATCCTCAGCACCTTGTCAGTAGGAGCAGAGAAGAGAAGCAGAGCTCAAAGCTAGCCGTGAAATGTGGAAAGAGTAGAAAAGAGTGAAGGTGGTAGAGAACACCGGAGAGCAAAGAGCTGGCATGACTGGAAATGGGGAGGGGTAGCCAGTGTGCTTCAGGCTCCTCAGCCATGCCCCACCCCCACCCCCAGTTCAAACTGGTACCTCCTGCCCTCCTCACGCCAGAACACATCCTCCCACTGCCCCTGCTCAACTGTCAGAGGGGCCGAGGGCCTCCACACACCCAGGAGATGGCCACTGGTTGATGTCTGAAGCCCAGTGTGCTTCAGGCTGCTCCTGGGCTACAGGCTAAAGCTGGTGACCTTGGGAGATCAAGGATGCCACAGCCCAGACATATGGTGCTGGGATATCCCAGGCCATTTGAAATGAGACCTTTGCGTGAGCCAAGTTTTATTGACAGTGGCTAGTAGGCGGTCTTATCCACAGTAGGCAGCAGAATCCAGCATCCTCAAAGATGTTCCTAGGCTAGAGAAGAACGGTACAGAGTCCATTAACCCTGCATCCTGGGTTCCTGCAGTGCATGATGGGGGTGCATTTTTGACTCTTCCTCTCTTGCCCCAGGCCACGCCCTGTTGCTCAGCACCACGGACGTCCCCACTTCTGAAAGTGCTACGGTGACCAGTGCTACGTTTCCTGCACCCATGAAGAGTTCTCCGTGTGAGGCAAGTCCCCTTGTTCCTCTAGTTCTCTGACTTCTCCTCCCACCACTCACCTTGGGCACTTTCAGATGGACCCAACCTTCTGAGCAAAGTACCCTGGATGGTCGGGCTGCTTGTTCTCCTGGAGGGGGGACAGGAGGGCCATCTTTGCTGTCTTCCAGGCAGAGTACCCACCAACATGGTACCATCCCACCTACAGAGAATCTCACCTTAAACACTCAGACTCAGCCACACTGAACTATTTGCAATAGGAGCTAGATTTAAGCAAACCCAGAAAATAGTTTCAAGGCGTAACAGGGGAAGGTAATAGTGATTTACAAGAGACTTTCCACAGAATCCTTCTTAAAATATCAAGCTCTTGTAATACATTTTAAATTTTAAAGAACGTCACATTTTGATTTGCATAAATTTCACTAAGCCATCCACGGCATTCGGTGAGATATCTCCAAAGCTGCTTACCCAAATGGTTGCTCTAGCTGTTCCTCTTTAGTGTGAGGACTGAGGGACTGCTGCTATGTTTCTTAGCCTAAGGTCATAGTCTCTAGGGAGTGAGAAATGTGCTTAAACCCCAACATGGCCCAGTGATTAAGCTCGTGGACTCTGGAATCAACTACCCAAGTCCAGGCCAGGTTCCCCCACTGATTGGCTATACAATTTGTTTGGGCAGTTAATAACCTCTCAGGACCTCAATTTCCCCCCCTGGAAAGTGGAGACAATAAGAATTCCTACCCCAAGGAGGTGAGGATTAAACAGGTTAATATGTGTAAAGGGCTTATCACAGCGTCTGGCACGGAGTAGGCACTACTGTAGTTAGCCAGCAGTGCCTGGCACCCTGTATCAACATACGAAAGCAGAAGGGAGGATATGAGGACCAGCCAAAACTCAGACTCTGCACTCTCAGAGGGCTGGGCCACGCCTGTGCTGCTTTGCATCTCCCCATGGCACTGCATCAACATCTTGCAAGTAGTAGAAAGCCAACACATAGGTTAGATCTGGCCAGTCCTCTCTTTCTGGAAACTCACAGGAGAAATTCCTTTCTGGCTTCGTTTTAAGGATAGCTATCTGCCCTCTGAGCAATTTCTTTTCTTTCATGTTGTGGACAGTATGAAACTGACTGGATTCGCTTCCCCTTCGCTGCCTGGTAGAAACCCCGGGAGGGGGGCTTTGACCAGCAAAGGTGCAGAAACAGGCTTTCCCTGCTAAGGGGCGCAGGCCAATTCAAGCCCTTCAGGCTCTTTGTGAGTAAAAACTCACAGATGTAAATAAGAATGGAAAAGATGTATCAATGAATTTTTTTTAATCAGAAGAATGGCCAAATTAAATCTGAGTCTCCCCTTTTGGTAAGCAAATCAGGGTTCAAGATGTGCCGTTTGTAGCAGCCTCACTCCTGGTTCCATTTTCTAACTCAACATTGGCCCCGTCTTTCTGACCCTCTTCTAGTTTATCTGAATGGATTTTATGTATCTCTGTGAGCCACCTTAAATCCTTTTTGGAAGAAGTCAGGGCACAAATAAATAGATTCATTACATTAAATTGTATTTGAGAAACCACGCTGTCTGATGCAGATGGTGGAATTGCACAGTCATCGCTGATATTTCTCAGGTGCCTCAGAGCAGGCACCTAGAAAGGAAGGCTTCTCAACGAAAATCTAAATGAGGAGAGAGGGTTGGCCCAGCTGAGAGGTTTGGGGGTTGGGGGGGGATCCTTAAAAGCATTTGATCTTTAAATTTACTCTTCACTGGATTTAATATGAGCCTAATTTCAGGAAAAGAAATGTCAAGGTAAAAATGATATTTTTCTAATACTTCATCATTTCTCTAATAACCTTTGGGTTGATCAATAGCTTACAAAGGTGTTGTGCTTTACTGGCCTGTTTTATTTTTCCTCCAGTGCAATTTGCTCTGGGCTATTTCTGCTATTTCCTGCCCTTTTCCAGAACTTGGCTCGGCAGGAGTGATGAAGGAAAGGCAGTGAGTCCGTTCCACTCTCAGCTCACAGCAATTTCACATTCAGGTTTTCAGACCATTCATCTAATGCCGATGGGTCTTTGAATTCCCAGTGTTGGGGGAAATGTTTCCATCAGAAAAATAAATAACCAAAATAGAAATATGCATTTCCAGGTTTGTAAGCCAGCCATTTATTTCATTGAGATCCTAAATGCAGAAGGCAGGAAGTTGATTTCCTTCTCCCAGGTTGGCTGAGCGTCGGTGACAGGGAAATGGATGTTGTGTTGCTATGTGAGACTGTGTGAGGTTAACTTAGGGCCTTCAAACCCCACCAACCTTAAAGACGCCCAAGTGCAGGAAGGTGGACACTAGACAGAACCGTGGGTAAAGGTCTCTGATGAGGGTCAGGCCCATAGGGACTGGTGGCTGGCCAAGCTGAGCTCCAGGGCTAACACCCACCACCGAGTGTCTTCTCTACACCCAGACCAGTCCTGGTCCATGGGACCTCTAGGAAGTTGAAATAATTGCAGAATATCTCAAAATGGTTCCTCAAGAAACCCTACAATCGTCAGTTTATCTGACGATTCCCATAGTGGATTCCCATAGGGGAACTGGTGTCACCTTTGATGCATTTCCTTGAAAATTTAGCTACAACCTAACTAGTAGGTCTGTGCTTCTCCAGTTGCAGTCGCTTGGAAAATGTAACAAATGCAGGTTCTTGGGCCCCACCCCAGATATCCTGGATGACATTACTGAGTGGGGCCCAGGGAATCTGCATTTTAAACTCCATCCTCCATGATTTGGATACAGAATGTAACTTGAGAGTAATTAGCCATAGGTGTACTTGCCAATTGTGACCGAAATTCATTCTGAGCCCATGCTGAGAGCTTTCCTCCATTACCTGTGGTCCCAAATAGTGTGATGTAACTTACTTTTAGAAAGATGAGTAAGAGAAGAGGTTAGAACTGACGGGGTGGGAGAAGAGGCAGAGGAGACAGAAAGGACTGGGAGAGCACCCTCAGAGCCCACATGGAGCCAGGTCAAATGCCCAGTGACAATGGAGACATGGCCAGGGTGAGCCTTTGCGCCAGTCAGCTTCCAGGGCATTACAGAAGTATGCTAACCTCAGCCTCCTCCCTCTAGGCTCCTGCTTCCACCAAAGACCAGCTGCCTCTCCCTGGCTGGCCGCAGTGCAGGCACTGCCTCTTCCATCGCTCTGCACAGTTGCATATGGGGCATGAATATTTAAAGACCTCTGCCTGGCCCAGCCACAAACCAGAGCGGGTGTTGTGGGGTTTAGTTAATGCCCCCTCCTCCCTACAAGCTATTCTCTGTGGGAAACCGGGGAAGCCACTACAATATATTCAGATTTTATTTTATTTTTATTCTTATTTTGCTGAGCTCCAGTTCAAATAATTACAGTTGCCACCGGGGAGGGGAGCCTCGCGGTGGCTTTCATGTGTTCACTTGCTGTCAGACCTGCTCTGCTCGCGGCTGCCTCGGCTGGGAGACACACTCGGATGTGTCTAGCATTGCAGCTGCTGGTGATAAAGAGCAGGGGCGAGTGGCTGGGGCCGTCTCCGCCCCTCCCCCTGCCTTTCACACATCCAGAAGCCTGAATGTCTCAACAAGCCCCGTGTGGTTTGAAATTCTATTTTATTTGAATAGCCTGCCTGTGACTAGAATAATTTAAACCATGTTCTCAGGACAGAACAAGGCCTCGGGGGAAAAAGTGGGCTTCTCTCATTTTCTTTCCCACTCCAAAGCGTAGAAGCAGTTTTCCTTCTATGAGGTGCATGGAAGGGACCCAGGAAGTGGGATGTGACCCACTTCATTGGTGGTGACACCCTAGGGCAGGTCACTTCCCAGCTGCTGGTTTTCTGACCTTGCTGGAGCTGCAGCCACCTCTGTCCTCTCCCCAGATGTGTGTACAAAGACACAGATATACAACCACACTGGGATCCTGGAACACAGCCTCAGAGGTTGCCTTGCTGCCTCTGACGCCAGCCCTGTAGGTATGAAAGGGTCGGCTTAGATTAGCTGCTGGGGGCTGCGGAAATCCGGGCAGAATGTGACCAGCAGGGCTCCTCTGTGTCGGAGGGGGCTATCTGGCCTGCCTGGAAGGAGACCTCCCCTCGGCATCATTAAAACCAGCAAATATGGCCCAGAGGGACGTGGGAGATCAGCTTAGCATCTGGACTTGTCCTCTGCCATCCCTTAAGCCCTGCTCAAAGCCCCACTGAGAAGGAGCCCCAAGGTGGCAGGCCCCGGAGACTGGAGGCCAGGGAGTTTTCCAGCAAATTGTTCTCTGGTTGATTTTGTTACAGCTTGTCAGGGTGCTGGTGTGGTTCCTGGACAAAGGGCCCATCCTTTCCTGGGGATTAGGCGGGTGGGGGGTTCTCCAGCATCTCAGTATCACTCAGAAGCAAAATAGGTAAGAGTCATGGCTGCGTTGATGGGGCTTATTCCAGCTGGCCCCGCTCCCTCCCTGTGGGCAGACAAATAGGGCTTTCAAGATAAGAAAGAAGGAGGAACTTTTATGACTGCTGTGTTTTAACAGTTTATTACACTCAGTGGCAAAATTTCTTAAGAAAAGGAGGATAAGAGTAATAGTAATTATTACAGGATGGCTTGAGGTAGAGGAGAAAACAAAAGCAGAAAGTTCTTGCTTTATCAGCCGCCACCAAACCCTTGATAAGGGGGGGCCAAGGCGGTAGAGCTAGAATCTTCTATTCAGCTCACTTTAGGGAGCAGATCCTACATGTCATAGGCTTCCGTGCCCACGATGGGATAGGGGGGCAGGTCGAGGAGCATGCTGGGCTGCCCAGGGGATGGGAGCAGCCCATCTGGGCAGAGCAGGAAAGAAATGTCGCAGAAATGCACAACCACTAAACATAAAATCAAGATCAAACTTAGACCTTATGACTCCGAGCCTCATGCTCTTTCTATCACACTGGCCTGCCCCTGCTAGCGGGGTGGGGGGAGCTGACACAGGCGACACAACAGAGGGTACCTCCTCAGCTTCAGGGGAGTCGATGTGGGCCACAAAAGCATCCCTGAGTCCTGACATCGCTCTCACCTAACCCAGAGCCCCCACCTCACCCCTCCTCAGATTCTTCATCTCAGGAGGCAGGAAAGAAATACCGCCCCATTTTGTAACAGACCAGTTGCCCACTTAGTCTCTCCTCAGGCCAGGACTAGTCACTGGGTCTAATTCCTGAGCAGCTGAGGGGACAGTGCTCCTCACCTACGGACTCAAATGTTATTTGTGCCTTGTGTGAGCCTTATTCTAAGCTCCCAGTGCTCTCACTTATTTCAGCAAATCAGGCAGGAAATGCTATTTCAAGAGGCCTCGTGGCCTTGATCCTGAATAGGGTTGTTGTTTCCTGGATCCAGTCCACCTTCTGTGTAGAACATGTGCCCATCTGTGGAGAAGGAAACTGCACCCTTCCTCTCTCCCTACTCACCCTTTCTCCCCTGTGTCACAGCCAACCTCTGACCAGTAGAAGAACAAGCAGTCCCTACCAGGGTCCACCTGGGAGCCTCTGCCCTAGTATGACCAAGCAATGCTGCACAAACACCTTGAGTGGCTGTAGAAACCCTCTTATAAATAGTTAGGGGCGAGTGCCAAGCTAGGGAGGATTCCAGGGTCCCATCATCCCTAGCTCCCCGCCAAAAGCCTGAGCACCTTTGCTCAGATATTTCAGGACAGGACATCTAACCCTATCTCATTGAATGCCATGGCATCCACTGCAGTGACAGAATGCTCACTGACTCTCAAGGTAGTCCAGCTCACCTTCAATAACTCCAGGCTTCAGTGCATGCCTGAATTAGGAGTAAATCCAGCTAGACTTTCCAGAGGTTGTTTTCACACTCTGTCCTCTGCACCGCCCCTCTTCCTGCTTTGGGGACCTTCTAAGAACCAGGAGCAGGACCCCAGGCTAACTGTGTGACATCCAGCTGGGTTGTCCACTCTCTGCCCAGGAAGACATAATGATCTACTGCCACTGTTACTATTATTATCTGACTTTTGTGATGATTCCAGGATCAAAGGCTAATGGAGCCTGCCCTATCCAAGCATCCTGAATCTGGAAATTTGGCCTCTGCTCTGCCCTGGATGACCCAGCAGTAGGGGGATGGGCAATACTGCCCAGCTCAATGACTGGGGTCTGAGAAAGCTAATGTTCTACCAGCAGCAGATGGGCCCCTGTCATGGCCCTCCCATCCCCACCAGCTCCTCTTCCATTCCCACTTGTGTCCCAGCAGCAGACACCTAAAGAAATGATATTGTCACCCTTTTATAAATGGGGAGAGTAAGGCTCGGGGGAGCCTGCGATCACGCGCAGCTGGCCAGCGGTGCAGCGGAGTGTCCTTAAGACACGAAAGCATCTCTTCAGGAGAACTCCTGTGAATGGAACAGTGGCAGTAAATGAGGGGACGACCGGAGAAAGGAGAGGAAGGCCAGATGAAGGGAACTGAGGCGGGTGGAGTCTGGCGAAATGACCCACAGCAGAACATCACAAGCCTGACTTTTCTTTTAAAAGCCCTTTTTGTAACTTTAAAATGAATGCCAATTATGTATTTTATTCCCTAACATCCGTGTTTGTTTGAATACAAAAACACAACTTATTACCGTCATCCCTCTATATCCACGAAATTTCAATCCACGGTTGGTTGAATCCACAGATACTGAAGGCCAACTGCAGATTCTGAGGGCCGACCGTATTCCCTGTACTGGGCCGTTTTATGTGAGGGGCTTGAGCTTCTGCACATTTTGGTAACCTCAGGCAGTCCTAGAACCAATCACCCTGCAGATACCAAGGGATGACTTGACTTAATTTTGAGTGGCTAATGTTCCAGGAAGATACACCCCATTTACCCTGCGGCTTTGGGTACCCCCAGGAGGATCTAGGAGTAGGCACCCTAGTTTAAGAAGCCCAGAGAAGAGCTCCAGCCCTCACTGCCTTTCTCTGAAACCCAAATCTTCCCCAGCTTGTGTGATCTCACTCCATCCCCCGTGGTCATCATTAGGCCCCTAGATGATGCATTTTGAAGAGTATTTGCCCTGCCTTGGTCACCCCTAAAGCCAGCCTCAACTATGGCTTCCCTCCCCACCCTGTGAGTCACTCTGACTCTGAGGCTTGTATCTGAAGCCCCAAGAGGGCCTTAGCTCCGGCAGCCACTAACACCCCGGTGATGGAGACAGTAATCTCAGAAAGCCTTTGCCTGGGGCCTAAGCATGTGCTACTTCACATGGGAGGGGAAGGAGGAGGAGGCTGGAAGTGGTTCCTGAGGCATTTCCAAGTGCCTTTTCCAAAGACCCACTGGATGAGTAAGAGATTTGGGGCCCCACTTTCAGTCCCTAATGACGCCCATCCTGCACACCTATAATAACGTCACCATAATTAGAATCCCCTATACATATGTCAAAGATTGCAGCGCCTATGCACCTCCCCACAGTCACCCTGTGAGGTAAATGAAATCTTTCCTGTTCTGCAGAGGAAGAAAGAGCCTCAGAGGGCTAGGAGATGCCCCAAGGTCACAAGTTAAGGCATGTAGAAACCAGGATTCAAATCCTGGTCTCCTGACTTAATAGGTAGCTACTCAGCCACTCCCTCAGGGGAGTCAGGGGTGGCACCCTAGGATGTGAAGGGTGGGCAGCTGCCGGGTAGGGACCAGAGAGGCAGGATGAAACTTGGCTGAGCAGGCATGCAGATGCCTGGCCTGGCAGGAGAGGTGAGGGAGGGAAGAGTACAGTGGGCCTCAGTTAGGCGGTGAGCCAGCAAGTACTCATTTCAAACCCACCATGTGGCCAGCCTTGCCGGAGACAGACTGCAGGAATCTGGGATCTCTTTAGGGAATTTATTCAACAGAAAAGTTAAGAAAACTTATTTTCAGTACTACAGGTCCTGGTCTCCAAGTTACTTATAGAGTGCTCAGCTGCATTGCGTTAAAAAGCAAGCCAAGATTCCTAACTAGAGCCCTCAAACACCCTAACTCCGCACTCCTGGGAGCAAGAAACCTTCCCTTAGTCTGGGGCTGAGGGAAGGGACCCTTTGTAATTGTAAAGCCAACTAAGAGAGTATTTTTAAAATACCAAATCCCTTCTGTGTAGCTGGCACTCTGCTAAGCAGTTCACATCCACGATCTCGTTACCAAAACAGGCTTGTGAGGAATTGTTACCCCCACTTACCGATGCAGAACCTGGGACTCAGAGAGCTCAAGTGACATGCCCAAGGTCATCCTGCTAGTGAGGGGCAGAGCCAGGACTCAAACTAGGTCTGTCCAACTCCACAGCCAAAGCTGCAAACACTCTAGGGTCACTAGAGCTGACTTAGGTCACCCAAGTTTGAATCCCAACTCTGCCACTTATGAGCCATAAGAACTCAAGCAAGTCACTCTCCATAACCGGGATAAAAACACCTGTTTTACTTGCTACGTGAGGCTGTTTCAAGGATCAGATGAAAATACAAAAACTCTTTGTAATCTCTACAAGATTTTATGAATGACAACACATTGTTATTATCCCTCTTCTTTGCACAGGCATAAAGATGTCACTGCCAATGTAATTTCAGACACTGGGTGTGCTCTTGCTTCTCCTCTCAATCAGCAACATGTGGGCAGGACGGAAGCACTGTTTTGCATGGTGCCTAGCATTAATGTCCAGGAGGACATGCCCAATGAACCCGCTTAATCAATAATTAATTAATTAGTTGGGCAGCCCCTTAATTGTAAGCATAACCCTGGTCCAGGATAAGAGCTAACAAGGAGATTTCTCATTGATTCTCAAGGATCCAATGAACACAACCCTACTGAGATTTCTGAGCCAAAATAATTTTTACCTCAGTACCTAGAGCTGAGAAGCCCCTGGCATCTCGCATTCTGTCACCACTTACTGTGATGTAGTTGATGCTGCCCGGACACATGCTAATGGGCTAAAGTAATCAACAGCAATTGTAATTACAGTCAGACATAATTAATTTAATACCTTTGAGCCATTCAAAATTAATACCTCTGCCATTACATGATGAAACTGAGGCATATGAAGATTTACTGTCAAAGCTCAGGGGTGTGAATAAAACCCTACTGGGCGCTTGGCAGAGATTTGGGTCACGTTCAAAATCCACATGTTAATCATGGACCCCCGTGGCTCCCACTGGTGGTGATCACTATAACACGTTTGGGCGGCTCATATATGGGAGGACACCCTGTTGAAAGCACAGACTCTCCCCAGCTGTCGGAGAATAATTACTGCCTGGGTGGCTATGGGCCCTGTAGACACTCGTGTGCCCGGAGTCCATTCTTTTTCCGATGGTTTCTGTGAAGGTTGTAGGAGTTTCACTGCAAAGAGTTGATCCTGTTCCCCAGCCAGAGGATTACAAAGCTATTTCTCAGCAGTGTCCCCATCACACACAGAGAAACTGAGGCACAGAGGAGATTGTGTGCTCAAGATCACCCCATTATAATGTAACTCAAAAGAAAATGTCAGCCTTGTCTTCCCATAAGACTGGAAAGACAATTCTCTGGAGAACCTGGAAGATAAAACACTGGACTGAAATTTTTAATACAGCCTTCACCCTGTCCTATTCTTGTTTGTGTGAGCTGTTTATCTCTGATATGGTGTCCCCTGCCCGCTCTTTCCAGTACAGGAGGAAGGAACTAACATTGATCGGATGTGTTTGGTAAGCTGAGCACGGGGCTCACATAATCTTATTAAAGTCCCCCAGTAACTCTATTTGGAGAGTACGATGAGCCCCATTCTGCAGATGAAGAGTGAGGCCCTGAGATAGTGTGTCCTAAGGAAAGACAGCCCCTCTCTTTCTGATTTCAAAGCCCTTGCTCTCTCCACAGCATGATCCCGCCTCATTCCCCAGAGGCTTCCACCTTCCCTCGGTCTTTCTCTCAAAGGTTCAGGCTAGAGAACCTGATCCTCCCTGAAGTGAGTAAAAGCACAACACTCTCTTTTCCCACTTTCCAACGACATCAGAATCCCCCTCGCTGCCTTTTCTAATACAGCATTTATTGTTTTTTCTGATTACAAAAGTCTCTATGTTCATTGTAGAATATTAGGAAAATAAAAGAAAGTGTGAAGAAGAAAATTGAAATTGCCCGTAGTCTTACCCCCCGCAAAGATAACTCCTATTACCATGTGGGTCCATTTCCTTCCAGACAGATAAATGTAGATTTGAGCAGAGTGATAGATAGTTTATACAAATTTGGTATCATACCATATAAGCATTTTGTGTCCTCTTTCCTTATTTAATATTATATTTTCCTGTATCAATATTATTCTTCATAAACATGCTTCTAATAGCTACATACTCTAAACTTCTTTTTTTTTTTTTGTTCTAGTTATCAAAGGTAATAGATGTTCATTGTAAAAAATGTAGAAAAGACCAAAGAAGAAAAAATACCTGTAACTCCACAACCTCACCAGCCAGGGATCCTATGGTTATTATTTTTATATGTAATCCTCATATATAAAATTCTCAAAAATCTCAGTCTTTCAAGTTTCCTACATGGCCAGAAATCCAGCATTTCTTAAGCCTCCATAATTGCAAGAATTTGCCAGCATATTTTACTTGCTTCTTATCAGAAGTCTGCATCTGGCCTGCTTCTTGCTGTGTTGGGTTGATGTTCATTAGGCTATTTATAGCTAGAGAATTGGTGTTTATTTTTTCCAGGTGAATTAGGAGATGGTGTACAAAAACACAGGGCTTTGCAGTGAGTCAATACTCTCAGTTAAACTTAATGAGACCATATTGAAACCAAGAAACTCTTAAAATTATGAGTTCACACCCAGAATCACAGCCCTATGGTGTCTTGGTTGGGAAGGAGACTTAACCTCCATTTAAAGCTCAGGTGCCCCTGACAACAACCCCAATCCTGGTTATCCTGTCGCTGCTGGACAACCTCCAGCATGGGGAATATCCAGGGAGCACCCACACCCCGAAACAAGCTCATCTTTGAGCATATCTGTCTGTTAAAAAGAACTTCCTTCTGTTGAAGTGAAATGCACACTAGAGTGTCCATCCTTGGTTTTGTCTCTACTGCTGGTATCCATGCAGCCCTTCAGAAATTCAAAGAAAGATAATCATTCCCTCTCATAGTATTTCCTACCTTAGGTGGCACTGCATGCAGAATGAACATTATTTGATACCATTGAGTCTCTTTTGTCCAACTTCAGCCTAAATTCCATGCTGATTTTTTTTAATGGGTTCAAAAGATTGTTATGAAGTTGCCACGAGGTATGCATAGCAAACACGGGGCATATTCTAGACGTAAAATTGCAGTAATTACCTCTGGAGGAGGAAAGGGCCATGAGAGAAATAATAGTGTTAGGCCTAGCCACAATGCTGCTCCTGCTTTACATACAGGACTTTAATTAATAAAATGACAAACACTGGTAGCACATAATTGGAAAGCCTATCGGGCCCCACCAAGAGGGAGGAAATAAAGGCCCTCGTGAAAGGGCTGGCCAGAGCCAGTAGCTATAATTGCTGGTGGTGTGCTTCTGGCGTTGTCTCTTTTCAATTGTCTCATTTGCTGTCTGCATATAAAAGAGTTTATTAGTTAAAGGCTGTCATTTATAACCTGTATCTATTAGGATGTGGCTAGAAGGATCAAAACGGTTATTGTTACAAGATCCAGCAAGTGTTATTTCCTATAAATATTATTTTGGATTTGTACGAGTTTTCCCATATTTGTGCGAATGCATTTTATGTAGAGAGAGATATAGATATCGATACATGCGTACATATACTTGTAACTATTAATTGTCTGGCAGAGACAAAGGTTGTAAGTTGTTTAAAATCCACTATTTCCCTTATTCCCTTAATGTGAAGATATTTCTGTGGTAAGATCTCGTTAAAATATAAACTCTGATTCAGTAGGTTTAGGGTGGGGCCTGAGACTCTGCATTTCTAATAAGCTCCCAGGTCATGCTGACACTGCTGGTCCTCAGACCACACTTTAAGCAACAAGGATCTAGAAAACCTTCACAATACACCCCAAAAGATTTAAGTATTACCATGATATATTACAGGTATACAGCACTATAGATATGGTAGAAAGAGCACAGAAACTAGTGTGGAATCCAGGTCTGCAGCATATGGGCTTAATGACCATGGGTGACTTGCTCAACCTCTCTAAGCCTCAGATTCCACATCTTAAAAAGGGGTATGACAGGGCTGGTCTGGTGACGTAGTGGTTAGGTTCATGCACTCTGCTTCAGTGGCCCGGGGTTCGGCGTTTCAGATCCCAGGTGCGGACATGGCACTGCTTATCAAGCCATGCTGTGGCAGGCGTCCCACATATAAAATAGAGGAGGATGGGCACGGATGGTAGCTCAGGGACAATCTTGCTCAGCAAAAAGAGAAGGATTTGTGACAGATGTTAGCTCAGGGGTAGTCTTCGTCAAAATGATAAATGGGTATGATCCTACAGGAAGGAATGTTGTGGGTATAAAATGAGACAGCATATGTACAAATGCTAGTGCAGCTCTCTAGTATTCAATAAATAGTCAACTAGCAAATTACTTAATTCTATAGGCCACCCGGATAGAAATTGGTCTTACTAACATCAAATTCAAAGAATGTTTTTTGCCCTCTCTGGGCACCTGAACCTTAACTGTCAAGATTGAGCTGGACCTGGCATGGGTATCTATATAGAACAATAACAAAGGAGTCTTCTATCTAGGACTGTGTAAGGAACATGGAAGTCTTTGAGAGGGACTTGAACCTGTGATCTGCTCTAGGAACCAAATATAGTTGCTCTGTATACTTAGATTCAAGTAATTAATAAAGGATATTCAGTAAGAATTGACATCAGTCCTCCAGTTCTTCCAGTTAAGAAATTAGTGACAACCTCTCCCGGTCAATCCAAGAGGATAGTTCTGGCCCTATTTGCATCCTCAGGTCATCCCCGCTCACCCTCAGCCCAGGGATCTCTCACTCCCAGGGTCATTCTCAGTCTTTGCCCAGGAGTGATGTGGCAGCCACATGAAGGCCTTGTGCTGAAGGCCATGTCCTCCCTCCTCCAGGAAAAACAATCCTTCTACACCTTGGTGATGGTGGGCACATTTTGAGCCATTTTTTAGTTATGAAGAATTGCCTCTTACTCAAAGTCCAAGATGAAAATGGACCCCTCACTGAGAAAGCCAGGCTACTTCCTGCTCTAAGTAGCCTCATCTCCCCAGTTACAACCTAGGCTGTACTTAAGAATCACCTGGAGAGATCTGAAAAACTGCTGATGCCTAGGACCTACCCAAGCCCAATTAAGTCAGATCTCTGGGGTGAAGCCCAGACATGGATAGTCTTGACAGCCCCCCAGGTGATTCTAATTTGCAGCCCGGGTTAAAAACCGCTGGTTTAACCATTTCATTCACAACATGTGAGGTCTACTTCCACATTCTTTATCTCACTTAAACTTTATAACCACCTTTTAAGGCAGGCAAGGAAGGCATGGTTATTATCACAAGCTTGTCTGTAAGAAAAATAGGCTTAGGGTGGATAAGTGATTGGCTTAAAGTCACACAGTTATTTCACTTTGGCCTTGAAGCCCAAACTCCAACTTATCCCCTGTCAACAGGCAAGGAAACAAGGATAGTTTGACAAGCCACCAAAGAATGAATGTTGATACAAATGGCAGTAGCTTTTGGTGCCACCTAGAAAGGAAGTGCGATGAGTCATAGGAGCACAGGGACAGGGTCCCAGAGGCTGCTCTCTAGCTTCATGTTTCTCTGCACATTCTAATGCAGTAGGTCTGGGGTAGGGCCAGAGATTCCACATGTCTAAATGAGTTCCCAGGTAACATACCAGCCCAAAGATGACACTATGAGTAGCAAAGCACTGACCAACTCTTAGAGGCGGGATCTGGAATCACTAGGGATAACTGTAGGTAAGAAGTAGGCCAAGTGAAAGACCACAGGTTCTGGACTGCTTGCATCTTGAGGAAGAATAACATCTGCCTGGATATGTCACCTTACCAAACCTTCAGTGGACGAAAAAATAAATAGCCAAACAACACACTTTGCCAGCCATCACTGGCTGGCAGTTTGCAATCTTAGTCCAAATCTTTTGTATCTGTTTCTAGAACTAGACCTTGCTAAAACTCAGACAGTGCATGCCTTGGTATGAGTCTGGGTGTAGGTATATGTTTTCTGCTATAAACATAGGTGGTGGTATTATAAGGTGAAAGGAAATTCAAATTTTTAATTCTTCTCTTTATCCATAGCTTTGAACCGTTGGGTCAAGTGGCCAATTTGACCCAAGTCCTGACTGTCAATGTCAAGTGTTTCGGCTGTCTTGTGTATTATGTCTTCACTGTCAGGTAGCTCCAGTTACTTCCTCTTTTGCTACACTCAGCACAATTACAATTACTCATTTAAATTCAAATTTCCCAACTAGGTGATAAGGTCCATGAAGGCAGGGAAGATATGCATAATGTGCAGCACATAGTAGACAGGCAGTAAATATTCATTGAATGAATGGATGATCATCTCCCTCAAGGACTGATACCAAGAGGGATCCTGGTGGACCACCTCAGGAGCTAAGGATGCCATTCTTGGCACCATCCCTTGGCAGCCAGCCCAGTTCTCTCTTGCCCAGGCCAATTGTCCTAAAACATAGTACAGGAAGATGGAGAAAGCTCAGTAGTTGGCTGGCCAATGGCCCCAGCATTGATATCACAGGGCTACATCTCAGCAACATGCTTAAGCCGCTAGCAGACTCTACTTCAAACTGAAAGTTTCCTAAGAGCAGCTGAGAACTGGGCAGTTTTGACTATAGCCAGTTGGCTGCAAAGCGGTTGGATCCTCTCCTCTTTCCTGTAAACTGACCCCTAGAATGCAAGAAAGTGCTAAGGAGCTTCACAGGATGGAAAGTTGATTTCTGTCCCTAAGAGGGGGACCTGGTAAGACAGGAGAGTCTTCTTGTATACGGATACATTTTGATTCCTTCTGATATTGATCGGCTCCCAGCCTGTGCCCTCCCTTGACTACCACTGTGAATTCAAGATGAACAAGACAGTCTCTGCCTTGAAGGAACTTATAATCCAAGGGGGATAGAGAGTATGGAGGGAAGATAAGGCAGCATAGCTGTGCCCTGTGGTGGTCCCAATAGCATCAGTTATAAGATTTCAGAGGAGGGAGAGGTCATTTCTGAGCTAAATGATTAGAAATGGCTCCTTAGAAAGAAAATGGATTTAACTTTTTTAAGTGTCAAGAAGGAAAGAGCACGTAGAGGAAATGGAAAGATCAAAAGCACAGAAGAAGAAAAATTCATGGCAGGTGCAAAACTGGCATGTGGACTGGTATGAGGGAGTTGAGGAACCAATATTCATTGAGCCCCCATGTGTGGACGACTGGGTGAGAACTCTGGCAGACCTCACTACTTATCTGGTTGCTCTAAGGTAGTATAGACAGTTCTTCAGTCACTTCAAAACATAAAATAAAGGCTTATGTAGAAATCAAAATGCCCATCCAGTCAAAACATCAATCTTGCTTTAAAGTTAGGGCTTCTTTCCCTCCCCTCCACCTACCACATTTGGCCCTATTGCCTGAAATCAAGAAAAGACTGGTCATTGATCTCTCTCCTCCTTCACTCAACTCTTCTCTTCTTCTTGTCTTGCTAACTTCTGACCCTTCAAGTTCTTAAGTACATAGAGGGAGAAGA
Source organism: Equus caballus (assembly GCF_041296265.1). Taxonomy (NCBI): domain Eukaryota; kingdom Metazoa; phylum Chordata; class Mammalia; order Perissodactyla; family Equidae; genus Equus; species Equus caballus. The sequence goes on from NC_091698.1 coordinate 82,968,211, forward strand.
GGTAAGGAGTGCAGGAGAGTTCTTACTTGACCAGGACTGTTGTGGTGACCTGGCTTTGGTATTTTCTGGATGTGACAAATGTTTAAGGCTTAATATCTCTCACAGGAGACACTTTTGTAGGCTCTTTGGAGATCTACCTTTCTCCCCACCCCCTCCACTATGGCTGGGAATCTTTTATCTTGACTAGGATATATGTATCTCCATTCCAGGTGGTCACTTACTCCTTTCTCTGCCCTCGAGCACCTTGAGGTACCTGCAGCTTCTTTCTGCTGAGTTCTATTTACTCCTCCAAGCAGCCCTCTAGGACAAGATCTAAAATGATCTACATGGACTCCCTCATATATAGCTCACTCTAGTCTATGTGCAACGCTCAGGCATTTTTGCCCCAGCAAACTCTGAGAGTACAGGCTACTCAATACTGCCACTTCACCTTTGTTCTGCCATCAGACCAGCTAACCAGCCACTTGTTCATACTTCAGATTTTCCAGTTATGAGACGGACACTAATCCACTGTGCTCACCCAAAATGGGAGTAAATTTCAAGTGCTCAGTGTAGTATCACTAACACTACTCTTGACTTGGGATGGAGAGGGAACCTTCTTTGCAGGAGGGTGAAGTGAGGTAGAACCCATGATATACCAAAAGTACATTCCAAAAACTCTCTCCTAATAGTCAACCACCAACTTTTTTATTTCCAAAGTGTAGTTGAGGAATTAAGAATTATGTAACTCATTTTCATCTACCTCTCTTGAAAGTCCTGCATCATTGTGTTCTCAGGCTTCCCTTTTAAATGCAGTTTCTATTCTAACAGAGTTTTAGCCAAAATTCCTTTTTAATACTTTGTTGCTTTATTTATTATTTCCTTTAATTATACTATAATCTTATAAGATAGATAAAACTATTCCCATCTTAGAGAATAGAGAACTGAGCTTCAAAATGACCAAAGGGGCAAGAATAGGTTTTGAATGTAGATCTCTCTGACTCTAGAGCTCTTAGACCATTCTAGAATGGAGGATACATGTGGATCAGCATAAGTACTGGATAAATATTCATTGAATGCCTAAAAAGCTGATTTGCTTACATTATAGAGGAATGCGAACACCATGATTTTAATTGATAGAGAGTGAAAAACTATTGAAGACTCACAGACGGCAGTGAAAAACAGGAAAACATGACAGAAATAGACAAAAGAGTGTAGAAGGGAGAAAGAGTGGAGAGGGAGACGCACTTTAGGAGGCTGTGGAAAGAGCTCAAAGAGTAAGTTATAAAAGACATAGTGAGTACTGCTTTGTTACTAAGGAGGATAGAAATCAGGTTGAAAGAAATTAAAGAGAGAAGGAGGGCCAAGGAAATAGAAGCAGCAGTTACATACCAGTTAGCCAAGATGTTCACATCTGAATGGAGGTACAGAAATAGGTGGCAAGCCAGAGGAGCTGACAGGATCAAATAAAGGATATTTTTCCAGGATAGGTGAAACCTGATCTTATTTTTAGACAGAAGAGCCAGAAGGTAGAGAGACTCTGAAGGTGCTGGAGAAAGGAGGGACAATTACTGAGAGCAAGGACTAAGGGGAGGTGAAATGAGAAGAGGTTAACACAGAAGAAGATGAAGGATACGTCTTCCTCTAAGACAGGAAATGAAGAGAGAAGCTGGGTAAATAGACACTTATGCTGCAAAAGAAAAGAGGCTGAAGGAGATTGCACCTGATAGAGTAAATCTTTGTCAGTAAAGTAGGAATCAAAATAATGGATCAGGATTTGGGGACCAGGAGGTGACAGCATCAGTGTTTGAGGAAGAGTTTGAAACACCTATTGTGCTATGTGTGTTCAGAAATCAACTGTGGAAATCAACAGTGGATGAATAAGTACCACCAACTGTCCAGGGCACTGAGGTTCAACATTTCACGGAATGTTTCACGGCATCCAAATCAACAACATTCTGTGTCCAAAGAGCAAAAGAAGAGAAAGCATGTGGTGAGCGTTATCCCAAGCTGGGCACTGTAACGCCTGGGCTGAGGCCTGAGAGGGTTTAGTTAGCAAGAGTAGGATTAAAATTTCCAGTCATGGCATCCAGACAGCACAAGAAAGCCAAATGGGACCAGAAAAAAGTCAACAGCTTTGTTAAATTATCCTAGGAGTTCTCAATGGAGACAAGTAATCGCTACAGTGGATTTGGAAATAGGAAAGGTGTAAGCGAAGAGGTTTATGGTTATAGACCAGGCTTACCTGACTCAGGCTCTCAGAAGTAGAACAGCACCTGGGCACCCCAACGTAGGTGTGGCCTTGTAGTGAAGGGGTTATATGCAACAGAGTGGGAAGCCGTTGGCTTCAGCACCTCACGGTACATAACCTCTCTGATCAAATTGTGAGGCAACCATGAGCTCAGGAAGTAGAAGACAAAGAAGCAGGAATTTACAGAGAAGCATGTCTTCAAACAATGAGAATCAAAGAAAAAGGGACACCATAGCTAATGAAAACTCCAGCTTACCACAGGACATATTTTACCTTCCTCTCTACAATAGCCATTTTTTACTACAGGATCTGAACAGGAATATTTGGAGCAATGATATGCTGTAGTTGTCCTAAGTTTTAAATGTTGTTTATTGATTGTTTCTATCAAACATACAACCTCTATTATTTTCAACACAAAGACCAGAGGCCCTGTTTATAGTATATACTACCTCTGAGCATAATCATACTCAACTTTCTTAGAAATATTAGCTACGATTGCCTTTCATATGTCCAGGGAACAGTGACAAAGAAGCCTTTAATAAAGACATAATGACAGGGCCGGCCCCATGGCCAAGTGGTTAAGTTCATGAGCTCTGCTTCAGCGGCCCAGGGTTTCGCTGGTTGGGATCCTAGGCGCGGACCCAGCACTGCTCATCAAGCCATGCTGAGGTGGCGTCCCACATAGCAGAGCCAGAAGGACCTACAACTAGAATATACAACTATGTACTGGGGGGCTTTGGGGAGAAGAAGAAGAAGGAGAAAAAAGAAGAAGATAGGCAACAGATGTTAGTGCAGGTGCCAATCTTAAAAACCAAAAAGACACAATGGAAATATATAGTTGTGGCTTCCTTTTGGCAAAGTGGGCATCTTCATTCTGAAAGATAACCTTGTTAAAAGATCTTGATATGTAGATTTTTGTCTCACCTTTGCTTACCAGTGGCTATAGGTATCAAGTCATAAGGTCTCCAGTTAACTAACATATAACATGGTACCATTCAAATGAAATTATTACAGTCTTTGGGGAAGGAATAAAAATCTATGACACTTAAATCACTGAAAGAAATTGAGTCACAAAGTGAATTGGAGCCACAGAAAAGAATCTTTGGGTCCTCTTTAGGAAGTTCATTTAATAACCCTCAGGGTATCTTGAGATCTTGATCTTGATCTCACCTCAGAGGCAGAATCTTGTGAAATTTAGGATGATGATATCAATCTGAACAAAGTTCCGAAACTGGCCATCAGTTGCCCCTCACAGCTCTTTGAACCTTAATGAAAGCCATTTTGGGAGACAGTGAGCGAGATCAGGCAGTGGGTGTCCAGCTCTCCTCACTGAGCAAACCTCAGCTGAGTCTCCAGCAAAATCCTGTAGGCTTCAGCTGAGAATTCCAGGAAGGACACCTAAGATTTCCTTTCAACATTAACACCTTGTCCTTCGGGCTCTTCTCTCCCTTGCAGCTCCGAATGTCCTGGCTCATCCGTGGAGTCTTGCAGGGAAACGTCTCCTTGGTGCTGGTGGAAAACAAAACTGGGAAGGAGCAAAGCAGGATGGTCTGGCATGTGGCCACCAATGAAGGCTTGAGCCTGTGGCAGTGGACGGTGCTACCTCTCCTGGATGTGGCCGACAGGTGGGTCTCTACCCATCCCCATCACTCCCTTTTCCTCTATCAGCCAAAATGCAGAAGGGGTCCATGGCTTCCCTCCCCGTGTCCCCTCTACCCAAGACACACATCCAGATGTGCACACATACAAATGTGCACACACACGTGCATGCATGCACAAGCACCCACCTACACCACACACACAGACCACACACACACACACACACTTTCTGCAGACTTACAGGGATCACTGAGTTTCTCCAAGGGATTTCTATGCTAATGAGCATTCATTTCTTGCATCTCTGGCCTGGCCTGATTGGCTGCCTCCAGTGTCTGTAGGAAAAAACAAAATTGAACAACTCATATTACTCCCAAATAATAATCAGCCTTCCTATGTTTATAGCACTTTCTCTTAATGGACTTTTACCTTGCTTTCCCATTTGACATCTTATTTATTCCTTATTAACCACAACAGAACCAGCAACGTAGGTAGGACATGCCTTATCATGTTCGCTATTTCTGCCCTTTTACAATGTCCTTATCTGCTGAGAACCAAAGAGATGAAGCACCAGCAAGTTGCTATCAGAGTGAGGACTGACGCTCAGGCCAGTCCAAGTCCAGTTCTCTGTGGAGTCAGGTCTCTGAGGCAGGTGGATGAGATGGATGACAAATTCTTCAGTAAACAGAGGAGTACTTCTACCAGAGGCCCTGCTTCCTATTTGGGTTCTATCACTAATGACCTTTGTGACCTTGAACTTCTCTGGGCATCAGTTTCCTCATCTTTACACTGAGAGGGTTGGATTAGAAGATCATTAACTCCATGTGGCTCTGATATAAAGCAGTAACCGCTGAGTTCAGCTGCCACTTGTCTCCCAGGATGGCACCAGTCTGCCACCTGCAGTCAGCCTTGAGCAAGCAGTGCTTGAGTAAAGTTGGCCCAGCACAGCAGCTCATGTGACACTCTGCTGTGTCATGCTGAACCCTAGATGGTTGGTGATGATCTGTTCCAGACCAAAAGGGCTGGAGGTGGGAGGAGGGTCATTTCTATAAAGGGGGTAAATAAATGGATCTGGAAGGGGCTAAATGTCAAACCCCATAATCCAGAGAAGCCTCTGCATTAAACTGCTAAAACAAATTCAAATTGCCATCCTGGTGGATCCACCTTCAAAAAGTGAGGGCAAAGGGCTTAAGTCAAGGAGGAGGGTATTTCAATTGGCACACAGCTTTGTAATATAAAGCTAGGTCTAAGATTCTTCACCTAAACTTCAGAGAGTCTGCTGTTTTCAAGAGCTCATAACTCGAGCTGTGCTGTCATAGGAAGAAACCATTGTCCTCACTCTGGGCACTGGCTTCCCACTCCTTCAGATGTGTGTGGGTTAAAGATCAAAGCCCTGGGACATGCTGAGCCTCAGTGCTGCCCCCAGGACAAATGGATTTAATTAAAGTGAAGGAAGGGGCAGTGTAGGCGCTCCCCACCATAGACTAGTCTTTGTCCTTTGGGATTGTGGAGGCTGTGTGCGGGGGATGGAGAACAAAAGGTGATGCCAGAGCCCTCCCTCCTGGGAGATGCTAAATTAATGTGGATGAATCAAAGGGATTTTTTCTCCTCACTCCAGCAAATCCTCTCTCTTTTGTAGCCACTCCAGGGGATTTAAAGCAACTAAGGTGTTGACTCTGTTCACTCCCATCTGCTAGAGTTTCATTTGGAAGGAGACTTTGTTCTTGGCTTCCCTCCTTCCTGTTAAAGGCTGTTTACCAGACTGATATATCCAATATTGATACTGAGACCAAACTGTCCAATGGGGATTCAGACAAAGGCAAGTTTGGTCTGATGATACCTTATGACCTAATAAGTGTGCAATTACAGAACACACAGATGCACCCATTCACTGGAAGCCTGCACACCACTGCTATGCTCTGACGTGGGAAGATGCCCCCTCAGAATCGAGACAATATAGGAGGCCTCAAGACCCAGAGGTAAATGGAACTGCAGGAGAATGAGGCACAGCAGTTTTCCCTTGCTAAAATCCAACTAGACTGTAGATGTAACTGGCCCATAAAACTAAAGTAGCACTGTGGACAACAGAGCATAGACTTTAGAATCATAGAGTATCAAGTTTAAAAACTGGCTCAGCCACTTACTAATTGTGTGACCTCAGCCAATTGCTGAACCTTTCTGAGCCTCAGCATCTGCATCTGTAAAATGACTCTAACAGTATGATTTCACAGGATTGTTATGAGACTAAATAAAATGACTATCAGAAGCATCTATTTATAGCAGATATTAATAAATCTTATTTCCCACATTCTCCATCCTCATGTCTCAGTTATATAGCCTTAGATAATTTATTGAATAAATAGCACAAATCACAACCACTGATCTTCTAAGTCAAGCCATATTTATAAAACAAACATAATAAAGTCTACCTCTTAGCAGCTTGGGGAAGTAAAGTGTTTGGTGAACTGCCTGGCCCGCAGTAAATGCTTAGTGAGTAATAACTACTAATAATATCTATAATGTGTAATAACAATATCTTCCCACCTAATGCCTCAGAAGAGGCTGGGATGGCCAATTTAACAATAACAACCAGTCATCCAACCCTAAGATGGAGTGAGGATTCTTATGAGTTTGCTATCATCAATACTCTGTAGACTTCTTATAAAGTGAAGTCACTGATGGAGGAGGAGCAAGAGGCACACTCTTCCCTCTTTCTTCCAGGGAGAGTGAGCTATAGCTGCCCAGATTGCCAGAAAATGAAAATGGGAGAAGAGAGAAGGTAGAGGAAGGAAATAAATAAGGGAAAGAGAAAAAGGAAATGGATAAAAGACAAAGAAAGACCAACTCCCTTCCTCCTGACCCTGAGGTAGGCTTTAGCACCTTGCACCACCTGCCCACATCCCATGAAGCTTCCTTAGGCAGGTCCTGGCTTCAGCACTTCAGCACCCGCCTCCTGGACAGCTCCCCAACCGTGGACCTGGAAGAGGCAGGAACTTTATTCCCTGTGATGTTCCAAATCACCTCTGCTCCCAGCTTACCCAACCTCCACACATTACCAAGTTTTTAAAAGCAACTTCATTAGGGCTTACAGGTTGGCCCTAAGGTTCTCCCAGGCTCTAGACACTGGTCATAGCCCCTGGGCATTACATGAAACTAGCCTAAGTCATTTACTCTTGCCTGCATATGGCAGGGATCTCCCAACTTGTCTCTTTGCCTCCATTTTTTGTCCCCGCCCAGTCCAGTCTACACAAGGCAGCTAGAATAAAATTCTTGAAATGTAAATATAATCATTTTCCCATTTTAAAAATACTTTCATGGCTTCCTGTGGGGTTTTAGGGTGCCTTTCAAACTCCTTTAATAAGACCTTTATTTAGGCCATGTGTGGTCTGTCCAACCCTAACTTCACCAGCCCCTTTTCATATCATTATTCCTCTATTATTCTACCCAGTAACCTCACTGACCTTCCTTCAACTCAGCTGTACCGTGCTAAATCCTTACTTCCAGGCTTTTGCACCTGCCATTGTCTCCACCTGAAATGTTCTCCTTGTACTTTTCATCTCTACCACTCTTCTTTCACTTTTTGAAGAAACCTCTCCAGACCCCCAGACTATATATTCCCACAACACAGTCTCATGGCTCTTGAAACATCCCTGTAATAACTTGCCACTCTTTACTACCTGTTTTTTAAATATCTGAATATACACACCAACAAGGCAGGGATCAGATCTATCATATATCACTATTACCTGAACATTTAGTACCATGCCTAACACATAGTATGTCCAATAAATATGTGTTGACAGAATGATGAACTGATGGAAATTGCATATATTTCCAAATTCCAGCTGAAGTAATTGAGAGTTTCACTTGTTGGAATCTATCTAACATTTCTCCTCTGTTCAACCTGTGTCTAACAAAACAGATAAAATCACATTATGATAAATACTACTGCGAAGTGTTCTGTACATCAAAGCAACACCTGTGTCCCATAAGATGAACCCAAACAGCATTTGTCACTCTTGTGACAAAGAATTCCCTTTAGAGATTTGCCTGGCACCTGTGCTTTCTTTGTCTCTGGTCACTGTCCTGTCAGAATCACTTTATAAGAAAGACTTTGATCTTAATTGTGTGCCTTGGTCCTTGTGAGTAGGAAGATGAAGAGCTGGACACTTGAGAGCAAAGAGCTATATTCAGATTGCTCCCACCACACAGTAGTCCTTCTGCGAAGGCTCAGAGAATATACCACAGGTATATAAAGGCTGATGACAGGGAGACATTGATCCATGGAATGAGATATTTCTTCTGCACATTTACAAACAGGAAAAGTGATAGAAATAATGCCATAGTCTGTCATCATTATGAAATGATATTAACTGTACAGCCACACTATAAAGGGTAACAGGAAACATCTCCAGGAGCAGTGCCCAAGATGTTTTGAGCAGTGGCAACATCCCTGGAATACAGATATGTGCTCTCAAAGTAATTTTGAAGGACAGCACCACTTCAAACATTGGCTTGACGTGTGCTTAAAAGTCATCTCGTTAGTTTACATCCACCTCATATAACTAGCTTTCTTCATTCTCGCCCCACTTCATCCGCTCCTCCCCCTCCATTCAATTGGTACTTTTTCTGTCAGAATTAATTCTACCTTTCTCAAAATGGATGAAAGGTAAGTTCTCCCCGATTATTCTAAATGTTGGTCTTTTGCAGGGACATACCCCGAGTCTTCCTTTTTATAATCACATATCCTGCTAAATTAAGCACAGTGTTCCCAGACCATCCAAAGCTTTGACATGCTTACAGAGTAGACACGAGTGCTAAGTTCAACTCATTATGAGATGGATTTGGAAACATCATGGGTCAAATTGTGTCCCACAAATCACTGCAATTGTACAGCCAAATAGAAAGTACATAACTTATCGCATGTGTGTAGGCTCCATTCCCCAGCATTATCATTATAAAGGCTTTTAGCTGTTCACTATATACATAGTCTAACAAGAAAAAATATTCCCTCTAGAGATATTTAGATTCCCTGTTTCCTTTGCATGCTTTGTCCTAAACGACAAGTAGTGTGTTTCACAAGTGCATCTTTCAAGTGGGATTGGTTAAACTCAGAGTTATGTCTTCATGTACTTAGACCAGAAGCTCCACAGACCCAAGATTTTTCTTCTATGCCATTCTTGTTTCTCATCCTCAGAATTTGCATTTTATATGGGTTCCTATCAATAACAATACCCTTCCTTTGTGTAGCATCTTTCTGTGATGAGAAAGGCATTAGAGAAACATTTTCATTACTTATTCTTACCTGAGTAGAAAAGTAGTAAATTCCAGTGAGTGGAAATCCAGAAATTTTCAATGAACCTTAGTTTCCAGGCCTAGACACATGCATGAAAAAGTTGTGTTCCATTAAGATTTTTGTAAGTTGAATCCCAACTCCTCATAGAGCCATGGGAAGAGTTGTGAATGATGATGATTAGAGCATTTGTTGAGTACTTAACTGCATGCCAGTCACTACAACAAGTACTTAACATGCATTATCTCATTTCATCCTTAAAACAGCTCCCTTGGGGTAGGCACTATAATTAATCCCCTTTTTAATGAGAGTAATCTGAGGTCTAAAGAGGTGAAATAATTTTCCCTTAACCCTCAGGCTAGTCTGCTTCCCATGTACATGCCTGAGGAAATGAATGCACAGTGCTTGGCATGCAGTAGACAACTTGATAAATGGTAGCCATTGTTATAACAAAATATTTTGGGTTTGTATGTTTTTTAGGCCACAGCTCTTAATCATTTTGAGTTACTTTACTGTTTTTTTCTTTGCTTCATCCACCCCCTAGAATCCGTCATCTTAATTCGCCACCACCAGCTTCTGCTAAAGACCACTCCCCACCCAGCCCCACCCTACCCCCCTTCTCTCTCACCTGCAGCCAGGCAGTATCACTGGCACAGGGAGAGTCTTCCCTTTTCCTCACAGGGCGCAATGGTCCCCTCCACATGCCTTTGCAGGTCACCACTCTAGTATACCTTTGACTATCTCTACTCCAAAACTAGAGAATAGGTTCTGATAGGCATCTTTTATTTGAAAACATATTAATGTTCTATGTCTAAAAAAAGCACAAAAATAAAACACATCTAGTTATACATTTAACAAATCATGCTTTAGTCGAGAGTGAAGTTCACTTCCCTAAGGACTGACACAGAAAATCCAGGTCATACAGTAGCTCCTCCTGTCCCTAGAAGAAGTCGGCAGGGGGTCAGGCCCCTCATGCATTCTTTGCCTTCTGCCTGCCTCCCCTTCTCCAGAAGTTTCCATTTGTAACTGCTTTGTCTCCACCTGTCCTTACCCAGGGAGGAGGGATGCCTGGGAGGAGTGTATGTCACACCCTACAAGCCCCTGCAATCAAGCGCCTGCTGCTCCTCTGCTGGACAGGGTGCTCTGACTGTTACAGCAGCTCCTGAACCTCCCCACACTCTGTCCCTGGGTTCTCCCCACCCTCAGCAGCCATGAACCTCCCTTTCCCGGTGCTTGACTCCTTCACAATGTGAGGTGCCCACTCCGTGCCACACCTCTGGGTAGCTAGGGCAGGTGTCATCCCCAATTGAGAAGACAGGCAGAGAGGGGTTAAATCAAGGTCCTACAGGTAGTTAAACGTAGAGGCTCCTCCTTAGAGCTCCTGCTTCATCTCCTTCCACTTCACCAGAGAGCACTCTGTGAAGATGCTCAAGTGTGAAATGATACTAACCTCCAAAGTCATCCAGCTATTATGTGTTCATTTATCCAGCCAACACTGACTGTCCTACTCAGTGCCAGGTGATGGGCTTACTTGAAAAGCAATACAGCCCCAGCCCCCTAGAAACGTCATCTATTAGGGGAGGCTGGCAGCAAAACAAGACTGTTGCATCACAGGGCAGTAAGGGCTGGGGGTTAGAGGGAGGCACAGAGAGGAAGAACAGCATGAGGCCCAGTAAAGCCACAGCTGGTGGGGCTCCTCACGTCCAAACAGGCACCTCTCGAGTAGTCAGCTTGGGGTTCTCCCTCACCAAATATGCCCATGCCAACAGAAGCAGAGGGCAATGACTGTTGCTCTGGATGGGTCTGCGTTTGTTCATTCTCTCACTATCAACAAACACGCAGCAGGGACTCACTCTGGAGCATCCCCACAGGTTCCAAAGTCGGAAGTGGAAGCAGAGGGCAGGGGAAAATCTCAAGGCTCTACTTTCCAGGGTGGTCCCTACCCCTCCTGAGGTGAGTCTGACTGCCCTGAGCCCATTAACGCCGGTAAAAGGTAGCCCTTCCAGGGCCCTCCTCACGGCGGGTGAAGAAAACAGAAGGTGCTCTTCCCCCTACCCAGCTCTGTCGCTTCCTGATGCTGCTGGGGCTGGGCCTCGACATGCTTATTAACATTAGGCTGAATCAGTTCTTTGAACTGAGAGAAAATGATGGGCTCCAGGGCAATTTTATGCCAAGCAGAGTGAATTGCACTAACTAAACCCATCAAGCTCAAAGCCCTTTGCAAGAAACTTGGCTTTGCTCTCCTTACTTTCCCAGAGGGAGGCAGGAATCTAGCATCCCAGAGCACTAGACCATGGTCCTTAAGTCCATTCTGCCTCACTCAGGCGTGTCCTTAATCCTAGAGTGGTGCTGAGTGTGCAGTGGGGAAGGCTGTAATGTGAGAGAAGGGTACCTCACATTGGCTACAGCCAGCCAAGGGCTAGCTTTACGCATCACCCCATCCCCAGGAGTGGGTTAGTTATCAACCCAACCACATCAGGTGTGTTGAACAACCTGAGTAACTAGGCTTGTGCTATGTGATAAATTAGTTGGGGTAACACTACCCAAAGTAACATTAAACCTCCAATTCTCAGGGCTGTACAAAAAGAAATGTATTTCTTGCTCATGTGAAATCCAAAGTGAACGTGCTAGTTGGTGGGTGGCCTTCCATCTGGTCATTCAGGGATCCAGACTCCTTCTCCCTGTGGCTCTACTCTTTTCTTCAATTTTATAATCCTTTGCATTCAGACAGCCAGTGGGGAAAGAGCATAGGGACTCTCACATAGGAAAATTTTTATGAATTATCACTTCAGCTCACTTTCCATTGGCTAGAACTCACATGGCCATACTTAACTGCAAGGGATATTGGTGAATGTCGTCTAGCTGTGTGCCCAGAAGAAGGGGAAATGAGTTTGATGAAAAAAAAAATATGCTATGTCATGGAATAAGCCAAGGAATACAACCTCCATCTCTGGGCATATATCAGAGTGTCACTTGAGAATACTGATTCCTTATTTAGCTACTCTGAGCATTGATCAGTCTTCTCCAAGAACCTTCATAATTCAAGGCTGAAATCAATTCCAGGATCTATTCTAAGGTATGAATGTTTCATTCCCCAAACTTTAGGATGTAGCAAAACCTCACCTTTTGACAGAAATCACCCCACAATTTCTCTCACTAAATTTTCTAAAACCAAAAATGTAAATTAACAGAAAAAAGTATTTTGAAAAGGCTTAAAACTAGTAGACAGCATAAGATAATGGTTTACAAACTTGGCTGAACATTATGATCACCTGGAAAACTTTTTTTTAATGCAGAGTCTGGGCCCCATGCACAGAGTTTCTAATTCAATAGATCACATATTGGGCCTGGGAATGTATATTTTTTTAAAAGTTCCTTAACCTTAATGAACTTAAGGTTCTTAAATGATTTTGATGTTTGACCACGTTTAGAAGTCACTGGCATAAAATGTCAGATGCACATGTCTTATGGGCAAGACAGGGAATCAAGTGACTGGAGAAGTGTCATTGGCTGTCATATTGTCAGCAAACATATACTAAGCCCCAGTCAAGTACAGAGGATGGAAAGGGTTGTATGACCCAGCCTCTTGCTGGGTCCCAGGCTTACATACTTGGGGGGGGTGACAAAAAGCATATGCATTGAGAGGCAAACAGTAACACGTGGAGCCTTGTGCAGGGTGCCACAGAGCATGGCTGGTGTTCTGACGGCGCAGTGATCTCCATGTGTCAGGGGAGCCTTCACGGAGAAAATGAGATTATTATAAGATGGACCTCGAGGAAAATTTAAGTCTCAAGGAAATGGGAACGAGACACGGGCATTCCAGAGAGGGTCATCAGGATGAGCAGAGGCTTAGAGACAGGAATGTTATATGTGGGTTCAAGGTTGTATCAGAGAATCCTGAGCAATCTCCTTGGGGTGAATGTGGATATTAGGCCAAGTATTTTGGACTCTGAGCTCTGGGGAATAGAGAGCCATTGAGCATAGAGATGGGCTGGAGGAAACCAGAGCAAGGAGACTGTTAGAGGCTCTTGTAAGGAACCGAATGTGAAATGATCTCAGCCTCAAAGTGGAGCTCAGAAAGAGGGAAGAGGAACTGAAGGAGAAGAGGCCCCTTCTGCTGCTGCCTTCCAAATGACACTATTGGCCCAGGACAGCCTTAATTTTAGGTCAGCCCTCTGAAAAGAGGGGGAGAGACATGGCTGGTGGTTCAGCAATACAATGTGCAACCAAGCATTGATATATACAAATCAAACATTCATAACTCTGGAAGGATCTGGCCCTGTTTCTTTCTCAGAAAATATCCCAGATCATTGGAGCAAGGAGTAGATTAGCAATTCTGAGCTTTAAATCCTGTTTCTAACACTGATTTACTGTGATGTTAGGGACAAGTTGTTGCTTTTGATTGCTAAGCTTCCACAATCAAGAGTGCAAAGCAGTGAGACAGATACGGCCTGTGAGCCTGGTTCAAGAAGTAGTCACTCAAAAAGGCAATAAGTGAACACCTTTAGAATAACAGCGTGTTCAGATCTGCTCCAGATTTTCTTGGTAATATCCATAGCTCAGTTTACAAGTTAACAGGTGCATATGTTTTTCATAACTCTTAGTGCCTCTGAAAATGTAGCTCTGCATTCTCAGCTCCTTCTCTCCCCAGGCATGAAGACTAGAATTAGGGGATAACTGGGCTTCTGACATTTGAAGCACAGCAGAATCTAATTCCATATTTGCTATTCTCCAAGAACCTCATTGATGTTCATGGCCTCTACCCTCACCTCCATGCAGATGACTCATAGTCTTTGTTTCCACCCAAGTTCCATACCTGCTTTTCCAGCTGCCTGATTGGCATCCTGCCCACACCTTCAACATGACCCCACCACAACACCTCACTCCTGAGTGATTCTTCTGTCCATGGCTCTACCATTCTCCTGGCACTCAGTTCTTCAAAGTCTTTCTTGACTTCTTCTCTCACTACCCAGATTCAATATTTTCCCAAGTTGTGTAGATTCTAGCTCTATGGAGGCATAAGTAAAAGGGACTTTGGAAATCCCCTAGTCAGTGAATAATATGAGTTCCTCAAGGCCAAGGTCCATGTCTTATGCATCCCTATACTCCCAGCTGTAGACACAGTGCCTGACTCACAGTAGGTGCTCAAATAATCTTTGTTCAAAGGCAGAGGGGGAGATATGTAACTTGTAATACTGTCTGAAGAAACACAGATTCCTAATAAAAATGTAATATAAAACAAGAACAATCAACCAGAATCTCCCATGCTAAAGAAAGACTTCCACTGTGAAAATACCCTCGTGACATAGATTTTTTAAAACCAACATGGCGCCTAACAAATTTCAGTGACTTGCCCAGAGTCCCACCAAGTATATAGCCCAGTCTTCACTCCACTCTGCCTTTTGAAACTCAGCCTCCACCAAACAGAGAAGGCTACTAATTCACCTTCATAAAGATATTTTTGTCAGGGGAGAAGGAAACCAGCAACCACCCTTTTCCTGGGTCTTCTCACCATGGGGAGTACCGCCATCTCTGGCACCATCTCAGCCCTCCAAGCCATAAGCCGGCACAGCAACAGAGGAAGCCACTGTTGGAAATGTCTGTGTGTCCCAAGAAAGGTGGAGCAGACATCCCAGTCTCTCTGGGAAGAATGGATGCAGGCAGTTTCTAACTCTGGACAGCCCACCAGGCCCCTAGTTGCTCCAAGGGGCTTATTTTACTTCACCAGTAGCATGGAGTACATAGGAGACTAAATGAGATTAAAGAATTTCGATAGTTCAGCAAGGGAAGGTAAAAGAAGTGGCCTAGGATGCTAGAGGACTGAGGTCCCACCTTGAAATCTGCTGCTGTCTCCCTGTGTGACCTGGCAAGTCAGATGATACTCCCAAGAGGTCCCTGCTCTTCCTTCTTTGGCTCTCTTCTTATGCTGACCCTCCCAGAGATAATCTAGCCTAAGTAACTCTGACAGGGACATCCATCCCAAAGAAAAGATTCACGGGCTCACAGGCTCTTGCTCCATCTCTCTCTCTCTCTGTCTCTCTCTCTCTTCTTCTCCCTCTCCCTCTTCCCACCAGAGGAAGTGGATTACTTCTCCTCCCTCAGGGCACTTGACACATTCCAGCCTGTGGAGCAGGTATTTTTGTGCACAGGCACGTCCTCTGCTGGACCAGGGCTCCAGGAAGCAAGATCCATCCTTGGCCTTTCCCCCTCAAAGCTTGGGACCTTGGAAGAGCTCCATGTAGGTGATGCAGAATGAGAGCATGAAAGAGCAGAACGGGAACTTGCTGGAGAAGGGCTTCTCCCCACCTGCAGGCTAGTGGGACATCCCTGTGATGACCTTTCCGATTGGTGGCATGTGGGGCAAAGTCAGAACCATTGGTGGCATGCAGAGCAAATGTGGGAACCATATCCTTTAATCTCAACCTCCAAAAGTGAGCTGATGCCTGGAAGTCTGGGACTGAGAATGTTGAAGAGTCTGAGTTATTCTCCATGCTTGGTCAGCCTGACTGAAATGTCCTTTTCTCCCCTATTCCACCCCAAAAAGCTCCCTCACAGAAGCCAGGTTCATTGTAAAAGATCTCTATGGCCCTTGGCAGCCCTGGAATCGCTCTGTATTGACTTCCTCTCACTGCTCAGTGGGGTCGTTATACCCAGAGGGGAAACCAAGTCAGGAGATGGTAAATTACTTCTGAGATGAGACTGAGCAGGGAGAGGGGGTGCTCCCACTGCTGAGTCTGGCCTTGAATGTCCAGCCCATGCCCATTTTACTGTGCTGGAGCCAAAGTCTCCTAGAGTCAGGATGCACATGTCCAGCCCTAGCCATGTTGATCCCAGCCAAGGCTGGTCCCAGGAACCCAAAGCTGGCCATCGGCCCCTCCTCTTCAATCAGTAACTGAAGTCAATTACGCAGATAATAGGATGGATGCAGCAGGGCTTTTTCATCACATACATTATTCTAATAGAAATGCATACTGCGACCCGAGCTTTGTGACAGTCCATTTTAGAAGATTTTTGCCGAGCAAATCAACTGCACAGTGAGAAATTGAAGAAAGCATTTTTCCTCGGCAGTATCTGCCAGTTCTATACCAAGCAGCCCGACCCCAGATAAGCCCCAGCTGCGAAAAGGGATGCAGAACACTCCCTCCTTCCTAGCCCACTAAATGGTGGATGGAGGAATCTGTTCATCCTTTAAATGCCTTTTACCCAGTCTGGCCGTTCTTTCTTGCTCTCTCTCCAAAGCGTTCCTATTCCCTCAGTCCACATTCAGACACATACCTTTTTGTCAGCTACTTAAAATCATTAAGTGAACTTAATTAGGTTTGTCAATCCCTAAGGCTGGCAGGGTGGCAAATAAGCCATTATATTCACTGTCCATTAACAGTCTGTTGCCTGAATGAGATTGTGCATTTTCCAAGCTGTGCATGAGCAGCATCAGCATATCCTACGCAGAGATCTGCTCAATGAGTCTGGGAGACACCCAGTTCCAAGGCTGCCCCCTCTAAGCCTGACCCACTGCCCCAATGGCCGCCTCCCAGAATCCCCCCAGGGCCAATTTTCAACAGGCCTCTCTGTAAAGCTGAGCAAAACAGAGTCAAGGGGTGCATTCTTTATGCAAAGCCAAGCTCCAACCAAGATCTCTAGCCAAGTCTGTTTTAGCTACAAGCTCTAAACCCCAGCGGCTGGAAAAAAAGAGAAAAAGCAACAACAACCCATGCAATCAAAAGTGTCTTCTTTGGAGAAACCAAAAGAGCTGAGCAGGTGTGAACTATTGAGGGGCAGGAAGTGAAATCTCCACTGCTAGGGGATAGAAAGAGGGGAGCTCAGCTGCCATGTTCTTAAATAGCACAGATCAGTGAGGGAGCTGGAGGAACCCCAAAGACCTGGCTCTTCCCTTGTCCTTGACCAGGCTGCCCACAGAGAGGGAGGGCAAGACTCTTCTAGCCATGGTGGCTCAAGCTTCCTTTCCCCACAGAGAGCTGAGGCTTTGGGATAAGGGGCAGTAGAGTAACCTCCATGTTTTTTAGAACCACCTGGCCCCTACAGTCGTGGCAGTAATGTGGCATGGGCCTTGCTTTCCCTCAGACCCAGAGCAATCCACCTGGTACGTGCTAGAACTTTCCCTCAGTCCCAGAGCAGTCCACCTGGTACGTGCTAGAACTTTCCCTCAGACCCGGAGCATTCCACCAGTTACATGCTAGAACTTCCTCTCCATCTCAGAGCAGTCTGTCTGGTACATACTAGAACTCAAGACCTGAGGCTGTGACTGACTCTGGAGAGTGACTTTGTATCTATACTTAGTGTGGCTCAATAGGAGAGATTGATTAGACCAGAAAGACTCTGAAAGCTTTGAGGAAGTCTTGCCCATCTGCAACAGGGAGGGAGTGAGCAGATCCAGGAGAAATCTCTTCTTCACCTAAGATTCAGGTAAAGACACACAACCAGGTACCATTCAAAGCAGAGAAGCCTGAATCCGGGTGGCCCTGATGGCCACCTGATCTCCTGGTCAGTGCTCCCACAGAAAAGAAACTCCTAGATTGGTTCTTCTGTCCCCTCCCTGCCTCAACACCTACCATCCCCGGACCCCATTCCCAGACTGCCTCTGCTTCACCCCTGCCCTCCCCGCACCCCAGCATGACCCCTCTTTATCCCCCCTGTCCCTTCCCTGCAGCCTCTCGAGCCTGGAGCATTTGGAGAAGGGTTGGCAGTGTGGTCTCCTGGGTGGACGGAGGCCGCATTACATGTTTACATCTGATTCGACATCTGATTGAGTCTTCCCCAATTGTTGTGAGTGTTCCTGACTCAAAATATGTGCAATTCCCAGTGCCAATCAAACTCTTTTAAACAGCAGCTGCCACTGCCGTTGCCTTGCAGAGCACTTTAGAAACTCTTCTATTTAGAAACCATTCCAGCCCCAGCTTGCATCATGCCATCCATGCTAAGAGGCCCCGTGGCTGGTTGAGAACTTTGCAGCTCTAATCTTTCAGTAATAAAGAAGGAAGGCAGAGAGAGGGGCAGGAGAACAGAGAGGGGAGGGGAGACGTGCAACTTCCCTGCAAGGCCCATGTACCAGAAAACAGGGAGTTTTTTTGTCCCCCTCCCCCACACTCGATAGGTATGCACATGTAGTTTACTTGCTCAGGCACCCCAGGCCCTCCTGGAAGGTACATTCATGTGTTCAGCACTAAGATCAGCACCTGGCCTGGCCCCTCTGCTGTGGATGACAGATTAGGAGATGGTGACCTGGAATAGAGAGCTGTAAAGGTGGGCTGTGTGGCCCTTACCCACTTCTGTTCCACTCAGGAACATGATTTCTTTCTAGTCACTATCTCCAAGTAGCTCTAAGTGCCTGTTCTCTTGCTGCCTGGGAACAGCATCTCCCTAACCCTGGCAACCCTGGCTGTAAAGAGAACGAGGCAGCAGTATCAAGGCCCCTATTTGCCACTTGAGAATCCCAGGCCTAACTTTGTCCAAAGTTACACAGGCTCAAGCCAGGAGCCCATCTGTGGACTGTGTCCCCATGGAGATCTGGAGAAACTGTGGCTGTGATTTGCCAAGACTCACGGAAAACCCCAATGCAGGTGTGTGACAACACATGCCTCTCACCATCTTACCTCCTTCCACAGCCCTCACACTAGAGCCAGAGGGGTCCGTTCCTGCTCTGACAGACCCCTCACTCCAGTTCCTCTACCGGAGACACCCTCTCCTCAGCACTCTCCATTGCCACACCCACATCTCTGATTCCTCTCCTTCCTTCAGAACCAACTGAAATACCACCTCCCCTGTGAAGTGCTCCCCATCTCCCCAGCCTGGTGGAACTTCTCCTTCCTCTGAGCTCTCAGAGCATTTTATCTGCATCTCTTCTGTAGCTTTTACCTCCTTCTATCTTATTCTGTACTAATGTATATACCCTTCATCTCTCCGTTGGACAGTAAGCAACTTGAATATAGCATTCTCATCTGATTTCTCTTAGAATCCCCCATAGGCCTAAAATAGGGCCCAATACTTGATAGGTGCGTGTGGAATGAAAATCAGTTCAATAGGTCATAATCAAGGTCATTATGCTTATCAAGGTCATAATGAAAGACGCCTCTCAGAGGCGTATGCCTAAGTGCTGAGAGCTGGCTGGACAAGCGGGTAGGTTCTTGTGTTTCCTGTCCCTCATACACACTCAACCAGCGTGCCCAGGTGTCTTGAAGGAATATTTGGGGATTCTCCACTGGGCACTCGTCCTTCTATGCCCAACCAACCACCAGCCCTCCTTGCTGGTCCATCCTGATTAAGGGGGGCATGTAGACCCCACCGTAGGGAGTGAGGCCTGAAGGGCACCAGTGGGGTTGGCCATGGTACAACAGAGTCAGACATTTCCTCTTTAGAATTGAACCAGATTTGGGCCCTCTAATTATGACTTTCAAACAGGAAGGATTATTTGTGAATGACCAGATTGCACAAGATGGGTGAAGGCAGTGATGGATTTACTGAGTAGTTTAGTTAAGAATAATCAGTCACAAATGTACTATTTAGATAAAAGTTTGCTTTTGATTTCAAGTCTTCCCCCCACAGGAGGCAGCAATTGTTCTCTGGCCAGGAGTAACCAAGCCAGCATCTAACTCTTGTACGTGTTGATCGGAGGTCATGTGCTCATGGGCGTGACGGGGACTTCCAGCCTCTGCGGCAATTCACTCGTTGACTATAAAGCTTTGCTGTCCTCACTGCAGATTCTGAGCAAACATTCTTTCTGCTTAATCTTCCTTTCCTATGTGCCCTTCCTCCCTTTCTTAACATTTTGCTTCCTATGCCCTCCCTGCCCTGTCTCCTCCGCACGTCAGTCTCCTACTGCTGCCCACGCTCCTGTTTTCTGCTCTTGCTACCCCTTGCTGCCAACACTCTATTGTCTAGGTTGCCTCTCTCTCTCCTTCTTTCTAACAGTTTTATCAAGCTATAATTTACATACCACAGAATTCACCTGTTTTAGGTGTACATGTCAATGACTTCTACCAAATTTATAGAACTATGAAAAGAGCACCACAAACCAATTTTAGAATATTTCCATCACCTCAAAAAGAGTTCTTGTGCTATTTTACAGTTGATACTGTTCCCACTCCCAGCCCCAGGCAACCCCTAATCTGCTTTCTGTCACTCTAGATTTGCCTATTCTAAACGTTTCATATAAATGGAATCATTTATACACATGGAATCATGAGGTCTTTAACTTATTGTCTGGCTTCTTTAACTTAGCATAATGTTTTGGAGGTCCATCCATTTTATGGCCTGCCTCCTGGTCCATTCTTTTTTATCAGGGAGTAGCATTCCGTCATGTGGCCATCCCACATGTGGTTTATCCAGTCACCAATTGATAGGCACAGCTTCCCTCTCTTGAGGGTGTTTTAACATCCACACTAGAGACTGCACACTCTTCTGCAGGTCATTCTGGATTGACTTTCTGAAAGTTTGGTTTTTAAAGGAAGGTTTTAAAAATTCTCCCAGGAGTAAGGAATTCATCCAGCCTTCTGGGAGGATGACTTCTCAGGAAACAAATGAACCGAAGATGTTTTCTATTTATCCTACTCTACAGCCTTCCCTGGCCACAGTCCAGGACCTGACCCTCCAAAGCTATGAAAGAGGTGGAAAGTGTCAATGTCTCCGTGGGTTTTACTGTTAACACTTATGGCCCACTCTGTGTTGGTTCCAGATACCCCTGAGGATCATATTCAAATCATTTAATATTTAACGACCAGTCAGGCACTGCACAGACCGACCCCAATCAGAACTGATGCTGGACAAGACATAGATCTTTGAGATCCCTACCATGTGAGGGTTATCCTTTTGGTTGCTGGATAATGAGGAGAACCAGGGCCACCAGGCAAGGAGCCAGGCTGCCTGAGGCAACAAGAAGGGAACACTCTGGGGACAGTGGCTTTTTATCAGTTGGGCCAGAAGCATTTCAATGTTTTAATAATGACTTCAACTCCACTGGGGAGCACTAGCTGAACATCAGGCCCATTTCAGCCTACTCTGCCCACCTAGAAGGTGAAAGAGGTATTCTCAGAGTTTCAGGGAGTCCTGGAGCCAAGCCCCAAACTCCAAATTTGATTAACGTATGGAGCCATCCCTCAGAAAGGGAAGTGCTTGCTGCTGGAGAAGTGGGAGGAGATGGTGACTGCTCCCCTATTGCAGCTGCTCTGAGATTAGGTGAGGCTGATAAAAGCTACAGTCATGAGCCAGGTATCAGCACACGTTTGCTGGGTGCTGAATCCTAAGACATGACCAACCCAGGTTGTACCTCACACACACTCCTCTTAACACACGTACAGGTTCTGGCTGCAGATTGTCGCTTGGTGGGGACAAGGATCCAGAGCCACCGTGGCTTTTGACAATATCTCCATCAGCCTGGACTGCTACCTCACCAGTGAGTTCACCCTTTCCCTGGCACTTGTCCCCAACCCAGACTACCCTGGGCCTCACTATCCCTCCTTAACCCAAGCCCAAGTGTCTCTCCCACTTTCCCTGGGGCAAACTCACCTTTCTCCCTTAAACTGAGTCTCATCTAACTCAGCCCACGTGTCTTCTCTATTCCAGTCAGTGGGGAGGACAAGATGCCACAGAATACAGCACCCAAATCAAGAAATCTGTTTGAAAGAAATTCAAACAAGGAGTCGAAACCCTGGGAAAATACACCAGGAGAGACCCCCATCTTTGACCCTACAGGTAAGAGTTCAACTTACAAATTTGATCAAAGTAATTTTTTGTTGCCAAAGGCAGAAGAAAGATGTGTGCTGTGATTGGGATGGGGAGATGTGTTTGAAGAATAAAATAGTCAGCCTTTAGAAGGAACATCACCTACCCACTGGCTATCGGGTGCCAAGAGGAAGCTGCTTGGTTCTCTTTTTGCCTGGGCAAATGGAGCTTCTGGAAATTGTGCAAAGGAACAGCTCTCCTCTGTGCCTGGGGAATACCCAGGCCCCGATCCCCATGGGAAGAACCAAGCTGGTAGCCTTTCCTCCACTCAGTCCCCTGAAACCACTCCCCATTTACTGAACGAAGAGAACCTTCCCTCAGATTTCTTCTCCTCATAAACAGGGTTGGGCCCAAGACCAAGGTTATCTGTTACACAAAGGCAGGATGCCCCACCAAGGGTAAAGCCCGAAAAGCTTCTGTTTCAACACATTTCCCCCAAAGCTTGGCTCCCCTCCAAAGCTGTTCGATTCAGCATCCCCCAGCTGAAAGACTTCTCACGGGGCCTCTTGCTGCTTCAAACTTCAGCCTCTTCAGCCTCTGACCCTAAAGCATGGGTGTGACTTCTTAGCTCCTCTTTGTACCAGGAGGAAATCCCTTGGAATCAGTCTCCAAACCCAGTATGATGTTCCTCGGGAGTTATTTGCTCAGAGGCTGAGAGCCTAGCCCCAGAGAAGCTGACTAAGGCCACCCAGGCCTGACACTAGCAAATCAAGGGGTCCCGTGCGTGGGCGTTGGTACCCAGGCACAAGAGAGGCTTCTTCCAACATGAGTAACCTGGAGACGAAGGTAGACAGCACACAATCCACCTACCCACGCTCTTTTTTCTCTAAAAGATAATTCTTTATTAAAATAACAATAAATGGCAAATCTCTCATTTCTACTTATGTGAAATCTTTGTTTAGTGCAAAATATAAAAAAAAGTAGAGGCTTATGCCTTCTCCACTAAATTAACTGTCAACTTATTAGGTAAATATTAGCTTTGCTTAGCCTTTGAAGAAATCTTTTCCTTTCTCCCTCGTAAAAAGCCACCCCAGGACTAATTCTTATCCCTTCGCTATCCATGCCTGATCTAATCTGCTGCCAAACCAGGGGAAAGAGTTGCTTTTTCCATCGCCTCTCCCCTTTCTTCCCTTCACCTTAACCAGAGCCTCAGAAAAACCTTTTCATTTTTCCACACAAGAGGGATAATGGCCTCCAGAGCTGCTCTCTCTCTCTGTTTCCCCACTCAGCCTCGTGGTCCGTGAAAACGTCTAATGTGAGGGAGGCAGCCTTCTATGTGAATTGTTCAGTGTGCCCTCCCACCCTCAGCGATTCCCCTCCGTTACTTCCTGGCCCTTGGTCAACCACTGCCTCCCCATGATAAATTCAGGACCTGATAAGTGAACATCATGGCAAGCCCCTGCCCACCTAACCACCAGCACTGATTACATAGCAGGGGCTTCAGAGACACTTATCGGTTGACTGGCGGGTGCTTGATGCTTGAGCTCAATTCTCAGATGTTGGTAGCCAGCTCCCCTGCAGCCAGCATGTAGGAAACAGCCATCCATCCTGCCTGACTCTCGAGTTTATCGCCATAGAACTCCCACTGTCCCTAAAAGTCTAATCAATAAGGGCCTGCCCAATGGCTACTCAGACTAACGAAATCACACCGCTGCTCGAAAGCAGAGATGCTCCCCTACCACCTCCAAATAAAGTTAGAAGCGAGTAGCTGCTTGAGAGGCTGAAGATGACAATGGCTGGAACACAGGCCTCCACCCTGCCCTGCCCCAGCCTCAGAGCAGCCATGACAGGCAAGTGGCTATGGGTCAGCATTCTGTCTCTAGACCCCCTTTCAGAGTGACCTCAGCTCAAAGGGAAGAAGACACAGAGCCAGTACATCCCCAGGAGGCCTTAGTAGGCTCCTCAGAAAGGCTTCAGAGCACTGAATAAAGAGCCAGTGCTTTCCCAGGAACCCACTGCCACATCGGGGAGCAGCTCAGCAGAGGCAGAAGCCGAGGCAGGCTCCCAACACCCCTTCTCCTGCTGTGTTCCAGTAGCAGGATGCATCTCTCCCCTATCCTGAGGGATCTCCCAGTCCCGCCTTGCTGCAGATCTCTAGCAGAGCAGGGTGGGGGTGTCTTTGTCTTCATAGGGAGCATTTATAGGGGGCAGGGGGAGCAGGGCCTCCTTTCCCCATCATTCACAGGACAACGTCCACTGGGCCCTTGAGGCAGCATTGGCCAGGACTCAGCCTCATGATCAGGGAGAACAGGCCAGATCCTGGGCCCATGCTGAGGCCCACCCTCACCTGGCTTTAATCTAGACCCAACCACAGTTCTCGTGCACTTCCCCTGTGGCTGGTTCAGTGCTCAGAGATGCTGAGCAGAACAAGACCCAGGTTAGAAGCTCAAAGATCTCATGGTCTAGGAGCGGAGACCGCAAATAGACAAATGGTTAAGGCCGAGCAACATGCCTACAGCCAGAGAAGTGCTGTGGGGAGGGGGCTCCTGGATGAGGAGAGGTCCAGCAGGCTCATGGGAAAGCCCAGGTCAAGGCCACACCCACTCAGAAATAATCACCCAGCGGACATTTGCCTGGCACCTCCCACAGCCCCAGCATTGTGTGGCTATGACAGGGGCCAGGATGTGGCCCAGAAGTCTACATTCTTTCAGCCAACTAAGCTACTTCTAGGTATCCAAGTCTAGTCAGAGCTCAACACTAAAAATGGGAAAGAGCAGGGAGAGCGTCCTAGACAGGGGCCCCTGCGTGACCAGTAAACAGATCAGCTCCAGCCCTCCGACGAAGGATGGAGAAGACAAGATAATAAGATTTTCTTCCCAAAGTTCAGTGCTGTCAGTTTCTGCTGGGCTGGAACAAGGGCAGCTGGTGGCATTTCAGCTCTTCTCCTGGCAGGCATTACAGCAACTCCTAGAAATGCAAAGGCCACATGGAGTCTTCTGAAAACAGTCACTCACAAAGCTCCCAAGTTTCCCTAAACACTCCTCATGTCCCCCAAGCCAGGTCTGCCTGTTGACGAGGGCCTGACCCTCTGAACAGTGGCTGAGGATGGTTCCCTCACCCCCCAGCCCACAGGGCAGAGCTGAGCCCCTGGAGCATCCAGGCAGGGAGACGCCTATCCAGGTGCTTCAGGAAGCATTCTCGGAAGGCTCTGAGTCACTTAAGCTAATCATATGAAGATACTAAGAGAGAAAATGGGGCAAGTATTAAGTCTGGGGAAATTACATTTGTCAGCTTTGCACATACAATTACGCTAACCACATGGTTGGGATAATGCAATCACGGGACTGCAGAGCTCTATTCCCCTCTCTCTCCCCCTCTCTCTCTCTCTGCCTCTCTCTTTCTCTCTCTCTCCTACTCTCTCTCTCTTTTTCTCTTTCTCTCTCTCTCTCTTTCTGTCTCTCTCTCTGGCAGCAATGAACGTTAGACATGAGGATGTGTAAGCAGGCTCTGCCACCCTTTCTGTCTCTAACAGCCCAGGTAAGGTCAGGCAGGACCCCCAGGTCCCAGTGCCCTGCCTCAGTTTCCTTATCCCTCTCCCCTTCTCCTACACCCACATGTGTAAGTAGAGTGCAAGGGAATCAGCTCAGTTTACCTAAGGACCAATCCAAACCTTGGGCCCAAGCCACAGTGTCTGCAACTCAAGGGGCCCTGGCATCAAACCACAGTCTTGCCTCTGAGTTGGTTGGTGACAGCTGGTTTGCTGTTTTCTGAGAACACATCTCTTGCCAAAGAGTGGAGGACAATGAAAAATGCATAGGCTCACGAAAAGAGCACTGGACCAGGAGTCAGAACCCCTGTGCACAGCCCTTGCTGGCCTGCACTAGCAAGCTGTGGTCCTGGGACAGGTCCTTTATATCTTGCATCCCCTGTATGGAGCTCGTGTGAGAGGAGCTAACATGAACACAGGCAAGGATGGAAAAATTGCTATTTTTAAAAGTCAAGGTTTGAAGTAGACAGTCTCCAGGTGCCTCTCCATCCCAGCTTCATGGTCCTAAGTGCTGAAGGGATATGGCATAAGGGAGCCAGAGCTTTATTTGGCCCATCTCTCTAATTAACCCATAGCACAGCTAATGTGCCCAGAAGTAAGGGTGACTGACTGTCCATTTCCACACGCACTCCTATGATTCAAGAACAGATGCCAATTCCATGGGAAAGTTTTATGTGTTTCATATAAATTGATTGGGTCTATTTCAGCTAAATGCATTATCCATTCACCACAGAACAACTATTAGAGTTAATAGAATTTGTAGCTAGAGCCATTATGTTCCAAGCACGCCCTTCTGGGGATGACGGCATTGTTGGGAGGCAGGCTTCGCAGGGCCTGGCCCCCCTCACTCAGAACCTTTCTTCGCACTCACTGGGGGTCTTTGTCTCCATGAAAGCCTTCTGTGCTCAGGCCCTGTAGGCCCAATAGTGAGGACTCACCCAGTTCCTAAATAAATAAATGTATCCTAATCCAGTTCCAAAAAGTCCTGTCATCTTATCACCTGTTGGCATTGCAGACCACCTCATGGCAGGTTGGGGGCAGAGAGGAACCTGGGATCCCATAACTCTTTACTATGTGCCAGTTTTGGAGGCAGGAGTCCCCAAAGGCATTAAGAGACAGGAAACAAGTGAGGATAGGAGAGCCAGGGAGCCCTGCTTACTCCAGTGGTCTCAGATTAGACTCTTATTCATTGTGTCACTAACAGCTTTCCCCAGAAGCCCCCAGGGACAGAATCTGGGACTTTGTGAGCACAGATCGAGCAGGTTGCCTGTCAGGCACCTAGATCAGGCACCAGGGTTTCTCCAAGTATGTCCTCATATCATCTGCTTCTGGTCACCTGGTTAGGGGAGGGGGGACCTGCAAGTGCTACTCATTAAAAATGCAGATTCCTGGGCCCAGCAGACCTGTGGAATCTGAATGTCTGGGAATGAGAGGTCAAACTGCATTTTTAACAAACTCTCAAGGAAAGCCTGATTCAAAACAAAGTTTAGGGACCCCAGGCTGCAGCCTGACCTCTTCAATATCAATAAGCCTGGGCCTTGGGAAGGTGAGAGGCAGCTCAGAGCCACACAGCATCCTTTTTTTTTTTTTTTTTTTAAAGACTTTGTTTTTCCTTTTTCTCCCCAAACCCCCCCTGGTACGTCATTGTATATTTTTAGTTTTGGGTCCTTCCAGTTGTGGCATGTGGGATGCCGCCTCAGCATGGCTTGATGAGTGGTGCCATGTCCACATCCAGGATCCAAACTGGTGAAACCCTGGGCCACCAAAGCAGAGCGTGCGAACCTAACCACTCAGCCACAGGGCCGGCCCCCCACACAGCATCCTTTTAAGGCTTCATCTCTCAGACACCAAAAGCCTTGTGTTATGTTGTTGCCTCTTTACACAGCCATAATAACCATTAGTCACTGAGTATTGCTGAGTGCCAGGCATTGTGCTGGGCTCTTTCAGAAGAATTATCTCATTTGTTGGTGTTGTAATATTATCCCCCTTTTACAGACAAGGAAACCAAGGCCCACAGAGGTGAAGTAACTTGCCCTAAGTTATACAACTTGTGTAAAAGGCTAAAGAATATGTTTCTTTAGAAATCACATAAAAAATAAAGTTTTCTAAGCCAGATCACATTTGGAAGGGCAAAGTTGTGATCAAGAAACCTTAAAGGAATCCCACTGTTGAATAAGTCTTCTAGAGGACTCTCTTTTCTCTGAAAAACTCTTTTTCTAGTGTCAGTCTTCGCTTAAACAGAGCACACATGCATCTTCACTAATATTCAAAACAGCGCACCAGGCACACCATGCACCCACACATGCGTAAGAAAGCTGATAATTGCAGCTAACTGGCATCCCTGAATGCACCCCAGCCTTCAGTGGTGCACATGGAGGTTGTTTCTCTCAGCGCCCATTCAACTGAGGGGAGCAACTCTTTAAGAGTTGAGCAGGCACGGGGCCATAGATACAATCCTTGGAACCCCTTTGGGCACTGGCCATGTCCCCGTTCAGCTGGCCTGCTATTTAACCAAGTGCTGCGTGTTCTCTCTTATTCTACTAATTTTAGATTATCACCTATTTATAGCAAGTGAGCTAGCGATGACGCATGAAGCACCAGCCTTAACAAGACTCCTGGGCCCCCAGTCACTGCAGCAGGTTCGGCGCTCTCCCAATTAGAATGTCACTCTTCATTTGGGTATGTCTCCCTTCTCTGGGAGCTAGCATGGCTGTGCTCCAGAAAGAGAGGTGGTGTGGAACTAATGCGTGATTCATGATCCCCATTACTGACATTAACAAGTCTCTTCCAGTGCAAGAGACTTGCGCGCGGGAGAGCCAGCTAGCATCCCCAAGAGGTAAGCAACAACGTCGAGGCCTGCAGGCAGCTTGGTTGCCAAGGGAGAGAAAGCACTTCCACAGGGATCTGGTGACGATGACGGGGTGGAACTGAAGGCTGCGTAGGAGGCCCTGCTCCCCAGGCAGAGCGCCCACCAGCAACAGGGCTTCCTGGGTGTATGTTCCACCATTTGCAGGCTGCCTCCTGTCGTCTGCACACCGGTCTACAGTTACTAAGCACATTCAGTGTCTCTCGTTTGATCCTTGCAGACTCCCCTCACCCAGGATAGGCATCACTATCAAGAAGCGATATGGCATAGTTTTTAAGAGCACAGACTACCTGTGCTCAGGTCCCAGCTATGCCACTTCCTTTAAATGACTGCTTTCTCCTTTCTGTGCCTTTGTTTCCTCACGTCAAAAAAATGGTGTTTCTATTCTTCATGCTTACATCTCATAGGTTTGATGAAAGAATCACATGACTCAATATGTGTCAAGGGCTTAGAGAGGTGCTTGACGCACAGTGAGCTACTTGAGCCTGCGCTGTTTTCCCTGCTTTAGAATTGAGGAAACAGAATCAGAGGCTTATGTGACTTGCCCACCAATCAGTGCAGGGTCAGGGTTCCCACTCAGGCTGGCTCACTCCAAATTCTTCCCGCTCTAACCCCACCACTGCCCAGCTGTTGACTGTGGCCAGGGAGAGGCTCCTGCTGCATCCAGCCTGGCCTGTCTGCTCTCCTCTCAGGAGATTCAACTCATCATTCCATGCAGAAAACATCATTGCTTTTTAGTAAATGTTTTCACAATTCCCTGGATCCCAATCCTAGAAAAAAAAATCATATAGAGCTAAGTTCAATTTAACAAGTATGTGCTGGGTGCCTGCTCTGTGCCAGGCACCGTGCGGGTGCCTCGGGGCCTGCAGCTGGCAAGGGACCAAAGTGCCACTCTTGAAAATGCACCCCCCAAAGCTGGGTCAACAAAACCTAATAGGAAGCCACTGTTGTCCCAGCACAAGAGAGACTCTGGTTCCCTTTCCAATTTCCAATTCTGATCACATCTGGAATTAGGACAGGTCCCCCTACTCCACAGCTCTGACTTCATCTTGCCCTGGATGGTGAGAAGGTCTTCATCCAAGATTGGTGCATTGCAAATTAGACTGAACTGATCATCATTTATGAAAAAAAATCTAGTGTCCTTTGAGAAAGCAGGAACTCAGTAGTGTTACTTCAGAACTTCCCAACCCTAGGCCCCACTGGAAAAATAGAATAGCGTCATCCAGCTCTGATTCACTCAAAAACACCTCACGAACCTCTGGTCTAACACTGGTAGTTGGAATTATGGCAAAGCTACAGATAAAATGCCTTAACGGCGCACTGTGGCTCCGCTCAGCAGTGGAGAAGACTCATTGCCTCTCCAAAAATAACATATTGTTTTTTGCCATTTGTTTCAGTGAAAGGTTACATAAGCGGGAGACAATAAATGATCCAGGAACTCTGGGCTCAGCACGCCTTGATTAAGACCATTTAGCTCCAAGACCAGCAGAATGCAGAATGCCCCTCCATCGGTGCAAGTGCATTAAGTGCATGTCGTTTGGGAAGACCACTTTTAATTACCATCCTTCTCCCAGACTTGCTGCTTCTACCTACAAAACAACCCTGCATCCCCTCAGAGCCT
This sequence comes from Equus caballus, assembly GCF_041296265.1. Taxonomy (NCBI): domain Eukaryota; kingdom Metazoa; phylum Chordata; class Mammalia; order Perissodactyla; family Equidae; genus Equus; species Equus caballus. The sequence goes on from NC_091698.1 coordinate 82,998,039, forward strand.
ATTCGGCTCTCTGCTTGTTGCAGCAAAGCTTCAGTGGTCCTGGACAAAGAAATGTTATTATTTTTTTAATTCATCTAAACCCAGAGCTAGACAGAGGAATTAAGAGGAGAAAGGCTGAAATGCTAACTATAGATAACAAAAGAGGGTCCCCCCTGCTTGCCCCTCTACTGACAAGAGGAAAAGGGACAAGAAGTGGAATTGCCTTGACCATCACTGAGTCAAGAAGGAGAGAGAAGGCACAGGGAAGAACTCAGCCCAGCCAGCACCCTCCACACTGGGTGTTTACACAAAAGATGAGGAGGCCAAAGACAGTATTGACTGCTGGGAGAGCTTTAGGGCGGCTGGATAGTTATCTATTGCTTTGTAACGAACTACCATAAACATAGTGGCTTAAATTGTACAACACACATTTGTTATATCTGTTTCTGTGGGTTAAGAAAGCAGGCACAGCTCAGTTGGGTCCTCTGCTTCAGTTTCTCGTAAGGTTGTGATCAAGGTGTTTTCCAGAGCTGAAGTCTCATTTGAAAGTTTGACTGAGAAAGGAATCACTCCCTAGCTCACATGGTTGTTGGCGGTTCCTGGAGAAGCCAGTGAAGAGAGAGAGGGAGGGAGAGAGAGAGAGAGAGTGCTAGCAAGATGGAAGTTACAATCTTATGTAACATAACCATGAAAATGACACCCCCTCACCTTTGCCATATTCTATTGGTTAGAAGCAATTCACAGGTCTCACCCATACTCAAAGGGAGGGGGTTAAGCAAGGGTGTGACTACCAGGAGGTGGAGATCATTGGGGACCACCTTAGACCCTACCTGCAGTGGCTTTTGTATGCTAGAGATCAACCAATCACCAGGAAGCTTTGAGAGTTCATTGTGGATTCTGATGGGCAGAATTCCTGGCAGCAATCTCAAGCCTATCTGTTCAACATTGCACAGACACTTAAATATTCACAAAGTACCTACTGAGTGCCAGTCCATAGTAAGATGGTAAGTGGATCAGCAAAGGATCCTGGAGACCAAGGTTCTAGCTGTGCATCTTCAGGAGAGTCAAGCATTCTGGATCCCAGTTTTTTCTTCATCCATAAAGTAGGGATAACAATTACCTGCCACAGTTCTTTCTCAGAGCTGGCTATTGTAGTGAGCAAATGAAATAATTTCCAACAGGCTTTGAAACGTACAAGAGAATATACTAATATAAAATGATGTTATGATATTGTTATTAACATTGTTATTAAAATATATAACCAAAACGATTGGGCCAATTTGCTCCTCCCTCATATGTTGCCTTCTATAAATGTTCAGTGTATTCATAATCCTCCTTCTCCCCAACCTATGAGCTGTGCACTCTTTTGTATATACACGTAAGTGTGTGTTCTGGGTATAGTTTTCCTCAAATTTTTTTGCAAAAGTTTCAAGCAGTTTCCTATTTTTGACCACTTAAAGCTAGTATGTTAAGGAGGGGCAGTATTTTGGGTCCTCTTGGTCTGTCAAGTCCCCCAAGCAAATTGATCATCAATTTGTAGGTAAAACCCTTGAACTCCACTTGGAGGAAATAAACGAATTGTTTGGGGGCATAGAGAATTGCCCCAAAAGACCCACTCATCAATATAAATTGAAAGAGAGATTTTAGTCTTTTAAAGCTTGTCGAGATCTCAGAAATAAAGGAGACCTCAGAACTTTCTCCAGAAACATGTTTTCAAACAAATTCAAGGTGACCGGATCTGAGAGGCCTGATTTGGTTTTTGTAGTGAATTTTGACAGTGACGTTATAATAATGTGAGAGCACATTTTATTCATTTAATTATTATTTATTAAGTGACTGACAGATTGAGTGATCCTGTTCCACGATTAATGTGAAGCAGTAAGGACACTAAGGCATAGCTTGGGCTTGTCCAGCAGCCTAACTGAGAATCAGGAAAACTCCCCAAGCTTCAGAATAGCTCCCTGATAAAGAAGACTATTTCTTTTCCCTCAACCAGCTTTATGAATTTGATCCTACTAGCCAGTCCATTCAGTCTATTAGCTGGTGGGTTCCATCAACCATTGGGTCAGTGGAGTGTTCGCACTACTAAGGAGTAGGACTTGAGCATTTTCTTAAAGACTGAAGGGCTCCCTACACTTGTTACGTGAGTGTGGGTGTGCAAGTATGAGTGTGTGCTGGTGTGTGTGCGAATGAGTGTGTGAAGACATATGCCAGCTCCTCGGGAGCCTACCCCGTTTCTTCTGTGCAGTCACGGGTAAGAGACAAAATACCTTTCCATAAAGATACATGTATCCTGCCGGAACTCTTCTGGTTCACTCCATCCTATATTGCTCTAATTCTAATGCCAGAACTCTGAAGGGCCAAAGATGCTCCCACTGAGCCACACACAGGCACCCCAGCACACATGAGCTTCCCCTTCTGACCACTCAAGTGGCTTTGAGGGCTGGTGTTGGCCTATTCTCTTCTTTCTGTTTTGTTTTGTTTTGTTTTGTTTTTCGTTAAACAATGGTTTATTAACCACCTTCTTTGTGATGGGCACTGTTTTAGGTCATAGAGACGAAGCAGTGAACAAAATCGACTAAGCCCCACTCCTGTAGAGTTTACATGCTAGTGACAACAGGCCAGACAACAAACAAGTGTACAGATGATATAGTTTCAGATAGTGATGTGTTGTGAACAATAAAGCAATTTAAGGGGACAGAGATGATAGTGACAGAGCACGTATGCTATAATGATGGGGTGTTGAGGGAGAAAACTTTAGGTTCCTTCAAGTGTGCATCAGAGCAAAACCAGGATAATACTATTCATTACTAATATTAAGATCCTACTTTTCACTCTTAAGCTTGTGTGGCCTGGGGAGACCTCCAAGGCCCTCCACAACATAGCTACAACTCTCATAAGCTCTAACGGCCTTGACCACGAAACAAAGTGTGTGGAGTCACAGCAGAGGGTGGGTGAAGAAAGGAGAGCAGGCTGGGCCAGGGGAGTGACCCAGATGCCTGGCTCTCCACCAAGGAAAGCAGGCTGAAGGCCACGAACAGTGTCTAAAGAAGCATTGGAAACCTGGTCCCAATCCAGGCTGGCATTGCTGTTTGAGGGATAGCGGCAGAAGTCTCTGGTCAGTGGTGTTTTCATTGCAAGTGGAATATCTTAATTCTAGGAGGCTCCATTCAGATTGAAGTAGGACCCAGCCAATGGCTGGGAGCCCAAGAAAGCGTCCAGTGCCATAAGAAAAATCATTTTCTAGATGACTGATGATGTTAGTTCAGTGGCCCTATACATGACTACTGTCGTTAGTTCAATGACTGATGATGTCAAGACTCACATGTCTGAGATCTCAGCCTTTTCTTCTGCTTGTTGCCTGATGGCTGCTACATCTGCAGCCACCATGGCTGCACTGCAGGCAGGAATAAGAGAGAAGTGTCTCTTGCCTTCTTGTCTCTAGTCCTTTAGGCTTATATACTTTGTCTTCTCTTCTTGATCCATGGTTTGGTCCTACTTGCTCCCCAACTACTTTTGTTTCTGCCCTTGACATTTGGATTTCCCACCTTCTCATGTGTCCCTCTTCTCCAATTTATCTTAGAGGGTCCAGAACCCAGACCTACGTGTCAGGACATTTGTTCTTTCTAGTCCCAGATCACTTGGCCAGTTGGGCTGCCTGTACCTCCATCTGCCCATCTGTCAGAGGTGTTACAGTCCCAAGGGCCTTTTAAGGAGTTCACCCTTCATGACTTCCAACCAAACAATAGCAAGAACTACTAAGAATAAAGCAGTGAGGGGTTCTGGCCTCCCACACTGTTGCCTCCCTCTCAGGAACCAGTGAACCTTACAACAGGAGGCAGCAAGTCCTAATAACATAACCCCTATGACTGAGCACCAGAGCAAGGGTTTCTCTCCCTAGTCTGCAGACGAGAGCAGATGACAGCAGAAATCAGTGGCGCTTTGGGCCTGAGTGTGGCAAGGCTGGTATTGAACCACCACCATTTCCCACTTAAGCCTCAAAACCAAATCCATTATGTGTAACCACTAGATGGGTGAGTCCACAGCACCCATCTCAATATCAAATACTTTATTAACACAACTCTGGCCTGGAGCCAACTGGAAATAACTAAATTAGCCCCGAGGCCTCCCTTAATTTAATTTTTGCAGCTCTGCTTTCAGGATAGTGTTTTTCCCGTGACCTTTCTCTTCTCTCGCGTGTTACTAACTTTCCCTCAGGGAGCAGAGGATGGCTGAGAACACAGCACAGCAGCCGTCACAGGAGCCTCTGATTGCGGGGTGTCAGAGCTGTTTAGGGTAATTCAGGCCTGAAAGCAGCTTTTATCTCCACAGCCCTGACTTGCTGCCCTGTTGATGGGAATCTGGTCCACTTGGAGGTTCCTCTCAGCAAAGGGTGTCTGCCTCCCAGCAGAGAGGGACGTGGGCCTCTGGTCTTTGTTCCCAGGGAGACGGCAGCTTTATCAGGCATCCTGCCTGTCTAGAGGAACTGTGCGAGGGGCAAAGGAGAAAAGATGTAAAATAAAAAGAGCACAAAAGACAGGGTTGGTGTTGTAATTTTATTGTTACTACCTCCTAACTTCTCATCATCGAAAGGAACCAGAGGGGCCGGCCCCGTGGCCAAGTGGTTAAGCTCACATGCTCCACTTTGGTGGTCTAGGGTGTCACCAGATTGGATCCTGAGCGTGGACTTAGCACTGCTCATCAGGCCACACTGAGGCGGCGTCCCACATAGCAGAGCCAGAAGGATCTATAACTATAATATACCACTATGGACTGGGGGGCTTTAGGGAGAAGAATAAAAAAAAGAAGAATATTGTCAACAGATGTTAGCTCAGGTGCCAATATTTAACAAACAACAAAAAAAGAATCACTCTACAATAAAATGACTTTAAAAAAAAAAAAAAGAACAAGAGAGAAATGACCAGAAAGCTTTGCATGAATGAACAGGGTATGTGGGTGTGTGTGGGTGTGTGGGTGGGTGAGTGTATTGCATGTATACAAATTCAGTCTGATAAACAAATTAGAACAACAAGGAAAAATTCATCAACTGAAACTGTACTGTAGAAAGAGTAAATGTGACATGCGCCTCCTCACTTAGCCTCAAGTTTGTTCTGTGATCACAGGCCAATTGTTAAACTTTTCTACATGTTGCATATCTTATGAGATAAAAGTAACAATTCTTCCCCTTTGCCTATCTACCAATGTCACATTTACGGAGCTAAACTTACTGGAGAATAGAGGTGTTACATAAATGTACCGTAATTAAGCACACTGAAATTGAAGGCCTAAAGATTCCCAGCCCTGTTCATTCGGAATCATAGTAACATCCTTTTATATAAGGTATTCCAGTACCTTCCGCCATCCAGCAAATATGAGTACCAAAATAGAGATACATTACCAAACTGTGAAATAAAGTCTTCCTGCATTTAGCTGCCCCTCGGCCTGATGCACAGAGAAGCCTACGGCCATTCTCACACACTCACCCAACACTGGACATAAAATAAGATTAAACACAGGAGGACATGCTGACGTACTAAGAAAGTGCACCTGACAGTAGAGAGAGAAGAAAGTGAATCCATGTAAAATACTTCTGGGGCCGGACTGATCGTGTAGCGGTTAAGTTCACGTGCCATGCTTGGTGGCCCAGGGTTCACAGGTTTGGATCCCAGGTGCAGACGTACACACTGCTCATCAAGCCATGCTGTGGAGATGTCCCACATACAAAACAGAGGAAGATTGGCACAGATGTTAGCTCAGTGACAGTCATCCTGAAGCAAAAAGGGGAAGATTGACAATAGATGTTAGCTCAGGGCCAATCTTCCTCACCAAAATTATATATATATATCTGGGGCCATTTAATGAAAGGTGAAATAGCCCTAAACAACCTGTTAAGTCTGGGTGGCATTATCAAGAAAAAGTTAAATTATATTTAGGGGCAGTATCAAAAAAAAAAAAAGGCAAAACATAGTGTAACAGCAGGTTCTAGGCAATGGTCATTGGAGATGTCCCTGACATGAAATCTGAAAACCCTGCAGCTCTGGGAGTAGAAATACAGGTGAGGGACCTGACCAGATAGATGGTACAAAGGGGCTGATCACAGCAAATGACCTCAAGTGATACCTACATTGAAAAATTTTTGAGGGATTCTGGGAAGGTGGCAGTGATGGCGGTAGCAGCATAGTTTTTTTGACCTCTCTAAATGTAAAAACCAAGCAACCGTGTATCAAAACTGAAAACCCGTGACATTTACAACAAAATTTTTGATAAGATATTCCCCTCAAACCCCAAAATACAAGTATTGGAGGCAGACCACCAACAGCCACAAGACCTGCATAGCGTCAGCATCTGAACAAGAGAAAGAAGAGGAACGTGTCAGGCTGTCTTCCAAACCTGAGAACAGAAGAACCCTAAAAGAGCTGGCAGCTGTTTGCTAGAAATGACAGAAGACCAAGCTGAGAATAGCTAACTGGGGAGTCTTGCCCAATCCAGTAGCGTGTGAGTGCCAGGGGCCCACAGGTGACCCGAGGGAGTGGAGCAGCCTGGCCACCGTGCCTCCTTTCCAGGGAAGGGCCCACACTGAGAAGAAACTTCTGGGAGTGAAATCAATATTGAGTAGGACAGGGATCATAGAGACAAAATAAGAGGGTGTCCTGATAAAAGTTGGGGAAACAAACAGAGCCAGAAACATCAGAACGCAAACTGACTTTTTTTTAAACACCATATGGAAAAATGTGTAGAGGGAGCCCTGTGAAATTAGAAATCTCCTGAGCCCTAAAACTTCTAGAAAGCTAATTTCATATAAAAATGCATAATGGAGAAGTATTAAAATCAAATCCCATCCAAAATTACAATAAGAATTTTAAGAAGAGCATAGAGGACAGAATTAACACCCCAGAAAAATGAAAACATACCAAAAAGGCGTGCCCAGAATAGATCAAAATTGTAGCATTCTATCTCAAAGTGAGCTAAAAGACAGTAAAACAATGATACAAGACATGAAAAATAACATGAATCAGTATAACAAAAGATCAAAAACTAAGCGGTAGAACTCAGAAAATAATATGAAATAAAAGGAAAAAATAATTTCAGAAATGAAGACTAAATTAAAAAGAACATGAGCTAATAAACACAATAGTTAATGCCTTACAAGAAATACAAGGTGAAAAGAGAAAATTTTTTTAAAGATGACATACATCAAAGATAGGCAAAGAAGATCGAACATCTAGATAAGAGGAGCGCCTGAGGAAGAAAACCAAGAGAAACAAAACAGATACGGAAAGCTGTAATTCAAGAAAATTTTTCTGATTGAAACTACTTATGGAAGAGCACACTGTGAATCTGAGAATGTTGACCCAGGGTGAGCAATGCCAAAGGATACTCTAGTAAAATTGCTGAACCTTAAAGAAAAAAAAAAAAAACTTTAGGCACCTAAGCAAAAACAGCAAATTATTTATTAGAGAACGTAATTTAGATTATCGTCAGAGTTTTTGACAGTAATACTTTATACCAGAAGAAAATGGAGTAACATATTTAATATACTCAAAGGAAAAAAATATTGTCAACATCCAAGAACTCAAGCAATATTGCTCCCGTGAGACTTTCCTAAGGAATCTAGTTGAAAACAAGCTTCAGACAATCAAAATGACTAAAGATACATCAACATGTCTGATAAGAGCACTAAACATATAATACTTACAGAAGTAAGACTAACTAAGGACTAAATAGGAAAGAGAGTCATATGTAATGGCAGTATGCCCCAACAGTGCAGATAGAGTTCAACTTCAATGAATTACAGGAAAATGGAGAGCACATATACCAAAAAAATTTTTAACAGATCTCAGTTTTTATATTGATGATCGTATGGTAGTAGTGTTGTTACTCTGATACTATTGTGTATATAATGAAGGATAAAAAGTAAATAAATAATTACAGAATATTCTAATTCTATTATCACCTGTGTTCTTGAGAACCAAGATTATCAAGGATTTGTGGAAAAAGAAATACAGATGTAATATAGAAGAGGTTAAATTAAAAACCCTGTAGTCCTGAATTTGAGGTATCAATGTGAGCTCATGAGGTATTTTGTCATATACCTGTGTGTATTTCATATATATATGTTTGTACTGAAATACATATATACCCATACATATATATTTCCTAGCTCTGTCCACTAAAGAAGCCTAGAAACTATCCCCAAGCCAGTAGCAATGTGTCTATAGCACCTAGATTGTGTAATTAAAATACCTTTTTCCACTAAAAGAAAAGGCTTTTGAGAAAATGTCTGAGTCCAGGTGTGGGGAAGGAACATTTCATCACACCAGATAGCACGGAAGCAAAACAACTCAGGAAGCTATCACTGACCAAAAATGTGACAATTTGAGCTTATAAAGCATAATAATTGTGATTAGTTAAAACTCAAAAATATATTTAAATTCATGGATTCATAACATAAGAAGAACTAATTGGTCAACCTCAGAGGATGATAGAGAACCAAGTCATTATCTTGAAAACTGCAAATAAGGAGAAAGAATTGAGCATTTATCCTGCCTTTCCTATATGAACTATACCACTGGGTAACCAATAGTAGATGAGAGGAAACATCTCTTTATAAATGCTGTATATTCCAACTAAGAAGTAAAAATAATATAATTTGAATATCATTATTTTGCAGCTCTCAATAAATAAATGGACCTAGACATTAAACTTCAACACCTGCTAAAATCAAAAAAAGAAAGCAATGATCAGACATTGATCACATATCTAGGGGACACTGCTCTGTTTTTAAGGAGTCGAAACAGTTGGTAGAAATGTTTTAACCTCACAATGGCTACATTATTATATTATTTTCATTTCACCTTAATAAGGAGAACAATTTGTTAATTTTCATCATGTACTCAAAAAAAGTTACTTTTTCCAATTCGTAATAAAAAATGGCATCATATACATCTATGGATGGAATGATTATGTTTACTTGGATTTTGATCGTGATTTTTTTAATGGGATCCATGATGGCCATCAAAATGGTTCAATATCCCACAGCTTCCACAAAGTTCAGCTCATTCAATAGATATGGATAAAATTCAATTCCATGGATCAGAATCAAAATGCACAAAAGATTCACATAAGCCATTGAGTCTTTTCTGTGGTATAACCACACAGGCCTTCAGCGTGAGGCAGATCCTTATTATTGTGATTAATAGTGATAGTTGAGAACTTATTTTCCTTTGTATCACGCTTTATTTCTTTGCATTCAATTGAGCAGATGAGATGGCTTAGCAACAGTAATAAAACCAGTACAATCGCTGTCTAGCCTATTTTTTTTTAGCATTGTGCTGTGTATTACTAATTGATTTGTTTCTTCTTGGAGGGTGCTGCAATATACTTAAAATGAAACCCACGGCTTAATGGATTTTTCTTCACTCAGATGCCTATAAGCAATCAGTATTTTGATGTTTGGGGGTTCTTTATACAATTTAGATGTGAATGAGTATTAAACTAGGTTTCCAGTGTATGGTATAAGAACAAGATAAAGTAGTTCTCTTATATATTTTCTTTCATAAATGAGTTTTAATGCAATCATTTCTTAAGTAAGAGAGGAGGAAAGAGCCAGGCTTCCTCCCTCCCCTGCCTCCAATCCAGGTTCCTCCTTGAAGGACATTTGATCCTCCTACAGCTCCACAGAGCCTCGGGGACCAGTGTAGACTCTCCACTGGGGAAATATGAGGACCCTTGTACTCTCAGATTGGCAGTTTAGCATCAAGCCTTACTCACTGCTGGTCTCACTGTGACCTTGATCTTCTCTTCAGAAACCAAGCGTTTGCCTTGTTACCAATGACCCAATCCCTTTCTCTTATATCTCTGCTTCCTGACCTTGTAAACATTCCAGTTACTGGACTTCCCATTTGACACCTCCTGGCTCCCCATGGCCTCTCTGGGGACCAGATCCTGAAGCTGAGCACCTGCTTTCCCTGGCTTGTGCCTGTGACCCCCTAAAGCCCACTCACTGATAGGCTAAGCTACTATTGGTACCACTGTGGGGCTTTCGGGGCTGAGGGTCCACCTACCACAGTACCCTGACCAGGCCTTCACCTGTTCCCTCACGGTGGCCTGCCCAGACTCTGAGCCACCTTGGTATGGTCTGTCCTGGCTGTAAATGAGCCCTAGGCTCAAGGATTTAGAAGAAAAAAACCCAGACTCGCAGAAAGTTTCCATGAGGATTTCCTGGTGATCCTGGCACATTGTCAAGCCTTGAGCTTCGGCTCAGAAGATCTACGTTTAATTCCTGGCTTGACCAGTTATCCACTCTGCGCTGCAAGCTACTCACTTAGCTTCTCTAAACTTGAATTTGCTGGTTTATAAAGGGGGTACCTTCAGGACTGAGAAGCAAGTGTGAAGACACTTAATACATATGTAAAAACGCAGTGTCTGGCTTGTATTAGGTGCACAATAAATATTGAGAGGTTGCCCCCTTTGTGGGTAGAATTTACCTCTCAGGGGTCTAAGGTTCCGGGCTGCCCACACCCAGAAGGAGGCGTAAGACAAGTCAGGAAACAAATAGCTTCTACCTGGGGATCAAATCTCCTCTTGGCTTCTCCTGCCCTCTGGAACCACTGTCACTAATTCTCTTGCCTCTCAGGTGTTGAACCTGACTGCTTTATCTACAAAGTTGTACCCAATGCCTTCTACCCACAGACACTTCTGCAAATGGTAGGTTCTAACTCTATCTGCCTTAGCTTAGAACTGATCTCATGCCTACGCTGCCTGAAGTACCTGCCAGACCCTTCCTGCTCCCAGGGTTCCCTGTTCCAGGGGCCTCCTATGGGGCCCTCCTAGGCCCAGAGCAATTCCAGGCACAGAGCAATAGTTCGCCCCTCAGGTAAGGATCTGGAAATTATTATAATCTGTTCCCAGCAAGCCTCAACCCAGGTTCAGCTGAGGGAGGCCAACACTGTGTTAGACAGTGTCCCTTCAGAGACACACTAGCAATAAGGCAGAAGAGCCATTGTCCCCTTATACAAAGCCACAGGAACCCACAGTTCTGGTGACCTCAACTCAGAAAAGCAGATTCTTGCATTAAAGAAGGTCCTGAGAAGGACACGGGGATCAGGAACTCATGTAGGGACAACTTGAAAAGTCTAGAAGTCTTCAGGGCAGAAAGCTGGGAAGGGTTTGATCACCACCGAAGGATCCTTGGACAGAGAAGGAGGAACCCCCAGTTTTGGTTTCTTCTTCAATGCTGACTTACTCAGAAAAGTCACTTCCATTCTCTGGAATGTTTTCTCTCCATCTGGATAGTGAAGTAGGTGGGACTAGTTCACAAATTTGGTTGATTCATCTGGGAAGGTTTTTACATGATGCAAGTATTGCCTCCACCCTCACCCCAACCTAGGATCTATTGAATCTGAAGCTCCAAGCCCTGAAATCTGTATTTTTAAAAGTCCTCAGGTGATTTGGGAAACACCCAATTCAATGATCTCCAAGGTCCCAGCTTGCTGTGACGTTCCGTGATATCTATGAGATTCCAGACAGAAAGAACAGAGGAAAACAATGGGACGAAGTTTGAGCAAGACAATCCCACACACATAAGAGGCAAGACAACCTTTGCACAATGGGCAATAAACTCAGAAACCCCTACCCCTGAGAGGTGGTGCTGGCTGGACACATAAATTGATTCCAAACAACTCTGAGCAGATTTATGAGGGTCAACGCCATCCGAGGGAGCAGGGAGGACCACTATGCCTTGAAGGCTGCTGGGAGCAACAGAATTCTGGCTGAATGAATCATGGGTCTGACCTGGAATGGCAAATCCTCTGTTCCCACGGAATCCACTTCAGAAAGAATTCCCTCTCTGGACTTTCCATCAGAAATTGTTGAAAATAAAAACCAAATTTTGTGTGTAGAAACCACCTGAGACTAATATATGTCCACTGAGTTGGGAAAACACTAGTCCCTTTATTAAAAAACAGCCCTAGAGTCCCTCCTTTATGGAATGAAGAACATAAATCTTGAGATTGGGTGTCTCTGCTTCCAAGAGTGAGAAATTGAACAGGAAGTTACGCACTTTCTAAACTAATGCTGAGGTCTACACAGCTAGTCAGGGGCAAAATCCAGGAAGAGAAAGGTTGACCCATCTGGATCCAAAGCTCATGCTCCTCTTCCTACCTCACCAAATGCCCCACCTGGCCAAGAAGTAGAAGCCCAGCATCTCTGGGAATGTCTGAGAACCCTCAGAGCAACGTTAACCTAGGCTGAGGGTAGGATGTTCAGTGAGGGTGCAAAGCCCATACAGTCAGCTTTCTTCCTCAGCACATTCTTGAGAAAAATATATGTGTGTGTATGTGTGTGTACATGTATTTTTTTCCTTCATTTCCAGGACTGAATTAAGTAAATAAACTACCATGCTTCTGCCCCAGATTGACGAGGCTGCCCCCAAATCCAGGCTCTTTGCTGCAGGCACAGACAGGATCTGCAGAATAGGCTTCAAGGAGCTCAAGATCATGGAAGGAGTAGATTTTTCAACTCCCTTTCTGAGCTCTTCTTTTTTTCCTTGTCCCCATCCTCATCCCCAACTCACCAAGTTTAAATTTATAGGTGCTGCTGGCAAGGGACCTATTTGATAAAAACTCCCCTGGCCACATTTCCCATTGTCAGGAACAGCACATCTTGGGTGTAAGCAGGAGTCATTGACACACTCATATTTTTAGAGTTTTGGACTTTACAGTGACCATTCATACCACGTGCTTCCTTTAATACTCATGCTAATCCAACCCTTTTTATAGACAAAGGAACTCTATCAAGGTCCCACAACCAACACGTGATGAAGCTGCCCCCACTCCCTGGTGTTCTGGCTGACTTCAAAGCCTGTGTCCTTTCCACTTCATCCCTCTGGCACAGCCCACACATGTGATTCGGGCACTGGGGAGGGTAAAAGGGCAACAGGCCAAGAGAGCTCTGCTACGATGCCCTCACTACAGTTAGTCCTTTAAATTAACGGGTTAACTCTTTAAAATACGTAGATCAGAAAATTAACAGTCAGCCATTCACACCAAAGACGAATGGATTCATCATCTTCTTGCCTTTGAAATGACCTTCAGAAACCAAATAGAAATCAACATCTTCATTTGGAAAAAATAAAGCTGAGAAAAGAGTTGAGTACTCCGTGTTGAGTAGCCGTGTGTGTTGGAACCCCAATTAGAACTTCAGTCTCCTGGCCTCGGGGCCAGGGAAGTGTCACAAAAGCCCATCACAACTGGCCCAGTTTTCAGATTATCAAACTGCCTAGCATAATTTCAGTCTGATTGCTTATAATTAGCAACTCAACAATCTTTCATATTTGCATCACTAAATTAGTTGAAAGTTTTCAAAAAATGTTTGCTTCAATATTTTAGTGAATAGAGCTATGTACACCCAAATTAATTTCTCCATAATTTTCTGTAGATAGAATTTGACTTAATCTCTTTAAAGAGAAATAATTTCTGCAACCTTATAATGAGATTTTTGTACCTTAAGTAAAAGTAACTTATCAAGAACATTTTCTCAAAGTTTTTATAGATTGTAAAACTATTAGAATTCTGGCCAGCATGAAATCAGACAACTCCCCAAGGTCTAGCCCAGCTCAAAGACAGAAAGTTTGAAAGGAAATGGCCCAGTGGTGGTGGAGGGGTGGAGTGTGCTGAGTGTTCCTGAGGCACCCTTTGAAGACCACCTAAGGACGTTGGGTCCTCCAGGTGAGGACAGAGCACCAGGAAGTGGTGGCATGCACCAAAGACGAATGTGCCCTGCTTCCCCATTTTTTACACTCTCTGTTACACTGAGAGCCTGAAAATTGCTTTCATTGCATTTTGATACCCTAATGCTGCTGAATACAGAGGCTGAGCCCTTTTGAGGGCCTGACAGGTAGACAAAGACACTAGCCAAGAGTACAAGACTTCATGTTCCCACACTGTCCTGGGTCCCCGGGCCACCGGAGGGTCACGGAGCTGACTCTGCATCCGGGTTACTCTTTTGATCTTCTCCAAGCTAAGAGGATCCTGTATGCAGATGTCAGACCTTGAGAGCAGGTTAGATGCAGTCACAGTAGCTCAGATGGAGTGCCTCTTCTTTGTCCAGCACTGTGCTGGACTCAGTGAGAAAGCAGGAGAGGACCCAGTTGCTGCCCATGTCTGTCTCACCTGAAGGGGGTCATCTCTCCCTCCTCAGAACTCTCACAGTGCAGTATTAGCCAGGCCATCCTAGGGCTTTTTTTACTGCCCTGCATCGTGGCGGGTTGCATCCCTGTTGGTCTCCCTTAGCAGGCTGTAAGCTTCTTACAGCCAGGATCCAAGTCTACTCCATCTGTACTCTCCCCTCATATCTGCCCCAGGGCCCAGTGCATAGTAGATCTTCGACAGAAGTTTCCAGTTTTAATGACTGTTCAGTATTTCTTGCCCCGATCTTGCCGTCTTGGAATGTGGGTTTGGGGCCATGGGGCGGACAGCTCAGAGGCAGCCCAGGGAGAATCTGGAAGGAGGGACATCCAGGCCAAGAGAGTGACTGCCTTTCCTCTTGTGCTGCAGTTCACTGGCTCTTCACCACGTGCGGGGCCAGCGGGCCCCATGGCCCCACGCAGGCCCAGTGCAACAACGCCTACCGGAACTCCAACCTGAGCGTGGTGGTGGGGAGCGAGGGCCCCCTGAAGGGCATCCAGACCTGGAAGGTGCCAGCCACCGACACCTACAGGTGCGTATGGGGGAGGGGGAGGCCAAGGGGCAGATGCAACCCTCCTGAAGAGGACTAGGGTCCTGCCTGTGGGTGCATGCCCCCAGGGTACCCAGCACGCCAAGGCTCAGAGGCCACAGACTCTGGCTCACAGTGGGATGTAAGGGCTGGTAATGCGGAGATTTCGGGTAATGAAATATGGCAACAAAGGAAGATGTGTTCTCCATCCTCAAGGAGCCCACAGACTATTTGTGGAGATGATATGCATACATGAGATAGCTTCAGAACACTCTTTGTCTTTATTATTAATAATTATAGTTATGGTGGGCTGTTCTTTGAGTATTACTTGATGCTGTTCAAATGAGGCAGGGCATGTAAAAATGTTTGGGAAACAGAAGTATGATGCATGTAAAAAGTGATATTCTTATGTTTGATCCTCCTTTCCTGAGCGTTCATTGTGAGCAAGTAAAGCAACTATTCTCGAACTCTTCTCCCATACCCAACCCCAACCCTGCAGTATTCTGCTAGAGCAAGGCCAGGCTAGAGGAGGCCCAACTCTTCCAGGCCATGTAGCTAAGCAAAGCTAATGGCAAGGCTTAGACCAGTGCTTCTCAACCTTGAGAAGGCATTGGAATGAGTGAGGGGCTGGTTGGAACACAGATTGCTGGCCCCACTCGCAGAGCATCTGGTTTTGTAGGTCTGGAGTAGGGTCCAAGAACATGAATTTCTAACAAGTTCCCCGATGCTGCTGATGCAGCCCCTGAGAACCGTCGAGTTCCGTCAAACCCTTGACTATAGTCCTCACACAGCTCGATGGCGTAGGCAAGGCCAGTGCTGCAATCCTCATTTGACAAATGAGGAAACTGAAGCCCAGAGAATCAGGAGCCTCCCCATGTCACACAGTCCAGAAATCACCTCCAACCCCAGACTTCTGAGATGCAGCCTCCCTGCGGCTCCTTCCACTGAACGCAGCCAGGCTGTTTAAACAGGAAGCATCATAATTATGATGTTGGTGTGAACGCCCCCCAGAGGCTGAACACAGTGGGGAGTGAGCTCTCCTTCCCTTCCTGCAGTCCCCAGCCCCCAGCACATCCTCAGCCTCCTGGGAAGGAAAGGGGCCTCTCCAGCTGCCCTGTTTTCTGTGCAGCCTCACCCCTGGGACCTCAGTGTAAACACGCTTCGCATTTCAGGGACAGCCCTAAGTGCTTTTTAAATGACATTCTAGGCAGGAATGGAGTAACAAGGTTTGGCTGCAATCAGATTAGCTGTTCTAGATCCCACACATCCCCAGTAAATGGCTGAAGACACCAGCACCCCTGGCCCCGCCACACTGAGCGGGTCAGGCCTCCCTTCCTGTCTGGGCCATCCACTGATCCACTGTCCCAGAGAGAAGGGGATGAATGTTTGCTGAGGACCCACCGGGTAATTCTCCTCCTTTCAGCAGTGAGGCAGATGTCGTTATTATTGTTATTATTAATAGTCCCTTGTTTCCATATGAGGAAACTGGAGTCAGAGAAGCTTAGCAACAAATCTAAGGCCAATCAATCAGTGACAGAGCTGGAATTTGAACCCAGGGCCCTCTGGATCAAAGTCTGTGTGTTCTTTCCACTGAAACTCACACCTGGATTCTGAGAGTCATGCAGGGGACAGGAGGAATGGGAAGCGGGGTAGGCATAGGAATCACGCACCACCCACCCCAGGAGCATCTGGAAATGAGAGCCTGGGAGGGGAGGCCCCACCACCCGAAGGGATAGTGGTCAGCCAAGCCCTGGGTGCAGATGCCCATACACAAAAACAACGTGAAGAAGAAAGCAGAGGAGCTGTAAGGCAGACAGCGATGTCAACAGTAATCCCCAACAAGACCCATTGTCCTATCCCTGCTCAGGGCAACTCCCAAGCCAGCCTGGCTAGAAGTCCCTTGCTGTCTCTCTCAGAAAGATTGATAAACAGGAGGTACCACGTTTGGAGGTCCTATTGGGCTGCATTCCCCTGAGACAGTGTGGATCAGACTCACTTCTAAACTTGGGCAGGTTATGTAATTTCTTGAGACTCTGTTTTCCCATCTGTAAAGGGGGTTGGGGGGTTACTAACACCAGCTCAGCGGGTTGTGAAGATCATATACAAGTGCCTCACACAACGCTGCACGTGCTGCCTGCTCCCTGGCCTGTGGGGCTAGAGCAACGACAGTGGCAGGCAGCAGGCAGCAGCCAGACGGCATTCCAGGAACAGATTGATCCCACAGACAGTAGTACTTAACTTCTCTGCTTCAAAGTGCTTTTTTTCTGACTTCTTCAAATGGGCCCCAGGGTGTGAAAGATTTTGCCTGCCAAACTGCACTTATTAAATAATAATTAATTCATTTTCCCATTTTTTAAATTAATCACAGCCATATCTAAGTCTAGCCGGGTTTCTGACCTCCATGAATATTGCCACACTGCATTGATATAATCCCAGCCCAAATAGGCGAACTGTCTCCATTTCTCTCTTTGGAATATTGAGACTAGCTCACAGACCCCAGCGTTGCCTGGTGAATACTCACTGAAAACATACACGAGGAGCCATTTTTATGTTAAAGCAGGATACTTTGAAGTGTCCAAATTGGTAATGGGGACATTTTGATCTATGAGACTGTGTTGAACTGGCCTGAGATAGCACCATATCAAAATGGGAGAAGCAAAATGGAAAAACATTAGTTTGGGTTTTTTATTGTTGTTGTTGTTGTCGAGTCCTTGTTTTTTAACCCAATAAAGGCTATAACAGATATTCCTGACCCTCACCTTACCCTTGACCTTGGGTGAGGCCCAGGGCTTGGGCAATAATGTCTACTGGTCACATAGCTTAGTAATCAAAGAAGCAGACCATTTAATGACTTGCTTTTCAGACCCCATCAAAATGTCCCCAAGTGGGACTATCCATATTAAGTCAAGTGCCCTTTCTCTGGAAGACATTTTCTCCATATTAACTGATTCTTATTTAGTAAGTGCAGCTAATCTAGTGAGATAAATATGGGACACACTAGAGGACGTGCGAAAAACCTTCTTGGAAACAGAAAGGTTGGGAGCATTTCTTAGGGAGTCCATCTATTCCTTGATGAGTGTGGGCACTCAGCTAGTGCTGTCTGGCTGCTGCCCAAGGCCTGGCTCTATTATTGCTCCAGCTGACTTCTACCTGCTGGTTAGAGAGGTGAAGGAAAGGGAGCTCACACTTATCAAGCACCTACAGTATGCCAAGGTGGGGCCCTGATTGCCTGGGGCTTCCTCAGGGAAGCATACAGGTGAAAGCACCCGCACTCTTAACTGATCATTTACCCTGGGCCCATCTCCCACCCTCTACTGCGTTGCCCACCACCATGAAGGTAGAAGCCCAGAAAGAGGGAGAGAAAGAAGAGGCTGCAGAGAAGGAGACCACAGGCTGGGGTGGGGGTTCAGGAGCAACACCTAAATCCCATCTTTCCCACCTCCTTTCCTGGGCTTCCCCTTCCCCTGGATTCATCACTTCCTCTGTCAAAACAGGAGAAGTGATGCAGTCACTCTGTCCAAGTACCTATGTCCTGGTGTCCAGAACTGCTCCTCTCCTGCCTTGCAAATCTCAGTGGACCATAGTAAGCACCTATTTAGTACACTGGGCCTGACACAAAGTATGTAAAGATGAACAAGATCCACTCCCTGCCAAAGAGGAGCTCGAGCCAATGGGGGTGGTGGATGGAAGAACAAAGCATTTCAGTGTGAGGTGCAGAGGCCTACGAGGGAGGTTTACACCAGGCACTGCTGTCAGAGGCCAGGGGAAAGGATGAACTCATGAACGGCTTCCACAAAGACAGACGCCGGAGTTAAGTCTTGCAGGTGATGGAGCTGTCTACAAAGAAGAGGAGAGGGCCTTCCTGGCGCAAGGAGCACCAGGGCCAAGGCCTATCCAGCAGGAGCCAAGGCAGGACCTGGCCCTGGGGCTAGAACCTCACTTCCGAAGTGCCTTTAGCTCCCTGAGGTGATGGCTGGAGTGTGATTGTGAGAGAAACAAGCCTGGAGGCAGGGAGAGCAGAGGGAAGGCTGCTGCTGTCACGCAGGCAAGAGTCAGAAAGGGCTAAACCGGGGCAGGGAAAACATGGATGGAGGGGAGGGGTAGGGCCAAGAAGTGTTTGGGAGGTAGAATCAGCATGATTGGAGGATGGGGAGGAGGCAATGCCCAGAATGACAGGCATACCTGGGGTCTAAGGAAGCCAGGACAATGAGTGACAGCTACCATCTCAAGGAGCTTGATTGAGGAGGACAGGTGGGGATTAGGATAATGGTGAGAGGGGCACCTGATTAAGGGAGATTTCTGGGTCACAGTTCTGACTGATGACATCTAGAGTGTGCCGTGCAGGTGAGTGGCTGAAGTGGAGCACAAAAAGCGTGGATTGTGGGGTATGTGCTGGGCTGGACAAGATCCTCAGCCTCACCATAAAATAGAGACAGCCACTGACAGAACCCAGCTCCCAGGACTGCTGGGGATTTAGTGCAATTCTCTAGGTGACATCCTCACAAAGTCCACACTCAGAAGACGTCGGGGGCCATTTCTCGTTGTTCCTAACTTCTCCTCTTTATCCCTCTCTCTCTCCCTTCAGCTTTCCTTCTTTCCTTCCTACTTCTCTAGGGCTCAGCATCTTTCCTAGCCCTCCCAGTCCTTTCCCCTTTTCCCACATACACGCACATACATACAGATCGTCTATAAAAACATTTGTCAAGCACAGCCCACAGCTCCTGTTGGCGGTTCTCTCATGGTTCACTTATTCCTTAGACATTACGTACAAGAGGCCCCAGATCCCAGCTGGAGCCAGGAAATCCTGCCAGCTGACCTGGGCTACAGCTGTTTCTGATAGTCTCTAGCACTGACACTCATTTCCCCACCTGGCTCCAGGGACCCGGGTGTGCAGCTGTATGATACCATCATTCAACCCAACCCACAGCCATGGAGCTCCTACTGTGTGCTGAGCACTGAGCCATGGAGCTCCTACTGTGTGCCGGGCTCTGAGTAAGTGCTGCAGGACTTGTAGAGAAGACTGAGACTCTGGAACCTCACAGTCTTTGGAAAGACCACAGGGAAGAATAGTTAGATAACAGTGTACAATGCCAATAAAGTTCTAGACACTTGTAGAAGAGAGTCACAGGGCATGAACAGTGGCCCAAGTAATTGTGCAGATAGCCATGGCCATGAAGAGCACAGAGCAGGAAAGTCAGAGGCATGAGTGATTGTGCTAAGATGGGCTGCAGGCAGAATGGAGTTGGGTCCAACTTCTACCACCACCATGTCACGTGACCTTAAAGTGTGCTTTCCCCCTCTACAGGAGCCCCCTCTGGAGAGGGAGGGTTTGTAGAGAGAGGTCACTGAGATCTCTTCCAGCTCTGATATTCCCAGGCGCTTAGGGCTGTGCTGGTCAAAAAGTTGTAGGGAAGAAGTGGACGATGAGCCTTGCTCATTGGTGCAATCCAGAATGGAACTTGGGCAGCAAGGAGCACATGCCTCCACAGCTGGCCCTTCACCACTGACCCCCAGGGTGTCTCCTGATGGCTCTAATGTCCCACCTGGATAATACGACTATACATCTGAACAGTAATTTCCCACTGACCAAGCCCTGTACACGCTCACACGTCTCCTGTGCTCTCACGATAACCTGTCAGCTAGGATAAGCAGGGCGGATCTTACTAACCTGATTTCACAGAGGAGGAAACAGAGACTCAGAGGAGGGAAAAAACTGGCTCAAGGTTCCACTGGAAATTAGAGGCAGAGCCCAGAGCAGGGTGCAGGAGAGAAATGAGGTGCTCCACGCTTCTCCAAGTGGTGTCCACTCGCTCCTTCCCCTCCACCACCCACCAGCATCCTCTCGCAGGTGTGGTGCCGACACCGCCGTTGTGCAGCACACCAGCTGTGCTCTCATTTCATGATCCGGCAGGCAGCCACTTTGATTTGCTGCTAATTCTTTGTTTTAAAAAGATTCACGACTCAATTACATCAGGTAACAATAGCTCACAGTCAATAATACAAAACACAAATCCAATAAACATCCATTCTGACCAGGGGACATGGATTTAGATGAGGAAAAACAAAAAAATTACAGCATCAGCTCGTTGAGAAGAGTATCTTGTAATTTCCAGTATATTGGAACCACTGCGTGTCATTGTCCCCATTTGAGTGGCAGGTATATTAATTTGTTGTCATTTGTCAACCATCAAAAATAAATTGTTTACAAGGCATTGAGAGAAAGCTTCAGAGATTCAGACTGAGGTGATTATTCTGGCACGAGTTTGTGTAACATGATTCATATGGTTCCAGGGTCTTCAGAAGTGCCAAGGCTGGCCTGTGTTCCCACTGGCTCCCCAGAGAGGTGGGTCCCTGGTGAAACTGAACAGCCTTGACCCCAGGCCCCCTTGGCCACACCCTGCTCCACTTACTGTCCTTCTTTCTAGGAATCAAAGCCTCATTCACTCACCCCTTTCTGCTTCACAGAAGTCACCGCTAGGAGAGGAATGGACACCAGGCTCACCAGGGTACATCAGGACAGCAGCCACTATTTATTGCTCCCTGACAACCCTCTAGGTACTAAATTAGGTCCTTTATAGACATTATCTCATTTAATTCTCACAACAACCTTCATGGTAGACATTGTTATCCCCCTTTTATAGGTGAGGAAACTGGAGCTCAGAGAGGGTAAATAACCTACCCAAGGTCACACAGCTAGTGAGTAACACCAGCAGGGCCAGGACCAGGGGAGGTAAGCAAGGTGCTTCAAATAGAAAATTTAAGAAGGCACTGGCTCTCAGGGTGGATGGGTTACAGGATCAGCACCTGAGACGGAGGTGCCTCACCCAGCTCCTGGCCCTGAGTAACAGAGCTGGAATCTGGATCCAGGTCTATCTGCATTCAAGCCCATGCTTTTTTCACTGTGGCACAGCCCACTTCAGAGGAGATCAGCCTTGTAGTAGCAACTAGAAGCTTCCAAAGGAGTGAAGCTCTGTGGTGGGACCTCAGGCCTCAGAGGGCTGATGACAGAGGACTGCTTCCCACACTTAGTCCAGGCAGGCAGTTGCCTGCTCCCCATGACTTTAAGCAGTCCCTAGTCCAGGCTGGAAATGTGGGCCTGAGGCCACTGCACAGGAAAGCAAAATCGGCTGCTGACACCTGGTTGCCAAGCTCTACTCTCTACTGAGTGCTGACTCCCACAGAGTCTGACCTTGCACTTGGCATTGGTTTGCAGTCTTTTCAAATACACTACTTATCCCCATGAGGCCAGGGGTCCTTGTCCTCTCTTTTTTTCTTAGTAGGTGAGGCTAAGGCTCCAAGAAGTTAACCAAAGTTGCCCCAAGTCACACAGCCAGCAGAGCACCCAGCGTATGACTCAGAGCTCAGGGCTCTTTCCACCCCACCTCACAGCCAACAATTAGGTCAAGACCTCAATGGGGCTGGCATTCAGATTTGGTTGGGGGCAGGAGAAATAGGAAAGAAGGCTTAGGCAGGAACAAACAACTTCTGAAATATAATAATTTGGCTAAATTTAAACATGTGAAAGAGTTCAGAATGATTCATAATGCATGCAGATTGATGCAGATGACTATGCAAATGATGCAAAAAGGGATGAGAAGGGTACCACTTACCCCTCAGCCATAAGCTGGAGTAGGCAGAACAAGGACTCCGTCTCGGGCAGCAGTTTTCCAAGCTACACACCTTCAGGTTGAAAAGACTTTCTTATGCAACCTGACAAAGCCCCAGAAACCCGGAGCCATGAGCACAACAGAGGTGGGCCTGTCCACTTTGCTGTCTCTGGACTCTACACCGTCTCTAAGACCCCCACCATTCTCACCACCCCTCACCCCGGGCTTCCCTTCTCTGAGCTAAATAATTCTGCCTTCTTTCCTTTTACCAATAAGCTTTTCTTTTTCCTCAGCTTTTTAATTGTCCTTATCATCTTCTCCATTTCTAATGGGTCAGGAGCAAGTGTTTGGCTGAGGGGCAGAAGGAATTAGGATGGACAATAGCTTCTCAGACAACCACGCTTATTGTGCGTCCATGTGAGCCTCACAGCAGCATATTGGAGAGGAAATGTAGGGCGTTTGGACCAGCTGATCCGCTGCCACTGATCAGCTTTGTGGCCTCAGATGAGTCACTTAATCCCTCTGAGCCTCAGTTTCCTCACCTGTCGAATGAGATGACTAACGTCTTCTGTTTATGGCTGTTGGGGGATGCCATATGCGTTCATGCCTGGCACACTATAGGATACTCAGGAATTGACCTCTACTTCCCTCTGTGGACCCACAACCCCCGCCTCCCCACTTCAGCCACCTGCTGCAGTCAGACACACCACTGCCTCTTCGCTTCCATTCACACAGCCAGACTCCTGCCCTCCACCTCTTTCTGCTCGTCTGAGAGTCCAAACCCATCCAGCATCTCCACAGTGAAATCAACTTCAAAACTCCACCCCCCAGCCCCACAACCAACCAAGACCTGCAGTGTGCCGCTGCCTCCCATTCCTGTCAGTCATCCATCTCCCTCAGGGGCCCTGAGCACCTGACGGCCCTGAGTTTGTGCAGAGATTTGCCACTTTCTTGGAGCTTTTGCCCCATTATCTCTTGATGTTGAACCTCCCCACTACCCTGTGGGTTCATAAAAGCAGACATGGTTCTATTTGACTAGAAAGAAGCTGGGACTATGAGAGGACACACCTAGGAAATGGTCTGCTCTGATCATGGAAGCCCAGAGCCCTTTGGTCCCTCCACCTTGCCTCCCCAGTATAGCCGCCCTTATGGCGAGATTTCTCATTTCATAACTGTGACCGTCACCCCACTTTCTTTGTAAGCCCCTTGAGGGCCTGGAGACATCTCAGGTCTCCTCTTATGCACACAGCCTTCTGCCACAGCCAGCTCGCAGGGGGCTCCAATCAGTGCCTGGCCACCGACAGGGAGATGGGCACCAGACTCTCCTTTGCGCTCCACGGAGACCTCCGTTCCTCACCTTCCGTGTTAGCAGTCAGCCAGCCCTCCAGGCTTGTCTCTATAGAAAGGGCCTGAGCTCCACCTTAGGAGAGCCCCCAGGAGGCCGCTCGCACATTGGGAATGTGGGATATTTCCTAGAATTATAGGTGGAAAAGCCACCTGTGTGCACATGAGCAAAGCTGCCTTATATCTCTTCCTGGAAGCTTTTCGTAAAGGACCTTGGATCTGAATACACAGGGACATGGAAACCTCCTGACTCCCTTTCCCTGGCAGCCGGTCTCTGGTGTGGCATTTGCAGTTGGTCCCCTTGCTGTCTTCCAGATACATAGCTCTTCTGATACAGTTCACCAAATTGAGTTCTTTTTTCCCATCCTTGCTTGACTTCATCTCAGCAACCTAAGAGGCAGCAGAAATAATCCCGTGTCCTCACAGTCTGTTTTTATTTTCCTCATGATTTGTTGTTTGTTGTCTGCACACATATTGCTCCAGAAGGAGTTACTGGCAGGGTGGGAATAAACAGTCTGTGCTCATAGACACCACTCTCCTCTATCATTCTACATGGGACCACTGTGTGTCTAGACCTCGTGGGGAGACTTTAAGACTTTGTATCAAGTCAATTGCTGCTACTTCCACCATTAATAATAATAATCATAAATATTTATTGAGTGCTTATCATGTGCCAGCCACAATTCTAAGATTTGGGGTCTTAGTTCCTTTAATCCTCACAACACACATGGGCTAGAAGATACATTCTCTTATCCCCATTTGACAGATGTGGAACCAGAATGTTAAGTTACTTGTCTAAGGTCACATGAGTCTTTGATCTTGGACAGGGAGAGTAATCCATATTGGGAAATCCCAGGTATCCAGGACCCCATCACCCCAACACCCCACATTAATAGACTCTCTCTGTCCTCCTCCTCTCTCTTGCTCTCTCTCTCCTCCCTGCCCCCTGCCCCCCGCATTCTTCTCTCTCTCTTTCTCTCTTGCACCCCTTACTAGTTCTTTATCTTCCTAGCTCTGTGAGTGAGGCAATTCCCTGGCCCTCTTCTCTAAACTTCACTTTCCTCTCCTGATAGTGGGGAAAGGAACCCTCCTTGGGGACGTCATGGGCTGATGTGGGTGGGAACCCTCAGGATGGGGACGGTGGTACACTTGGCCCACTGGATGCTGCTGGGTTGGCAGGAAGGGGTCAGTTTTTGTACCAGGGCAGGAGCCCATGTGCTTTGTTCCATTGCAGCATCTCGGGCTATGGAGCTGCTGGCGGGAAAGGCGGGAAGAACACCATGATGCGGTCCCACGGCGTGTCTGTGCTGGGCATCTTCAACCTGGAGAAGGACGACATGCTGTACATCCTGGTCGGGCAACAGGGGGAAGACGCCTGCCCCAGCGTAAGTGCCCAGAGCGGGGGTCTCTCCTCCACACTCAGCAGGACCCAGGCAGGCCCCTCGGAGGGCACCAACGCTGGACACACTCCTTCTGAGAGCTCACATCAAAGACGGCAGGACTCGCCCCTTGCCCTGCCCTTTCCAGGGCCGTTCGGGTGCATGGGAAAGCAGGCGGTGTGGCTGTTGGGATCTCACATCCCCACAGGGAACAAGGCCAAGGCATGGGTCTCATAAGCAATCCTTAAAACTGAGGAACTGAATCCTACTTGAATGGGCAAATGATAGTTCTCAGCAGAAGTAGGAGCTGAAGCCCACTTCCTAAACTTTCCTGCTAGGGCACCGTTGTCTTCAGCCATATTGTTACAACCAGGAAAGCACCGTGTCAAACATTTCTCATTCAGCTCAAAGTCACAGACTCATAGCCACATATATGTACATAAATGCATAGAAAAAGTTCTGAGAGGTACAGATAACAGTGATTTCTTCGGGGAGGGGACTAGAGTTGAGGGGGCTTTGTCGGTTATGTCTGATACTGTTACCAAAAGAATGCATTCATATATTATTTGTTGTTTGTATGATTAAAAGTAAAAAGAAAAACTTGTAAAGCACAGACTCAGAGCTGGGAGACCATGTAATGCACGTTCCCCGTTTTACAGATGAGAAGAGGGAGACCGCTGAGATGAAGGGACTTGTCCAAAGTCACTGGTAGGGATTCTGGCCCCTGATTTCACTGCCCGACACTTGCTTGGACCTTGGTTTCTACAGCTTTTTTTCCCTTTTCCACTTATAGCCCATCACTTCACAAGCCAGACTACCATCCTTTGCAACCCCAGAGATAGCCTGTCATTGGTTCCTGACCCCACTTGGGTGTCCAGCTGTCAAAGAGGGACAGTTCCAATAGCAGGACTTAAGAAAGCCCATAGTGGTTTAAAATTCCCAGGAGAATGAGATAGTGAAGACTAATAAAGCAGGAGCCGTGCAAACTCCAAGCACCCCGGTTTTTTGCTTCTTGCCTATGTTGGGAGGAGGCAGGACCCTGGCAGGAACTCAGCACCTGCAGGATGTGTCTCCCCATCGGGCCAGGCCCCACCCTCACCTGAAGCCTGGTTTCTGGCCCAGTGGGCAGCGCTGGAACAGGGAGCTGCGTTCTAGTGCCCAGGACCCAGGGCTTCTTCTCCAGGAAATTATTCGAGAGCAGCTTTGGAGGACAGATGTGGGAACGAGGGCTACTGAGAAAGCAGTTCAGTTCCACAAAATAAACTCAGGGCTCCTAAGAGCTGGGTCTCAGGCTGGGAGCAAGCAGTAAAGCAGACGGATCCCCCACCCCCACTTACGGGGTTAAAACAAAGCAACAGCAGTAAGCTCTGCAGGTGCAGCCTCGGCATGAGAAATGTCTGGACTCCAACTTTTATTTAGCAACTATAGTCAGGATTTTCCAACCTGATATAATATATTAAATCATTAAATTACAGACTACTGTAATTTTCGCAGGAATTTATTGAGTGCTAATGTAATTCTTTCATCTAAGCAGAAAAATTGCATTGACTTCTGCAAGGGACTTTTACTTGATTGGATTGTAATCAGTTATGTCTTTTCACAGGACTGCATCCTTTTTTTTTTTTTAATTCAATTGTAATCTACTTGTTCCCCTGGGTTGTTGCACTTTATCATTTTATTAATCAACCTACTTGCTCTCGAACTTTATCGATGCGCAGGGAGAGTTCCAAAGAAGCTGATTCTCAGCCGGGGATGGAGGGCAGCCCTCTCTGCTGGTCAGGCCCGGCATAGCATGGACATGGGGGAAACGTAACTGGTCTTCCAGGTTGCTCCACACCTCCATCTCGCAGGAGTCACTGGGAGAGGGAGAAAGAAAGCCCATTTGCAGGCACTACCTCAATCTCTACTCCTCCCTGAGCAGAAGAACCGTGTTTAGAGAGGATCCTCTATAGAATGAAGTAGACTCTAAGAATTAAACTGCAGGATTTGGCAGCTTTGCTGGTTCAACTGCACATCTATGCAGTCACTCTTCCTTTGCGCCTGGCCACATCTGAGCCTAGAGCAGGTTCCAGCTGCTAGAAACCCCACACACATCCCCCTCAGCCCATTTCTCCAGTTCCTTCCTAGCTTCATCTTGTGGCATGACTCAGGACTTCTCCACATCAGCGCTATTGACTTTCCGGAGCAGATAATTCTTTGTGGTGGGGCTGTCCTGTGCACTGTATGCTGTTTAGCAGCATCCCTGGCCTCTGCCCACCAGATGCCAGCAGCATCCTCCAATAACGACAATCAAAAATGTATCTAGACATTTCCAATATCGCTGAGGGAGCAAAATCACTTGTCTGAATGTTAAATCTTACCATTACCATCACTCAAAAGGCAAATAAGGGGCTGGCCCGGTGGCGCAGCGGTTAAGTGCACACGTTCCGCTTCTCAGCGGCCCAGGGTTCGCTGGTTCGGATCCCAGATGCGGACATGGAACTGCTCAGCAAAAACCATCCTGTGGTAGGCGTCCCACGTATAAAGTAGAGGAAGATGGGCATGGATGTTGGCTCAGGGCCAGTCTTCCTCAGCAAAAAGAGGAGGATTGGCAGTAGTTAGCTCAGGGCTAATCTTCCTCAAAAAAAAACAAAAAGGACAAATAATTGTGAGGGGCCAGCCCACACCCAGACAGCTCCCAATTCATTCAAATGTATTCTGCAAATATTTATTGAGTACCTACTACATGGCAGTCACTGTTCTAAGAACTTGGGCTACATCCATGGACAAAAGATCTTTGCTCTCAAGGAGCTTCCGTTCATGCTGGGGAAGGAGGGATGAGCAGACAATAACTAGTAAACATAAATTAATCAGACTGTCCAAAAGTGAAGGTGTTGGGGGAGTAGAAACAGGGTAAAGGGAGTCAAGTGTGCAAGGCAGGTTGCAATTTTAAATAAGGTGGTCAAGAGAAGCCTATTCAAGAAATGACAGCTGAGCAGAGTCCTGAAAGAGGTGGAGGGTGTAACCAGAAGTTTGGGGACTCCGGGAGAGCAGAGGCCGAGCCCCTGAGGTAGGAGCGCACTTGGTGTACTCAAGAACAGCCAGGATGAGTGGAGGGAGCAAGGAGAGTAGGTGAGAGATGAGGCCAGGAGTAACGGGGACCTGATCAGGACATATTTAGACCATCAGAGGGTTTTGAGAATACTGACCTGATGTGATTTGCATACTAAAAGGCCCACTCTGGCTGCAAGGTGGAGAATAGACCCCATAGGCCCAAGGGAGGAGTCAGGGCAATGAACTCAATGGCCATTGCATTAATCTGGACAAGAGATGATGGCAGCTTGGACCAGAATGGTAACGGTAGAGGTGGTGAAAAGTGGTTGAATTCTGGCCATATTTGGAATGTAAAATCGAAAAAGATTTGTGTCCAATTAGGTGAAGGACTGAGAGAAAGAAAGGGTCCAGGAGGGCTCCAAAAATTGTGCCTGAGCTACTGGAACGTGGGAGCTGCTCTCACCTGAGTTGGGGAATGCTGCAGAAGGAGCAGGTTTGGGGGCAAGATCAGGAGTTCAGTGTTGGACATGCTGACTTGTACAGGTCTGGTATACAGCCAAGTGGGGACTTTGGTCGACAACGGGAGATGTGCCACTGGAGTTCAGGAGAGAAGTCTAGAGGGAAGATACTAATTTGAGAGAAATCGGCATAAAGTTAAGACAGGATAACAGGATGAGATCGCCTAGGGGGCATCACAGATTGAGAAGAAGACCAAAGACTGAGCCCTGGGGAACCTCAACATCTAGAAATTAGGGAAAAGAAGAGGAGCCAGCAAAAGAGGCTGAGGAGGAGGAGGAGCCAGGAGGTAGGAGGAGATTCCAGAGGGTGTGGCCTCCTGGAAGACAGGTGAAGAAAGTCTGTCAGGGAGAAGTGATCAACTCTGCCAAAAGCTGCAGCAAGATGCAGACTGAGAATGATTCCCTGCCCCCCCACCTGATTTAAAGGAGACACCCGAGCAGGGTCAGTGGGGGATGGGCATGAGTCCAGGCTCTAGTTAGAGGAAAGACCATCCTCCAGCCCGACTGCTCCCTCCTCTCCACTCCTGCAGTCTCCAGGCATCTTAGATTCTGTTCACGGGAAAAGGGCTTCCCCAAGGGACGGAGCCCCGCTGCTGCTGGGCAGAGGAGAAAAGGCCCGGGAGCAGGGTCTGAGGGGATGGACCATCTTAGAACCACTAGTTCAGACTGGGCAGCTCCCTGATTTACAGAGGAGGAGGCAGATCCTTGCAGGTGAGGTGCCTCACCAATGTGGCCCAGCGAATCTCTGGCAGAGCAGGTCAGGAAGCCAGAGTGGACCCTGTGTTCTGTGCTCTGCTCTTGCCTCCTGACAGCCCACACTTCCGTCGCCTACCCCCCAGGCTTGGCCCTCACTCGGGGCATGCCCCTTGCATCTCATGCCCTTCCCAGGCAGCAGTTAGCAGAGTTTTCTTCCAGCAGTCCCACCCTGCCCCCACCCCCTGCCCTGGACAGCACTGCACATACACAGGAGGAATGTCAGCTCTCATAAGACCAATTCAGAGCCTTCCATCCATACTAAATCCACTCTAAGAAATATCAAATTATTTCCATCATTAAATCCAAAATGCCATAAAACAAATTGCATCTCAGCTATTTATCTGGAAATTTCTGTAGTACTCATTGCAGGCACCCCTCAGTGCGTTAGCATAAAGAGTGGCTCAAGATGAAGTGCCATGTCCACTGGCTGGTTACACAGCAGCATTCAATGGAAATTTGATGTTTTATTGGCCCTTTTTCTATTAAGTGAAAGAAAAGTCATTTTCCTCTGAGATCAGGCCGATGTTTGGAGAGTTCATCTTAGCTGCTGTAACCAACAAGCAGGGCGGCTGTTCTTGAGGCATTGCCCTCTTTATTCAGGGATTCCAGGATTCAGGGAATTTCTGGCACATCCCCAAGGACTCCCAGATGCCTGGACCCACACTAAGACCACGTGTGAGCCCAGAAGTGAATCCAAAGAAAGTAACAGTGGCCGCTTATACAGTCCCTGACGCATGTGACACCATCCTAGATAACTTCCTGTACTTTCCTACAGTTTCTTTATTCCCGTCCTGCACTGCGGCTCAGAGACATTGAGCGCCTCCTCCACAGCCGTCCAGGGGTATCTGTGTGATCCACATTCTCACCTGTTCTCCATGGTGCACACAGAGAGCTCTCTTTACGGCTGTGCCAGGGGACTTCTGGAGGCAAGAAATGGGACATTAGCTGGGAGGAATGAGATGTCCAAGGGGGAGAAATGACGTTCCTAAAGATGAGCTGGGAAGAAGATCCAAGTCTGGCCTCCCTCTTCTTTTTCTCTTCCCATGAGGCTTCAGAACTGCAACTTCTCAAAAAACCTCAGTGGCTCCCCACTGCCTAGAGAATGAAGTCCGACTCTTTGTCTGATTATATTCAAGGCCTCTGGCCACAATCTGGCTGTCCAGTTTAATTCCCTCTACCTGTGCCCATTTACACTCCTTCCAGCCCTATCTCACCACCTAGGGCCCTTATCATCCTCTCCTTAGAGTCCAGAGGATCCTAACAGGTCCTCCTGGACTGACTCTCTGTCCTAAGATGGACTTTTCTGAGCCCAGGAGTCTCCTTGTGCTTTTCTCCAACTACCCCACTCACCTCCTTCCCTCTGGGCTCATGCTGCTCTCTCCTCCCAGAATGTCCTAACTTTCCCCTACTCTCTGTGTTTAAAATCTCCCTACCCTTCAAGGCCCAACTAAATGTCACCTCCTGTAGGCAGTCCTCCTTGATCACCAGTCGGTAACAAAGGCTGGCTCTCCCTCTGCTGACTTCCCAGGCATTTGCCATCAAAGCTACCCTTGGTCCTTCTTCAACGCTGCCCCAGAGTGACTGTTATATGTATGTATTTTTTGTCTCCTCAATTTAACTGTAAGCCATTGAGAGATTGCCAGACCCTATCTTTAAGCTTGGAAGGTCTATCTGCTGGGAGGTAGAGAACCCTGGGCACAACCTGAGGTGCTATCTGTTTCTACAGACAAACCGATTAATCCAGAAAGTCTGCATTGGAGAGAACAACGTGATAGAAGAAGAAATCCGCGTGAACAGAAGCGTGCATGAGTGGGCAGGAGGCGGCGGAGGAGGAGGCGGAGCCACCTACGTGTTTAAGGTAAGGCCAGCTTGCCAGCTCCCCACGGGCAGTGACTTCTGTGGGTCCTGGTGTTGGATCCTCACGACAACCAGGGGAACGAAACCCCTCAGGTGCTCTTAGTCCCATTTAGAGATGACGGAACCGAGGCCCAGAGGGGTGTAGGGTTCCCTGTCTGTCCAAGAAAGGCAGGCTCTTCTCTTGCTGATTACCAGCCCAATATCACCATGGAGGCCTTTGCCAGCCCTGCTTCAGAGTTCCAGAGAGTGCCCTGTGCCTTTCTCTGTCCTAAAGTGGACTTTTTGACATTATTGTAACTAGGCAAAGGCTCCCTGCTGGGTCCTTCCCCATGGACGGTGATGCTGAGGACTTAATCTTGAAGTTGTGGGGGTCAGAGCCAGAGACCCCTGAGAGCAGAGAGGAAGGTGAGAGCAGAGAGACCTGCTCCTAACCACTGGCACCCAGACCTCTGATGCTAGTCCGCGAAGCTCCAGGGAAGCGAGTGTGTAAGCAGCCTCTGAGGTGGATGCCCGCCTCCTGGAATTCATATGTCTGCTTCTATCTCCTGGTGCTTTTGTTTCTCTGATTGAACACTGGCTGATACAGGAGCTGGATGAGGTGGGGGTGGGAAGCCGATGGGCTGTTGTAACATGAGTTCAGAGCCCTCAGACCACCGAGATGCCCCCCAGTGCCCTGCAAACACTCAGACACATTTAAACATTTAAACCAGGGCTCGGGGTCTCCGGAGTGGAAGCCCAGCTCGGTTTCTCAGTCTCTGAATGTCTCCGGGCAGATGAAGGATGGCGTGCCCGTGCCCCTGATCATTGCAGCCGGCGGTGGCGGCCGGGCCTACGGGGCCAAGACAGACACATTCCACCCAGAGAGACTGGAGAATAACTCCTCGGTTCTGGGGCTCAACGGCAATTCCGGAGCCGCAGGTAAAGCACTGCAAGCCCGCCCTCTTCCAAAACATTCTCCCAGGACTGTGTGAGCTTCAGCTCAGCCAGGTGCCATCACACACCTGTGGGCATCATAGTCACTGGTACTTGAGATGCTGGGAGCTCTGGATATTGGTACCAAGGGAGGAAGGGCAGGCAGCACCTTGGGACCTGGAGGCCACCATGCTGACACCGGGTTCAGGCTTGCAGAAGGTCAGCAAGAAAAATGAGACAGGCGGCAGCATTCGGACGGCCAGCCCGACCGTCCCTGGGTTTTACCAAATGCAACTGGATGTGAGCAGGTAAAAGAAACCTTGTCAGGGTCGGGCCTCCCAGGCCCCTGTGTTCACACCTCCAGGCCCTGGGCTGCCAGCTCACACATCTCCTTGCTGGGAAATCTTTCTGGAATCTCCACAACTGGGCTCTCTGTTCTCGTTGGTGAGAGCCAACCACTCAGAAATAGGGGACAGATGTGACTTCTCTGATTCCTCTGAAGCCAGCCATCTCTAAAGAGAGAAAATGCAATTTATTTTTGCATCTTCTTTTCTCCACAATCAGACTGCAGGAGGAATTTTGAAGGTATTTAAGATTTGAGGTTAATTAAAACAAGTATTCAAACTTTCTCTTCAGTCGAGAGATGGCTAGAGATAGAAGAAAGAGCAGAAGTAGTTGTCAGGTCCACGGTGGGGAATTACCTCCAGCAATATTTACAGCGCTCCTTACACCGGTACAGCATTTACTGAATTACAGAGCACTTCCACATCTATTGTTCATGTGCTTTTCAAAACAATCCTGTAGGGTTTTCCAGAAAGATATTATTATTCCCATTTTACAGAACAGTCAATAAGCTCATAGAGATTGGGTGAATTTTTTCCTTAATTTGGCCAAACTGTTTTATACTCAATCCATTTTTTAAAACTTTGTTGTTATTGATTTGTTTTTATTTTTATGTCCATTGGTTTCTTTTCCATGTATTTGCTTAAAGGCTGCAAGGTGGGGTTAGGGGGTTAGAAACCACCTCAGCTGGGGACTGTGCAGGACGCAAGGGTGCAGGGAGTTGGGGGCAGGGGAGGGAGGGCAGACATGGTATCAGGCCCATCTCTTCCTAATTTATTTACTATGCTCATGGCCCTGGCGGCCTCCAGAGCCCACTTCTGCTCCCTAATGGAGCTGAGAGGCCTTCCCTCTGACACGCCACATCAGCCTTGACAAGCCCAAACCCCACCCTCTGGCTGGCAGAAGGGAGGCCAGCCGCTTGAAATTCAGGAGCAACTCAGCCCTGCGGTTCCCAAAGCTGACAGAAGGTCCCCATGACTTGCCTGGGGGCCTCGATTCAGCTCTGCTTGTCCCTGTCTGCAAGACCCAAGCTCGTTCCTGAAATTGGCCTCATTTCCTGAAACCTGGCTCGCTCTTTCTAGCACAGTAGTCATCTCTACCCCCACCTAGACATCCCTCTGCTGCCCATTCTGGGTTCAGAAGAACCTTGGCCACAAGTTCTTCCAGACAACCCTTCCAGGCCTGTTAAGCCTCGTGGTTCCAGCAGACCCACACACTCTGTTTCTCCAGGTCCCCACCCCCCATCATCTGCTGGAGCAGAAAGGCCTTTGGGGTCTTTTGGAGGAGACAGCTGGCTGAAATGTCATACAAAACAATGTGGTAGGAGAGGCTGGGGTCCTGGAATCTCAAGGGCCAGCAGGAGAGATTTATTGTGGTCAGCCGGTGGCCTTAAGATAAAGTTGCATTCACCCTCAGCTCTGTAAAAGCATTTCTTTTGCAAGAATTCAAAGCAGCCCCAGGCATTGGGGAGCACAGCTCTAGCTGCTGCCGTTGTCACCAAGATATCACCAACCAATGCCCCCAGGCCTCTCTGCACCTGACCTTGGAGCAGCTCCTTAGAATCAGGCAGGCAAGACACTGCCTGAGTTTCAGCCCCCAAAGCAGATTGAGCTTCACAGTGTGAGACCTTCTGCTCGAGTGTGTTCTGCCTCACAAATGCCCAAGGATCCCACATGTGGTGGTTTATGGACCATTTCATACACTCATTGTCACCTTTGATCCTAACATCAACCCCCACAAGTTACAAGTGAGAAAACTGAGACTCAGAATGGGGAAGGTCTTGCCCAAGGTTTCACAGCCAGTAAACACTAAAGCCCATTGGACTATGTGGTGCCTGGTCCAGGATTCCTGCAAGGAACTTCACTGCAGTGACCTGGCAGGGTTTGACAGTTGGCTGCCCAAAGACTGGCGGGTCCGGGTTCTTGTTGGGATGGGAAGCAGTTAATGAAGGAAGGCCCAGCACTTCTGAACTTGGCAGGCATGGAGACAAGGCAGAGGAACAAGTTTAGCTGGCATGCTGCCTGTGCCCTCACCTGCCCCCATCCTGAACCAAGCACACTCCCTGGCTTTTGAGCCAGAGGCCTGATGGGAAGCAGAGGTTCAAGGCACGCTCCCATCTGGACGTTCGTGACTGTGGCCAAACAGGTCCCCCAGGGCAAAGGGCACACTCCTGGTTTTCCAGCTGTGGACTCTGAAGCCCCCAGGCCCCTCTGAAGACAGGCCCCCTGGGTGCTGGGGCTGAAGCAGCACCCCTCAAAGCACTCCATGTCCTGCTTCCTTTACCAGCGGCTGATGGAAGCTTGCCAGCATCCTCACTTGGAGTTTTCTCCATCTCTGCCTGCAGGTGGTGGAGGTGGCTGGAATGATAACACTTCCTTGCTCTGGTCTGGAAAATCTTTGCTGGAGGGTGCCACCGGAGGACATTCCTGCCCCCAGGCCATGAAGAAGTGGGGGTGGGAGACAAGAGGGGGTTTCGGAGGGGGTGGCGGGGGGTGCTCCTCAGGTGGAGGAGGCGGAGGATATATAGGTAAAGATGATTCGTGTTCAAGGTGTCACTCCCCTCCCCTTAGTCCTAGGTCCCTCACCTCCCTGTCCTCTCCCTGGCCCTCCCCTGTCCTCCCCTGGCTGCCCCAAGTGTGGACTCCGATGTAACTGTGCACGCCTTCCTCTCAGCCCCGGACCAGCCAGAGGCAGGATGCTGGCTTGCGAGCCAGCATCCTGCCTTGAGGCTTCAATAATGACAGCATCAAGATCCTGTGTGATTCTTGATCTCCCCACCCCAAACACAATGACAAAGGGGCTTTGATTTCCAGAGCTATTCTCTGAGCCACCCTCAAGGTCGCACTGGCATGAGAACCTTGGAGGCCAGACTCCCCAGCCCCGTGCCTCCCTTTGGATGGCCTAGCCTGAGTCCTTGCCAAGCCAGCTCCCTAAGGACCTGGTTTGTGGCTTCTGGTCTCATGGACTTCTCACTCTCCCTTCCCTGCCCCAGCCCACCAGCTTCCAGAATGGCGTCACTCTCCATGCTGATGGGCGCTACTCTTTAGGGCAGCTTCAGGCAGCCCCAGCCCAGCTGGCCACTGGCCCCAGCTCTCCTCTGGGCTTCAGAGCAGAGCAGAAGAGCCTTCTGAAGCTGAGAGGCTGGGAGTTGATGGCTCCACTGTCCCCACAGATTAGGACACAATGCATGCATGCACTGTGATGTTCCGTCTGTGTTTTGCTTTATGCTCTGTGTAAGATGCTTTGCTTGTGTTAACCAGATGCTCTTCTTTTCCAAGCCCTGGGTGGGTGGGAGGAGCCCCCGGGCAGAGCCCAAAGATAACCCAGCCCCAGCTGAAAGGAGGGACAGGAGCCTAAAGGCACAGGGGCCCATCCCCCATGTCCAACCCTGACCGCATGAGACTGGAGAGCAACTCCTCAGTGATATTGCCCTGGTCAGTCTTGGAAGAGGCCCCAAGGGGCTAACCCAGCCTGGGGAGACTAGAACATTTCTGACCCTTGTTCACATGGACTGCTTCCTAGTGGGGCCCCAACAGAGTGCTGAAGACTTCCCATTGGGAGCTGGCCTGGACCTGGAGGGGAAAGTGGCCCACACACCTGGCGTCTACTGAGCCAAGCACAAGTGCAGCCTCTGTGCCCTGAGCCTCCCTTCCCTCCCCTCCCCATTGCCCCTGCCCCCGAGGCCCCTCACTGACCCCCACTGCATGCCCCGCTGATGCGCACGTGTGTTGAGACTGGGCACCCACCTCTCTGCGTTAAACTCTTCTCTGGTTTGCCACAGGCGGCAACGCAGCCTCAGACAATGACCCCGAGATGGACGGAGAGGATGGGGTCTCCTTCATCAGTCCACTGGGCATCCTGTACACCCCGGCTTTAAAAGGTACCCGCCTCTGCCAGGTGGCAGAACCAACTTCCTAAGGCCAGTTCTCCCTCCCAGCTAAAACCTCGGGCTACTGACATGCGTCCAGGATACAAAGGCATGATTATGGGTCCCTTGCAGGCAAGTCTTCCTAGTGCTCATCTTACCAAGTTTTCTGGAAGTCAGGATGTGTGGTCTAATGTGCACGCGGTGGCAGAATACTGACTACCAGGCAGGCTGGTCCTGGAAAACGCAGCAGTAATAGCGCCCTTACCTGTAGCAGCCAACCTACCGGCCATGCCTGTGGACCCTCCCACTCACCTGCAAACATGCACCCACACGTTCTCCACTTCCAGTGGCAGTAGGTCGTAGGAACAGGGACCCAAGAAGCCACACTGATCAGCTGGAGAAAAAGTACAGAGGCTGGGAATGGGGTGCAGGGCGGTCTTTGCAGCTTAGCCTGAAGCTTACCCTCCCTCCTTGTCACCAGTGATGGAGGGCCACGGGGAAGTAAATATTAAGCATTACCTAAACTGCAGCCACTGTGAGGTAGATGAGTGCCACATGGACCCCGAGAGCCACAAGATCATCTGCTTCTGTGACCATGGGACAGTGCTGGCAGAGGATGGCGTCTCCTGCATCGGTAAGGGGATGGGGAAGGAGTGATGGGGGCGGCGCCCAGAGCTTGAGCTTTGGCCCACGGTAGCTGCAGCTGGGTTCCATGGTCCCAGGACATCTCAGATGCAGCTTCCTGACCCCCATCTCTCTCCCCCCAGCGTGGGTGCTTTGAGGGCTGGGCAGAGGGACTGTGTGTGAAAGTTGAGTCATGGCTCCTGAAGGAGTCCTAAGCCATCTAGTTCCACCCCTAACCCAGGGTGTGAACCCTCACAGCCCCACCAAGGGGCCATCCCCATGTCTTCACTGCAGCACCCCCGGTGACAGGGACCTTGAGACTCCTAAGGCACGCTATTCCATCGGGGGGTTACAGAGCTGGGATCCTATTCCTTTCGACTTCTGCTGCTCCTCAGCCCCCTACTGGTAACAAACAGTCTTTCAGGGCTGTACGTGAACTCAGTGCTTGCATCCTCCTCCTGCAAGTCTTCTCCAGACTAAATAACCTGTTTATTTCAACCCGTTCATACAGGACACAGCTGTATGTCTCCCCCGCATCCTGGTATCCTACGTCTGCAGGTGTTCCCACTGTCAGTGTCCCTTTTGAAATGTAGTGTCTGGTACCAGGCATGATGCTTCAGTGTGGTCTGTGCCATGTGCCCCCAGGACCCTCCCTCCAGTGCTCTGGGCCCAGTGCTCCCAGGGCCTCAGGAAGTAATTCAGCCTCAGAGTGTTACTGATGGACACACTTACCATGAGGGCATATTGAGTTTGCTGTCACCTAAGGCCCTTGCGTCTCTTCTGTAGCCACAATTGGCTCACCTTTCATCCTCATCCTGTCATCGTGCACTTGATATTGTGGATCAATATCCAGAGTTTGATATTTCTTCCTGTTACATGTTCCCTCCACCCAAAAGTACTGTTGAAACCTGTAAACTAGGACAAACCTGCTTCACGCCCCGAGTCCACTGAAAAGGAAGGTGGACGAGGTCTCCAGGCACGAGGAGGAGTGGGCAGACTTTGTCCTGGCTGGGGAGGGTGTGTCTGACTTGGGGCCAGCTCAAAGGAGAATCGGCATGGTCATCAGTGCCCCCTGGGGACCTGTCTTCCAGTCTCACCCACCCCGGAGCCCCACCTGCCACTCTCGCTGATCCTCTCTGTCGTGACCTCTGCCCTCGTGGCCGCCCTCGTCCTGGCTTTCTCTGGCATCATGATCGGTGAGTGTGCTAGAGCCCAAATGGTTCCAGAGGGGCAGGGAAGGCAGATCTGGCAGAACAGAACAGCATCCCAGGCTGTGCCACAGATGCCAAGATGTCGCTCTGAGTGGGTGGTGATTCGGGCAGCCCAAGCCAAATCAGCATAGAAGCCCCAGCCCTCCACTGCCCAGCATAGCTGCAGTTACCTGCAGGAGCTCCTAATTCCAAACCTCAGCCCCATGTATGTCTCTTGGCTGCTTAAGGTGTGTGACAGGGGTGGGGGGCACTCAGCAGAGGCAGACACAACAGCTAAAGCTCACCGCCACCCCAGATTTCACTTTCAAGTCTCTCATCAGACGTGCGCTTCAGTGGGCATGGCTCCTGGTCTCACTCACTCCCTGTGTAAGGCCTCCAGCCCCACCCTTCCCCACTCTAGGCAGGAATGCAAGGTTGGTTTCTGAGTGTTTTCAGTTAGGTCCATAAGCCAAGGTGAGCTGAGGACAGAAAGGGTGCAGCAGGGTCCAGCCAAGCTCTTATTGCTGGAAATGCCCAGGGCAGATGGGCAGGGACATGAGGGAAGGCAAAGGGAAAGGCTCAGCTCCAGACAGCACTTTCAGACCAGCCCCCTGGGGGCGAGGGAATCTGGGGGTGCACAGGGAGATGGCAGCATGTGTTATTCCCATACGATGCCATCCTTCAAGGGGACAGGATGATTAGAGCTAACACTTGCTACACACTTTCCTCCTGCCAGGTGATTCACACATTTTAGTTCACTAAATCCTCAGATGACCCTGTGATCGTGATTGGTACATTTCACAGCAGTTGGCTTGCGTGCCCTGGCCCGTGGGCGGTGGGTAAACACAGAATCCAGAGGTGAATCACAGTGTCGTCCGCCTCCGTGCATCCTGCCTTACAGACGTTCTCACCTATAGCAATAACGGTGGTGGTGGTCACTTGCACTGGTAGAGTTCTTTAGAAGTCTCAAAGCCATTTTATGTTGGAGATTCATTTCATTATCACAAGCCTAGAGGGACAAGGCAGGAGTTACTGTCTCTGCTTACAGGGAAGGAGACTGAGGTCCAAAGAGGTCGCATGACCTGGTCGGGGTCCCTCAGCTGGTAAGTAGTGAAGGTGCAATTAGAATGCAGGTCCTCAGGCACCAGTTTAGAGACCTTTCACTCTTGGCAGCTCTCCAACTGCAGGAAGCACCGGTGTCCCGGAGCCCCAGCTGCTGTCTCACAACCATTTTCATGTTTGCACCAAGGCTGCCCCACCCAGCAACTGGGCCCTACAGAAATACTAAGGCAGGCCCATTCCTGGGAGACGTGGGGTTCCTCTAATGGCCAACTTTGGCTCCAGAACTTCCCAACGGTCTTGCTGAAAACTCTTCAGCCTGCATGGCCACCTAGGGTCTTTACTCAACCGTCCCTTGCTCTCTCCTGCTCATGCGGTTAGACTTTCAACACAGTCTGATGGCTCTCCCAGCCTTCCTAGGCTCGCTCACAATTTTTTCTCATAGATATTTTCCCTAATAAAATTCTTGCACATTTAATCCTGTCTTGGGTCGGCTTCTCAGAGGACCCAAACTAATGTATCTGTGCCCCTGTATGATACAATAAAATTGTTTCCATTTATAAGCATTTACTTTAAATAATCCTTCAATTAAAAGTACACTTTTGCATCTATAATCATTTTGTTAGTATTACTGAGTGTGATGGAAAGGTTTCGATCTCAGAGGAGGAGATAGAGATCCAGGAAGGCTTCTTGGAGGAGGTGGCCTGTGCTGGGCTTCAAGGGCCAGACTACCTGGTCCAAGCCACATTGTGACTGACCTCTGTCTGTCTGCAGTGTACCGCCGGAAGCACCAGGAGCTGCAAGCCATGCAGATGGAGCTGCAGAGTCCCGAGTACAAGCTGAGCAAGCTCCGCACTTCAACCATCATGACCGACTACAACCCCAACTACTGCTTTGCTGGCAAGACCTCCTCCATCAGTGACCTGAAGGAGGTGCCGCGGAAAAACATCACCCTCATTCGGTGAGTGCCCCGCTGCTGTCTTCTGGGGCTGTGGGGTGCGTTGGTGGGGGGAGCTCCAGGGGCTAGATGTCATCCCTGAACCATGCATTCCTCTCACCTCAAGAGACCAGCAAAGCCACCCCTCTGGGCACCTCCAGTGCTCCCAAGGGGAGAACATTTACTGTTTAAGGCCATTTGGTGGGCATTTAATCGTTTTAACCCCTCGTATATTCATGGGGTTTGTACGAGAGGAGGACTAGACGGAAAGAACTGGGGCACTCCTCAAAATCCACTTCTGTGCCCCTCCCAGGCCCCCCACCACCTGCTCCAAGCGCCCTGCGCATTCCTCTCTCACTCACTGACCACACTCCACAGAAGTATCCGCCAACGATCTGTCCCTCCCCAGGGAGTGTGAGCCTCCCCAGGGCGAGGACCAGGTCTTAGTCCCGTCTGTGTCCCAGGCAAACACCTGAGACCCCATAAGTGTTCATTGAATGAATGTTCAACCAGTGTCCCAAATCCCTGGTTGGAGTCTTTCTTGCCAGTTTTCAGATAAAGCAGTGGAGGCCCAGGAGTGCATAGCAAAGCCAGGGTGAGGCAGTTACTCTTGAGTGTGTGCATGACCCCTGCCGCCTGTGTGTGTCCACTAAACAAGCCCCTGGCCTCTTTCTCATGGCCCACCCAACTCTGCCTCATCTTGCCTTCTCCTTTGCACAGGGGTCTGGGCCATGGCGCATTTGGGGAGGTGTATGAAGGCCAGGTGTCTGGAATGCCCAACGACCCAAGCCCCCTGCAAGTGGCTGTAAAGGTAAGAGGGGCTCCCTCGTGGGCCTGACCTTGAGTGGTGGTCTCTGCAGGCCACAGCTCTCAGCTGACAGCCTCTCACTCCTGCTGCTCACGGGCTTCTCCTCTTTCCCCCCCCCCACTTGCCTTCTGTGCCCAGACGCTGCCTGAGGTATGTTCCGAACAGGATGAACTGGATTTCCTCATGGAAGCCCTGATCATCAGGTAAAGCCACAGAGAGACACTCACCCCTGCACCTCCCCACCCCTATAAGGAACATGGACACATTCCTAACAGATGGATGTCTCCGAGAGAAATTGTGCTGTCCTCCAGCATACCCGTTTCTCTCCAAAATTCTTAACACGTCTGACCAGAGTGGAACTGCCCCAGACGGTTATCTCAGAAAAAAGATGTCTGTGGCCTAAGAATCCAACCAATATCACTCTACCTTCAACCAGCATCCTGTGCCATCCATTCGTTTTTTTCCCCTTTTGCTTAAGAAATAGAGCGTCCTAGTGTTTGACAGTAGAAGATATCATCTCCTTGTAGGTAACTCTTCCATCAGGCCCTTCACCAATCCCAGCTCTTAGATCTCACATAAAGGAAATGCACCCCTAGCACGTCGGAGGCTGCCCCACCCTGGTCCACCGACTGGCCCGCACCCTTCAACTTGTGGCTCTGGGGCCCCTAACTGGGAATCTCAGCGCCTGGGGCTCTGACAGCAGATCACCTTAAAAACACAGATGTTTGACCTGGAGATCTGGCCAGGCTCATGGCTTCCTGTTGCCCTAGGGAACCTCGAACACCCCGATAGGTTGGGGAGGCCTGGGGTCTCCCTTTGGTGGAGTGGCAGGGAACTGAGGCCAGGGCAGTGTATGACATGCCTGTGTGGTCAGGAGCCACAGGAGGACACACAGTGGGCTCAGCATCTTGCTTTAAAAATAACTTATTTTCTGATTATACATGTAAAATGTGATTATTGAATAAAACTTGGAAAGGATAAGATTTTGTGGAAGGAGGCCCAAATCATTCAGTCTCATTACTTGCCAATAACTAACCCCTCTTATATTTCAGTGTCTAATCACCTAGTCTTTCAGCTCTGTGTGTGCCCATGTGGAGATCCCCCGCGCCACTGCCCTGTGTCCTAATAGGATCACATTAACAAAGAAACCCAAATCTCAGGGCCCTGTGAGGGATCCACAGTGGGATCCAGTACGCCTCTTTCTCGCTCTCTTTCATGCAACCACCTGGCAGGTCTCACACAGTCCCTCGTGGAAGCAGGTCCTCCAGCTTCCTCCTGAGCCCTTCCTTGGAGAACTCAAATGTGCATCCCAGCAAGTAGTCCAGGCACCAACCTCTGAGAAAGACACTCAACTCCCCTGTCCCCAAACCCCACTTCCTCACCCAAGTGCCTGTGCAGCGTCCTGGGCCTCCAACCAAGTATTCTTGTGCAAACTGGACTCCTGCAGGGCCCACCCTCTGCTGCTTCCACCTGCTCAGCAGTGAGTTTCTTGGCTTAGGCTCAGCATGGGACCCCTGCTACTCACATTTACAGGATGCATTCACATAATGCGGCTGCTGAAAACATAACTGTGCCCTGTTTTCCCCACTTAAGAGCTTCCCAGACTCAGTTCCATTAAATTTGGTTATTCCCCTCTGCTCTGCAGCAAATTCAACCACCAGAACATCGTGCGCTGTATTGGGGTGAGTCTGCAAGCCTTGCCCCGGTTTATCCTGCTGGAGCTCATGGCGGGAGGAGACCTCAAGTCCTTCCTCCGGGAGACCCGCCCTCGCCCGGTGAGTGAGAAGCAGTCTTTCCCCAGTTGTGCCAGGGAACAGAGCAAGGAGTGGAAGGAGCAAGAGGGGGCAGCCTGGGAAGCAACATACTCAGAGAGATCAAGGGAGCCAGTCCCCGGGCTTGGATCTGGGGGCAGGGCTGAGAGAGAGCGGACAGAAGGTGGACAACAGTGCTGGGGGGCTTATGCAAGGCTCATGCTGTGGATTCTCTGGCCTGAATCCATTTTTACAGCCTGCTGTTCTGGGATAGAGACAAGCACAGAGGGGGATCTTTCATGCCAGCCGTGTCATTAAACCAACTGACCTGGGGCAGATGACTCCATATCCACTCACTCTGGACCCCACGTCCTCATCTCACAAATGGGGACGTCCTGACCTTGTAGTTTTACTAGCAAAATAAAGTGCTGAAATATTTAGGAAGGCGCTGCCTATGTGTCATGGCGAAGGGGCTAGAGCTTGGAGGAGTGAAGAAACCTAGGTGGACCCGGGAATGCCACGCCGAGGTCTGCTTGGCCATTACACAACCATGTGACTTGGGGCAGTTTACCCCCTCTGACCTCAGTGTCTGCAATGTGAAGTCCGAGAGGTGGACCAGAACGTCTCAAAGGTGGTTCTAAATTATAAAACGCAGCACACTGGGCAAACCCACAGTCCAGCTACCCCCTCCTGTCACTGCTGGGGTCTTCAGAGGGCCCTCGCACCATGGACTGGAGCGGAGCAGACCCCTGAGTTAGGACCTGGCTTCCTTGAGTTGCCGCTGGACTGTGAGGACCACAGGGAAGACTTACACCCTCCCTACTCCCAGGAAAGCAGAGAAAGACCGAAAGCCACCCTGCTACAGAAGCCCAGAACCGGACACACTGTTCACAAGGACCCAGGTGGTGGCAGAACCCTTGACAGGCCACGCCTGCCCCAGTCCCACCTTCAGTCAGGCCCAATTTAGAATGCCTTAGCCTTAGGAGCGTCCACACTGTTCCTGCAAGCTCCCGGGTGACCTGTCTCGGCATCTAAGAGGAAATCCTGCTAACTCTTTGAAAAGATGAGCGTGTGTGCACCTGAGCACACGTGGCGGGAGGATGCAGGGGGGGAACTAACCCCACCTTATAATAATTCTCATCACCATTATTATCATCTTCCTCATAGTTTTCACATTTCTCAAAACCTTGTGAAATAAACAGATCTCGCCCCCATTTTACAGACGAGAAAACTGTGGCTCAGAGAGGTTATGTGACTTGCCGAGGCCACACAGGAAGTGGACGAGGTGGTCTAGAACTCAGGATTTGAGACTCCTGATTCAGTACTGCCTCCAACCTGCTATGCTGTTTATCCCAGTGATCCTCTTTGGGAAGCCAGGGAGTGTCAATGTGAGGTTGGGTCGAGAACCAACACTGCCCGCTATGCAGGCGGCTGTGCCAGGGTCTGAGCACCATCCTCAATGGCTTTCCCACCAGCACCCAGCCAGGGAGAGCCTTCAGCCCTCATGCCCTGAGATTCTCAGCAGTGCTTCTGGCAGAGGTCAAATGGGGGACTCATGACGTCAGAACTTGGGAGGAGCCATAGCCCTGGTTTTCCCACTGGACATTCCTGAGGCTTGAGGAGAAGGAAATATTGTGCATGCAGAAGAGAGACCTCCTTATCCAGGGGGCTCCGGGAACCCACTGGGCAAGTCCAAGGACCTTGGGGGTGGAGGGGCTTCTCTTTCTTGGAGGCAAAGTTATCTCACTCCCTTGATGATGAAAGACGACTTGAATATTGTCTCAAAGCACCAGCAAGGAAGGACAAATCATTGATATCTCCCACCACCTCCCACCCCAGTGCCACCCCAAGGAGGCTCAGAGCAGGAGCCTGCTGCCAAGTTCTGACCTCTACCAGCACGCGCTGCCCGGGGCACTCCCACAGCTGAGAAACAGTCTACTTCCCTTGGGAGAGCCACTTCTAAGGGTCAGGATTCCACCCA
Source organism: Equus caballus (assembly GCF_041296265.1). NCBI lineage: Eukaryota > Metazoa > Chordata > Mammalia > Perissodactyla > Equidae > Equus > Equus caballus. The sequence continues at coordinate 83,042,699 of NC_091698.1, forward strand.
CTAAATTTGCTCTTTTGATCCCTGATCCTGCTCTTCCTTTGTGTGGCTCCCCTTGCCAACCATGCCTCCAAGTCTCGGAGCACCCCAATCATCCTTCTCCTCACCCCCATACACACCCACCCATCCCAGGTGAGCTGGTCCTTCCTGAGATACCTGCCCACAAGGAGTGATTTTAAATGTCAGATTACAGCCCTTCAGGCGACCCCATGTAAATGTGTTTGTGGCAGCAGCTTCTCTAGGCGGGGCTAGGACATTTGCTGGGCATCCTACATGGATTCTCAGGGCCGCAAAATTCAGCTTAGCAGGGTGAGGACCAGGTTGACTGTGGGAAAGGAATGCGATTTCGAGTGGACAGAGGGGGCTAATATCAGTAAATCCCACACGTAATGAGGAAGGAACTGGCTAATGGACATCAGGGCTGGAGAAATATACAGGCTGAAGAGAGGGTGGGCAGAGTCGTGCCTCCAGACTGTGGAACTCACTGCATTCAAAGTCCTGAATGCCACCTGATTCATTTGCTTGCGTCCCCTGACACTGTGAGCGCTTACCTGATGCCATGCTGTGTGCAGGCACTCATTTGGGCATTCAGAATCAGAGGAGATCTCTCTCCTCACTTCCCACCTCTGTGGGGCTCAGTAGTCCATAGATTATCAGGATCAAAGGACTTCGGAGATGGGCTAAGAGGCTCTGGATTCAGATAACATATGTATGGACATGAAGTGACAAAATAAATGCACAGACACGGTGGACAGAATAGATGCTCTGGCCAACCATGTCTGTCATGGAAAGGAAAGTCATGAGTACAGATGAAAACATCATTTGGTCCCAGGACCCCAGCTCTTCAAGAAGAAAGGACCTTTTTTAAAGGCCAAAAGAAATTTGCAGACTGTCTATTCGACAAGTATTTATTGAGGGTTTAACATAGGCCAGATATAGGCTAATGGCTGTCTTTTACTATCTGTTGATTCAATCAAGAATGACAAAAGCCATTAAGGAGTTGGTAATCTCTTTATTAAAGGTGGCAGTCATTAACTACAGTAGTGTCTGTACCTATTCGGAATGTGACGATGCCTGTAGGTAATGCCTCTAGAGAAGATGCTCAGTACGTAGGTGGCTCTTTGGATCCCAGAGGACACAGCGTAGAGGTGAGAACCTCTGATGGACTAATGCTAAGGTTTAGATCTTTGGCTCTCATTTTGCAATACATGAAGAGGCATTTGGTGCCAGTGAAAAGTCGCCCACATCAGAAGCCAGGAAATATAAGGGCCCCAGCAGCAATAACTTCTCATCACCCTTCAAAATGGAGTTTTGCTGCTTTTTCTATTTTGTGTCCCCTGTCTGCATTTGCTTCTTCCTTTCATCTTTCTCTCTTACCCTTACACGCATCCATTTTTAAATATATCCCTATTCTGTTTTTCACTTGGTGAAACAGTTCCTATCCCGTGGCCTGTGGTTCTCCGTCTCTCAATGGTTATGGAGAAGCTACTTAAGGAAAGGATAAACATCGGTATTATTCTGTCTTTTATTAGTACGTATCACCCTTTGGGAATAGCCTCTCAGGAGCTGTGACTGAGGAAATCATTCCGCTTCACTGGGCCTGTTTTCGCACCTGTAAAAATAGAATATTGGTCTAAACAGTGTCCCAGAAAGGAAGCCGGTGCCCTGAAGTGCTGCATATGCACATGTATGCTCAAAAGAATTCTGTGGCCAACAAATTCCAGAGCCACTGCAGGCTCCACTCTCACTGATTCTCAATACACATTCGTGCGTAGCCAAGACTCTGATCATTTTTGTGATAAAGAAGCCTATTTAACCCGGGAATTCCCACGCCTGTTTGATCGAATGCCATCCCATAAGCCTGCTTCTGGAAATACTGGACAAGATCTCTCTGAGTACTGGACGGGCTACATCCATAACCGCGACTGCTTGAAGGATGTCTAGTTGCCAAAGGAAGTGCCACAGTCAGTGGCAGATTGGGCTGGGAGTGGGGGAAGGCTAATTGCAGCTCCTTCCTTGCCCAGGATGGACACAAATGGCATTAGGCACACTGGCTACGTGCTCACTGCTAGTTTAAGTATTGGTTTTGCCACAATGTCCACACCTCCCCTGGCCCCGCTACACACACACACACACACACACACACACACGGGCACACACACGCATGCACCCATGTGCCACGGATTGCCAACTATATGCTTCTGTGCAGACCGATTAGCAGAGCAGTTAATCTGCTCTGAGCAGCCAGAGACAGGGCGCCCAGATAAACCTGGTCCTAGGTTAATGCCTAGGAAGATTTAGCCCCTGCAGCGCCAGGCTCACAGAGCATTTGAGCAATGGTACTCGAATTCTGAGTGACGGGGGCTAAGACACAAAGAGACTTGGGGAAGCTAGGACTAGGTCCTCCTTTGGTAGGAACAAAAAGCCTTTTCCTGAAGAGAGGAAAGGTATTTCTAATGCTTATAATAGCAACATAGATGAATATTTCCCTTGGAAGTATATTACTTTTCTTTCCCCTAGGAAATGGGGACTGTCTCTCTCACAGTGCCCAGTACTTCTGACCCTAACAAGGCCCCTGGAGAAGCCAAACACAAGGACCATTTCCTGAGACCCCCACGGCCCTCCACACTGTAGCCCATGCATAACCACAGACCCCTCCATGAAGCATTCACTCTGTGCCCCTTTCTGTGGGTCCTCAGAACAATCCAGTGAGCTCAATAGTGTCATGCCGCTTTCACAGACAAGGGTACCGGGGCTTGGAAAGAGGCAGAGCACTTAGCTCCAGGTCACACAGCTAGTAAGGGTAAAACGGGTGAAGCCCAGGTCAGCTCAACTCACCTCCGAAATACGCCACATGCTGCATTTGTGTGCTGTATTCTGTACTCATTGGTGTACTGGGCACGGTAACCATGTAGACTGCCTCCCTTCTCTGACACGCTCTTCAGAGAAGCTCAACTTTAAATCCTAGAATCACGCCTTCCCCAACCCAGATTCTTAAAGCCCAGCTCAGGGCAGTTTCGGCTCCACCTAATTAGCTGTGTGACCTGGAGTGAGTCACTTAGCCTCTCTGAGGCCTCAGCCTTCTCATCTTTAACATGGAGGTAATGTCTCTTTCCTACCGATCACACAGGAAGTTGCACAGAGATTGTGTACTTGGACTTGCTCTGTTGGATATAAGGCACTGCCTGATGTTCCATGGGCAGAGACCATTCCCCTCCCTAAGTTGTCTGCTCCAGAAGTGAAGTGTGCCCTCAAGAAGCACGGCTCCTCTCTGCCTCCTCCAGACCCACGCAATTGCTCCAAGGAGTCCTGGGGAGGCCCCGATCTGTGGCAGAGAACCCCCTGCCGGCATCTAAGTAAATCCTAGTTCAACTGTAATCAACCAGCCCCCAATATCCATGGAGCCACTGCAGCTACCAGGCATTGTGCTGGGTACCGCAGGCACAGACCCTGACGTCCCTGCCTCGGGACCTCGGAGTTAACTTGGAGACGTGGAAAATTAAACACAGAACAAAGTGAATAAGGCCCTGCATGACGACATGCTCCTGCAGACTTTGGGGATTTAGGAATGAAAGCCAAGACGAGATGCAGCCTTCAGAAGAGACTTCGCAGCTCTCAACAGGCTGTCTGAGAAGCCAAGACAGGCTGCAGCCCAGAGAGGGTGACGTCTCCTTTTGCACGAAGGAGACTTCATCTTCATACAGAAAAAGCTTGAGCTGGCTCTTCAGCTCCCCAGAATTTTCCAAAAGCTTTTCTTTTTCAATCCCCTTTAGGTCTAGATCTTCTTGAAGAAAATGAATTTTTAAACATTTAAATACTGGAGTTAAAGAAAAGCATATTATCCCCCTTGATTTTCTCACAGGCTTGTTTGTAAGCTTGAGGGATTCAAATGTTTGTGAAGATTGGGGTGGAAGAATGTGCAGAATAAATGAAAAGGGAAAGTCTTCTGCCTCCCCCCGCCCCCGGGCTCCTGTGGTTTGGGGTTCTCAGCCTGGCTGCACGTTAACTCGCCCGGTGAGCTGTGAAACCTACAAACACCACGCCCACCGGAGAGGGATTCATGGGTCGGGGTGGAGGCCCAGGCCTCTGCATTTGTTTAAAGCTGCCAGGTGATTGCTTCTCTGCAGCCAGGGCCAGGGCCCCAAGTGGACAGCGTGTCCACGCTTGGCCTCCTGCGAGCACTGGAAGCTAGTGTTTCAGACTTTCTCTCCTCCAAGAGCTTCTCCTAAGTGGATCGCTTCTGTCTCCCCACAGAATCAGCCCTCCTCCCTGGCCATGCTGGACCTTCTGCACGTGGCTCAGGACATCGCCTGTGGTTGTCAGTATCTAGAGGAAAATCACTTCATCCACCGGTGAGTCAGTGACCCTGCTCTTCCCTCCACCTTCTGTGTGCTTCCCTATCCCAAGGGCCCAGATCTCCCCCTCAGAGTAGAATACTAGACCTCTCTCCAAAGTTGTTTGGATGATTCAGCTTTGTTTAAGATGATTACTTACGCTCTCAGGGCTTCATTTGCCCCATATATAAAATGGGTATCATAAATTACCCATCCCAGTGCTGGACATGAGCTATTCCTGACCTCCTTTGGGGACTCTTGCCTCTGTCTTGCAGTGGTGCATTCAAGTCCTATGTCACCTTAATGTCTCCCCCATCTAGAAAACTGGGCTCCCAAGGGGAAGTTAAAGGAGTCCGTATTTTCATGTATTTGACTATGGGTAACTCAAAGGTGAGGACTCTGTTTTATTCATATTTGTATCCCTGGCATGTAGTGGGGCACCATGATGTTAGAGAATTTTTTCCTAAAATACTCCGAGATGAAGCATAATGATTATTTTCTTTACTTCTCTACTTCATTTCTTCTACTCTATATGACCCTTGTGTTTGAATCGTGTTTGGAGTGGGAGATCAAGTCCACACGTAACGCTGTAGACATCATAGATCACACGAGTTTCTTTCCATGAGTCCAGACTCATCATGGATATTGATGACTTTCTCAGCTGACAGCATGATTCAGAAACCTGAAAAGTCAGATAGATTGTTAGGCTCTTTTCAAAGCTCTTCCTACTGATTTGCTTCTAATTTAGTAAATAACAACCTGGTGAACTAAAGTCTAACCCACGTCTTCAAAGAGGGTAGGTCGTGTTCCTAAAAAGTAGAATATGTAAGTACAAAGTGGGAAATGAGAGGCACTGGATGAGTTTAGAAATGGAAAAGCACGTAAGTCGATAACAAGCTATGCTTTCTTCCCTAATAAAAATGGGGAAATTAAAGATCAAGTAATACACTCACGTAAGTTCCCAAAGTCATTCCTAAAACAAGGTGATAAACTCTCCCGTTGGCTTATCATTTTACTGTCACTTCATGATTTTAGTCTTCAGATCTTCCTCTTGATTCTAAACCTTTCCAACTTGTAGATCATTGTGTGTGATCGAAATAATAGAAGCACGAGAGTTGCTGGGGCCAGTCCTTGATGTCCTCGTCCCTAGCTCACCCTCTGCCTCAGAGCTCAGGTCAGCCCTGCTATTGTCGTTTTTGCCCTTTGACTTGTGCTCAGAACTTTCCATAAATCTCAGCTCTGGGTTTTATTGTTGCTCAGACATGCCGAGGCTGTGCTCGTTTTGGAATTCATCCTTGGTTAGAGCCACCTTTCCACCTTTTGTCTTTGTCCTTTAAGTCTGGACTCATCCGAGAGCAACGTGTGCAGTCACCTTGGTGACTTCAGGTGTCAGAGCCTTTTGCTTTCTCACTGAGATCGTTTCTGCGTTTTCATCTCTGCCCCACGTTGGTCACCAAGCACACAGATTCTCTGGCTCAGGGATCATATCCATCTTTCCTCTGATATTTTGAAATCTGCTTCTCTAGAGCCGTGATAGATTTTGACTATATCCAGTGCTCTGTTACTATAGATAATAAGATAATAGGATCACATTTTCTCAAGATTCCTATCACTTTCATAGCTGTACGTAGTTCCTGAAGGTCGGAATTAGATCTCACAGTAATAGTTTGTCGCTCCTTTTATCTTTTTTGAGAAATGAAGTTGTCAAAGATCAAATCAAGAACATATCAGATGATCTGCTTTATAAGCAAAAGGCGACTTCTAGCAGAGATTGTGCATCTCAAAAAAACTTGTCTTCTGGGGTAACTGGTATTGGGAAAGCATCTTTTACATATTCTAGGAGGTCTGTGGCACATTCCCACAATAATATTACCTCTAATTCTCTCTCTCCTCCACCCTATATCTTCCTTAAGAGCCACAGACACCCGTGCATGTACACCTCCTGAATTCTGAGGGGAACTCCTTCACCAGATCTACACGCTCCCATTTTTCTATTAGATTGTTTCCTTTGGACATGGTTTATCGCCATTTCAAGAATTATGTGTCATTCTATCAATTCTTGGTGTGTTCTATGATACTGCATTTATTTTCTTGCCATTAAGTTCAAGATTACTTTTTTAAGCAACCATTTCATGCACATAGTGGTAAAGACCTGTCTGGAGCCATAAATATTGTTCCTGGTCTACTTCACTATATTTCTCTTGAGATGTAATGGCTATATATCCCACTATTTTTCTTCTTTTTGATGTCATACATTTTATGCTTTTATAGTTTTATTGGGGCATTTTATTCACCATTGCTCCTCAAAATTCAACTTAAACCTTCTGGATCAGGTCAGGGGCATCAACCACACTGTCTCCCATCCTGGCCCATTGTTTTGGTACCCTAAGTGATGAGCCTCAATCCAGATCCTATTTTTTTTTTTAATACTAACCAGTTGTTTATTTTCCATGTCCTTCTCTCTCAACCAAAGATCAGGACCTTCATGAAACCAGTTGAAAAAATGAAAACACCACCTATGCCCACTAAGAAGTACTTCCGTTTTTCTGTCCAGGACTTTAATATCATTAGAGACGCACTCCAGACTTTTTCTGGCTGCATCCTTCATTCCCACATACATGTCAAGAATGGATAAGCAGTCAGTGAGTAGAAGTTGATGAGTCTTGGAAAGCTTCAGATCATGCCTTAGAGGCATGTTGTAGGAAAATAGGCCAAACGGAGTAGAACAACAAACAAGACGAGATAACTTTATAACTTGAAAGAAGTGGTTCTTCAGCCATGTAGTGATCATGCACACGGCTTAGTAAAGGTTTTAGATAAAATCATGGATGTAAAAACCATAATGGCTTATTAAAAAAGGAAACTAGAAATATTTGGGAATACCTGGATCTACTTGAATTTGAGATCATGGAAGTTATGCTGTCTGTCCCAGAACACTCCTTCAAACAGCTGGCAGAAAAACAATCAGCAAAATGTATAAAACTTGGGGCCAGCTCAGTGGCGTAGTGGTTGGGTTCACGTGCTCCGTTTTGGTAGCATGGGGTTCCCTGGTTCAGATCCTGGGCGTGGACCTACACACCACTCATCAAGCCATGCTGTGGTTGCATCCCACATAGAAGAACTAGAAGGACTTACAACTAAGATATACAACTATGTACTGGGGCTTTGTGGAGGAAAAAAAGAGGAAGATTGGCAGCAGATATTAGCTCAGGGCCAATCTTCCTCACCAAAAAAAAACCCAAAAACAAAAACCAGTAGCCTAAAGCCAAATGGCATTTCTTATGTCTCTATATTATCTGCTTTTAGCTTAATTTTTTAAATAAAAATAGTACCCTGTATCTTACAGGGTTGTGGTGAGAATTAGATATGAACAGTGAACAATTAGATTAGAACAATGCTTAGTTTATAGTAAAAAGCCAATAAATTCCAGTTTCTATTATAGTTATTTTCATTATTATTATCCCATTAAACATTTCCAATCATCTCCCTAATCTTTTTCCATTTCCCAGTTAATGCTGAGGCCTAGAATTGGTCTAGCTATGTCTTTCAAACTGAAGTATAATGAAGTAAAGGAACTATAGGGCAGAGAAGGAAACTATTTGAACTTTGGATTGGAGGTGAAAATCCTTGTGATGAATATCATACACTTATCTTCCCAGGGATAAAATTGGGAAATGCATTTTCGCATTTTTTTTTCTTTTCAGGGACATTGCTGCCAGAAACTGCCTCCTGACCTGTCCAGGCCCTGGAAGAGTGGCCAAGATTGGGGACTTTGGAATGGCCCGAGATATCTACAGGTGGGTGAAGACTGCCATCACCCATCAAAGCCGCCTCCTCAACCTCATCTCCTCGAATGAATGGGATGCGGCCACTTGTGCCTTAAATCATCTCTGGCACCTCCTCAACTTGCCACCTAAAGTTCCACTAAGTTCCTTTTCAGGATATGGGAAACCTTAACTAGTACCCCTGCCTGAGGTCTAATCCTAGGACCACACTGCCTGCAGTAATTGACACCAGGTCCTTAACTGGGTTGTCTTTCTGGTTCCGACTCTAATCCTAGCATGCTCTGAGGCACCGAATCACCTCGATACTTGATATGGAAAAAGCTTCTAAGCGAACTTTAACTTACTCAACTCCTCTCCTCAGTACTCAGGAATTCTAAAAAGACTTAGCCTCCATCATCCCAGGCAAGAGCACCCCAGAACTGCCAAGGTACTGGGCCCAGCTCGTTGGTCTTCTTTACCCACAGGAGACGCAGGAGTGAAGGTCAAAGCCCATGGGTACCTAGCTTAGCTTCGTTTCTTTTTTCCTGTCATATTCTCAAGACTACATTAAAAAAAACAATTTTTAAAAAGAGAAAAAAAGAACACTTCTATTGTGCTTTATTTCACTTGCTCTTCCTAACCCCAGTTTCTTCTTTGTCTAATTATTTACAGCAGTGATTTGTTTCTTGAGCTGAGCAAGTCACTCTTTTGCATGGTCACTAATGACACCTTCCCTGATTCAGGAGTGGAGTGAGCCGAGATGGTCCTTTAGAGTTTTCTCTCTTTGGATAATAAGGAAGACCCCCTGAAGGCCTCCAACAGAAGTAGTAACAATCTCTGTGGGGTGAGAATGCTGATGGCATCCTGTTACACAGGGTAGCAGCACATGAGGATTATGGGTTAGGAATGTTTTGAACTACAGTCATCCACCACTGGTCCCCACCCAGTGTGTCTGTCTGCTCCACTCGACCTTCCTTTGCCACCCAGCATCTCAGTGTTCCTTCCCCCCTTTCTCAGAATACCCTGGGAGTGCCTGTGGTTTCAGATACAAATGCTGCAGCATGACTCAGGGAGCCCTCGGCGATCTGGCCCTTTCTCTCCATCCTTGATTCTGACAGCTCCCCAACACCAGGCTTCACCGCCCTAACTTACCGCAGAGCCACTGTTCCCACACACCCTGTGCAATTGCGCGTGTCAGGAGTGATCTTCTGGAAGAACTTCGTCACCACTCAGCCCCATCAGACCCCTCTATGACACCTTTCCTACACCATACCCCCCGCTTCAGTAGAACAAATTGATTCTCCATTTGTGTCACTGAGCTTGGTACATACCTACATCATTATTTGTGTTGTTCTGTACTGCAAATGTCTGTCTCTTCTACTAAACCATATCCTTGGAAGAGAGAGGCTATGACTTATTTATATCTTCAGCACCTGCCAGGGTACCTGATACAGGCTAAATACTCAGTATATGTTTAATGGAGTAATTAATTAATCTAGGCAGCTGGCGGGGAGCTGCCTCCCATAGCACACCATGACAGGAGAATATGGGGCTAGGGGTGGAGGTCTTCAAAGGCATGAGTTAATTTATTAGTTTTTGTCAGTGATGTCATTAATGCAACTCACTGATAAAAACTAATAAATTAACCTGTATCTTTGAAGCCACCTCCGCCCCTGGCCCTGTGTTCTCCTCCCAGCGTGTGCTCTGGGAGGCAGCTTCCCGCCAGCTCCTAGATTATTCGTTGAGTGCTTGTATCGAACTAAACGCAGTGTGAGTGTCATGGAGGATCCAAAGTGACTAAGACACAAGCCCTGCTCTCAGTTCTCCCATGTTGGATCTTGCGTTACTGTGGATCATAAGGAACACGCTGTCCTTACAAGGTTGCAGTAGTGTTATTCATTGTGAGTTACAACAAACAAAACCCATCGGGGAAATCTAACCATCTGCTAGTAGATATTTTAGTCATTGCACAGATTTTTTCTTTCATGCCTCCAGTGGGCTGTTTTGTCTCCTATTAAATGACCCCAAAGTTCTTAACTAAATGATCTGTGTTCCCCTTCTCTCCTCCTGAACCACAAGAACCCCTCATTAATTTCAGTCTTTTAATGGATAAACCCTGTTTTGCCACTTTCTCAAGTTGCCTGGAGCTTCCACTCAGAGCCGTCTCTGGAACCTAGTTCAGTTTTCCTCTTCTCTCCCACAGAGCAAGCTACTACCGAAAGGGAGGCTGTGCAATGCTGCCAGTCAAATGGATGCCCCCAGAGGCCTTCATGGAAGGAATATTTACTTCTAAAACAGACACGTGGTGAGTCTTTCTGCTGCCCTCCCCCAGGTCTCACCATGGGCCTTAAGATGGTGCTCTTTGGCCAAATGATCCCAGACTCTTACAGGGAAGGGTAAGAAGAAAAGACTCAACCTACCTCTACAACAGGGGCTCTCAAACATTGGCATATGTCAGAGTCATCAGAAAGCCTTAGTAAAACGCGGGTTACTAGACCCCACCCTGAGAGCTTATGATTTAGAAAGTCTGGGGTTGCTGAGAATTTGCCTTTCTAACAAGTTCCCAGGTGATGCTGATGATGTTGGCCAGAGGACCACAGACTGAGAGCCACATGTAATTTTTTTCTATATCTAACAACAAGGTTGGGTTCATTCCAAGAATGCAACATTGAATTAACATTAGAAAAATTGATTGATGAAATTCTCCACATTAACATAATAAAGGAGAAGAGGAAATAATTATCAGTACAAAAGTGCTGCCGGTGATCGTGGTGGTCAGACCTACGCTACAGTTAACAATAAGTTTGAAAAATACTGTCTGTAGATTAGATCCCCAGAACATATTCACCCTGCATAAGTACAACTTTGTCCTCCTTGACCAACATCTCCTCACTTCCCCCCCACCCCCAGCCCCTGACAGCCATCATTCTAGTCTCTGCTTCTATGAGTCCACATCTAAGTGAGATCGTGCAGTATTTGTCTTCCTGTGTGTGGCTTATTTCACTGAACATAACGTCCCCCAAGTTCATCCATGCTGTTCCAAATGGCAGGATTTTTTTCTTTTTTAAGGCTGAATGATATTCCGTTGTATATATACATGCCACATTTTCTTTATCCATTCATCTGTCAGTGGATATTTAAGTTGTTTCCATATCTTGGCTATTATGAATAATACTACAATGAACTTGGGAATGCACATATTTGAGATACTGATTTCATTTCCTTTGGATATACACCTAGAAGTGGGATTGCTGGATCTTAAGGTAGTTCTATTTTTGACTTTTGAGGAATCTCCATACCGTTTTACCTAATGACTGTAAGAGCAACACATAATTTTAAATGGCAGATTGAACCCATGCTTCCTCCCAAAATACACACACACACACACACACACACAAACCACTAAAGGGAGTCTTTTTCGTTCATAAAAATTCACAAGACAACAACAATGACAAAATTTTGGAAACTGGAAAGTTTATGGACAAGTGGTACCTTTCTGAGGAGACTAGAAAGTTGATATCTAAGTTCAGAAACAGCCTGGTCCGCTCTGCGTGAGAGCCCCAGGAAGGCCCAGGAATTGAAGGCCCCGGGCCTCTCTGAAGTAGAAGCACAGCAGGTAAGAAAATTAGTTACAGACGTTTAAGACGTAACTCGATCCTCTAGCCCATCCCCTCACGCCACCACCACCCCCCTCCATCCCCCCCAACCCCCCCCCCCCCCCGCCCCGTCCTTCCCCTTCCATCACGCAAGACTAGGAGCTCCTTCTCTGAAGAGACTGAACTAAAGTCTTTCTTGTCTTGGGGACATTAGACATCATCAAGGGTGAATACTATAAGCAGGGATATTTTTTTTAAATCCACCTACTTAAAGCTGTGTGCCCCCTTCCTCTCCTCGGTGCCAAGAACGCAGCACCAGGCAGGAGTAGGTTAGAGAATTCCTCATTGGAGGAACTGACCAAAGAAGAAAAAATTCCAGATACTGCAAGTGGTTGTAGGCTGAATAATGGCCATCCAAAGGTATCAAGTTGTAATCCCAGAAACCTGTAATTGTTACCTTCTAGGAAAAAGAGTCTGTGCAGATGTGAGTGAGGATCTTGAGGTGGGACAATTATCCTGGATTATCTGGATGGGCCCTAAATGCCATCACATGTGTCCTCATAGGAGAAAGGCAGAGGGAGATTTCACACACAGAGAGGAGGAGGCAATGTGAACACAGAGGTAGAGGTTGAAGAGATGTGGCCACAAGTCAAGGAATTCTGGCAGCCACCAGAAGCCGGAAGACACAAGGAACAGGTCTTCTCCTAGAGCCTTTGGAGGGCGTGTGGCCCTTCCATCACTTTGATGTCAGCCGACGATACTGATTTCTGATGTCTGGTCTTCAGAACTGTGAGAGGATAAACTTCTGTTATTTTCAGCCACCAATATGTATGTGGTAATTTGTTACAGCAGTCACAGGACACTAATACAGCCAGTGAAACAAGCCAGCCAGTCGCCCACCAGTCGACAAGCCTCATCTACACTGAGCTGCCCCATGGCTTTGTGATGTCCCAGTCTTAAAATATGAACAGACAGCCAAGAATCAACAAACATTTGAGAAAAGATTGTAGTCTTAAGGAGACAAATGTATAGAAAGCAACTTGTGTGGGGGCTGGCCCCGTGGCCAAGTGGTTAAGTCTGTGCGCTCCGCTACAGGCGGCCCAGTGTTTCGTTGGTTCGAATCCTGGGCACGGACATGGCACTGCTCATCAAACCACGTTGAGGCGGCATCCCACATGCTACAACTAGAAGGACCCACAACGAAGAATATACAACTATGTACTGGGGGGCTTTGGGGAGAAAAAGGAAAAAATAAAATCTTTAAAAAAAAAAAAAAAAAAAGAAAGAAACTTGTGCGGAAAAAATGCAGAAGGCCTAGAAAAACTTTTAAAAACTATAATGTCCTCAGAAACGTAAATGATTGTGACCATAATCTATGGACAAAAGATTACTTAAAACAATGTTTTCAGGAAATAAAGTTCTTAGAAATGAAAATATGATGACAGAGCCCTCAAGGAGATGGAGCATTAGTCCCCTGAAGCTTGTGTGGGCTGCATACAGCGCATCCTTTCAGAGAGCACAGGGAGAGAGGAAGAGGGGAAGAAAGAAGCCTTACAACCTCGACCTCAGCCAGGAGATCAAGGCCAGCTTCGACAGTGACAGCTCATGTTGATAGCATGCACCCCTGATATGATATGATGCAAATGGCACTTAACCTCTGTGATCTTTCTCCCCAGACCCAACAACTCCAGTCTAACCATAAAAAAAAAAAAAAGACAAATCCCAATTGGACATTCTAAAAAGTCCCTGACCAGTTCTCCTCAAAACTGTCAAGGTCATGAAAAACAGGAAAAGTCTGAGAAGTTGCCAAAGTCAAGAGTAGCCTAAGGAAACCTGATCTCAAGTGACATTCTAATGAACAGAACAGGATGTCCCGGAACAGAAAAAGGAAATTCAGCAAAAACTAAGGAAATCTGCATAAATTATGGGTTTTAGTTCATAATAATGCCTTAACATTGGCTCATTAATTGTAACAAATGTACCATACTAATATAAGATGCTAAAAAGAGAGGCAACTGAGTGTGGGGTATGTGGGAATTCTCTATCTTCATAATTTCTTTACAATCTCAAGCTGTTCTTAAGAAAATAAAGTTCGGGGCCAGCCCAGTGGTGCAGCAGTTAAGTTCGCACATTCCGCTTCAGCGGCCCGGGGTTCGCCAGTTCGGATCCCGGGTGCGGACATGGCACCACTTGGCAAGCCATGCTGTGGCAGGCATCCCACATATAAAGTAGAGGAAGATGGGCACGGATGCTAGCTCAGGGCCAGTCTTCCTCAGCAAAAAGAGGAGGATTGGCAGCAGATGTTAGCTCAAGGCTAATCTTCCTTAAAAAAAAAAGAAAAGAAAGTTCATCTTCTAGAAAATAAAACAACTATAAACACATGGGATATATAGGAAAGAAAAGAAAAGAAAATTAAGAGGATTAGACCATAAGATCCAATTACCTGACAGGTCCCAGAAAGAATGAACAGAGGAAATGAAGGGAATAAAAATATCAAAGAAATAATTCATGAATTTTTCCCAAAACAGAAGGACACACATTTCCAGAATGAAGCCATCCACCAAGTGCCAAGCACCGTGGATGAAAAGAGCCACGCAAGAGCACATCATCGTGAAATTTCAGACCAGTGGTAATTAAGATTCTCTAAGCTGCCAAGGAGAAAAATAAAATAATAGTAAAAAACGGTCAGAGATCAAAGATAGGGAATCCAAATGGCATAGAATTTCTCAACAGCAACACAGGAAATCAAGAAGACAATGGGCACAAGTCCTGCAAATTCTCAAAGCCTTGTGTTGAGAGAATGTTATAAGATGGTGGAGCCACAATGATCAGAGCCCCCTTTCTGATGCATGTTTGATAATGTGAGCAAAAGCCTTTGTTACTTTAAGCCACCAGGTTTGACTTACCCAAACCCAGTAAATCCCAAAGTGAGGACCTCAGATCAACAGCATCAGCATCACCTGGGAACTTGTTAGAAATGCAAATTCTCAGCAATCCCCACCTCAGGCCTAAGGAAATAGAAACTCTAGGGGTGGAGCCCAGCAATCTGTGTTTGAAGGAGCCCTCCAGGTGCACCAGGGTTAGAGCACCATCAATCTACCCTATCCAGATACAGATAGCAGTTTACATAATTAGGGAACTGTTCTGAACACGTGCATATCCTATGACCCGGCAATTCTCCTTCTAAGTGTCTACAATAGAGACAGGTTGGCACAAACAGACTTGGGCAAGGATGTCCATTTGCAACATTGTTTACAATAGAGAAAAAGCAAAAACAACCTAACTATCCCTCAAGTGGGGGATGGAAAAATCAACTGTGGTTTACTTACATGATGGAAAAGGATTCAGCAGAATAAAAGAACATGCTAAACCTACGTATATCAACATGAATAAATCTCAAGACGACATTTAGTGGAAATAAGGCAAGTTCCAAAAAGGGGTAGGATATCAAGTCTTGGCTATTGTGAATAATGCTGCAATGAACAGTGAGGTGCATATGTCTTTACACATTCATGTTTTCATGATCTTTGGGTAAATACCCAGCAGTGGAATATTCCACATCCTCTCCAACACTTGCTATTTCTTGTCTTGTTAATTATAGCCATTCTGACGAGTGAGGTGATATCTCGTACTTTTGATTTGCATTTCCCTAATAATTAGTAATGTTGAACATCTTTTCATGTATCTGTTGGTCATCTGTATATCTTCTTTGGAAAAATGTCTGTTCAGATCTTTTGCCCATTTTTTAATTGGGTTGTTAGTTTTTTTGTTGTCAAGATGTATGAGTTCTTTATATATTTTGGATATTAACCCCTTATCTGATATATGGTTTGTAAATATCTTCTCCCACTTGTTGGGTTGTCTTTTCTTTTGTTGATGGTTTCCTTTGCTGTGCAGATGTAGTCTCATTTGTTTGTTTTTTCTATTGTTTCCCTTGCCTGGTCAGACATGGTATTTGAAAATACGCTATTAAGACCCATGTGAAAGAGTGTACTGCCTACGTTTTCTTCTAGAAGTTTTATGGTTTCAGGTCTTACATTCAAGTCTTTAATCCATTTTGAGTTAATTTTTTGTGTATGGTGTAAGATAATAGTCTACTTTCATTCTTTTGCATGTGGCTGTTCAGTTTTCCCAACACTATTTGTTGAAGAGACTTCCCTTTCTTCACTGTATGTTCTTGGCTCCTTTGTTGAAAATTAGCTGTCCATAGATGTGTGGGTTTATTTCTGGGCTCTCAACTCTGTTCCATCAATCTGTGCGTCTGTTTTTGTGCCACTACCATGCTGTTTTGATTACTATAGCTTTGTAGTATGTGTTGAAAGCAGGGAGTGTGATACTTCCAGCTTTGTTCTTTTTCTCAGGGTTCCTTTGGCTATTCAGGGTCTTTTGTTGTTCCATATAAATTTTAGGATTCTTTGTTCTATTTCTGTGAAAAATGTGATACCAAATCAATATACAAAAATCAGTTGCGATTCTATACGCTAACAACAAAGTAGTAGAAAGAGAAATTAAGAATACAATACCATTTACAATTGCAACAAAAAGATTAAAATACCTGGGAATAAATTTAACCAAAGAGGTGAAAGACCTATATACTGAAAACTATAAAACGTTGTTGAAAGAAATTGAAGAAGACACAAAAAAATGGAAAGATACTCCGTGCTCTTGGATTTGAAGAATTAACATGGTTAAAATGTCCATACTTTCTAAAGCAATCTACAGATTCAATGTGATCTTTAAATAAAAACTTCACTCTGGCTGCCATTGGAAATAGACTGGAATGGGGTGGGGCAGGTGGAGATGGGAAACCAATTAGGAAAATACTGCACATCTCTAGATAACAGATGAGAGGAGCTAGGCACAGTCGTGGCAATGGAGGAAGTTAAATGTGGTCATATTGAAGCTCTGTCTTGACAGGAGTTAAGAGGACTGCTGAGAGTTGGATATGGAATGGGAGGTGTGAGAATGAGTGAGATCAAGGACAACTCCGAAGTTTGCAGCTTGAGTGGTACCACTCAACCGGAAAGAATGAAGAAGGAGATGGTTTGGATGCAGAAAGAGTTGTGTTTGTACATGTCAAGTCTGAGTTGCCTATTAAAATAGGACAGTGACGGGGCCGGCCCCGTGGCCGAGTGGTTAAGTTTGTGCGTTCCCCTGAAGCGGTCCAGGGTTTCGCTGGTTCGGATCCTAGGCGCGGACATGGCACCACTCATCAGGTCATGCTGAGGTGGCGCCCCACGTGCCACAACTAGAAGGACCCACAACTATAATATACAACTCTGTACTGGGGGGATTTAGGGAGAAAAAGCAGGAAGAAAGAAAAAAAAAAAGATTGACAACAGTTGTTAGCTCAGGTGCCAATCTTTAAAAAAATAAACTAGGCCAGTGAAGATGTTGAGCAGACTTCTCATATATGAATCTGAAGCTCAGAGAACTGAAAAATGCAGTGAAAACAGCTGGCTGGATATTTAAATACAATACAGTAACTTTTGTTCCTATTTTTATAAAAGTGTGCCCCACCTTCTACCACATCTGGTGACAATATTCCACTTTCAGGTTATGAATAAAGGAAAATAAAATTTAGCTTTAAAAGACTGATAAGCACAGCATAATGCATGATTTTAAAACTTTTCCATCAGATTATCTTCACTGATTCAAATTTTAAAAATAACAATTTAATCAGCACTTAAGCTATTTCTGTAATTTCCGGTAGAACAAATTTAATACCAAGAGAAGCAGAGTGGGATTTTCTTAAATATTTGTTTTTATTTGATTTTGAATGCTTTGGTGCAAAGCTTTGAGCCTTGTTGTTCCTCCTTAGGACAGGCTTATAGATGACTAAAGAACCATCTGGTACAAAATATAGATTTACCTTATCAAAAGGGTTGCTCCTATTTAGGACAATCTTAGCTTATCAGTGATTAAAGAACCATCTGGCATACAAAATATAGATTTACCTTATCTGTAGCCTTGCTAGATAAAATACAAAATGGCAATTTAAAATTGAATTTCAGATGAACAACAAACAATTTTTTAGTTTAAGTATATTCCATGCAATATTTGGGACATACTTATACTAAAAATGTATTTCTTATTTATCTGAAATTCAAAATTAATTGGTTGTCCTGTATGGTTATTTGCTAAATCTGACAACTGTACTTACCTGAAATTATCAAAGTTCTATAATCAACACTACTTTTTGCTCCCTTGAACTCTTGTCAACTTAAAAGG
Organism: Equus caballus; assembly: GCF_041296265.1. NCBI lineage: Eukaryota > Metazoa > Chordata > Mammalia > Perissodactyla > Equidae > Equus > Equus caballus. Next base: position 83,060,621 of record NC_091698.1, read on the forward strand.
CAAGTTTGCCTGTTATTTTATCTCAAAATGAGTTTATTCAGGAATAGCCAAAAGAACTGCAATTTGGGATGTGCATGCTATGGTAAACCATAGGCAAATCCAACAAACAAAGGAGGGGAGCTGCTTTTATAGAGAAGAGGGGGGAACAGGGGAAATCCATTGGGGGTTAGTAACAGTTCAGGGCAGCAACAGCTTCTCGTTGGCTGGACTGTTCCCATTGGCTGGACTGTTGCCAGGTGGAGAGAGAAATCTTCCTTGAGTAGTAAAGTAGTTCTACTTCATGTCCAAGATGCAAGTGACCCTCTCTTCCTGTTTGGTGTAATTGATGATAGAGCCGCCCCTACAGGCCTTCTGATTCCAATTTAGTTAAGGTTTCTTTTATTAATTTCCACACTCTAAACCAAGGATATAAACATCTATTTGCAGTCTATATACTGGTTGTCTCAAAGGATACTACAATCTCTCTCTCTCTCTCCCTCTCTTTCTCCTTTTCTCTCTCTCTCCTCTCTCAACATACAGCTGGTATTCTTTAGGCCTTGTTGCCAGTTTCTTGCATGATTTTGCTTATTTTGTTTTGCCTTGGAGGCAAAAAGACCGCCAAACAGAGAGGAATAACATATGCGCCAGGCAATCTGTAGGTAGCAGAATCAAGAGAGCTAATAACGTACTCCAGTCTGTCTTGGATTAGTTGTATGGTAACCTCTGCTTCAGCCTCCTCATCTGAAAATACAGAAAACCTCTTTGTCCAGCCCTCCCCACGAGAGTCTCTGAAATTTCACCAAGATGATGTCAATAAATGTCCTTTGTGTTCCTCAGGAGATGGGGAGCCATTGTTCTCTACAATTGTGGAGGTAATATTTATTAACTTCAGAAAACTACAACCAGATACAAAAACAAAGAGAAGCTTTTTTTGTCAAAAAGCTAGTTATAAAATTAAAAGTTTAAAATAGAAATTTTAGTCAAAATATCAAGGAGATGATTCTGGAATATGATAAAAATCATTTTAAGGTTCATTTAAAATGAATAACAAATCAAATACATTTTCAAATCAAATCAAATCAAATCATTTCTTTAAATAGAGAGAAATCAAATACATTTCTTTAAATAGAGAGAACTAAGAAAAAAATGCCCTACCAGATATCAAATCATAAATACACAAAAAGTAAAACAAAATGGTATCAATGTAAGAAGCAGACAAATAGATTAAGTGAATGGATAGCCCAGAAACAGACCTGTTTCTACTCATGAGTCAGTGGGTAAGGGGAAAATTACTTTATGAATAGTATTAGAAGAGTGGTTGTTTGGAAAAACAAATCAATTTAGATCCTTACCTCACACTATACACCAAACTAAATTCTAACTGGATTGGAGAAGAGAGAAAAAACAAATACAACTGGAATAAAATAGCAAATATTCATCTAATTTGGGTAAAGGGAGGATTGTATAACCTATAAAACAGATGCAGGAAATCATGCATTTTCCAAAAAAGAGATTTGACTACCTAAAAATAAAAATCTTTGGTATTTTTACAAATAAAAAGTAGAATTAGAAAGCAACTAATAGAAGTGTTTGAATTTTAGATAAAAAGTTACCATCTCTGATATATAAAGTATGTCTCAAAACAAAAAGGAAAATTGGTACCAAAACAATATGTGGATAAAGATGGGGAAAAGATATGAACAATTCATAGGAGAAAAAAATAAAGTGAACTAATAAATATTTGAGAAAACACTCAACCATGTCAATTATCACGTCAAAAAAATTTTATCTTCTACCATTTTTTACCTTATAATCAGCAAAAGTTCTCATTTTTAGTAAGAACACTCAATGGTGGTGAGAGTACCTGATGCATTCTTGCCCAGTGCTGACTGATAAGCAGAGGGACACATTTGGAAGTCAAATGGACAATATGTGTCAAGAATTTTTCAGTGTTCGTGTACTTTTGACCTAGTAATTCCATTAGAATTACCCTAGATTTTCCTAGATTATCCTAATCCTAAATTTGGAGAATTTATCCTAAGGAAATTCTCATTTTAAAAACTGCACAAAGGTGTTCATCATAGTTTTGTAAATATTTCAAAAATTGAAAACAATATGGAAATGATAAGGCAAATTATGGCTCAACTATCCAGTGGAATGTTTTACAGCCATATAAAATTCCATTTGTATTAGCATGGAAAATGTTTATGCTATAATGAAATGTGCAAAAAAATCAAGGTTCAAAATTGCATATTGAATATCACTGCAATTAAGGTAAAAAAAAAAATCTAAGCACAGAAACTTAAGTAGAACAAAAAGATAACATGCTAACAGTGGTTACCTTTTTATGGAGCACTGCATGTGGCTACTTTGTCATTCTTTTATTTTTTTCCATATTAAGAACTCTCTACTGTAGAAAAGTGTGTAATAAAAAAATTTAAATTTTACATCGGTGTGTGTCCCCATGTGTATGTGTATGTATCTGTGTATGTGTCTGTGTGTGTGCGCACGCATGTGGGGATGTGTATCCATCTTCTGTGTCTTCTGTGTCGTGTGCAGGTCCTTCGGAGTGCTGCTGTGGGAAATATTTTCTCTCGGATATATGCCGTACCCTAGCAAAAGCAACCAGGAAGTTCTGGAGTTCGTCACCAGCGGAGGACGGATGGACCCACCTAAGAACTGCCCTGGGCCTGTGTACGACTCTTTTAGGAACATTTCTACAAGTTATTAAGCACAGTTTTCCTTTTCTGAAAATGTCTGCAGCCACATGTGCTTTTTTGTTTTTAGATGAAGGGGCAGATGGCTGACCTCATTTAATATGCCCCAAGATGGTAACGTGTCTGTGACTTCAATGAGATGGGTTAGTCTTCTGGCTCCTCGAAAGCAATAAGGTCATGCCTGAAAATATGTCCACTGTCTGGCTGGAGGCCATGGACTCACCAGGCCCACACTCCTCACGCCTCCTGGAATCTGTGTCCCGGCCTCCACATCTGCTGCCCCGCACCAACTCTGAGTCCCCCTTCCGTTTTTCCATGGCAGGCATTTTCTGCTGTCCTGTCTGGCATCCCTCACCTCCTTCCCACAAGCAGGGCACACAGGGAATGTAATCAGAGCGCTCTGCCCCAGAGGTGACTTTAATTCAGGAATGGAATGAGAGGAGCCAGATTTAATGTAAACACCAGGATGTCTGTGTTAATGAGCTTTGGTATTATAATAACTTTACACCTGGGCACAATTCCTTGGCCCATCAGCAGAGGGCAGCATATGCCAACCACATGGGACCTAGATGATTTGCCACCCTTGAAGACAGTGCCACCTTTAGTCCCATTTAGAAAACTGCTGGGAAAGAAAAAAATGTATTTTTCATCCTTGTTTCTCCTGATTTTAATTAATGTGCTTATTCTTCTTTTAGATACCGGATAATGACCCAGTGCTGGCAACACCAGCCTGAAGACAGGCCCAACTTTGCCATAATTTTGGAGAGGATTGAATACTGCACCCAGGTATGAACATTTTTTTCCCCTTGACCAGTATTTATATGGAGAAGTCTTAAAGATGGCAAACACCAAAATGTGAAATAAAAGTTAAACCAGCCAGAAAATGAGTTATGATCCTGAGAATGAATGTTAATTATCTATAAAGTAAAACGATTGTTATCTCAGTTTGCCTGGTTTGTAAATAAATACTAGTAACTGCCACTTTCTTCACCAGCACATGACAAAGTGGCAGAAACTCAGTAATATTGGGGAATCAATTAAATTCACAAGTATTAACTAAATCCCTACTGGGCACCTGATGTTTTGTTAGACAAAACTGGAGCTTCAAAGGATGGAAAACACCTGCTCTCAAAGAGGTCCTAGCCTGGCTGCAGAAACAATAAACAATAGCAAAAGTAAATAACAGTGTATGACTGTTGGATTAAAGGAAGGGAAGGTCGAAGGAATCTGGAGAAACTTTGACATCACCAATAGCATTAGTGTCTGTAATACACACATCACTGTTTATGTATCTCATTTTATCCTCACTGAGGCACAGGAAACGTCCCCAGTCTCCAGGCGAGGAGCTGAGGCTTGGAGGCTGTCCAAGCACAGTTTCCTAGCAATTCCGCTGGTTCGTGTGCAGATCCTTCTTCCGTTTCCTTCCGCAGTGACTCTCAATTTTCCCTTTTCTACTCCCCTTTCAGCAGACAACCATGCCTCGTACCTCCTCAAGAGCGGAGAGGCTAAGTGAGAATCTCCTCGGTTTCTCCGTCTTTGCATCTCGCCCATTCTCACCACCTTCCTTCCCGAGTCGGTGCAAGCGGTGTCCGTCCTCCCCTCCACGAGGAACCTCCCTACCTGCACCGCCAACCGCCCCTTGGGCCCGTCATTCCACCAGTCACCCCGCCTCCGATGCGTCTGCGTCCTTTCCCTCTCTCGGCTCTCATTCCGCCAGGAGATCTAATTTTGCAGAATATTTCAGCAGTCAGACAATAAGCCACTGCCTCTCTAAATTCCTTCATCTTAGTTGTGACAAAAGACGTATACATTTCAAACTACAGTCATTTCCTGGCCTCACGGTTCCATCCTTTCAGGTCCTTTTAGCTTAGAAGTAGATGGACTGGCATTTATCTGGATGGACGACTTTTATCAAGTTATTTGGGGTTCTTTCAGAGAACTTGGTGTTCAGTGGCATTTTAGGTTTATTATGTTGTAATATTAATGGAATATACCCACTTAATTATATATATGTTGGAGTAATTCTTCTCCAACGTATATAATATTCCTCTTTTTAAAAGCAGATCGTGGGGCCAGCCCGGTGGCGCAGCGGTTAAGTGCGCACATTCCGCTTCAGCGGCCCGGGGTTCGCTGGTTCTGATCTCAGATGCGGACATGGCACCGCTTAGCATGCCATGCTGTGATAGGCGTCCCACATATAAAGTAAAGGAAGATGGGCATGGATGTTAGCTCAGGGCCAGTCTTCCTCAGCAAAAAGAGGAGTGTTGGCAGTAGTTAGCTCAGGGCTGATCTTCCTCAAAAAAAATAATAAAAACAGATCGTTCTAATGAATGACTCACTATAGAAATTAATAATTAACAGGGAAGGAACTAAAGAATAAAAGAGAATCAGCATGTAGGTTTTTTTTTTTTTTATTCTTAAACTCTTTACTGACTGGACCAATGTGCTTTTCTGTTAAACTGAAGTAACAGTTTTCCCAATTTGCATAAAATATTAAAAGATTAAACTTCCCCAAGTTTAAGTTTCCTTCCACAAATTTCCCTTAAATCTCTGGCAACTGCTTTTGCTTTTCTATGTTATAGTCTATTGCTGTAAAATGATCTAGCACAGCACAAAGTTGGTTTTGTAAATGGTTTCCCTCCCAGCACTTCAGTATTTCCTGGGTCTCACTAAGGGCCTCATTATATCCACGCTAGTTAAAGAGCCACTGCATTGTGCTGTCTGCACATGTAGTGACATGATGCCATGACACAGAAGGAGTTACAATCCACTGCAACCCATCCACATATCATCAACTGGGAGGTAGCTAGGAAGAGAACAAGAGACACACCTTTCATAAGCCAACACGAGTGTCTCTCTCTCTCCTCTCCTCCCCCACCCCTTGCACCCACTCACATGCACACACACACATACACACACTTGAAGTCAAACACATAGACTTTTCTTTTTAGTTGGAATGATTTTATTAGAAATAGACTGGAATAATTTTTTAAACTAATTTATAATTTTTTAAAAATCCATGAATCTGTAAGATTTGCCCAAAGGTGGTCTCTGCAAAGCCTTTCCTGACCCCACTCCCTGCCCCAGGCAGGTGGCTGCTTCCCAGCACCCACACACACTTCTCCTGTAGCACTTATCCTCTAGGCTCTTCAAGGATGCGGATGATTTCCCGTTCGTTTCTTCTTCCCCAGGGCCTGTAAATTAACATACTCCCAATAAACACTGAATGGTTTCCTCATCTGTGAAATAAGTTTGGATGAGATCATTGCTAAAGTGTCTTCCAGATCCAACATTTTTTATTGTGGTTCAAAGTTTTAATCAGTTCGTTTCTCCTACCTGTAGGACCCAGATGTGATCAACACAGCTTTGCCAATAGAATATGGCCCACTCGTGGAGGAGGAAGAGAAAGTGCCTATGAGGCCCAAAGACCCCAAGGGAATGCCTCCTCTGCTAGTCTCTCCTCCCCAAGCTAAACGTGAGGAAGGACAGGGTCCAGCTGCCCCGCTCCCTCTGCCTTCCACTTCGTCTAGCAAAGCCATGAAGAAACCAACAGCTGCAGAGATCTCTGTTCGAGTCACTAGAGCGCCAGCCGTGGAAGGGGGACATGTTAATATGGCATTCTCTCAGTCCAACCCACCATCAGAGCTGCACAAAGTCCAGGGATCCAGAAACAAACCAACCAGCCTATGGAATCCAACTTATGGCTCATGGTTTACAGAGAAACCCGCCAAAAAGAACAATCCTCCAGCAAAGATGGAGCAACAGGAGAGGGGAAACTTGGGACGTGAGGGAAGCTGTACTGTCCCCCCTAACATGGCAGCTGGCAGACTTCCAGGCGCCTCTCTGCTCCTAGAACCATCTTCGCTGACTGCCAACATGAAGGAAGTTCCCCTGTTTAGGCTGCGTCACTTCCCGTGTGGAAATGTCAACTATGGCTACCAGCAACAGGGCTTACCTTTAGAGGCCACCCCTGCCCCTGGAACTAGTCATTATGAGGACGCCATTCTGAAAACCCAGCCTGGGCCCTGAGCCTGCTGGCACTCATTTCTCTTTCTTGGAAACCGTGAGCCCATGGAGGAGGGACAGGTAATGGCTCCTCCATAAACCAGAGACCAAACGTCACTTTTCATTTTGTGCCAACTTGTTTTGAAGTGCCACATAAAAGCTGTATTTTCAAAATGCTTTAGTTTTGAGCACGGGTTCATCCTATTCTTTCAAAAGAAGAAAATATCATAGAGACCAGTGATAAATACAAGGCCCAGATTTGGTTGCATCAGGTTTTCGTGCATGGTTGGTGTACACTTCCTCACGCTTCTTTCAAACTGTGTGTGCTCTGCTCAGTGCGGTCAGAATTAGCTGCTTACATGTTTCATAGTTGGAGTCGTAGGGGTTTCCTTACCTTGTTGATGTGGACATGGACCACTTGTGGGGAGAGAGACTAGAAATAAAAGAGTTATTTGTAATGCATCAGCATGGGAAAGGCATTCTTTACTTGGAAAAGAAAAATCATAGACAACTAACTGAAAAGTCCCGTTAGATGACGGTTAGGTCCTGTCAATTCTCCTGTTTCATCGGTGATGGTAAAAATGTGGTGAATAGTTACGTGGTATAGAGAAAGTGTATATATACTCATCTAAATGAACTGCAGACATTGCAAGTGCTTTGGCATGCTGCAACCCAGGACAGCTCCAGAGAGGCAAACATCCTATTAATACACCTCATGCCTTAAGAAAACCTGCCCACTGAAAGTGAACAACTGAGTGTGAGGTTTCCTACTGGACTGAAAACTCGAGATTTAAATTATTAATTACTTATTTTAAAACTTTCCACTAATTAAAATAAACTCTGATAATTTAAAAACAAAAATTTTAAGCAGCAGTGAACATCCAAGCATAGAAACATATCCATTCGTGGGCATAAGTGTCAATAGATCTTAGAGGAAAACCTTCTAACGATTCAATCATGAAGGTTAGTTACCAAGTTGGAGTTTCTACTTGTACTGATAGGTCATTCGAGTAACAGGCCGCTGGTGGCCCTGGGGAGAGGTAGCAATGCAGTATCCTTCCTTCCAGTGTTCACCTGAGCTTTCTCTCCTTCATCATGTGATCATAATATACATGGGCACACAAATCTGCTAAAATATACACAGCAGAATTTGTTTAGCTACCAAATGCAGATTAAAACGAGGGATTTCCCTCTGGGTGGCAATGAGTGAAGGAATTAGGAAGACGGAGCGCTGAGGTTAATGCTGACGTTATAGGGCGAGTGCGGAACTTGGTTTTCACGGGTGAGATTTATTTCCCTGAAAATGAACTGGGAATCTGTTAAATTTTACACACGTACTTATGCAATAACGCTTCACTTTGTCGGTAAATTGTCCTTTCATCCTTACTTTCTGCTGCTCTTCCATCTCCCGCCCAGTTTCCTTCCTGGTGGGAGCTATGCCAAAGCATCGCTTTGGGAGGAGAGCATTTTGTGGTACTTGCTAGGCACTAAGCAAAAGGACTGGACATGTCCCTACCTTCTCAGCTTCACCTACAGCAGAGGACCACTTTGGACTTGGGAAAGCCATTCTGTTCTAAGCCAACAGTAGAGAAGTTTCTTTCCTCCGATGGCAGATGCCACATCCTAGTGGGCGCTTCTGCACATCTGTAGGGGCCCTGATACCCTGGACGCCACATTTCCTGATCTTCTTAACTGCCAAAAATATTTTCATCAGACATACATGAAGATGAAACATCAATGAACCCATCTCTAAATAACTTTATCAAGACAGTTTGGACTCCTGCCAGGCACAAAAGTATATAGTATAATCATATAAACATCAATCTAACTCATAAACCACCTGCAGGGGCCCCAGAATGACTCTCTGAGAAACACTCTCCTAAAGCATAATAACAGAGGAACTGTCAAAACTAAGAACAATTTCATTTTCTATTTGTAACACCAGTAACCAATTAAACAGGGAGCATGCTAAATGGTTAAATAGACAATTCTTTATTGTTATTAACAGAGAAAAAATCTTATCCTTTTCTCTTCTTAAAAACTACAAATCCATTACATTTTCAGGTTGTGCCTTACTACCACAGAGATTGGTTGTTGATTGTCTCTGATCGTCCTTACCTGTATCAATTTTCATGTAAATGATAGTCAAGTCTTAAAAGCCTGTATACGTGGATAAGTAAATAAACACCTGCACACTGAGATATGATGACCTCAAGATGTTTCATTTAACTCGCTGTAAGCCCTAGGTATTGGCATGATATTAATCTGGACTGTCGTCCACTCAATATTGCTCCCACCATATGGCTACGGCAACTCACACAGAAGCTGTGGACTCTCATATTTATTAACTATGATAGAAAAATCCACCTAGAACATGGACAGGGACAATTAAAGTTTGAAGAAGCTATGCTAATTAAATCATAAGCTAGTATAATTATTTATATTCCGTGTCTATAAAGAAGCCCATCAAAAGTTCACAACCGTTCCATTGGGAAATTAGCAATTTGTGAGGAATGACCATTTTGTTAGTACGTGGCACCTCAGAATCAAAATTGCAGGAATACACTTTATTTTTTCCGAAGCGTATGACCTACTTAGTCAACAGACCGGATTCTCTTCCATCAGTTAGGGTGTGGGGCCCGGCTCTCTCTGGGTTATGGGACCTGTCTGTACCTTGGTGTCTCCAAATACAAAACAAAGCTAATAACCTCTTTCTCGCTGCCCCTCAGGGGACTCAGAACCTGTGTGAGAGCACAGGCACTCCCTCTTACACTTCTTGAATTCCCAAGTGATCTGGAGTTTGGTGCAGGGAGAAGTGCAAAAGTCAGACTGTGTCCACACACGTCTGCCCACTCTACGCCCCTCTGGCCCACTTGGCCCTCCCATTTGTATCATATTTAATTTCATCTGTCACTTGTGTAGTGACAGTAGCAAGAACCCTACCAGAAACCAAGTCCTTTGCATCCCAAAAGAAGAATGTGAAGACGCTTAGCACACTAAGAACTGGGTTCTAAGTGTTAAAGATAAGCATTACAGAAAGGAAGATATGTAATCAATTTGAGTAATTCTTTTTTTTAAATTTCTGCCATCTCCATATAATACCTGGTAAACTCTATCGCTGTATTATATTACGTAACTTCAGACTAAAGTTTATTCCACTAAGAAATTCTAAATGATCAGGATGTTTTCAAAGATTTTCTCCAATAATAGCAGGATTAAAATTCATATTAGCTTATAGACCTAAAACAAGATGCATATGAATTCAGACTACTCTGAATACCAGACTCCCCATGACAAGATTCATACAATTCTATGAAGTGAGCTGTCAATCTGTCTTTAGCTAATGACTTTTTAAATAGGTCCCCAAAGAACATACAATTTGACTTTGCTAATTTCATTGCAGCAGATGGTTCCCCATGTTGTGTGAACATACAAAACCCAAACCAGCACTCCCATAATCCCCCACAAGATGCCCTGAAATAAAAGATAATTACTGAGAACAAACAGTGAGGCTTCTATTAAGATTCTGATTTCATGTGATATCCTGAGTAAGTGTATTTAATTTTTAATGCACTACTCAAGTACAAAGCTATTTTTAGCTCTAGCTTAACTTTAAAACATTTGAAAAGCTCAGTGTAAGAACAGACTATTACCTGTAATTGGGGGAGGGAGATGAGCTATAGCCACAACACTAAAGCAATGACTTTCCTCTCAAAGTAAAACAAGTACGTTACCCTTCCAGGTAAAGATGGCGCCACCAGGCTAACCTCACAAGAACTGCAGGCACCAAGGGCTGCTGCAGTGCCAGGCTCAGATCCCTCTGCTTGACACACCCTCAGGCTATCCCCTCACTCCACCAATTTGCTAAGGCCTCTTGCCTCCTTGAAAACAATTACTCACAATTATTTATCCCACCATCACTAAAATGCTCGTTCAGTAGGCACATTTCAGCTGGTATTAGTTGAAAGGTAATCTTATTAAATGAACTCTCACTAAGCCTTAGCAACGAGTATATTAACGTTCCCTAGAATATTTACATTTTAAGAGCAGTTATTTGCCAATATAGACGAATATCACATTGATAAAACTTCACATGATTATAATATCTTGGATGGTTTCTGTTATAAGTGCAGATGGTGGTGCGGTTCCCTGACAGGGAAATGAACTGGGGCTGCAGTGGTGAGAGAGCCAAATCTTAACCACTATACCACCAGGCTGACCTTGCATGGCTTAGTACTCATCAGTTACATGAGAGATAGCAAGCAGATTGGGCAGGAGTTAAAAGACCCAGGTATTAGACTGCAATTATCTACCTATGCGACTCAAGCAAGTTACTTAAACTCACACTTTCTCATTTAAAAACGTGAGCAGTGAGTTTGGTCTCAAAGGCTCCTTCCAACTCTGAAGTCCATGATTCTTTAAGACTTCACCGCTCTATGAGGCAAATCCCAACACCTGGCCCACAATGGGTAGGACACGACTGGTATTGGCGGGGACGGGGCGGGGGGGGGGGGGGGGGGGGGGAGGGGAAGGGCTATTCCTTGACCCTGACTCTTAATTCATTTAGAACCAAAGCCAATTAATTCAGTGCACGACGCCACTGAGCCACATTTAAGCTTTATACAGAAGTAGAGCAGAAAGAAGTTCAGTATCAGTTACGTTTATTCTTTCTATTCAAAGCTCTTTTAACAAATCATAAAATCATTAACATAGCAAAATGAGGTCCATCAGGGATGGTTTCTTGAAAAAAGCAAAGCTGACAGGACTATGAGAATCATGTCCGTTAAATGCCCTTCATGCCTTCAGTGTCGCACCACTTATTTCTCTTTTGTTACATTTACTACAACTGCAGCCTTATTAGCAAAGTAAACTCATAAAATTTATCTTTTAAAGGCTATCTTTTACCACTCCTACTATTTGATGATATATCCGATGCACTTTCTGTCAGTTGTCAATTCACACCTCCCAGTGCTCATTCCCAAAGTGAGGGAGCAAAGCCCAGAGCAAGCCACATATTTGAGACCAGGAGTGGTCTGTGGAGTCAGGCATCCCTAAATAAGCGTCGTGGTGCCATTGTGATGAGGAATTCATTCATAACAGGAGCGCTCTCTCCCAAGTACCATAGGATTGGGCAGAATCCCTCCTTTTCAGGTTTATAGAGAGAACCACTGCCAGTGGATGGCAATTTTTGGAAACTGGTTGTGAATAATATAGCTTTACAGAGCTCTAGAAACAGGGAATCCCAAAAAGATACTCAATTCAAATATCTCACCAAAAGATAAGACTGTGAAGACTGCACACAAATTTTCTACATTTTAGAGCATCTAACAGTCAAGAAACAAACCAATTTAAATCTTTTTGCATTATTTCAAAGTAATATTTATATAGTATTTCATAGTTCTCAGAAGAACTAAAGTAATATTAAAGACAGAAATTCTTTTTCCTCATGTATGTACCAGTAAGCAGCTGTGATGTTTTATAAAAGAAACTAAAGCAGAACATTACACTGGATTTTCCTTTGTCACACACCAGGGAGTGTGAAGTGAGACCTCAAGAAATCTCATGCTATTTCTTAATTCCCTAAGCTCTACTCCCGTCAAGAAAGAGAAAAGATCATTTGAGAAAATAACAATATTTTTAACTGATATGTATAATCTACTGGAATTCTTACTAGAAATCCATTTTCATTGGCCAGTTCAATAAAAGGGACTGAAATTTTTCACTTTACTCTTCTTCTCTGTTGTCTACAGTGCAAAATCCACTTTCCCCTGCCATCAATATGGGACTTTTTATGACTATTGAAATTCATTTTAAAACCCATTTTAGGATATTTCTTCCAAAGATATTGGATAGTAACACCTACCCTTCATAACAAGAACTGTCAGGGACAGTCAATAGCAAAACTGTTGACTGAGATTAAGCTGAATCTCGGAGGTCATATTAGAGACGTAATAAAAAGAATGGCTTGAAGCTGTGTGAAGAGCTTTAACATGATTCATTTCCATGTCAGTCTGATTTGATTTGTTATGTGAAAAATAATTAGTTCAGTCTTCCAGAAGGTGAGTCTACTCCGAGTAAAGCTATGACGAACTCTATCAGGCTGGAGTTGAAAGGAAACTTCTCTGAGATTGACACAGGTCAAGGAGCACACAGCATGTGGATACTTACACTGTCTACACTTCAGAAAAGTTTACAATTCAAATTCAGCACAGTACAAGTAAATTTCTGAGACTCCCTATTAGTTTCATTTATTCAATTCAAACAAATCTAAGTATCCAATTCTGAGACCAAATTCCTCCTGACAAGGAAGCCCCAGGGCTGTGCACGTGTGTAAATACCAAAATAGCTACAGTAGAGACAAACTTGTATGTCGGGGTTCATTTAGGATTTTAGAGCTGGACTTAAGCCAGATTTGTGAGCATTTTTTAAATGACACCAGTGATGACTGGGAACGGGTTATATTTTAAGCTAATAGCCTCAATTTAAACACCTAAGATATCTTTACCAACATAATTCCGAACTTACTGCCCGCTCCCCAGCACCACCACATCCACCACACTTCCCATCTTAGCTGTACGGTAAATGACAAAACTTGCTGCTGCTTCACCATGAAAATTCTATTCATTATAAGATGCTCGAAAGGGATAAGAGGAAAAAGGTTCCCACACTCCTTGGTGCCTTCCTCCTCAAGGGAAAGGCTGCGAGCAGAAAGCCAGTTTCATTTCTACCAAGCTTAGTGAAAATATATCACCGTCAGTAAGATGTGCCCATCCACTCTAATTCCTCCACATATACTTCTTGTCCCCTCCTCTAAAAAGGAGCATTAGCAAAAATTTTGGTAGAAAAAATTCTTTTTGCCTATGCAAAGGCATCATATTCTGCTTGTAATAAAATCTTAACGGGTCCTAGTTAACTTATTCAGCTACACACAAGCTTCATTAGGAATGTCTGCTGTGGATTCAAGCGGCTTATGTGACATTGATTGTAAATAAGGGCCTGTGTACCAAGGGATACTATTAAACAATTACTAAAAAAATGTGATAATGTGAGTTTTGTATTAACTACTGTATTCGTATCATAAATAAGTGTAGTGAAGCAAAGGGCATGAAGAAAAATAAAAAACTCTCTTCCTGGCTTGCAGTGTGGTGATACGCATCATACATCTCTGAGTCAATCATTTACATAACAAATGTCTGGTGAGTAGTTAAAATTACTAGATCTCTTTCTTAATTAAGAATGATTCTTAACACATTAGGTCTCTAGCCATGGGTCAACATGGCTTAAATAACATTATCAGATATTCTAAGTAGGTAGGTCCAAAATAAAACTGAAATAAAAATACTTGACACCAGAGACCAATGCCGTGCACTCGTGAGTAAGGTCCGGTTCATTTGCTCTAGATTAGACCACACATGTTACTATATTCTCTAAACTGTCATCACAGCAAAACAGAAATTCAAAGCCAGCCCCAGGGCAAACACTAGGGCAGTGGCTTTGGTGGCCCTGTTCTTCTTTCCTCCCCCCTTTTCTACCCCAACACCAAACATCTTTCTCTCTCCTTCATGTCGCTACTTTGGGGTAAACTTGGGCTACCATGATTCAAATATTTCCTGTCCTCTTTCCTCCCTTATCTAGCAAAATTTACCAAGTCCTTGGCCTGGGCTCTCAAGGCCACCTGTCTGAAGCCAGCTAGATGATCTCTCCACTTTACATAATCGACGCCTTCACTGCCCCTGTTCATTCAACAAACGTTTACCCAGCATCTACTAGGTACCAAGGAGCATCCCGGGTGTGAGAGATGAAGCGACCAATGAAACAGTGTAGCATCCCACCCCTCAGTCTAGGGAGGAAAAAGAAACATAATAAGGAAAAAGTTCAGCATGACCAAGGGTGGTAAACGCTGAGGAGAAAAGAAAAACGTGAGATGGGGATGAGGAGGCGGGGAGAGGATGGGGCCTCACAGCAACGCCACAGCGCCCCAGCTCAGGGTCAGCAGCCGTCTGCGTCCGAACGCTTGTAAGCACTTAAAAACATTCCCACCAAATTAGCCTAAAATGCAGAAACAAAGCTTTTTAGTATAAAGTAGATAATTACTTATAAATTTTATTAATCTAAATTCCAAGTGTTCTATCCCACCCTAAATAAACAAATGAAAACCCACTAGTACAAAAGAAAGTTAAGTAATTTTAGAAAACTGTAGAAAAACCTTCTTTTCTTAAATGGCTCTCTGTCCATCAAAACAATATAACAGGAGGGTGGCTACCAACATAACTTTACTTGTCCAGAAGAAAGCATGATACTTTTCAAGCCTCTTTATAGAGACAGGACAAATTCAAGTCAGCACTGTAAGAAAAAAAAAAGTTGAGTCCATAGGACACGCACTCCAAGCGACTGAGACAAGAAGCTGCCGACGGGGAAAATGACCAGACGCCGTTCCCAAACCGAAAGAGCGTCCCTTTTTATTGATGCTCAAGAACTCTGAATGACAATTAATCAGCAAAACACAAATGAAAACGCCTAATCTCTACGTATAGTATATGGAAACATACACATTAAATGGATTTAGTCATCCTAACCTAAAGATGAGAACAAATGTTTCTCCAACCTCAAAATAAATTCAGTGCTGGCATTACTGGTTCTGACTTACAGCATTTCATATTTAACAGGGAGAATTACGGACACCCAAGTTCAGTGTAGCCATGAATTGCACATTAAGGTATAAATAGAGTTTTTAAGAAATAAGCTATATAATAAAATAAGTTTACTTTTGAATCGCAGTACAGTTATTTTCTTCAATCAATAAAAATATTCCTTGATTATAAAGCAGCCTTATTTTGCAAATGCATTTCAGGAAAATAGCTCTAGCAATATCTGAAATACCACAATATTTTTAAAAAGGCAGCAAAGCACCGGAATTTAGATTTTAACTAGTATATTGCAAAATAGTTCAACATATTATTCCTAAGCACAAAGCAAGCTCCAGTCTGAAGGAGACTTTTAATTTTATAAAGCAAACTGTTCCGATATTTCTGTGGTAAAGTCTAAATATCGACAATCAAAGATAAAGCTTTATACATACAGGACATAAACTTCAATACATATCCACGACGTAAACATTCTGCATTATTACAGGACTCTATTGTGAAGCTTAGTTTGTTAACATGTGCTCAAAAAGGAAAACGAAAACACGATGCAGTTCTCTAGCTTTCTAACAGACTGAATTCTGCAACAACCGAAAATACAAGAACAGCAATGATAGCAGAGAACACCAGTCTTATGAATAATGAAACAAAAGAATCAAGAAATCATAAACATTTAAATGAATAACTACTACATTCTTCCTAACACATCTTAATTTGCTCTCCTCTCTTAAATATAACTTTTTAAAATGTTTTTCACATCCCAGGAGGAATTGATGGCAAATTCTCCACAAAGATGAAAGTGCATCATGTTTTAAAAGTGCTTCGTGTATGGATGTGTGTTTTATAGATATGTCCAATAGGGAAGTTAAGTAAGTACGTGCAAAGAATTCTAATGATGGCTTGAATCCATAAACCTAATCATGGGTTTTTGTAGTTCATCCAAATGCAGCAGTCACCAACATGGAGGAAAAATCGGAGATTACACACTTTGTATAGAGGAAAGAGCATGAGCCACAGGTCAGGAGACCCACAGCCTGTTCTCAGCTCTGTTAACCAACCAGTTGGAGACTCCGGGGAAGAGAAGACCCACTGGAGATTCCACGTCCGTGTTTGCCAATGGGCGAGAGGCTGAGCTGGAGCCCCCGAGGCCCATGCAACCCCACAGGTCTACCTGATGTTTAGATGAGGCATTCCGGAAAGGATGAACAATTTTACCAAAAAATATGAAAAATACACTAGTCATATAGCTCCTCTTCTCTTATTGTACTTATTAGTACTGAAAGAAAGAAAAACTCCAAAAATACTTGACAGAAAAAGGTCATGTGAACATCATACGTTAACCAAAACTAGTGAAAACCTTCAGAATTATGGCATCTGAAAAATCCACTACTATGCGCAAAAGTGAACAGAGTAAGCAACGGCAGGTGGCCACCTAATGGCACGTTTTCCCCAAGTCTCAGAATGTTCCTGGGTATAAAGCTTTCAAAAAGGCTTATTTTGAAATTATTTTAAGAGGACCATGATTCCCATAGTTCATATTTCTAGCTTTTTAAAGGAGTCTCTCTGAATTGTTATAATAGTTTTTATGAAGATAGCTATACTTTCAAATTTTAAATAACGGCTAAATAAAGCAAACCATTCTCCATGGACTATTTTATACCATATATATATATATATATGTACATATGAGCTCATTTAATATTTTAGAAGTTTAACTCAACAATTCTCATCCACAAGCTTTGACCCATTTATTCCCCGATAGGTTACTCTGCTTGGTCTTACTAGGACGCCGTGGTTTGGCTTACAGGTGAAATAGCGCTTGTCACCCACCGCTCCATCGTTTTTTCCCTTGGCGCTTCGAAGCTCAAGTCCAAGCCAGATCCCTGAAGCGAAGTCCGTGGGGCCCACGTACCTCACGGTGCCCATCTCATTAGAGCTGGTGAGGAGGACCTGGGAGCCCTCGTGCAGCTTCACGGCCCCGTCCCCGCCGCCCGCCGTGGCCGTGCTGCTCCAGCTGCGCCGCAGAGCAGGCTTGGACCTGTTCACGGGGCAGAGGAAGGAAAACCCGTAAGAGTGAAAGCGACAGGATGCAATCAGTCACTCACTCCCACGGCCAGACTCACAGTTCATTCACAAAGGAGGATACTGCATGTTCACAGCTTGGCTTTTTTATTCTAAATAGCAACATTAGAATATACTTTAGTTTAACATTTAAGAAGTTTTTCCTCTTTTGGCTATTTTAATACTACCCTAATCTGGATTTAAGATTTCACTAGCAATTTCTAAATATATATATGCTTTCAGTAAAATAACAATTAGAAAAAAACACTTATACTGTTTAACTGCTGTCAATATTACCAAATAAAGCAAAAAGAAATGAACACTTTATTTTTTTATTAATGTTATGATAGATTACAACCTTGTGAGATTTCAGTTGTACGTTATTGTTAGTCATGTTGTGGGTACACCTCTTCCCCCTTTGTGCCCTCCCCCCACTCCCCCTTTTCCCTGGTAACCACCGATCAGATCTCCTTGTCAATATGTTAACTTCCACCTATGAGTAGAGTCATATAGAGTTCGTCTTTCTCTGACTGGCTTATTTCGCTTAACATAATACCCTCAAGGTCCATCCACGTTGCTGCGAATGGGCCAATTTTGTCTTTTTTTATGGCTGAGTAGTATTCCATTGTGTATATATACCATATCTTCTTTATCCAATCATCAGTTTCTGGGCATGTAGGTTGGTTCCACGTCTTGGCTATTGTAAATAATGCTGCGATGAACATAGGGGTGCAAGGGACTCTTGGGATTTCTGATTTCAGGTAGAAAAGAACACAGTCTTTTGATTGTGGTAAATTAAAATCGCCTTTTGTTCACTTTTTGTTTTTAAAGATTGGCACCTGCACTAACATCTGTTGCCAATCTTATCTTTTTCTTCCTTCTTCTTCTTCTCCCCAAAGCCCCCCACTACATAGTTGTACATTCTAGTTGTAGATCCTTCTGGTTATGCTTGTTCACTTCTTAAATACTTCTTTATATGAAAACAATTTTTAAAAATTGTTAATCTACAACTTTGGAAAATGAATTTATATATATATGTTCTATGAATGAACTCCAGTTTCACTTAAGGATGTATCGCCTGCCTCCTCGCACTTGCCACCAGCCTGACCTGATACAACCTGAGACTCATCCAAGACCTCAAGCCAGTTCTGCCCCAGAGCCTCCTCCACTGTCACCGGGAAGTAGCTGACCCTGAAACTCTCCCTCGAGAGAAACATTACGAGGATCTTGCTGTCCTGACCTGAGACATCTCGAAATGCTTATCCAGAAACCACCAGCAGTGGAGCCTTCCGCCCTCCATCTGATGTGGAATAAGGCTGCCCCAGCTAGAGAAGCCCAAGGTGACCTGGCCTACATGCCAAACTATACGACCCAGTGGACTTTTTTTTATGGTATGAATTAGGACCGCCCCAGGGAGAGAAGCCCAGGGCATCCTCACCTACATGCCGATCTATATGGCCAGATTCGTATCTAAAGTTATATGACCGCACAATAACCAGACCCCATCTGCACTGAAATCATTTAATGACTTTTTACATCATCTTTTCTTTTCTCCAGTAAAAATAAGTCACGTACCCATGCCTTATAAAATTAGCCCTAACCCTCAACTCAGGGCAGCAGCAGGAGCTCTGACTGCCTGTGGGTCCTGTCCCCACACACTAGCTCTGCCTGCCCATGGGACCTGTCCCCATGCCAGCGGGGGCAGCAGCAAGAGCTCTGACTGCCCATGGGTCCTGTCCCCATGTGGCAGCAGCAGGAGCTCTGACTGCCTGTGGGTCCTGTCCCCACGCATCAGCTCTGCCTGCCCATGGGACCTGTCCCCATGCCAGTGGGGGCAGCCGCAGGAGCTCTGCCTGCCCGTGGGTCCTGTCCCCATGCCAGCGGGGGCAGCAGCAGCTGCTCTGCCTGCCCATGGGCCCTGTCCCCATGCCAGTGGGGGCAGCAGAAGCGGCGGCAGCAGAAGCTCTGCCTGCCCATGGGTCCTGTCCCCATGCTATTCCACACTATTCTCTAAATAAAAGAGCACTACTGCCAGATCTTGGGAGTCTACGAAATCCTTCTTTCGACCCTCGGCTCACCGACCCGCATCACATCCACGCCGCCTCTCCTCCAGAAGAAGCCCTTCTCCCCGTCCCCACAGCAGAGAAAACGCAGAACCTGTCACCACAGCTGCACGGTACCTGATTGTGAACAGAATCTGGGGCCTGCTTATTTTCTATTTTATTTCACTTTCTATATTTTTTAACACACTATCACACACAGCATCTCATTTCCTCCCCTTAACAACCCTGGAAGAAAGGAAGCACACTCTAATTTTACGGGTAGGAAAACTGAGGCCCACAGACTTATCGTAAGCCACATTTGCCAAGTGATAGAATTCTAATTAGAAAGTATAATGGAAAAAAATTAATTACCACGTCAAATGCACAAATACAATGACAGATTAACAAAGAAAGACCTAATACCCGTAGGAAAAAGTATAAATCTTTACTGAAGAACATACAAATGAAAAATGAAAGAGCTTTGTTTGTGGATAGAAACATATACATGTCGATTCTCCCCAAATTCACCCCTAAAGGATATTTTTTGAAACCTCACAAAATTACTCTGTCATATAAATAATGACAATATCTATCATGTCCTGAGCACTCACTACCCCCAGACACTTCCCACACGCTATCTCACTCCACCTCACCCAAACCAGTGACATAGATATTATCTCCTTCTAATGCAAGAGAAACGTGAGGCTCAAAAAAAGTAAGCCATTCCCTGAGGTCAGAGAGATGGTAAACAGGAGAAAGCGACTCAGGCCCAAGGCTGTCCGCGTCCGAAGGCCAGGCTCTGATAACCACAATGGGTATCAGTAACTAAGAAAAGGTTGAAAAATAAGCAGCGAGATTTACACTGCCATTATGTTAGATTATAAAGTTACGATAATTAAAACAATGTGGCTCTGGCACAAGAATGTACTTTTAAATGACACAGAAAAGATATCTTAGAAAATACACACAACTATTTCTTACATGATAAAAAGTAAAACTTCAAATCAGCAGGAAAGGAGTGAACATTCAGTTAGGGATGCTGTAAAAACTGATTATTCTGGGGAAAAGAATACAATTCTTACCACTCACTGTATGTTAAAATACATTCCAAATAGATTAAAGAGTTAAATGAATAAATTGAAAAAAAGAAAGAACTAGAAGAAAATAAAGCTGGACATTTATCTAATCTCACACAGACACACACAACACACACAAACAGAGGTGGGGAAGGAGGGAAACATACATAATTTAAAAGTTTAGTATCTACTATTAGTTAAATTATGATATTTTCACTTATTATTATGCCTTAAAAATTTTTTCCATATCACAGCACAGTCTTTATAAAGATTTCAAAAGTCACACTGAGGAAAACTATGAAAGAATATGGGATATATTAAGAGGAAAAGCTTTCAAAGAGTATCTAGAGTATGACTTGTCCAATTTTGCTTAAAAATTCAGATACATGCTTTAGAAAAAAACTGGAAAAGTATCGACCGAAACGTTCATGTGATAACCTCATCCAGGTGATAAAATTACAGGTGATCTTTATCTGCATTTCGTTTTTGTAATTTTTCAAGCTCTGTACAATCAACTTTCATAATTAACAAAAAAATTGTTAAAGAAAGAAACAAGTAATAAATGCATTCAATGTCTAAACCAAAAATTAATGGTTTGGGTAAAGACTTAACATTCTAATAGGAATGATTTGATTCAAGTCATGTCAAAGCTCTAAAAGCCCAGGGGAGTGAGCCATTTAGAATTAGAGGACACCTGAGAGCTGTGTTTCCACATTCAAAAACATTATCTGACCACCTATGAAATGGCAGGCTGGGGGCGAGGTCCTAGGATCTGTGTATAATAACCAGGAAAATACTACAGATCCTGCAAGGAAGACTGTGCCCGGTGCAGAAGGAGCACAAAGGAAGAAAGAACCTCGCCTCCCGTCTTGAGGTTACTTGACAGATGAGCAGGCAGAACAGGGAAGCAGACAGGGAGCAAAATGTACAGACGCACGACTCTTTTACTGAACAGCAGAAAGCTTGTCACCCAAACACGACCATGTCTCTTAACCCTAAGATCTCCCAGCACCTACACTCTGTCTTTTGTTCCTTTCAACACTGATCACCAAACATTCTGGTCACATATTCTACAGTAAAAATAAATAATTTTAAAATTGATTATATATCCTCAATAAAAGTATATTTATTCCTTTTCTTAAATAGGTACTAGTCTCAATCTGTAGAAGTACCATAAAGCTTCATTTCTTTTTATTTTTGTAGAAACAAATAGAAGCACTGATGTTTTCTCCTCAGGTCAACAGGTCATCTGCGCACAACCATACCTGCCGTATAATCCTCACGGACCAGACGTTTCCTCCTTCCCTCGTTCCTCTGTATCATGCTCTTCCAGTCACCAACTTCTCAACACTGACTTTGACACCTCTCCCCCTTCAGAATCCTTATATCCTGGTTGTCTCTTCTTAGTTTTCTTCCATTCTACCTAAGAACTCTCCAATATCTTCAATAAACTGGAGCATAAAGTTACTGCCCTTAAACTCAAGCTACTCAAGTGAGGAGACCAATTTCAAAGTTCTCAAAATTGGTGAAGGTTTTGAGGAAGGGGAGGAAAATTGCCACCCGAGCCTGCCAAGCAGCAGCACCAGTGCCTCAGGTCCCACCAGGGTGCTCAGGTGAATTCCAGATCTTCGCGAAGCCTCCCAATAGCTTCCCACCAGATTCTGAGATAAATGGCCTGCCTGCCGCCCAGCGCAGCCTCCAGTCCCAGCGCTCAGGCTCCAATTCCTGGCGGCTTCTCAGCCGCTACTTCCGCAGGGACGTACACTGCCCACTCAGCTAGCCTCTCTCCTCCCCCAGGGCGTTATTCTATAGAGTAAAGAAAGGATTTAAAAAACCTCCTTAACCCAATCAGTCTCGAAGGGCCTCACATTCCTCTAAAAGCAACAAAGTTTCTAAAAGTCTCAGAAAACCACAGGAGACTAAAGCAGGTCTGGGAGAAATAAATATTTATAAAAGAAAAAAAGAATTTCTGTATAAAGTGGTTAAGTTCGCGCGCTCCGCTCCGGCGGCCCTGGGTTCGAATCTTGGGCGCGGACATGGCACCGCTCATCAGGCCACGTTGAGGCAGCGTCCCACATCCCACAACTAGAAGGACGTGCAACTAAGATATACAACTGTGTACTGTCGGGGGGGAGGGGGGGCGGGGGGGGCTTTGGAAATAAAGCAGGAAAAAAAAAAAAAGAAACAACAAAAAAATGGCATTTTGAGCAGTATACTCCACAAGAGGAAATGGGAGTATTTTTAAAATAATAATAAGATTACCTTACGCAAATAGGTCTGACATTTCTTTCACGTATTGCTGAAAATACTAACTCAAAGCTGACTAATTAGTCAACAGTTGAAAATCAACTCACCCTATTCAATGATAACACAAAATTTAAATTCCTCAGTACTAAGCCTCTTTGAGAACACATGCAGTACACTACTTTTAGTCACTGGCGACATTTTTAATTGAGTTTGCAAAGGAGGGAGGAAGAACTCTTCTCAATACACTCATCACGCCTTTGCTCCTAAGTGTTAAAATCCCACCAAGCAACGTAAAAGATGCAAAATTCCACTTTTTTTCTTCACAGAATCCTCTCATGTTCATCTCAAAAGGTATTTTTCTAAATCTTCTTAATACTCACTTGGCAAAAGCATTTCTTCTGTTAATCTCTTTTTGGGAAGAAGCAGAAGTTGTACTAAAACTTCTCCTAAAACCTAAATATGAAAGTTAAGGTCAAAAGAGGGAAAATAAATCACAAATTTCAGTCCTTATTAAAACTTATCTGTTATCATTTCTTCTACAGATGTTCTATGATATCAAATGTTTCTTTGGAAATAGAAAGCAAAGAAAATAAGTACATACAGAATATAACAGTAGTTTAGATTTCTTGACAAATTTTTTATCTTATCTTTCTCATCAAACTACACACATATATGAATAAGTTAAGATCGTGACATTATTTTGGAGGTTTTTATTATAAAATTTCCTGAAAACCAAATAACTGAATTATACATTTGTAAAGCTGAATCTTTCTAGTCTCAAATATTATAATCTTGATAAATCATATTGAAAAATAGCTTTAAAAAATCACTAAAGATATCCCATTTATAAAATACTGAACAATAAATTTCAGAGCTTATGGTTGTTGTCATCCCCAAATAACAGTCATTAAAAAAAAAAGACCTCACGAAAGGTAAATTTTTAAAAAGATGTTTTTAAAAAAAGAATGGGATTTCCAGTTCTGGCACTAATGACAGACCTGATGTGCTGAATGAATCTCTTGATTGAAGTGATTATAATTTAAAGCAACTATAATTTTGTTAAAACTACTGTTAAGCTGACACAAAAGGCACAATTTCAAAGAGGCCAAAAACCAAAAAGAGAAACCACGAGAGATAACCAAGCACCAAAGCAATTTGCCATCGTGTACCAGAGGACTGCCATCCTGTACCATAGGACTGCCATCTTGCACCAGAGGACTGCCATCTTGTACCACACGACTGCCATTCTGTACCAGAGGATTGCCATCGTGCACCACACGACTGCCATCTTGCACCAGAGGACTGCCATCTTGTACCACACGACTGCCATTCTGTACCAGAGGATTGCCATCGTGCACCACGGGACTGCCATCTTGTGCCACAGGGCTGCCACTGAACTCCAGGGAACTTGGGCTTCTGCCTCACTGGCCACACAGGAGATGGGCAAGGAAAGAAAGCCTGGGGCCTGTCAAGATGGGGATTCTAACGAAAGACTCCTGGTTAAGTGAGGATCCCAAACAGTTCACCCTCAGGGTAAAGTTAAATGAGAAACAATATGAAACATTGTTCAGGCAAAAACAAAGGAAAGTGGCTTGTGTCAACCTTAATGCTCAGAAGAAGTAGAATTTTCTCCCCTCAAAATTTTTGATCACAAGCCAAATTCACTTTGTCTGTGTAATGTAAAAAAACATTGCAGAGAATGTAAATTAAAGTAGTCCCAAGTTGACAGTGCCTCTAAGTAACTGGCAGAAGTAACTATAATCTTATCTGGAGGCATCAAATCAGGTCTCAAAGAACTCCCATCATCAAATTCTTAGTAAAATGAGCATCTCATGATAGGAAATTACAAGACTCACAAGGAAAGAAGTCACCATAAGTTAGGCTCAACAGAAGCAGATGGCAGAACCAGACTCACAAAGAATTCAGATGTTAAATTATTTCACATAAAAGATAATATTTAAAATGTTTAAAGACATAAAAGATAAACTTGAAAACATGGGGAAAGAATAAAGTGAGAAAGTAACAACCAAACAGATTCACAAACAGAAAAAAAGAAATGAAAATTTTATAATTAAAAACTTCTGGGGGCCAATGCCACAGCCAAGTGGTTAAGTTTGCACACTCCGCTTTGGCGCCCCAGGGTTTCGCCAGTTCGGATCCTGGGCGTGGACATGGCACCACTCATTAGGCCACGTTGAGGCAGCATCCCACATGCCACAACTAGAAGGACCCACAACTAAAAAAATATACGACTATATATTGGGGGGATTTGGGGAGAAAAAGCAGGAAAAAAAAAACCTTCTGGATTCAGCAGCAGAATAAACACAGCTGAAGAAAGAATCAGGAAACAGAAAGTAAGATCTGAAGACATCCAGAAGGCAGTCCAGAGACAAAGTTGTGAAAACTATGACAGAGACATGAGAAAGTGTATTGCACCCTCATCAGAGTTTCAGAAGGAGATGACAAAGAGAATGAAGGACAAGTGTACAAACAAGAATTTTAGTGAACTGATCAAAGATACTAATCCCAGATCCAGGAAGACCCATGATGCCAAACAGGATAAACTAAGGGAAGTCTCCACCGAGACACAGCATAGTGAACCCGTACAGCACAAAGGAAATAGAGGAGACCTCAAAAAGCAAGCAAAAAAGGAAAAGTTACCTACTACAGTATGGATGAGACAGACTCACAGATGACTTCTCAAAAAAAATGACAGGAATGACAGAAGACAGAAAACAGCACAATTATATTGCCAGTGTGCAGGGGAGAAAATATCTTTCAAACTAAAATGTTCACCAATTTTTAGTTTGACCCAGTAAAACTATCATTAGAAAAGACAAAAACTGAAAGAGTTTGCTACCAACGGACCTTTTCTAAAAGAACTGAAGAAGATACCTGAGGCAGAAACAAAATGCTCCCAAGTGGAAGTTCTGAGAATTAATGACTAAAGATATTAGTAAATATGTGAGCAAGTTAAATAAATATTGATTATATATAAACTATTATACTAATATGAAAATTGTGGGGAAATAACTGAATAACTCAGTTTTTAAGGATTTTCTATTATTTGGGAAAGGGTAAACATAATGATTAACTTTCAACTTTGCTAAGTTTGTATCTCAATGTACCCAGAGTAATCACCAAAAAGCATATTCATAGAGTATAACTTTTACACAAGTAGAGAATGGAATGGAAAAAAAGAGGTGGCTATGAATATAACCAGAATGAAGTCAAGAGCAAAAAACATGGAAGTATAAAAATGTTGAAAAAATAGAAAACAAATAGAATAGCATAAATAAATCCAAATATATGAGTAATTACAATAAATGCAAACAGGTGAAACCCTCAGGTTAAAACACAAAGATTGTCAGATCATATTTTATTTTAAAAAGTAACACCCAACTATATTCTATTTACAAAATATTCCAAAAACATAAGGACATGGAAAGGTTAAAAGGTAATGGATAGAAAAAGATATATGAGGCAAATAACCAAAAGAAAGCTAATATAGGTAAAAAAAAATTATTACAAAAGCAATACCATTTATATTGACACCAAAAAATGAAATATATGAATAAATCTAACAAAATATGTACAAAATCTATATGAGGAAAACCATAAATCTCTGATGAAAGAAATCAAAGAAGATCCAAAAAAATGGAGAGGTACTTGGTGCTCATGGATAGAAAGACTCAATATTGTGAAAACGTCAGTTCTTCCCAATTTTATCTATACATTCAACGCAATTCCAGTCAAAATCTGAATAAATTATTTTGTGGACATCAACAAACTGATTATAAAAAGTTTATATGGAAAGGCAAAGACCCAGAATAACCAGCACAATGTTGAGGGAGAAGATCAAAGTCAGAGGACTGACACTACCAAACGTGAAGATTTACGACAAAGCCACAGAAATCCTGACAGTGTGGTGTTAGTGAAAGAAAAGACAAACAGATCAATGGAACCGAACAGGGTACCCAGAAACAGACCCACACAAATACAGGCAACTGATCTTTCACAAAAGAGCAAAGGCAATTAATTCACTGGAGAAGAGACAGTCTTTTTAACGAATAGCGCTGGAACAACTAGACATTCACATGCAAAAAAAGAGAATCTAGACACAAACCTTACACATTTCACAAAATTTACCTCAACGAATCATGGATCTAAATGTATAACACAAAATTATAAAACTCCTGGAAGATAACACAGGAAAATATCAGGGTGACCTTGGGTTTGGGGATGACATTTTAGATACAACACCAAAAGCACATCCATGAAAGAAAAAACTGATAACTTGGACTTCATTAAAATTAAAAAGCCTGCTTGGGGCCGGCCCCATGGCCGAGTGGTTAAGTTCACACGCTCCGCTTTGGCGGCCCAGGGTTTCGCCGGTTCAAATCCTGGGCACGGACATGGCACCGCTCATCAGGCCATGCTGAGGCAGCATCCCATATGCCACAACTAGAAGGACTCACAACTGAAAATATACAACTATGTACCAGGGGGCTTTGGGAAGAAAAAGGAAAAATAAAATCTTAAAAAAAAAAAAAAAAAGTCTGCTCTATGATAGACACTGTTAGGACAGTGAAAAGACAAGCCACAGACTGAGAGAAAATATTTGTAAAATTCATTCTGATAAAAGTCTAGTATCCAAAATATACAAAGAACTCTTAAAACTCAATGACAAGAAAACAACGAACACAATTAAAAAACGGACAACTCACCACAGAAAATGTACAGATGACAAATAAGCATACGCAAAGATCCTCAACATGTATCATGGGCTGAACTGTGTCCCCCTAAATTCATATGTTGAAGGTGACCATACCCCTCGTACTTCAGAATGTCACTGTACTTGGAGATAGGGCCTTTAAAGTGGTAATTAAGTTAGACGGCCAACTACAAGGCAAGGAAAGAGGCCTTAGAAGAAACCAACCCTGCCAACACCTTGATCTTGGACTTCTAAGCCTCCAAGAAAACAAATTCCTCTTGTTTAAGCCACCCGACCTGTGGTACTTCGTTATGCTAGCCCCAGCAAACTAATACACCCTCATACGTCATGAGGGAATTCCAAATTAAAATAACAATGAGATACTACTAACACACCAATTAGAATGGCGAAAATCCACAGACCGTAAAATTAACCTCAACAAATATTTAAGGATTGGTACTATACAAATCATTCTTTCACAGATGGTTATCCATATGGGAAAAAAAAGAAATTAGATCCTTACTATACACTAAATCAGTTCCAGGTGAACTGACAAATACGAAAAGCAAAAATATAAAACTTTTAGAAATCTATATGGGAAAATATCTTCATGGTGTGTTTTGGGAAAAGATTTCTTAAGACAAGACATGCAAAACATAATTGTTTGCTATTTTGACTACTTAAAAATTAAGAACTTCTGCTCATTAATACACCAAAAAAAAAAAAAGGCAAAAGACAAGTCAAAAACTGGGCAAGATATCTGCAACACACAAAACTGAAAAAAATTAGTGTTCAAAAACATAAAGAAACCTACAAATTAATAAAATAAAGACATACCAACCAAAAGAAAAATGGGCAAGAGACTTAACAGGTTCATCATGAAATAGGAAATACATATAACCCATAAACACAAAAACAGGCTTAACCGTATCTGTAATCTGGAAAATGCAAATGAAAACCACAACAAGATACCATTTAAATCAGATTGGCAAAGATTTCTGAATCAAACAAGACTGTGTTGGTGAGGTGAGGAGCAACAGAGCCTCTCACGCCCTGCTCAGGAGAAGGTGCCTGCAGCCAGTCTGGCACTACCCAGGAAGGCTGAAGACACGATACCCTATGCCTGGAAATTCCAGAGTAACTTTGGTAAACGTGCACAATAGCATAGTTTGTAATACTAAAAACCAGGATATGACCCACATATCCATCAAATAAAGAATGAATAATATATTTTAATGGAATACTAAACAACAAAATAGCAAACGACAATCAAAACTAAACATATATTATTGATCTATCTGTATAGGAGTGATAAAGCTATAAAGACAATCAAGGGAAGAATTAAGAAAAAATTCAAGAGGCAGAGGAGCCGGGGGCTCCTCAAGGGTGTCTAGGGTGGAGGTGATCCTCTTCCTCTAGGGGTGGGTCATAGATGTTTGCTTTATGAGGACATGAACTACACAAAACACTTTATACACTCTTTGGTATACATATATACTTTACATTAAAAAATTTCTCAATAAATAAAAGCAAAGGAATAATTATTAGGAACATAAAACTACATAATCTTACCAGGATAAGAATGATTCTGTTTATTGGAAGAAATTTCCGAAAGAGCGTCCATGGAATCTGTCACTCTGTGAATAAAGCAAGGAATGCAGACCTCATTAGAAGCAGCTGGTCTTCAGATTTACGACTGGCTCTCAGCTGAGGTTTTCACACCAATGGTCATTTATTTCACTTATTTGACAAACATTTATTGGACATCTATTATGCACAAGGAATGAACTTTAGCATGGGAGACAGGCAATAATCCAAGGGTAGAAGTCCTCATTATCCAAGGATAATTAGTCCAGAAAAAATCAACTTAAAGTGAATTCACTTAAAATAGGGACCTAACTTCATTTCTTTGGAACTTCATCTTCAAAGATGAAACTAAAAACTGTGAAAATAAATTTATTTTATATATTAAATTTAACAAATGTTAGATTATAATTGTAAAAACATCACATTCTTAAATTGAAAAAAGATATTGCCTGAGTCTGTATATGTGTGCAATTTTTCTGAAAAACTTGTATGCCTAATACAATTCAACATCTCTTACTTTATGTCTAACTCTAAGCACAATCATAAAGGTCACTTTCCTAACAGATTTGTCTTTATTTTTTCATATTCAAATCATTCCTTATTTTTAAAAGCCAATCCTAACAGTCTCATTTCTTTCAATTGTTTACTGACTCAACTCTGCAAAGCCTTCCTTCTGTCACTCACTTCCTCCAGCATACTTTGGTAACATCAAGAAATCCTGCAACTCTCGCAATATTTTCCATTTCATCTTACAATTCATATGCATCATTTTTACATGATCTACAACATAAAGCAATCAATGAGAGACTAATGCACACAAAGAATATGACTTGATGAGGAAGACAGACACTTGAATTAAGTGGTGACGGATAGATGTGAAGAACTTAAGTCTAAAAGTAACCAGTTCACTGTTAATAAGTACTTAATGGCAAGAACTAAGAATAAGAAAATGAATACTATGCTGATACAGACCACTGGGGCAAAAAGCCAGACAGATAGGTAGGTAGGTAGGTAGGCAGATAGGTAGGTAGATAGGCAGATAGATAGATAGATAGATAAAGTAGATAGAGATTAGATCTAGTCAGTGAGTTTTCTTAAAATTTCTCTAAAGAAATATTGGTTGATTTATATGTTAATAGAAGAAAAGACATTAATTAGGTGCAAGTCTGGTGACAGCAGGTGGGTCTAGAAAGTCATCTAAGCAGAGGAAATAACCTGTGCAAAGATTCTGAGACAGAAGGCCCATTTTTAAAAAGGAGAAACGACGAGGCCAGCTTTGATCCGGGAAGGAGTCAGGTGCAAGGTGAGCCTGGCCACTACTGATGCAGACAGCCCTCCAACAGCCCCCAGTTTAAAACCCTTCCTTCCTGAAGATCTGTGGTGTCTTTAAAGAGCTCCAAAGCTGGGTTAAATTAGAAACTCCTCAAAATCAGGGACCATGTCTGTTTTATTTGCTTATACAATGCCTAGCACAGCACAAAGTGCTAAAGACACTTAATAGTATTTGATGATGATGAATGAGACAATCAGAAGATGACAGGAAGACAGCTGGAAGGAGACGGCAGTTCATTTAGAGAGACAGCCCTGTTTCTTTTAAGAAGAGGGGCTGCTTTTAAATGAAACACCTTAAAGAAGGCCAAATAGAAAGAGGGAAAAAAAATAAAGTAGAAAACATGGGTTCCATAAACAAAGCAAGAAAAAGATGAAACCACATGAAAGAAAGTGCCTCCACAATCTGAAAGAGAAGAAAAGCTGTTACAGCATAAAACACACTGCACAAGATTTGATCAATATTTACTGTGCCTACGAATGCACCACACCGTGTTCTCTGGGTAATCAAACTTGGGAGCAGGGCCCTCACGACTAGCAGACAAATCAAACTGCTCAGAGACTGGAGCAACGTGTCAATGAAGATCCGTCCAAAGCAATACGAGAACCCAGAAGACTGGTGATTCAGCACGGATTTTACTCCCAAATCAATCACTTATAAGATACGAGCCTTGAAGAAAGGCACTGAGCCTCTTTTAACCACTATAGGGTCATGGTTAAGAGCACAACACATCCTGATGCTAGACTACCCGGGTCCAAAAACCCACTTCGGAGCTGTGCACAACTGCACAACTCACTTAACCTCTCTGTGCCTTACTTTCCTCACCTGGGAAATAGGGATAATTATAGCCCCTGACCCTCAGGGCTGCTGCAGAGGACTAAACACACGTAGAGCACTAAAAACAGGGCTGGTCATGTAAGTGTAGTCATTAGCTATTACCTCTTTTTCTTCGTTTATAAAAGGACTGCCAAAAAAAAGCAAGGGCTTAGGAAAAAAACAACAAAATACACCTGGGCCAGGCCAGCTCCATCATTAACTAGCATAGGAGATCAAAATACGCCACCCCAAAACCTGCTGCTCTGGCATAAGGATAATTTTGAGCTGAAGACATCTGAGAATCAAGAAGCAGGGAGAGGCTCTTTCTGAACTCCCCTTATCTGCCTCAAACAGATCCTCCAAAAGAAAGAACTCAATCGTCTGAAATCCGTGCCCAGGAGTTTCATCACACAGAGAAGGAGGGGAGATGAGAAGTTAACACCACACCCAGACAGACATTGTCACAAACTATCACATCTCCCAACCATTTTTCAAGGGCCCATTCATCCTTCCTAAATATCATTTACTTTCCCACAAGGGGCCTTTCTCCTCCTCCCCTTCCCCTATTAATTAAGATGGCCTGTAAACACTCCAGTGTCACCACTCCTTTGCATATTCACTTCTTTCTGTGATGCCCCAGTGCATGTCAAATTAAAATTTAATAAATGCATATGCTTTTTTCCCCTGTTAATCTATCTGTTGTCAGTTTAATTCAAAGACCTCCCCCAACCAAGGACTGAAGCTAAGAGGGTAGAGGGAAAGCTTTCCCCCTACACTAACTATATGACTTTAGCTAAGTTACTTTATCTCTTGCAACTTTTCTTCTCCCACAAGATGAAAATGATCATAATACCTGACACCTCACTGGGTCTGGGGGGCTGTCGAGAGACGCACGGCAAGTGCACTGGACAGAGCCTGCCACTTACGAACAGCTCAATATATGTTTGTAATAGTTACTGTTCTTTTCCAGCACACCTGACCACATACTTAATAGGATCAAATGAAACAACATTTAATTGCAGATATTTTATAAACTACAAAGAATTATATAACATATGCCATGTTATCATAAATAATAGGAAAGAATTATTTCAAGTACATCATAGAAAGAAATGAATACAAAAATTGTGTGTAATTTTTCAATAAGGAAAACAAAGTGAGGAAGAAAACGGATATAAAAACTATTGAATTTGCCAGGAGGCAGTCACACAGTCCAGCTGGGAAGGAACTCGATGAGACTCCCAGGTTGTGACTGTAGATCTCGTCTCTCGGATGTGATTATACCATACATGTTATTTCACATTTCCCAACCGCCAAAA
Source organism: Equus caballus (assembly GCF_041296265.1). Taxonomy (NCBI): domain Eukaryota; kingdom Metazoa; phylum Chordata; class Mammalia; order Perissodactyla; family Equidae; genus Equus; species Equus caballus. The sequence goes on from NC_091698.1 coordinate 83,093,156, forward strand.
AGCACGCCAAGCAAACTTCTTTCAGCACGTAAGTCATTTCACATGATAGTACCTGGAATTTCATGAGGACTTACTTCTGCTCAACTTTATTTATTTATTTATTTATTTATTTATTGCCGAGGAAGATTGTCCCTGAGCTAACATCTGTGCCCATCTTCCTCTATTTTGTATGTGGGATGCTGCCACAACATGGCTTGATGAGTGGTGTGTAGGTCTGTGCCTGGGATCTGAACCCACGAACCCCAGGCAGCCAAAGCAGAGTACGTGAACTTAACCATTACACCACCAGGCCAGCCCCTCAACTTATTTTTTTAAGACCAGAGTAAGCTGATACAAAAGCGTACTATCTTAAGAAGAAACATCCAGGAGGTATATTATATATAAACCCTCGAAGCTTCACTTCTCCAAAGATCTACTGCCTATCTATTTTTGAAAACTAAAGAAATCAGAGGAAAAAGCCATTTTGGTTCCATTAGGTTTGTAGGAGAATGAATGGGGTGCCTGCTGGCAGGAAATTTAACGTAGTTAGGATGTGACTGAAGCAATCAGAGCGCATTTTCCCTTTTGTGTGCATGACAGATTAAGCTTGCTGCTCTCACTGTTCTTAGCCGCAAACGCCACTTCTAATAGCCTACACGTACTCATAGGGTTTGCAAATGAGGAATAAAGGAGGTTTTTAAAATTGCAAATCCTCAGCAAAGCAAATTTAGCTTTCCATGAGCCTCCTCTCTGAAGAAGGTGGTCGGTTAACCCCTTAAAAGAAGACACGAGCTGGAAGCAGTACGTGTCTTTAATATGAAATTAGAGATTCAAACTACAAACCATTGAAATTACAAGATGTTCTTGTGAATAAACATAAATTCCATTTTTCTCACCTTTGCACCCTGGATGGGGGAGCAAATATTCCATATCTTGGAGAACAACTAAAATATTGCACACCTCCAACTGAACCATCATTCTTGCCATGGGGTTTCTCAAGTTCTATTCCATACCAATATCCTAGAACAAAAACATTGGATTTTTAAAGCAGCTGCACTGTATCTAAAATTGTTATGCTATTCTACAAACACATAGTCTAGATGGTTTAACATTTCCACAAATGACCGAAATGATGGAAGAGCACCACGACGATTAAGCTTTCAAATGATAAAATTATAAAATAAAATTCAAAAATTTAAAAATTGAACAGGAAAAACATTTTACAAGCATAATTGCAGAGCTGTACATTAAGGGAGAAAGATAACATACATAAACACAAATTTGGCAAGGATTAGCTATTATGCAAGTAGCGAATGACCAAAATATATCTAAAAGCTCTAACGAATAAAGAACTGCCCTTGCCTCGGTAATATGGTGTGTTTAAATGAGAGAAGTAGAGCATAATATGGAGATGTATAAATCATAACATGAATATGCAATCTTTTATTTTACTCTCCCAATATTAGAACACCACAACAGTTCTTAAATAATTAAAGGATAAAAATAATATGGAAAATACAACTAGACTTCATGGTGACTCTTCTTTTTCTTTTTTTCCCAACCAGAATGAAAAAAAAAATCATTTTTAACCTAAATGAAAAGATTTAGGTTAGCTAATAGGAAGAATTTTCTAAAAGCCTTTTACGTATTTAAAAGGGCCCACTTGGAGGAAAGTAAAAGGATTTCCTTTTCTAGAGAGCCCGAAAGGAAAGTAGAAAGGTTGCTCTTAGTGTGGTAAATACGTGGTAAATATACATATACTCCTGCAGTAAGAGTTCTTGATTGAGGGTGTCTCAAGACCAGTTAAGAGCACCTAATAGTCCATTCAATTTTTGTTTAAAAGTAGTAAATGATTTCGGTCTCCTACCATCAGTATCAAAAAAAAGAAAAAATAAGAATATAGATACTGAGAAACTTATTGCAAATTACAAAATACAAAACTGCTTTTTCTTTCAGATTGCTGTTTCTTTCAGATTACTAGTTCAACTTAGTATATAACCTCTAAAATCACAAACGAGTAGTTCTTAATTTTTTTCCTGTAATATCCAAAAAGATGACACTTAAACCCATTTCCAGCTATTGGAGTCTGGGTTGAAAAGACTAATGCGTGACCGTTGTCTTTGATACTTAAACAGTCCTACCACACACAAGCACAGAGTAACGCACGCCAGCCTACTGCTGAGCTATATTAAGGCTCTGAAGAGAGGTCATCCCCTTGCTGAAGGTCATGAACCAGCCTAGTCTGGTGCCATTGTTATTTCCCTGAGTAACACAGTTACAATTTTCCAAGTTTTATTTCCTTCTGCCTTTGACGCTTTCCTCTATAATTTTTGCATTTTCCTATTTTAATATACCATATCACTGCTACATGTTTACCACATAACTCTTGAAAATGTGAACACACAGCAGAAAGACATTACAAGGAGTATTAACAGCAGTGACTGCGCATTGTCTGGTAGTGGGGAGATATGGATGTCTTCCCATTTAAATGGTAATTCTCTTTCAGAGGTGGGACTGATGGAAAATGCTGAAGAGGCTAAAGACGAGCTCTCTCAGGTTTAGATCTTATCATCTTTAAGAAGCCTACCACCACTGTTCTATAGAACTGACTGATCTAAATTTTGATGCCACAAAACATACATGCTACTACTTTCTAAAAGGGCAGAAGATTTTAACATAAAAGTTTCCAACTCTTATTATCTTTGCTTATTACTTCCCAAATTTCTAAATGCTTTACATTAGGAAGTTAAAAATTAAAAGTCAACCTACAATAATGAATTATATGCAACAAATCAAAACACTCTAGCTTTGCTTAACATAATCAGAGAAAGGGAACTCTTTTAAAAGACATATGGTGCTTGTGGAAAATAAACCTACCTCTGGGATTCCTCCATTTTCATTTAAGAATTATATTAAGAACATCCTAACTAATCTCAGTTACTACCTGGACTACAAGAGACATGAATTATAAAACATATAGTCCATCTCAAACCAATTAGTTGGATTGCAATTATAAGTGGTATTAATGAAACAAGAACATGCTGGGAGACAGTTCTCCTTGGCGCTCTCAGGTTTCTGCACATCTTACGGACAGAGGCATTACCCTCTTCTCATGGATGTCTGTACAGTGGACAGCCTTGGAGGATACAGACAGAGTCTCCCCATTGCAAAAGCCAGGCATGCTTACTGCCGAGCATAACAGGTCAGATTCTCTAAGCTCAGGGTCCTCTCCTGTAGCACAAACCACTGGGTATACTGGTGTCACCTGGAACTCTCTAGCTCATCCTCTGAGAATTGGGGCTCTGGGAACAAACGCAAGAAAATGCTAACTCTCTGGCTACTGCTATTGCTGTGAGCACTGAAGTCCCCTGTCTCAGAGGACCCAGGAGCCCAACATCTTCTGCCAGCATCTATGAAACCGTGGCAATCTAACTTGTTGCCTTGCAAATAAGGTAGCACCTCAGACCCTTCACAGTTCTTCACAGACTACCACAAACTTTTTAAAAAATCAGTTTTAGGTAACCTTATCCCAAAATGCCGCAATGCCACCATGTGTCAAAATAGCATATTGCTATTTAAAACATACAAATATGGTTTCATTCAACCGGCTTCTATTTGAAATTACAATCACTGAAAATGCAAAAGAAAGAAAATCGTTACTTTTGGAAACACAACAGTAAGTCTAGACTTGTATGAATATATGCGCACACAAATGTGCATTTTTAGGGTCCCAGGGTACCCAAAAGCTTTCTCATTTTCCTTTGAACCCTTTTGTTTGCTTTTCTCTCCAACCCACTCTGATAAAAGCTATATTCAGTGAACTCATTATCTACTCATTTTAAAGATTATTCTTAGCAAAAATTGAATCCTAAGATGTTTTCTCTGTCTTGTAGCACACTCGGCAATCAGTGAGAGTAAAATTGAAGAGTTATAACTAATTTTAACATTAGACAATTTAAAACACAATTGGCAAGAAAAACTTATGCTTAATAGTCAACCTGCGTAAAAACAGTCTGCGTTTTAACCACTGTTTTGCATTTATGTACCGCAGCCACCACCTACAGGAACTGTTAACCAAGAATTCTCTATAATTAAATTTTATTTACTTATAAAAGTTTAAACCTTTTGTATTCTAAAGAACTTAAATTGAGCAAAGACTATACCGATGAGTTACCTGGAGCAAAGTTTGTTGTCCCAAAGAACTTGATGGTACCAATTCTCTGGCCTACCACCAACACTCTGTCTCCGAGGTGGAGCTCGCCTTCGCAGCGGGTGTTATTCGCTATAGAAGTTGCTGAGGAATTCAAACCTGTTTAATCGGTTGGTGGGGGAAGGGGACAGGGCAAGAAAACAGGAGAAAAAACAAAAGGGAAAAAAACCCTCAAAATGCACATTAGCCAAAAAAGTCACTGTCTATTCTAACCAGTCTAGTTAGTTGGAGATTTCAATATATGACGCCTTTCATTATACACATCCTTGACAGCTGTGTTTCTCACATGTTCAGTCAAGCTACTCAAAGGAAGTTTGAAGGGTCTCCTGAGAAAATTACTGCCATGGGAAATTCACACTGGATCCCTGGTAAAGCATCGGCTCCACCCGCACTGCCCGGGCACTCTCTGCTAGAACAGAGAGGAAGGGGCTGGATAGTAAATATTTTAGGCTTTGCAAGCTATACCATCTCTGTCACAACCACTCACCTCTGCTGTTGGAGCACAAGAGCAGACACAGACAAATGGGCATGGAGTGCTGTAATAAAACTTCGTTTACAAAAACAGGTGGTGGGGTGGATTTGGCCCATGGGCTCTAGTGTGCCAATCCCTGTTCTAGGAAAATGCTGGAATTACAGTGGCCACCAAGTCTCAGAGTAAATGAAATATACAGGAATGTGATCTGAAAGTGAAATTGCTATAAAGTTCCAATTACCCCAAATTGACTTCCTCCTAATAGAACAAAACCACTCCCCTCCCCCGCCCTTGATTCAAACCTAAACCCTGAAAGGCCCACTATTAAACGTGAGAAGTCCTAGGGAAATACCAGCTAGAAAGCTGTTCAATGACAACAGAGAAGAGGTGGGCCCCTGCTTTCTGGACAAGTTTGCCATATAGGTAGGTAAGGGAACTGCAATAAATTCAACACATGTTGATTTTCATCAAGAAGTCTGATAAAGTGTTTCATATACATCCTTATACATAACTGAAGAAATGTGGACTGATGGTCACCACGCCTGTGGGAGCGACCTTCAACTGTGCTCACACTGAGAGGCAATAGTTCAGTTCTTCACGGTCGGCTGTGAGGGGTCTGGAGACCCTGCAGCATGAGGAAGAGCTGAAGGTACTTGGGATGGAGCGGGGACGGTAACAGCAGCAGAGAAAGCATCACACAGACCGGAGGGTAGAGCCCAGCTGTGCACTTAGAAACTACCATCATGCACCAAGGACTTACCTCCCTAAGCCTTGGTTTCCTCATTCAATAAATGAGGACGGCAATAATAGTACCTACCCCATAGGTTTATTTTGAGAATTACATGAAATAAGGTATGTAAAGAGCCTAGAATAGTATCTGAAATAATAAGCATACAATATATGTTAGTTATTAAGTTTGGATTAGAAAAGAGATAAGAAAGATAATAAACCATAGAGCTTCTGAGGATCTATCATAAAGTTTTAAAGTGAACCTTGAAGGGTTGGAGGCCTTAGACACATAGGGAGGAGAAGTCAGTCCAGACAAGGAAAATGGCGTGAGCACTGGGAGAAAGGCCGAGAACTCCAGAGTATGCTTACAAAGGGGAGGGAGGCGGAGGGCTAAGGAGGAGACAGGGAAGAGCGCAAGTAGCTCAGTCTAACTGAAGTGAAGGGTTCCTTCTACACATTTAAAAAGAGCAAATCTACTTACAAACAAACCAAGATAAAAAACACCAAGCAAGCCTGGTTGAAAAAGCCATAGATACCAGCACTGGCTCTAGATGAGACAGACGGGCTTTTGCTCATTGTCTTCTTGTTATGGCCACGTGCGCTCGGTTTCCTGGGGCAGCTCTGCTTGTGTTCCAGAGAAGACGTAGAGGAGGAGCTGCTGATGGATCCAAGCAGGGCAGCTAAAACAGCAAAGGAAGAGAATGTAGCAACGGATGGAAAAGAAGTGAACCAATGAGATGCTTTTCCAGGTAAACCCTTCTGAAACTCTCCATGTAGTTTCTTCAATTGTGGATTATCTAGCGTTGAATTAAATGCCTGGTTTCATCCAAATATATCATAGTTCATACATACAAGATTTTATGACCCAAGCAATTGCATTTTAGAAATTCACATTCTATGATGACAATCTTAGGTAGCAGAGTGTTGTCACCTCATTAATTTAAACTGACTACCTATTCCAACCGCCACTCTCTCTCACCTCTCACTTCAGAGGAGTTAGTAGAATCCCATCTTATTTATATAAAAAATGCTATTAATATGTTTTAAGGTAACAAAGCTTAACATGAAAATGTTGCGCGTTAACCAGAAGGAAGCGTGAACACCTGTGAATTTCCCACTCGTGTTCTAGTCACCCAGTGATTTGACAGCTAAAGGCAACCGGAAACATTATCATCAAGCCATCTACACGGTGGAATTTCCTTTGCTCTCTCTTTTAATCTAATCCAGTAGTTCTCTGATTTAAGTGTACTTAAGGGTCATGGTACAGGATTTTATACAAAAGCCATGTATAGACTTTATTATGAGCTGTTTAAGGGGTGTTCAAGGGTAATTTTTACTATAATAATTTTTCCCTTACAAAATTGAAAACTTAGCCGCACATAAGCTATATCACTATATTATTTTAAAGTTCCACCAATAAATTAAAATTTGAGAACAGAGTTCTAAATTACATTACCATCTTTCTCAGTTACAGTTTTCGATTCTTCACCAGGAGGCAATGAAAGTGTTGATCCAGAAGCGCTATCTTTTTTTGATGTCATTAATCCTAGGACACAGAAACAGTACGCTTTCAACCAAAAAGAATTTTGTTTAATGTTAAACATAAAAATGTGTTTGCTTTTTAAAGCACAGACATCCCTCATTATCTACATCTTAGCCACTTCTGAAAACATGTTGAATAACAAATTCACAGACGGCAGGGGCCAATATTTCATTATTTAAAGGGGAAAGAAAAGCATGCATGCCTAGCCCATCTGAAAACCCCAATCAATTTCCCCAAATATCTCTAAAGTATCTTTCAAACTCATTTAACAATCCACTAAGGAATTCTAGGTAACATAAACCATTTAAAACATAGTTACCTAGTGGTTTGACACTGAATGTGCTCATCAGCGTGTCTGCACAATGCGAGCAGGTAAAGCAAACCTAGCACAGCTGAGACAGGTCTGCTGCAGGCTTCCTGGCCCTTGCAAACAACTCACACAATTTCCCTGGTGTATGCACACCAATTCATTACAGAAGATTTTCTATTTAGAGAGCGAATTTTCGGTAAAAAATTTCGCCAATCATTGTAGCAACTATTCATGTAAGTGAGAGTCAGAGAGCGAGAAATCCTGTACTCTCTGCCACCGAATTCTGATATTCTGAAAATGACTACGCCATTGTCACCACACCCACTCCCACAAAAAACTCATTTTGAAAAAGAAAAAGCTCATCAATAATACTCTACCTCATGAAGACTTCTGTTTCAATTCTACAGAACCAAATTATTTAAATAAGAAACCTAATGGGCTACACTCAGTTTTAAATTCCATCAAGCATCCCTTCTACTTCTACTCAGAATTAAGCATTTTGGGTAAAAAACTGTGCTCGGCACTCTGAGCATCACAAACATGAACCAACCACGGTCCGAGTCCCAAAGGAGGACTTTTCAGTTCCGTGTGGTAGAGAGACATGGACACGGATAACTAAAATCTGCGGACACTGGTATACAAGCACTAGCACAGAAAGAGGAGACTATAATCACGGCCACGAAGACAAATTAATGGCTCATCAAGAAGATCACATTCTGAGACGGGTCTTGAGGGACAGGGCAGATTTCTTCCAGAGAATATTGGAGGTGTGGTCAGAAAGAACGGAGGGCAGGCATTCCGGATGGACAAAAGGAAAGAAATGTCTTAAAGACAGGATCAGAGGATGAGGAGCTTGGCTGGAATAGAGAGCACTTTTGAGATGTAGGATAAGTAACCTGCATATAGGTCACAGCAAAATCTGAGGGTGACAGTGCCAGCTAAGGAACTGTAACTCTTCTGTAAAGAATGAGGCTCTGATGGGCTTTAAAAAGGAAGACTGGCGTGAACAGAGTTGTAGGTGAATAACATTACCCTGACAGCAAAGTTTAGAAGGAAACTCGAGGAGAAGAGACTGGAGGTTTACACTGGTTAGAAGTTTGTTACAGGAGGCCCAGGATGAGGGCCAGAACCACAACAGCAGCAACTGAATGGAGCAGGGACCAGAGAGACTTTGTGAAGGCAAACCACAGAGAGAATTTCTTGTTTTTCAGTTCTAAAATACTCCTTTGGTTCTCTTTGTATTTGAATCTTTTATTGAGATAACTAGAGCTTCACACACAGTTGTAAAAAAACAGTACAGGGAGATGTGTTCTACATTTTGCCCAGTCTTCCCCAAAGATGACATTTTACAAACCGATAGTATAACATCACAACCAAGATACTGACGCTGATGCCATCCACTCATCTTAGATTACTCCAGTTTTACTTGTGCTCATTTGTGTGTGTGTGTGCGCGTGCACACACGTCATTTGTTTCTTCTTTGTATCTTCATTCCTCTGCTGAAACTTTTTTCCATTTGTTTCAAGAGTGTTCACCCTTAATTCTTAGAACATAGTTACAATATATTCTTTACAGTCTTTATCTGATAGATGTCTATGTCATCTCGAGGTTGGCATTCTTTGTCTTTTTCCTTGAGAGATGTTGAGATGTTGCTGGTTTTTCATATTTTCAGCCATTTTGGATTGTATCCTGTACATTTTGAATATTATGTGCCAGGACTCTAGGTCTTGTTCAAATCCTTTGGAGAATGTTGATTGTTTTGTTTTGAGGTCCACCCAGTTAAGCGCAGGCTGGAAGTTCCTATCCACCATCTGTGCACTGTGGGTCCAATGTCAGTTCAGTTGCCAAAGCCTTTTTGGGATCTTTCTCATGTGTTGTGCCACTCAGTACTCAGCCTGGGACCTGGGCAGTGGTCTACTCAGGAGACCAAAGCCTGGGGTCAGATTCATGCACACACAGCTTGGGAGTAAGCCCAGAAGTTTTTTGAGATCACTTTCTTGAGCTCCCTCCTCTCCGTGGTCTCCCTGACACTTTCCTGTTCCCAGGGGCACCCCTTCCTGGTATTCTGGGTAGACTGCCTGGCTTTAGCTTCCCTGCTCTGCCATACAATCTCCTGAGACTCTGACTCTGTCTCTGGAGCAAGTGGTGAGGAAAAAGGAAAAAGACTAACGAGGATTCCATGCATGTCCTTGGGACCACAATTTCTCTGGTCAGAGACAGAGTTCCCCTCCTGCGGAGTTTTAGGTGCCTGGCCATCCTCTGCTGCTGTCATACCATGCAGGATTGCCTAGGGACTGGGGTGGAAAAGAGCCAAAGGGAGAAAAATGCAATCAGGGGATTCCCTCCTCTTTCTGTCTAGTGGGCAGCCCCTTTTCTACTCCTCAGACCAGAAATAGAGGGTTTTTCTTTGAGCTTTCTTTCCATGTCTGCTGTGTACTTCTGGGTTTCAGGTTTAAAGGATACCATTTATGACATCATCAAAAAGTACAAAGTATCTAGAAACAGATCTAACTAAACAGGTACAAATCGTCTATAGAGAAAATTATAAAATGTTATTGAGATATTTTTAAAGGAACTAATTAAATAGTGAGAGCCAAAGCTCATAATTAAAACGCTGAATATTGTAAAGATATCAGTTCTTCCCAAATTGATTTAAGGTTTAAATGCAATACCAACTAAAACTTTGACAAATATTTTTTTAAAAGAAACTCAACAGCTTATTCAAAACCGTATATGGAAATGTGATTTGCAAGGGCCCAAACAAGCAAGACACTATTCGAGAATAAGGTAGGAGAATTTCCTCTACTCAATATCAGATTTCTTTTTTAAAAACTACAGTAATTACGAAGTGCAGTATTGACACAGGGATATTCAAACAGCCCAATGGAACAGAGAAGAAAAGCCAAGTAAACTCTGGGACAAAACCCTTCAATCACGGTAGAAAGCCCTTCCACTTCAGTTATTGATCAGTTAGCAAATATTTATCAAGCACCTATTTTATTTTATGTACTGCAGTGAACACGAAAGTATAAAATACTCTCACAGTCCACTTAAAGTTTAAGATTTTGCTGAGGGAATAAAAGCTCTGTACAAATAAAGCAATCAGAGGACAAAATCCAAGATAACAAGGAACAAGTGTGTGGTATGGATAAAAGTGTTTATGAAGTTAGTGAATGAAAGAGATCAAAGTGAACTGGGGTCATCAGGGAAATTTTCAAGGAGAAACAAGATCTGAAAAAGGAGGTAAAGAATGGCTAGGACCTCAAAAGGCAGACGTCAAATTCCTGCACCCAGAGAAATAGCATGAGACAAAGCATGAAGGACAGAGGGAGAACAATGTACACAAAAGGCAGTGAGATGTGACAAACACAGTCCAACCACGGACGCTGGAAGAGACTCCATCAAACAGAGCAAGGACTCTGCTGCTTTCAAGAGTCAGGGTGTTTTCTGATAAAAAAAAAGTCACTAAAATTCTTGAACAAGTGAGAAATATAAAGCTAGCTGAGTTGTATAAAGATTTATTGGAAGTATAAAATCTAGCCTCAAAAGGTGAGATTAGGGGGTGATAAAAGTACAGAGGTAGTAGGAAAGAACAAATCCGAAATATTCTGGTCAGGTACTAAAAGCATAAATCATGACTAAGGTTTAAAACAAGTAAGACGCAGATTTCATTAAATTCAGGTTTCACAATTAGCTAACAAAAAAGTGTGAAACAATCTAAATATGAGGCATTCCACAAATAAAATAAAAATGCTCAAGATATTTAACGTTCTGGTTTGACCTACCAGTATTTACTTTCGACGTTACGTGAGCGACATCTATTTTCTGGGACCTGATGAAAGGCACAGCTTTTGCAGGAGTGTGTACTATATTCTTCCTGCGATCTTTTGCTTTACTTATCTTTGAAAGAGGTGCAAAAATACCTAAGGGAGAATGTAGAATTTTAGTGTTAAGCCATTAAAAGAATTTCAAATAAAGGGGTAAGTACTGTTATTTGGTGATATAAATTTTTAAGTTCTTTTTTAGAGCCAACTATGTGGCCTGTAGTGAGAGACAGAAAAAAAGACACAGCACCTGCCCTCAAAGAGCTTACAATCTAGTTGTCAAGACTAACAACATGCACAATAATTTAAGAATCACATAAAAGATACATAATTGGTTATGAAGAGAAATTCAGGGAAAAGAGAAAGGAGTAAAGGCAACAGTTTGCCATTATAATTATTTCTGACTAAGCTATCGGCAAATAATAGTGCACTATATAGTATAGAAAGTATTCTTCTGTATCACTTTATCTGTATCTTTTTTAAGACATATTTTTCCCACACAATAGCTTTTTATGTCCATGTTGTCTCTGTCTTCCATACTGTATATCTTTAGAAGACAAAATTCAATGTTACTCCCCTCTGCATTGCCCCACTGCACCTAACAATCAGGGTGCCTTACACACCGTAGGGATATAAAAGATCCTTTTGAGTATGAAATAGAATCTTCCCAAAAGGCCTAGCCCTCAGCTCCTGACAATCAGAAACCACAGGGTGTTAGGGGGGAGCAATGCATGGACGGGGGAGCGGGGGGAGGGGGAGCGGGGGGAGGGGGGGCGGGCGGGGCCTATTTGCTGCCACTGAAAGTATAAAATTCCATTAAAAAAGTTCATCCTGGCAATACAATATTCAGTATAAATAAGTAGGCAAAGACATTAGAGATGGTAAATATGGACTATAAACACCAAGATTATCTCACTAAGACATTTTAAAAGACAAAATAAAGCCATAATTGTATGTTACACTCTTCCATTGAGTGTTAACAACCTAACAAAGACACATTATGACTAAAATGTAATGTATTAAAAACAAATTGTTTTAAAATAGGTTTGCAGAAATGCTCAGGACTCTACAAAAAGTGAGTGCTTTGTTAATAGCTAACAGGTGCCAACTATACTACTCTTCTGCTAATCTTGAAATTCTTTCCTCCCTTGGATTCGGCAATACTTTATCCTGATTTTCCCACTGCTTTTGACTTATGCACAATGTTCTCTCTCCTGTCTCCTGCCTATCAGATTTTCCCTGACTTTTATTCTTTTCTCTAAATTCTTTTCCTTGACAAATACACACACACACACACACACGCACGCACGCATGCACACACACGACCTTGATAATGATTACATTCAGTGTTGCCAAGGGTTGGAAGAAAAATATTATTTTATACTCTGGGAATATAAATTTGCATAGTCTTATTGGAAGTTAAAAATTCTGACCTAATCCACTTTATAGCATTAATTATAAGGAAATATTTATATTTAGAGGTGGGCAGAAAGGTTATAAGGTTACATTTGTATATTATAAGGAGAAGATAGATTTCCAGAGCCAAAATAATTTCTAGTTTACTACTACGACACAATCACACTTTTGGAAATTAATCATGAGAAAATAATCCAAAAAGGAGGGATAGGCCATATATCTGAATATGTCATCACTGCAATATTATTCATAAGTAGGAGAAAACAATTATTTGGCAATAGGATGAATGAATTTACTATATCTATGAACTATTACATCATCATTAAGTCAAACAATAAAGATTACATAGAATAAGAAAAATATGAAAAATCAAGAAAATAAAACTTGTTATATATTTGATTACATTATGATAACATCTGTGAAAACCGTATGTGTGGATGTAGGAAAGACTAAAAAATTGAAAACTAAAACATATTTATGAAAGACTATGAATTACTTTTCAAATTTATTTGTGTCATTAATGTCATAATAATGTTGCTCAATGAATGATTTTTTTTCTTAATTTGAGGAAAATTATGTGGTTTTTCCTTCAAGGTCTTAATAGAAAATTTCCACATCATAAAACACATTTGTTTCTTTTTTAAAAAAGGATTAAATATTTACTTCTATGGCTTTAAAAGATTTCTGTAGCATAGAAAACCTCACCTATGTAATTCTCAATTCTTCTTGTTTTTTAAATTAACTAAGTCATTTGGGAAAACTAAAACTAAATTTAAAGCAATGACTGGATATAATCGAAGCCCAGAGTGTGTGCAGCACACAGGCAACCTTCCTGCTCGGTAACTCATGCTAATCCAGTACTGACGGGATTTTTCATTGTATCCACGTATCCAGTACTGATGGGACATATAATTGTATGGCTTAACTAAAAATAAACACATAAGGAAGATTTATTTTAAAATAGAAGAGTAATAAATTTCCAGATAAACATGGCCCATTTTGTGTAACTCCAATTCCTCCCAAAACTCTTCTAGAATATTAGTAAGGAATAAAAATGGTATAAACTCTAAAGAAAATGACGAGGAGGAGAAAAAATACTAACAGCTTCCAAAGAAGGTTTTGCAGAGAAGGGGAAAGGTCAAAGACAGAAGACAGAAAGACTCTGAAACTTCTAAACAGCAACATTGGAAGCTCAAGATAGCAGTTGGCAAACTATGGGCCGGAGCCACATCCTGCCAACTGGCTATTTTTCCGAAGCTCTACTGGAACACAGCCACGCCCACTTGCTTACATACTGTCTGTGGCTGCTTCTTCACTACAACTGGAGAGCTGAATAGCTGCAACAAGAGACTGTATGGCCCATAAAGCCTAAAATACTTACTACCTGGTGGTTTACAGAAAAAGTTTGCCAAACTGCATTAATAGAGTATTACCTTCAAAATACTGAGAGAATATGAATCCCAATCTAACATTCCTTATCCCACCAAACTATCACAAGAAGTATGAGGGGAGAAATAAACATATTTTTTAAATGGAAGGTCTCAAAAAATTTACCTCCCACGAGTCCTTTGTCAAAAATCTACTGAAGGATGAGTTCCACCAAAACAAAGAAAAAAACTGACTTAGAATAGTAAGAGCACCAAATCTTTCTCTTCATAGTACGAAGTCAATAGATGTCTAAAATTGGAAAAATCAAGAAAGATCCATATAAATATATTATTTACAAATATGGATATTAATATCAGAAGATAAAGCTAAAGGGGTTGAAAAAGTTCTTGCCTCTAAAGAGCAGGACTCGGGGTCAGGTAAGGACAAGCCAGGGGAGGGTTGAGTTGTTGTTATTAATAAACCTTACAATACAGTTGGACTTACTAAACTAGGTACATGTAGTTACTTTGGTAATTACTGAAAGACATAAAAACTCTATTACAATATTAAAATTCATTATGAAATTTTCATAATTGCCAAACTTGGCAGGACCTGAGATACCTTCCAGTAGGTGAATGGATAAACAAACTGTGGTGCAGCTAGACAATGACATAGTACTCGGTGCTAAAAGGACATGGAGGAAACTTAAATGCATATTACCAAGTGAAAGAGGCCAACTTAGTAATGAAACTTAGTAGTGAAAAGGCTACAGACACACTGTAGGATTCCAATGATACGACATTCTGGAAAAGGCAAAACTATGGAGACAGTTACAAGATCAGTGGTTGCCAGGGATTGAGGGGGGAAAGGAAGGATGAATAGGCAAAGCATGAAGGATTTTTAGGGCAGTAAAAATACCATGTATAATACTATAATGATGGATACATGTCATTACACGTTTGTCTAAACCCATAGAATGTACAACACGAAGAGTGAACCCTACGGTAAACTATGAACTTTGAGTAACTATGATGTGTCAGTGTAGGTTCATCAATTGTAAAAAATGTACCTTCTGGTGAAGGGATGTTGACAACATGGAAGGCTATGCACGTGTGGGAGCAGGGGGTATATGGGAAACCTCTGTACCTTCCTCTCAATTTTGCTGTGGACCCAAAACTATCCTGAAAAAAAAGTCTTAAAAAATTACAAAATTTCTACAATTTTAAAAAATCTAATATATGCTAGAATTAAAGATCAATGGAGCAAAACAATCCTGAAACTGACTAGCATTTATAAGAATTTAATTTATAATAAAGGAAATACAACAAGCCAAAGGAAAAATGATAGATTTAGAAAGAGAGAGGGAAAAAACCATTGCTGAGAAGACATAAATCTTTGGCTTCTGCTTAGTCAGGGGATGTCCACCTCTCCTGCCCCCTCCAGCCTCAAGCAGTTTAGCAATGCCCGGGCTCAGCACCGAGCTGGCTCAGCAGGAAGGCAATGCCCATTTTCACATCATCCACCACATGATGCTTGCCCCCAACTTGCCTTTAAGTATATACGGGGGACAGAGACAACGTTCTTGGGTATCCAGCTTTATCCCAATCAGGCATGCCTCTCCTTAGGATGATGAGATTTGGGGAGGCCACATGCATTCTGTTACAATCTAAGCATTTCTCACAAATCTGATCTACAGCTGCCTTGTATGTTGCTAACGGTTTTTGATCTTGCCTTTAGTCTGCTTGACAGCTGCCAAAATTAGCTAATAGAGGAAAATTAAAATTAAATTCTTAATCTCTCACAACCAACCAAATAAATTCCAAATGGATTAAGTAATGTAGTATAAAAAATTGAAAGATTCAAAAAAATAAAATACATAACATAACTGATCCTTAAATTAGGAAGAATTCTCTTTCTAAGCATAAAAGCAATGTAGGAAATTATAAATGAAAAGTCTTTTAACTACATAAACCTATATGTCCAAAACATTGTAAATGAAGTTCAAAGGCAAATGACAAACTGGGCAAAATATTTGCAATAAATATAAAGCTTCATATCTTAAATACATATTGGTATTTTTTGAAACTCTTATCAGTTTTTTAAAAACCACTAATATCCCACCTTTTTAATGGATAAATAATACGAACAACTATTTGTTGGCAATTGCCAAGATAACACAGAGTCCATCTACTACAACAAAACATTTTAAATGTTTCATTTCACCACAAAGAAATTTGAATTCAAACATAGAAATTTTCACCCATCAAACTAGAAAAATTAAAGGAAATGAAGCCATTAAAAATCATATTTTTCAAACAATATTTAAAGATTTGGTGAAATTACAATAGGATGTCAAGTAAAAATGCAAAATATATAACTATATATAATCCAAATTTTGTGAAAAAATTTAAACAGAAAGAATATACAGGTGATTTTATTTTCTTCTTTTTTATGCTTTTCAAATCTTATACAATGAGTATTTTTTATAAACAAAAAAAATCTTTAATAACAGACCAACTCCCTCTTAAGGGTATGATAAAAGGAAACTGGTAATTTTGACAAATTTATCAGAGCTAGCAAATAGCTAATATTTTTTGAGTGCTTACAGGGAACCAAGCGCTATTCTAAGTGCTTTATGTATTTATCAACACATTTATAGTCCTCATATAAATTCCTGAGGTATTGTTATCCCCACTGTATCAAAGACAAACCAAGGCAAAGAAGAGAAAGGTCAAATAGCTGGTAGGTAGGGCAGCTGATTCATACCCGAGCAGTCCGAGTCCACAGTGCACACTCCTCAGCATTGTACCCCACTGCCTCCCTGTCAAGCTAGAAGATGAAATACCATGCAACCAAGGGAAAATATTCACAACATAGTAAGCGACAAAAGCAAATTGAAATCAATGTGTCAGTGTGTGTGTGTGTATGTGTGTGTGTCCATCCGTAAGAGACACAGAGAGAGAACATGAATTTAATTAAACAAACCTTTGTCAGAAAGAGAAAGAAGCATTCCAACTGAGGAGTACAGTAATGAAGTTGGCCTCACTTGCTTTTCCAATTTTTCAAGTTTTTCACCCTCCAGAGCTCTGTAGCACCTTGATAATAAAATCCCCCCCCTCAGTTATGATCCCACCATGAGGAGGATTTAGGGAGGTCTACAGAGCAGGGTGTACTCCTAGCGAGACACCTCCTCCCAATCACTCTACTGCTTACAGTAAAAAAAGGGTAGCCCCTTCATTTAGCATGTAAGTAACCAGGAGGAAAGTTTTATTTAAAAACAAGGAAAGAGTAAAATTTGATTATTTTAAATTAATTCCCATTAAGTTAGGTAGTATCTACCTTACCATATTTGGGAGCACATTTAAAGTACTGGACTTTTCCAACACTTCCATTGTTTTTTCCTTCTGGTTCATCCAACTCAATGCCAGCCCACTGCCCACTTGCAAATTCAGTTGTTCCACAAAATCTTAATGTTCCAACCTAAAGAAAATATAAATCAGAATACTTTTGAGTATTACTAGTAATTCTAAGAGTGCTACTCTTGAAACTTTACCACGGAAATTTTTAAAAACCATTCTCTCAAAGTAGACATCAGAACAACGAATATTAATGACATTAAATATAAAGAGACATTAAATAATGATAAAAAGAGTCAGTTCACCAAGAAGACATAAGAATCCTAAATCTGTACACACCTAACAACTGAGCTTCAAGTAAAACAGGAACTGATAAAACTGAAAAGAGAAATAGACAAAACCACAATTACAGGTGGAGACTTCAACACAACTCTCTCTGTAATCAATAGGCCAAGGAGGCAAAAAATAGTAAGGGTACAGAAAAACTGAAAGCTGACACTAGCTGTAAGCCAACTTGACCTAAGTGACATTTGTAAAACGCTCCACCCAAAACGGCAGAATACAAATGCAAAAGAATAGAAATCATACAAAATAGTTCTCAGACCATAATGCAATTAAACCGAAATTCACTAACAGAAAGATATATGGAAAAACTCCAAATATTTGGAAATTAAACAACATATTCCTAAATAACCCATGGTGAAAGAGAAAAGCATAAGGGAAATAAGAAAATATTTTGAATTGAATGAAAATGATAACACAATATATCAAAATTTGTGGGGTGCTGCAAAAGCAGTGCTTAGATATTTATAGCACTAAAATGCTTACATTAAAAAAGGTCTCAAATCAACGATACAAACTTCCACCTTAATAACTAGAAAGTGAAGACTCAAATTTGGCAAGCAAAAGAAAGGAAGTAATAAAGATAAGAAATTAAGAACAGAAAAACAACAGAGCAAATCAACGAAACCAAAAGTTGGTTCTTTGGAAAGATAAATAAAATAAACTTGTAGCTGGAGGTCAAAGAAAAAAAAAGATACAAATTACAAACATCATGAATGAAAGAGAGACATCATTAAATTCTGTCAATCACATAAAGAATAGTAAGAAAATACTATGAATAACTCTAAGCCTATAAATGTAACAAATGACATGAAATGTTCCAATTCCTGGAAAGGCAAAAATTGTCAAAGCTCACACCTGAATTTGTAGCGAAAAATCTTCAAAAAAGAAAACCTGCAGACCCAGATGGCCTCCCTCGTGAATTTCACCAAAGAATTTAAGGAAAAAATACTATCAGTTCTATACAAACTCTTCTAGAATATGAAAGTGGAGGGACCAATTACCAACTCATTTTATGAAGCCAGCATTACCTTGACACCAAAACCAGACAAAGATATTACAAGAAAAGAAAACTGTAGACCAATATCCCAAATGTACACAGACACAAGAATCCTCAACCAAATGATAGCAAATCAAATCCAGTGATACACAGAAAGGATAAAACATCATAACCAAGTGAGGTTTATCATGAGAATGCAAAGCTAGGTCAACATTTGAGAATTAGTCAACAAAGTTCATCATACCCACAGACTAAAGGGCAAGGAGGACCTTGTTCTCTGGACATATGCAGAAAAACCCTGAGCAAATTTCAACATCCTTTCATGATAATAATAATTTTTAAAAAAACCTCTCAGCAAACTAAGAATAGATGGAAACTTCCTCAACTTAATAAAAGACCTCTATACAAAACCTACAGCTAACAATTAACACACTAAATGATGAAAGACAGTGCTTTTCCCTTACGACTGGGAACAGGGCAAGGATGTTGGCTCTTTCCATTGCTATCCATCAATATACTGAAAGTCCCAGGCAATGAAATAAGGAAAGAAAAATAAATAAAAGATATACAGATTAGAAAGAATTAAAACTGTCACTATTCGCAGACAACATGATTGTTCACATAGGATATCTCAAAGAATCCACACAAAAAAAGCCCAATAGAACTAATAAATATAGCAAGGTTAAAGGATACGGGTCAATATACAAATATCAATTTTATTTCTCTATTCTAGCAATGAACAACTGGAAAATGAAATTTCAAACACACCACCATTTACAATAGCACCAAAGATCATGAAAAACTTAGGCACGAATCTAACAAAGTTTGTGCAACATCTACATGCTTAAAACAACAAACCTCTAATGAAATAAATCAAAGACCTATTAAATAGAGAGAGATGTTATGTTTGTGATTGAAAGGCTCAATATTTTAAGACGTCAATTTTCCTCAACTCATCTATGTTTAAAACAACTCTATTTAAAATCCCAGCAGGATTTTTTAATAAACATCTATAAGCCGATTCTAAAATGTACATGGTAAAGCAAAGGAACTAAACAAAAGAGAAAAGAAAAAAAGTTGAAGGCCTGAAACATATGATTGCAAGACTTCCTACAAAGCTACAGCAATCTTGACAGGACAGTATTGAAGAAAGTGTAACCGTGAGATCAACAGAGCAGAAGAGAATCCAGAAACATACCCACACATGTACGGTCAACCAAACAAGGTGAGAGGGCAATTCAAGAGAGAGCGAGAGAGAAACAAACTCTATCTATACCTAGTACACTATAAAATTTAACTCAAAATTAGATATAAAGCTAAATGTAAAACCTAAAACTATAAACTTATAGAAGAAAACATAGAAAATTTCTTAGATATACTAAACATATAATTCGTAAAAGAAAAAGGTGATAAAATGGACCTCATCAAAATTTAAAACTTCTGCTCTTTGACAGACACTCCCAAGACAATGAAAAGATGAGCAACAGACTGAGAGAAGCATAAATGTAATGAGCCTGGCCAGGAGACCGTCACGTTAAACCCAGCTGACTGGAACATGCATATTCATCCTGTGCCGCTGCTTTTATATAGCTCAAAATTATCCCAAATAAAAAGTAAAATGAAGCAACAGAATAACTCTTCTAAAAGTCCATTCTCAGACACAGGGTAGGAATACCAAAGAAGCTGAATATTAATCCTAAATAAAAAAACAAAAATGCTATGCATTCCTGACTTCTTGATATTTTAGCTCCACAGTTAGGACAACGAAAAACTAACGAAAGTCCTATGAATGTATGCTTTTGGAAGTTGGTAAATGTCATTCTCAATGTAATAGTTTGTAGCTTACTTCCCTTTTAAAAGTAATTTTCTCAGTAAATCAAACTGCCGGATTTCAGTGTTTTCTGAGACACCTGCATCACCTTTCCCACAAGCCCACCCAAATATTTAAATTTAACTATGTTAGGAAACTGAATACCCAAGCAGGAATTCTCTGTTCCATTCTCCATAGTGAGCCCCCTATTAACGCCAAAATTAAAAAAAAAAAAAAAAAAAAGAGAGAGAGAGAGAAACACCCCTCCCATATGAGGTATTAAAAGAGGGAGAAAGCAACAAGTGAGCGCCATAGGACACCGAGGCTTTGAAGGAAAAGAGGTGTCTGTGGGGAGCCCTATTCTCCACATCCGTTTTTATTATCAGGTTAAAATAAGACCTAAGATTTCTCTATTTGTGGGATCTCAAAGCCAAACGCCCCTGAATGGCGAGTCTCTCCTTTGCCCCATTTATTTCTGTGAGGTGGTAGCAGTGGGAGAAACACCATGAGGATGGCAGGGCGGCTGCAAGGAAAAGCCTCCAGGCCAGACGATTTCTCAGCTCACCGGCTAAATGCACCCAGCAGCTCTCCCTGTTCTTTTCCCATTCCAATAAAGATGTCTTCGTTATTAAGTTCAAATAGTTTACATTCTTAAATCATACTTTAAAGTAAATGTGCAGCTAAGTTTCACATTTTCTATTGAGTATCTTTCTACATACATATTGAATTTTTTTAAAAAGAACTCAAAACTCTGCCCACACTGCTTGCACCCTTGGCGCACAGGCCGCGGACATAACAACCTGGGACAGAGCTTTAGAGACTGTAGTTACTTAAGATACCTTCTGTCCTGCAATAACAACACGATCCCCCAACTTCAGGCCAAGGGACGTAAGCATTGTCTTGCTGGTAACACGATCATAATTTGGCAGGGCAGGCTTCGAGACATCACACGGCAGAGGCACCGCATCCAACAGCATCTGCTTGATTTCTTTAGCGGTTGCTGCGGCATCGGCCATTTCTAACGGCATTTCGACTGGGTCTGGGACAACATCAGCAGGGACCTGTCCTTTGTCATTCTGCAAACAAAGAGAAGAGGAAAACTGCAATGCATACCTACTTAGAGCTCCACACAGTCATGCAAAGTTGTTCTTGGATGTTTTAAATGTAAAAAGTTACGTTCATTCACCACTTCTTTATTCAAACACATTTAACATCTGCTATACGCCAGAGACCATTCTCAGTGCTAAAGGTACCACAGGGAAGAAAACAAAAGCCCTGCCCTCGAAGAGCACACATTCTGGCGGGAGAGACAGACTACAAAGACTCAAACAAGTAAAATATATGGTATATTAATGGGAAAAAGTGAAGAGAGAAAAAACAACCCAGGGAAGGGGAATAGGGGACCCTTGGACAGAGGTGGCTGTTCATGCAGTGGGTCAGGGGAGGCCTCACTGCTAAAATGCATTGACAAAGAGGCCTGAAGGAGATGAGGGGGTACCACGCAGGTTAGCTGGTAGGGAAATGCATGCCACACCTGGAAAAGAGCAAGTGCTAAGGCTGCCATGAGGCACAGCATGCCTGGCTGCACAGGTTTAGAGAAGGCAAGTGAGAGACAGAAGTCACAGGACTGACTGGCTCCCCCGCTCCAGATCTGAGCCCCTCTCCACCAGCCCACAGCCGCCACCTCAGCTCTGTGACCTTGACCCATCCTGCCCACTCACGGAGTGACTCAGATTTCAGGAACAGAAACTAGAGTTTTGATACTTCTAAAATTTGGGCTATAATCAAGAAAACAGCCCTGTTCTCACTAGAAAGGAGAGGCTGTATCCTCAGATTTATCCTGCAACAAGATAAAACGGTCAGTTGTATGCCCGCTCACATTTGCATGGTGTTTATTAATCAAAACCCTATCATATAAATTATCTCATTTGGTTCTCACATCAAGAAAAAGCTTGTGAATAAAACAGCTAAAAATCCTTGTCCATTAAGAATTTATATTGCAGTAGGAGAGACAATCACCAACTAAACAAGTAAAATATTACTAACATTTTCAGTTTGCCAATTAGGAAAATTAGGCATTAGAGATTAATGACTCGCTCAAAGCCATTTACACGATGACTGGCAGAGATGACATTATAGTCCACGTCTAGGACCCTCCAGACTCCCAGCCTTTCTCCTCCACGCTATCCTCCCCTCAAACAACTTATCTTTCCTCTATGTTCCCTAACCAAAAAACTCAGATTTCATGAGGAAGTTTCTAGATTATAATCTCTTTAATATAATAAATCAAGATTCTTTTGGCTGAGAAACTATTCTCCCTTTTCTTCTCGCAATAATTATCTTCAAATGATCCATATGGTTAAAAGAATGGGGCTGTTAGAACACACTTAGTTTGCAAGTATGTACCTCACATTTTTTGTTTTAAAATCCAAATTGGTTTGGCCCTAAGTCCAAATACAGTAGGAAGACATGTTGTCAAATTTCTGAGATGATGGTGAACTATTTTAATCCCAGATTTCAAAGAAAAAATACAAAACATAATGAAGATATGTACAACACTAATATGTACTAAGGATAAAAGGAGAGAGAGGGAAAAATTGTTTTTAAAAAATCTGTACTGATAAATTGTAAGCAGTGTTTACAATAAATATTTTACTTCAGATTTTAAGTCCTCACTTTTCTAGAATAAGTCACACACTTCTGTCAATTCCTATAAAATTTAGCAACGAAAACTTTTGTTAAAAAAAACACTAAATAATAAAAAAATAACGATGATATGCTAACATAAGAAGGCTTGTTCATGATTAATTTAGAATTCTATTTTCTTCTAAAATAGTGGTTATCAGAGTAGTATCCATGGGCTACTGCTGACCACATGTGACCACTTTTTTTTTTTAAGTATTAACCTTCAAAATATGGTAATCTATAATTAATTGTTTATGGCCTGAATTGGTAATTTACCTCAATGATGTACCTTACTACACCTTACTAAATTCAAAATATTCTCTCCACCAATGGGGCTGTGTCAACGGTTGTACTAGCGAAAGCAGACACATACCACCTTCACATTGCAGCCAAACTAAATTATCATCTCCTGGCCTTTGTGCAGGCTACTCTCTCCACCTAAAGTTCTTTTCTCACCTCCCTCCTCTGTCTGGTCAATTCTTAACTATGTTTAAGCACTCAATGTCACTTGTGCCAGGAAGCCTTCCTAAGGCTAGAACAGACGCCCCTCCTATGTGACCCCATGGTGCTCTGTGTAGACACCACCTGACCCCGTATCATAACACACCGAACTTAACACACTACAGTAAAACTGACGGCTTACTCGTCCATCATCCCCTGCAGATTAGTCTCCTCGAGGACAACTTTCATCTTATTTATTGCTGTATTCTCCCAGTGCCCAATAAACAATAGGGTATGAAGGAAGGAGAGAAGGAAGGAGGAAGGGTGAGGTTAACTAACTAATTGATGGGGTTAAACAGAAAGAAAAGTGGCAAACAAGTAGGGAGGAGAGGGGAAACAAGAAGGCGGGGAGACAAGAGGAAAACGGGCAGGAGGACTGCCCATTCGGCCCCTTCACGGGAAGGCAGAGACCCAGCTAATAACCCTGCCAGAGCCAGTCACTGTCATTAACACAAGGGAAAAGAACACTGGAAGCCGCTTCTGTGAAGACAATAAAACACCAAAGGATTTAAAGATTATGAAATTCCACCCTGAGTGTTAACTTTGTTAATCAGTGACATTACCATGAAAAAATAAATTTTTCCTTTAATTTGATTTTTAAAGGTTTACTCCATTCTTAAATATGCAATTTTTTAAATTGCCTGGAATAAAATTTCTTTCCAAAAGAATTTAAAATATCATTTAATACAGAAATACAACTTTAATATATGCATTTTTATTTAACAGCTAACTTTTTATAAATACATCAAAAGCCCAAATGAAAGATGCTTAAACTCAAAGATGATGACACTTTAAGGAGCTTTTTACTTTGCTGAATGAAATGAGTTTTGTAGAGCTTAACAAAATAAGGAGACTGAAAGTCACTGCTATGCTTTAAATTTATTTATTTATTTATTTATTTATTATGCTTTAAATTTATTTATTTATTTATTACCTTTTATATGGGGCACAAAATCATAAATTCTTTGCTCATATAAGAGTTCCACAGCAACATCCAAATTCTCTTTACTGGGAGATAATGTTAGACATTTTAATTCTTTTAATATTTTTCACTTTTAATTTAACCACTTACCCTAAACGCAGGATTTGCTCCAAGCTCCAATAAGCATTTCACAGTACCTGCGCACAAGTTATACGCGGCAATATGCAGAGCTGTTCCAAAATTAAAGTCACTGCAAGTGGCATCCACATCTGCAATTAAACATCACAAGCGTATTAACTAAAACTTTAAATTTAGCTCTTATAATGTAAAAGGAGACAGGCTGAGTTTTTGAGGGGGAGTTGGCAGAGGAGATTTCTTAGCCATTTATGAGATTTAAACCAACCCACCAGGTGCACCATTTCACAATGGAACAAAATCTTCATATTACAATCCAGTTAACCAATTATATTCTTAGTACAATGAAATTTCATTATAAAATGGACTGACGTTATCATGGGTTTTCCAACTATCACAAACTAAACTATACTTAAAAGCAATTAAAGGCAAATAACTACATTAGCAAAAGTAACTATCAATACAATCTCCTGTTAAACCTCTTGTATATTTGCCATGACAACTACAGTGAGGTAGTAGGGTTTAGGTCAGGGACCAGCAAACTATGGCCCACAGGCCAAATCAAACTCACCATCTGTTTTGGTAAATAAAGTTTTATTGGAACACAGCCACATGCATTCATTTACGTATTCTCTATGGCTACTTTCATGCCACAACTGCAGAAGCAAGTAGTTGCAACAGAGACCATAAAAAGCCTAAAATATTTACTATCTAGCCCTTTACCGAAAAAGGGGTAGGTAAAACAAAGGAGAATTTTCAAACTAGGAATACGTTAAAGACTAACTAAACATATAAATGCTTACATATGTACTCATTCATAACACTTTATTGAACAAATGAATTGGGACTTCACAGTAAGAAAAGGAATCTTGCGACTCTGAGGACATTTTAATAACTTCCCATAAATCATCATGATGCTATACTTAGACAGAGGAAATCCTCCAGACTTGGAGATCCCATTTAGAATGTTTTCTACAAGGGTTCCATAGACCTCTGGGTTCCGCTAATCCCACCTTAATCTAAACCACACCACTCCACATGCCCTACCCACAACTGCAAACAACCAAGACACGCTCAGGACAAACTCTCCTGAGTTATTAAAGACACTGAACTGTCAAGAGAGGCTTTCTTCCTAATGTCATTCAAAAAGTGAAAAGGTAAAAGTTAAAGAGCAAATGGACAAGTAAACAAAGCAAAGGTTAGAAACAAACATTCTGGGGAATTTACCCATTGAGTCTTCCACAAATGGAGAAAACACTGCATGCTGCCTTTAACTTAAAGCAATACTACTGCACTTGCTCTCATATTTTTCTCCAAAGAAAACTGACCCACTGAGAAGACCAGAGAGAAGGTCAAAATGCCAGGGCTGTAATTTAGACATTATGATGTTCAATTTTAGGATATCACCATCAAGAGAGGAAGAGAAAAAAATTACCCCCAAATTTCATCCTCTAATGGAATCACAGAATTTCAGAACTGGATGCCACCTAAATACATATTCTTTATGATTTCAATGCTTAGCTCTGAAGGCTTTACTGCTCTATTTCTGGCTACTCAAATAAGAAAAAAGAATTATAAAGCACAAAGATTCAATTACACTTTATAAAATCCAGGTTATACTGAGGACTTTGGAGAGATATAAAAACCCAGAGAACATGTTTTTATTTCGTTATTCATTGTAAAGCCTTTTTGTGAAAGGATAGTAATTAATCTTCAATAAAGAAATTTTAAACTATTTCTGGAAAAAGAAATTAGAAAGGAGGTCATGTGGAACAAGATGGATTAGAAGGGAAAACCTCTTTGAATTATCATCTTGATGCCACTAATAAAATGTTCAATTAGTAACATCTATTGGTGATCTCATAGTACTTGCCTTTTGGTTTTGATGTCTTCAAAATCACTCTTATAAGCTCAGGGACATCAAAATAAGCAGCATAATGCAAAGCATTCATATTTGTCCAGCGACTCCGCAAACTAACATCTGCTCCCAGATCAATAAGTTGAGTTGCAAATTTTACAGCTGTATCAACATCACCTAAAGAAGGTTTTCTAAATTATTTTTCTTCAGTACAATTTTAAGTTCCAATGGATGGCTATCTATGACCTCATTTAAAAAGCCAAAGCAAACAGCATACTGAATACACACTTACACCTCAAAAGTTTCACTTACAAGAAATTTATTCTAAGAAAATAATCATACTCAGGGATACGAATAAACACTTAACTGTAAAGATGTTCATCACAGCACTTTTTTATTATGAATAAAATTCTGAAACAACCTACAAGTACAATAACAAGAAACTGGTTAAATAAATTGTGAGACATCCATAATGGAATACTATAGAGCCATTAAAAAGAATGCGCTAGTCCAGCGCCACTCAAAGTGTGCTCCGTGGACCACTGCCAGCTCCAAGCTACAATTTGTCTGTAGTTTTGATAACTCATTTCTTTTTCTCTATATAATCATTTCTTCTGAATATCTCAATAAAACTGTAATTTTACGCCTTTGAAAAACATTTTGGCTTATATTTTATATGTCTTTATTTCATTTTTATATTAAAATTCATTTTTATTTTACAAATGTATCAGTCCATGATACTGCAAAAAAAAAACAAAAGAGTCCTTCACCATCCATAGTTTAAGAAGCCTTATATCAGATTACTGAAACAGGGACAGATGTTTACAATACACAGTCAAGTAAGAGAGGCAGGTTTACACGCATAAAGCACAGGAGAATACCAATTTGGGAAAATATGAACACATGTTAAGTGAATAGGAGCAGACCTGAGACAAGCCTAAAGACCGGGGTCTGAGGGGATTGGGATGCCTGGATTGTCAAACCTTCCGTAAACTCTCAGGAAGATTATAGGGTGTTACCAGTTACTCTCACCTAGAGAGCACGCAAGCATGAAGCTTATTCCAGAAAAGCTGGGAGGTGCCAGGAGGCTATAAAGACCCCCTTGAGAAATGGGAGAAAAGGGAACAAGGTTTTTGCAAGGACCTAACTGAATCCTTGCCTATTCAGGGAATACTATTATCATCAGCTAGGTGTCCTCACAGGGCCTCTGGCTGGCATAAACATAGCTTTTACACAAGCACAAATACAAATGTTCTGAGCAATTAATAGTTTTACACATACTTACCAATTCCATGAGCTCCTGACTTGCAAGTATAATGTAAGAGAGTCATATCTGTCAACCCATCTCTGTCATTCACATTGCAACCTCTCTTAAGAATCTGTGGAAACCAAGGAAGACACGATTACAACCTGGCTCCTGAAGTCAACTGATTTCAAACCAATGCTGGGAACCACATTATTAATCAAGTTAACGCTTATCTGAATTAGTTCTCAACAAAATGTGTGGATAGAACTGGCTTCACTTGAGGATATATTTTAAATCTGAACCCAACAACAATAATGAAAACCGAACTTGTCATCAGACTGAAGGAAATTCTTAAGAATATTTCAAGATAATCCGGCACTACAAACATGTTTCTAACCTCTCAAGGAATAAGCAAAGTATTCTTTCTAATGGGTGCAATGGTATTCGAAAAAAGTATAAGCTCCCTCCTCCTACGACATGACAACATGCTGGCCAGGGAGCCCAATTATTCTTTCATCCCTCCTTCAGAAAAATAAAATGTTTTTAAAAATCATATTTAAGCCTAGATCTTTATCAGGCCACCCAGATAAAACCCGATGGTAATCAAATCCCCTCATGAAATGTACTTTTTAAACTTTACAAAATTAATTCGTACAAAGAAAATAAACATGGAAAATGTCTGCTCCCACCAAGAGTCTATAATGTCACAGATGCAGCTATTAGAAAGTGAGGAGCAGGGGGAACAAGGGAAAGAACGTACGGTCCTCACTCACTGCTCCAAGAAAAACAAATAAACATCAGGGTCTTTAAAAGCTTTCTCCTTTATCACCATTCATATTGGGGAAAAAGAAAATCTATACCATTAACAATGCTAACAATGCAAAACTTAAAATCTAAGAATTCCTTACCTCATTTCCAATAATGTCGATGTTTTGCTGGACCTGAGGAACCCATTGTCTTAAAATGGCAAATAATTCGGATACAGAAGTTTTGGGATCAAAGAGAATTTCCTGGCATGATGTATCATTAGGATCAAAGAAAGAAAACTCTGAAATTAAAAAGGTGAAAATTAAATTTATTCAAAGTTCCAAATGAATACATTGAAAATAACAGACAATATGACCAGGGCTCAAATGATACAAATATTTTTAGATGCTAATAAAAGTAGGTTTACTTTAAGCAATTCTCACAACCAAAGTCAGGATCACCAAAAAGTATGAGGCACTCCTGAACTGTTGTGAGAATGAGATTTCCATTTATCATACCACATTTCATTATAGATGGAACAAAAATGTGAGTGTACAAACCCTAATCTCAAACACTCAACTTTCCAAGAACTATTTCTAAGGCACAGAAAATCTGTCAAATTTTACCAATATTTTCACCTCTCAAACAGAAATATGTCATAAACAGTAGATCCACATCTATAATTGAAACATACATATAAGGAAAGAAAAATGGCAAAATATCAACAGTGTACTAGAACAATGTGTAATTTAAAATATTCTTTTTATTTCTCTGCATTTTCCTAATCTTCTATAATAAACAGGCATTATTTTACCCACTGAAGAAGCATGAGGGGAACAGCTATGCCAACCCATAAGGAAACGATATCTGACAATGCAGAAGTGAAACCTTGGGACAAAGTGACGGGGTTGTTTTGGAACATGTATCAGTAAAAACATGGAATACTGGGCTGACCCCATGGCCTAGTGGTTAAGTTCAGCACACTCCACTTCAGCAGCCTGGGTTCAGTTCCTGGCTGTGGACCTACACCACTTGTCGGCAGCTATGCTATGGCGGCAACCCACATACCAAATAGAGAAAGCCTGGCATACATGTTAGCTCAGGGCAAACATTCCTCAGCAAAACAAAACGAAACAAAAAACATGGAATACTAGAAAAAATACAACATGATCCAAATATCTCCTAAAACTTCTTTCTTAAGGGGCTGGCCTGGTGGCATAGTGGGTTGTGGACTCCACTTCAGTGGCGCAGGGTTCGCAGGTTCGGATCCTGGGTGTGGACCTACACACCACTCATCAAGCTATGCTGTGGTGGCATCCCACACACAAAAGAGAGGAAGATTGGCACAGATGTTAGCTCAGTGACAGTCTTCCTCAAGCAAAAAGAGGAAGATTGGCTACAGATGTTACCTCAGGGCCAATCTTTCTCACCAAAAAAAAACTCACTTCCTTAAAATTCAGAGAAAAGTTAGATTGACCTATGGTTAGAGAATAAAAGAGAATGAAAGAAAATCAAATTCTACTACCTTGAACAATCCTTAAAAAGACAGGGAATCTAAAAAACTAGAGGCATCTGAAGAAGGGAAGCATTAGAAAGCCAACATTTGCCGAGTGCTTACCATTTACACCAAACACCTTACAAGTCCTCACAAACACCCTATCTGGCAATATTATTATTCTCCTCTTGCAGATGAGGAAACCAGAGCTCAGACTAAATAACACCTGCTCAAAGTAACACAGCTAGCAAGTGGCAAATGCGGGGCAGAGAACCAGGTCTCTCTTCCTGCCTCTACTATGCTGCCCCTAAGAGAACCCACGATTGAGCTCAGATCTTAACAGCACGCATGAGCAGCAGGGCTGGTGGTTTTTTTTAAATTTTCTTCTTTGTACTTTTATATATTTTCCAAAATGATATCATGTACATATAATTCTTACTTTTAGAATCAGGATAACAAAAAGATAAAAGGAGAGGCCAAAACCAAGGACATGCAGAAAAGTGGACTAGGAGTCCACTAGAAGAGAATCAGAAAGACTAAAACTAGAAGGAGATACTATCCAAAATCTCAGACAGCAAAATGGTCCTCTGTGCTCAGAAAAGGATCAGTATCCAGCGTGGAAAAGCACCTTGCATAGTTTCTTCATAGATTTGGGTGTGTTTCTTATAAATTTCAGTTGACTGGATTTTTTTTTTGGTCTAATTGATTCATCCATTCACTAAATATTTATGGATCAGTCACTTTACTAGGCATTGGGCATTTCCAGTAGAGAAATTTCTGAATATATACCTAAACAGACTCTTTTATATGCGTCCTAAGGAGACATGTACAAGAATGCTTATTCTAGCATTGATTATAATAGCAAAAGAAATCAGAAAACTGATTTATTCGTGGGAGGAGAGAGACAAAATTATTCTACAGTTCGTCTGTGCCAGAGCTTCTCAAACATTAACATACATAGGAATCACCTAGGGATCTTGTCACAATATAGATTCTGATCTAGCAGGTCTCAGGCGGGGCCTGGGATTACATTTCTAACAAGTTCCCAGTGATGCCAATGCTACTAGACTAAGGAACATGCTTTGAGTAGCAAAGATCTAGAAAGTAAATGTAAGAGTTATAAATAAGCAAGAACACTTGAACCAAGAAGAATAATGTTTGGGAGTCAGGGGGGACTAGCCCAATAAATACTAAAGCGTATAACAATGCTTCAGTAATTATACACTGAGGTAATGGCAAACAGCAGTCACCTCATTTAAATATTAACGATAAAATGTTATGCTTATCAAGTGCTTAATAAATGCCAGGCTGTTCTATGCACTTTACATATATTAACTTATTTAATCCTGATAACAACCATATGAGGTAGGTACTATATTATTCTCATTTTATCAAAGAAGAAACAAAGGGATAAAGAAAATATGTAATTTGTCCAAGATCACACAACTAGTAAGTGGTTCAGTCAGGATTAAAGCCAGACTGACCTATAATCTTAACCTCTATGCTATATCGCATATTAACAAATCTAACTACATCCAAATTTTAAGCTCCCATAGGGCAAAAAAATATTAATCAAAAGAAAGTGAGGGGAGAGGATGTCCCACTTCAAGTCAAGATGGCATAATGGGGACCAAATTTGCCCCTCCATCTGAAACAACCAAACAGCCAAAGGAAACAGATGAAACAGTTTTCAAGACACTGGACATCAGGCAATGAAAGACAGTGATCCCTCAGAGACAGGATACAAACAAGGTGAGTCTTAGAATTGCCCCAGGTTTCTGTCTTGAGAGTTTCCAGGCTCCAGAGCAGAGAAAGGGAAACCAAGAAAATACCTAGCAGACTCCCTGAGTTGAAGAGACAATGCTGACAGCCAAGGAAATCAAGGCAGCTAGAGTTCACAGGGCAGAGTACCAGAGAGAGATGCACAGCAAGAGAACCACCGAGATCTGCGGAGGTTCCCACCTGAGCATTTAACGTATGCTTGTGAGGAGGTACCTGAGGCAAGGGAAAGAACCATTCAAAAGGATTAGAGGGGTTAGTGCCCAGTGCTTATAAGGGCCGGGAACAGTGCCTGTTCCCACCAAAAGGGCTGGAAAAAAATTCACATGGCATTGGGTAGAGGAATAGTGAAGAATAATTAGCCCCAGAGGACCTCTGCTCCAGAACCACCTAACAAATCCTAAAAGCAAGACCTGAGAGGATCAAACCATTTCTAAGTAACTTAACTGCCTCCGAGAACAAAACTCAAGAATGTTCATAGGAATACAAAAATATCCAGCACTCAACAATGTAAAACTCACAATGTCTGGCATCCAATCAAAGTCCACCAGGCATGCAAAGAAAGCAGGAAATACAACCCATAATCATTGGAAAAATCAACTGAAACAGACGCAGAGTTGACAAAATATTATAATTAACAGAAAGGGACATTAAAACAGTGATTATACCTGTTTTCTAAATTTCCAAAAGGTTAAGTAAATACATGGACTATATATAAAAAATGCAAACCAAACTTTAGAGATAAAAACTACATCTGAGATGAAAACTACACTGGATAAGATCATCAGCTGATTAGACACTGCATAAGAAAAGATTAATGAACTTGAACACATAGCAATAGAAACTATCTGAAATGGAACACAGAAAGAAAAGAAATTTTTAAAATATGAAAAAAAGGGGGCCAGCCCAGTGGCACAGCAGTTAAGTTTGCACGTTCTGCTTCAGCAGCCCGGATTTTGCGGGTTCAGATCCTGGGTGTGGACCTACACACTACTTGTCAAGCCATGATGTGGCAGGTGTCCTACATATAAAGCAGAGGAAGATGGGCATGGATGTTAGCTCAGGGCCAGTCTTCCTCAGCAAAAAGGGGAGAACTAGCAGCAGACGTTAGCTCAGGGCTAATCTTCCTCAAAAATAAAATAAAATATGAAAAGCATCAGTGAGATGTGGGACAACTTGGAGTGGTCTAACATACGTGTAACTAGAGTTTCTAAAAGGTGGCGGGGCAGAAAAAAATATATGAAGAAATGATTACCCAAACTTGATGAAACCTGAAACCCACAGATCCAAGAAGCTTAACAGACCCTAAGCACAGAACATAAAGAAAATTATACCAATGTACATCATAATAAAACTGCTCAAAACCAATGATAAAGAGAAAATCTTAAAAGCAGCCAAGGGGAAAAAAAGACATGTTACATACAGAGAGACAACAATGACAGCAGATTTCTTGTCAGAAACAATGCAAGATGGAAGAGAGCGGAGCAACATTAAGTACTGAAAGAAAAAACTATCAACCTAGAATTCTACACCCAGCAAATATATTTTTCAAAAAAGAAGGTAAAATAAAGCTGTTTTCAAACACGTTAAGAGCTGAAAGCATTCTTCACCAGCAGACCTGCACCACAAGAAATGTTAAAGAAAGTCCTTTAGGCAGAAGGAAAATGGTCAAACGGAAATCTGGATCTACACAATGGAATGAAGAGCACTGTTTTGGTAACTTCATGGGTAAATAAGACTTTCTGTTATTATTTAAATCTCTTTAAGAGATAATTCACTGTTTAAGCAAAAATAATAATGTATTGTGGGGTTTATAGCACATGTAATGTGTGTTCTGTGTAAACTGGTTCCGATGGCATTCAAAGCAAAGGATTCCAAAAACCTTTAGTCTTCCAGGGAACCACCTTGAGAGTCAACGCTGAGCTGCATGTCTAAGCTCTGGTTTGTGTAGTTTGGTTTGTTTTTCTTTGTTTCTTGGTTTTAATCTCATTCTCACATTCAGTGGCTCCCATTCGCTGAGGCTTAAATGAGCCTGCATCATCTAGCCCTGTCGTCCTCTCCAACATCATCCCCTACCATTCTGCCCCTCAGTCACGTCACTTCTCAGCCACAATCGCTATCTATCATCCTTAGGGATTAAGAAAGAAAAAAAACAGTTTTTCCCCGAGTCTGTGTCTTCAACTTCCTATTCTGCCTGGAACACCTGTCTCCAGGCTCTTCTCATGGCCGACTCTCCTGTTCCTTCAGCGTCTACCTGTCTAGAACAGCCCCTCTTCCCCATCCTCTCTCACAGCACCCTGTCTCTTTTTTCCACAGAACTCATTATAGTCTATAATATTATGTTTTGTTTATTCATTTGTTTATTGTCTGTTTCCCCTACTAGAATGTCTGTCTGTCTTGGTCACTGTGCTATCCCCAGCATCTAGGACAGCACCTAGCACATAGCAGGCCCTCAATAAATACTTAATAACAACAATTCTGGATGCCACTTTTTAAGGGGACACTGAGTAGAGTATACTAAGAATAAAACATCTAGAATGAAAAGGGTTTAGAAATCCTGATAATGAGGGCCTGGTGAAGGAACTAGAAATGTGTAGCCGAAGGAAATACAGACTAAATAAAAATATGAAAATTATCTCCAAATATTTGAAGGCTATCATATAAAGAAGTGTTTGTTCCACATATCAAAGTAGTACCAGTTGGCCAAAGTTTCAAGGAGACATATTTTGAGTCCATATACAAAAACAATTTTATCACAACTGAAGCTTTTTTAACAATGAAATGGACTACTTCGTTAGTTTCCCACTATCAAAGACATCCAAGTGGCTGAATGGTTACCTGTCAGAGATCCTGAAAAAATATAATTTCTCTACTGGGAACTGAGCAGGGAAAGTTGAGCTATAGGACCATTCAGATTCTAAGAATCTCTAATTCTAAGAAGATAGGCAATGTTTAATTTCAGTTATACAAAGGGGTCAATATCCACTGTCACCTTTCATTCAATGTACCTATTCAAAAAACACTGACTGAGCAACTAATATCAACAAATGACTATATTAACCCTAATGAGATAAACAAAAATAAAACATGACTGCTACCCCATTCCAAAGAGCTTTAGGCTAGGAAAGGAAATACGACAACTATAACCAAAGACACAGTGAGGTAAGGGTCACAAGCTGGGTACAAAGGGCCTTAGTTCAAGGTTTTCCCCGCATAACTGATTTTGTTCCAACTGAAAATAAACCCAGTCAATTTTTGAAAAGCTGCAAATAATTCCTAGGATCTAGGCACAGGTTTTACATAATATTTTTGAAGATTGCAAGATAAGCTGCTGCAGAATCTGAACACATAAAAACAGCGTACTTGGAGATGAGCAGTTATTAGAATAGATATGACTAAAAAGAAAAATTCCCAATCCAGTAACTGTATACCTACTAATATTTAAAAACTGCGTCATCTCTACCTCTGAAGACAATTTGAAACAGTGACCCAATATTTTACTTGAAAAACTGTAACTAGATTACAAATGTAACAAATCTATCAAATTTATCTCCTGGTTTTCTTTCATTCCCCTACCAACTATCTGATAAAATATGGTCCTGGGGAAATAAGTCTAAATAGATAAAAACTAGAATACTTCCAGATTTACATTTTACAGAGGAAATTTAAATGAACCAATTTAAATATGAACCAATCTCACTCCGTATCCCAGGGAAAGGTCTCACCTTCTGCATAAGCAGAAGCCCAGAAAACATGGCTTTTTCATTTGTTTGTTTTACTATATGCTATCTGTGTATCCATTGATAATCACACTGGCGACCACAGAGACAGGATCCTAACAAGGCTTGCTTGCGTATTGAAACACTAACTTGTCCTTACATGTCACCCAAGCTTGAATCGTTTCGGCAGTGATTATCTGGCTTGTTAATTAGAATCCTAGCATTTCAGAGACAACAGGGCCCTTAGAGATGGCTATTTCACAGTGCTTTTAAATCATTTTTTTTAGTATATGGCTTTTTAAGCAAGTCAGTATATTTAAACAAAATACATCAATAGCAGAACAATGCTAGATGTCTAAGCACTATTGCATTCTAAAAATAAAATCCTCTAAATCCACCATGGTACTTAAAATGAACATTTTTACATAGTAAAAATGCTGACAGCAGAAATAAAACATTTAACTTAAGAGGCAGAAAAAGCAATAAGCAATTATATTTTTGAAAAAGGAAAACTTTCGGAATTTCATCAAAACCGTAACAAGTGGTTTTAGGAAAAATTATGAGTGCAAAAAGGGCATAAGACAGACATTAAGCTACCAGTTCATAGAAACAAACACAGCTACTTAACATACCACAGTCTGAAGGCATTGGCGCTGCAGAAATGGAAAAGATAACCGGCGTATCAGAACCTGGAAACAAAAATGGGTATCTTCCAATCAAAGAACTTCCTTCTAATGGAAAATCTGGAAGGTCTTCTATGGTCATCTTCTAGAAAGCCACCTTTAATGAGAGGGAAAAAACAGCATATCTATTATATTTGTATGCAACTTAGAATGACTGCTTTCAGTCACAAAAAGCCTACATTCTTTAATATCTAACCTACTGACATTTTTAACTTCAACCTTCAAGAATCTCTTTTAGAGGGGAAGGAAAAAACCTGGTTTTAGCAAACTGCTGTTAAAGAATGTATGTTGCTGCACACTCCCTCTCACTGAGTCAGCAGCACAGGCAATCCTTTCAGACAAAGCTCAGGGGTAATATCAACTCAGGAGTAATATTATTTCCCAACAATAGGTGAAGACATTTTTTCAATGCCGAGCTAATCTAAATGGGTGGTGTTCTCTTTACTCACAATAACAAACGAGAACATTATTCCTTGCTGATGGATCTGTTAACTTCTCACGGCATCTGACATGTTAGATCATCTGTCACCCAATAGCTCAAGCCATGCACTCATCACATGAAAATAACCTAGTTAGGAATGTTCTCATTATTTTCTGAAAGCCCAGAAAACTTTACTGAAAATTAATCACATCACTCGTACCAACTGAAGAGCTCACCGACACTGTTTCACCTCCTAACAATGTACAGGAGTTCTTCATTCTATTCTAGAAGATGGAAGGCCATGCCTTTTAGACCACATCGCTTATATCAGCCCTTTTTCCCAGAAAATATGAGCACTTAGAATAAATTTGCTCTAAATTAGACGGGTGCCGCACTCTTAGCCCACATATAAGAAATGACATAGAAAGCAGAGAAAATGTTAGTAAAACTGAACTATGAGGCTAAAAACCTTCCAGTTTCTTTTGCATCAATTCTTTAAAGTCTGAAATATTAAGAATCTCTATATGTTTTTAAATATAAGCAGAAAACCATATTACAAAACCAAATAAAATTATTTTAGATTATTTCAGTAGAAAGAATAGAATAAGCAAAAATGGTTAACTGACGGTTTCCTCTAGCATATAATACATGCTAGATCTTACTCAATGTGTGCTCTATCGTCCTTGGGTAACCAACCCTACATCTAACTTAGTCATCTTTACTATCACCACCCTTCTCCAAGGAAATAGTCACCTCTCTGAGCTAACTAGTTCCTTTCCAACTTGACTCGCAGGTTTTCTGAATACTAGTAGGAACCAGTAAAGAGTAAGATATTTCCTTTTTTCTCATAAGGTGCATGTTTACATGGACGCGGATATTGTATGTTAACCTAATCCAGAGTTACCACGTTAAAGGTACTCAAGTTTTCTTGAATGCTAAAATTACTTGCCACCCAATACTGTGAATCATTTTCACATTGACTATTAGTTACCACTAACTAATAGTTAATAACTATTATTAACCACATAGATAGGAAAATAACAAGGAATTGGTGTCACATAGCATGGGGATCTTCTTTAAACATTATCAATTCCAAAATGTAACACACAGCACAAAGACAGCGCTCCTCAAAACTCTAGCTTCTCAGGGCTGAAGTAACTCAGGATTTCTACTTGTGGGCCTCTACTTGCTTGGCAGCCAGTGTGGACAAAATATCCCACGCAGGGTGTGAAGCTTCCTTTAAAGTCAAAGAACAGAAATAAAATTTAATAAACATCTAATCACTATGTACAAGGTACTGCACTATTTTAGACGATTCCGAAAATACGAAAAGGAGTAAGAGATGGTCCATGCTTGTCGGTAGCTTACAACCTACTAGGGTGAATAAAATAGCACTAATAACTATAGATGATGAAACAGAATGGGATATGTTCCATAATGTGAGTACAAGCAATATCTGCTATGGGAGCTCCTGAGAATCAGAAAGGGTGCAGTGAAGAAGGCAGCACCTGAGATGGGTCCTGAAAGATGAGTCGGCAGAAACTGGGGCAGAAACTTAAAGGGGAGCACTTTAAAGGAACAGCAGGCTGGAACTCAGGGTACATCTAGGAAAACAGTAAGAGGTAAGGCTGTAATGGATTTTTAGGGACTTTAAATACCTGATCAAACACCAAACCACTCAATTCCATGAGGACCAGGAAATCGCCGATTTTTTTTTTAAAGGAGGGTGTCCCGATTCAAGCTGTGTTTTAGGGAGAGTAATCTGACTACAATCACACTTCAGGACTCAGTCACGTTGTTTATACTCTCACTTCTTCAGCAGAGTGGTTAAGTGGTGTCTTTCTGAGTCGGTTAAGAGAGGCCAGCTTTCCAACTCTCCTGTTCAAAGAGCGAGTAGGGTTTCCCACTCAAAAATGCTTCTTGAAAGTCATCCCCAGAGCACTTTTCGTTTCCTTGTAGACTGTTGAGATCCTTAGGATAAGACCTGTATCCTACACAACTATCACTTGCCACAGGAGCTAGATTAGTGTCTTACACATATTTAATAAATACTCAAATCCTAGATTCCAGGTAGAAAGATGATTCACTCAAAAAGATGTAATCAACTTCATCATTGTCAGTTAGCTACTTGAAGCCCAGAGAAGCTACATTACCTCACCAGTGTAGGGAACATTCTTTGTATTTTGCGTCTTCATGGCATTTTTCCCTAGTCCCATTTCCTTTCCTTCATGAAAAACCCAACATTCTACCTTTTGTCCCACCAAAAAAAATTATGCATTCTACAGACTTTTGGATAGTCTTAGAATCCTTCCCTAAAAGCCATTTCTGGATTTTGAGATGCATGACACCTGGGAATCTTGGTCAAACTTAGAGAGGTACTGATCTGAACTGCGTACATACTTTCAAATCCTGCTATGGTTAACTGGTGATGACAGGTGATATAGGTAAGCCTATAAAAGTCAGCCCTAATTAACTGTGTACCTAACAGATGCAATAACTAGAATCAAATTCCCCAATCTTTGATGTATACAGGAATCCCATCCTACACCATCACCACACATCAGCTCTGGGCAAAAGCATCTCGTAACGTGCCTATGCTATCTCATGACTTTTCAAGGATTCCTTGTCCATGCCCTAACACAGAATGGTGGTGAGTAGGCTGCCCGCTAAGTTCAGAGTGATTCAAGGCTGTTAGGGCCTCATTAAGGAATCTCACTGAGGGCGAGAGACTGCCGCAAATTTATTTGGAATATGGTTCAAGGGCGGCATCCTTGAGCTATTCAGCTAGGAGGCCCAAGCTGTGTCCCCACGAGTTGCCATCATGAGGTCCTTTTGTTCAGCCTCATAAGTATTTTGTCGTGAGTCTTCATTTTCATGAGTCTTTATTTTCACATTCCAAAAAGTAATTAACCAAAATAAGCATCTAAAACATATCTCCAGTTATCTATTTATTTGCCACCTACATGAAATTTGTTCAATCATTAAGCAGGTATTTGCAGTACTAGATACTTAGTCAGCTCTAGGCCCTAGAGAGAATATAAAAGATACCTGCCCTCAAGAAGTTTGTTTAGTCATTCAACAAATATTTATCCAGAGCTTCTTACTAAGTCCTAGGCTGGGCATAGCAAAGGTAAAGAAAACAGATATGCCCTTGCCCTCATGTAGATTACAGCCTGCTGTAGGATTCCTATAAGAAAGCCGTAACTACAGTATAACTGTAATAAATGCTCGATTCCAGAGGGCCAGGGGAGGCTTACTGAGGGACTAACAATTTAAAGTTGCAGTGCCCAACCAGGTAGCTACTGGCCACATGTGGCTATGTAAGTTAAATTAAAAATTCAGCTCCTCCATTGCTCTGGCCCCAGACAAGTGCTCAAAAGCCATATGTGGCTAGTGGCTGCCATACTAAACAGTGCAAAGAACACTTCCCTTGTCACAGAAAGTTCTCTTAAGCATCACTGAAGGAAAACAGTGCTGCTCAAACTCCAGATGAGAAAACAATATACCGATGCCTCAAACAACAAGAAACAAAAACTAACAAACGAAGCGAACCCATAGCAAGATAATTATACATAATGAACAAGGGAACAGTAAGCCTAAAAGTAACCAGATATTCGGAGGTTTAAACAGGGGGAAAGAGTTAAGCTGCTTCTATAAAATAAAGATCACTAGGATATGTTTCAAAATTGGAGTTGTCATAAGCAAACAAAGACACCATATAAATATCCCTTTTTTAAAAAATCTTGCTGGCGGGAAACGTATTTGTTAAACCTGAAATGTCTGACATAAATCCTACAAACATATCATGTGCCAAGTCTCCTATAAAATAGAAACATATTCATTACATTTCAAGATCCTATCTTGAAGACCAGGTAGTTCATCTCAAATCAAAGTATTTAAAGATGCATATTTATGTGAACAAAGTTAGCACCGGGATGGTTTTGCATCATAAAAATGTAGAAAGGGAGACTGCTGCCATTTTCAGTTGTGTGCTTTCCCTCCACAGTTGCTACATGTCCTGTACCACGTGATCTTCTGACATTCAGACGACTTCCTTTAAATTGTGCAGAAGATTCATAAAGGACAAATGTCAGTGTGAAAGTGAAGTACAAAGTATTTGGGGGGTGTTTCTAAGAAGGAGAGTGTTTCTTTATTGAAATATTTCAAAGGCACCGATTTACACCATGGCATTGCTGCAATACGAACCACAGTCTAGCCTGCAACATAGAGCCAGTTGTTACCCCTGGAGAATATCATCCTCTGATACATATCAAAACATTGTCTCAAACAGTTTAAATCCCAATTGAGTAAGTAGTCGCTGGATGAATGAGCAACCCGAGGTGTAATTCAAAAGAAAGCTGACAATATAAACCCATCCATCTAATCCACAAGGATGCGTCTCTAAACCGCGTCTCTGTGTAGGACAGGTTTCAGCGCAAGTATTTCCGCCAACTTCCCTTCCCAATTCCCACGACTTAAAATTAAGGAATCTCGGGGAAGCAAAAGACTGGAAGCAAAGTCATTTGCTTTAGCTTTGAATTCCCACTGGCAAAAGGTTTCTTAAACAGTTTAAGCAAAGGGAGACGCGAGAGATCTGAAGAGGCCCGTTCCAGGAAAACGACCAGGGCCGCGCACAGCGCGCAGCACACGGATGCCCGCGGGAGGCAGTCCCCGGGCGCAGGGCGGTCAAGGCTGGGGCGGCAGAGCTGGGGCCAAACCCAGCTCCTCCGCCCCGGAGTCCGGCCCATCCTACCCACCCCGCCGCGTCTCATCCTAAGGTAAACCGTCCGCGAGGAACGGAAACGAGAACCCACATCCTCGCCGGTGGGCCGCGCCGCCCCCACCCCCGCAGCCGCCCCGGGGAGGCCTCCCGGAGCCGGCGACACTGGCGCCCAGTGGAGGCGGCCGCGAGGCTGCCGGCGCCCCCAGCGCCTCCGCGCCGCCCTCCCCGAACTGCCAACCGCCCCGCCCGCCCGGCCGGCCCGGAGCCCCCGCGCGCTCCTGCCCCACCTGCCTCCTCCGGTCCTCTCGGGGCGGCCGGCTGGGAAGGCGCGGGCGCAGAGGAAAGGCCGAGGGGCGCGCTCCTCCGCCCGGCGCCTGTCTGCGGAGCCCGGCTGCGGAGCCTCCCGCCGCGCCGCTCCCGCCCTCGCCCGGCCCTCCCGCCTGCCGTCTGAGCGCGCCCGAGCCCGAGCCGGACCCACGCGGGGTCGGCGCGCGCGCGCAGTGCGGGCGCCCGGACTGCGCACAGGCCTCGGCGGCGGTCCCGCGCACGCGCCGGGAAGGGGGCACGGAGGCGAGGAGCGCGTGCTTGCCTCCGCTTTCCTGCTGCCTGTGACCCCGCAGCCCCTCCACCGACTGAAGGTTGGGCCTCGAGGTTAGGACTGTCTGGGGGTACCCTGGTTAACCTTGCGTGGAGGTGGTGCCGCTGTGATATTTCCACCGCAGCCCGAGGCAGGCTCTCGGAACACCTCCTGGCCCAGTGAATGTGGGAAGCACCCCATGACACAGGGTGCAGACATTCCTCCATTAGTGTCCTTAGCTAACCGAATCTGGCCTGCCTCCCTGTCCCCCATGCCTAGGCTAGAAGCCCTCCTACCACCTTCTTAGGAGCAGGGACTGTCTTACCTTTTTGGGCTACCCAGTGTCTAGCCTTGTGCATGGCCCAAAGTAGGTCCATCAGTCAATTACCTGTTTCCAGGTCTTGCTGTAAAAATCCTAGTCAATGCTATACCCAAGCTGAATAATTACACCCATGGGTGTCAGTGTAGCGGCAGAACGGGAGAAGTAAGTAGCCATCCCAGAAGTTTATTTCCCTTGGTGCTTGGCCCCCTTCTCACCCTCTTCTCTCCTGGTCCCCTTCTCCATCCTCCAAAAACCAGAAAGTGGTGACGAATGCTGACGTCCTGGTTTTCCTTCATCTGTCATCCATATGGCAGGAAAGGTGTTACTTGACACTTAATGAGTCCCCTTAACGAAGGGACTTAATGAGTCCCATGTTTCCCCAAGACTGAAGTTTGTAACACTGAGTCAGCAGTGTTACATCTGAACAACTCTCTCCGAGGCCTTTTTGTTCTGGCTCTGATAGACAAACTACCACACTGTACTTCTGTGTTCACCACGCACGGTACCAGGCAATAGCAGGTGTTAAACGAATGAATGTCTGTCGGAGACTCGTCAAGAGCAGAGCTAAGTGTCGGGCGCACACCAGAGCACCTTTTCCTGTTTGAATCATTGATTCCAGGCACTAGAAATGGCCCCCCTCCTGTTTCTTGAGCCCCCTGTACAATATCCTCCCACCGAGTGGCCATAGCTGAACACCTCCAGTAACCAGGGACTCACTTCCTTTGAGAGCAGGCGTTTTATCTTTGACCAGCCTTGTTGAAAAGTTCTTCCTACCTTGGGAGCTAAAATCTGGTTCCCTGCGTCTCCTTACTGGGCTGTTTCTACCCCAGAGACTTCCAGATCGCTTCTGACTCCAGGGTATTCAGGACAAGCATTCTCTATCCCTTAAGCTGCTCCTTATGTGACATGGTTGCCCTCCCACTCACCAGTGTGTTGAGGAACTCTTCGTGATGCATCCCAGCTTATCCAGAGCCTTCTTGAATGTGACGCTCAGGAATGAATGGGGCGTCCCATTGAGTGCAGAGGAGAGAAACTGCCACCTCTTTCTAGGTCCTCTGCTTCTATTAGCATAGCTCAAAATATCAAAACAGTTGTTTGCAACAGTCACGTCACATTGTTGCATCAGGTGCAGCATCCTGTCAACTAAAATCCATGGCACTTATGCAATAGTTAAGCACCATGACCACCCTACAGTCCCTGGTCAGCTGCCAGTATCCCTGCCCCTGCCGGTTCATCATCTTCGTTTGCTCTCAGGGATGCTAATGTGACACAGATGCTTCCTCCTCCCTTTGGGGATTCCACCTCACTCTCCCTGCTCTCATCACACCCTGTTCTTGTCTGACCTCGCCCACCTCTTTAAACTGGTTAAAAGGAGGAAGGTAATCTGCCCTTGGTTGGCTTTCAGCAATTGTAAATGAGCCCCTATTGTTAGTAAGTCATAGAAACTCATAAAGATCTGTGTTTAATAGAAGGTGCTGCTAGTGACATTCCCAAGGTATACAGTTCACTTTTATTGCTGATTTAAGCTATCCCTCAGAGACACTACTGTTAGTAGGTGTTAGGGTGTGGCTAGCTGAATTGTTCTTAACTATAATAGAAGTCTCTGTTAGAACCAGCCAGACTACTGGCCTTTTCTGCTACACCCAACACCATTCAGTATATGGGCAAATTCTCTACTCGTTTGGTGGCCTTAGTCCAAAATACTGAAGTTACTCCCTAGACCACCATCAAGAATGCAAGTACTCACTGGAGTCATGCTTCCTGGAACACCCCATGGGTCATACAAGTCTTAGAACCAGGTACTGCCCAGTTAACAAGAGTTGGATGGGGCAATGATATGGGGCCAGAACTTGGAACTTGAACCATCTGCTGGGATGGGAAGGCACATGGGGATATGGTCCAGCCACAGCTGCTCAGATTCGACTATATCTGAAGGCACATGAAGGTTCCTGGACAAAGAAGCAACAAACCACAATCCCAGGAGGTGCTCAGCATCAGTAGTCAGCATCAGTGTGGAGAAAGGGGCATTACTAAGCGACACCTGCATGATCCCTACCTATGAGCCCTTACTTCCTTCACTTCACAAATGAAGAAACAGACTCCAGGAGGCTGTAAAACTTGTTTGACGTACCCTGGGGCAGAAATAAGATTTAAATTTAAGTCTGTCTGATGTGAAGGCCTATGTTGATCCTCATTTTGCATTACCTACACAGGGTGTCCTTTAAGGCATTCAAGACACAGAAATGCAGCATTGAGCAGCAGGGATCATTGAGAAATTCAGGCAGACCACCAGATAGTCAGCATCAGGAAGGTCTGTCAGTGGCTAACGGGACCCTAAACCATGAGAAAACGGTTAGGGGAAAGAGACAAAAGAAGACAGGGCCACAGCTCTTACACGGACTGAGGTATTGGGCAGGATACCATTCACAGTGGAAGAATACAAGGGCTCATTTCCAGAATCTGAACGTACAGGGCATGAGGACCACAAGAGTCATCCGGCTGTCAGAATTGGGCTGCCA
This sequence comes from Equus caballus, assembly GCF_041296265.1. NCBI lineage: Eukaryota > Metazoa > Chordata > Mammalia > Perissodactyla > Equidae > Equus > Equus caballus. Next base: position 83,137,847 of record NC_091698.1, read on the forward strand.
GATTGGAACCCAACTAGCAGAGGTAGTTAAATATAGAATAACAGAGCACTGGGTAGAACCCCTAAAATCCTCCTGTCATGTTTGCGGATGATATGATCATCAGCATAGAAGACCCAACACAATCAACTATTACAAGTAATAAATGAGTTCAATAAGATTGCCAAGTACGAGATCAATTTCTAAAAATCAATAGCTTCCTCTACGTCTGCAGTAAGCAATCAGAAAATATAATGGACAATAAGAGATCACTGACAACAGCAATGAAACTCTACAGCATAATATCCGGAAATTAACCTAACAACTCGCAAGAACTTTATGGAGAAAATTTTAAAACTCTGTGTAAGGACATAAGAGAAGCTTGAACAAATGAAGATATGCCATGGATAAGATGACTTTACATTGTAAAAATGTCCATTTAATCTCTAAATTCAATGTTATATCAACCAAAATTCCAGAGGGAACTCAAATTTTAAGGAATTTCAATAAACTTATAAAATATATAAGGAAAAATAAAATTTTCAATAGTTAAATCAATTTTGAAAAGCAAGAGCAAAGAAAGATATTATACATTACCACATAGTGATAAAAATAGTATGGGGCTACTACAGGAACAAATAAAACGGTGAAGCAGAATGGAGAGCTCAGAAGCAGACCCATGGGACCTCAATATATGTAAAGTTGGTACTAAAAATCAGTGAGAAAAATATAAATTATTTGGAAGATGGTGTTGGTGAAACAGACAGTTTATGAAGAAAAAATAAAGTTGGATGCCCCATGTGCACCATATACAAAGGTGAACTCCAGATAGATTAAAGGCCTACATTTGAAAGGTGGAAAAGAAAATGTAGAAGAATATCCTTATGAATATGAAGTAAGGATTTACTTCATAAAACTAGACTACAATAGCACAAATCTTAAAAGACTGGGAGATTTACCTACATCTCAGTTAATTGGCTACATCTTCATTGAAGAATAAGAAAAAATTGACAGACAGCTGACACATTGGGAGAAGATGTATGGTATGTTCAAAAGCAGCTAGGGATTAATATCTAAAATATATAAGAAGTTTTTGTAAACCAACAAAAAGAAGTCAGAAAATCCAACATAAAAATGAGAAAAGAATAAGGATAGGCAATTCACAGAAGGGAAAGCCAGAATGTCAAGCAAGCGTAGAAGAGATGCTCAAACTCACTAGTGATGAGAGAATAGAAATACAAACAGTATGATACTACCTATAGCCCCTGGTATGCTGATATATGTTTAAAAACCAGCTCTCAGGGTTGAGGGGAGAAAGTCCTAATTTGTAACATTTGCCAATTTCCGTGGTGTGATTACTCTCACACCTGCCAATTTTAAACTACTAGTGTGAAGTTACTGAAGAAGAAGTTGGGAAGGAGTGTGCTCAATCTGCTTTCATGAGCCGGCTCCAACACACAACTGCTTTACCCATCGGCTTGGCAAAAATTAGAAAGATAATCTCAAATATTGGCAAAGATGTGGGGAAATGGGAATCCTCGTGCACTGTTGATGGGAATGGTAAGTGCATAGTGTATGCGCAGTGTATAACTGGTAAATACGTAGTGTAGAGCAGACTGGCAGTATTTCATGAAAATGTTATCAGCATGCTTTATGACTTGGCAGTCACCCTCCTAGATATGCCTCAGAGAAACCCTTACAATGGTCTTATAAGGACCTTTTTCATGTGGCTTCCAGGAAGCCATTCTCTCATTTACGAAGTGATTTCATCCAGTCCATGGCTTTAAATACCATCTCTATTTTCATGATTCCAAAATTTCTATTTTCAGCCCTGAACTTCGGACATATATCCAACTGCCTACTCAGCATTTAGTCTATAGTGTATAATAAGCATCTCAAATATAACATGTTCGAAATAGAACCCTTCCCCATGTCAATAAATGACAACTCAATTCTTCTGTTTGCTCTCTGGAGTTATCCTTTCTTTCTTTGATATTTCTGGATTCCCCAAATCAAAGTCCCATTCTCCATTCTTAAAAAAAGTTTATGACATCATTTATTGATGAAGAAATTCATCAATACCACTGAAATCCCTACAAATCAATAGTCATTGGAGACTTCCTACTACTGTTACTTGAGCTTGCTTTCCTCTGACCATCTCTGCTTCTTTCTCAAGGCTTCAAGGGAGGACTGCCTGCTGAAGAGTGCCGCAAACTGAAGACCTCACAAGCCTTATTGTCTGAATCTATGGTTCTCATTCCTGGTTGCACATTTGAATCACCTGGGAATCTTTCACAAAATAAACCCTAAAGACCCCCTCAAATATTCTAATTCAACTATTTGTTCTAATTTAGATTCATGCTATTCTACAAGCTTATTCTCTCTTTTGTTAGCCTGGTTCCCATAAGACACAGACAAATGAGGGTTTCAAACCCAACTTGTTCTTATGTGGGGAATATCTTCCTAGGTCCTCCAGTTGGTGCCACTCCCAAACATCATGTAACACAACCACTTTTAAAAGTCTTCTTTACAGGCCAACATAAAGGAAGAAAGAACAAAGGGAGTGTTTCACGGCATGAGGATCAAAATTGCCACATTGTGCAAGAACTAAGTTTTTCATACTGGCTACCCAAATTTCTGGCCACCAAGACACCTCCAGAAACATCTCTGACACACAAAAATGGCATCAAGCCAGTTTCCACTAGAATGTTGGTTCCAATGCACTCTCTCCCCAATTGAAGCTGAATCTAACCAAGTCTCTAGATATAACTATCATTTTATACAAAACGTGAAGCATAAAGGAATATCATAAACAACACTATGAGGATGCAGTCAGCCAAATCCAAAATGTGGGAACTTATGCAGGGTAAACAATCCAATTCCTATAACCAAAAAATAGCTAAGAGACCTGGTATACATCAAAAGAGATCTAAGAGCTCTCTCCACAAGCTATAATGTGCAGACCCTGTTTGGATCTGGATTCAAACAAAGAAATGTAAAAAAATTCTTCAGACAATTGAGGGAAATTGAACTTGAATTGGATATTAAATGATATTTATAATTTATCATTTTTGTTAGGTATGATAATGACATTGCAATTATGTCTTTATTAAAAGTCTTTATCTGTTAGAGATTCATAGTGAAGTATGTATGATAAAATATTTAATATCTGAGATTTGCTTTCAAGTGCGCCATTAAAAATAAATCTGTGGTAGGAATGTAAATTGGTCCAACCACTATGGAAAACAATCTGGAGTTTCCTCAAAAGATTTAAAATAGATCTACCATACGATCCAGCAATTCCACATCTGGGTATATACCCAAAGGAAATGAAAGCAGAATTTCAACAAGATGTATCACTCCCATGTTTATCACAGCATTAGTCACAATAACCAAGATATGGAAACAACCCAAATGTCCATCAGTGGATGAATGGATAAAAAAGATGTGGTACATATACGCAATGGAATATTATTCAGCCATGAGAAAGAGGGATATCCTCCCATTTACAACAACATGGATGGACCTCGAGCACATTATGCTAAGCAAGATAAGTCAGAGAAAGACTAGTACTGTATGATGTCGCTTATATGTAGGATCTAAGATAATTAAACCTATAAAAAACAGAAAGTAAAATGGTAGTTAGCAGGGGGTGGGGGAGGGGAGATGAGAATGATGGTGTTTAAGGGTACAAACTTGTAACCAGTAGTAAATAAGCCATGGAGATCTAACGCACAGTATAATGAATATAAACAATAATATTGTACTATAATTATGTAATGTGGTAAATCTCACTACATCGGCAATCAGATTACAACATATAAAGTTCTCAGAGTAACACAAGGTACATCTTAAACTTACGCAATGTTACATGTCAAATTTATTCAATAAAAAAAGTGTACGATGGGAGGGATAGATGAAAAAAGAATGACAAAATATTGATAATTATTAAAACTGAGTGATGGGTATATTATTCTTTCTTCTTTTGCATAAATCTGAAATTTTTCCATAATAAAAAGTTTTAAAAGAAAAAGCACCAAGAGGGCAGAAATTTTAGTCTATTTCTGTCACTGCTATATCCTCATACCTAGAATAGTATCTGGCACCTAGTACAAATTCAATAAGCATGTGTTGACTGAATGGGCCTGGTTTTTTAAGATTTCAGCCTCAGTAGAGATAGACTATTATGTTTGATGAATTTAGAAATCACAGAAGTTGTCTTTGTATCACATGCCTGCACCCACTCTAAAGTGAGAACCATTCGTACATCATGAAAGCTCCATCAAGTTGTCTTTCCAGCAGCTGTTTACAAAACCAATACAGCTTTATCCTCCTTCACTGTAAACTGTCGGCTGCTTTAATAGCATCTTGATTAGAGGGTGAAAGAATGTCAGACCTATTGGAGCTTCCCCAGAGTGGGTGGAAAGCAGCTTGCACCTTGTCAACAACGGATCAAATAACTCACCTAACAAAGAAAGCCATTGACAGACCAATTAGCTGGTACTGAGTCATGAGAAATTCTCCTTTGTGACAAAAACAGCATTGATAATAAGACTATTTTGACATTTCTCATGTAGCCATATTTGCAACAGGAGGGAACAGTTAAGGGAAAAATAAATGTGAATTGCTTTTTTAGATTTACATGGGATTCAACCCAAGAAGAATAAGTTATAGTCTTTTTTTTTTTTTTTTTTTTTTTGCTGAGGAAGATTAGCCCTGAGCTAACATCCATTGCCAGTCTTCCTCTTTTTTCGCTTGAGGAAGGTTGTCACTGAGCTAACATCTGTGCCAATCTTCCTCCACTTTATATGTGGGATGCTACTGCAGCGTGGCTGACATGTATTGCACCCAGGATCTGAACCTACAAACCCAGGCTGCTGAAGCAGAGTGCACTGAACTTAACCACTAGGCCACGGGCCCGGCTCCTAATCTATCTTTTTAAAGCCCGTCAAGATACATCATGCAGTATCTTTATCATCATTAAGATAATCACAACCATAAGGCACTGAATGACACTTGGAAAAGCAGCCAAATCACACATTTGTCCATCAAATCACCAGAAGTACACTGAGTGCCTCCCACCTGAAGGGCAGAATGAAGGCAACCATGGTGTAAGATCCACTCCTTGTTTTCTAGGAAAGGAGGGAGAGTGTCATGGCTGCAACTGTGGGCAACCCGAGTTGGAACTCCAGAATCATCTCATCCTAGCTCTATAAGCTTAGCAAATCGCTTAACCTCTCTGAGCCTTAGTTTGCTCCTTTACAAAGTGAGGTAAAGAAGAATACCTGCCTCCAAGTGTTGTCATGAGCACAAGACCTGACTCTGAGTGAGTGCTCAATCAATGAAAACACAAGCATGAGCAAAGAACACCAACCATGTGCCAAAGGAACAGTGTCAGTACTCAGGATTTCCCAGGAGGAAGAGCACGTGGCAGGGTGGGGTGGTCAGGAAAGGCTCTAAGGAAGACAGAGCTTTTGAGCTAAGTGGGGAGGATAATGAGATCCAGTTCTATAAATGAGGAGCTAGCATTTACTGTGCGTTGTTCTAAGGACTTTTATGAATTATTTTGCTCCTGAAGGAGAAATACCATTTTAACTTCACTTTTCAGTCAGAGAACTCATGGCATAGAATACTTCAGTAACTTGCCCAAGATCACACAGTAAGTAGAAAAACCAGGATTTGAACCCAGACAGTCTAGTTCAAGAAATTAAACTTAACCATGACCCTTTGCAAGAGAAAGTCTTGGAGACAAAAAAGCTAACCGTGTGTTTAGAAGAAAACGAAGAATCTAGCTGGGGTAGAGCCTATGGTACAGGTGGGTAGGAGATGAGCTGAAAGATGGGTTGGGGCTAGACCAGGAATGGCCTTGAATGTCACACTGAGAGGCTGAGGGATTACCCCGTGGGGATGAGGAAAAGCCACTATGAGTTTCCAAAAAGGGAAAGACTAAGGAATCTGTCAGCACTGTTCAAAATGGAAACTCCTGCCTAACCTTTCTGCCCCATATCTGTTATGCTCTCTTAATAAAAAGCCTGAAACAAAAGCATATTTTCAAATTCAAGCATTTTGAAGTGAAATTTAGCGACTAAAAATAAGTTGCCTTGAGAGTCTTAATTCAAATAGATCTTTTAAAAATAGCAAATGATTTTTACAAATGCTTTCTCCACAGACAGCTTAGTTTTTATGTTTAATGTGTGCTCAATAATGACCTGCATTCAAAACAAAGTTGAGACAAGTTATACGGATGCCCTTGGGGGATGGAAATCTATTGTTTCTGCATTTCCCCTCACACCTCGTTAACCACTTTGTTGCATAGCAATAACATACATATCATCATTTTAACAGGATATTCTATAATAATGTAATATAATCATCTTTCGAACATATGCCCATTGCACGAAAGCACATTTCCAGCAAAAAAAGACCAGCCACTCAGCTTCCTTGGGTGCTGTCCATTCAACAAGGTGCTGACAGACTTATTGCCCACCCTAGGCACTCCACTCTTCTTGGCACCAGGGTTTCTGTTTCTCCAGCCTCACCCACGCCCTAACTCACATTTCATAGCAGTGCATCTCTCAAAGTTCAGCTTTTCTAGTGTGAGGCACCACACACTTACCGAGGAGCTTCATTTTCACCAATTTAGAGGCATTGTTGCGAGTAACAATAGCATAGCATCTTCTCAAGCAATGACCAGTGACATCACAGACACTTGTGCACCTCTGTTGCAAAGGCCACTGGCCGTGCTCAAGTCCCAGCTGCATCTAAAATCGGTCACCCCCAAGGACCCAGTCCTCAGCTCCTGCAACCCAAAGAGCCCAAGAAAAGAGCTGTGGCCTGTGAGGGGAGCTCCCAGTCCTTATTTGTCAAGCACTTACTAAGTAATTCTTAGGATAGTAAATACGAACAGATATCACCTTGTCTTTATGGATTTTATAATCCAACTGAAAGAAAAAAAAGTGAAACTCTCAAAAAAATGGAAAACATGATAGAATTCCAGCCTTTGAAGTCAGACATATAGAGTTTGCCTGGCACTGAGAAGGTTCCCAGAATATGGCACTTTTAGCTTTAAAACCAGAACAGTGCAGGAAAACCAGAACAAGATGGTCACCCCATAGATAGACCAAAGATCAAGTTTAATTAGCTTTGGGACCTTGAACAAATAGAATAACCTTTCAAATACTCAGCTTCTTCATTTATAAAGTAGGTATAATAGTTGTACCTACTTTATCACATGTTTCTTGTAAGAATTCAATAATCTGTTTTATAAAAAGAACTAAGCCCCATACCTGATGCTGAATAATTGCTCGATAAGTGTTAATACTGTATATATAATCAATAAGTACAATATAGCATATAATGAAAGACTGAATTAGATGCTTTAAGAACTGAAAGAATGAGATAAGGGAGAATTGGAACAAGAAAATGTTGCATAGTGGTAGGTTCACAGATAAAATATAGGGGCCCAATTAAATTTGAATTTCAGATAAACAACTAATAATCTTTTAGTATAAGTATGCACCGTATTTTTAAAAAATTATTTGTTGTTTATCTGAAATTCAAATTTAACTGGATATCTAGGTATTTTATTTGCTTAAAATGGCAACCCTACATAAGGAGGTAAAACTTAAATTTTTCTTTGAAGGATGAGGGAAGAAAAAAATGCCAGACAGAGGGATAAACATGAGCAGCAGTGAACAAAGACAGGAGCAATGCAAGGGAGAGCCTTGTAAGTGTTTAGGGGGAACACCTCGAGATCCAGGCCAAAGAGCTTACGTTTGATGCACAGTGTACAGGAGAGTTAAAGGTAAGGTCCTGGGATAAGATGGGAACCAAAAGGAAGAGATGTTTCAGAGAAAGAATGAGAGACTTCAGGAAGGAAAGGAACGGATCCAATGTTTTGAACTCAAGTCACTATGAGGGGCTCTATAGTCAAGGAGATCAATTGTGTGGCTGTTCTTATAGTCAGGTGGTGGCCTGAACTTAGGCGGTGGCAGTAGGAGTGGGGGAAAAAAAAGAGAGATACTATGAGGGAAGGTAATGTCTGTGGAGAAGGCAGTGACTGAAGTTCTGAATATGGATGTGTCCCTTCACTACAAAAACTCTCTTGAATCCTTGCAGTGTCATTTCTGGGACCTGAAGAAGCAATTGCGTGTAACTCTGGAGAGGCCTCTTGAGGTAAGTTAACTCAGACTAAGAAAACAAAAATGGGGCATTTAATGCCCTCTTTGTTCTTCCCTTAGTAGTGAGAAGAGATCAAAGCTATGGGATTCGTACATTTGCCCCATGGCTTTCCTCCCCCGTGAGAGGAAGTTCTCCTGCTCATCAGAAATGGCAGAGCTCTTCAAAGAGTGAGTTCAATGCAGCCAGTCAGAGAGGCCTGGAGAACTGAGGGAAAATTCCCTTCGGGTATGCGTGGCTATTTTTGACTTCCCAAGCAGGTTGCCTTCTTCCTGATGTGTGTACATGGGATGCTCCTCTTGTGGCAAATGAACAATCTGCAGTTCCATTTGGTGGCTTTTCCCAGAAGGGCAGTGCTTCTCTTTAGAAACACTCCCTGGCATGAGCCTGTAATTCTGATTCAAAGAAGAAAATGGTTCAGAATACCTGCCTTGAGGTGCATGTGAAACCAAAACCCAATAGTCCTGAAAGAACCAGACCCAAAGGATCTGCTTAGAAGCTCAACTCTAAGCGCTTTATCAAGTTCTGGTTACTACTCACATTGACATTCAGGACCTCTGTCTTTTTCGCTCTTTAATGTTGTTTCCCACCTCTGTCTGATGTAATAAAGCCCACTCCTCCAACATCCCCACCTCTGCATCCTTCTGCAGGCCACTTTCCTGCTTAGACCTTGACTCTAATCTACCTCCACCTACCCAAATGCTACTACCCTTCCAGGGCCTTCCTACTTCTCACCTCTTCCCTGGAGAGCTAACTCCCTAACTACTACAAACTACGCTAATTTCTTCCTTTTGCTAAGGAAAGACACATTTTAAAATCTAGTTGTATACTATTTTTTATTACTTGCTCAGGTGGAAGCAATTTTCCCTTCCTTCCCAGTGAGGTTGTAAACTCCATGAGGGCGGGGAACATTTCTTTTGTATGCCTAAAAGCACTCAATATCTAATGCTGTATTAAACTTAAAATTGAACGTTGTAACAAATGTATCACACTAATGCAAGATATTAATAATAGGGGGAACTGTGGGGGGCAAATGGGGCATGTAGGAATTCTCTATATTGTCTGCTGAATTTTCTGAAAACCCGAAACTGCTCTTAAAAAATAAAATCTGTTAATTTTTTTCTCTTTTTTTAAATTGAGATTCATAATAGTTCACATTATTGTGAAATTTCAGTTGTACATTATTTCTTGTCTGTCACCACACAAGTGCTCCCTTCAGCCCCTGTTCCCACCCTCTATTAATTTTTTTAAATGTTTAATTTAATATCTTTCTCCAAATCTTGAGTTCCTTCCTCTCTTTCAAGAGACAGAAAGAAGCAAAGAGAGAAAAGGACAAAGAATACGTTTAAAAAGTGGACCAATATAGAAAAATCAGTTGCTTTCTCATATACCAGCAATGAACAATTGGAATTTGAAATTATAAACACAACATCATAAACATTAGTATCAAAAAAAAGAGACAGAGAGAGATACTCAGGTATAAATTTAACAAAATATGTACAACAGCTATATAAGGAAAACTAGAAAACTCTGATGAAAGCGATTAAAGGATATCTAAATAAATGGGAAGATAGTCCTGTTCATGGATAAGAAGACTCAATATTATTAAGATGTCAGTTCTTCACAAATTGATCCATACATTCACTGCTATCCCAAGCAAAATCACAGTAAATTATTTTGTGGATACTGACAAAATGATTCTAAAGTTTATATCAAAAGGCAAAAGACCTAGAATAAGCAACACAATGTTGAAGAACAAAGTCAAAGGACTGGCAAGACTCGATTTAAAGACTTACTATAAAACTACAGTAATCAAGACAGTATGGTATTGGCAAAAGAAAAGACAAATAGATCAATGGAAAAGAATAGAGAGCCCAAAAATATACCCACACAAATATAGTCAACCAGCCTCTGACAAAGGAGAAAAGATAATTCAATGGGGAAAGGACAGTGTTTTCAACAAATGGTGCTGGAACCACTGGACATTCACATACAAAAAAATTAATCTAGACACAGACCTTACATCTTTCACAAAAATTAACTCAAAATGGATCATAGACATAAATGTAAAATGCAAAACCATAAAACATCTAGAAGATAACACAGGAGAAGATCTAGGGGACCCTAGATGTTGGTAATGACTTTCTGGATACAACACCAAATACATGATCCAGTTGTTTTATAGAAAAAATTAACAAGTTGAACTTCATTAGAACTAAAAACTTCTGCTCTGCAAAACGCCCTGTTTAGAGAATGAAAAGACAGCCACAGACAGGAAGAAAATCTTTGCAAAATGTCTGATAAAGGTCTTACACCCAAAATATACAAAGAACTCCTAAAACTCAACAATGAGAAAACACTCAACTAGAAAAACCAGTAAAAGATCTGAACAAAACTCAACAAAGAAGATATACAGGTGGCAAGTAAGTATATGAAAAGATGCTCAACATCGTATGTTATTAAAGAGTTAAAAAAACAATAAGATACCACTACAAACCTCTTAAAATGGCTAAAATCCTAAATCCTGACAATATCAAATTCTGGCAAGAATGTGGAGCAAGAGCAACTCTCATTCATTGCTGGTGGGAGTGAAAAATGGTACAGCCACTTTGGAAAACAGTTTGGCAATTTCTTATAAAGCTAAGTACAGTCTTACCACATGATCCAGCAATTACACTCCTAGATATTTACCCAAGCGATTTGAAAAGGTATGTCCATAAAAAAACCTCTACATGAATGTTTATAGCAGCTTTACTCATAATTGCCAAAAATTGGAAACAATCAAGATGTCCTTCTACAAGTGAATGGATAAACAAATTGTGGTTCATCTATACAATGGAATATTATTCAGTGTTTAAAAAGTAACGAGCTATCAAGCCACAAAAAGACTTAGAGGAACATTAAATATATAACGTTAAGTGCAAGTAGCCAGTCTGGAAAGGGTACATACTATATGATTCCAACTGTATGACATTCTGGAAAAGAAGAAGCTATAGAGACAGTAAAAAGATCAGTGGTTGCCAGAGTCTGGGAGGGAGGAAGAGAAGGGTGAACAGTGGAGCACAAGGGATTTTTAAGGTCAGTAAAACTATTCTATGTGAAACTAAACTAACTATGTAATGGTGAATACATGACATTATGCATTTGTCAAAACCCATAGAATGTACAACACAAAGAGTGAACCCTGACCTAAACTACAGCATTTAGTTAATAGTAACATATCAAGATTGGTTCACTGATTGTAAAAGGAAAAAAAAAAAAGTGGATCGTGAAGCATTTTTGATACTCCATTCAAGTTTTTTGCACTGAACTGACTTTTTGATGTTATCATGTACAAAAGGATGCATTTCTGTAAAATGTTTAAATTGCTTCACAATATATGTCCAATTTATTTGTCTAAAATAATATTATGCTTTGTTCAGGATGCTCACCTGTGCCTTAGCAGAAATGAGGTTTCATCGGAGGCCTGGGTAAGCATGAGATTCATTTTACAATGAAACTTACCCAAATCATGTCACTGTCTTCTCAATGTCACCCAGAAAAAAACCTTTCAGTTTTTCGTGAGTCTTCCTCAGCAAGAGCACAAATTGTTTAGCATGTGGGTTGGGAGTGTATGGAAATAAGTGTTTTCATAATGGGCTTCCTTGGACCCAGGTGCAGATGCGGATTACAGGAAGCCAGGGTGGTGGTGGCAGGCTTTGACTTGCCTTCCTCTGGTGGAGTCCTCCTTTGAGTGCACCAGCCTGCTTTCCTAACAGGCAGCAAATACATCACAATGACATTGCCTGTGGTGCTATGGATACCAGATTTAAAGGGCCAGAACCATCAGTTAGGGCCCTTAACCTACCTCTTAGGCTGCCAGCAGCAATGGCAGAGGAAGAAGAATCCTTATTGGGGCCTGGCCCTTCACCTCACAGAAAGGAAGAAGTCCCAGAAGCTGAAGAGACTCTCCCAAAGGGAGATGGGGGAATCAATACTCCCACTCACTCTTCTCGCTCCCTCCCAGCTCCCGCCAATGCCTCTCAAGGGCAGGAGCCCTGGTGATGCTCTGCCTAGGGATGGGGGTGGAGCGGCTTGCAGAGTGGGGCAAACAGAAGCTATCCAGCACAACCTGCAGTTTCATATCCTTCCCCTTTTGGTCAGAGGGTTATAATCTGGACCGGGCCTCCTCAGAACTCCAAAAAATATACTTTTTCTACCTATAAGCATTAGCGCTGCTTTCTGATATACAGAGAACTTTTTTGTGTTTTGGGGAAGATTTGCCCTGAGCTAACATCTGTGCCCGTCTTCCTCCATTTTATATGTGGGACACCAGCCCGTACAGCATGGCTGGATAAGCTGTGCAAAGGTCCGCACCCAGGATCCAAACCGGCGAACCCCGGGCAGCGGAAGTGGAGTACAGGAACTTAACTGCTACACCACCAGGCCGGCCCCTAGAAAGAGAACATTTTGAACAGAAATTTGAATGTATTTCTTCGTGATTTCTGATGATAAGACATTGCTCTGGCCATATGAGCTGCAGCCAGAGATCAGATAACACTCGGAAGTGCAGCCCGTAATGATTCTCTGGTCTAATAGTAAGATTTTACTGACACCTGGCTGCCTGCAATTATTGAAGCCAGTACAAATTTCACAGTCACTGACTCAAATGTGCAAAAACGTAATTTTCTCTATTGTCCTATAATTGAGTGTAATTTCTGCCTTGAGCCTCCATTCTCCTTCAAAGTAGAGAAAATTTAATCTTGTCACTCTCGGATCAACTCACTCAAATTCAGTCATTTCTTAGTCAAGTCAAGGGCATAATTCTACCACACTTGGGTTTAAAACTTCCCTACTCTCCCCCTCCCCTCCTTCTCTTCCTTGGAATTTAGCTCTCAAGGGCTTATCTGAGGGGCCCACTTATTGGTCTTGATCTGTCCCGCCTGGCTCTGGGTATAGCAGATGACATGTGTTCCCATGAGAGGAGACCGGGGTGGTCCATGGGACACAAGGGGTTCCCATTAGTTCTTTCCATTGAGAGGGCAGCTCCATCCTCACCTGGTTCTCGCATCTTATCCTGGGCTGACCGCCTGCTCTCTGTCTCTGCTAAATGTGTTCTACACGGTGGCCTTCAGGACATTGTGGGTATCTTCTTATGCCACTCTGACCTGCGGGAGACTGGGGCTGGCAAGTCTCTCATCCTTTTGAACTTAGACACGCCACACCACCTGTCCGACTCTGCCACATTAAGATGACCTGAGGCATTCTCCCCAAGGCTTGCTGGCTTGCTCTCTCCCCAACTCAGGCTGTAACCCAGGAAGGGGACACGGGCACCTCTTCTCTCAGGACTTGAGGCCTTGAGATCAGAGGGGAGGCACAGAGAGTCCCACACTCACACGTGACCCTGTGCCTTCTCTCTAAACTCTTTCCCATTCCTAGCCCAGGAGGTATTTTTTAACTATTGGGGCAGTGGTGTGGGGTGGAGACTGTTCTATTCTGTCTCCTCCAATCCCCGTGCAGATGTTTTCTTACGCCTGAAGGGGAGCCTTTGAACTTAGAAGTCAATGATTCATTGACCTGCTCTCGTTCTTCACTGAAAGGCTTCCCCAACACGGCCGTGAGGAAAGGGGCTCGAGATGCCCTGAGGAAATCTGATGAGTGTAAGGAGAGAGAAAATCACATCCATCAGCCTTCCACTTCAGAGTCTGCCGCAGTATCATCTGGTTTATTTCCATTTACTATTTTACCTTGTAAAGTACAACAAACAGTAATTAGACTAATTTTATTTCACTACTGAAATTGGCTCAAAAATATTCTAAATGAGATTGTTCTAAAAATATTTTTGGGAAACAGTTAGTTTTTGAAATACACGCTAATGGCCACCCTGCCACCATACCACTCCCAAGTCTCCACCTCCCCATTTCTGGCTGCTCATTTGGATATGTAAATTACTGAGGAATGGGGATCAAATTAGTCTCTTTACTTAATAATCACACTTCTTATCCTCATTCACTTTAAAGCTCACCTCTCACATTTTCCAGTCATCATATTAGTTTGCCATTTTGTGGCTCCCAAGAACTTAGTACCATATATCAGCCAGTTCACTTCCATTTTGAAAATTCTTTAAAACATTAAAACCAGTCGCAGAAATCCCTAAGAGAGGCCATAATTTACAGTCATCCTTCTTGAAACGAGTTCACTGTTAACTGTTTCAGAGACAAAGCTCAGTCTAGTCATGTCCTCCCATTTCACCAGAACCCAACTTTTAGAAATAATAACATCCCAAAAAACAATAATAATGGCTTCCTGAATCTAAATCTGTCCAGGTACTTTACAAAGTATGAATTTAGCCTTCCTAAACATGAGAATAAAGGTAGAAATGATAAAGAAAAAGACTGATAGAGTTGATTATGTGAAAAGAAAACTTGTGTACTCCAAAAATATCATAAGTAAACTTAGAAGTCAAAAGGAAAACTTTAAAAAAAAATACGGGCAACATGGCAACATATATGACCAGTTAAAATGTTAATATCCTGAAAATTAACAAAACAAAAATAAACACCCCAATTTTCAAAAATGAACAAAGGGTGTACAAGTAATCCCTGAAAGAAAATATGCCAATAGCCAACAAAATACATAATTTTTAAAATATAAAAACTCTCTAACAAACCCATAAATGTAAATTAAAATGAGATGCCATCTTTCCTCTTTAAAATCAGTAGATTTTTTGAAAAGATGATATCCAATGCTGGCAAGTTTGCAATAAAGTAGACACATATTCACACTGCTGCTGGGAATGTAAACTGGTAAAATCTTTCTGCAGACTAATTTCACAGTTTGTACCAAAAGCCTTAAAAACGTTTATATTTGGAGGGAGCAAAACTCCCCACTCCCTTGGTGTGGCTGCTCATCATATTTCCAAAGAAAGAGAGTAGTAGAGAAGTAGAGAAGGGGGGAATAACTTCACAGTTGAGTAACCGGACACGCATGGCGTCAGCCAGGTGATCAAGGTCAACATCAGCAGTCATAAATCATGTTGACAGCATGTACTTTTGATGTGATGTAATAAAAATGGCACAATACCTCTGTGATCTTCCTCTCAAAAGCCCATAATTCCCATCTAATCACAAGAAAAACATTGGACAAATCCCAATTGAGGGACATCCTACAATATGACCAGTACTTCTCAAAACTGTCAGGGTCACCAAAAATAAGGCAAGTCTAAGAAACTGTCGTAGCCAAGAGGGACCTAAGAAGTCCTGACAATTAAATGTGATGTGGTGTTCTGGATGGAATCCTGAAACAGAAAAATAACATTAGGCTAAAACTAAGCAAATCTGACTAACGTATGGACTTTAGTTAATAATTATGTATCCATATTGGTTCAATAATTGTAACAAATGTATCACACTAATGTAAGATGTTAATAATAGGGGAAACTGTAGAGTGAGGTTATATGGCAACTCTCTGCTCAATTTTTCTGTAAACTTAAGACTATTCTAGAAAAATAAAGTCAATTTTTTTTAATGTTTACATCCTTTGGCTAAGTAATTCCATGTCTCAGAATTTATCCTAGAAAATAATCACAAATGTGAGCAAAGATTTACCTACAAGGATATTTTAGTATTATTCAAAATAGAAATAACCTAAATGTTCAATGATTAGAGTCTGGCCAAAGAAACTATTTTTCCTCTATTCAATGGAATACTGTGTAGCCATTATAAGTGCTGTAAAGCATATTTGGTGATATGAATATAAATCTTTTTATGATATAGTAAGAGAAAAACTAGGTTCCAAATTGGAAGTATAGCAAGATCCTGTCTTTACTGAGACAGGATAGATAGATGATAGATAGATATTAATTTTTATTTCTCTTTGAGCTATCTGTATTTTCTAAATTTTTACATTGCATATATTGCTTTTTTATTCTAATAAAATACATATAGGGGCTGGCCCCGTGGCCGAGTGGTTAAGTCTGTGCGCTCTGCTGCAGGCGGCCCAGTGTTTTGTTGGTTCGAATCCTGGGCACGGACATGGCACTGCTCATCAAACCACGCTGAGGCAGCGTCCCACATGCTACAACTAGAAGGACCCACAACGAAGAATATACAACTATGTACTGGGGGGCTTTGGGGAGAAAAAGGAAAAAATAAAATCTTAAAAAAAAAATACATATAACATAAAGTTTACCTTTTTTTTTAGGAAGATTAGCCCTGAGCTAACATCTGCTGCCAATCCTCCTCTTTTTGCTGAGGAAGACTGGCCCTGAGCCAACATCCATGCCCATCTTCCTCTGCTTTATATGTGGGACGCCTACCACAGCATGGCTTGCCAAGTGGTGCCAGATCCACACCCGGGATCCGAACCAGCGAACCCTGGGCCACCGAGGCAAAACGTGCAAACTTAACCGTTGCGCCACCTGGCTGGCCCCAAAATTTACCATTTTAACCACTTCAAAGCACACACTTCAGTGACATTTAGTACATTCACATTGTTATGCAACTATCACCACTATCTATTTCCAGAACCTTTTCATCACCACAAAAGGAAACCTCTTACCCATTATCAGTCACTTCCATTCCCCCATCACCCCAGCCCCTGACAATCATTACTCTGCTTTCTGTCTCTATGGATTTGCATATTCTGGATATTCCATATAAATGGACTCATATAATATTGTGACCTTTTGTATCTAGCTTCTTTCGCTTGGCATAATTTTTCAAAGGTCAACGATGTCGTAGCATGTATCAATACTTCATTCTTTTTTGTGGCTGAATAATATTCCATTGTATGGATATAACACATTTTGTCAACCCATTCATCAGTTGATGGACATTCGAGTTCTTTCCACCTTTATCTGTAGTGCATAATACTGCTATAGACATTCATATACAAGTTTCTGTTTAAACATATTACTTCCGTAATAAAGAAAAATATCCTGTCTTAAAAATTAATATCTATCTTTGTCTTCTCGGGCTGCCATAACAAAATACCATAGACTGGGTGGCTTATACAGCAGAAATTTATTTTCTCCCAGTTCTGGAGGCTGGAAATCCAAGATCAAAGTTCTGGCTGATTCAGTTCAAGTATTTTAATCATCACCTGCCTGAGTTGTTCTTCAGAGTCAGTCCTGGATAATTAATCTCTCTTAAATATTATTATGAATACTTAGGGGCTTGGGGGGAAGATGACTATTTTTGTCTCAGTAATCCTAAATTTATAAACAGGATGTATTCAAAAGAGTTGTGAGTAAGCAGGAATGAAATTTCCCAGATAAGGTTATAAACGGTAGTAGGTGTCCCATCCCCCATTCAGCATGGACAAACCACTCCTACGGATGTAAAGGCTAAGGAGAACTGAGCCTGCTCTCTGCTCTTCAACCCAAAGGCAGTTTTGTTGGACTCTCAGAAAAAGTTACAGTATTTAAATATAAGGAAAAATGCACAAAGTTGTCTGCAGTATTACAAAGACTCTTGTCCAGTCTCTCTCTTACCCTGTTGCTAACCCTGGGAAATTATGAGACTTGGTCCTCGCTTATATTCCACCACGAATTCATATCATCGCCCGATGTCTTTCCCCAAAGTGGCTGCACACATGCAAAACCATAAACAGCAAGAGTAGAGAGTCTATTTTGAGAAGTTTGTACTGCTAACAGCTATCCTCCTTCCAAAGCCCAGGGTACATATGTTTAAAAGCAAGTACACAAATAAACACCCAGTCAGAAGTCCAGGAATTAGATTCTGTTGTTACTTCCCTGCTGGGGACTAGGAATTTTCCCGTGGGTCCTTCTGATGACACTTGGCTGAGCAGTGACCTAACAGTTTGGATGAATTCTCAGTTAATTCCTCTCCCGTGTGCTGTGTTCCGACTCCAAGGCCAGCAGTCCTTTGCCTGCACCATCTTATCTTCCCTGCGTTACAGATGGAGAGACCGAGACCTGGAGGGCGAAGGCAAAGAGCTAGGGATGTTCATGGGCATGGGGAGGGGAAGAAAGGGCAGGAGTGAAGAAAGCACGGGACTCCACTCACCCATGGAGCCAGGGTCTCTTCAGTTCAGAGTCTTCCTTACAACACCTCAGCGACCAGCTCCGGGAAAACCTAGGCTTAATTTTATCTTTCCTCTCTTCCTAGGGTGGGGTCTTGTCTAAAAACAACGTGAAATTCCATTTTCAGATGTTCAGTTTCACAACCCACTCCTCATGCAGTATGAGCTACAGACAGTGCAATTAAATAAGATATATAAAGTGTTTGCAACAGAGCCTGGCACACTCATGATGATAAATATTAACATCATCATCATCTCCGAATCAATAAGATTATTCACATTTTAGTTTTTTTCTTTATTTTCTGACTTACGTAGGTGCAGGGATTGTCTTCACATTGAGGAAAAATAGTAAGAACTTTTTTCAATTTTAAAAATATGATGATGAAAACAGTGGCATTAAGAAAGTTGGAAGAGGGGCCGGCCCGGTAGTGCAGCAGTTAAGTGCGCACGTTCGCTTTGGCGGCCCGGGATTCACCGTTCGGATCCCAGGTGCAGACGTTCGCACCGCTTGTCAAGCCATGCTGTGGTGGGCATCCCACATATAAAGCAGAGGAAGACGGGCATGGATGTTGGCTCAGGGCCAGTCTTCCTCAGCAAAAAGAGGAGGATTGGCAGCAGATGTTAGCTCAGGGCTAATCTTCCTCAAAAAAATAAAAGAAAGTTGGAAGACCATGAAGCTGTTGTACAATCTGATGAATGTCTATATTATTTTAATTAAAATCAGATCAATAAATCTTGACCAATAAGAGGAGAGGATTCCATGTTACTGGGTTTGAGAATTGGGTCCCTCTAACAATCACTAGTGAGGAGCGGATGGCAATCAGACTTCTACTCTATCGCTCTGTCTCTGTTAGGGACAAACGATTACAGAACCACAGTCTTAAGTATGGGGATGTTAGAAGCTGAAGGGCCTTGGAAATCATATATTCAATGGCACAGGGACTATGACAGCCCAGAATCGGGCACATGCTAGGTCCCAGTAGATCTTTGCTAAATCTCCTCACAAGATATTTTACAGGAAAACCCAATATATTAAACAGAGAAAAGTGGAAGTGCTTGGATCGAGTTGAGGTGTCCCTTGGACCCCTCATAGGCCTACCAGGATTCCTTAGAACAGAGTGTGAAAATCATTAACGCACTTCAACCTCCTCTTTTGCAGTTGTCACAGCAGACAGCCTCACACAGTGAAGAGAGCGGGAGCCTGAGAATCAGCCAGACCTGAGGTTAAGTCCTGGCTTGCCCGCTTTCAAGATGTTTGCTCTGCCACAGACATTGGCTTCTCAAATAAATCCTGTCCATTTGGTCACCCTTTTCTCCATCCACCTATGGCACAGGGTAGGTGTGTGGTTGTGTCTATATGCATTTCTGCACAGGACTTCTCTCTGAGAAACATCTGCCTTGGAAGAAGAGTTAGCAAATTCACGAATTGTGCTTTGATTTACAGCTTTGGAGACTCTGCTGTTTATCTTTTTGTTAAAGTCAGAGACTGCTGCCTTGATTATACACATCACAATTTTTTCCTTAAGTGCTTTGAAGGAGCATAACGTGGAAAATGTTAACAGTGTGTTGAAGTGAACAAGGATGATACAATGGTATGTACAACATGATTAGCAGCTGTGTAAAATATATATACAAATAGAAGAAAAGGGTGGAAAGTAATAAGCAAAAATAAAAATTACAATGCTTGTAAAATTCAACTGTGTTTATGGAATGCAAACATTTTTACTGAAATCAACATCTCCTACTTTAAAATCTCTCTGGGATAGAATTATATTCCTTATCTTCCCCTGGGAGAGACTTTAAATCTGTGGCCAATATGAAGCCACTTTACATGTTCAATTCTCTGGCCCCAACCTGGCAAGCTAGAGTCCTGGGAGGTGGGCCAGCTGAGGGCCAGAGACCCAGGAGGCTGGGCTGCTGTCAGAGGCTGTGGAGCGTGGGGCTTCCGGTGGGACCAAGAATTCAGGGCTAAGGGTTATCTGAAAGTCCCTATCCGAGGACAAAATTAAAACCAATGACCATCCAGCTGAGTCAGCAATCCAAAGGGACTGGTTAGAGACAGAGAAAGTTTGGAAGGGCAACTTAGGGGACTTCTTTGTGCTGCAGAGCAAACCTGAAGTTGCTTCTCCTAGGCTTCCATAAGCTTCCTCCTGGTGGGGCCAGAATCTGGGCACGTGACTGAAAAGTCCAACATGAGGTGGACAGCCAAGGCCCAGGGAAGCTTGAAATACAGATATCTTATGAAAAAAAAAAAAACATAGTAGGAACGACACAGATTTTGGAGCGGGAGAGACTAGGGTTCTAATCCCAGATCAACTACATGCTAGTTATGTGACTTGAGTAAATGATCCAAACTTTTCAGCCTCAGTTTCCTCATCTGAAAACATGGATGTGGTAGGGGAGACTACTTGGCCACCAAAGCTTGGGCGCCCCTTCCGTGGTATAGAGCTATTGCTAGAAAGTAGCTGTCCTGCCAGGGCTCCATTACAGTTCTCAGTTCTTTTGCATCTAAGTGGGGCCATGTGACAAGTCCTGGACATTAAAATGTGAGCGGAAAGGATGGGTGTCAACTGAGCAAAGACAGTTGAGTATCCACTATGCCTTCCCCATACTCTCTTCCTCTTCTGCCTTGGAAGTCATATTTTGAAGATATTGATGTTTCAGAATGGAAGGGCCCAGATCCCTGAGTCACCACTTGGAGGAAAGCTGTTTAAGAGACCAATCCAATCAAAGAATGTCTACACTGGCATTGTGTGGACCACAATAACTCTTAGTGTGTTGTCATTGAGATTTGGGGGTTGTTTGTTACAGCACTTAGCCTACTGTAAGGTAAATACCTAATTTATAGGTAAAAATTGAATCTATTTCAATTAATCAGCTTATCATGCAAGGGAAAAAAAGAAAAAACTGGATGAGTTTTTGCCAAATTTGGAGAGTACATTTAGGATACTTTGATTCCAAACACAGTCTGTATCATGCAGACGAATTTCCTTTTGATGGCTCCTTGGAAGCACCTCAAAGAGTTAAGCAGTCAACTTCCAGAGGTACAACGAGAGACCTGTGCGATGACTGATTCAGACAATAAGCCACATATACAAACATTTGGTGAGAACAAATAGGAGTTTCAAATGTGATCACTAATTCAGAAGTCACTTAGGGCAGACATCTGAATGTCTCACTGATCTCTGTTAGAATTGCTTATCACATGAGCCACTCTGGATGGACTG
This sequence comes from Equus caballus, assembly GCF_041296265.1. NCBI lineage: Eukaryota > Metazoa > Chordata > Mammalia > Perissodactyla > Equidae > Equus > Equus caballus. Next base: position 83,159,251 of record NC_091698.1, read on the forward strand.
CTCTAAGGTATATAACGGCAGCCAAATTAATTTTTTAATGATGCTTAATGATTCTCGTCAGCAAAGCAGGGGAGGCAAGCTAGTAAAACAATGTATGTACAGCGCCTGACACGATGCCTAGAACACAAGCATTAGCCCCATTTTCCTGCCAGCTCACTACAGTGGTTGCTTGCTTGTTGCCTCTTCATCCGCATCTGGACCAGGGAATTGTGTCATAAAGAGCATCCCTTCAGAGCTGAAGTACCAGGTATGCCCTAGGCCTTGGCTACTGGAAAATTTTTCTTAGCTTTTAAGGTGTAGGAGAGCTCACTGCTGAAGCTGGTAGAATTTAAAAAATAAGACATTTTTTCAGATTGCTTAAATGACCTTCAGTCTTGGCTAAAAATTGATGCCACATTAGAACCATCTTTTGGCAATGAATTAGTTCAAATCCACATGGGGAAAAAAATGGGGTGGAATTTATTTAACATGCTGAAGGGCAAGGACGACCCTTTAGTAAATTAATGTTCACTGTGCATAGTTATGTTTTGGACGACATGGTTTGACCTATGATATGTCCAGATCTGTTTTTTTTAATGACCTTTGAACATGGTGCCTAGTTTTTCTCTCCTTGAGTGGGAACTGTACTTAGTCATTGGCTTCTAAAGAATAGAATGTGGAGAAAGTGAAGGTGTATGACTTCTGAGATAAGGACATAATAGCCTCCTCCTTGTTCTCTCTTGGACCCTTTGCTCTGGAGGAAGCCAGCCACCATGTTGTGAGGATGATCAAACAGCCCCATGGAGAGCTCCACATGACAAGAAGCTGAGACCTCCTGCAAAGATCCAGCAAAGAACTGAGGCCTTCTGTCAACTGTCATGTGAATGAGCTACCTTGGAAGTAAATCGACCAGCCCCAGTCAAGCCTTCAGATGACTGCAACCCTGGCTGATGTCTTGACTGCAATCTCTATGAGAGACCCTTAGCCAGAACTGCCCAGTGAGTTGCTCTCAAAGTCTAGGCCCACAGAAACATAGTGCTTCATAATGAGATAATGGTTGCTGTTTTAAGCTGCTAAATTTGGGGGTAATTTGTTACGCAACAATAGACAACTAATACAGGGACTCTTTTCCAAGATTGAGAGCATTATAAGTGGGACTCTCTTAGGCATAAAGTCAAGCATACAATACTGCATTTTAGTTAGGGGTGTGTGTGAGTTTGTGTGTGTGTGTGTGTTTTAACATAAATAGAGTAAAGTGCACAATTGAAGTGTACAACTCAAGGACTTTTTACCTATGTATATACCCATGTAACCACTCCCCAGGTCAAGATAGAGAACATTTCCATTACCCTAAGAAATTCCCTCACGTCCATATCCAGTTAATAATTCTCCCCAGAAGTAACCACTTTTCTGAGTTGTATTATTGATTCGTTTTGTATGTTCCTGAACTTCATATAAATGGAATCATTTGTGAAGTGTGTGCTCTTTTATGTCTGGCTTCTTTCGCTCAGCATAATACTTTTTAAATTTATGTTGTTCCATGTTCCAATAGTTTGTTCCTTTTACTGTTAGGTAGTATTCCATTAGACAATTATGCCAAGTTTATTTATTTCTCTATTGACAGACATTTGGATCATTTCCAATTCGAGGCTATTATGAGTAAAGCCAACATGAATATTCTTGTGCCTGTCCCTTTTGTGGACCTTTGCATTCAATACTCTTGGATAATTCTTAGGAGTGGAATTGGTGTGTCATAAGGTGGGTGTATGTTTAACTGTCAAACAATTTTTCAAGGTAATTGGGTCATGTTACATTCTCACTCAAAGTAATTTAGTTTGATTTTTTTTTTTCATTTGAAGCAACCCCAGTTTGAAAAGAAAGAAAAACTAAAGTGAGTCTTAATGAAAAATGAGTGGCAATGAATAAAGAGCATCGTAAATTATTTGGAATAGTTAAGAAAACCAGTCTACAAGGCACAGAGCTATCTGACAGCTGATCCTTCAGGCAAATACTTTTATTTTAATCGTCGGTTTGGAAATAATTTTAGCCACCTAGATCAAAGGTTTTCACAAAGATGATTTGAGCAGGGGCCCAAATCCCGAGAGGAGAAGAATTTACATAAAGAACTCTTCCCATGAGCTTTCCACTCTGTTAAATGGAAGAGAGAAGAATCTTCTCACATGGCGTGCTTGTTTACTTAGCCAGCTCTGGGCTGTGACAAATGGAACAACTTCTTGATGCCCAACACAGCTCGCCCCCAGGCACTGAGTCAGCTTTGTGTTTCCCATGAGTTCTACTTCAAATAAACAGACCGGAGAACTGTATTAATTATGCACTCTGGGGCGCAGGGCTGTGACTGGCTTCAGGCTCCACACTCGGCCCCAGTCGCTCGTCTCCAGCTAGCTCACGGCAGAGGAGGTGTCTCTAAGTCCTTTCCATTGCTGAACCTGTCCTGACACCCACAGTGCTATGTTCATTGGTTATACGGGGCACAAAGAGAAAATGGAAACTAAAAAGCCAGAATATCAACTCCAACCTCAGCAACTTCAGGAGACACTCAATGAAATATTTTTTCTATTAGGAAACTTAAAAATTGGCCACAAGTTAACTGTCAAAAAATGGGAAATGTTTTAATAAAAGCCCCTCCTCCTCCTGCAGTGGGTGGGAATTGTTGCGTGTTTAAGAGCTGAGAAATGACACACTGAGGCCTTAGAACTATCCTGAGGCAGCAGTGTGCTGGGCAGAGGGCACAGACACAGAATGGCCAAAGACCTGGATGCGGGGAGCTCCAAGCCCACCAGCTGGCAATTATTTCCAGACAATTCAGGAAAGAATTGGGGCTTGGTTCCTGACAAAGTAATGCATTTTCTAATGACTCTTATTATTATAATTGGCCTAGATACCAGGGGGAAAGGAATAAAGAATTTCTCTTCTTTCTTCATTTTTTTTTTTGCCAGGCTCTGCACCCAACACTTAACAAGCATTAATTGGCTAGATCCCCATCACAGCTCCATGAAGGAGGTACCATTATCCCCATTTCAAAGATGAGCTCTGCCTCGGGGAAGTTAAATAACTTGTGGAAGTTCCCCCACCTAAAAGAAGGAGTCAGGACGGAAACCCAAGTCTCCCTACGCCAAGCCCTTGCTCTAGACTTTACTGACAGCAAATAAGGTTTAAAAGGAGTTTAAAAATGGGCGGCTGCTACCCTTAGCCATGGGCAAGAGCACTATGCTCAGACTGAATAGAATCTGTGCTTGAAAAGGAAAAGGAAAACTTCCCTTGTGTTCTGCTCATAATGACCAAATGGTTCTCCACCCCCCAGTGTTAGTTTATTTTCCTGTGAGAATGGTCTAACAAGAAACCTCTTCCTATAAGAGCATCGCCTCCCTGAGCCCCTGCGGTCCACACTGACCAACCTTGAGCTTTAGATGGCGGTGAGGTTTTCCGCTTTCCTCCTCCAAACCAGGGAGGATGGCTTCCCTGCTGTCTAACTCACTTTTCTAATACAGAGGAAAGCCGCCCTGCCTTCTCTGTTCACTGTCTGATTTAAGGAAGTTCTCCAGCACTAGAGTTGTGGTGTTTCTGTAAGCCACACAAACCAGAATGTATTTCTTCAGCTACTGTCTGTTGTGTCTTTTGGGGTCTTGACAATAGCAGGTTGGAGCACACTCGCTGGTTTGCCCTTATTAAGCCGTGAAGGTCGCTTCTCTGCCAGGATCTATAGTCGGCAAGTCCTTGCTTCTCTTCCACAAATGTGTCTCTTCCAGCGCCTTTTGCAATTATGGCTCATTTCTCTAGGTTTCATGTGGCAGGCGCCTGAACAGAATTATAAGCATGAGCACGTGCAGAAATAATCCGCTTCCCAAGATAGCAAATGCTGAGGAGTTCTATATTAGAACACACTGGGAGTGCTGACTGGCTAGGGCGTGATTAACCTAATAGGCTTAAAGTTCCACTTGCCATCCACATCTGTCAGGACATGAGCGAAATGCAGGCCTGTAATCCACGAGACTGAGGTCTCTCAGAATTGCCCTGCTGCTCACTAACAGCGGAGGGTTCAAAACTTGCGACAACGACAGGACAACAGGCACCGTTACCTCCACGCGGCGGGGTCAAGGCAGTGAAGAAAGCTGGTTCCGAGTTCAGGACGCTGCACCTTGGACTTCACAGGATTCTGGCCTGGAAATTGCCTGGATGGATTAGTAAGACTGCCTTTTGTTCCTATTTCAAATACTGCTCTCTGAAGATTGTGACTGTTGTGGGTGGGAGATGACTACAAGGTGAGATCATGGGGTGCACACCTTCCCACAGTGAAATTGTTAACAGCGTCGCTAAGAGTGGCATCCAGTTTTTTAAAAAGCCCAAAGCAATTTTGCCAGGATGTCAGGGGGACAGTGAGAAATGCTCTATCCCGTTGCTGGCTCAAAGCTCCGCCTGCTCTGACTCTGGGAGGGGCTTGTCCCAGGGACAGAGGCCGGCGGAGGACCAGCCAAGTTCCAGATGGACTCAAACCAGAGCTGAAGGTCTTTCTCAGCTCATGAGAGATCCCACTACAGGCAAAAAGAAAGATGTGGAAGGACTGATCCCAGAAACCAGAACCTCCCCATTGCAGCTGAACAAATCAAAAAGTCACATGGCTAAGGACATTTCATTCAAGACACAGACCCATGAGTCACAAGGGGCAGCCTTTTCTGGGGAAGAGAGTGAAGAAAGCAATTCCCAGGAGACCTCCAAATGGGAAAGGAAGCCAAAATGCCACAAGTCAGGCAAACAGGGCCATTGCTGCCAAACTATCTTTCCTGCTCACGGGTCTGAAGTCAAAGTGGACTTCCCTGAGCCCCTGGTAAAGGCCCACCAGCACGCTTACACCTATCTGCACTCCTGCCTCTGCAAATATGAAGCAGTTCTGCACATCACCCATCAGGCCACCCAGACCCAGGAGCTGCTGCAGCCCATGGTCAGCTTCCTGCTGCTGTGCTTTGATGAGGTCAACCAGCTCCTGGGGGAGATCTCCAAGGACGGAGAAGTGCTCCTCCAGGAAGTCAGGGAGGATCTGGCTTGGCCGTTGAAGAAAGGAGAGCCCCAGGGGCAGCCAGATCTCCTGCAACAGCTTCTGCAGTACACAGTCAGCAAGCTGCAGGTGCTCAGTGGCGCAGTGGCCTCACTCACTGGCAGCTTCCTGGAGGGCTCCAGCAGCTACCTCCACACTACCGCAAGCCACTTGGGAAAAAAGCTGAGCACAAAGAGGGGTGCGGATGAACGCCTTCTAAGGGCTCTGGGGCAACTGGAGAGCTTAGCAAGCGACCACAGCGACCCTGGAGTACAAGGTCTACCCTTGTGCTCTGAGGACAGCGGCATTGGTGCCGACAATGACTCCGTGCTGCTGGCGGACAAGCTGGGCAAGCAAGCTAGCTTGGACTTAGGGCTGGAGCCTGCAGACTGGAAGTCGGGGATTTTACCCCCAGTGGAGTCCAGGCTGTTGGGACATGCCTGGCAGCAAAGTCCTTTCCAGATGGGTTCAGACAGACCCCAGGACTGCCCACTCTCAAGGCCTCTTACAGCAAAGGTTCAGCCAGCAGCACAGGGTGGAACAGGGAGCCCAGGCCCCTCCAGCACCAGCCCAGAAAATACCACCTCCAGGCCTCTGGGGATGGGCAAAAGCAATCCACATGAATCCCTTGGGATGGAGATCTCTGTGGAAGCACATCTTCCTAAAAGCTCCAGGTTGATGGACACACCATCCCTCAGCGAAGGTGAGGACAGCAGCCTAGAGGAGGAGGAAGACACTTCTTACCCAAGGCCAAGGTCTTCACCTGCTGGCCCAGAAAGCACATTTCAGCTACATCCCGGGAGACTCAGGAGCCCCCAGGCCCAGGAAATGATTCTGAAGATGAAGGAAGCCATCAGTGAAAGGATCAAGTTTGTCCCTTTGCCCTCTGGGCACCAGGACTGGGCTGAGGAGGAGGAGAGGAGGACAGCAGTCCCACCAAGACCCAGCACGGTCAGTGGCAGCAGGAGGGAGCCCGAGAGGCAGAGGAGGTCCCAGTCAGAGGGGTGTCTGAAGAGCCACATGGAGGACGCCACTCTCCAGGAGCTGCGGAGGGTCCAGAGAGACCTCAGCCAGAGGCTGGAGGCGTTTTACACCCTGGGCACCCAGCGGCAGGGGCAGGGCAAGGAGCAGGTTCTGCACCCCAGAGCAGCAGCTAGGAGGCCTGACAACAACTACAGGGTCCCCCCGAGCAACACCATCAGCAAGCTGAAGGCATCCTTCACCAAGAAGTTCAGCATTTTGCCAAGTCAGGACAAGAGCATTTTGCAGAAATGCAGTACCCCCCCGGAAGGTGAACAGCCCTGGCCGCCAAAAGCTGAGGGGCTTCCAAATGCCATCCCATCAGGCGAGAGGGCTAGTGAGGCTCCCGGGGCCAAGGACGGGAACATCAGGGGCCATCCCACTAGAACATCAGTCAAGAAACTCATTGAAACTTTCAGTCCCCCTGAGAAACTGACAACACTGGGGGATTCTAAGGACTCTGGGTTGAACTGCCTCAGGAAGTGGGGGGTCCCCATCATGCCTCCCAGATTTCCCATTTACAGGGGGCTTGCTCCTATGTATCCAAAGCCCCAGATTTCTCCAGCAGCAGGCAGAGACTCTCTCAAGTTGGGCACAGGCTGGAGGTGCTTAGCTCCAGTCTTTCCCCCTCTGCTCACAGCAGAAGCATCCAAGAGTGAGGACCTTAACTGTGAAATGCAGGAGGACCCAGAGCATCTCCCTCCACCACCTCTGGAAATCCTGATGGACAAATCTTTTGCTTCTCTGGATACCCCAGAAAGCAGCAATCTGAGGAGGAGCTCCCTTGAAGGAACCCACGTGCCGGGGCTGGGAAGGGCTGGCCCTTCCGGGAGAACGTGGGCTTCCTCAAAGCTCAGAGCCTCCATGAGCCCCACTGACCTGCTTCCCAGCAGGAGAACTGCCACCCTCACCGGGCCCCGCAGTGCAGGGCCAGGGAGCGGCAAGAGTGGGTGCAATACTGGAAAGCTCACCTTGGACCTGAACCATCTGCCAGCAACCAGCCAAAACCCAGAAGTGGAGGGTAGCAGGGCTCCAAGTCAGGCACGAGCGGACAGGGCTGCAAGCCTCTCCAAGCATCCCCGGAAGGCAGTCCCCTGGCAGCACTCCAGCCACGCATCTGGGCAGACCAGGACCTCGGAACCCAGCCTGGCCAGATCAACGCAAGGGCCACGTTCTCCGGAGGCTCTAAGACACAGCCAAGAGAGAAGCCCCCCAGTGATCAGAAAGGCCTCTCCCACAAGGGCACACTGGACACCCCGAGCAGACAAGAGTCACCCCAGCCTGCCCTCCTGTCACAGACATGCCCAGCCAAGTGTCCCCTCCACGCATGGCTCCCCCAGCCCACCACTCAGCCCTCTGGCAAGCCCCAGGGTGCTAAGTCCCCCAACAGTGAAGAAAGGAGCTTCCCCACCACCCCAGCACAAGCTGCCAGGCCCTCCCCTGGTGAGCTCACCTGCTCAGCACAAGGTCTCCACCCCCCCTACCCAGCGCACAGAAGCACGTTCTCCTGCCTCTGGCCCCTCCCTATCCCCCCCAGCGTCCCCTAGTCAGGGACTCAAGGAAACAAGAGATTCTGAAGACAGTTGGGAGGCCCCAGCCAAAGCACCTGGGAACACGTGTTCCATATTCTGCCCAGCCACCTCCTCTCTGTTTGAAGCGAAATCACCATTCTCAACAGCCCGCCCACTCACCCCACCATCACTGCCACCTGAAGTTGGGGACCATGGTGGGACCCCCACAGGATGCTGGAGGAGCAGCTCAGGGCCACGACTGAGGGGGGACGCACAGCGGGGAATGGCCCTGTGTGCCCTCAACCCCCAGCCCTTCATCAGAAGGACAGCCTCTGACCGCCGGCCAGGCGTCCGCCTTCATCTGCCTGTCGCCGGCACCACCAGCAACACTTGTGACTCCCACCTCGGCCAGAGCAGGTAAGGAGAGTCCTCGGGTCCTCAAGAACCCAAAACAGCCTTTGCATATATCGGTTGTATCTATCGCTTTTTACTATATGATAAATTAAAATTAAGAAATGTTTGAAATACTTATTAAATTTAAAAAAACAAAAATGACCCCCGTTAGGTTAACGTAAATAATTCCTTCTTGTGAAATTTAACTATATTTTCCACAAAAAAAAAAAAATTAGTGAAAAGAGTGGCACTGTCTTAAATTTTTGCAAATCTCTTGAGTGTGTGGCTTCACAGAAAGACAGCTGGATTTTCAGATCTTGTTCTGCAGTCAATCTTTTGGGATCTCACACATCGTGTAGACTGGAAAATTCCACTCTACATTCATGAAAGAATGAGTGAAAAGGGAAAATAACATCTTAGTATTATAATGAAGATAGTTTGGAACTCATGGACCCCCCTGAAAGGGTCTTGGGGACACCCAGGGGACCCGCTTTAAGAACGGCTGATCCTGGAGATATGGAGTATAAATGGTTGGCTTCCCCATTCCCCCAAGGACCTGTCCCCACTTCTCCATTCTAGCCTCATGTCCACCTCCCCCTTCAGAGGTGTGTAGAGTAAGAAAAAGACTCTTCATGAGTGCTGAGCACCAGACCCCAGGCCGAAGGGCTGTCATCCCCACCTTGGCAGAGTGAGTTCCAAGTGTGCCTTTTTCATGAGGGTCATGTCATTGGCCCAGCCATGCAGATGGGCCTGGGCATGTGGCTGCAATGGGCCCTGAGTCAAAGTATAGCCATAGCATGAGTGTTGAAAGAAGGACTCGTATGTTCAAGTGGTTGTTTTATAGAATACACATCTTTTCCAGAATAGTGGCATGGGGAAAAAATGTAAATCTGAGGCGTATTAGAGAGGGACTCTTATCAATATTTCCTGATACCAGATCAGACAAAGTTCAACCAGCCCCAGTCCTTGCTGTCTTTGCACTGCCCACGGTTGTGTAAATCAGCAGTTAATTTCTGCCAGAGTGATGCGTGTTACAGACTTCACAACCTGTCAAGGCATAAATGGTAATCTTTTACAAAGTAGTCGGCAGTCAGTTTTAAATAAAGATGTTATCTCTGGAAAGTTGGGCCTTATTATAGTTATATAAACTTCCCTAGCCGCTTGAAGGAAATGAAATATTGATTATTCTTGCAAGAATCTTAATGTAACATTGCTCTTTTCTTAAATCTAAAACAAGCCTCCTATAGCACAGAGCATTTCATCTGAGAACCTCTGTAAATGTTAATGGATTATTCCTCACACTAGCCACTTACTCAGTTATTAGATTTCTAAAACTGTGCCCTTCAGGAGAAGAGCTTGAGAGAACAGGGACAATAAAATGGCATTAATTAAAAACACTAACATTTAAAAACAGCAGGAGCAATAATAAAACAACATAAAATTGTTCAAGAAGAAAATAATGCCCTTCTCGCAGGCTTCTCCTTGGAATAGAGCAGCCTAAAAGGTTGTTTTATGTCCTGAATCTAAATACTTGGAGAGACGGGGGGAGGTGGAGAATTGCTTGTAGCTTAAAAGAGAGAGGAGGATGCATCAACAGGAGCCTTCCCAAGGTCGCACGGAAGGTCCCATAATGTTTGCACCCATTCCCCTGTCTCCTGGGAAGACCACATCTCTAAGCCGTTCCAAAGTGTGAAACTGTGAGCATGTGATGGGAAAATGCTGGCTCCCAGCCCCCTCACCACCTACCCAGCCCTGTCAAGTTGGCGTCTGTGAGCTGAAGCACACCAGCTCTAAGAGCACCAAGCATTTGCTGCTCAGTAGAGGACAAGCATTTTTTTTCTGCCAGCCTGCACGCCAGGGAACTGAGCGTGATTTCTCCAAGATCGTTCAACGAGCCAACAAGCCAGTACAGAGAGCCAGAAACTGCTCAGAACAGGCCGTTTCCCCAAACAGAGACTGGCAGGGACACAACCACACCCATCATATCTTGCAGCTGAGGCAGGCTTGCAGAAGGAACTGGCCTGCGTCCAGCGTTGACCACCACCCACCCCCCCCCCGCCCCCCGGTCATCCTGTGCTAGGCACGAGCCCCTTTTATAGAAAAAATGATGATGTTTCTATCCTCCTGATCTTGGAGCCCAGGGGATTGGCAACAGTCCTTGGAGGCTTACCCAGGAAGCTCAGTTACGGAGCTTCAACTGTTATTTATGCGTTGAATCCCCTGTGGAGGTGTCAGTCTCTACGTCTCAGCGTGCTGGGGCACTGTGAGCATCAAGAAGGTCCAGACCTTCTCCCCTAAATGCGGCACTTTTAGTTTTTGCCTGAACTGGACGGCCCAGGCAGGCGATCTCTGCGGCCCTCACCTCGTTTCCTGGATCAGACTGCTTGGGCAGGCTGCCTTCCCAGCAGTTCCAGAACCAGTAGAAACACAGCCACATCATGGCAGCCAGGAAAATCAACCTTCCAGCCTGAGCCTCGTGCAGATGTGGAAGCTGATTGGGGTTGAGGAAGACACAGTTCTAGGACCAAATCATTGGTCAGACCTCGGTGTCAGCACCACTGACACTGCATGCCACAGCCTGTCCTCTGACACGCCCCTCCCAGTCCTGCCAGCAGCTCCAGCTGGAGAGCAGAAGGGGTCATAGGTGAAGTGCATCCTGTATATGCCTTCCCCTGCTCCAAAAGGGGCACAGGGAGAAGAAGGAAGGAAGGTGGAAGCTGTGACCCACAAACCACACTGGGTCCTGCAGGGACCTGTAATGGGGCCGGAGGCTGACATGGGTGAGACTGGTCTAAGGAACACAATGGCTCCCCACTGCCTGAAAATCATGTCTGTGTGGCCGTCTTAGTGCCTGCCCCACCTCACCCCCGACTCATGCCACCTGATCTTGTAGGATCCAAACTCAAATTTGTCCTCCATTGGCTTGACATCCCATGTAAGCCTAACCACACAAGCTCAAGAATAGTCAAGAATGTGCTGTCACAGGCGGAGAGCAGGGCTTCTGCTGGTGCATGTGGGCAGCTGTGTCTAGTCCTGGCCCTGAAGCGACTGATGGAGAGGCCCTGACCATCAGGTGCCCACCTGCAGCATGACAGGGCTGTCCTGGGGTCCTTTCCAGGTGTGGCTTCCTACTCACACTACGAATCAGCACCAGAGTGACTGCTGGCCATTTACTGAGCAATTGTCACATGCTAGTTGGTACGCTAATGGTTTTACATGCTTCAACCAATATTGATAACTTTGAGTGCCCTATGAGATGGGTACCATTATTATCTCCATTTTACAAAGAAGGAAACAGAATCGGAGAGATTAATTAACACGCTACAGGTCACACAGTTGGTAAGAGGAAGACCCAGGACTTGAACCCAGGCAGCCAGACTCCACCCTCCACGCGGTAATTGTGAGGTGAGCATGCTAGCATGTGGCTTTCTGAGCTGATCCTCCTTCTGGCCTAGACTGCTCTATGCTTGGGACCGCCCTCTGTTCTGCACTCCCTGAGCACACTGGGTGTCCCTCCCCGTTCAAAGCCCCTCTTGCTGTATCACTCAGCAGTGGGGAAACTCTGTTATACCCAAATGCCAGCCTGGGCCAACCAGTCTCCATTTTACTCCATTCAGGAAAAGGGTGGCAGCTGAGCAAGGCAGGGGGGTTTTTACTGTTATTGTTGGTGGTGTTTTTAATTCAACTAACTAAATCTAGCCCTTTATTAAACAAGAAGTGCTTTGAAAACAAAAACAAAATGAAAGCCCGGCTCCCAGAACTCCTGAGGGAGTTGCTTTGTTCAAAGCAGCAGGATCCTGGGCATCAAGGGAAAGAACAAGACTCAACTTGTCAGCCGAAACCCCAGAAGCTTGGCTCCCACAGTGCCTGAGCACAGAGGAACGCACAAGGACGCCTGCAGGCAAACCTGACATGGAAAGGCAGAGGCCTGGCACCAAGGGTCCCCTTGGCCTGTGGCTGAGACAGACAGGGATTGACAGAGAGAGGCAGAGTGGAGAGCAAGGGAGGTCACCGGGAGGAACACTGGGTGAGTGTTTGATCTGCACCTGTTCTTTCTCTCGGCAGCAGCGGTGAGGAGAGCCCTAAGAAGGATGCAGAGCCGTGGAGCAGCCCCTGTGCCCCAGAGCTGAAGGGCAGCGGCAGGGGCGCATCTCCCCCGGAGCTCTGCGTGCTGGGCCACGGGCTGCAACGGGAGGCCAGCACTGGCTTCAGCCAGGACAAGCCCCAGCAGAAGGAAGCGGCTTGACAGGCTGGCCAACGGGGTCGCACTGATGCCAGTCACCCCAGAAGGCAAAGGGTGACAGCTAAGCATCAGGATAACCCACAGATGGTGGGCTAGCCCAAGTCCTACTGAGGTGTCCTGGAAAGGCCTGGAAGGAACACTACCCAGAGCGTCTGCTCCATTCTAAACATTCACCATTTTCAGTCCCAGATCCTGCTTGGCCTTCAGGTTCAAAGGTTCACTATAACTTTGGACCCTGCAACGACACTCTTTAATCCTTCAAGTACTGGCCTTAATTTAGGGGGAAAATGTGTTTACCGCGTGCTTGATGGGCCAGGTGTTTTACCTGGGTTAGCTCCCCGATATCATTTAATCCCCACAACAGTGAGTGAAGTGATAGCATTCTTCTGGTTTTGCAGATAAGCAAACCAAAGATCCCACCCGCCGAGTGTCTTGCCTGAGGTCACACAGCTAGGAAGAGAACAGAGCAAAAATTGGAACAGGTGTGCCTGGCACTGGAATCTATTGTCTTTCATTACATTTCATCACCCGGGACCACTCCATCACTGCATCTGCCTAAAGCATTCGTAGTTGCACAAATGGTTGGAAAGCTTTGGCTTTTTAAGGTTAAATAGTGGCACAGCATTGAAGTCCCCATTACAAGCTTTGTTTAGAAGCTGATTGTTTCAAGGATAAGGAGACTGAGGTGGAATCAAGATACAGCCCCATCCACCCTCCTTCCTTTCCTCCTTCCCAAGCTCAGCTCCAAAGCCCAAACATGAAGCTGCCAGCCCACTAGAGCAGCCGGCTGCCTCTCAGCGGAAGTGCGTCTCAGAGGCATGTCTCAAATGCTCTGCCCCACGCATCCACGTGCCTCACAGCCTGAGTGGGTACAACAAGGCTCCCCAACAAGCATGGACAAGCAGCCCATTCTCTGTGTCCATGGGGGCTGGGGCTCCGGAGGACGTGTGGGTACGGTGCACACGCACACACACACACACCAGTCTCCCCCACGGGCTCTTCAGCCAACTTTGTTCCCAGGTCACCTGCTGACCTTCTGCTGGAGTTGAAATTGAAGCAAAGAATGGCCATTCATGCCAAAAACCTGCTCTGCTGATGAGCTAGACTGGCTGCAGGTCTTGGAACTTTTCCACTGGAGGCTGTGGAGTACTTTCTATTCAGAAAAGAATTTGCAGTAATTGGGTGATTCAGTGCTGGCTCAGTGGGTTGTCAAAAGGCAAGAATTCTCACCCACGGGGTACAACTAAGGGACAATGCTCCAGATCTGCTGCAAAGCTGATTTTTTAAGTTTGAGAAAATTATAGACTTCAACTCCTTTATGTTGCAATAGATCATGACTCCAGAACATGTTAAACTGGGTCCCAGGGACCACAGCTACCTCTCCCAGGGATAGGCCATGACTCCGAGTCAATGAATCCCACTCTGACGTGTCCAGTTATTAAAATAGGAATAATCCCTTCAAAGGCATTCAAGGAACAGTTGATTAAACTCTACAAAGAGGGGCCACAACCCGCCCCTCTGTTGGGAAATGCACGCAGCCAGCTGTATGCTCACATTAGCTGTGTAGCCTCACTGGTCGTCAGAGCAGAGCCCAGGCAGCAGCAGAGCTGGTTCTGGGGCCGAGCCACACTCACCACAGGCGTGGGCCCTGGGAACCCCCTGGGCTGCCGACAATGGGAGGAAGTCCAGCTACCCAGGCAGGGCAGGGCTGAGGTAAGAGTGAGAACAGCCAGGTTTAGGAAACTTGCTTGATATAGATCTGGGCAGTCTCCCTGCAGGGTTAAGCTGGCAGCATGCGGAAGCGGGGTGGGCCCTGGGGAGACTGGGCACAGAGCTGAGCAGGCAGGAAGCAAGCAGTGTGGAGGGATCCAGATCATGAGGAAGAAGGCTAGTCAGAAAGTGAACCCCACCCTGTGCCAGGGTGGGGGCAGGCTTCCCGGAGGTCTGAAGAAACAAAGCAGAACCCCAGCTACAGGGAGACTGGACAGGGACACAGCTGATGAAACTGGGATACAACATGGGGCCTAACCACAGGAGAAATAAAAAGTCTAGTTACCTGAACCAGGATACGACGTGGGAGCCAGATCTGCAGGAAGCGGGAGTGAGGCTGAGTCTCCAGCCCAGGGCCTCCTTAAAGGGTCGCATCTTAGAGGTCTGGGGCTGACTTGAGTGTGTAGGTGGGGGCTGAGTGCACCCAGCTGGGGTAATGAGAGCTAGAGGTGGGAGGCCAGACAGCACCTTATATCATGGAGAGGACAGCATGAGAGAGAATGCCCTGGAAGAGTCTAGAATGAACCCTTGCTGCTCTCCATGAGCGTGCCTGGCAGGAGGCTCTCTGAGACGAGAGGTTGTCCCCTCCCCCAAGCTAGGCTGGTAGGCAGCAGCCAACACCGCGCCCCCCCCCCTTGCCCACCCCCACACTGCAGGCAGCAGTGAAGGCGTACATGGCTCCTCCCGCCATCAGCCCGGGAGCAGTTCATGACTCCTCCTCATCCCTCTACATTTGCTGAGCACCTACTCAGGCCAGGACAGGGCTAGGCTCCTGCGGCATATCTCCCTACTTGATATTATATAATGAGAGGCCCCCGCTGCCTCTAGGCCCAGGCAACAGGTACAATGAGCTGGTATAGCCATCCTGTTGCCCAAGTCCCCAAAGGCTTCAAGAATCCCAAGTCAGCTTCCCCAAGGGAAAAGGGGAGGAGTCACCAAGGCCAAGAGTCTCAGAGGTAGTCAAGGTCAAAGGTAAAGCAACTCCCAGCCGGCATAGGTCAAAGATGTGTTTCTGGCTACCATCCCAACCAGCAGACTTAGCCCAAATGACATGTGAATTAGACTTTGTACAAAAGAAGTTAAATCCACCACAACAGGCCACCTGTGTGGTGTCAACTCCATCTCACCCCTCTGGAGACCAGACCTTTCCTCAGCCCAGGCCTTTGGTCCTTCCTTGGACAGCATGCTGCTGGTGGCGGGAGGGGCATCCCAGCTCCACGGCTTCTCAGTGGTCACTCTTACCCGCCTCCCCTCCTCCCCAGAACCTCATCCTCGCTGGGCCCAATCCCCTTCCTGTGCTCAAGGGAGAAGAGGGGCAGGTTTTGTATCATTTTTTCTTTTTAAATCAAGTAAGCCAATGGATCCAGCCCATCAAGAAGAAATGTTGGGTATAAAAACAGAGGGAGTCCACCACAGGAGATCAATTTAAGGGGTGCATATTATCCACAAGTGTTTATTTGGGCCAACTCCGTTCTGGGGAGGGTATGGCCTTCATCCTCCACACCCACAGAGACCCCCAGAGCCGCGCGGAGGGAGACGCCCGGCCAGCTCTTTACCCAACACATTAGTAACAGAGCAAATAGTTCTGCCCCAGGGGAAAACCACAATTTTCTGGCTCCATCAAAAGGATTCATAGAGGAAAAAAAGCAAATATAATATTCTGGTGGAAAAGTGATAGCTTTTTGCAAGTGTAAATACAATCTTCAAGGTGAAATGTAACTTCCCTCCGAAGCTTGGGTCTGTGTGGTTGTTTACTATAAACAGTGTCTATTTTCCTGCCTTACATCTTACAGGTGGTTGAGAACCTAAAATAAGCCATGTTGAGAGAAAATGCAGGGCAGACAGAGCCAAGAGACCTTTCTTTCATTGTGAAGAGCTTGCCTCATAAACCCTACAATGTGAATGAAAGAGATTTTGATAAATATATTCTTTTTTCTAAAATAAACCAGTATTTTGCAGGTATCAGGGGAGCTGGTGCAGTGAATTATAAGTGTCAACATGTTTGTCAATTGATCATCTGGTTGACTGCTTACAGGCTGCCAACACCCACTCTGTCTTCCAAAGGAAAGCTTTTCAAAGGTAATATATTTTTAAGTAGCCCCACATCAAAGATTCTGTTGAACTGCTATAAAATAAATGTGGCCGGAGCCTATATTAACAGTAGATGTTATACTGCACTGTGGTTTACTCCCTGTGCCTACCTGAAGTTTAAATAAAGTTTCATCAATCCATCCAGACGTTTTTATGAAATGTAATTAAAGATGTGCTGCACACGCACAGGAGCGAACAGTTAATTCACTCAGCACTCTAATTCAATTTTATGGAGGACCCCGGACACTGCTGGCTTGATTACGCTCACGGACTTCGGAAAGTAACTTTGCAGATAGTCTGTGGGCCCTACATCAGTGACTATAGAATTCAACTGATCTAGTAGCCCAAGATCTGAATGCTGTAATTCTAGACACCCCTGATATCTAGCACACGAGAAAACCATCTGTTTTGGCTGGAATGGTGGCACTAGCAGGACTCAGGTAGTGCCCATGGACAAACCTGATAGTCCTGAATTAGAGGAAGAAGAATGAAACAAGGAAGAGGAGGAGAAAGAAGGAGGGATATGACAAATGTGTCAGTCACCTGGGGGAGCCAGAGTTGATCCCAGAGTTGATGGTGAGGAATTAGGACACAGGAGCTGAGGCCCAACGCCTCTATCACTCCACCCAGTGACCTGGCTTTGTTCCTAAGCCATCTTTTGAGCCACCGGGGGGAAGTGAATTCAATCTCTCTTTCTTTTCTTTTCATTTCTTTTCTTTCTTTTGGTGAGGAAGATTGGCCCTGAGCTAACATCTGTGCCCATCTTCCTCTATTTTACATGTGGAACCCCACCACAGCATGGCTTGATGAGTAGTGTTGGCCCACACCTGTGATCCGAAGCCATGAACTCGGGCCACCAAAGTGGACCACTTGGAACTTTATTATGCCACTGGGCTGGCCTCTCCATTTTTGTTTTTAATGTTCATCTCTGCCATCTCTTCACTTTAAGATTCTGATTAAGAAAAGAATTCAGGACCATTTCCCCCTCCTTCCCAATCTGCTTTGATCCTTGAAGAAAGTTAAAAACAGCTGTCAAACCCAGCTAGAATTGACTTCCTTCGTTCAAGGATTCCATGTCTTTCAAAGTGAAAAGGCTTTAAAACATTTTGCTTGCAATCACAACTACATATGTCAAATATACCAAACAGAAAAAAACAAATTAAGCTTCAGAACCTCCCATTTATTCCCGTGCTGAGTCGTGGGTGATCTGTCAGTCAGACAGTGGGAATGACTTTCGTGCCTTCTGAACAGCAGGTTTTCCTGGGATGAGACTAGAGTTAATAATAATTATACCTTTTCTTTGTGTATAACACTCTACTTTTTCAAAATACAATTATCCACACTGTTTTATTAGATCTTTAAAAAATCCTATGAGATGAACAAAGGAAGTATTTTTTCAATAGTTTTTACAAACGAGAAAAAAGAGGCTGAGAGATGTCAAATGTCTTGCTCCAAAGACACATTGCCAGCTAGAGGCAGATCTAGGTCCCCCAGCCTCTGGCCAGCCTTGGTTCTATGCCTACTGTGAGCCGTGTTTAGATTATTCTGGGGGCGGGAGGGTGGGGGAGGACAGCCCTAGAAAACGATACCACAACCTTCTTTGGAAAAAAATCTGAGTTTTCGCTAAGATTTACAAATAGGAAATTATTTTCCATATGCAGCCAAAGTCCGGTTGTAATTTTAGCCATTTCTCTTAAACTAGCTTGCATGGAAACTCAAAACAAAATTTCCAAAAGAATTTTTAAAAATGATAATCCTCTCTATGTACCTCAACCACTCCCCATCCCTCCCATGCATGTACTGGCATCAAGAAAAAAAGAGTTTTTCCAAAAAATCTTTGTTCCTCATCGCCACAAACCCCTGAAGTGTGCTTCAGGGTGAAACCCCCCAGCAGGAGCAAATGGCACTTCAGGAGACAGCTCTGACACTTCATCTTCAGGGCCCCAAAGTGGTAAAAACCAGTGCAAGAGACAGAAAGGAAATATAGACCCTGGGAAACAAATTGCCTTCATGAAAATTATTTATCTGGGTTTTTTTTTCTCCTTTGCAAGGGGGCAGGATTGGCTGTGTTTATAAGACCTGGTGACCTTTGAAAGCTATTGTTTAGTTAACAACTTCTGACACCAGCCTCAGGGATGCTGGATCACTTTCTGGATGTAAAAGTTCTCAAGGAGAACCCAAGGTGATGCTAATAACGGCTGTCATCCCACAGAGAGGTAATTATAAAGCCATGATTCAAACAAAACAAAACCTTCACATATTATAGCCTTCATCCCTGAAACACCAGGTGACAGGATACAGAGAAGCCATAATGCCCCTTGAATAAAGCCCAGTAATGATAAAGACCACACTGGAACCCCAAGTGGTCCCCGCCTCAGAAACACCCACCTGGTGAGCGGCCCCTTGCACATGGTGATGCTGCCTGGTCTGCCTGCCCAAGGGACCCCTGGAGCCCAGCTGGGACGAGACAGTCAGGGCACTGCTTCTCCAGCCTGCCTGATCCTAGGAATCACTCAGCTGCTCCATCATTTGCAGACTCCCACGCCCCTTGCTGGAGGGCCAGATCTACAGCTGAGACTAGGAATCTGAATTTCTAACAAGCACCCCATCCCCGTCTCCCTCCTCCCTCTCCCAAGCAATTGTTTTCATCAACCATGTTTGGGAAATACTGGCTTAGGAATGCTGACTCCCAGGTGTGGGCTAGCCTGGGAACCTAACAACCACTGAGAGCACTGGGACTGTAGTAGATGCACTGTCGAGAGCCAGGGGTCCTCACTTCAACGAGCACTACAGGTCCTGCTGTTGCTAGCAGGCCACAGTCCACACTGTGCCCACATCTTCCCCACGCTAGCAGCCTCCAATCACGGCATACCTCAAGTCTTCACTTTTTTGTACTATAAAACTTTTCCTCTTCTCTCCTGCCCTTGAGTCTCTGCCAAAACATAAGCTATCGTGGCTGACTCCCTTGCTACGGCAAGCCCTGAATAAATAGTCTTTGCTTTTTTCATTTGGCTGGTCTTTGGTTATTTCCACAAACCCTGTCCCCACCAAGGCCATGGTTGGATAGCCAAGAGTTTACAGCATGCCCTGATGAGCAGAGCAGACCAAGCAGACCCTCTGTGCCCTGAAGTTTTTAACGGCAAAACTCTGGGGCCAGCCTAATTCCAGGAGACCATGGAATTTCAACTGGTCCTCTCAACAGGCTCAGACCGACCCAAGGGGCGGTAAATGTCCTGGAGCCATAGATTATCCTGGAGCAGGTCAGGAGCTTTGGAGTCAAACAGACCTGAGCACAGATCCAAGCTCCAGCCACTTCCTAGCTGTGAATTAGGGCCTGGCCCCCACAATGTGGCCCCTGCCAGACCAGGAGCATCAACCTCACCTGGGGGCTTGTTGGAAATGCTGAATCTTGAGCCCCACACCAGACCTGCTGAATCAAAATCTGCACTTTCACAAGATTCCCAGTGATTTCCATGCACTGGCGGAGGTAGCTCCTCAAGCATCTGTTAAATGTTCTCAACACAAAAAGAAATGGTAATTATGTGATAGGATGGAAGTGTTAGCTAACGCTGTGGTGGGAATCATTTTGCAATATATAAATGTATCAAATCAGCACGTACACTTTAAACTTAATGTTATTATAATAGTATAATGTTATTCTGTTGATTATATCTCAGTAAAGCTGGGGGTGGCGGGCAGGGAGAAAGGACAAGACAGCTGCCTGGGCCCCACCCAACACCAACTGAATCCAAAATTCCTGGGGTGGGGCCCAGACATGAGTATGTTTTAAATCTCACCAGGTGATTCTGAAGCATAGTGAGAGTAGAGAAACACTTCGCTATGAAGGTAAGAGACAAAAAAGGAAAGAGAAAACAAGGCAAGAAGCGGGGCCTCTAGGAAAGTTTTCCTAAAATATGAAAAATTCCTAAGCAAGGAATTCCTCAGACCAGTCACATTGGAGAAAGAGAGAGAGAGAGAGCTCTTCCATAGCTAGAGGCTATATTCCCACACCCAAGGGCATCTTCAGCAAGTGGAGTTTCTGGCCACACGTGTGCGCGCGCGCACACACACACACACACACACAGTCAAGCAATGCACGGGTTGGGCTCGGTTCAGCCCCCTGGCTCTCAGGACAATCTTCATTTCCCGTGACCAGCCTTCCACTGGGACTCCTTCCTGCGGGCCCTCCCAACAGGCCCAGGCCCAGGTTACTAACGTGCTGTCTTCCTTTTGTTTTAAGAATAATGATGTGGGAAACCTTTTGAGGCTGAAATTTCCTGCGGTACCAGAACCACCCAGCCCCTCCCCAGTGGGGTGCCAAGGGGTCACCCCAGAGCCCAGCTGCCCAGAGGCTAGATTAAAACCTGAAATAGGGAAGGAAAAGAGGACCATGCAAAATTTATCCTTTGCTTTTCAGCTGTTTTCGGTTGTTTTAAACACCTCCGCCTATGAGGATGGGGACAGAGCACAGGGAACAGGAAGCTTCTGCCGTGCAGGTGTTCTTGGAAGTCGGGACCTGGATGCAGGAAGACAGGATAAGGCTTTTGAGCTTAATTTCTACCTTCAAAATCCCTGCCAGACTCCACGTCCCTGGGCTCCGACAGTTCTTAAAACTCCTGAAATCTTCTGATAGGTTCCAGGAACTTGACAAGCAGAAAATGCCAGTGTCCCGACCAAACCCGAGAAGTCTGCTCAGACTCCAAGCAAAACCAATTAATTAAACTGTGTAAAACTTTACGAATGTTTACAATCAGCTTTTTGGGGATCTTTGACGGCTCCCATCAAGAGGCCTTTAACCTGGTTCAGTCAGAATCAACACAGGACAGGGTAGCAGTGGAGAAGCCCCTGCTGGGGTCACAATTAGGTGAGAAGCAGCTCACACCGGGGCTGGAATTACCCAAAGTCACACTTAAGCCACCTATTAAAAGCCCAGGTCCCAAGATAATTGTGCCATGCCCAACCTCATGCCAGGGCATTGGGGGCGGGTGACCTAGTTACACCTGGCAACACAGGCAGGATGGAAAAGCGGCTACTTCAGCCAGGGGCACCCAAGGGGTTTGGAAATATATAAGTGAGTCGATTTGGGGCTTCCTAGCCTGCTGTGGGCGGAACTCCCCAGAAGCTCAGAACAGTGATGTGCAACTCACGTGATACCAGGGGGTGGGTGACGGTGGAGAGCGGCCCACTGGTGGGGCTGCCAGAAACTTGCTGGCATGAAGCCTCGGCTACCTGGATCTGCTCCCGAGTGTTGCTGTGGGTCTGGCCTCCTCAGCCGGGACTGGGATGTTGCCCTTTCAGCCTTCACCTTACCCGGGTGTTTGAGGTAATGACCTGAGTTCTCATTCTTTCTGGTCACACCATTGTCAACCTGCCACTGGCCCCAGGCAAAACAGAGCCACCCCTATGGTGTCCATAGCCCAAGCCCCAGATGTCCCCTTCTCACTGCCAGGGCCCCATTTCTCTGGCTGCTCTATCAGTGGGCAAGGCCTTCTCTCAGCTTCCTCAGGTCCTGGCCCATCCTGCATCCAACACAGCTCTCCAGCTCCATGATCGGCCCAGCCAGAGTAACCATGCAACTTCAGAGCCCCCCTGCCGCTTGATGGCTGCATGCGTGTAGCACTTTCTGCTCTACCACGCGCTTTCATTTCTGCTATTTCAAGTGTGAAACGTCGTCTAGTCCTCTTCAGAGCTAGCCAAAAAGCCAGCTTCCAGAGAAGGTTTTTAGTAATGCAAATGTCAAACTCTCCTTGCCTTTTGATAAGCCAGACAGATCCCCTTAGAAGGTTCCCGTGGGACCAACAGACACTTCACTGAAGATTTTGTAAGGCAGAAGCGCCATGCCCCCGGGGACGTCTGCTACACGTACCTCAAATCAGGCTCGTAGCAAATGGACTGGATCTGAATGACCAACTCAGGGACTCTGGGTCAAGAGGGGCTTGTTGAGCTGCTCACAGCTGGGAGCTTCAGCCCCAAAATGGTCTGCCACCCGTGGCTCTGTGCTACGCTTTTTCTCCCTAAGTTTTCATCTCAGTATCATCTGCAGCTGGTTTTGCTGTTGTCATGTTTTGTTTTCTTTGTCACAAACCTATTTACTGGAAAATTCTCTGAGGTTAAAAAAGTACAAGATAATAAAACCTTAGAAAAATAAGTAATTCTTTTATTTCTACTTCAAAATATACTATGTACATCTGGAACTCTAAGGGAAAGTAGACCAGGAGATTATTCCATCATAAAAATAAAATAAGATTAGAAATAGTGATTGCCCACTGCAGATCCATCTCGAATCCAGCCGAAACGGGCGAGAGCTGCCAGTCTTCTTGCTGTCAGGTTCCAGCCCTTGGTCGGCGATCTCAGAGCTGCCTCACAGGGATTCCGTGTGTAAGAGGTCCTGGAGTGTTTTGAGGACTTGCTTTGGCTGGCCGGCGGCCAAGTCCTGCAGCCGGGAGCCCATCTGCCCCCGGAGGCTCCTGGCCAGCCGGCACACCACAGTGCGGACGTTGCCACCGAGCCCAGGCAGGATGCGGCTCCCGAGCATGTTGTTCAGGAAGTACCAGAGGACCGGAAGCACGTGGCGCTCCACGGCCTGGGGCTTTCGGGGGTAAACCGAGGCCACCAGCACTATGGGGCAGAAAAAGGGGAGAGATACTTGAGTCAGGCACTCTCCCTCTCCCACTGCCCTCTCTTTGGACACCGACTCTGTCCCTCAAAGGGAAAGCAGCCCAGCAGTGCTGACTAATCCATTAGACACACTCCCTAGGGCTCACGACATGTTTAGGAGCCCTTGGAAATGTTTTAATTTCTTTTAACATCAGAAGAAGAAAATATGAAGATATCCAGCCTGGTTTATATTCATGTTTATGCCAACCAGTCATAAAAAAACCTATAATTTTTAATTTTTTTTTTAATGGAAGAAAGGCAAGAGTGCTGAAGGCCCGTGACAGTCATAAGCAGTCCCTGCAGCCCAGGGGAGAGGAAAGAGGGACACACACCTGGATTTCAATCCTGCCTCTGCTATTTACTAGCTGTGTGAGCTTGAGAAAGCCACCCAACCTTTCTGAGCCTGTTCCCTAATCTGTTAAGTAAGGATGATAATCCCGAACCAAACTTTAGAGATTGTTAGAGATTAGATAATAAATGTACATGAAGTGACTATTTAGGTAGCCAGTACTAGCATTGATTTAATCCACATTACCACCTATGAGAGTTCACAAGGAGAAAACCTACTAGGGAGAGAAGTCAAGACTCTCTCAAATGAGCATTCTGGAAAATAAACAGCCAACAGGAGATGAGAGACCCGTGGCCTCCCCAGTGTCTGGATGCCAAAGCTCACAAGAAGACCAGCAGGAATCCAGGAGGCGAGGACGTGCTTTGTAAAGCGTCGAGCTCTGCACAGACCCTTCCTCCCAGTGATGAAGCCCCCAAATCTGGTCACAAGGCCCCCATCTTCTCCAAACCCCAGAACAGCCAGAAGTAGGCTAAATCTGCCAGCCAGCCCTCCACCGCAGGGTAGACACCGGGGTTGCCCCCAATGTCAAAGCCACATCAAGGCTATCCCAAGTCGCTTCGGAGGGGCTGCTCCTGCCTCCAGCCATGGCTGTGTTACTCTAAGTGCCTTTGTGCTAACGAGGCCTGCTGTGTAACCCTTGCACTCTGCTGTCATCTTGCCAAAGGATAAGTGCTGCTGAAGGCAAATGACGCTGAGAGCAGCGCTGTATTTATTTATGGGGCCAAGAAACTGGAAGGTTCCCTGGGCCGAGACACCCCCAGGAAACCAGCATTGCCTGCGCCCTGAGTCTGGGGCTCAGAGCTTTGCAGCGTGACTCCATTTCATTCTCACAGCACCTGAGAGGCGGACACTCGTCCACTTCACAGAGGAGGAAACCAATTCTCAGGGATCACGGAGCTTGCCCAAGACCGCACAGCCAACAACGGCAGAGGTCAGAGGCCATGCCTGCCTCCGAAACCCATGCTCTCTCCACCTCTCGCTGTCCCAAACCTCTAGGGGTTCCGCATTTCAGAGGCTAGTCTGAAGTTTTGTTTTATTTTTAGTGAAACCCCCAATTTGTCCTTCCCTCATTAGCTTAACATCATCCATTCCCCCAGGATATCTTCCAGCAGGAGCCCCACGGGGCCCCTCTGATTTCAGAGCCAGTTGAGGACGATAGAGAACCAGAGAAGATGACCTCCCCCCCCCTCCAGCTCAGCCTGATGCTCTCAGTGCCATTTCCTGCAGAAGGTGTACGTTGTCTTTCAGGCCTCAGGGTGCCTGCACCCCACACTGTGGGGCTTCCCTTGAGGCTGCCCAAGTGTCACACAGCCCTCAGAAATAAAGGCAGTCCTTGTTACTGGGGAGGGCAGGACTACACCCAACCCAGCCGCCTCAGCAGCTTCATGAAGTGGGACAAAGAGGTGAGAGTTACTTCCTTGTGCTGGAAACAGGCTGCAAAGGGAGGGCACCATCACAGGAAAGCCACCCAGTGAGCTCCAAAAGAGGCGGGAGGGAGTGGGGAGGGGGAGAGAGAGGGAAGGAGAAGTGGAGATAAGAGGGAGACAGTCAGAAGGAACCTAAAGAAAACCAATAACTCTGATTAGCCACCTATGCCGAACAACTGCAACTCAGAGTTTTCCTAAATCTCCATGGAAACTCAGCTGCAAACAAAGGGAAGAACTTTCTCAAAAACCGGGCCCTGGCAGGGCTCCCCTGCCCCCAGCAAAGGGCAAGGGTTTCACCTGACCCTGCCCACTTCTCCTCCAGAGACACCACATTTGGCACCTGAACGCTCTCCCTCCCATCAGTGAGGCATCAGCTGCCCAGCCCCCAGGGCCAGGGAGGGGGCCGTCACCTGGCTGACAGCGGTGGGCCTTTCAAACTGGCAGAAGCAGCAGTGGCCCTCCTGGGAGTCATCATGAGGAAGAAAACCCCATTAAACGCAAGCTTAAAAGGCAGCTGAAGTAATTAGCCAAGATTTGCTCCTGTTAAGCTGTGCTATGATTAGTTCCCAGCTTGTGTCAATTGAAATTTTCTTCTCTGTTCCTGGCTGACACCAAATTAACAGAAGAACTATGTAGAAACTCTTGCTTTGGGATCTCTTGGAAATAGATGGAAAGTATTTACAGCAAATGGATAATCTAAAATGAAGTACCCGCCCGCCTCTGGGCCCCATAAATTACCTATACTAGGACAGGTAAGGGTTTCACCCAGAAAATGCTAATTTTGAGCAATAGAAAGTGTTTCTTGTCTGGTACCCAGGAGGGTCTCAGTTATGTGGGCCCATTCCCATCCCAGGGCACCCACGTCACGGCACTGTGGCTGCATCACGGCCCCCAGCCCCGCCTCACTTGCCCCAACTTCTTGGGGAAGGCCTGGCACCTGGATGGGAGGTAAGGGGTCATTCCAGGGACGCTGGGAGGATGGAACTGTCACCCACAAGTTGCCCCCGCCCCCAGGAACTCAAGCGGGTGTTTGGAAGCATTTAATTGTTTTTCCAAAGTGTTTTCCTTTTGTTATGTTAAGGAGATGCTATCACCAACCACCCTGAACCAGACCAAGCCTCACCAGAGAGCTACACCTGTGACCTTTGCCTTATTTTTAATGCTAAGATCACCTCTCCAGGAGGAGCTTAGGCCTTATCACCATAACCTGCAGTGTATGTGGAAGCATGTTTTCCAACTGAGCCTGCACAAGCGAATACCCACCTCTCCCTTTTGAATATTCATTATTCCCCATCCGAAATAAAAGGTCCCTGCTTCCCTTTGTTCGGGGTCGCCATGACTTTGGAAATGAGTCCTCATGGTCTCCTATTTGTTGCAAATATACTTTACTTTGTGAGACAACTACTTCTGCTGGAGAGTCTGATTTAACTCGCCAGGAGGGAACCCACTTTGGTTTCGGTAAGAGAACCAGGACACAGAGGCAAGGCCAGGAGCAAGAGACGGGGTGGCGGGGGAGCGGGACTGATGCTCCCAGCCAGACAACGTGTGCTGAGCACCCTCTGAGGGCCGACACCGCGAGGCCCTGGGTGGGCCAATGGACTGAGGCTGGCACCATGTGGAACCTCAGGCCAGAGGGCTGGGAGAACAGAGACAGAGGAGGTGATGTCAGAACCAAGTGGGCACCCACCAGGTGGAGGAAGGAGGGTGGAGAAGGGCTGTGCAGGCCGGGAGCCTGTGGGTAGGGGAAGGTGAGAGGATGGGAGATTAGCCTTAGCCGCTGTGAGGAGGTGAGGAGGGCAGCACACTGGCACCCAGAAGCAAAGGCAGGGCCGCTCAGGGAGAGGCAGCTTAGCACAGAGCGTGAGGGCGTGCCTCTGCAGCAGTCTCCTGGGGACAGATCCTGGATTACTTGCCAAGGGACCTTGGGCACTTAACCTTTCTGACCTCCATTTTCCTTCTTTGTACAAAAGGGATAATCATGGAACCCACACCCTCCTTGTGGGGTTGTTATGAGCATTAAATGATCCAGTGCATATAATAGGGGACGGAGGTTACAGGGCAGAGCCTAGAGGTCCAGGCAGCAACGGGCCTCGTGGGCCACTCCAAGGAGCCTGGACGCCATCCTGAAGACTGCTTGGGGGCTGTGCAAGGATTTAAGCAGGGGGGTGGCATGATCCACCCGCATTTTAGGAGGGCCTCTGGGAGTCTAGAGAACGAACTGAGTCTTTCTGCCTCCTTCCTGGACAGGACCTTCCTAAGACAGGGGAGAAGGCTTTTAGCAAGTAAGAAAAATGATAAAACCAAGTTAAGTAACCTGCCCAAGGTCACAGTCGACAGGTAGCAAATGGCTCCGTCCACGCAAAAGCCTGTGTCCTTTCCATGCTGCCACCTCAAGAGCCGCTCAGCCCCGGAATGAAATCACTTGAGCCTCATCCTTAAGACACAGTCCTGGAGCAAGCTTTCCTTGGCTGAAGCTTGAACAAGGCAGAACAGATTCAGGGTGAGGCCCCATCTCCACGTAACGCAGTCCCAGGCACCTGGCCGAGGGCTTAAGCGGGGTTGAAATCCAGGGCATGCTCTCTTGCCAGGCTGTGCAAGTCGAAGAAGGGGCAACTTTATCTAATTCTTAAGACAGTACTGCTGCTGACCAAGCCAGGCACCCACAAGGCAGCATCTGTCTGGAAGAGCAGCTTTTTCTGATTCACACAAAAGTGCCCTCTGGTCTAGTGGAAGTCCTGTTTGCAAAGACGAAGAAATCCATACTATTTTGGTTATGTATGAACATGCCTTATTTTGACCAAAAACCAAGACTGTATTCTAGCAATGTGAGGATTATCTTTAAAAAGCAGATTATCAAAATTTTTAAATGGTCTGTGATTATTTCTGGTCTAAGATAAGTGGGTAGTTCAACCACATGCCAGGAGAGAGGAACCGAGATTGACTAGGAGGCAGGGGTGGGGGCGGGGTGTGGGGGTGCTCACCTGACAGGCGTTCTGTGACATCAAGCACCGCACGGCCACTCAGGAAACGCACCCGCCCAGCAAATGCTTGTAGGAGGCAAAGGTTGTCTGGAAGAGATGGAGAGCATCAGTGGCCGTGATGCTGTGCCAGGTACCCACAACACCTATGTGAGGAGGCCCTTCTGGGAGCTGAATTAATTTTTCCAGGTCACAATTGGGCTACTTAAAAAGTGAATGTACATGGGGTGTTTGGGGAAGATCGAGTGGCTTAGCATAGTTAAACTGGCTTCCAAATGGACCTCATTTACTCCCACAGATCTGGTTCATACTGTCTGTGCTTCCTCAAAATTGCTGTGAGCTTTGGGGCAAAAGAGGGTAGATAGATAAATAGATAGAGACAGGTGATTAATGACAGATAGATAGGTAGATAGATAGATGATTGATAGATAGGTGATTGATGATAGATGATTGATAGCTAGATAGACAGATAGATGGATGAAAGAGATAGATAGATACATGAATATAGATGTGGATATGTAGATACATTTTTAGGGGAAGCTGAGGCACTGAGCCATGGTCACACCAAAGGTCAGTAAAGGGCTGGGGTCAGGATTCAGAAACTATGGCTCTCCTCAAAGCCTGAACTTATGCTCTAAGCAATAGAATTCCCCACAGCCAGATGGCCAGCTATTTCTACACTGAACATTTGCTGATATCTCTTTGTAATAGGCATGCAGCTAGAAACCAAATAAGACCCGCTCCTCCTCCTCCTCTTCCCCTCTAAGGGACTCCTTTCACGAGGAGACAGACACTTAAAAGTGAACCCTAACCCAGGGTGGGAAGTGCCATGCTCCTGTAACCAAGAGCCTGGGGTTCAGGAGCGAGCCTGACCAACTCGTCTCGGTCTGCCCAGACCTTCCCCGTTTCAGCACTGAGTCCACTTCCCGGGAAACCTCTCAGGCCCTGGCAAACCAGGATGGCTGTCTCCCTATCAGGAGCAGAAGTACCTGGCTGGTTCTGGTAGGGTCAGAGGAAGGAGCTTGCAGGTTGGGGGGCACATATCATCTCTCAATAGTTTATATACAACCCCACTGTGTGAGACCCAGGCCCAGATGACACACAAATAAAGACAGCAAAGTTGATCCCCCACATGCCCCCATTCACCTTTCACGAGGCTTAGGGAAAAGAGGGAGTTTTCATCTTTGTTTATTGTCCCAGCTCCCCCATACGCGCCCCGCACTCCAGCTCTCCCTGCTCCCAGCCACACCCATGGTGAAGCCTGGGGATGAGCGCTCCCCACTTGGATTCTGAAGGAGCATTTATCAGCGACGAACCACTAAAGGTGAAATCACAGGTGATGTTTCGGGATAAAGAGGCTCTCTGGCATTTTTTGACTGTATTTCTAAAGTCGACTCCAGCAGGATCCCACAGGTACTGAATTTAGAACGTGCTCATTCCTCCCCAGTCCAGCTGACATCTCCTGGTTTCTCAAACCATTAAACTGGAAGTCCCGCATTCCTCACACAGACATGCGAGGCAAGGAAAGCGACCCCTCACCTGGGAAAAGTGCGCTAACCTGGGAAATACACCTGAGGTCGGATTGCTCTCCTCTGACCTCCAGGTGGCCTCTGCCGTGGCCTGTGAAGGCACCCGGCACACCCAGCTCTCAACAGTTTGCAACCACAGCAATCACAGCATAATTCAGTGGGAGGCGGGACAAGTAAGAAAATGCATTTTTCAGGGCCGTGGCTTGGGGCCTGCTTGCACCTGTCAGCGAGGTGAGGGGCGTTACCACAGCCAGCCCCTGGGGCCCTGGGAGGTGACACCAGTCTTTTTAGACAGGTTCCACTTTTTCCAAGTTCCTTCAATCGCCCAGCACAGAGTGCCAGCATCCCCATAGATGTGCAATCAAAGCTTTGCTTCTCCCATCAGCCGACCGTTCTAGCTAAAAGCTAATTCCTGCTCCTCCTGCTCTCTTCCTGAGGCCTGGAAGGATATAGACAGGAACATGTACACACGTACATCTCTGCTGCTTGCAACAGCTCCATCCATAAGGCAAGAGTCTATAAAGTAATTTGCTCTGGAAGATAGAAGAGGTGCCAGCCTCTAGAATACTGCAGTTAGCAAGAATCAGTCTCAGAGTGTCTTGGTAAAGCTGTAGTTGTATAAGAAGAGGTTTTATGCATTATTGTTTCCAGGTGCTTCTATTTGTCCCATGCCCATCATTAGCCATGAGCTTGCCTCTGAGAATGAGGACTTTTCTCTGCTTGGTCTCCCCCACAATACTCAATCCAGGACATTCTTTGGACGCAGCCGGACCTCCCCACTCCTGGCCACTGACACAGCCTCTTGGATGCAGAGAGAGGTGAAGAACTTGGAGAATATTTGAAAATGCACATCTAGCAGACTTTTGGGCCAGACCATGTTCCCACACTGCCTGGCACACCACAGGTGCTCAATAAATGTTTGCAGGGCACAGGGTAACATTAAAGCAGAGACAGTGGTTGCCCATGCTGGTTTACACACCCGGGCACATGCCCCAGGGAGCTGGCTTCCCTTCCTCTGACCACTTTCACAGTGAAGGCTCACCTTCCAGGTCTCACCCAGGATTCATGGAAGGCGGTATCGTACGGTGGTTAAGGGTGTGCACTCGGGGTCCCGGATGGAAGGACTGAATCGCCTAGATTGAATCCTGGCTCTTCCACATCTTAGTGTGAATGTCACTTATCCTCTCAGCCTCAGTTTCCTCATCTATAAAATGGAGATAAAACTGGGACCTTCCTCACAGAGCTGCTGTGAGAATTAAGCGAGTTGACATAATGCTCAGGAAAGTGCCTCAAACATATAATTATGATGTCAGTATCAGCTATTATTGCTACTATTATTATTATCACCCTAAAATGCTCTGAAAGCCCAGCAAGCTTCACAGTGGAGAGATCAAATAAGAGGCTGGGATCTAACTTTTGAAACCTTGACACCCATGCTCCATGAGCCTCGTCTAGGGCATGCAAAGCCTCCTCTTCACAGGCTGCAGCACAAGGAAGCCCCGGCTGGCCACAGCGCTGCCACGCCAAAGGTGAGCAAAGCCGTGCAGTGGAGAGAAAACAGCCACCAGCTGGCAGGCCAGGCAGCCTGTCCTCCTCGGGCCTCGCCTCCCCCTCTACAATGCAGCAGAGGTCTAGGGGGCTGCACCCGTCCCATTCAGCCAAGCCCTGAGCCCACCAGGCCACATCATCCCAAGCTACTGGGAAGCCAGAGAAGAGCTTTTCAGAAAGCATAAAAACTACGGTAGTGGGGACAGTGACAGCAAAGAAACTGGAGTCAAACTGGACTCCCAAGAACAACCTCAGGACTCAGTAAGTTACGATGTCACACAGCCGAATTCTCCGCGGCCACCAAAACTAGGTCTGTTCATCACAGGAAAACCAGGAATGACCCACCTCAGCAGAAAAATGCAAGCTATGGTATAGCGTGGGGCAGAGCTGTCGCAAGTGACTTGTGTGTAATTATATGCAAATACTCATGCTCTGCATTTTTTTTTTTTTTTTTTTTTGCAGAGGAAGACTCATCTGAGCTCACATCCATTGCCAATCTTCCCTCTTTTTGTTGTTTGTTTGTGAGCTGCCACCACAGCATGGCCACTGGGAGATGAGTGGTGTAGGTCCATGCCTGGGAACCAAACCCAGGCCACCAAAGCAGAGTGCACCAAACTTAACCACTAGGCCACGGGAGCTGGCCCAGCATGCTCTGCTTTGTTTAAGAGCAGGATGCAAATTTAAATGTGTGATATAACCATGACTCTGTACACCAACATGCACAGAAAAAATATCTAAAATGAAAAATGCCAAATGTTAATAATTTCTTTCAGGAGTTGGGAGGTTTTTCTTTATAAATGAGTTTTTTTCCCCTTCCAAATGCTTTGTATTTTCCATTTTCTCAATAATTAATAAGTATGACTTTTACAGTGGTGGAAAGTAAACTTGATATTTTCAAGTTAATTAGAAAGACTGCATAATAGCATGAGAAACTGAGGAGTTTTAAATGAAAGAAGCAAAGTCAAAAAAGTATTTACATTATGCTTTTTAACCAGGGAAATCTGTATTCATGCAGACAGAAAATGGAAGACAGAGACATTTTTAAGCAGTTGGTATATGAGAGGGGCACCGAAGATGAATTTTTAAATTCCGTTAACAATATAATGTTGGTCCTAAGATTTATATAAGGTAATGAATTTAAAGTCAAAAGTAGATGCGAAGCCGCCCATTTCCAAGCTTATCTGCTCTCTCCAGCACCGGCCAGGGGCTGCGCTAAATTAAGAGAACTCCTTTTGGCACACAGTCTGGCCAGGAGTGGGTGAGCTGTCAGCAGCCTGATGTTTTCATTAGTGAAGTTTCTTCTGTAACTGACCCAGTAACAGAGCCCAGAGTCAGAACCAGCCAGTCTGCTCAGGAACTGCCTTGAACCCCAGAATAACTCCCCTGAAATCAGAAGGTCTTGGTGCTGAGTAGAAAGGATACCACTCCAGGCTCAGCCCTGGAGAGGCCCTGAGGCAGGCAGTGACAAAGGGCAGAGGTCAGGGAGCAAGGTGGCCAACATGTCTCCTTCCTCACCGCCTCCTAAAACGGGGACGTGGGCAGAAATCCCCACCTGCTCTCTCACCCAACACACCACCTGCCCCACTCGCCCTAGGGAAAACCAAGGAGCTAGAAGAGATGTGGTGGCTGATGAGTCAACTTTATCATGAGTTCCAGAATCAAGAGGGCTCTTAAGAGATCGCCTAAGAAGACCAACTTCCCAGTTTGGCTGTGTGATCTGGACTTCGTGCCAGCAGATGTCCTGGCTGTGTTCTTGATCCACTTGCCCCCCACCCCAATCGAGCATGAAACAAACAGTAACATGTTGAGCCATTGCTTTGTGACTCTCCACCTTTAAGTGCTTCACAGCACTTCACAGTTCCTCTCCATCCTGGAGCCCAGACTCCCCGGTGGGGCATGAAGAAGTAGGCTTGGGAGAAAGCTCTCTCTGCTCAGTGGCTCCACACCACTTCCAGAAGGGGCCTCAGGGTGCTAAGGGTTGACTAAAGCCACCAGGCTCAGCCTGGGTGATATGGGAAGGAAGATTGACACCCCTTCTCTTCTGTCACACCTGTCCCAGCCTCTGCTTCTACCACCCACTCCCCTGGGACAGTGGGAAGTGTAGTTACTTGCATCCATGTTTCCCTCTGCAGGCCAGGCTCACACCATTCCAGGCAGATGAGAACCATTCTCAGAGAGAGCGTGATTCTACCCTTGGCTCCCCCTGGCAGTGATGGATTCTTGTTGGCAAACGGAATCCCTCCAGTTGTGTTCTTTGTGGATATAGAAATCAGCTCGTTACTTCATAGTTAAGAAAACTTCCAAAACCGATGTTGCTGGTTGGACCGAGAGGGTATGGCTCACGGCAAAGCCACGTGGCCTCGAGAGCCCCCTGACACACCTGCTCAAAATGACCTGGAGCCAAGACCCCGTTATTCACACTTGGGACCCCAGAGGGGCCGTTTGCCAGGGGATTTCTGGGCTCTATCCATCCCTGTGAGACCAATCGCATTCTATTCCAGGCCAGCGCTGACCCTAGGATCAGAGAGGAAGACAGTACCCCTCACACCTGTCTCCATTCTCCCCGCACCAGATCCTCCAGCTGAGGGACCAGAGGGGGCCGTGTCCCAGGAGGAAGGAGAACTATAGGCATCTTCTTGTAAGCTGCAACCTGCCTCTAGGTGTGGGCAGATCACAAAAGCAGGCCATCTCCAGGCCTGCTTTCCAGGGTGTCCAGCCCAGGTGGGTACAACAGGGCCCCAAGTAGAGGGGTCCTGAGTCTTGGAACAACGTGAGACAGCAGATTCTGGAGCCCAAAGCCCCAGAGCTCCAGCATACTCAAGGAGGCCGGCGCAACGGCACGAAGGGGACCTGAAACGCCTGGAGAGGGAAGAGTTAAAAGCTCTCTCCCAGACAAGGGTGTTTATCCTCTTCAAATATCTAAGGACTATTTTGCTTGGTGCAGGTTTTCCCAATAAATCCAGGGCCACTGGTGATTTACCAAGAGCCTTGGTTACTGGCAACAGCAATCTCACTTACCCAGAGCCGCACTGAGAACAAGCCGTCATTTAGAGCTGGATTTATATTGTTTGTTCTACAGCAACACACTCAGCAAATCATAAATCCCCTCTGAGATGAAGAGAGGAAATTGACAATATTTATGAACTCAAGAGGCGGAGAAGGGCCTGACCAGGCCTTTGATTTGTAACTGAAACTTCTCCTAGAGGCTCCAGCCAAGGACACAGCTGCCGTCCCAGCCCCAGGCAGCTGGGCTCAGGCCAGGGTACAGGGATGGGGAGGAGGGATGTGTGCCAGGCGGTGTTTTCAGCCTCACCATGGGGAAGCTCTGTGCATCCTAAAGGCAGGACGCTGCTCTGTGCTCATTGGTCCATACGGTGACAAGGCAAGCAAGGGCGGGTCTCAGATCATAAGTTTCTCATGTTGAGGCAAGACTGGTTTGTGAAAACTCATGGTTCTACTGGTCTGGACATAAGTCTACTCATGTACTACATTCTCACTCACACCTGAGGTTTTGAACTTGCACTTCAGTCTATGTACTAGATACAGCAAATATCACTTCCTCATCATCTATGAAAGGAATGGAGAACAGAAGTAGATGCACCAAAAATTCCACCTAACGTTCAAGAACCAAGGTGTGATGCTGCAAAGCACACGAGGATCTGAGGAGCTCTTGCCTTTCCTGATGTCTCCCCCATAGCTCCCTCCTTTTTTTCTTTTCATTCCTCCCCCAATCTCCACTCCATGCTCACTCCCCACTCCTCACCCCAAATCCCTTCCACCCCAAGCCCTGGCCCCAAACAATCTTCCTAAAAGGGAACTCTCATCCATCCAATGCTCAAAAAAGACAATGGGGTCCTGGCCAGACTCCTGTGCCAGACAATCAAGGTAGCCAGCCCATTAGCCTTGTCCTCTCCAACAGGCTGGCCCTGCGGTCTCCCCAGCATCCTGCCTGATCCCCATACAAGCCACATCCACTGCTACCATCTCTGCAACTGAAAAAATTGCTGACAACTCTTCCCCAGTCCTTCCTGGCAATCCTGACCTGTTTTTCCGTCAGTGCCCTGTTGGCTCACTCACCATGGTGCTGTGTCACCCTGGGTGAGTCATCTCCGTCACATGTACTATGAGGAGGAAAGACTAGATCATCTCCACATCTCCTCCACTTCTTACCATCTAAGACACATGGGTCAATGTGACGTGGAAAAGCCTGCAAACCAAGAACCTCAGAGGCCCTGGGCTGCCGACCCCTGCCCTATGCAGCCTCTCAGGTAACCTTCAGCCTGACAGCCAACCAGTGCCTTTCACTGCGCTGCTGAGTCCCAGGCAGGAAGGGTGGGCCCACGCTAGGGAAGAACTAGGAAGGGAGCCAGCTGCCTCCCAGTGCCAAGAGAGGGCCGCGGCGGGAGGCTCACCCAGACTCTCAATCATTGCATCCAGGGCAGTCGCCGCGGCAGCGTAAATCCCTGAGTTCTTGGAGTTGAGGTTGTCTGCAACAGCGACGATGATGGAGAGCAGCATAGGTTGTAAGCTCTCTTTCAGGAGGGGAATCATCTTGGCGAGGGACTCCAGAGCCCATTGGTTCACTTTCTTGTTGGAATCCTGAAGCCTTGGGGTGAAAGCATCAAAGACCTATTGAGGGAACAGAAACCAAGAGCCCATGGGAACCCAGGCTGGGCAGGAGTCCCACAGATCAACCATCCATCCTGGGCAAGGATTCCTCCTGCGTTGTGACAGGGGTCATCCAACCTATGCCCAAATATTCCCAATGATGAAGAGCTCCCCTCTCAAAAGAGGAGGGGGTAAGAGGGAGGAATGAGCACATATTGGGCACCCATTGTGTGCACAGCCCTAGAGTATCATGCTGGATACTCTGCCCTCTCTGTTTCGTGAGGTGATCTTAACAACCCGAGAGGCAGGTGTTCTCATGCTCACTTCACATTAAAAACAAAAGAAAACAAAAGAAAAACGGAGGCTGAAAGAGGTTAAATGACTTGCCCCAGATCACACAGCTAGTAAGAAATTTGGATGGAAACCCAGGTTTGCTGACTTTAAGCCTGTGTCTTGACTACTCTGCTATGTGGCTTGACTGTCAGCAGCCTCGCTCCTGGAAGGAGCAGACATCTGCCCTGCTTCCAGCCTGTGAAAGCCTGTGCCCGCTCCTAACCTGCCTGTCCAGCCATACTGACCCAGTTGTCTTGTCAACCACACGCTCTGCCTCCCAAACAAAATGTGCATAGCTAGACCAGGAGCGGCCCCCAGCCCCAGCATCTTCCACCTCTGCCCTCCTCCCCATAAATCTGCTAGAGGGGCGAGAGATGCCCAGGACATCCCTGAGCCATCTCTGGCAGAGGCAGTGCCCTCGCCCCTTTGGCCACTTCCCAGTAGTCTTGTGGCATTACCAAGGCAACTGGACAGCAAGTGCTGGTTGGGCTCCCTTTACCCTGAGGGGTCTGACACAAGGTCTAACCCTGTTCCGAGTTTTCCAAACTGAAGTTGCACCCCCAGGGACAGACAGGCAGGAAGGCAGCCGTGGGGCAGTGCTCACCTGGACCAGGTTGGCGGTGATGAGCTCTGGCTTGGCCTTGCAGTGCTCCAGGAGCCGTCCCACACCTTCCATCCGTGACTGGTACTCCTTGGCCTCCAGCAGCCGTGTCAGCTCCCGCAGCTGCTCTACCGTCTCCAAGCCACCTCGCATGGAGGAGCGCAGCCCAGCCAGCCGCGGGCCATTGGAACTGAGCCTATGTGGAAGGAGCATCTGATCCAGGCAGCCCCAAGGGGTGGGCACATCTCTTGTCCCATGCCCCCTCACACAGACAGGTGGGCCTGAGACGGGAGTGTCACCTGCAGCTTAGCCCACCCCCAGCTTCTTCACTTGCTGCTTGGGAACACTGGCCCTGGGGACTCTGGAATTCCCTTTTCCTCAGGGTTGCCTAGAGGAATATGGAATACGGCTGCCTAGAGCCCCATCCCCTTGTCAGGGGGCAGGGCTCTCTCTTCCTGCCTTTTTTTCTCTTTTCAGAAGACATGTGAAACATAGGAGAAAAAGCTTGCAGTGAGGAAGTAGGGAATCCACAAAAAGATCTAGGAGTAGGGAAGATCCTGCTAGGTGCCTGCATCTTGACCCCTGGTTGTCCAGGACCTGCTCACACTCCTCTAGTAACTAGGGAAATGTTAAGAAGCACTGTTCTCTTGTGCCAGGATCACATGCCCGTTGTGTCCCCCTGGCCCCTTCCAACCAGCATGAGGGCAGATCGACACAGAAATCCTATCCCCCAACCTAGCTCAGAGCCTGGGTCTATGAGCTCATGCCCTACACCTGGGTCCCACACCACAGAGCCCAAACATCATTCATTCTGTCCTTCATTCCCACATTCCACGCTCTTTGCCAACTGAGCGCCAAGAGCTGTGCTGGGCACCGAGAACAATGAGATGAGAGACACAGTCTCTGCTCTAAGGCACTCACAAACCAATGGGAGAAGGGTAAGTCAAGGGGCTGAGAGAGGACTGAAGAACAGGGGCAACTTGTCCACCCGGAGGACATGGGGACACAGAGTGTCAGAGACAGAGCTTCTGAAAGAGGGTGACGGGTGATCCCAATTTTACAAAATAAACAGGCACATTCTAGGTTCAGATGGCACAGCACAAGGCAAAGGCACAGCATGAGCAAAGGCTCAGTAGGTAGAGAGTGCATGGAGAGGCAGGGAACGGGAGTCGCCCTGGTCTAGCTGAGAGAGGCTGCATGGGAGAGAGGCAGGAAGTTACCCTTGAAGAGGTGGGGGCGGGGAGTTCCGTGGGTGCCCTGCTAAGGAGTTCAGATGTGGACCTCCAGGGACACTGTGGAAGAGTTTTAAGTTTTAGGCACAGGAGCGACCATCAGATTCTGGCTTGGTTTCAAGCTCCGAGCTGCCCCCATCCAGCCCCTCAGCCCATTCCTTCTCATCTGCCTTGGTCCCAGCTCTGTATCTAAATTAGTCCCAGGCTGGCCTCTCTGATGGTGAAAGGATCTGCTGCCTTAAGTGAGCGGAGAAACACTGAGCTCACACAGTTAGCCTGACCAACAACATGCCCCACCTGTACCAGTGGAATGGCACCCACTCAGGCGAGACTGCAGGAACCCACTTCCACTGGCAGATGCTCCAGATCCCGGCATTTGGTCTCTCCAGATTTGGGTGGGGGAACACATTCCAGAAATGAATGTTCATTCATGAGTTCTGCAGACGCAACTAGGTCTCAGCTGTAGCCCAGACCCACACGCCCTCCCAGAGCCACTCCTGGCCCACAGCAAGCAGAACATCTCTGTCACAGTCTTGGAGGTGGAGCCCCAGAGAGACAAGAGCAGCCATACCCGAGCTCGCCGGGCAGCCCATTCTCACACACCACCAGGCTCCTTGACACCTTGCGGCCCTTGGCAGATGGAAGGTCCTCACCATCTTCTAGTCCCTTGAAAAATACACACAGAAGATGAGCCAAAACGGGTGGCCTCTGGGGAACTGCCAGACACTCCAGCCTAGATCATAACAAGAGAAATCTCTACTCCCTCCTGGGAGAGCTTCAGAGCCTTCCAGAGCAGTGGTAGTAGGGTCAGGGGTCAAGATCCCCATTTAACAGATGAAGGCGCAGAGGCCCAGGGATGCTTGAGCGACACAGGTAGTGAGGGGCAGAACCAGGTCGAGCACAGGGGGAAGGAGATCCCACCTGTCAGGAGTCAAGGAGGAAATGAAAGCCTCTGGTACACGCTCCCCCCTCCCCGAGTGGAGCAAGGGCTGCCAGGCTCAGCTGTGACCCCACCCAGACCCACCCACACCTCGCCACTCACCCGCTGTTTAATGGCTGCCATGACCTTCCGCAAGTCGTGAGATGGGAGGGACTGCTTCAGAAACGCATCAAACTTCGTGTTGGACATCAAGATATTCACCATCTTCCGGCCATAAAACCTGCCATGGGAGAAAGAGCAAGCTGAAGAAACAGCCACAGAAATGCATCAAAAACATACCTTGCATAAAGCTTTACATAATTTTTCCAATTATGGTAAGAGAGTTTTTAATACTTTTTCTAATTAGGACAGTAATACCTACCTAGTTAAAAACTAGATTCATAAAAGAATAAACATCATCCATAATCCCAAGAGAAATCCACTATTAAATTTTTACATATTTTCTTTTAGTCTTTTTTCAATGCATTTACATTTTAGTTGATATCAGAATGTATATACAACTTTCACCCAGCTTTTTTCACTTTATCATTAATTATCTTCCCATGTCATCCTTTTTAATGGCTACATAATATTCTGTTTGATGGCTATTCCAAAATGTACTTCACTTTTTTCTAGCATGGGACATTTAGAAGTCTGAGGAAGGGTACAGGGGGCAGTATAGGAGGGAGTGGTCAACTCTATCTGGTGAACAGTGGTGGTCTAGGGAGGGAATCAAGGAGGGCTTCATAGAAGAGGTGACCCTTGGGTTGGAACTCAAAAGATGAGTAGGAGTTCACAAGTGGGACAGGATTAGGGAGTAAGTGAGAGGATGGAGGCCATTCCAGGGTCCATAAGACAGGCTGACATGTCAGCAGGCATGTGCTTGGAGAATAGGGGGCAGGGACTGGACGCAGGAAGAGAATAGGCTGGAGAGGAAGGTAGGACCCTGTTTAGGGAGACGTGAATGAGTTGGGCTTTAACATGTAGACAATGGGAAGCTGAGGAAGGATCAGATGTGCGCTATAGTCAAAATGTCTCTGGTGGCAGTGTGGAGAATGGATCTTTGGGGACAAGCAAGGGGCCAGGGGACCTGTTAGGAGGCCATCATAATAGTCCTGGCACGAGACGATGAAAGCCTGAAACACAGCAGTAGAGTGGGGACAGGAAGGGGTGCTCGGATCCAAGAGCTGCTAAGGAGGTTGTAACTGCAGGACTTGGTGGCTGACTGGAGGTGGAGCACGAAGCATCTAGAACGATCATATTTCACCCAACCTAAGACTCCACTGATTATAAAATGAACATAGTTTATTTTCCACTTAGGAAAAATATAAAAAGAAAACACTGGCAACTTCAACTGCCTTCAATGACCCTGCCCCATGTGTGAAGGCAGCCCTTTGACATGTTATCTCAGAAACAAAGGTAACAACCCACAAATCTATGGACAGCTGATTTTCAACAAAGAAGCCAAAAATTGAGAAAGGAAAGTCTCTTCAATAATTGGTGTTGGGAAAACTGGACTGCCACACGCAAAAGAATGAAAGTAGACCATTATCTTACACCACACACAA
This sequence comes from Equus caballus, assembly GCF_041296265.1. Classification (NCBI taxonomy): domain Eukaryota; kingdom Metazoa; phylum Chordata; class Mammalia; order Perissodactyla; family Equidae; genus Equus; species Equus caballus. The sequence continues at coordinate 83,199,057 of NC_091698.1, forward strand.
AAAATTAACTCAAAATGGATTAAAGACTTGAATGTAAGACCTGAAACCATAAAACTTCTAGAAGAAAACACAGGCAGTGCACTCTGTTTTCAAGTACTATGTCTGTCCGGGCAAGAGAAACAATAGAAAAAATTTAAAAATGAGACTACATCAAACTTAAAAGCTTCTGCATAGCAAAGGAAATCATTAACAAAACGAAAAGACAACCTAACAATTCGGAAGAAGATATTTGCAAACAATATATCTGATAAGGGCTTAATATTCAAAATATATAAAGAACTCACACATCTCAACAACAAAAAAACTAACAACCCAGTTAGAAAATGGACAAAAGATCTGAACAGACATTTCTCCAAAGAAGATATACAGATGGCCAACAGACATATGAAAAAATGTTCAACATCACTATTTATCAGGGAAACGCAAATCAAAACTACAATGAGATATCACCTCACTCCCATCAGAATGGCTATAATTAACAAGACAGGAAATAATCAGCGTTGGAGAGGATGTGGAGAAAAGGGAACTCTTGCACACTGCTGGTGAGAGTGCAAACTGGTGCAGCCACTATGGAAAACAACATGGAGACTTCTCAAAAAATTAAGAATAGAACTACCATACCATCCAGCTATTCCATTGCTGGATATTTATCCAAGGAACATGAAAACACGAATGCATAAAGATACATGCACCCCTATGTTTACTGCAGCGTTATTCACAACTGAATGTAAACCAAGACTTGGAGGCAACATAGGTGCCCATCAAGGGACGAATGGATAAAGAAGATGTGGCATATATACACAATGGAATACTACTCAGCCATAAGAAATGATGAAATAGGCCATTTGTAACAACATGGATGGACATTGAGGGTACTTTACTAAGTGAAATAAGTCAGAAGGCAAAAGTCAAATACCGTATGATCTCACTCATAAGTAAAAGACAAAAACAACAACAATCACATAGAGACAGAGATTGGATCCGTGCTTACCAGAGGGGAAGTGGGGAGGGAGGAGGGCGACAGGGGTGATTAGACACATGTGTGTGGTGATGGATTGTAATTGGTCTTTGAGTGGTCAACATGACGTAATCTACACAGAAAACAAAATATAATGATGTACACCTGAAATTTATATAATGTTATAAACCAATGTTACTGTAATAAAAAAAGAAAAAAGAAATTCAAAAAAGAGAAAAAAGTACAAATCTTACTTTAAAGAAAAAAAAGAAACAGAGGTAATGTTACTTGTGGGTATTGTCCTTCCTTAGGTTGGGAAAGCACTTGGTGGTTGCTTTGCAACAAAATGTGGAATTTCAGTCATTCCTTCAATGATGAATATTTGCATTATTATCTAATTTATGCCCCATCACTCTATTTCCATGCCTTTTCTCATACACAATAACTTTTCATTTCAATGCCAAATAATAGTGTAATATTTCTAAGACATTTTAAGCAGCAATTAAACTCAACAATTCTCCACAGAGCATCCACAGTGACTTCTTAAAATAAACATAAAAGGCTAACAAGCAAAGAGAAGCTCATGGTGTAGTTCCTACAATGCAAACTTTAATTCAAAGGTTTATACTCTGAGCAACCATGACCAAGTTTGCAAACATGCAGATAGTAAAATCCTCATCATAACTGCTGCCTGGCCAACAGCAACTGTGAGATGCCTCTGACTGTAAGATAGTAAAAGCTGGGGGGAAATATGTGTCTTAGAATGGATGAAGTATGAAATTCCCCATATGTATCTTAGACAACTCAGTAAATAATAGCTACTGTTAACAATAGAAGGAACACAGCCAGAGAAGCAGGCTTGGGAGAAGGTAATGAGTTCATTTAGGGACACTGCACAGAAGATGACAGTGGAACATCCCGGTGATGGTCCTGTAGAAAGAGATAGGGGACTGATGCTCAGAGAAGGGTTGGTCTGGAGGGAGACACTGGGAAGCACCAGAGTCTGCTGTGACTGGAACCATGGGAAGTGATGAGACCCCTTAGGGAAAGTCTCATGACTCTCCGAGGGCAGGCAGGGTGGACAAATGGCCACAGAGGAATGGGGAGAACCAGGGAGTGCAGTGCCATGGAAACCGGGAAGCAGAGGGTTCCCAGAAAGAAAATGAAGCGTAGCCAACGCCATCCAGTGTGAGAGAGGGGTCAGAATGGAGAGGAATATTAGATGTGGAGAGAGGTTCGATCTCGATTTCCATCCCCCACCAACAATTCAAAACCAACAAAGCAAACCCTCTGCTTCCTCCCCCAATATTCCTCATCTTGGTAAATGGCACTATCATTCATCCAGTTGTTCAGTTTAAAAGTTGAGTCATCTTTGATTCCTCTTTGAAAGCCTCACCACCCACACCCTGTTGGCTGTGCCTTCAGATATACCCCAATCCGCCCCCTTCTCTCCCTGCTGCTAGCCTCCAGCACCTCTCGCCTGGACTGTGGGGCAGCCATCTACCTGGTGTCCCTCCTCCATCCTGGCCCCTCTCCCCACTAGCAATCCTCCAATGAGTGGCCAGAGGGATTTTATTTTTTAAATCAAAAGAATTAAAAAAAAGGCTAGCAAGCATATAAAGAAACATTCAAACTCATTAGTAATCAGGAAAAAATGCACTCTGAGACAACAATGAGCTGGCACTTTACCCATTATATCAATAAAAATTAGAAATCCAGAGACTGCAAGGTGGTGAGGATGTAGGCACTTCGGGCACTGCAGGAGGGGGGCAGCAGGCAGGAGGGGACAGAGGGGAACAGCATGCAGGAGGGGGCAGAGAGGAACAGCACACAGGAGGGGGACAGAGTGGCATGGCATGCAGGAGGGGGCAGAGGGGAAAAGCATGCAGGAGGGGGACAGAGAGACATGGCATGCAGGAGGGCGGCATGCAGGAGAGCTCCCGGCAATGCCTGGGCTGCTTAAGTGGACATGTGCCCCTGACCACAGCCCTGCTCCTGGGCATACTCCCAAAGACATTCTCCCTGGGCTCCACCAGGGCACATAGGAAGATGTTACATGCACACTGTTGCAGTGAGGAGGCTGGGAAGAAAAGCATGCCTTGCATCACTCCAGGCTGCACCCTCAGACCATCCATGTGAAGGCATCGCTTGGGATGCTGTACTGCTATGGTGATGATATGCAGTGAACTGAGCACTGTGATTAACTGAACCCCAACCCTTTGAAGATAATCCATCAAATGTTATCACTGTCCTGCTTAAACCATCTAATACTTCCTCATGCTCCTACTAAACAATCTTCCGATGTCTTCTAATCACATGCAAACCAAAATCCCAACTCCCAACCATGGCCTGGGAGGTCCTCCCCAGCCTAGCCCTGCCCACTCTCTGCCTCACTGCCTGCCACTCCCCCTCACTCACGATGCTCCACAAGCCCAGCCTTTCTCTTCCTTGAACACAAGCTTATTCCCATCCTGGGTGCCTTGGCACCATTTTCTTTGCCTGGGACTCTCACACCCCAGACCCTCAAAGAGCTGGCTCCTACTAGCCAATCAGTTGTCAACTCAAATGTCACTCTTTAGAAAAATCTCTCCCGACTCTCGGTGTACAGGAGCCCCCATCCCATTCTCCATCACATTTTGGGTTTTCTTCTATATCCATAATCTATATCTAAAATTATCATTATTTGTTTATTATCCATTAACCCTGACCACCAGGTAAACTCCAAGACAGCAGGGGACCTAATTTTTCTTATTCACTTCTGTACCCATAATAATGAAAAGAATGCTTATTGAATATCTCTTGAAAAAAATGAATGAATGGTCTTGCAGAGAATGGAGCTGGGGTGGGACAGGAACAAGAGCAAGACTGCAAGGCTAGCGAGGGAATGGAATGTGAGGAAGTGGAGGCGGGGAGTCTGACCATTCCCTGACCAGGCCTGGCTAAGCCGGTGGAGAGAGAGGGCATGGCAGCTGTGAGGAAAGGACACAGTCCCTCCATCTGTCCTTTCGACTGTGCCTCCACATGATCCCAGGGAAGCTGAGCTGCACAGGCCAGGGCCCTCAGGGCTGGCTGTTTGCCTTATCTGCTCTGGGCTGGCTGGGTCAGCAGCCTCAGGCCCTTGGCCCTGCCTTACCTGGTGTCCTGGTTGGAGTCCTGGGCCAGCCTCACCAGGTTGTGCACCAGTATGTCTGTGCTGTCCCTGGTGCCTGAGAGAAGCTTCTCGGCGCCTATCTGCTCCAGGACAGTCGAGAGGTGCTCGGCAGTGCATTTCCGGACTAAGGGGTTTCGGTGGCTGAAAGGAAACACAATCACCGTTAAGGGCTCAGTCAAGGAATGAGGTGTGGGGGTCCTCACACTAGCACACATGGACCTACAACTGCACATCCATGATTCACGCCGCAGTGGGCTCCAAATTCTGTCCATGTGGGCTAAAGGGACTCTTCAAGGAAAGTGCAATCATTTCCTGACGAGAGAAACAAGGACGAGGACAGCAACAAGGGGGAGGGAATAATGGTGCTGTGAAGCCACGTGATGTTCCCTTCCACACCATGTGCCTACGGTTCTCTGTGCCCTCCTGAGTTCTTAACCTGCCTTTGTCTAAATGCTCTTGCCCATCCTTTCCCCACCTACAAAGATCCTACCTCTGCCTTCCCCAGCCTCCCAGGCAGAACTGGATGCTCCCTGGGGGTAGCACTGTCCTGCTCCACTGGGCGGTACAGTTGCATCCCCGTGACTCCCCAGCCAGGCTGGGAGCTCCTGGGAGTGGACACCCAGCGCCCTCTCAGTCACATCCCCAGTGCCCAGCTGACACTTAGTGGGAGCTTACTGCACACTGCACAGTCGTTGAGCTGAATTGAGATGGGGGGATGGGGAATTTGGTAACCGTAACAAGGGGAACCTGAATTCTTATAAAAGAAACCCATCGGGATGTGACCTCTTTTTTTTTCACCCTTTTCAAGCAGACTCTAGATGTCCTCAGTCCACTAGGTGACACTAATGCCTTTTTCCCCCAAGGTCCCATCGCAGTGGAACACAAAGAGAGACTTCTGGGCTTTCCCTACTCAGTGTGGTCCATAGGCCAGCACTGTTAGTATCTGAATCAGAATCTGCATTTTAGCAAGATCCCCAGGAATTCAAATGCACAGCTCTGTTCCAGGCTCCCCTGAGCACCTGCCCCTGGTTCGTGCTGACGATGCTCAATTGCCCCAGTTTGTAGTGAGTGTACCCTCTGCGCCAGGCACTGTGGCCAGCACCTTCCATCCCTTATCTCCCATCAACTCCATAAGCTACTATGACTGTCATTTTGCAGGTGAAGAGGCTGAGGCAAAGGAAGGAATCCAGGAAAAAGTACAATTAATTTCCCCCATGTTAATGTCAGCGACAGTAAGCACTGAATACATGTTAGTAGAGGCAGGCACTGTCCTAAGTACTCTTTCATGAATCAATTCATTTACTCCTCACAACAATTTTATCATCCCCATTTTACAGATAGGGAAACTGAGGCAAAGAGAAGTTAAGTCACAGTCTAGGATATGAACCCAGGCAATGTGGCTCCAGAGCCCCTCACCCTTTACACTGGGCTGTGGTGCCATCAGCAAAGGCCTGCTGACTTCTACAACGCCCTGGGTTCCGTCTGAGAAGGCTCCTAGCCCAAGTGCCATGACTGGCTTTTTGGAGTTGAGAGTTGTCTACCTTGTGGGAGAAAGGGCTTGGAAAACGCTTTTGGTTTTGCTTTTGGTTTGGGTTTGTACTTAAGGGAAAAGCAAATCTGGGGCAGAAAGGCTCCAAGAGCAGCCAGCCCCTCCCCCTCCCCAGGAGAAGGTCCAGTGATGCCAAGTAAAGTATGAGATGCTGTGCCTTGCTCTCCTCACCGCCCAGATTTCATCAGAATGAAACATCCTCCCCTGGGAGGGGGCTGGAGCTCCTTAGGCACAGGGCTCAGGCTGCAGAGGCAGCCCAGTCTCCCCAGGACATTACCACAGCCAGTATGAGCTCCCCAGTCTTGAGCAGAACAGCACCTCTCCCCTTCCAGCTGGGGCTCAGGGCTGCCCTGAGCTCACTTCATTATCCCCAGCCTGGCCCATGAGAGGTGGGAGGAAGCCCACCAGGAAGCAGGGGTCTTCTTTCCCCAGCTAAATGCATGAGGCATTCACTTGAAGCCTGAGGTGGGCCCATCCTTCACCCTGACTCTCTGACCCTTCACCTGATCCTCTGACATCCTGAAGGACCCTGCTACAGCCTCAATTTCTGCCTCCCTCCCTCCCTGTGTCTTTCCATCCTTCCTTCCCGCGCCCCCATCTCCCTCCCCCTCTCCCTGGGCCTCTCCTCTTGCCTCATCTTCCCAGACCACCCTCACCCCTCAGACAACGGGCCTCCACGTACTAGACGCCCGCCGAGGTGAGGGCCACCAGGGATCGGGCAGGGGTCACGTTCTCCACCATGGCCCCCAGGGACCGGTTGGCTGCTCTCTGGATGAACTCGCTGGTGTTCCCCATCTTCTGGAGCAGGCAGCGGGCGATCTCCTCAGCCTCCTGGTCCATACTTTTCTTCAAGGCCCGGAAGAGGTCTCCCAGGGTGCTGATGGCCAGGCGAGACACCTTGGAGCGGAGGTTGGTGACCTTGGAGAGAGACAGGAGAGGGAGCCTCCTGGGCTGCTGGACCCTGACAACGGTTCCAGAACATACCAAGAATGGGGCACTGCACCACCCCTCCCGCCGCCTCCACCCTCACCCAAGGCCTAGGCCTCACCAGGCTGGAAAGGGAAATCCTACAGCAGCTCTGAGCAAAATAGTCCCATATTTTAAAAATACTATTATTGTTGTTACCATCATAATTGCTAATTCCACTATTATCACTATCATCTGAAATTCGTACAACACTTAGTCTTCAAAACACTTTTGCAAATAATGTCCAATTTGATCTTCACAAGGTCCCCCAGCTGAGACAGTCCATCCCCAAGGAAGGGACATGGCCTCCACACGTGATAAGATGCATCTTACTGCCCCTTTGGGTCCAGCCTTGGCCAAGCCCCAGCCCCATGGGAGAAAGGCCTTGGGAAATGCTACAACTGCCTTGAAGTTGGAGATCGGGCCCAGAACACTCCATCCCTCCTCTGACATTTTGAGTACAGAGGACAACGCAGGGCTGTGACAAATGGGCATACAAGACTGATTGTTTCAATACCCAGAGATTAGACGTCAGGAAACCCAGGTGTCAGTTCCTCGATCAGAAATGGATGGCTACCTCCCATCTCAGCGGTTGAGGGCTGAGAAGTAAGCAGGGGATGCCCATGTTCCGGGAGTCCCTCCGTGGCTGCTGTGTGACCAGCACTGAGCAGCAGCACCGGTGAAGAGGGACTGGCTTGGGCAGAGGGGTTTGGGGGGTGGGGGAGTGCGTGCAAGTGCACAGTACGCAGACTGTCTGGGAGGCCTCACCTCCCCACTCACGGCCAAGGACACGTCATGCAACCTCCCGGCGAGGACCTCTGAGTGACAGGCGGCCAGGCGCTGGATGCTCACCAGGCCCTTCTCCTTCATCTTCCTGAGAAGCAAGTCCAGACTCTGTCACAAGCAGGTGGGAGGGAGGAGCCCCCTCCCTCTGCAGACCACGGGCACCCATGTCACCACCCCTCCCAGCACCACTGCAGGTTGGGATTTGATGGCCTCGAAGGTAGGGTTTCCTGTTGGAACACCCAGGCTGAAATCCTAAAGTCCCGAAAAAGCCATTTTAAGGGACCTCTGGCTCACCCAGACCAGGATGGAAACCCACCCCCAGAACTCCAACCCACGCCTGACACAAAACCAGCACCTTCAAGAGAAGGTGCTTGAACATGAGGACTGAAGAGAGAGAGGGCTTCCGGAAAGTGTTCTGGACCACAAGTCGCTCATCACTCAGCTCATGACTAAGATTGTGTGTCCTGCCAGGGCAGTGGGAGGAACACTGGGAGCAGATTAAGCTTGATTTAGAGAAATAAAAGCCTGTGACCTTAAGGAAGTGTTGTGGAGTCAAATTTAATACTTGCCACACCTGGCTCTGGTGTGCCATAGAGCAGAGCACAGGGCTGCTTGGAAGTCCCAGGGCAGACACAGGAGGCGAGACTCACATGCACACACACGCACACATGCACTCCCTCTTCCATGGGACCAGGACCTGGCAGCAGGGGAGGAGGGCAGCTGGGGGCAGGAGCTATTCTGCCGCTCTCCCCCAGCGACAGCACACAAATGGGACGGTGTCTCCTCACCAGTCACTGCTGTCGAGGCACTGGAGGGCATCCATCAACCCCACCTCTGGGTTCGAGAAGGGCCTCAACTCCTTAAAGGCTCGAAGATGCGCCTCCTCCTCCTCCTCTTCCCATTCAGGAGACCCCAGCGTCAGCACCGCAGGTAACGAGTTAGCTGTACTCACAGAAAGAGGAAAGGAAGAGGACAGTTTCACCAGGAGGACAGGAGGGGAGGGGCACGCAGGGACAAGGGGCTGGGGGTGCTGAGAAGCCAGTGCCTGGCCTTCATTCACCAGGGAGCCTCTTTACCTCCTGTTGACTTTCTCCATTCCTGCCATTGCCAACCTGATTATTAGAAACAAACTGGCCTGTGATATACAGCTTAATGTCATGTGGCCAAGCCCATGAAACCAGTGATTCACCCCCAATCCTGCCCTATCTGTGGTTGGGGTGAGACCCACAGGTTTGTCAAGGATGACTCCCTACTCTCTTTGGTGGTGTTCTAACCTCGTTCCCCGCCAGGAGCCCGTGTTATCAGCTTCTCCTCCTTCCCCCCACTCTCCATCCTTTTGTGAAGTTGCTCGTGGGCAGGGAAGTGGTCCAAAGGCAGCTGGCCGGAGGAAGCAGAGGACAGTGAAAGCACCCCAAAGGCAATGTAGCTAACCAGCACCCACGTGGTCAAGATGTGGCCACCATTGCAGGGACTGACAATAAGCAGGAATGTTGTTTAAAAATCAGATCACGTTTTCTATGCTCTCCTTCGTTGGGGACAGATACTAGAATCATAAAATCCCAGAAGAACAGGAAGGAAGTTTAGAGCCATCTATTAGGTCCCATGCCTGAGTCACAGAGTTGAGGCATCAGAGGCCCAGAAAGGCTGGGGTCCCCAGCTGCAGTCCCCCAGCTCCTCTATCAGCAGAGCCAGGACAAAGGAGGTCACCAGCATTCTCTCTGCCACCTCTCACCTCCTGGCTAGTGTTCTTCAGAGGTTCATCTCCACTGGCATGATTTTCACTGTGGCATATCCAGGAGTTCCAATCGGAGTAGAGGGGCTATACTTCACTTAAGGCCAAGACACAAAGACCTCATTCCTGGACCCTCTTCTCAGCTCTGCCAGTGGATCATGAGTCATTAGCTAAAGTCTTAGTCCCTATGGGGCACCATCACCTTGAGTGACCTTGGGTGACCTTGGGTCTCTGGGTCTCAATTCTGCTGTCTATAAAATAAGTGGGGTGGGTTAGACAGATCAATATTTCCCAAGTATCAACCATTCGATTAATACTTTCATGATTTTTATCATATCTTTTAATTACCTATACTTTTATCCTTAATAGGTTTTGGGGTTGGTTTTTTTTTTTAAGACTGGCCCTGAGGGGCCGGCCCAGTGGTGCAGTGGTTAAGTTCACACGTTCCGCTTCTCAGCAGCCCGGGGTTCACCAGTTCGGATCCCAGGTGTGGACATGGCACCGCTTGGCACACTATGATGTGGTAGGCGTCCCACGTATAAAGTAGAGGAAGATGGGCACAGATGTTAGCTCAGGGCCTGGCTTCCTCAGCAAAAAAGAGGAGGACTGGCAGTAGTTAGCTCAGGGCTAATCTTCCTAAAAAAAAAAAAAAAAAGACTGGCCCTGAGCTAACATCTGTTGCCAATATTTTTTTTCTTCTTCTTCTTCTCCCCAAAGCCCCCCAGTACATAGTTGTATATTCTAGTTGTAGGTCCTTCTGGTTGTGCTGTGTGGGACGCTGCCTCAGCCTGGCTTGATGAGCTGTGCTAGGTCCATGCCCAGGATCCTAAGTGGCAAAACCCTGGGCCACCGAGGAGCGCACAAACTTAACTACTCACCATGGGGCCGGCCTCCATACTTTTATTTATATAGTATTTTTCTTCAAATCAATCATATATCAAATCCTAAATAAGTTTATTTTAAAGGGAAATTTGTGTCACTACCATAATTGGTAAACTAATACTACTTGTCACAGAACATGATAAATATTGACAGTAAAAATAAAATGTTGTAAACTCTAGCTATAAAAATTACAGCCAACTTCTGATGTCTTTGAGCCAGAAAGGTCTCTTTCTTTGAAAAGGAAATTTGCAAGTCTTAGAGAGGTACTAAAGACCAGCACCAAATTAAGACTTTCTGCTTGATGGAAGCAAAAGGACAGACAGACAATTGAAAAGGGTGGTGAATCAATATTATTTCTGGCACCAAAATGATGCTCTATTCTACCATCATGGTCCCGCTTAAAGAAACTCTGAACCTGGCTGGTTGTTTTCAAATGTTCTTTAGCAGCAAATTGTTTTCAAAGGAAATCTCATGTGGACGCCTAGTATAAAAAAGATGAGGCGAAATAGGCGCTCCTCTGGTAGAATGGGGACAGAGCACCCCCTTGTCCCTTAGCACCTTCCTGAGTGTCCTGTAGAATGTTTGGATCCTGGGATCCCGGGTTGAAACCAGCCCTGACATTTTATGAGACAAGATGCAGGAAACCAAGGTCTTCCCAGAACCCTCTCTTGCCCTTCCTGGTGTTTCTACCTACTTCCATGGATGCTGTTTCCCAGCATCTGTGGTCCTGGTGCACAGGCGTGCCCTCTAGGACATCTCACGCAGGCTGGGCACACTCGCCCAGCCATCCACAATTCCAGCTGCAATTCCCTGGGTCCCCAACCAGGCTCATAGATGCTTTTGACTCCCAGACACTGTTCCTCTTTCTCTGGCAAGGTGACAACACCCTAGGGTGCCCCTTACTCTAACATGGGCAATGGGAAGAAGCAGAACAGCTGAGGTCACCTTTGCCACACCCCAAAGAATCCCAAGGCAGCACAACCAGAGGGACACGTGCTCCCTGTCCATGGGATCTGGGCCCCACCTGAAGCATGCCGGGCGAAGCTGGGCTCCTGCTTGCTGACAGGGATGCTGGGCAGTGAGGCCCGGTTGGCCCTCTTCCTCAGGATGACGCCGATGTTGTTTCTGCGTGGGCTGCTCAGCCCAGTGGGCACAGACAGGGTCCCGCTGCCCCGGAGGGGAAGGAGGCCTGTGGAGGCAGAGAAAGTTCTAGACGGAGCTAACCCTGCCTGTCCCCCAAACCCAGTGTCCTCCTCTGGAAATGGGCTCATGAGCAGACTATGAGAGGTAGACAGCTCACGGTCCAGCCCCAGGGTGGGGAGGGTGGGGAGTTGTGGATATTTTCTCTCTTCACAAAAGTGTTTGCCAAGAAATTCCCTGGCCTGAGGGAATCCCGCCTCAGCCCCCAGTACCTTCCTTCATCAAGGTCCTCCGGGGGCCCAGGCTCTGGGAAGCAAGCTCCCTCTCCCTCTCTGGGTCCTTCACCCTCCGGAACAACTCCATCTCCTTCATCTGCTTCAGCCGCATCTTCTCCTGGGCAGACTTAGAGATGGTGACCTGGATCTGGTGCAAGGTCAAGTCAAACTCCATTACCCTTGGGGACCCAACTGTGCTTTCTATACCTTCATTCATTCAATCATCACAAGTATGAGTGGCTCCTTTGTGCCAATCGCTGTTCCGTGAGTGAACAAAATGACAACGGCCTTGCTCCCAAAGAGCTTTCCTGGAGGGGGAGACAGCAAACAGACCAGTCTCTAATGTCAGGCAATAAGAGCCTAAGGAAAGTAATGGACAGATGGGGACAGGGCTTCTGTTTTAGGTAGGAAGGCCCAGGGGGACTCTCTGAGGAGACGAAATTTAAGCAGAAGCATAAATGAAGTGAGGGAGCAGGCTGTGCAGATTTCTAGGAGAGAAGTGTTCTAAGCGAGAGAGCGGGCAATGCAAAGACCCTGAGGCTGGAGTGTGCTGGGCGTGGTTGGGAGCAGGGAGGAGAACCCTGGCTGGAGCACCCTGAGTCAGAGGATGGTAGAACATGGAGGGGGGTGCACGAAGTAGAGCCATAGCACGCTGGGCCCTGTGGTCCATGGTGAGGATTTGGGCTTTTCCTCTGAAGGACACAGCAAGCCACTGGAGGTTTTGAGCAGAAGAATGACATGATCTGACTTTCTTCTTTTTTTTCTTTTTTTTTGGTGGGGGGATTCTCTGTGTTGTTTTTTATAGCTTTTTATTTTGAAATAACTTAAGACTGACAAGAAGTTGCAAAAATAGAACCAAGAGTTCCCATGTGGTGGGGCTTGGACTAGAATAACAGGAATGGGGATGGTAGAATGGCCAGATTCTGAACACATTTCAAAAGCAGAGCCCACCGCTTTTGCTGATAATATGAGATGTGGGATGAGAGAGAAAGAAGAGGCAAGGAGGGGTCTAAGATTTTGGGCTGGAGCAGCTGAAGGCTGGAGTTGCTTTTTACCGCCGTTCACTGAGCGGGGATGCTGGGAAAAGAGGAGGTTTTGGAGGTGAGCATTCAATAGTTGAGTTTTGCACAAGGTAAGTTTGAACTGTAAATATCTGAATGAAGATGTTGAGCATCAGTTAATATATATATATAGATCATATAATTTAACTGCTACTGGAGTCGGGGAAGGTCTGGGCTGGAAAGGGAAATTTGGGAGTCCTCAGCATGTAGATGGTGCTTAATGCCATGACCGGATCAGTTCACAGGGGGTCAGTATAAATAGACAAGAGGCCAGAGGTCTGAGCTCGGGTACCTCCAGCATGGAGAGGTCAGGAAGATGAGGAGGAGCCAGCAAAGAGGGCCTGGGAAGGAGCTCACTTTGATGTAGGCAGAGAACCAAGAAAAAACCACCCCCTCACCTCCATCCCTAGGAGGGGGTTTCAAGAAGGATGAGCCAGAAAAGCTGCTGACGGGGCAAGTTAGAAGAGGACTGAAAGGCGCTGTACACGGGAAGGTGACAGCCATCGGTGACCTCAAGGCGGGCAGTTTCAGGGGGGAGGTGGGGACTAAGGCCCACCCGAGTGGAGTCAGGAGAGAATGAGGCAGTTCTGTTTTCTTAAAATGAAAGAAATAGCAGAAAGCTAAGATCCTGACAGGCGTGATCCAGTGTCAAGGAGAATATTGTCGACCAAGAGCAGGAACAAATGCTGGAGTTGGGGTATTAGATGGAGTGAATCAGAACAGGAGAAGGTGGTAAGGGACTGGGATGCTTGAAATTGAGATGACAGTGGGAGTGAAGGGACTGTCAGTGCCACGGTCTACGGTACGACCATGGGAGCCAGCGGCTCAGGTGGGGTGGGGGGTGAGATCATTTCATGGCACTGAATTATTCTTCCTTTGTTTCACGTTCTGTTGCCCTCATTGGAGTGGGAGCACTGTGGTGCCTGCACCTTATCACCATCATCGCTGGACCCTAGTCCTAACATAGCAGTACACGCACATAGCAGGCCTTCAGGATAAGTTTATTGCACTTTTACATCTCCGCTTAAAAGAATGAGCACGGTCCCCCAAAGTAGCGACTCTCCAAGTTCTGCTAAATCCATCAAGCCTAGGATCTGGATGAATCATCTGGACCAAGGTCACCTTAGAAGTGCAAGGTATTTGTCAGCCTGTCAAGCACAGCCTTTGGCAGATCTGCCTCTGAGTCAGCGGCCTCTCGGTTGCTATCTTGGGTGTTGGTTCAAATTACTCAGCTTGGTTCACCTAAGCCCCTCTGTGCTCTCCCCCACATCCTGCTTCCTTCCGAGCCACGTGTGACCTCCTTCTGCCCTCCCTTCCTCCCTCATCCCTGCCCCTCAGCTCCTGTTGTACTCTTCCCTTCCCCTAGTTTCCCACCCACATCCTTCTCCTCTCTCTTGTTTTTCATCCTTTCTTCAGCCCTCACCCCAAACCCACCTGCACGTTCTAGCCTTCACTACTAGGGGCAGCTGCCTTGGGGCTCTTCCTTGCTTTCCTCAAGCTGGTCCCACATTTGTATATTTCAGAAACATGCTTGTGTTCAGCCAGTGGTCCACTCAGACTCTGACTTCCTCCTCCCCTTGCTTTCCAGATACCTTGGTGCTGCTTTCCTTCTGGTCCTCTTCTTTTAGCAAGGGGTGGGCTTCTTTGGCATGGCTGAAGGAGAAGGCTGTCAGCGTAGGAGCAGACTGAGATGAAGGCAGGGCAGGCTTCTCAGGGGCTGTAGACCTGCCCCTGATGGGCAAGGCCAAAGGCTTTGGCTCTGGGGAGTCAAGAATAAGAATGGAGCTGAGGACACCCAGCACCCTGCAGCAGCAGCTGCCCCTTCGGGCTGCCGCTGAGCTCTGGTCAGTGTAACACTTTACTGCCTAAGCCCTCCACCCTCAATTCTTCTGCCCAATGCTTCCTTGATGGAGGAAGACACAAGTTAAATTTACTCTACAGAGCAGCATTGGCAGGCATAGAAGAGCTGCCCAAGGGCCAACAACCTCCTCCTTTCATTCATTCATCCATCCATCCATCTATCCATCCATCCATCCATCCAACTGCACACCTTAGTCTAAGGAGAGGGAGGAATGAGGCTGGGCAGGAAACAGGGGCAGATCAGTTATCTAAGAGGTATAAGATAGCTCCTGAGAATAGAAGTCTCTACTACCTGGGAGGCGTGTACCTCAGGAAGAGAAAAAATAAAATGAGCCCAGTGGCCATTTTATACCAGCACGGACCCATCTGAGACTGTGACACAGCATGAAGGGGCCAGAGAACTCACTATGCTAGTCCCATCCTGTCATTTCACAGGGAAAGCTGAGAGCCAGCAACCTTCAGATTCCCTTGTGATTGATAAAACACACATTCACTTCCAAATGACATCAAATCCACAGTATCTCTTTGTCATTCTGTATTTTCCCAATCAAATGATGTTAAAAGGACATTTCCTATCTTGGAGGCAGGGTCGGGGCAGGTTCATTAGCTCTTTTAATGAAAGAAGTGTTAACCTGGTTCTCCTGCTCACAAAGTCTGCAGCTCACTGTCCTTGGGTGAAACTGCAGATCTGAGGCCCAGTGGGATGGGGGCCACCTGCCTGAGGCTGAGACAGGAGCAGGGCTCCCAGGTCACTGCCGACCCCTGCTGGACCCATGCCTTCTGCCAAGGATCCCTCTGCTGGGTGCAGGAGGTGCTCAAAGACGTGGGAGACGGATTGAGGGCCAAGAAGGAGGGATGAAGGCTCCATGTGCCCAGAAGTAAGAGGCAGGGCAGAGGGCACAGGTGTCCAGGTGCCAGCTGACCAGGGCAAGGACTGCAGAAATGCCACCAGATTTGCGGAAGCTTCAGACAATACCACATGAGACCCTAGCATATGCTAGGAGGGTTACATGCATTGGGCAACATTAGCCCTAGCTGACAGCTGGAGGCTTAAGAGCCCTTTAAGGACTTCATATTTTGTATCCCCCTCCTCACCCACACCTCTAGGAGACACCTTGGAAAGCCTTGTCTGGGCAACCTGGCCCCTGCCCCCAAGCCCCTGGGGACCTGGTTCTCAAGCTGCAAGCTGGTGAGGCAGACGAGGGAGTAGTTTTGGAGTGGGATCTCCTGGCCCAAACCCCCAAGCCAGCATTCTCAGGGTTAGCTCTAAAGGGACACTCCAGGGGCCAGGGATGCTCCAGGGAGCGACAGGAGAAGCAGCCGCCTGCGAGGTTTCTGTGCCCGGCCTGCCTCTCGGGCCCAGCTGCACAGCCTGAGCCTGGGGCCTCTTGGGCAACAGCCTCCTTTCCACCACCTGCCCCACCTGCTGAGCGGATTACCAAGTGACCTGCCAGGAAGCTGGACTGGGAGTCCCCGCCTCCTGCCGGTCAGCACAGCAGCTGCCTCCAACCCCCACGGCCTGCGGCCAGGCTCAGGGTACTCTGCCCAGGTCCCCTCACCCAACCTGCCCAGGGCTCAGCTTCCATCTCTCCCCAGAGTTAGGGCATCAGGCTGGAGAGCCCCCTCCTCCCTCTCCTAAAGCCTCTGTGCACCTCGTCCTCCTGCCGGCCCGCCCGACCTCGCTTCCAGCCTGGTTGGCGCTATTCCCCTGACACCAAAACCTTCCAGGACCAGCTGACTAAAGGGTTTGTGGGATGTGGTTTAATTTCTTACTCGGTCTGGTGAGGAACACTCTCCTCTACTTGCTGAAACAGCGCAGGGGCAGCCGCATGATGTGTCAAAAGTGCCGGCTTTGGAGCCGTGCGGACCTGTGCAAATGTGACAGGCCTGCCTTCCCCATTGTGAGACCAGGAAGAGGGGCCGGCTCACTGAGCCTCAGTGCACCCCTTCTTCTGTCAAACGGGGCCAGCGCCTTCTCTCTCAGCTGGGACGTCGTGCAGCTACAGGTGCTGGTGCATGGCGACACGCCAGGCACAGAGCAGGGGCCGCCCCGCTGCATGGCACCGGGCAACTTCAGCCTCCCTGTTCATGAAATGAGGTGTTCGGGTACAAGAGCTCTCAGATATCCTCTGGCCCCAATTCTGATCCCATGACCCAGCCCAGGAACCAGGGAGTCGAAAAGCAAGCAGGGATGCGCATGGAGAGTACATACCCAGAGACTGAGGGGTCTTCTCCCGAGGCCCACTCTCCTGAACCAATCTTAAAAGAATGGGAGAAAAAAAGGCACCATGAGTGATGGCAAGCAAGAGCTCCTGCTGTGAGGAACCGGCACAGGTGGCTCAAGGAGGGGGTGATGGCCAAAATGGCAAAATGGGGGACACAGCAGATGGGGCTGTGGGTGGCCCTGTAAGAGGCTCTTGGCCAGGAGTTCAAAGCTGCAGTGGATGCAGCTCCTTCCGCAAACTCAAGGGCAGGCTGAGCAGCAGGCCAGACCCAGCCAGGCTGGGTGTCCACACACAGCTCTGAGCCCCATTTTCTGGCTGTACAGCCCACTGATTCCCCAGGAAGCAGCCTCCACATGGAAACTGCTCAGTCTTTTTTAAGAAGATTAGCCCTGAGCTAACTGCTGCAAATCCTCCTCTTTTCACTGAGGAAGGCTGACCCTGAGCTAACATCTGTGCCTATCTTCCTCTACTCTATATGTGGGACACGTACCACAGCATCGTGCGCCAAGCGGTGCCATGTCTGCACCCGGGATCCGAACCGGGCCACCCCGGGCCGCTGAAGTGGAACGTGCGCACTTAACCGCTGCACCACCGGGCTGGCCCTGGAAACCGCTCAGTCTTAAAGGAAGCCCAGGCCCCTGCTGTGCCCTCAGGAGAGCAGCTACAGCTGATGGGGTAAATCTCCCAGCTCAGAGCAGACTGAGCTCAAGTCCTCCAAACTGCCCAGCCCTGTGAGAGCTCAGAGACCCCTAAATTCCTCCTCCTCATGATAGTCATCCCCATCCCCCTGCCCCCTGGGTCTAGAGGGATTGACCCTCTTTGCTGCTGGTAGGAAATCCCCACTCTTGTATTCTAGAAACTCAATCCCAAACTCCCCACAGGAAGGGAAGACAGGGCATGTCCCGCACTGGTTTTAACTTTTTAAATAGGCAGCACCATTTACTCATTCAACAGATATTTGTTGAATACCTCCTCTGTGCCAAGCATGGTTCTAGACACCAGGAATAGAGCACCAATAAGATATACAACAATTGCTGCCTCATGGGGCTTACAGGCCCATAAATACCAGTTATGCATTATCCAATGTGGATTTTCCCTTCTCAGTGGAAATGCACAGACATCAGAACTGCTGGGGGCCTGACAGGGTAACAAGCCACAACAAAAGGACTGGGACACAACGTCCTGTGCTCTAGCCTCAGAGGATTCACTCAGCAAAATGACCCAGGCCGCGGTGGCTGGAGGCCAGGCAGCAGGAGGGCCCACTTCAGTGCCTGCCCAGTCCAGGGGACTCCTGTCTGAGGAGACTGAGGGCTCAGGGGGATCCTAGGTCCACAAGAGGAGAAGAGCTTCAGGCTGGGCCTGGACCCTGGAACAGGCAAAGCCTCTCGGATCTCGACCCACATGGAGGGCTTGTATGAACGGGAATTAGCAGGTAAATACCCTAGGGCACCCAGCCTAGGGACCCCACCCACCAGGTCTTTGCCATTGGGACCTACCACTGCCCAACTGCTCTAACAGGGTTGGGGGGCAGGAAGCGGAGCTGAGTCGTCCCTGTAGTTAACCCTCACTGCCTGAGGTGGGCGCAGGGCACTGAAAACTCTGGAGCCACTTCCTTCTCCCAGGCCTGGGTACATCCTGCTCCTGGCCTGCACCTTCGCCCCTTTGGCCTCAAGCTGAGGACTGCCTTTCCTCCCCCTCTGAGCAAGGATGTGGCCCCTGGCTCTGCCTCCTTGAAGCTGTGGACCTTGGGAAGGCTCTCAGCTTCCCTTCTCTAGAGACCCCTCAGCAGAAAGGACCGAGGCTGCGGCCATCCACACCCACCAGAGCCTCTGCCCTTCTCCACACAGCGTCCCAGTCCCTCCTCCCTCTGCTTGACCCACGGAAACCCCACCACAGCCTGAGGTCCTTCCCCAGGGAGAGGCGTGGGAACAGCGAAGCTCCATCTCCAGCAAGAGCCCTCTCCCTGCTCCAGGCTGGACATCAGAGCATCTACCTGTATCCCTGGGCGGCGCTAGCAGAACCCATCCAAGTGTGGCCTCACCACTGCCCCCAACCCCTGCTCCTCCTCCCAGTTCCCCTCCTCCATGAAGGACACCACCATCTGTCCAGCTGCTGAAGGCAGGAACTCCTCCATGGTCCTCAGCACCCCCGCCTTCATCCCACATCCAGGCGGTCACTAAGCCCAGCCATTCTTCCTTCTCCTGTCCAGTCCTCTGCATGCTCCACCGCAGACTTGGGCCTTTGCCTGGCTGGGCACCATGGCCTCTCCCCTGATTCCTGCAGCAGCCCCCCACCCAGGGTGCACCCCCCATGTCACTGTGTGGTTGCCAAAGTGGCCTTTCTAAATCAGATCTGATGTTACTCCACAACAAATAGCCTTCAGGGGCCTCTCATTTCTTCAGGATAAGCTCACACTCCTCGGCCCAGCACACAGGCCCCTTCAGCCCTGCTTATCTCACCCGTCTGCCTCCACAAACACGGGCGCAGCCGTGAAAACTCCTCGCAACTCCCTAAATGCCTCAGTTACTCCCCCTCCACCTCTCTCCCTCTTCTCCGTCTCACAAACTCTCCCTCAGCCTTCAAAACTCAGCTCAGCCCTCACCTCCTTCAAGAAGTCTTCCCAGCCAGATTGAGATCATTTTCCACTGGGCTCCCCAGAATGACAGCTGCCTTCCAACTTAGCACTGAGCTCACTGGACCTCAAGTCAATGGTTTACTCGTAGATCTCTCTCATGAGCACCTAGAACACAGACACTGTGTCTTGTCTGGCTTTGTTTCTACAGCACGTGGCACATAGTAGGTGCTTAATAGCTTTTAAGTGAGTAAATGGATGGGGAGATGGATGGCCAAATGAAAGAAGTGGCAGTAGAGGCTTCTTCCCACTCATTTGCTAGCAAGTCTCCCAGAGTCAATGGAGAGAAATCTATGTCACAACAAATGGCAAGTGGGTGGATATGGATTGTGTGAGTAACCCATACCAGGTCCCAAGCTTGACAGCATGGGAGCCACAGAGATATCGAGATATGGCCCTTGCCCTGTAGTTCTCCAAGTTAAAGAATAGAACAAGGTTTAAATAAAAGTTGAACAAATCAATGAAAGGGGTGGTCATGGAGTCCACGGGCTGGGTGCCATGTGGACAGTGCAGAGAAGGCAGTTCCCCTCCTTGCCACCCCAAGGAGGATACGGAAGACCTTAGAGCTAGGGTAGGCTAGACGTGGAGCTGACTGGGGGCGGGGGCGGTGAACAGGCAAAGGTGAAAGGCTCTTGTTGGGGCTGCAGGGATCGGGGAAGGGAGGTGACGTCCAGGGTCGGCACACCCACACACAGTCTGGAGTTGGGGAGGCTCTTGCAGGTCAGCACAGGAGGAAGAGTGTGGAGTGGTGGGCTGGGACACCCTGAATGTCAGACTGAGGAGACTTGTCTTTAAGCTGCTTCCACCAGGAAGTCAATAAAGATGAAGTGCATGGAAGAGGCTGTGGGGGTGGGGGCAGGGTGGGAAGGAGGATGTGAAAATGAAAGACTAGAATGCAGAGCCAAGGGCTGCAAGGAGACAGGCTAGCAGCTATCGGGGGAGGGCAAGAGGGGGCCGGTACGTGCAAGCTGAGAGGAAGGGCAGGGAAGAGAAAGGGATGGTAGCTTTTGTTGTTTTTCTTGTTGTTTAAGAAAAATCTGATGGGGTATGGCAATCTGTTAGGAACAGGAGGCAATAGGAGCAAGAGTCAAAGATGATGCCAAAATTAGAAGATCAAAGAGAATGCCCGCACCATGATGGAAATCAGGAGGTCAAGGCAGGGAGGCAGTTTAGGGGAACATGAGGTGCTCTGCAGCGTTGCTGTGATGGTGGCACATCCTCACTTCCTCCCTCTGATGCTGGATCTGCATCAGCCGTGAGGATGCTAGGGATGCCCAACAGGAGGATGGAAGCATGGAGCTTGACTCTGGGGAGACCTCAGGGCAGAGCAGGGGATGCACAAGTCACCCATCCACACATGGTGGGTGGAAGCCACGTGTACAGATAAGATTCCAGGGGAGAACAAGGAGATGGGAGCAAAGGGCCCTGGAACCAGTTTCAGCAACAGCCACATTTGAGAGACAGATGAAAGAGGTGCGCAGGAGACTGCCTGGAAGGTGGAGAAGCAGGCGTAAAGTCAGGAAGCCGAGGAAGGAGAAGAGTTCAAGGGAATCAACAGCTCAAACGACACAAAGAAGTCAACAGCAATGAGATGGGAGGAAAGGCCACTGTTCTGGGGCCAGAGAGTCATTATAGCCATCAAGAACACCTCTCAGAGGGGAGGAAGAGGCACATGTCAAGCAGGAAAGGAGGAGGAAGTGTCCGATGGTGAGGAAGGAGTGATCGATGGAGCAGGCGACTCTCTGAGGAGGCTGATGGCAAGAGTCAAGCAGAGAGCTCAGATCCAGGAGCAGATCCGCGGATGGGTTCCCACACGTCAGCAGGGTTGGTGGAAGATGCACACATGGGTATGGACAGAAGGGAAGGCAGCACGGGAGACAGAGAGAGAGAAGCAGCTTGAGAGAAATAGAATTCAGTACATCAGGCCTCAACGAAATGAGAGAAGGAAGTCACAGCAGGAACTTGACTGGTGACCCACGCTGGGTGAGCCAGGCCCATAGACCGTGAGCTCATTCTCTCTCTTTCCCCACGACACTTTCTCTCACACACACGCACCCGTGCACACACTTGCTCCGATATTAGTCTGGACTGACACAAGGCCATCTTGTTCTTGGCCATCTTGAAAGCACTGTCTGTCCCACTTACAAGCCATAAACCCAGATTCAAAACAACACTGAGACCTCTACCTGACTGGTTCCCAATCTTTTTTGGATATGAAGACCCCTTTTTAAGTCCAAAAGTTTTGTGGGCTACCCTTTCTCCCACCCCAAAGCCTCATGATGATGCTTGTATTTTTAGTATCCATTAAGAAAATATATAACAAAGAGCTACCATGAATTCAATAGAGCTTTAAAATAATTAGTATTTTATTTATCACTGCAGCAACCACATATATCAGGAAACTGGTAGAAAATGGAGGCTGAGACATTGTTTATTAAGCCCATACCCCCAGCTGGCCGGAGTCAAGGATCAGAGGAGGGCAACAAGGCTGCGGCCTCCCCAGGTCTGTGGCCCACGGCTAGGGGACACTGCCCTTCACATGCCCAGTCCCTCGGAGCTCTGCCCTGGGTGGAGGTTCAACCTTGGGGAGCCCAAGAGGATCTTGGGGGGATAGAAGGAGAGAGGACTGAACGGTAGTTTTGATTTAGGACTACTTACTGTGTTTGGGGGGCCTTCAGGCCCGTGAGACTGGCCTGGCCTGGAGGCAAGAGTCTCGGAAGGGAGCCAGCAGCACAGGAGGACGTCCCAGTGGGCACGCCAGCCTTTGGGATGGGTGGGATCACAATGCCCCCCAGTGACTTGTGCATCTTCTCGTCATGGCAGTGCAGGTATTGCCGGGAGATCTGCACCTGAGAGCCAAGGTCAGGGAGGGTTCTGGTCCACAGAAACATCCTACTCTGGATGCTCACCTCCCGGGCACCTCACACAGGGCAGCCCTTTCTATCAGGAGCCACCTGGGTGACGGTGCTGAGAAGTGTCCTCTGGTTTGTCTTCCTAGCCACACAACCCTGGGAGCCCTGGAAAACTCATTGTTTCCTTTCCACTCCAGGCGAGAAGACTGGGGGGTCCCCTCACCCCTACTCCAATCCCTTTGGTTGTTATTATTATTTGGTTTTTATGTTCTTCTCAGTTCCAAAATCCTAGAATGTCAAAACTGGAAAGGATCTCCAAAAACATTTGATCCAATCTCCTCTTTTCATAGATATGCAAACTGGGGCCTAGAGAGAGGAGTGACTTGCCCAATGTCACACAACCAGTGAGGGGGCAGACTGGAAACCAGAGTTCTAATTTTCTGCATCCTAGCCCAGCATTCTTTCCTCGCCACCACATGACCTCGCCTAAAATGGGGAGGGTCAGAAGCATGAGGAATTCTGAAACATTTCGACCAGAGAAGGCCTAGTGACCACCAAATGAAGGACAGATGGTCACACAGCCTCTGCTTGAGCAGGAGCTCAGCACCTGTGGGGCAGCCACCCAGAACTTCCAGGCCAGCTCCAAAGGTTTGGGATGCTGTGGGGGAAGATGAGAGGAGGGCCCCAAGCCCTTCCCAGTGCGGCCCCATCCACGAGGACAGCCCCTGAGATACCTCTAGGGAAGCTAAGGGCTCAAGAACAGGGGCTAGGGAAGGATAGACAGAAAGACAGAAGAAGAAGGAGACAAGACTCAGACGAGTCGAGTCACCTTACCTCCTGGGCACCGGGTCTCAGCTCCTGAGGACCCTGACTGCTCCCAAGTGGATCCAGGCTCTTCTCCTTGGCTCCGCTGGCCTCGGGGGTGGTGGGGATGCTCTGGATGGGAGGCATAGGCCTGGGCACCCTCAGCAACCTCTGAGAGGTGGCCCGGGGCATGGTACTCCTCAGGGCAACTCCTTTGGCGCCTCCCCCAGGATCCAGAGAGGCTGTATGGGATGGGGATGGGGAATAAGTCAGTCCCAGGAACACAGGAATTGGGGGCTAATTCAGATGCTGGCAATAGGCCCCTACGTCCTGGGCAAGGCTGGGATGGTGAGGGAGGAGGACAGATCCGCCCGGCCCCACCCCCACCCCACCACTAGACTGCACAAGCAGATGGTCCTGAGAGTCCTTTCCCACTTCGGTAAAATTTGACGGAAAATGCCAGTCAAAGTCCCCTATTTAAAATCCAAAGGCAGGTCGGGTAGAAAGGGAAACAAAATCAGTCCTAGATTAGGAGTGATTAGGCCTGGGGTCCCTGACCTTGGAACGGATGAGTGGCGGGTAGGCAGGGCCGAGGCTCACCTCGGGCAGATGCTGCCAAGCCCTCGGAGAGCCTCCTTTTCTTGAGCTTGTCCTTGATCTGGGTGGTGTCCCGGGCCACACTGTTGGCCTCCGACTCCAGCGAGAGGAGGGGCACCAGGGGGTGGGGCCCCAGAGACAGGGCCCCGAGGTTCCCGGGGTGGCCATTTCTGGCCTGCCAGCCCTTCCGGCGAGCATCCAACTTGAGGCTGCCAGGGTCCCCATGCCCACTCAAGAGCTGCGATGGCTTCTCTGGCAGGATGCTTGGCGTTGGCTGGAGGGAAGCTGAGGGAGACAGAGGCAAGAGTGGGTTAACACACAGCACCCAGGGTGGCACCAGGCACAGCAAACTCTTTGGTGTCGCTTCCTTGCAACAGTCGGCCGCTCACCTGGTGAGTCCCAGTCATTCAATGTTTCCATCACTCCTTGTCTCATTCATTCATTCAACAGTATCTATGAGGCCTGCAACCTGAACAAGACCTGTGTCATGAGGCACTCAGAGGATGAAAAGGGGAATCAACACGCAGCCCTATCAGAAGCACAGATGAGAGGCCATAAACACTCAGGGAAGGCCTTCTACCCGGGACCACCATCCACCAATCTCCAGGACCCAACCAATTCATTCAATTTTATGGGGCCCCTGACATACACCAAACACAAATTGAAAAGAGAAGTTCAGGTTGTTCACAGCAAAGCATGCTCCCATGCAGACACCAGTTTATCCAACTACTCACTCAACAAACATTCGATGAGCATCGAGTGTGCACCAAGCACTGTCCAGGCAGTTGGAGAGGCAGAGACGTGTGAGGTACAGTCTTTATCACTAAAGGACTTTCAGTCTCTTAGAGAAATAAGCTGTGTCCCTAGATGGGCTCATTACAAGGTAAAATGTGAGATGTGCCATAAGAGAAATATCAACAAAATGCTTTGTGCACGTCGAGGAGGAGGATGAGGATCTGGAAAACCTTCAAGAAGTCGTGGTGTTTGCACTGGGCCTTGAAGGAGCCTGGACCCTGGAGGCGCCGGGGAAAGCACACAAACAGACCAGCTTTCAGAATCTCTGCCACACACGTAGGCAGCACTTCTTGGAGCGCCTTGATGTAACCCACGAGACCCTGATGCCCAGGCCACAGACACTGGACCGGGCCTGGCACCAGACCCAGGGAAAGCCGGACTCAGTGCCAGCCACAGACCTGTAAGGGGACTGGCCTGAGAGAGGGCGAGTAACCAGAACAATCAGACTCCCCATCCAGAACACTGGAACTGCAGCTATGCAGAGAAGACCGTCTGCAGCTGGAAGCTAAAGCAGGAAGTCGCGGAGCAGAAAGTGGAGGAGAAGCTGAGGGGGTGTCCTGAAAATCACCACTCCAGCAGCGGTGGCTCCAGAGGTGCCCACTTCCCCACCACCACCCTGGATGCTGGACGTCCCCCAGACCCCGAAGTGTGGGGCTGCAGACCCTGTCTTCCCAGGGCTCATGGGGCTTCCCCTCGGGTTCTAGGCGAGCCAGGTACATGCTTCCCTGTTCTGAGGGTCACCCTCACAACACCTCCATCCCCTGAGACAGAATTGAAAAGACACACCTGAAACCAAAGGCCATTTTCAGCAGGGACTACAAGAAAAATAACACATGCTGGTAGCCTGAGGACACAGCCAGGCATCTAAACACACCCGTCTCATCCCTCCAGGAAGAGGCCCAAGCTCTGATCTGAGGCCACTGGCCCTGATTGGGTAGCTGCCAAGTGGGATCCCCCATTCTCTACCCAAAATCCCCAGAGAGACTGCCCAGAGCACTCAAAGGCCAGTTGGTGTGATCAAGTGACCAGGCCAGGCCCTCCCATCTCACCTTCTCTGTAGGTCTGCGGGCCGGAATCACTGCTTCCACCCAGGAGAGTGCGGGGCCCAGCACTGGTCCGAGGGACACTCCCACAGTACACAGCCACCGGAGCCAGAACCTTGGCTGGGGACGGAACCACGAGGAGAGCAGCATCTTAGAGTCATCTGAGGCCCATCCCCCACACTAGAGCCTGGCCCTCAGATGTGGGCCTGCCACCCCAAGCCCACCTGCCAGGGCACCAGGGTCCCCTCTCGGCCTGGCTGCCCCCTCCCTGCTCACACTCTGTGGTCCTTCTCCCTCCGGCTCTGCTCTACACCCAGCACCACAATGCCTCAGTCTGGGGCTCCGCTCCTCCACCACCCCTGCCCCCCGCCTCTGTCCCCTGCACGTCTCACACTAGCTGCTCTCCCTGGGCCGCCCTCTCACTGCCAGGACCTTAATTTCCACCTTCACACGGTAACCCCCAACCTGTGGCTTCGGCCCCCAGGGGCAGGACAGTGTCCCACCAGCTGCTCAGCTCCCCTCTGCTGGGAGCCCTCGAGCACCTCATCGGCTGTCCTGCACCGACCCTTCCCCTTCTCTCCTAAGCTCTCCAGCTCAGCAAACGGCACCATTGATCCCTACCGCAGATGTATATGAAGTGCTGCCCTGTCAGGGACTCTGCCCCTCACAGTCCCGGGTGGCACAGTCATGGGCAAGGCTGACTCCGTCCTCAATGGGACCTGAAGTCTGGGGGGGAGACAGCGAGCAGGAACGGTGTGGGGCCATGAGCCCTAGCCAGGGGCGGACCGGCAAGGCTTCCCGGGGGGAGAGTCAGGATAAGGGGAGCCTTGCCTTTGAGAAGTCTTGCCCTGCGCTCCCACGGTGCCCCAGGCACACCTCTGTTTTCTCCTCTCCCGTCCTGGCCTCTCCAGGTCTGGCCCTGTGCATCCTGGGGCAGAGACACCATCCTATTCATCTTTGTAGTACCTGCTCTTAGTAGGCAATTAGATGTTTGTGAGCTGAACCTCAGGACCATCCATGGAGCCCTAACGCACCACCTGGAGAAGCCACTACCAAGGTGGAAACCCAGCACACCCACCCCTGGGGTGGAAGGTCCCTAGACTAGGAGTCTGGATTCTCGTCCTGTTTCTGTCACCTGTGTGACCTTGAGGAAATAAGTTAACCTCTCTGAGTCTCGGTTCCCAGTTTGGTAAAAAAAAGGAGTTGTACAGGACCAGGGGCTCATACAGTCATACCTGCATTCTATTTCTAGATTTCTAGATTTTTCTTAAGCCTTCAGCACCTCCCGCTGCCCTACAAGAATCTAATGTCAGGCAGGCTCTGATGCAGCCCTAAATCATGCCGTTGTCTTCACCTCAATACCTCAAAGCCCCAGGGTACTCTGCCCTGAGCATAATGACCTCTTTCCTGAACAGCATCCCAGGTTCTCTACGTTCCTCCCCCATGCTCGCCTGGCCTCTGCTCCAGCCTCTCCGGGGAGAAGCAGCCCTCCACCTCACAAGCACTCGCTCTGTCTGGGGCAGGACCCATCGACCGCTCACTCTCCAGAGGAAACTGAGGCTCACACAGTCGGCTCCCAGGCCTGGAACCCCACCTCTGGACACTGAGCTGGCCACACAGTTCACACTCTCCTGCCTCGTCAGCTGAGGAGACGGGGACACAGCCCCACCCCAGGCCCCGGCCCCACAGCCTCTGCCCACGCACAGACTCCCACCCCAGAACCGGTCAGCCCCTCAGCCAGGCACCGGCTCAGAGAGTGGAGGCAAAGCTCAGGCCGAGTCCCTAGGACACTCCAAATCTGTCCTTGGGCCAGGGAGCCCCCGGACAGCCAGCTGCGCAGGGAGGGCCAGCATCCACTGGGCTGGGATGGGAAGGCACAGCCACCTGGCTCCATCTCCCAGGCAGATCACAGCCCTGCGGAGAACCCGAGGAGACCCCCGCCCCCATGGTCTCGCTCGGTGCCCTTTACCTGGGGGGACAGCATCACGGGTGCCCATGCCCTGGATGGAGAAGGGGCCTGGGAGGTTGTCCAGAGGCAGCAGCTATTTTGAGCCGTCCAGAGGTCCAGAGGGCCCCAACCTGTCAACACGCAGGGACCTGTGGTGGAGGGGCAGAGAGAAGTCAGTACCCACAGATAACAAATGCTTTCTAAACTCTCCACAGAAAGCCCATCAGGAGCTGAAGCATTCTCGTGATGAAAAATCTGTCCCTGGACCGAAGGACACTTCTCTGACATTTAGACTCTCTCGACACTCAGAGTTTCCAGGCGCCAAGGCTGCGTGACTGGGTGGTGCTCATTATGAAGAGTGTCCAGGAAATCCCGAACCTGGCTTCCATGCGGTTTTGATGTGGGCACCTTAGGGTCTCGGGGATGGTGGAATTCATCACGGGGAATCTGACATGTTTCTCCATCAGTTTCTATGCTCTTCAAAAACCCAGCACTCTACCAGCTGCCCTGGAGGCTCAGGATGGACGTTGAGCTTTATGTCCCCACTCATCACTCCAGTATCTGGCGACATCTCCCAGAAACCAGCTCTCTAGTTTTCCTTCAGGACACGCCTGCCTCCATCTGCATGACATTCTTGGTCCTGTTTCTCACCTCACTGACCAGGCCAATCCTCTGAGCCTCTCAGCATTTCATTGTCCTGTGGCTGACCACTTGAACTCACCATGCCCCTTCCCTGCCTCCCGTGAACCTCGGGGGTCAGTCATCAGCTCTTGCCCTTGACCTAACTTCATTCTCTTTCCATGTGACAAGGGTCTCACCACAGACTCTGTGGCTTCACACGATTTTATAAATTCCTTGCTGAGATAACAGGGACCCATTTTCACCCTGACAGGCAGGGAGGTGGACGGGTGATGTTAATTAGTGATAAAATTGGGGGTAAAGGCCACATCTCCCAATCTCTGCTCGAGAGCAGCTCCCTTGAGATATCACCTGGGGACACGGCAGGATGCAGTGCCAACTTCCTTTTGCTGAGCGACAAATCCCAACTCGGGAACTGAGGAAGCCCGCCTTCCATCTGGAAGCCAGCCCGCCACCGTCCCCACCCAGGCCCCAGCAGGCAGAGCAGCTCCTGGCAACCCTCCTGGCCAAACAGAGATGCCAGCCCAGCCCAGCTGCCCCGGCCCCAGCCAGCCCTTGTCCCAGCTTATGACCTTGAGCCCCTCGGTTCTCTGTCTGAGGAGAACTTTCCTCACAACCAGGGGAGAAGGCAGCTCCCTGTCTGCCGGCTGGTAGGATAAGCATTTGGCCACATGCTAGTGACAAGCAGCCAGGAATGTCCACGAGACAGAGCACT
The DNA here is from genome assembly GCF_041296265.1 of Equus caballus. Lineage (NCBI taxonomy): Eukaryota > Metazoa > Chordata > Mammalia > Perissodactyla > Equidae > Equus > Equus caballus. The sequence continues at coordinate 83,227,667 of NC_091698.1, forward strand.
CCTCCTGAGCAAGGTGGCGGAAGATTGACTCCACAGGATCCAGCATCCCATCCCTCCCCCAGTGAGCTGGGAGAGAGACAAGAGATTGGCAAGGCAGCTGTTTCCTGCAAAGGAATGTTCCAGGAGGGGACAGACCTTCCACAGCTGAATTAAAGCAAACAAGCTGGAGCCCAGGCCTTGGGGACAGTGAGGGCTGCGGGCCCCACAGACCCCTGCTACCCATATCTAACCAGAGCGCAGACTTTCTATGCTAGTTATACGTAGAAAAGCAATATTTAGCTACAGCCCTTGTTTCAATCTCGGCTGCAGCTCAGAATCACCTGGGAACTGATTAAAATTACAGATTCCAAGGGCCCACCTTAGGCCTCCGCTGAGTTAGTCTTCTAGGGAGCAGGCCACAGGATGTGTCTGGTTTTTTCCTTAACTGCTGAGTGATTTTGATGTTCCAACAGCATTGAGGACCATTGGGCTATAGCTCAGACTCACTTCACAATAAGAGTGCAGTCTTATTTCTCACCTGAGGCTGTCAAAGTGGTGATTGCTGCCCCAGTTTCCCCAAAGTGGTCACTCTCTAGGAGGCTAAAGAAAAGATTGGGAGCTGCCTGAGTACAGATAGCATAGGGTTCAGCTGCCACCTCCACTGAAAAGGGCCTTCTGAACCCGACCATCCCCTGCCCCACCCACCACTGACTCCTCAGCAGGCCAAACGGCCCTGGCCAAGACAGCCCCCATTACTCCGGGCCCTGAGGACAACCAGCAGTACAGAGAGGAAGCCCAGATCCACTCCACAGCCTGCCAAGGCAGCCCAGCAGACAGAGCCCCTTTTAGGCCTCCCCTGCCTGTGTCTACACCTTTGACCCGCAGGCCCTCAGGGTCCACAGGTAGGATCTCCTAGGCTCCTGTCCAAGGGGAGGTGGCTATAGCTGCATAGGGACAAACAACCATGTCTCAAGTCTTTCATGAGCACCATGGGTGGAATCTCCCCAGGAAAGTCATTTAGGCCCAGGACATGGTGGGAACTTAAAGATCCATGTCCAAACTACAAAAACCAGAATCAGAAATTCCAGCCCGAATGTGGACAAAGCTTTGGGGTTTAGCATGGACAGCACTTAGCCTCTGACCCCCAAGGCACAATTCACTGAGCCCCTGTTCGTACCCAGCACTCTTCTGGACACCAAGGAGTGACTGTCCCCTATTGGAACAGCCCTGAACTAAAGGGCTAACAGCCAGTGGGTTCTGGGGACCAGGGTTCCATTCTCACTCCCTGATGCTCTGGATTGCCCGAGATGGCTAGCTGCTCCCTTCTCAGCCTCAGTTTCCCAGCTCAGGAATGGGGTGGCCCAAGGTAACTGACCGTTGTCCACTCCTTCCACTAAAGCTGTGGCTACCGAGGTTCCATGGTTATCAGCACCAAGGAATGAAGGAAGGTCACAGAAGGGACTCAGGTTTCAAGTGGGAAGGAAACAAAAGCTAGGACTGCCCCATAAAGAAGGTCAGCCCCAAGGACAAAATCCCAACCTCCATGTGCCTCGCATGGCCCGCAGGGAGCTAGTGCCCCGCTTCGTGTCCACCCTGGTCCCGAGGGAGCTGGGCAGAGACCAATCCCGAGAGAACAGCCCTCAGACAGGAGAGCAGGGAAAGGCTCTGCGGTGGGAGGAGGGATTAGAGCAGGGAGACCAGGGCAGGGATGCGCCCTGATCCTGGGGCGCAGCCTCCCCTCCCCCCCAGGGCTGCGGCTACAGAAGCTTCCTCCACATGGCCATGACACAACCCATTCTCCCCTTAGAGGCTTCTGAGAGACGTGTCCTAGTGAGTCAGAGATCTCAGCCCCTCAGGCATGTTCAGTGGGAACAATCAAGAAAGGGAGGAGGGGAAAGACAGGGGAGTTAACAAACCTAGTTACTGAACCCAAAACTGTGTCCCCCACTGAAATACACTCTGAAGAGAGGCCTCCGATCTGGGCAGCCCTCCCCTCCCACACTCCTGCCCGGGGATGCTCCTGAATGCCCCCCTAGGGACACCTAGAACTCTGGCTCTGGGGTCAGACAGCTGGGTTAGATCCCCGCCCTTGTCCCCTGGTATTAACTTGGGAAAGTTATGTAATTCCTCTGAGTTTCGATTTCTTCATTTGAAGAAATGTCCTAATAAAGGGTATTGTTAGGATTAAATAAAGTCATGTGCAAAACCAGTTTAGTACTACTGCTGGTAGATGGTCAATAAGGTGAGGTCTGTACTCTTCCTCCCCACCCTCATGCACACACATGCACACATATGCACACATGCACACCCACACTATCTTCAGAGTTACGATGGGCCAGTCCTCCTTTCCTACAAGAGAGACCCAAGTGACAGAGGCGTCCCTCACGAGGAGGAGAGAGACGTGTCTGTAGAGTGAGAGGCGCACACCACGCAGGCCCTCAACCTCCTGCGGTTCTTGCCCAGGACCCACGCTGCCACGTGAATGCTCCCCGCAGTACCCGGCAGAATGCAGTCCGTCCTAGGCTGAGATGGGCACTCAGGGAGACCAGCAGTGCTGGCTGACCTGGACTCTGGAGACGCTCCACGGAAGAGCAGCGTCCTTGCTGGGCCGGGAAGGAAGCGGGATCTAGATGGGTAGGGAAATGGGAAGGGCAAGCAGGCTGAGGAAACGGTCTGAGCGGAGGCCTGGGGGAACAAACGGACCTGTGAGTTTGGGGTCTGGAGGGAGGGCCCGAGTCTGGGAAGGCGGGTGAGGGCGGGATGGGGAGATGGGCCATGGGCCTCTTCTGCAGTCAGAGGGAACTCCAGAGGGTGGTGAGGAGAGGAATGATGTCATCTGACTTGTGTTTTCATGCAGACCCCTTGAGTGAGACCTGGGAAGGACTTCCTAGGGAAGGAAGCCTTTGACCAAATTTTAGGACTGAAACCAAGAGACCACTAGCCCAGAGAAAATATGCGAATGAGTCAAGATTTGCCGCTAGCTATTGACAGAGTTTAGACTGGGCAGAACACCCCTTCCTGTGCCCCAGGCTGTCTCCCTGAGGGCAAGGAGTGACGCCCCCACACCCCACCCCACCCCCCTCATCATACACACCCCTCCCCCTCCCCCCACGGGAGGCAGCCGTCCCCTAGACCTCCAGGGCAAGCTCTAGACATTCTCAGGTGACCTATGGGACTCTGACCTCCTGGGTTCAGTTTATCACTGAAAGTCTGAGATCCACTCACTCATTCAACCACACTCTAGGAACTAGGACACAACGGGAAAGGAGACTAAATTCCAGCACCTATGAGCTGTGTGACCACAGGCATGTTACCAAACTTCTCTGAATCCTAGTTTCTTTAACTGCAAAAATGGAGATGTTGCCTATCCCGCTTCAACAGTATATTCAATCAAATGCAAAAATCGCTTAGTCCTGGGTCTAGCCCCCAGCAAGTAATCGATACCCAGTGGCATTAGTATCGTTGCCCTGAACAAAGCTCGCAGCAGCTGCAGGCGGAGGACAGGTTTGGGTGGACAGGGTGGGAGGCTGTGGAAATAATCCCGGAGAGAGAGGATAAGAGTCTGACTTGCGGCAGAGGTGGTTCGAATGGGCACAGGGGGAGATCTGAGAACTATTTAGGAGGCAAATCAACAGACCATGAGACTGAATAGATTGGGGGCTGGAGGGAGTCTCGCCTGAGTGCAAGGTTCTGGCGTGGGGGCTGGGGGACCGGGTGCCGTTGGCTGCCCAGATGGTGAACACGGGAGGAGGTGCCAGCCTGGGAGAGATGCTGAGTCCTGGTTGGCACAGGCTGGTTTGTGGCTCTTCCAGGACTGCCAGGGGAAGGCACCCAGAAAGCAGCTGGTCTGAGGCTCCAGGGACGGAGGGCTGGGCTAGAGCTCCAGACCTGGAAACCCCCGGTAATCAGACAGCGATTGAAGCCCCGAGAGTAGACTCGACAGTGAGAAGACCTGGCCAAGTGCCCAGAGCAAGGACAGTCAGGGAGGCTGGGAGAGGGTGCCAGGAAAGCCGAGAGAGGAGAGTGAGCAGAAGTGTCAACTCAGTAAGGCCTGGGGAAAGCCATGTGACCATTGGGGAATATCCAGAAGGTTAGGGAGCATGTGGGGAACTGGAGGTCACAGAAAGGAGTGCTGGAAGGTCAAGAGTGCTGACAGCCAGCACAGACCACTCTTTGGAAATGTTGGATGAGAAAAGGAGGAGGGAGCCTGGGTGGTAGCTGGGGAGGAGCGAGCAGGGACGAAGCTTGTGCTGTTTCCTTGCTTGCTTGTTCTCTGTGTCTTTTTAAGGATAGACATTACTGGAGCATATTCATAGCAGGAGGGACAGAGCCAGGGGAAGGGACAGGCTGGAGACGTGGAGGGAGGAAGGGGAAAGAACAGAGCAGCATCCCAGAGCTCACTGGGCAGAGAGAAGGGTGCAGGACAGGAGGCACTCGCCCAGGCCGGAGGACGGCACCAGTCCTCGGGCACTGAGGAGGGCAGCCCAGGGCAGCCCAGGGGGAGCGGCAGGAAGGCGAGGATGGCCGTATTGGGAGGACTGTCCGTGAAGTAGGAGGTAAGACTGCCGAGCATGAGAGCTGGACTCAGGGATCTTTCAGATCAGTGAAGTTCTGCAACATGGCATATTTTGACCCCAGAAAAAACAAACAATTCTATACCTTTTCCCACCCCCACCCCAGCCAGATGCCTGGTCTTCATTAGCCTGGGGCAGGGCTGATGTCCACAACGACTCTCGTCTTCCAGATACTCAGCCACTCCTCGAGCTGGGAGTTCCAAGAGCCACCTCCACTCAAAACCGAGAGACTGAAACCCACCTCACCAGACTCTCTGGGAGGGGCATCCAATGGCCTTCCACTCAGGCTGCTGGCTCCAGCTGTGACCGGCACATGGGCCAGCAGGAGGGCAGTGCGCAGACGAGCCGGCCCCCTACCATAACTGCTCCTTTCCTGGGCCCTTCACCAGCTCTGGAGCGACAGCCACTGGCCGCAGATGCCACGTCCCCGCCATGGCATCATGTGGGGTCAACACTCCCGTGACCCCACTGTTCTGTCCTCCCGACAGTACGAGGCGCAGGTCAGCCAGGAGGACCACGGGAATTTAAAGAAATGCAGACCAGTGCCAAACACAGTGCCTGTAATAACTCAGTAACTGTGCGTAGCATGAATGAGTGAAGACATCAAAATTAAAGCACATCTTCCACACCACCTTGTTGAGAAGAGACTAAGTGAAGGAAACTAACATTCCTCAGTTCCAGGCTGCCACGTGCCAGGCACGGGGCAGGTGCTGCCAATTATTATGCCGTTTAACCTTTGAACTAGAGCAACAAGGCAGATATCAGTGTCCCCATTTTATAGATAAGATTGAGGCTCAGAGAGGTTAAGTAACCAGATCAAGGCCACAGAGCTCCTAAGTGTAAGCCTCAGGGCTGACGTTCTCTGCTCTTGGAGGTGGTGGAACAGAGCGTGCACTTAGGAGTCAACAGACTTGGATCAAGTCCCAGTGCCTGCCAGCCGTGTGACTTCCCACAGCCAAACTCCTCTGAGCACACAGCACGTCACTAAACTCCTCCAAGCCTCCTTTAACTGGAAAATGGAAATAATAATATGTCTCACAAGGTTATTGAGAGTATTCATGAAAATATGAAAAGCGTTTAATACCGTGTCTGGCCTCTAGCAAGTACCCAATAAACACTGGCTATTATTATTATTAATGTTTGTTTAATAACTATTTTACTGTGTGTGTTCAGGTGTTCAAGGAGAGGGAAAATGTTCTTTTTGAAAGTCTTGGGGCAGGGCCGGCCCAATGGGGCAGCAGTTAAGTTTGCACATTCTGCTTCGGCGGCCCAGGGTTCGCCGGTTTGGATCCTGGGTGCGGACATAGCACTGCTTGGCAAGCCATGCTGTGGTAGGCGTCCCGCAAATAAAGTGGAGGAAGACGGGCACAGATGTTAGCTCAGGGCCAGGCTTCCTCAGCAAAAAGAGGAGGATTGGCGGCAGATGTTAGCTGAGGGCTAACCTTCCTCAAAAAAAAAAAAGTCAGTCTTGGGGCAAGAAGCTACAGAGCCTAGGCTGGGTGGCCAAATGGAGGTGCCGCCTGGTGGAGCTGGCCGTCCTCCCACGGCAGGCGTCTTTGGGGTGAGCAGGAGGCAACAGGCAGGACACATAGAAGAGCAGCTCAGGTGCCACCTTGCTGGGAAACGCTGCAAGAGATCCTGTCTTGCCAGAACAGAGCCTGCTAAGGAGGCAGTGAGTGCCTGCATAGCATGTCCTCCCAAGACAGGGTGGATCTTGGGGTCAAGAGCCCAAAGCAGTGCTTCTCAAAGTATGTTATGCCCAACGCAGCTGAGGAATGCGGCCTGCTGTCCTATCTCCCAAGAAGGAGAACAGGAGGGTAGGGACAGAGGGGAAACAGAACAGAGGGCCGAGAGACAGGAGACCAGGGGAGGGGACCCAAGAGGAGGGACAGTGAGGAGCAAGAAAGGCCAGGGCGGGCACCCGGCTCCTGGGAATCAGGGAAACACAAACTAAAGTCAGAATGAAATGCTACCACCTGTCTGCCGAGATGGGCAAAAATTAGGATTCCAGATGATCCCACCTCATCTCTGATGAGACGCAGAGCGCCAGGGACTCACATCCGTGACGGGTGAGAGGTAACTGGGCACCGCCTCTCAAAGGCGTCTGGCTTTATCTGATAAAGTTAAAGACCTGCAAATCCTGCTCCTAGTATCCACCCTGGAGAAACTGAGAAAGAAGCATGAGAAGGTTCACAGCAGCTCTACTGATAACAGCCAAAATCTGGAAATAAGCCCAGTGCTCTGGAGGAAATACCAGCCCTTCCAGGGTCCTGGCCAGCATGGGCTCTTGTCCTGGAGCCGTGGTTCACAAACCCTGTTTCAGGAGCCCCAGATCTGCTCTAGAAAGGAATGCGATCATCTCCACAAGAGTAATAGCATCAACAAAAGCAGCTTCCGCTTAGCACAGGGGCTAACAGCTCGGTACCCTCCTTACAACCTCCACTCCTCACGAGCAGCCCCTGAGGGAGGCATTATGAGGAAACTGAGGCTCAGAAGGAAAAGAGACTAAGTCCACACAGCCAGTAAGAGGTGAAGCCAGAATTCGAACCCAGAGCTGAGACCCCCAAGGCCTGTGTGTTCCCCGGGCGCCACCGTGCCCCTAAGCAGAGAGCCTGCCAGCATGCCACCCCAACCCTCCCGGCACATTGCCCTCTGCACTCCCAGGAAGCCCCAGGCAGGTGGGTGCCTGGGCCACGTGGAGTTTACCCCCAAAGAGAGAGCTCTGACAGAGGCCATGGCCAGGAGGGGACAGCCCACAGCAGCCCTCCTTGCTTGGCTCATAGCACTCAGAGAACAGCCGTGCAACCTCCTCCAGAGCTGATGCAGGAAGGCCCAGAGAGAGGGAGGGACCTCCCAGCAGTCACACAGCCTCCATTTCATGGCATGATGCTTTTCCTCTCACGTGCCTTTTGTCCTCACTCCAGATCAGGTCCTTGATGCCCCTGCAAGGACTTCAGGTGCCCTGCCCTCCCCCCTCCCCGCTCAGATAGCTTGGTGGACATATCACCTCTCACCTCTCTGTCCAGAGGCCAAACCCCGTCACCAGAGGAATCCAGGTTCCATGGTCTCTCCACAGATGATGCTGCCTGTGGGTCCAGGGAGGCAAGGGCAGGGTGGCCCCACGTCTGACCTGCCCTGGCCCCAGCCCAGCCTTGCAGCCCTCGGCTGCGGGCTTCCTGTCTGGGCAGGTGTTGGGGCGGCTGCTGGCCCTGCTGCTGGCACCTCCTGCTCCCTGCCAGGCTCTCCTGGAATAAACAAGGCTGCATAGCAACCACTGCTCAGAAGGAGCCCACAGCTCCCTGCATGGGGGAGAGAGGGAGCCAGGAGACGGTTCCCCTTGGCCTCATTTCCCCTGGGGCTCACCAGGGCGCTGGGCACTCCCAAGTGGCCATCCTGTCCTGTGGGGCCACCGGAGAGAGAGCGCTGGGCCCACTGTGTGGCGACTGTGGCAAGGGAGGGAGTGGCAGGCTCAGGGCAGGGAGGCCCGCGGCAGTTAACCCCGGTTTTGCTGCAGTTGGTCTCTGGGCCCAGTTCCGGTTCAGCTCTCAAGCTGCTTCTAGAGGCAGAGCTGGCAGAGCTGGGTTTGAATCCTGATCCTGCTTCTTGCAGCTGTGTGACCCCAGCCAGGACTGAACCTTTCTCAGCCTCACTTTCCTTGTCTATAAAATAGGGCAAAAATAGTAATGACTTGACAGGGTTGCTGTCAGGATTGAATAGGGCAGCTGACAGGCTTGTGATTGTGTCTAGCCCATAGAAGGCCCTCCATCACTGGTAGCACCCTTCCCCAGAAATACTCACATAGCAGGAAGCCCGTGGCCTCCTCCCCAACCAGGTTCTACCGCCCCAACTTTTGGAAAATGTGAACCCTAGCAGCCGATGTGTGCTTCCTCATTGCGCCCAGGCTCTTGGATAGAAATCCCAAGCTGGTATCTCCCTGCCTCAAATGGCAACTGCTCCCACTCCTCACTCCACCCCCTTCCAACCCCCATCATCCAAGGGGCACAGAGGGAGGCAGAGGCTCACTGATTTTATGCAGCCTTGCAAAGAGCCACTCGCCCAAAGACACTAAGAACTTTTCCAGGCAGACCTCCCCATGTTCTTTACAGAGGAATCGGCAGGCGTGTGAAATACAGAGCAGGGAGAGATGGCGGGAGGCTGTTCACACATCCAGAAGGCCTGGCCGATGGAATCACTGCCCAGGGCTTGCTGACGGAACCCACACCGGGGCTTCCCAGCACTTTCCTGAGGTTCTCTCCTCTTCTCTGAGACACCACGGAGGACAGGCCCATGGGAGCCTCCTCTGAGTCCCTGGGAGGAGCAGCTTCATTAACCAAACTCCAAGAGGGGCCAAGGACAAGATCCCCCATGGTGGACACTGGCCCTGAGCCAGAGCCCAAAGGCCCGCTGGGCTCCACAGGGAGGCTGCTCCCCTCCATGGCCCCCCGGGTGGCAAGCTGGCAAGTTGAAGTGAATTCCTGAACTCTTCCCAACAGAGGCTCCATGAAAGAGGCATCTCCTAGTGCTTTGTATGAGGTAGGTATGAAGAAATCCAAGTTTACAGATGGGGAAACTGAGGCCCAGCAATGTCAACACTTGCCCAAGTTCTATAGCCTGTAAGTGAGAGTGAGTCACCAGTGGGAATACCAGACAGGGTGTAGGTGAGGGAGGCCGGCCCCCACGTCCCTTGGCTTGGCCTGGGAGAGGGCGTGTGTGCACCTCCCCCACACGCAAGCCCACCATCACATCACAGCCTAAGAGTCAGAGCTTCTAAGACACAGATCCAACAGTCGCTCTCCAGCTGGACATGCCCCATGGCTCCCAGTGTCCTTGGGGTAAAGGCCACACTTGGCACCATGGCGACAAGCCCCTCCACCGTGGGCCCTGCTCTGTCCTCCTTCAGCCGCGCCTCTTCCCACTCCCCTGGCTCACACCCTGACCCTGCTGGACCATCGAGCATTAAGCATTTCCCAAGGGCCGCCTGTGCCACACTCTGTGCCAAATCCTGGGAATACAGGAGAGACCACAGTCTGCCCTCAGGAGCCGAGTGATGGAGAGAAACCCCAACAGGCAACTCCCATGCATTGCTGCGTTACCTGTAACAAGGGGGGTGCATTTTGCACAGCCCTTGAGAACTAGAGCCCTGAAGCCAGACTGGACTTGCCCCCAGCCACCCTGTGACCCCAGGCAGGAAACTAACTTTCAGAGCAGGCACTGAGCCAGGTCACGTGCTCACCATTACTGCCACGATGTGATGACGAGAGGGAGCCTGGGGACCGTGAGGTGCGGCATCAACCTGAAGCCTGAAGGGTAAGCAGCTGGCCAGGTGACGGCAGGGGTGCAAACTGCTCAAGCTCCTGAAGCCCCAGCCCGGGGCCCTTGTGAGCCGGGCGTCACCCCACAGGAGAGAGCACCAGGTGGGGGCGGGGAGGGCAGGCTGCCATCTGGAAGCTCTCCGGTAACTCATCTGAAGGGATCTCAAAAGACAGGGACTGAAGCTCTTGGCCCCAATAATTCATTGTGATTTCTTTTATTGTTCTAAATAAATATTCACTTTCATATCTAATTCTGTCTTCTTTCTTGAAGAAGACCCCAAATTTTTTGAGCTTCAAGCCCCACAAAGCCTGGACTGACCCTTGATGGAAGGTGTCCAGGACACAGGCAGGCTCTCTGGAGAGGCCTACAGGCAGGCCAGGAGGCTCTGGAGGAATCGCAGGGCCTGAGGGCCTGTGGGGCAGGGGTGGCGGGAGGGAGAACGGCGGAAGGGGTGAGGGAGGAGCGGCCAGATGGCAAGGCCTTCCAAGCCGTCTGAGAGCAGCGTGTGCATGCACAGACCCCAAACAAGTGGTTCTTAGACCTCTGGGTGTCTGCTTAATAGACCCACCTAGACAGCACACCTACCCCCACACACATACACACACATGCACACCCACCCACACATGCTTGTCTGCCTAGGGGATCCTTACCCATCTTTCAAGACACACCTTGTTATGGATTGAATTGTGTCCCCCAAAAACTCATTGGTTGAAGTCTCCGCCCCCAGTACCTCAGAACGTCAGAATGCAACCTTATTTGGAAACAGGGTCATTGCAGATGTAATTAGTTAAGAGGAAGCCCTACTGTAGGAGGATGGGCCCTAATCCACTATGACTGGTGTCCTTATAAAAAGGGGAGATGTGGACACACACACCCACAGAGAACGTCGTGTGAAGACTGTAGTTACGCTGCCACAGCCAAGGAACAACCAGAAGCTGGAGAGAGGCCTCGAACATGCCTCCCTAGCACCTTCAGACGGAGCCTGGCCCTGCCCTTCCGGCCTCCAGACCTGTGAGACAATAAATGTCCGCTGCTCTAAGCTGCCCAGGGTGTGGTACTTTGTTACGACAGCCCCGGGAAACTAGCAAGGAGCTCAAGCGTCACGTCCTCGGCGAGGCCTCCCCCAAGGCCCCAGGTAGAGCTGGTGCTCCCTGTGGGAGTCCAGCGTAGGATACCTCCCATGCCTCTCCAGTCCTCTGTCCGTCCCCTCCACCCCGCTCTGTGCTGATCTGCTGACAGAGGCCCGCCCCTCTGGGCTATGTCAACAGGCCCTCCTGCCTCCAGATCCCTTGGGTTTGACCAATAGAGGAGAGAGGGCATGGTTCTACTCTCCCAGCTTCCTCCACTCAGTCCTGCTGGGCTGGCTGCACACCTCACCTGAAGGTGACGGCTCTACACCTGAAGGTCATGCCTCCAGACAGGCAATCCTCTCCATTTCTGAGACCCTACAACTACTCCCTTCAAGCCTAGGGGTCATCGGGGCCGGCCCAGTGGCGCAGCGGTTAAGTTCGCAGGTTTGGCTTCTTGGAGGCCCGCGGTTCGCCACGGGGTTCGCCAGTTCGGATCTCAGATGCGGACATGGCACCACTTGGCAAAAGCCATGCTGTGGTAGGCGTCCCACATATAAAGTAGAGAAAGATGGGCATGGAGGTTAGCTCAGGGCCAGTTTTCCTCAACAAAAAGAGGAAGATTGGCAGTAGTTAGCTCAGGGCTGATCTTCCTCAAAAAAAAAAAAGCCTAGGGGTGATGGAGGTGCCCAGCATGAGCAGCCAGCTGCTGTGCTACCCCTGTGGTTTCTCACCTGCCCACACCTGTATAGACCCCTGTCATGAAACTTTCCTCTGATCACCCAATGTCAGTGTAACTGTGTTCCCTGTCATCACACTGACTCTCTTAGGTGAGCTTGGGGACTCCGCGTCTGTGGCCCCCACCATTCAGTGAGTTCTCTGGAGACAAGGACCATCAAGTGCTTGTATGTTTCTATACACCCAGCATGGGACACAAGGCCCAGCCCGCCCCAGAAGGCATTGAACAAATACTTGAAATGAATGAATTAAACAGACTAACAGATCGTGCAGAATCACAGGCCGGGATGAGGGCTCTTAAAAGCCCCAAATAAGCAGCCTCCACCACATGCACACAGGACAGCCCTTGTCTACCCAGAAATCAGCTCAGGAAGATCTCAAAGACCAGTATCTGTAACTTTCCATGCTGATGAATTTGATCAGTGAAAGACAATTATGTCTGACACTATTCCCTCATTAAAAATGTCACTGAGGGTCCTCTTGGTCCTTGTTGATTTGTAAAATGAATTAAACTCCTTCTTTTTCCAGCAGCATGAAGGACTAGATATCCTGAACACACTTTCCACTGCAAACTGCCTGGATGTCCTGGTTAAATTATGCAAATAGCCTTCTAAATACACAGCTCGGCTCCGAGTAGGGACCTCACAGATGGATGCAGCTGCCATGCTCTTCCTCACTTCTGGCCTTTGCTTATGCTGTTCCCCGGACCTGGGAAGCCTTTCCCATAACCCTTCTTACCCCTTTATGTACACATATCGCCCTGGCCAAGTCCCACTTCCCTTTGGGGAGCTCTCCAAAGGGGCCCTCCTCTGCTTCTCTAGCCCCTGCATGTCCCCGTCGTAGCTCCACTCAGCACACTGAGCTGTAACTGTACACCTTGGCCCAGCCCCCCAGTCAGCCACACACACACTAGGCTGCGTGCTCCCTGAGGGAAGGGCCCATGTCTTTAGATCCCTAGAACCTAGTGCCAGCAGAGTGCACAGTAGACACTCAGTACATGTGGTGGGAGTGAGTGACACAAACCCCGACAGTGTGGGGGCGAGGGGATGGTTGGTGGCATAGAGCTCCTTTCCCAGCAACGTCCACTGCTTTTCCCAGGAGCAGACATTATCTCCAGGCTACAGACCAGAATCTGGGCACCAGACACTGTATGGCAGAGTGAGCAGGGCAGTGGGGGTGAGGGGATTGGAATTCTGATCCCTTGGCTGGCATTGCCCCATTAAAAACCAGAAGTGTCCTAGCCACAGCTAGAGTTTAGGTGATGTGGAGCATGTGGGGCAAAGCCGTCCTGGTGGGGACCCCAGGGAGGTGAAATGCCCAGGCTGGGCACCCCCCTGCTTCTGCCTCAGGTTCCTGCCTCTCCAGATAAAGTGAGTCCAGACTAACAATGATCAGCATGTGACCAGGCCAAGGGTTCCAGACAAGGAGACAAGGGAGTTGGTCCCAATCCTGACTCTCATCAACTTTACTGTGTGACTTCCAGCAAGTCCCCATCCTCCCTGGGTTTCCAAACTGTCATTTGTGAAACAGGAGGATCAGACACTGGATGACCTCCAGCTCCCTTCACTCTCTGACACCCTGTATTCTGGGTCCCACCCCAGGCTGAGGAGAAGGGCTGGAAGGCTCCCTCCCCTCCACAAGCCACATGCCCCCCACTCAGAGAAACAGAACAATGGAGGCAAGCTGGCACTGAGTCTAGACAGACACTTGGGCTGACTCATCCTTCCAAAATATCACTCATGTTCCTTCTTACCCCAGCCCACCCCTCAGAGCCCAGCCTAGGAGAGCCACAGAGATGCTGACTACATTGCAGGTTGGAGCAGGCCAAGGGCACAGAACAGGCCCCACCCAATGGGCATTTCCTCTGGGCTGGTTTGTTCCCTGGAAGTTCCCAGAAAACTACAAAATAATATATGCAACTTAAGCCACAGAGTTAGAGAGAGGACCATGCCAAATCCTTCAAATTACAGATGAGGGAAACTGAGGCCCAGAAGGTCACAAAGGAAATCAATGGTAGTAACAGGACATAGACCACGGCCTTCTGATTATGCTGCTTCTGGCCCCAGTTGTGCCTCAGGGATTTCTCCCAAAAGGAGCTAACCCCTTTCCCTACATGGGAGTATGCCCTTCCTCCCTTTCCCCCACAAAAGGGAGTGTTGGAGAAGGGAACAGCTTGCTGCCCCACAGCCACAGGAAGGGGCATGAGGCAGGGCATCTGTTTCTTCAACAATAAATGCACAGATGGGCAAAAGGATGGGAGGGAGGGAAGAAGGGAGGGAGGGAAACTAATATATGAATGAATGAATAAATAAATGAAATTAAAGAATGAATGTGAAGAAAGAGAGATGAAGGGTAGAGGGAGGGAAAGAATCAATAGATGAGTGAATAATTCTGGGAGCTAATAGAGAAAAAGGATTTGATATATTTTTATAAGAACATGCAAAGAAATAAGAAAATTCTTAAAATGTTCCCATATTTTCAGTTGTGAAAAATTCATCAATTTCATGATGCACATACATGATGAACTATGATATGTACACATTTCTGCATGTAAGTTGTTACTTTTTTAAAAAGACTCCACCCAGCAGGGTCCTGTGAGGAGTGGAATGAGGCAATGAGGCAAAGCTTGGCAGTGTGAGGCTGTGCCCTGATTTTGCTGGGATGGTGTCAGTGGGGCCCAGTGAGGAACTGAACATCCATCCCCACCCAGATCTGTGGGCTACACCTAAGCAGGGTGACTTCCTGAAAAAAAGAAGGTTAAATAGGATCTAGAGTCTCACAACATAATACCCAAACGTCCAGGACACAACCGAAAATCACTTATCATACCAAGAACAAAGAAAGTCTCAGGTTAAATGAGAAAAGACAATCGATGAGGCAACACCAAGGTGACAGAGCTGTTGGGATTATCTAACAAAGATTTTAAAACAGTCATCATTAAATGCTTTGATGAGCAATTATGAACATGCTTGAAACACATAAAAAAATGGAAAGTCTCAGCAAAGAAATTCAAAATATAAAGAAGAACCAACTGGAAATTTTAGAACCGTAAAAGACAACTGAAATAAACCACTCAATGTGAACAGGACTATGACAGAGGAAAGAATCAGTAAACATGAAGATAAAACAGTAAAAATTATCCAATATGAATAAGAGAGAATAGACTGAAAAGAAAATAACAGAGCTATGGGGCCTCATAGGACAATAAACAAAGATCTAACATTTGTACTATTGGAGTAGAAAGAAGAAAGAGTGCAGAAAACTAAAAAAGTATTCAAAGAAATAATGGCTAAAAGCTTCTGAAAGTTAGTGAAAGACATTAATCTACAGATCGAAGAAGCTGAGCAAATCTCAAATGGAATAAACCCAAAGAAATCCACATCAAGATATATCATAACCAAAATTCAGAAAACTAAAGACAAAGAAAATAATTTTTGAAAGAAAAAAATTGTCAACCCAGAATTTTATACCCAGCAAAATATCATTCAGAAATGCAGAGGAAATCAAGACATCCTTAAAAGAAGGAAACTAAGAGACATTGTCACCATTAGACCTACCCTAAAAGAATAGGTAAGGGTAGTTCTTCAAACAGAAAGGAAACGATAAAAGAAAGAAACTTGAAACATGAAGAAAGAACAAGGAAAAAGTAAAACTATGGGTAAATATAATTATATATATATATATATAAGGCTCTTCTTCTCTTTCCTGGAGAAGGGCAGCCACAGAGGGTGGAACAGTGTCCCACAGGCTTGGAAATCCGCAGGCACAGCTCACACAGTTGGACACCATCAAAGGACAGAGTGAAGGAGCATATATGAAGCATTTTGAGTCAAGCAACCCTCAAGCCCTACTGCTGATGGCAGCTAGTGTGCTTGTAAACGCCCTTTATTGCTGAAGACATTTTGACAGGGTTTTCTATTACTTGAAGCTGACAGCTTCCTAACTGACAAGGCAACTTTTTTACTGAGACTTTCTATCCAGTCAAAGACTCTTGTGCTGAGAAGAATGTAATGACTAAAAGAGAAAGCCTTAACACATCTTCCTCACTAGGGTGATACCCAATTCAAGCCTTGTGAACACAAATCGCATCCCTGGTGTGGACCTGTGTGGTACACACAGGCTAATCAAAGAAACTTCCCCATCATGTGAGAGCTGCTGCTCTAGGAGAAAGGCAAGCAGATGAGGACAACTTGACCCTTCTGGACCACAGCCTGGGGGCAGGTGCTGCTCTGGGCTCGGAAGGGAAATGCTCAGTCTGTTCAGATCTGCTCTCCCTCACTACACTGTGGGAAAGATATCAGCAAACCACAGCCCATCCAGAAGAAAGAGGATGCAATGGGGAGGGGCTCCAGACCACATCATGTAAGCAACAGTGAAGACATAGAGAAAAAGGACTCAGAGGGGAATCTGAGGGCTCCATTGGGCCACTGAAGGGGTAACAGGCCACAATGGACTGGGCGTGGCTGCATGGCTGCCTGTCCTAGAGGCCAGGACACTAATTTGTGGGTGTATAGGAGGATGAACTTCCAACACTCTAACAAATGGCTTCCCCAAGAAGCAGTAAACTCCCCATCCTTAGAGATGTTCGAGGAGAAGCCAGACAGCAACCTTACAGGATGTTTAATAGGGATGCAGGCTCCCTCCCCTCCAGCCTCCTGTTCCCCAGCCCCACTCAGTGATTCTGGAGTTTGGGGAAATGGGAGATACAGTCCCCTGTATTTCAGCTGATCCTATGTTTCATTTCAGCTACACTCTAGAATCATGCTATTGGCCAGACCTGCCTCAGGACCAGTGGGGATCTCCAGCCCAGCCAATGCCCAGTTGTGTTTTTTGGAACAAATGTGAATGTAAAAAAAAAAAAAAAAAAAAAAGAATCTGGTAAAGAAAGTTTGGGAAACATGAACTTAAATAATGTTGAACTAGTTTCTCAACTATACCACGTCTCGGGGTTTAATATGTTCAATGGACTGCGATGCTCCAATAAGGGCTAGGTGTGAAGCAATTTCCAAATCTACATGACCATACATCCATTTGTTCATGAAATACGTCTTAGGACCCGAGTTTTTAGGAGCGCACGTGGCAAAACAGTGCTCTGATCTGCCTCAAAGTTTCCAAGGCAACTAGCTCAGAACTTGAGCCTAATGAATAACAAATTTATAATTCAATCCAAATCATATTTTACTTCTTGGGATCGTCAAGACAAATCAGATCAAGAAAGGTGCCCAGATCAGTCAGGGTGTGTATCTCCCCCTCCACCTGGTACCAAAACATCATACTTCCCCCCAGAAAAGTCATCAGAATCGGAAGAGGAATAAAAATCCTTCAGAGAAAAAAATATCTCAGAGAAGATACAAAAGCAGCCTCAGGGGTGAGAAGAGGGAGGAGTTCATCTTCCCACCATCAGAAAGTCAACAGAGCTCCCCCTCACCGCCAATCTTTGCTCTAGAAACTAGACACTACCTACCACCAAAGGCAAGCTTTTCAGAGCAATTTCAGGCCCCTCTGGAATATGACTGACACCCACTTCCCCAAGCCTCCCACCCATTACCTGAGGAGCCAGGCTTCAGGGGAGTTTGCAAAGCGGACAGTCCTAGTCGCGGTTCTGCAGTCTCCAGGCTGGCTGGTCCCCAGCAGCCTCGAGCAGTCAGCCAGGGCTCCCTGGGAGGGAGAGGCGAGGAAGAGACACACACATCCTCCCGGAGACAAGCCAGGGCCGGCCAGAGGGAGAGCCAGGCCCAACCGTCTCTGGGCACTGGCTCGGCCTGATGTGGATGGAAAGAAAAGACTCTTGTTTCTCACTGTTCCCCTGGGTGACAGTTACCATGGATATAAATCAATTTTTGGAACCTGTCAGTCGCCGGTTGAACATGAAGAGCGAGCTTTCCCCGAGCCGCGGTCATGCGGAGACACACGGGAGACAGACTGAGAGCAGGCTCGGGTCTGCAGACAGAGTGGACACAAGTGGGCACCTGGTTCCGGAGAGCCCACTTGGGTTCCTAACACGGCACACAGCACACACTCTCATCAGGGAGAAGTAACCTAACGTAGAGAAGTATCCTTCATATTAACCCAGCACTCTACAAGACACGTCCCAGGAATACCCCAAGAAAACATCCAAACAGGAGCCCCTGAGGGAGGGCCTGCTAATGGCTCATTTGATAATCAGAGCTACCACTTACTTGCCAGTCGAAATGCTTTATAGATATTAGCTCATTTACCCTCAAAACAACCTTTGGGGGTAGATACTCTTATTATTCCCACTTTACAGATGAGGAAACTGAGGCTGAGAGAGGTCACTCAGCTCACAGTTGTAGGGCCAGGATCAAAGCCCAGCTTGTCTAGTTCCACAGCAGTTTTTCCGTGCCGTCAGGACCTCTGGAATCCAGATACAGCTCTGTGCCTGAAAATCATTAAATGTCCCTGGATCCCATTTTCTCATCTCTAAAACAGGAATAAAAATATTTCCCCTGCTTATGTCCCAGGATTGTTATAAGAATCATGTCAAAGGTATCCAAATTTAGGGAAGAGAAAAAGAAAGGAGGGGCCAGCCCCGTGGCCGAGTTGTTAAGTTCGCATGCTCCACTGCGACGGTCCAGGGTTCGGATCCTGGGTGCGGACATGGCACCGCTCGTCAGGCCACGTTGAGGCGGCGTCCCACATGCCACAACTAGAGGGACCTGCAACTAAGATATACAACTGTGTACCGGGGGGATTTGGGGAGAAAAAGCAGAAAAAAAAAAAAGGAAATTAATATTCGTCAATCACCTGCTGGGCCAAGCAGTTACACTGTTACTTACAATAGCTTATCTTTAATTCTGCCAGAAAAATAAGAACCCTAAGGGGAAAGCCTTGTGTCAAGGACCTCATAGTCAGGAAGCCCAAGAGTCTGGATTCCAACAAAGGTCTCTCTGATTCCCAAACTTTGGGTTTTTACATTTTTTGTGTTTGTATGTTTTTGTACACCAACATGTCACGGGTACACAAAGAACCCCATTAGCAACCCAAGTCCCCTTGGCACTCTGATGTTCTGGAATACACATTTGCCCATCAGCGTAGGCATGCTCTGTCTCACTGGCCACAGAAAGGCTGCAGCTTCCAACTTCTGCACTCGGGCAAGGTGCCCGCCCCAGCCCAAGATGCCCTGCCTCCGAGTCCTCTGTATCACCTGCTGCTCTGTCCCACATCCTGCCAGCTGGTTACAGACCCAATAGCCTCATCTTTCAGTGGGGCTAACACCAGCACTGAAGATAGCCATGGAAAGTCGCGAGCCCCGGAGGTGGGCTGCAGTGCAAACCTTGTGAAGCTGCTGACGCCCAGCTAGAATCCTCCTGGAGCCTCTCTGTGCACAGCGGACCCCGACGCTTCATCATAAAAGCACAGAGGGACCTTTGTCCTTCTTGCCATAAATAGCGATGGCACATTCTTCTGGTGAGATCAAAGAGCAAATATCCTGTGTTCCTCTCATGCTGATCTTCCTGGAGCTCACAGGGCTGCCTGGAGATGGCCTCATCCATCCTAGAAGCAGGGTGAGCCTGCTTGGGGACCCTCTGAAATACTGGCTGTGACCATGGCAGAAGCCATGGCTCTCTAAGGACCCTGTGGGTAACACGGGGGAGCTGTCCCCAGAAGCACATCCAGCATGCACAGTTTTCTTAGGGTGTGTGTGGGTTGGGGAAGGAGGACAAAAGTATAAAGGACTAAGATGGCCTGGTCTCCACCAAATAGACACACGGAGGCAAAGAGCAGACTCAGAGAGGAGGCGAAAGGAGGGGAAGGGACAGGAGCGAGACCGAGAGAGGGAGAGAATATCTTATAACAGCAGAGCACATCTCCAAGCGTAGAAGCCAAGGTGGTCACATGTAGAATTTGCAGTGTTATGAAAAAAAAAGAACCAACCAATTTAACTGTTGAAAAGAGTGGCCCTAACTGAAAATAGATGAAGATAGAGGGAATAAATGTACTTAGGTTGGAACAAGTCATTTTGTACTTGATGCTCTGCAGGCTCCGTGGTCTTAAGCTAGTTTCATAACATCTGAGGTTTTTTACTGAACAGCCATGTCGTGCTGCTCACTGGACACAACATACACTTTATTTTGTCTCATCTTCATAGCCACCCGCTGCGTTGCTCTTGTCTTCACTCTGTGGATGAGGAAATTGACACTCAAAGAAGGTAAGCGGCTTGCCAAAGGTCACAGAGGCAGTGCTAGCATCTGGGCCCTCATCCTGGAAGTCCAAAGCTCCTGCCATACTCAATTTCTTCACAGGAAAAAGCACGCAGGGCCAGCAACGGCTGCCTCTGATAGGGCCACTGTAGGGCCTTTCATGATAAGAGCTACAAAGCTTTAATTTGTACATTTTTCTTTTTTAGCAGAGTGGCCTATCTGGTTTTTTTCCCTCTCAACTTTAAAACATGCAAATTAATAAACAGTCCAGCCTTGGATAAATTTCTTGAAACCTGACAATCCATAAATCCATCTGTCTTTCCCACTCAAACAATGTCCTTGATGAGAAGCCTCCTGGGGGCCTAAAAATGCAAGGTCAAACCTGCTGCTTTTCTTCTCTTTCCTTTTTTCCTTTTTTTTTTTGGTTAAATAAAACTCTTCCTTTTGCAAATGCTTGCATTTGCAGAGCTGCAGACTTCACGGACTTCTTTTACACATGAAACTTCTCAAGTCTAGAGCCTTTTAAACGTCTCTGAAGCGCAGCAGGCTCTCCCATGAAGCTCACAAGCTGTCATGTGGATGAGAAGTGGGTGCCACTTCCCCACGTTCTTGGGGAGTAGGCAGTCGTTATAAACCATCGCCGTGGCATGGATGGTATGGTCTTATTTTTGTATTTATAGATACACATGCACAGAGAAAAGTCTGAAAGGATATACGCTAAAACATCATTTCTGCTTACTTCACAATGGGGGCATTAGAGATGATTTTTACTTCAATTAGTATTTCAAGGTTTTCTACTATGAACATAGATTATTTATATGCCTTTTAAAATTACTATAATAAAGACTACGTAGCCACATAAAAAAGCTCAATAACCAAAAGTTAAATGAGACTTTTCCTTCTGACATGATGGAATAACATGTACTGGATTTACCCTCCCTCAAGAAACACTTAGAAAACCAGACAAAATATATGAAACAATTATTTTCAGATGTGGACGACAGGCAGCACCGTGATTCCTGAGAGAAGGGCCACCGACGCAGTGAGCGCTTCAGCAGTCCTGCCTTCCTGCTCACAGGCACATTCCAGGCCGCGGGCAGGGAAGGGGAACCCCCATCCAGCTGTGTTGAGGAGAAAGAGATCGCGGTTCAGAGAACATGAGGAAGCTGGAAGCTGCAGGACAGAGTTCCGGCGAAGAGACAGATACATAGAAAAATGGCTCGAAGAATCCTGCCTAGGAATCCCCTCAAGTCTTTACTGAATACCAAGATGCTCATGTGCAGAATGAAATTCCAGGAGGCCAGACAAAGAGCTACCAAGAGACAGTGAGCTGAACAGTTCCCAGAGCTTACAGGGCAGTTAAGTTCCAACCAGCCGGAAAGCAGAGTCCTTGCTGATAACTCAGCGCACTCACTGGGAAACTCAGTGGGGCCATGCATCTTGTGACAAATATGGCAAACCCTAAAGCCATCACTAAAGAAACAAGACAAGGAAGTAGGGCAAATAAGCCAATAGCGAAGATAAAGTGGAATTTTAAAAATATCCAACCAAAAGTCACAAGAAAAGAAGGAAGAAAGAAGAGATAGACAAATAGAAAACAAATAGTAAAAAGGTACTCTTCATCCCAATCATGCTGACAATATATTAAGTGTAAATAGTTAAACATTCAAATTACAAGGAAGAGAGAGCCTGGGTAAATGCAAGACCCAATTACATGCTGCTTACAAGAAAAACACTTTAAAATTAAAAACACAGATAGGTTAAAAGTAAAAGGATGGAAAAAGATATATTATGCAAACAATAAGTATATGAAAACTGGAATGGCTAATTTAATATCAGACAAAGTAGACAGTAGGACAAGAGATGTTACCAGTTATAAAGAGAGACATCTCACGGGCTGGCCCGGTGGTATACTGGTTAAGTTTTCACGCTTCACTTCAGCCACCCAGGGTTCACAGGTTCAAATCCCAGGTGTGGACCTAGCACGGCTCATCAAGCCATACTGTAGGGGCGTCCCACATAGAGGAAGATGAGCACAGACGTTAGCTCAGCAACAATCTTCCTCAAGCAAAAAGAGGAAGACTGGCAACAGACGTTAGTGCAGGGTCAATCTTCCTCACAGAAAAAAAAGAGAGAGACATATCACAATGACAAAGAGGTCAATTCATCAAGAAGATGTAATAGTCTTAAACGTGTACACACTCAATAACAAAGCTTAATATACATGCAGCAAAAACTGGCAGTACTGAAGGAAAAACTGACAAATCCATGTTTATAGTTGAATACTTCAAAAGACTTATTTTGATAATTGATAAGTAGACACAAAAAGTAGGAAACCTGACTAACACTATCAAACAATTTGACCTAATTGATACTTATAGAATGCTCCACCCAAAATAGCAGGTACACATTCTTTTCAAGTGCATAAGAAACATTTACCAAGATAGGTATATACTGGGCCATAAAACAAGTCTCAATAAATCAAAAGAATTAAGTGACATAGAGGATGTTCACCCACTACAACAGAAGTAAATTAGAAATTAATAACAGAAAGATCTTTGGAAAATCCCCAAATTGTTTAGAAATTTAAAAATCACACTTCTAAATAATCCATGAGTCAAAGGAGAACTCACAAGAGAAAAGAGAAATTAGAGAATATTTGGAACTGAATGCAAATTAAAACACGGCAGCTGGCCAAGTGGTTAAGTTCATGTGCTCCACTTGGGCAGCCCCGGGTTCCCAGGTTTGGATCCTGGGCATGGACCTACACAGCACTCATCAAGCCATGCTGTGGAGGCATCCCACACAGAAGAACTAGAATGACTTGCAGCTAGGATATACAACTATGTACCAGGGCGGCTTTGGGGAGGGAAAAAAAAGAGGAAGATTGGCAACAGATGTTAGCTCAGGGCCAATCTTCCTCACCAAAAAAAAAAAAGCACACACCTTTAAAAAAAATAAAACATGGCATATCAAAATTTGTGGGGTACAGCTAAAGCAGTACTTAGAGGGAAAGTTTAGCTTTTAATGCTGTACTGAAAACAACCCAAATCTCCATCAACAAAAGGGATAAACAACTTGTGGCATATCCATACAATAGAATACCACTTGGCAATAAGTATATGATATATGCAACAACATGAACGAATCTCAAAAACATTATTGAGTTTCCTTCGTTGGAAACCCATAATCAAAAGAGTACATTTATATGAAGCTCTTGTAAAGGTATCTATTCCATAGTGATAGAAAGCATATCAGTGGTTGCCTCGGACTTGTGGGGAGGGGAGACATTTGGGATTAGCTGGGAAGACGCACAAGGGAACGTTTTGGGGTGACAGAAATTTCCTGTATCTGGACTCTGTAGTGGTTATACACACTTGTTGAAGAGTGTTGAAATCCATTGACCTGTACACTTAAAATAATGTTTTCATTGACTATACGTTATATCTCAATAAAGTTTTTTTTTAACTAGCATCACTAATAGTGGGGAAAAGCGCCATTATCTCACCTCCTGCTGAGTTGCAATATGAAGTATAAGCGCCACCTCTGATGTCTTGTCAAAACTATTAAACCTAAATCTAATCAAGCCTTAGGATCTGCGCTATCCCATACTATAGCCACCAGCCACATGTGACTGTTTAGATGTAAATTAATGAAAATTAAATAAAATTTAAAATTCAGTAACTGGGCGACACTGGCTACAATTTAAGTGCTTAATGGCCACATGTGGCTAGTGGCTACCTTATTGGACATGACAGAGAGCATTTCCATTATCATAGAAAGTTCTATTGGCTAGTGCTGAGATCTAACTTCCAGATTACAGAAAGCACAGGGGATGGAGGAATGAGTTAAACCCACAAGAGGGAAACAGTCAAATCCAGTCCATGGCTCATTCTACAAGACAGCTGGCCTGGTCTCTTCAATGTGTCAACGCCACAGAAAAAAGTAAGTGGGGAGAGAGGAAGAGACTGTTGCAGAACGAAAGTAACTAAAAAAAAGACTTCACCACCAAACCCAGTGAGTGAAACTTGACTGGATCCTGGTTTGAAAAGAGCCAGCTATAAAAGACATTTTGGGGACATACTAGGAAAAACTGAACGTGAGCTAGATATTAGTTGATATTGGGGAATTACCTTTTGTTTTTTTGGAGTCATATTGGTATGGCGGTCATGTAGGATGTCATAATCTTTAGGAACTTCCTACTGAAGTATTTAGGAGTAAAATGTCATGATATCGCCAATTTACTTTCTAAAAGATCAGCAAAAATAAATACATGCACTGGTCATTGCAGTATCTTTTGAAATGGAGCAAAACATAAAGTTATGTAAATTTTTATCAGCAGGGGACTAGCTAAGTAATATACGTCCATCTATACGCACAGACAGAGAGGGAGACACTATCTAGCAGGTGAAATGAATAAACTTAGATACGTTTCAACAAAGATAAATCTTAAAAGCATAACTTTGAAAAAGCAAGTTGCAAAACGGTCCTTGCAGTGTGATATTATGTGAAAGTTTTAAGAACACAAAATAATAGTATCCATTGTGGATCCAGATGGATAAATATGTATGATTTTAAAACCTGGATGGGATGATTCAAACCAATTAATTTTAAGACACAGGGTTCTCTGGTGGGGGGGAGTGGGGGGGGGGGAGAGGGAAATGGAATGGGAAAGTGTTCAACCATATCTGCAACATTATATTTCTTTAAGGAAAAATAAATGTAAATGTGTCAAATCTGGGTAGTGTTCACATACATCTCTATATCATTCTGTGTTATTTCTTTTGTATGCTTGAATGTTTGCGACATTTTAAAAAAATAGGGAAAAATAAATATATGTATACACATGTAGATAAAGCAAAATACAGCATAATATTCATAGTGGCTTAATCTAAGAGGTGTGCATACAGATAATTATACTAGTCTTTTAACTTTTCTGTATATTTGAAATTTTCATAAATTAGGAAAAGGAGTAAAAAATAATTCTACCCCCCCCCCCCCCCCACTATCATTGACATAATGTAAAATCATGGTTTTCAAGGACAAAGTCTCTGGGGTAAATTAATGCAGTTGGTGTATGGTGTGTGTGATTTTTCTCTGATTTTGGCTTTATCATTATTACTTCACTTTTGAAGGAAAGGCAGAAAGGGAAACATCTTTCAAGCTTCCCATGCTCGAGGACTGTTCCAGACCAAGAGCTGCTGCTGCTGTCCGTCAGCTGGGCATTTTGTCAGGCTGGCGTTTGTAGTCCAGTTGGGGTGTGGCCGGGTCCAGGATGGGTACAGGTAGACCAGCTGTCTGCTCGGACGCACTGCCTGAATCAGTGTATCTGGAGGTGCCAGCCCACCACGTGGAGACTCACTTTCCACTAAACTGGGCTTCATTCTGGGTCCCTCTCATGACACGTGTTTCCTGGGCTAGAGACCTTCAGGCTCTGCTTTGGGACCTGGACACCAGAAAAGAAACAGAGCTAGAAGCACCTCGGAGATTCCCTGGGCCAACTCCAGAAGATGCCGTACACAAAACACACCCCCGCCTGCTATGGGAGTTTAAACGGGCTGAGGTCACCACTAGCAACTCTTCCTCAGGACGCCTGGTCTGCAATAAGAAATTTGCACAAAGCAAGGCTGGCACCTAGTGTTTGTTTTTCATACTGACGGTGTCCTTCCAAGCTGAGAAATTAATGAGGGCAATCTGGATAGGCCTGGTGAAGAGGAGAGAAAATGTGATGACAACACCCACTAAATTCAGCAAATTCAATGAGAGCAATAAGCTAGACACACAAGTGCTCTAAACTCCAAACGTGGACTGTCCGGTGGGGAGAAAAGACCATTTGGGGATAACTGAGAAAAATGTGCCATATCTCCATCCATGAGAACTCAACTTGGTTTCTTAAAATTAAACAGTCTCCCACACTTAACTGAATCAGGGATGGACCTCAGTCCTAAGTGTTGGAGTTGCAAGTTTCTAGAAAGCACCTATTAAGCAACAATATTTGCCATTCACTTTACTCATTCTTGCCTCCTAGAAAAGGCCCTCCTTCAAGGCCTGGGTCAATGTATTCAGGCCCCTAATCATTCTGATCCCTGGCTGGGAACAGATCATCAATCTCTCCTGTCTCATGGCTTACACAGCACTCCACCTTTAAAAGTAAATGACATATACTTCATTCTACCTTATATTCTAATTAGTTACTTAACTGTATCTCCCTACTCATCCCCATCCCTAAATTATAAGTGCTACAGTTCCCATCCCAGGGACACTCCAATGCTGTGTGTCAAATGCAGTCAACTGTGTGCAAAGCACTGAGCACTCAGCTATGAGAGAAAGGCAAAAAATAGTCCTTCCCACTGAAGAGATTCCCAACTAGGCAGACCCCCAGTGCTTCCCCTATCCTATGGAAGTCCTAAATAAAAACACAAAATCATTCATTCAAGAGGTAAGAGCTTGCTAAATACAATGTGTAAGAGTCTTATCTACTTTGCCTAAACTGGGAGGTTCAGCTACACACAGTCTTAAAGGAGCAACTAGATCATTATTTCCAATGTAACTACCCCAGCCTGATGAGGTAGAAGCAAGAGCCATCATTAAAAAAAAAAAATTAACCACCATACTATGTTCCTATGAAATGAGAAAAGTAAATTTTAAAGTTGTAATATTCCATGATGAAATCAATTCTCTTAATCTATTGCTTTATCTCAAGCCTAATCAAAACTCCCATTGGATTTATTTTAAACTTGGGGGAAAAATCATTTGAAAGTTCATCTGTAGTTTGTTACAGCCACATTGCTAAGCAATTTGTCAGGATCTACTAAAACTTAAAGTACACATATCCTGTGACCTAGACTTCTCCTTCTCCGTATCCGCTCCAGGAAGATCCTGGCACACGTGTACTACAAGCACAGACAAGGTCACTGCAATACTATTTTATTTTTCTGAGAAAATGGAAACAATCTCAACGTCTAAATCAATCAGAGAATGGTTCAACAGCCTGAAACTGCAGGCGCGGTCCTCAAAAGCAAGTGTGCTCACAGAATGGCAGCATCAACGCCATGTGGGAGCTGGTTATAAACGCACGTTCAAGGGCCCCACCCTCGCTGACTCAGAAACTCCAGGGCGGGGCCCAGCAACCTGCCTTAACCAGCCTTCCAGCTGATCCTGACGCAGTTTAAAAGAATGAGGTAGTTCTCTATTACTAACTTGGAAAGTCCTCTAAGATATGCTGGATAATAAAAAGCAAGTTCAAGTTGCAGAATGCTACACACAGTATACGATTTATATGGGAAAAAAGAAACATTTCCTGAGAGCACAGATCTGTATGTATGCAAATGAACAGAAAAAGATTTGGAAGAATCTAAACTCTAAAATAACATGGTGACCTCTGCATACAACCACTGCAAGCAGGAAAGGGGTCAGGAGTGGTGAGCAAAGTTAGTTTAGCCTTATATGTAATGTTTTCATCCTTTTTTACAGGAACACATTTCTGTATTACTTAATTAAAATTTACTTTTTAATGAGATCCCTAGAGTAATCAAATTCACTGACAATAAGAATGGTGGTTGCCAGGGGCTGCAGGGAGGGGGAAATGAGTTAGTGTTTAATGGGTACAGAGTTTAAATTTGAGAAGATGAAAAAGTTCTGGAGATGGATGGTGGTGATGGTTACACAACAATGTGAATGTACTTAACGCCACGAAACTGTACACTTAAAAAGTGGTTAAGATGGGGGCTGGAACTGTGGCCGAATGGTTAAGTTCGCACACTCTGCTTGATAGATCCTGGGCGTGGACCTAGCACCGCTCAGCAGGCCATGCTGAGGTGGTGTCCCACATGCCACAACTAGGACCTGCAACTAGAATATACAGCTATGAACTGCGGGGCTTTGGAGAGAAGGGAAAAAAAAAAAGATTGACAACAGATGTTAGCTCAAGTGCCAATCTTTAAAAAAAAAATGGTTAAAATGATAAATTCTATTATTATATATATATTTTACAACTTAAAAAATTAAAAAGTGTATTTTTTTTAAATGCCTAAGCTATCTGTGAGGTAGACAGTATCGTAGTTCACAATGAACCCAGCTTTTGGCAGGACTACTGCTGTCTTCACAGGGGTCGGCTGGCAGGAGTCATCAGTGTGGTGTGTCACTGCCCCGGCCATGAAGGATTGGACATGGCGGACACCTGAAACAAGATGCACCCGGACAGTCTCTCCCAGGAATGGGCAATCTGGACTGGCTCAGGCTCCCAGCAGAACAGAGATGACACACTCAAACAGGGTATCTGAGGAGACTACTTACAAAGGTGTGAGTAGAGTTCAGGAAGAGAACAAGGGGAAGTGAAGCATCCTGGGACAGACAACAAAGGAAAGCAATCTTTAACGTGGAGCCACAAAAGCACAAAGGAAGGGAGTTGTTCCTGGGCTCCAGCTCGAGTTAAGGCACATGCAGAGGAAGGCAGCAGCCTCTGCCAAACCGCAGCCAGCAGAGAGCTCACCAGGGGAATTAATACTCTGACCTCCTCACCTCCCACCCTCCAACCTCTTGCCAGTACCGCCCACTGGCTGATGGCAACCAGAAGGCAGGGAAGGGAGCTGGGCTGATGCAGTTTGTAAAACTCAACCTCCTAGGGCATAGAGCAGATGGAGAAAGGGGGAGAGTGGGCCTGGAGAGACAAAGAGTATCTAGCTCTCCTGAGAATCAGCAAGTGGCTGGATTTTAACAGCATAAACTTGGGACTATAAGGCAGCCAAAGGCCAAGGAGAAAGAACTATTATTAGACAGCAGAGGGCAGCAGATAAGGGGCCACACGAAGGCCCTAAGGGTTCTTCCCCCTCCCACAGGTAATTCCTTCCTGGGGCCCAGCTGTTTCTGCCTGTGTATCGAGGTTCTTTGAAATTGTAACACATTTGTTTTGCTTAAGATGCCTCTAGTAAGTTTGTTTCTTACAACCAAAGAATCTTTACTTAATAATATGGAAGAATGAAAAGGCAAAAATTATTTAGGAAAATATTTCAAAGAGGTATAAAGATATCAACAACAAAAATGAATTATAAAGCTACAATAGTTAAAATGAATGTACCAGCACAAGAATCAATGGAATGGAATGGATAGCACAGAAACAGACATACCATATGATAAACATCTATAGACAGAAAAAGTATGTCTTAGTCTGTTTGGGCTGCTCTAACAAATTACCATAGAATAGGTGGCTTGGGCAACAAACATTTATTTCTCACAGTTCTGAAGGCTGAGAAGTCCAAGATCAAGGTGCCAGCCAGCAGATCTGGTACCTGGTGAGAACCTGCTTCCTGGTTTGCAGATGGCCGTCTTCTCATGGTATCCTCATGAGATAGAGGAAGCAAGCTGTCTTGTGTCTCTTCTTATAAGGACACTAATCCCATCATGAGGGCTCCACTCTCATGACTTTACCTCTCAAAGACCCCACCTCCAAATACCATCACATTGGGGGTTCTGACATATGAATTTTGGGGAGACACAAAATCAGTCCATAACAAATAAAGTGAAGAAAACTAGTGTGTGTATGGGAACCATAAGTTAGAGCCTCATCTCACAGATACACCAAAAAGAATTCCATACACTGAAAAACAATTCTTTTTCCACTGAAAAGAAAAAGATTAGAGCAGCAGCTTTCAAATGTCTCACCCACAGAAACACATGTTACATTGCAACCTGGTATATACATACGCCCCTCTAAAACAATCACCCTTAAGTACATGCAATGCACTGATATTTTCTATTAATACTAATGATCATTTCTACCTTGAAAAACGGTGGTTGCAACCCACTTCCTTTCACAATGCACTGATAAATCACAACCAGTTACTAGAGAGGTAAGTGTAAAAAATGAAGATATAAAACGACTAGAACAAAACACAAGGAGTATCTTCCTAAAGGGAAGTCTTTGAAGCTTAAAGAAAACTATAAAGGAAAATAGCACCATGAAAAAAATGAAAAGGCAAATTAGGGGAAATATTTGGTGCATGTGGTTGGTAAGGGATGAATATCATTCCTACACAAAAACCTTTACAGGTAAATAAGACAATCCCTTTAAGCATGGACAAGAACCCAAGCCCAAAAAGACACTAAAGAAATGCAAGTGGCAATGAAAAAAGCAGGTGAACTCAGGTTCCTGATGATATGGAAACACAAGCACTGCTTGTAGGGCTGGAAGTTGATGCCACCTTTGTGGAAAAGGATTTTGGCAAATTTCTTAAGTCTGAAGAGAATACAATATTCATGTATTTTATTAAGTAATGCACTCCCAGGACTATCTCATAAGGACACACAAAGAAAAAACAAAATGCGAGTAGGAATGTTCACTGTAGCATTACGTTAACAAACTATAACAGGAGAACGTTTAAAGTATAACATGGGTGGAATACTAAGAACCACAGCATCATTATTTCAAAGGACAATTAACAATTTAATATGTGACAAAGGATAAAATGAACACATATTATGATTCCACTTCTGTAAGAAAAATGTGTGCACTCATGCAAAGAGAAAAAGATTAAAAGGAAATACACTGGAACATTATAAATGGTTATCTTCATTACTACGATTTTATTTTCCTTCTTAATCTTTTCGGTATTTTCCAAAATTTACTTAATGTTATTACTTTTAAAACAATAGATTTAAAAGACACATTAAAGAAAAGGAAAAAGATTTAAGTTCACTTTTTCACCTGTGGAAAAGGGGGCTGTGTTTACCCATAAGGCTCTTCTGAATTTCTAAAAATGCCAGACGCAAAAAGGAGCTTCCCTTAGAACCTGTGCCGCACCCGCCCTTCCCACAGTGGGAAAATGTCGAATGATTCATTGTGCTGAAAACAATCTTTGCTAGGTGCTGCGCACTGCTGTTTAGTGTCCCAGAGACATTGTTCCATTTGGTTATCACAGCATCCTTGCGACAGACAGCACTGTCATCACTCTCCTGTCACAGGCCCAAAAAAGAAGAAATTAAGTAGATTTATCATCGCCATGCCACAGTGTGGACCCAGAATTAGAGCTTCTGCCCTAAATGTGGTCTCTCCACAACAGACTGATGGTATTCATGTTTGCCTCCTTTCATTGCCTGGACCTGATCCTATCACAAAAATCACCAATTAACAGACTCTGCCAGTGCACAACCATGTAAATGTACTTAATGCCACAGAACTGTACACTTAGAAATGGTTAAAATGGTACATTTTATGTATATTTACCACAATTAAAACAAAAAGTGGGAGGAGGCAGACTTTGTCAGGTTGAGAATAATTAACAAGGTCAAAGTTTGCCTGAAAACAGCAAGTGTGTTTCTTAAGTGTAACCATAATGTGATGGTATCCACGGTCAGGAGCAAGCTGCCCCCTGAATTATCAGAATACATCCTAACCAGCAGTCCTAAGTGGTGCCTGAGGAGATGCAAAACACCGACATTCCAACCACGGTTAACCGTCCTGTTGAAAGGAAAAGGACATGAAGTGAAAGGACCCAGAGCAACACATACGGAAACCAAGAATTCCAACCCCTCAGTACAGACTACACACTGTCCACTACAGAGCTACTGCCACCATCCAATTCATTTCTCTTATTCCAATTCCACACTCCGGGTCAAAGACAATCTTCTAACTGTAAAACTGGCTTACTGTGTGACTTTCTTATGGAGAAAAAGACACATCACCACCCAAAATGAACGCTCTGCTCCACTTGACAGGTCTATTTCTCATTATAAATAAATACACCATTGAAATACCAATTTTTCTTGGAAGCCTAGTTAATGGTTCAACTATATGAAATTGCATCAACTTTAGGGACAAAGACAAAATTAAGTTTCTGAACCTGCAAAGCTTTGGACCAGCTTCGGAACATCATGACCACATAGGTCCAGCTAAGGCAGCTGCCAAGTTGTCTGTGACTTTAGTGACTGCATCACCAGGCAAGCACATCCTTGCCCCTTTCAAACTAGAACAAATTCAACTACAACAGGGCCGAGGGCAAGCCTATAACAACACGCTTTCACACCTATTTATTTCCATTAGGAAATCCTTTTTTTAAACAGTAGCATCCAAAAAGTATATTTCCTCCCTCTTTGAGCCATTATTACCTAGAAAGAAAATGCCAGACAATTTTTAAACTGGTGATTTTCAACTTGTGGATTTTACATGACATTCCTTACCTCCTAAAGTGCATTCATAATCTCCCTGTTCTTCTCAGAACTATCTTCCTATTAAAAATTACTCATACACATATGTAAATCCATTACAGTACTGATGAGCACTGTCAATCTAGTTTTCTCACACCAAGTCAGCCAGCACTGCACAGAAGAATGGACACCACGGATCCTATGATTTCTCCCACATTGCTTCCTGTTTGAATGATGCCTGCTCACTCATTTACACTGTTGTGGCCTTTCGTTCCGCCAGTTTTCTGAGCCAGTGCACAATGTGGACGCACAACGGGTCAGCACAAGGGACAGTGCTGAGATGCCACAAAGATGAAGATCACTATGCTAGATTAGAAGAAAAACAAATTTTATGCCTGAGTTGCCTTCAAAGAAGGGATCGACAAATGGTCAATATGAAGGGCATCATAAAAACCATTGCAGCCTGGGAGGATTCACCAGTAATATCAATTACCGTGGAAAGAAATCATGGCTGAAGGATGTCATGAACTCAGATTTGAAGAGAATGGAAGACTAAAACGTCAATTCCTCCTACCGTGCCACCACTCTCTTGGTGTCCCTGGGGGTTTCTCTTCCCTTGTACTCCAATACTAGAGTGGTCAGGCCTGGGTGCTTTTCCTATGTACGTTTATTCCTGTGGGAAGGTCACCCAGTCTTGTGGCTTTACTGTCACATACAGGTCAATACCAAATCTCTACCTCCACCTCGCCCTCTCCCCGCAAGTTAACTGGGTATGTATTTTCATTCCCAAAAAACATCTATAACTCAACATGTCCAAAACTCAATTCCTGATCTCCCTTCCCAAACCTGTTCCACCCACAGCATCATCCAGGTGCTCCAGCAAAAAACACTTGGGAGTCCCACGTGACTCCTTTTTTCTCACAATTGACAGGAAAGCCCACTAGCTCTAACTTTGAAACAATCCCAGAAGCCGACCAAACTCCATTACTACCACCACCCTGGTCTAAGTCACCATCACCTCTCACCTGGATTACAACAAAAGCATCCTACTGGCTTCTGCCTGTTAGGATTCAGATCTCCAATTTCTTAACACACCACCAGGGCGATACTAAATTCTCAACACAGAAGCCAGACCACATCATTCCTCTGTTCAAACGCTGCAACTCCGTTTCAGGCAGAGCATAAACCAGTCCCTACAACGGCCCACAAGGCATTATGGAACCTGACTGCCCATGACCTCTCTGCTAATCTCTTGATGCAGTCTCTCTTTCTCTCTGTTCAGGTCGTATTTCTCTCTTCTCAATATTTCAACACATCAGACACACACTGGCCGTAGGGCCTTTGCTCATGCTGTTTCCTCTGCCAGAACACTCGTTCCCAGATAACCCACTTAGCTACCTCTGTCACTCCTCCTAGTCTATGTTCAAATCATGCCTTCTCAACAGGCCCTACTCTGATCATGTATTTAATTCTGCAACCGGCACTACCCTACCCCAACCCCCGATCTCTTTACTCCACTTTTTTCCCCCATAGCAGTTACCATCTTTTAACATACTATATAGAATTTACTTACTCATTACACACTGTTTATTGCCTCTATCTCTTTGGTAGAATGTCAGCTCCTCAGGACAAGCATCTTTTTTTGCTTTTTTCAGTGGTGTATACCAGGCAATTAAATCATTCCTGGCATAGAGCAGGCAATCAATAAATACTTGTTAAATGAATGAACGTGCAATGTTGAGAATTAACTTTCACAGGAATTGTTATAACAGCCTTATACAGCATCAACGTACCCAACGTTCTCACTACCAAGATCCCATTTCTGACACTCAAACAACCTGCTGCACTAAGGCTTCAAAAGTCCCAAAACTACAGCCTGGACATCTACTTAGGTCAAATCATACTAATACAGTCATGGGCTGCATAATGACCTTTCAGTCAATGAAGGAGCACATATACAATGGTGGTCTCATAAGAACAGTACCATACAGCTTAGGTGCGTAGTAGATGTGTCTATAGACGGGTGTACAAATGGCTATACATCTACATTTGTGTAAGTACGCTCTATGAAGTTCACACAAGGACGAAATCGCCTAGTGACACATTTCTCAGCATGTATCCCATCATTAAACAAGGCATAACTGTATACTCACCTATACCCAAAGAACTTTTTACAAAATAATCTCAAATACCACTATTTAGTATTCTTGCCAAAAAAACTTTAAACCAGAATATACTCATAAGGAAACAATCAGACAAATCCAGACTGTAGGACATTGTGCAACACAGCATAATTTACAAAGACTCTCATTTAAATATCAAAATCATGAAACACACACATATACAACAGGGAATATTCTGGAATAGAGCAGTATGACAGCCAATTACAATGTGTGATCCTGGATTTGAGCATGAATGGAGGGTTAAATTTTCAAAATAAAAAGTTGGGAAGAAAACTTAATCTCAGAAAATACACCACCACACAAACAAAACTTTTTTGTCTGGATTAGGAACGGAATAACCAGGTGAAATACCCTGAAACTAGAAAATTCTCTAACAAGTTTAATTTAACTCTGGATTCGTCTAAACCATAAAATAATTAGTAAGTAATTACCACTCAGTCACAGCTCTTTACTTCTTTAGAGAACCAGGTGCAGCAGGGAAATCTGACTCACAGACCCAAAACAGACTCCAATAATGAGCACGTGCACCCTCCTGTCACCGCTGCCTTGAGCTGGGGAAGAACGACCCGGCCAAGGGGGACTTCAGCAAGAAACAACCACTAGATTAAGACAAAGTTCTTGTTTCTTCCACTTCCAAACAAATGCCAGGTCACCCAGCAAGCCTTGAAAGCATTTACCTATTTTAACGCTAGTGAAGTTAAGATTGCTTTTTTGAAAGCTTCACACCACAAGGCCAAATATGTAGCTGTTCCTCTACATATACCACAAGACAAGCACAGGGTAAAGATGAATATTTATTCACTTTACAAAGAGAATGGTATTAAATTGCCATAAACAGCTCCATTTATAGACAAATATAACTGTACATTACACCAGTAGCTGGCTCAAACTTGCTTTCCCACGATGCTTATACGGCTCCAGCTCCATTAGTTGAGCACAGACATCTCTGTTCTGCCACTGATGATAAAAAGTCCCTCGGAGATAATGATTTTGTGTTTTACATATTCACAGGTGGGAAAAATAAACCCCTCTCCCCAGCTCTTCCTTAGAGTTGAGCTTCCATCTGCAAGTTCCCTAGAGAGCACTAAACAAATACTGGCTCATTCTTAAAAAAAAAGATTACCAATAATTTGAAAAGCTTTTGTTGCACACCAAAATACCTATCTATACATACATAAAAAATCTTCAGTCAGATTTATAATTTTAAAGGTAATAGATGCCCTAACACTGCCAAGGGTGGGTAATGAAAAAGAAGGAACACATTAAATTACTGAATTATAAAAATATTTTCTTTGGAAAAAAACTCCAACGAGGTTATCATTAATATCTAAAACCAAAGAGAAAAAATAAACAATTGTTCTTTGATCCATTAGTAATTTAAATAAAAATGAACACCTCTTCAAAAGCAGCTATAACTGAATTTTTTTAAAAGTTGTAGGTAATGAGCACTTCTAAATCTATACACTGATGATTCTTTACAGGCAACCAGAAGTCAAGAAAAATCCTTAATATGGCTAATTCTTTAGTTTTTTAATTACCATAATTTCTTGTGTTTTAAAAAAATATTTCAAATGACAGCTTAAAAAATAAGTGGTTGTTTTTGGCAAGCACTCCAAATACTCAATCTGACTCAAATCAGACCACCACAGTTAACAGACAAGCTAGGGATACTGGTGATTTTATTTTTTTAATCACAATCATTTTACTCCAGTTTTTAGTTACCCCTTTATATTTTATGAAAATGTACCAAATCAAATGTACCAAATTAAAAATTTTTTTCACTAGTGCTGTTTTACATCTAGATTTGATGAAAGATACCAACCTGAGATAAAAGCTGACTCCTTCACAAAAGTCCAGTTCTTGAATCCCTAAATGGGAAATGTCTTTATCTTCACTTTTGTCAATTCTTGGTATAACCAATCATACTAGGGAATTATAAAAATATACCATATATTGGACACATGTCAGTACATAGCAGAAAATGTATCTATTTACTGTGTAAAGTTTATTAACATTTGAATGAAACACTCTTATTTACACAGTTAAGTCTGGGGTGCTCAGGACAGCAAGGTGGTACGAGGGGCCACCATTAGAAATCTGGAAATGTGCAACGGTCCTTGGCAACCTGTCACAGAGATAACCCTCCCTAGGAGAACTCGGTAGCCCTGGGTAAGGAGAGCCAGAGTTTATACAGTTCAACTGGCTTGTTTTTCTATCTTCATTCTTCTTCACTTTCATTTTCAGGATCTAAATCAGAATCTCCATTTAATTCTTTTTCACTTGCCACATCTCGGTCCTCACCATTTTCTTCATCTTTTTCTTCAGTATCCTCATCTTCCTCTTCATTCTCTTCGTCAACATCCTCATCTTTTATGCTTTCTTTCTCTTCCTCATCTTCCTCATCCCAATTCTCCTAGTAGAAATATTAAGGCAAGGAAAGCATTCATGAAGGCCCCATTCTTACAAAGCACAAGGATCTAAAGGCAGATCTATGTACCAGGAAACAAATTACTCACATCAGAATCCTTATCTGCTATTTCATCATCAGACTCCTCTTCAGAAGATTCTGTTAAGAGTTGGAAAAAGCCCAGCCTTAATTTTGTGATCAAAGTAGAGGGCATAGCCTTGAAAACTAAACAGAATCAGATTCCTGAATTCACTTTAGAAATACTATATTCAGCTATCAACCATCTAAGAAGTAAATTACAATATTCTTATCCACATAAAAGCACATTTATGGTATCATTCCATCAAAATCTCATTGAGCAGGACGAAGTAATAAAACTCTAACAAAATCTTGGGCCAGCCTGGTGGTGCAGCGGTTAAGTTCGCACGTTCCACTTCAGCGGCCCAGGGTTCGCAGGTTCGGATCCCGGGTGCAGACACGGCACCGCTTGGCAAGCCATGCTGTGGTTGGCGTCCCATGTATAAAGTAGAGGAAGATGGGCACGGATGTGAGCTCAGGGCCACTCTTCCTCAGCAAAAAGGAGGATTGGCGGCAGATGTTAGCTTAGGGCTAATCTTCCTCAAAAAAACAAACAAAAAACAAAACAAAACAAAAAACTCTTAACAAAATCTCATCTTAAAAAACAAAGCTGAGAGTGGAGAAAAGAGAACCCTTGTGCACTGTTGGTGGGAAAGTAAACTGGTTCAGCCACTATGGAAAACAATATGGAGGTTCCTCAAAAAAACTAAAAATAGAATTACTGTATGATCTACCAATTTTACTTCTGGATATACAATGAAGGAAATGAAATCGGGATCTCAAAGAGTTATCTGCAGCCCATGTTCACGTGGCATTATTTAAGATAGTCAAGACGGAAACAATCTAAGTGTCCATCAATACATGAATGGATGAAGAAAATGTGTGTATATCTAAACAAAATAGAATATTACTTGGCCATAAAAAAAGGAAATCCTACCATTTGCGACAACATGGATGGACCTTGAGGGCACTGTGCTAAGTGAAATAAGTCAGACAGAAAAGGATAGATACTGTATGACCTCCACTTACATGTGCAATCTAAAAAACCAAACTCACAGATACACAGAACAGACTGGTGGTTGCCAGAGGTGGGGGATGTGGGAGTGGGGGAAATGTGTGAAGGTCAAAGGGTACAAACTTTCAATTATAAGATAAATGACTCCTGGGGATATAGTATACAGCGTGGTGACCATAGTTAACAATAAGGTACAGTGTCTTAGAAAGCTGCTAAGAGAGCAGATCTTAGAAGTTCTCATTGCAAGAAAAAAAAATGTAAACCTATGTGTGGTGATGAATGTTAATGAAATACATCTTGATGGTCATTTTGAAATATACACACATATCAAATCATTGTGTTGTACATCTAAAATGAATATAGTGTTATATGTCAATTATATCTCATTCAAACTGGAAAAAACTTCACGAGAAGTTTAATTAATTAATTCAGGTATGCTTTTATGTCCTTCAGTTATGTTTTATAACTTTCTCTATAAAGATTTTGTTTCATTTTTCAGATGTATTTCTAGGTAATCTAGGTACTTCATAGTTTTGATTGCTGCTATAAATGAGATCTTTTTCCTAATACGTTTTCTGACTGGGATATAAACTAGTTGACATAAAACACATTATTGGGACATAATAATGCTACTAATTCCTTTTTGCTGATCTTGGTATCCAGTCAACTTGCTTATTTGCATTATCTCATTAATAATGGTGTGACTCTAGAAGTCCAATGTTTTAGAATTCATTTCTTTCATACAGTACTAGGCAAGATATCCAGAAGCAATGAAAAGTACATTACTGTCCTGTTCCTGACTTTATGGGAATGCTTCTAAACTTTGTTTGATATAAATTTATTGAGGAAATTCCCTTAAATTCCTAGGTTGCTTAGACTATAAAATAATGAGATATGTGAAGACTGAATTTTATAAATTCTTTTTCTATATCTATTAAGACAATATATAGTGTTTCCCATTAATCTGTTAATATGGTGACTACACTGATAGGTTTCTTGATGCTAAATCACCTTTCAATCTTCAAATAAATTCTACTTGGTAATGACGTATTATTTTCCTTAAGCATGTCTATAATTAATCTGCTGATACTCAGGATATTTGAGGATGGCTGAAAATGTTATTGACTGTCCTTCTCTGGTTTTGATTCATAAAATGCCTAAATGGTTTGTATATGACAAAAATGACTTTTTCCTTGAAAGACTGATAAAATTCACCTGTAGAACCTGCCTGTAATCTCGTGAAGAAAAATGTTGATTAAGTCAATTTTAAAGTTATTGACTTGCTCAAGGCTTCCTCTACTTCTTTTTACTTTCAAGTCAATTTTCGTCATTGATATTTCCTAAGAAATCACCTATATCATCTAGGCTTTCTAACGTACGGGCAAAAAGTTTGTTCGGTGTTTTTCTATTTATATCTCTTCCATACCTAATGCCCTTTTTTGTTATTGTATTATATCTGTTAACTTCTCTTTTCTTATTTGATCATATTTTTGGCACAAGCTCGCCCATTTTTTTAGAGGTGTGCCAAAGCATCATCTTCTTCACAGTGATGTTTTTACCAAATAAGATAACAGAACAGAATCAATGTGAAAAACTAAATGTTTCAACTCTAGACTCTACCCTACCCCCAGCTTTACCTTCTTCATACACCAATTTTGCCTTCTGTGCAGGACAAGTCGTTCCCTTTGTTTTTTCTGATGCTGTAACCTGAAAGACAATAAAGTGCTATTATGAAGTGGAACATAAGTTAATCTCAAGCATCACAACCACCACCACAGCCAATTCTTCCCAAGAGAAAACTCACCCTCGATCACTATAATGGATGACGTTAATACAATGTAGATCAAATTCAGGGCAAAAAACATATTCGTCAAATACAAGAGGAAAAGAATTACTCTGTAAAAGTTGAAAAAACCTTTCAAGGCAATCAGAATTTCCTTCTGTGCCCAAATTTTTTACCTGTATAAATATCCTGTAACTTTTGTTCACAGTACCACAACCATCCTAACTATATTAACAATTGAGATATAATGGTGAGAGCCTTTGAATAAAAGTTGAAATAGGCAAACTAAGTTTACTTACTGTCAAATACATAAGATTTCCAAGTTAAAGACTAGATCCTGATTTACCAATTTCTTACTGTAATAGGGAGCTTTCAAAGTTCAGGGAAATGATCCTCACTCCTCCCCCCATTCCTATAACATCCAAACGTTTCAGGACAAAACAATTTACTTACTTGTGTGATTAGAAGGATAAGCTTTCCATGAAGGTGGGAGAGTTTCTGAAAAGTTTTTACTCTGCTTTCCATTAACTGATACAGTGTCCCCAGCTGGGGTACCAAGTCAGGCAACTAGGGGAAAAAAAGACCATTTGATATCATTATGACACAATATAGATAACACACAGAAATCATGCTCAGCTATGTCTGAGTATTTAGGCAGTGCACCACAAGCATCTGCTTGCATTTCCAGTGGCAGTGGCTGGTTGTGACACAGCCTAGCAATACTCAAACTTTCAGAGGCTTTCAAAGCAAAAAACAATACATTTAAAAAAGATACAAGGTCAGAAGGAGAAATTGCAAGGCAGAAAAAACTGCAGGGTGGCACTTCGTATCGATCGCAGTATTTCAGAGAAGGTCAATATACAGGAGACACTAAATAAAAGATAACCCCACCACATATCTCTAGGCTAAAGGGAGCTTTTCTTCCAAAACTTACTCTCTGATGATATCACATTATCTCTACCTTATAAAGCCCAGCAAGCTAGAGGAAGCTTTTCACAGCTTTTAGAGACCAACAGGACAGTGACAGTTATAAAGCTGACCTTACAGTATTTTGAACATACATTCTGTTAATGAATTCTCTGAAGCATGCTTAGGAAATTAAAGCAGGAAATTTTTACTTGTTCCTTCAGAGCTACAGAAAAAGGGACCCTCACTCTTTTGCCCTTTAATTAGCTTTTACCTGCCCTTCTATCTCCAACACTTTGGCATAAATAACAGTGTTTCATTCAAATGTTAAACTTTAAATAGTAAACAGACACAAAAATGAATAAAACAAAGTTTAATGTGATTGCACTTCAATTCCCATCATCTCCTTTGTATTTCTCCCTATTCAGACTACAAGTGCCAGGAGGATGGGGATCAGAGCATCTTGAACATTACCAAAGCCCCATGCCTAGCACAGTCCTTAGCCTAGAGAAGGTACTTAAAGATATCTGATAAGGAAGGAAGGTACAAAGGAAAGGCAAGAGGAAAAGCACTGTTTTCTGAGGAGAGAGAATTGCTGTGGGCTGTGGAGTCCTTCCTATCCCAAACTTGAAGGTCTGTTTGCCGTGACTTTGAATGTTACACTACTACTCCAGTACTTACACCTTAGGAGTTGATTCCAGAAGGGATTTCACTACAACAAGGCCTCCTAGGGCTCTTTCCACATTTAAACAAGTAACTCAGGTCACAAAATGAGTGTTGTGCTGTTTACCAGACACAGTCCCAACAGCTGAGGCTTATGGTGTCTTTCCACGCCCATCATCATGCCACTCGGCCACTCCACTCACCACTGCCCCCAACTCACTTCCCACGACTCCTTCAAGCTGGGAAACCCATATCCATTCTTACTGTTTGTCTCTTCCCCCAGTCTAATAGGCTGGCAGAGTTCTCCACGGACATACAAAGAACAAACTGCTGACTTCAACGCAAGTTATCCAATAGTTTTCCCTATTTCAAACTACTGAAGGCAAAAGAAGCCTGAGACAGAGAACAAGGTGCAGTGACAAGGCAGGAGCTGGGTGAAACAGTGTTAGGTAAGGAAGAGCTATAGTTTAAAGAGCAATTAAGAACTTTTTCAACTATCCACTATAACTTTTCAAGAAAATCTACTGTAAGGTGCTAGATAATGAAACAAAAGAAAAATTAAACTGTATAATTTTATTTCTAACCTAAAATTTAACTCACTTAATGATGTGGCAAAGAATCTAATTCATGTTGTGACATATAAAATTGTTTTTTTCTGGTACTCCTTTAAGATCTTATGCTCCCTCCCTTCTGTTCACGTAAATCAAGAGCTGACAATAGCCCGAGCAAAATGTCAGGCAGTAAAGCTTTAATTTATATCATTTTCATCACAAGCTACCTTTTATCCTCCTGGGAGAAGGCAGAACAAACATGTTAGCATACACACAAAACTTTAAAAATCTGCTAAGTTTTTAAGAGGGGAGGGGGTGAGATACATACAATTTAAAGATAATTTTGCTGAACAGGTTCATATAAAGAAAAAACATGAAGGCCAGCACGTCAATACATAACTTTTCTCCAAGTTCTCATACCATATGTCACTTTTATCCAGGGGACAAAAGACCTATTTATAAAAGGCAATAACAGTGACATTATGACCTTGTATCTGTAGAAACACAAAACCTCTAAAAGCAACAGCTGACAGCTAAAGGAAAGATGGAGAGAGGATGGTTTTGTTAAGCCATCAGTTTATAATCCTCATCAAAGTCAAATTATTCAGCAACTGTAGATGAAAAGACTTACTGTGGATAGATATGATGCATGGACTGTTAACACACATTTTAGCCACTGAACCATTAAAACAGCACTGAAAAAAGGGGGAAAAAATCCACGTAAACTAACGTACACAAATTCAAAATTAAATACAACTGAGTTATAAAATTAGAAAAACCCAGAAAGGCAAAGTGAACGTCTATAAATTGTGCTCTGTGAAAATGACTATAATAAAAAAAAATCCTGTGAATGTAATAGTCCTTTCATTCTTTTACTGAGTTTATTTCAGATCTATGTAATATAGTAATCTCTGGGGAGGCAAGGGGAAGTAGGATGGACTGGAAAACAAGACAAAAATTCCTTCTTCTAAAACAATTCAAGGATAAAACTCATGCTTTAGTTCATAATTAACTGATACCAGGACAGTAAACTGGGCTCAACTGACTTTGCATTTTTATGCTCAGACTATTTGAGGTCATCATCTACTCATCATCAGGCACAAACAGCATAAGATTTCCACACCAACATTAAAAGACACATATAGACCAAAAGTGTGTAAGCTGAGCCTAATAAATGATTCTTTTTTTTTTTAAGATTTTATTTTTCCTCTTTTTCCCAAAGCCCCCCGGTACACAGCTGTGTATTTTTAGTTTTGGGTCCTTCTAGTTGTGGCATGTGGGATGCTGCCTCAGCGTAGCCTGATGAATGGTGCCGTGTCCCAGCCCAGGATTTGAACCGGTAAAACCCTGGGCCGTCGCAGCAGAGTGCATGAACATAACCACTCAGCCACGGGGCTGGCCCCTAATTAATGATTCTTTAGCTTTCCTCTGTGAGCTCCAAAAGTTAATGGAGGCCATCAAGAAATAATAACTTAGAAAAGAAAGACTGATGGGGCCTGCCTGGTGGCGCAGCGGTTAAGTGCGCACGTTCCACTTTGGCGGCCCGGGGTTGGCCAGTTCAGATCCCGGGTGCAGACGTGGCACCGTTCAGCAAGCCATGCTGTGGTAGGCATCCCACATATAAAAATAGAGGAGGATGGACACAGATGTGAGCTCAGGGCCAGTCTTCCACAAAAAATAAAAAAAAAGAAAAGAAAAAGAAAAGAGTCTGTAAATTGTAGACACCGATAACACTATACTAGAAGCTTAGGTTCTTTAAGATAACTCCCTATTTAAATACTTAA
This sequence comes from Equus caballus, assembly GCF_041296265.1. Lineage (NCBI taxonomy): Eukaryota > Metazoa > Chordata > Mammalia > Perissodactyla > Equidae > Equus > Equus caballus. The sequence goes on from NC_091698.1 coordinate 83,271,011, forward strand.
TCATAAAATCATTAAGAAAAAGACCCACAAAATTTAGTTTTTTACAAAATAGTTCTTTACAGTGTCTTAGTAGCTACCAGAGGTTAGGGAAGTTCTACAAATGGCAATTTTACATATCACGATTAGCACCAAATCATTATATAAGACTAATTCATTAAATGACCTGATAATAAAGCTGAAAAAACTACACAGGAGTTTTCTAAAAGAAAGAAAAAAACTACGATAAAAATCTTAGAAATAAGCATCATTTTACTTCAAATAAATGGGTAGAGTAATATTTGACACAAAGAGTTTTATTAGTTAGAATCTGGGGCTATCTACCATGTGATCTCATGCTGTCAAGACATTGCTGTTTTTAACAATTACCTCTAAAATATTCATAAAATCAAACAATTTAAGTCATCTAAAAATCTTACCTATTAGGATGTCCTTGCAATCTCTTTGTAAGCTGAGGGGGAGAAAAACAGCATTAACAAAAGCACTTCAGAGGCAATCCCCATCAACTCCCAGGAACACACATCCATGAGAACAAAGGAAACTAACGACTGTATTAGGAAATCATTATTCCTACATTTTCCAATCTCTGAACGTTTAACCAACATAACATAATCTAGGAATATACAAGTAACTATCTGATAAAAATCTAGGCTAGGATTTATATGAATGAATGACCAGAATAGGTAATCCACAGAAATAGCAAATAGATTATTGGATGCCAGAAACTGGAGATAAGGGAGAATGGGGTGTGACTAACAGGTATGAGGTTTCTTTTCCGTGTGACAACTGCACAACCTGTGAATACACTAAAAAGCACTGAACTGTACACTTTAAAAGGGTAAACCTTACGGTATGGGAATCATATCTCAATAAAAAAATACACAGAAAAAAATCTAGGTCAGGCAAATTTTGTTTGAGTAGATAAGATTCTAAAGCCATATGACCGGCTTTTCTAATATACAACACTGCTTTTCTAAATACAGGGGTTTCCCCTATCAATAATGGTAAACCAGCCCACATTAACATCAGAACTACACTCTCAAAATACTTCAGCATGTCAAACAAATGTAATCCAAGTATAATCTCTAATTACAAAGAATCTAACTTTAGGCCTATTTTACAATTTGTACCCATATTTTTAGGACAATCTTCAGTCAAACTATGTATACTTTTAAGAGACAAAAAAGATTTTCCTTTAGATAACTAATCATTACAAATTATTTGAATTGCATGTATGACACACCTCGGTAAACTACCTTCACTGGCCACCAAACGGCTCCAGACCCTGGGGTTTCACTGAGTTGGAGTTATCCCCTGGTGCCACTAACAGGCTGTCATCGATCGCACATATGCTTTCTGTCCCCAGAACTCCTATTAGCTTTTTCTTGTCTAGCTGCTACCTATCCCTTTCTTAAAATCCTGCAACAGAATTACTAAAGCAAAACCAGGGTGACCACTTGTCAGAAACAGTGAAAGTTACTCTTGTACAAGCCAAAGGCTGAACAACTACTAGACAATTAAAGCCCTCTCAAATTCCACACTGCCAGGCCTAGCGATTAACAGCTATTCTACAATAAAGAAAATCAAAACGTACAAAAGCGGTTTCAACGTTAGGTTAGGGTATCTAACAGGTCACAGAGAGAAAAACCAAAATGAGAATATGGTGGCTCTGTCTTGGGATTTCTACAGCAATCGTCCCATGCGGATGACATCATGCAGATACAGCCTTCAATGGTTCACTTTAAAAGTTCCCAGTGCCCTTCAGACACACAGAAACACACTCACCCTTAGTGGAATAAAAGTAAAAACGCCAATGACATCTCCTTTCATTGCCTCAGGAATTCACCAATTTCACTTTTCTTTCTCAAGTACGTTAAGAGATCCCCCGAGTCATCTATCATCCACTCTAAACACCCTGATACCCTGCTTGCTTACGTACTGCAAATCCATCTCTCTAAATACTGGATTTTATCTTTAACCCACAGCATTAGGACTTTAAAATGAAAAGCGGACTCAGTTACCTCTTGCAACAATGGAATAACAGCATGCAGGGGCATCCTTAACACAGTCCTCTTTATTAGGTTTAAATTCCTAGTTTGAAGTACTTTCTGTAAAAAAATAAATATAAAGATAAATATACTCAGTAGCTAAGAACACTACAGGAAAAACTGTCTGTAAAAATATTTTAAAAACCAAGGCAATAAACTACCAACTCAATTTTAGCAAATAAAGGTCAGAGGGACTGACTGAAGAACATCATATTGTGTCTTATCAGACAAGTAGGCTTCAGGTATCAGGACATTTACTTCAATAAACAGTTCCTTCTCTAAAAATTCTAAACTTTTATGAACTTTTGTATATAAAACAGAAAGGAACACCTCTAGAGACATTTGAATACAGACATATACTTTAAAGAAGTTCCCAAACCTTCATTTTATGAAATTAGCAATGTAGCCACATAAAGTAAACAAACCATACTAAAATCACATTTAGAAAGCAACAAACGTTTTAATATTAAATGTCAACTTCTTGATAAAATTTTAAGACAACCAAAAGATTACATGCGTGCTCAGTCAAAACCCTTCAAGGGCGCATCACTGGGCAAAACTCAGTCTGCACCGAGGGTGTAGAAAAGGACACAGAGCAGATTAGTCCCAATCCTAGCAGCCTTTCAACTTCTCCAAACCCCAGATGCTTCATCTATAGGAGGGGGTGGGAAATAAGAATCCTTTCAGGTCTCAAAATCCTGATTGCCCCCTTCTTCTTGAAAACTTTTAAATATTTATCCTTTCAAAAGGGTTTACTCCTAGAGGAACTTCCCTAATGGTTGGCACACGCTACGTTTTGGTGGTAGTTGTTCCTACAAAGGTCATACTCAGGATATAAACAGCAGAAGTACCCAAGGGCAAAATATAGAAAGTTAGTTTTCAACCTATTTTAACAGCCCTAACATATCCTCTCAGAATTCTCTATGGATTTTATTTGCTTTTAAAAGTATTTTTACACCAAGCCCTTCCAAATCCATCAAGTACTACTTAAAAACTATCACTGACAATAATTATATAGTTTCTTACGCAAAAGAAATAAACTTTTTAGACACAATCACTGGAGAACTGAGGGATGGACTGTCCTGATTTAGTAGTCCCAATTAAGATAATATTTTCATTTTCAAATAATCGAAATACAAGATTTCAAGCAAAATATGATCAGAACTTTAACGATAATTCACAAGCTGCTTGATACTAAACATCCCTCAAATCACCTCTTTACTATAAATATCAGTTACCACAAAGTTTCAGTGATATAAACTAGTCTACAAATTCCTCTTTGAGAGATGATATGCTCTTGTTAAGGTCCTCAGCTTTCAAGGATGCTCACTAAACCACCAGGCTTCACTGTCTTAAATGGCCAAATAGAGCAGCAGCACTTCAGGTCAAGCAATACACTCTTGACCTTGTTGCTGCACATTTTTTATACCAAAAGCTTGGTTAAGAAACATAATGTAGAACTGAAGCTTTGAAAAACACATACGTTTGTGAAATCTAGTGTGCTAAAGGTAAAGTAATCATCTAATTTCTTCTCCAAACTGGGACACTTCTGAGAATAAAAAGAGTCACTATTAACTACATCAAGAAGTGTAAACCAGAACTGTTACAGGCAAGTAAGAGTAGATGTGGCCTAGCTATTTAGAAGTTACTCCAAATTGCAGGGCAGAAGAATTTTCAACAAGCTCTCAGGTAATTCTTATGCTCACTAAAGACAGAGGCTCTATGATAACAATTCTCAAATTTAAAATAAGCAAATAAGTTATCCCAAATCAAGCAAAATGATAATGGATAGTTGAGTGAAACTTTTGCCAAGAATGTATTTAAAGAAATAACCCTATAAAACCACAGCTACAACTAGCAAAATGATACTGAAGGATCTTTCTTTTATAGTTTTACTGCTTTATGACTGAAGCATAATAAATAGTGCACATTTAATGTGTACTATTTGATCAATATGATATAAATGAATAGCCATGAAACAAAGACTACGATAAACTTTTCTATCACCCTCAACTCTCCTTGGGCCCCTTTACATTCTATCCCTCCTTCCGCCCATCCCCAAGCAACCACTGAACTATATATTGGTCTGAATTTTCTAGAATTTTTATATAAGTGGAATCATACACTATGTACTTTTTTTTGTCTGGATCCTTTCTCAATGCAAAAGTTTGAAATTCATCCATGCTGTTGATATATCAACACATTCCTTATAGAGCTAGATAAACAATTTGTTTATCCATTGTTACGTTGAGGGCCATATAGGTTCTTTCCAATTTTTGGTTATTACAAATAAAGTTGCTATTAATCAAATAAAGTTGCTATGGTTATTCACATACAAGTCTTTGCATGAACATTTGTTTTTGATTCTCTTGGTAAAAATACTTAGGAGTAGAATGGCTGGGTCATACGGTAGGTGTACCCTTAATTTTTAAGAAACTGCCAAACTGTTTTCCAAAGTAGTTGTATTCTTTTACATTCCCACCAGCACGATCTGAGAGCTCCAGCTGTTCTACATCATCACCAACAGATGGTACCGTCTTTTTAATTTTAATCAATCTATAAGGGTATGTAGCCTTATCTCACTGTGATTTTAATCTGCATCTGTGATGATTAATGACTATATAATACCTTTACATGTACTTATTGGCCATTTGATTTCTTTTGTGAAGTATCTGTTCACACATTTACCAATTGTTTTTTGAGTTGAGTCTCATTATTGAGTTAAGACTTCTTCATATTCTGGATATATGAGTTGTGAATATTTTTTCCAGCCTGCAGGATTCCTTTTCATTCTCTTAAGCGTCATTTCAAGAGCAAAAGTTTTTAATTTCCATGAAGTCCAAATGACCAATCTTTCCTTTAGAGTTTCATGCTTTTTGTGATGAAGCCATTCTCCACTCAAGTTTGCACAGATTTTCTCCTGTTTTCTTCTAGAAGTTCTGTAGGTTTCGGTTTTACATTTACGTCTATGATCACTTTTGTGTAAGCGATCTAAGAGTTGAGATCCATTTTCGTCCATATGGATATTCAGTTGGTTCAGCACCACTTGTTGAAAAGACTTTGCTTTCCCCATTGACTCAACTTAGTACCTTTACTGAAAACCAACTGTGTGTGATCTATTACTGGACTCTATTTTGCTTCCTTAATCTGTACTTATTTTTTCATCAATATCAAACTATCTTGACTACTATAGCTTTACTATGAAATCAGGTAGGGTAAGTCCTCCAATTTGGCTTTTTATCTTATAATTACTTTGGTTATTACATGCCCTCTGACTTTCTGAAAGGTAGCTGCTGGAATTTAATTGGGATTGCACTGAAGATACAGATTAGTTTGGGGAGAACTACTGATCTTAACAATGTTGTTGAATCTTCCAAACCGTCATCATCAATGACTTAGATCTTTGTTAATTTCTCTCAATTTTTGTTATTTTCAATGTAGAGGTAGAGGCATCTTTTGTAGATTTATCCTAGGTATTTTTTGGTACTACCATAAATGGAACTTTTAAAAAACATTTAATTTAAATAAATTTTTAAAAATATCTATCTCCTATGGGAGCCATGAATTACCTAAACGACTAGGCTTCTCTTTCTGCATAAGCTATAGACTATTTCTTTAGGTCAAACTTCCACCTTCCTAAAGGTATAAATTTTAATGTGAAGTTCTCTTAACCTCACTTCTGGACCCATGTTGCATGCCTGCCACTGCTCACTTTCTTCTTTCATTCCTTTCTTTAACGTCCTCCCACTGTATTTCATCTATCTTCAAAAAGTACCTTTTAGGAATGGGGAAGACTATTTTTAGGGGGAAAAAATATTTGATTCTTTTTTAACTTGCCTCTTTCTTCTTAGAGTGGCATACAGAATACATAAATGCATAATCTCCCAGGTAATAGTATGGGAATATTTGCATACTTTTACTTTTTTTTTAAGGGTTATTTTAAGCCCTTCACTATAACTTTCACAGGTCTTTTCCAGCACACAGTTTTTCAGGACTCAACTAATTTCCACTTAAGTAATATAACATATCAGCTCAAAGTCCTTAATAATGAAAGAGCTTTACATGTACAACCCTTTACAATTTAAGAGGTGCTTTTCATAAACATCATTTCATTTGTCCTCCCAACAATTCTATGATACCTGATAAAAGTATACACTGTCACCTTTGAAGTGCCAAAAGATTCTAATCTGAATCTCTTCAAGCTTCTAGATCCAGCTACCACTGTAAGGGAAATATGATAGAAAGAGGAACATTTTAAATGCTACTATTTATTGGGTTAAATGATCCAGTAAAATGGATTTTTGCAGGAGGCAAAATCCAGAATGTGAGAATCTCTATAGGGCAAATAACCTAGCTTCTCCAAAAGACAAATTCCAAGAGACAAAAGAGGCAGATCCACTAAATACAGTGTGGACATGACTGGGATCCTATTTTGAACAAAGTAAAAAGAAAAATAAAAAGTTTATGAGACAATCATGGAATTGTATACACCAACTGGATACTTGATGATTTTAAGGAATTGCTATTACTTTTATAGGTGTGATAATGGAATGTGGTTGTATTTTTAAAAGGAGTTGTCATCATCAGAGTTGAACAGGGATATATTTATGGATAAAATGGTACATCTGAGATTTGCTTCACTATCACCTGGGAAGGCATATGGGCAGACAGATGAAACAAGGATAGACTGGCTAATAGTGTTGATAATTTTTGAATCCGGGTAATGGGTTCATGGTGGTCCACTGTACTATTTTCACATGTTTTGGAATGTTTCTTCAAAAATTTTTAAGAAAAAAAACTTGGTAGCTGATTCACTTGTTACTGAGGAAGGTTTCAAACCATAGTTAAGTAAGGCAATGATGGCAGATAAGTTATATTTCACTTTAAAAACACTGCCAATTGTTCTCTACAGCTTCTTATTTTTCACCAAATCTTCACCTAGCTTCCACGCCATATTAAACTAAAATCTACCTTTCAAAATACATACACTCACAAACTGTTTTAAAAGTAATTTTAGGTTTTTAGACATGCTGGTTTCCCCTCGTTTTGCAAAATCATCTCAGACACAAATACAAGATACTCCTATTTAGATCAAAATATAAATCAGTGAGACACAACTCATAGGTTACATATTAAAGTCACATCTATACTAAGTGGCACCATATCACTGAGTCACTAAGAATAAATGCACTTAACAAACGTAAATTGCTATAATCTGATCAGGGAGTGCTTAAATACAATTTTTTGCACTTAAATTTTCTCTACAGACTACTATCAAATTTTGGAATTAAGAGGACAGAATTAAGAAACTTCATACAAACAGTCACCAACTTACAAACAAAGAAATCATAAATCCCTCCCTTTATACAAAATTTCTAGTACTTTTACCTCTAAATACTTTACAACATAACCCCCAACCCTCTTGAATTTTTACCCCAAACCTCCTACCCATTGCCAAGGTTCCACCTCACTGCCCCCTCTCACGGCCAGGGGGAAATAAGTTTCTGGAATCCAGAGTAAAAACTCAGGAACGCATTTTCCTACAGAAAAAAATATAAATTGTGATCTAGAATGCTGAGTGTTATAATTCAGCTACACTATGTTTATAAAGGCTTTTGTGAACTAAAGCCTAAGGACCTAATAACAATTCAGAACAATATTTCTATGAGAAAATGCATTCCAGGTTCAAAATAATTCAATACAATCCCTTTGTAGGTTGGTGACTGTCCGTATAGTGCCACCAAGTGATATATATTTTACTCAACACAAAATATTAAATTCAAAATGGCTACATGACTATTCACTCTGTGAATGTGCTATGTCAGTCACTTTCTAAGAAAAATTAACCATCTTAAATTCACTTAAAAACTGCTGTAATACTTACATTTAGCATTTCAAAATCATTACTCTCTAAACCCTGTGCAAGAAGAACTGGAAAGCTATTTGTCTGTGGAAGGTCATCCTTTTCTTTTCTTGTATCTATATCCAGTGCTCCCAGGCGCTCTTCAATGCTAACCTACAGAATAGAAATGACCTGTTAATGTTAAACCAGACAAGGTCTAAAGTAGTTTGGTCAAATCACTTTGTGCTTGTGTCTTAGGAGACAACAAGCACTGAGTGATTCACACCTCAATCCTAAAAACCATGAAAACGCTCTTTCTCATTCCAAAAAAATCTCATTATCATAAAGCCAGTGTTGGAGACAAGTGAAACATTTGCTATGCAAGTTTCCAGATTCTAGTGAAAAAAACAACTACGTAAGAAGCCATGATTTGAAAATGTAATTCATAAAAATTCCTTTACATGAAGATTCAAAGAAAGCAAGAATCTGGCATCTGATTACTAAAGCACAAGACAAGACCTATTACCACAGAAGCTTCACCCTCTATAACTATCCCTTGCCATCAACCTCAGATTTGCAAAAGGAAACAAATATTAGCAAAAGAGCATAAGGACAGTTATGTTCCCAAAAGATTTATGAAATTTCTTCCTATTTTCCTCTTTATAAGTTCCAAATGATGAGTTATTTTCTAGTAGATGCTATCCTACAACCAAGTTTCTTTAATACCAAAAATTTAAGTGTAAATAAACATGATGCAATTTGCTACACAAAAACTCAACTGTACAGAACTGACCGCTTACTAAAGCATGTCTAACAACCATGTTCTGCCAGCCCCTTGGTAACTAAATCAAAATACAGATGTTCTATGACTACCAAAGCAAACAGATATACCTTGGTAAAGCCTCTTGTTTGGGCTACCTTAACTTAGGAAAAACATAAAAAAGGCAGGAGGACATTAAAGGGTTGGATCTAGGCCAAGCTAAAGAAAGCTGGTTCACTATTTTTAAATACAGCTATCATACTATTGAGGAATAATTTTTATGAACAGCAATATTATTCCCAACTCCCCACTCAATAAAGTAAGACATTTAGAATCAGGTAAGAAATATGATCTTTCTCTAACGATAAAACAGTTAAAATTCTCGATCACTTAGACAAGAGTGACAAATGTAAATGGAAGATGAAAAAGAATGCTACATGGGGAAGTACAGTAACCATAGAAGGGTTCTGGGAGTTGAGAAAAAACGACGTTTATAGGCACTTTAAGAGCTTATAATGACAATCACTTTTAAAGTCCAACTAGCACTGAACCAGCCAGGATTGCTCAGACAGCCAAGAGAAGAGGCATCATCGGAAGTCAGCAACATGCGAAACCCAATGAAAATCATCACAGCAAGTCCTGGCTTAATCTATTCAATCAAGTTACTGAGCTATCAACAAATGGCCAAAACAGCACCCTCCTGAGTTCATAAGAGTTCTGTCTTCTCCATTAACAGTGGCCAAATAAGTCTCACAAAGGTCACAATCTGGAATTTTGGAACCAACATTGCTGGGGATGAGAGAGAGGAAAACAGCAGCAATCTCAGTAAGTTTCTGAAGTTTCAACTTTGGCTCTATCCTATATAGTTGTTAGAATCTCCCAAGCAATCCTAAATTTCAAACTCAAAAATGGTCAGAGTGATTGTATTTACCTCATTTTCCCCTAATTTCCTCTTGTTCTCTATTTCCTCAGTTTGTGGAAGAGCAGGCTTGATAGCTGCCTGATGACCAGGTATCCCAGGCACCAGAACTTTCGCTTCAGAATTCATCACTGGTGTTCTCACCTGTTAAACAGGAATACCAGAGGCGTGACCAAGGAAATTACACCTTAGTCCTTGCAAGATTTATCCCCAATGAGAACACTAACACCTTTTAAAAGGTTTTCCTGTTGGAAACAATGTAATACGAATTAAAGACAAATTTTTTTACTGAGGTCATACAAAGATAAATTTTAATGAAATGTTGGCAAATAAGTTTTTAAAGGATAACGAGAAAGTTCACGGTTTAAAGCTTTTAATACCACCTACGAGTAAAAACCAGGAAAAACAAAATCTACCACACAAGGACACAGTGACTTAAAAATGTTGAAGAGTGACGCTGTGTATTTTACAACCATCTCCAATAATCGATCTTTGCCAGAAATGCTCAGACAGCCAAGAGAAAGGTGTCATCTCTGAAACTCAGCCAGAAGCGAAACCATATGGGATGTCATCACAGCATGTCTTGGCTTTCCTTTTCTCGTAACTGCCAAACATGAGATATCTACATGTAGACGCAATGTTATATACAAAATAAAGCATCACGATGATGCTCTTATATATGGTATCAAATTCCAGCCCCATTATGATTTTAGGTTTTATTCCACCCTGAAATACAGCATTCCTCTCAACGAAGTTATGCTCCTTTAAGTATTGAGATTGACAAAATAATTTATTGATAAATTTGATATTGATATTTATTCCTACATACTTCCTTGCACAAATGATCATGCATAGGGGTCAGGAAGAACTAAATCTAAGGTTTTCAACTTCTAGTCACCTGAAACTCATTCATTCATTCAACAAATCAAGAGCAAAGAAATGAAGAAAGTTTTACAATCTTAATACGTCAAACCTAATCCCACAAACTTTAAGTCAAGATTGTAGAGGATATTAAAGAGTTTAAACACAGTATTACATAACAATTAAATTCACCCAAATCTTTTTTCTCAACTTCTAATACATAATGCACTCACCTTTGTTATAGCTGTTTCTACTTTTGGAGCCCAGCAGTTTGAAATATCTCTTACTAAACACACATGAGATTCTTTGGAATTTAATGCCTGGAAATATAATTTTAAAGGGGGAGTGGGGTGAGAAGGGGAAAAAAGAGAGAGACAATATCAAACAAAGCAATCGGGAATAAGAATAAAATGAAAAACTACATGTCCAGTTGTACATTTTTATAAAAATACAAAAAGTATGGACAGCTTCCACACAAAAATGTTAAGCCATTCAGAGTGATAACCATTCAGACTGATAGTGGCTGAGGAAAACGGATAAACTGAAGATACTGGGCATAACGTTTACTTTCTTCTTAAATTACATACTACTCAAATTTTTCACATATATAGTTTCAAAAGATCAACAGATTTTTTAAAAAATGTAACAGATTTTAAAGAAAACATATCAGTTCATCACCCTTGTAAAGAATAATCTGTGCTTTAAAAGAAAAAAAGTCCTACCCTAAAATTTTCTACTGCTATCCTTGTACAAGCAAGTCAAAGACAGCACCGCTGATTAAAACAAAGTGCTCCAAGGCGCATCTCCATGTTCTGACATGGTATTCAACAGGGGAGGGAAGTCAGTTGCAGCAAAGTACCTATGTACCCATAAAGCTTTAAGGTTTTATGTAATTCTCCATGCCCATACAATCAATCAATACCTGGACACAAAATAAACAGGAATCAATGGCTGCACCTGCAGAAAGAGGTTAAGGGGTTCCCATGTGGCAAGGAGACTTACGTTTACAGCTCAAAACTTTTCTTTTATTAAACCATATCCATGTGTTAAATATTTTTTTTATAAAGATTTTATTTTTCCTTTTTCTCCCCAAAGCCCTCCGGTACATAGTTGTATATTTTTAGTTGTGGGTCCTTCTAGTTGTGGCATGTGCTTCTAGTTGTGGCATGTGGGACGTACTTCAATATGGCCTGATGAGTGGTGCCATGTCCGTGCCCAGGATCTGAATCTGTGAAACCCTGGGCCACCAAAGCAGAGCGCGCCAACTTAACCCACCGGCCACAGGGCCAGCCCCCATGTGTTAAATTTTTAAAAAGTAAAAAGCATTTAAATAAACTCAACAAGAGCTTTCTTGGGCATGCAATATTCCACTCACAGTCCCCCTGAGGGCCTTACTGAATAAAACTATTATAAATGCAAGTTTAAGAAATCGCCTATTGGACATGTTCATAACTCACCGACAGTCTCCAAAGAAACTTCTGTAATCAGAAACGCTAACCCATTGCACTGCCCATTATATCTCTGCTTAGACAATTCAATGGGTGCTATTTCTAAGGGCTCTTTTTTGAAGATTTATCTTTTGCATAATTAGGCAAAATTCACCCATACCTATGCTGACCAAAATGGTAGCCACTAGGAATGTGTGACTATTGAGCACTTGAAATGCGGCTAGTCCAAATTGAGATGTGCTTGTAAAACATACACCAGATTTCAAAGACAAAATGCCAAAAAAAGGAGGAGAGGGAATAAAATATCTTAAATAATGTTTTATATTGACTAAGCATTAAAAAGATATTTTGGATGTACTGAGTTAAGTAAAATTTATACAAAGAAAGTTGTCACAAATTAAAATAAACCACTCAATGAAAGGTCCTTCAGTTAAGGGAAAATATGACTTTTGTAAGTATTCCTATAAGCAGACCAACGTATCATTTTAAAATCATTCTTTCCCATTGGACATGTTGATGCTCTATTGTTTTACTCTAAATTAGCATCTACGTACCACTCGCTCAATGGTGGGCTGAAACCAATTGCCATATACAAGCAACAATGACATTTTGTCTGAGCAAAAACCAGCTGCTAGAATAGGGATGGGTTTTGGTGTTGATTTCTTGCCTTTCCCAGGTGTTGCTATCTGAATTGTGCAGTTTGAAGTCAAGGGCTTTTTGCAGTATCTACAAATGGGGAGAAAATTAGATTAGAAAATTTGAAATAAGAACATTTCATACTGATTCTCCAAAGTTGGCATCAAGTGATGAAATGTGACCCTCCTCTCGCCTCCACACTACTATCAGAAGAGATCGGAGCCCCAGAGCACTAGTGTTCCTGTCAAGACTTCATCTATCCCCAACACCCGCAACATGAAGTACTCACCACCAAAATCTGCCTTGAGATCCATTTCCCACTGTCAACCCCGACATGAGGCCTCAAGCTCCCAAGTGTTCTCTCACCATCCTGAGCTTCAGTCCCAATGGCTCTGTACTTTCCCATTCCAACAAGCCCCACCTCCAATCACTCCCAACCCTCAAGAGCCTCACCACGACCCTACCACATAGTTCCAGGAACAAAATTATCAACAAAATATAACCAGCAAAATTATACTCTCAGTTTCTTCCCTAAGGGATCTCATCAACTTCTTGCTCTATGTCGACTCATCCCTCAGCCCTCCCAAGTTATAGTTGTTTTCTCTCCAACACCCTTTGTGCCAGGGCCTTGGACATGATTTAATTGTGCCCTTCCTTTGCTCTTCACTGACACTTCAAGACAAACAGTCTCTCCTTCACCTCTACAACTTTTGAAATTGTTGTCACCAGGTACCAGCTACGTTCCCCTCCTGCCATCATCCAATGATCTCTGGGTCACTCTCCCACATTTTTTAAAGATTTTAGTGGCTCACTGTCATTCTGTCCAACACTACTCCTGAGGACTTCCTTTCTTCTTCTTTTATATATATATATGTCTATGTGTGTTTTTTTGTTGAGGAAGATTTGCCCTAAGCTAACATCTGTGCCAATCCTCCTCTGTTTTTTAGTATGTAGGCCACCATCACAGCATGGCCACTAACAGTAGTGCAGGTCCACACTCAGGAACCAAACCTGGGCCACCAAAGCAGAGCACGTGGAACTTAACCACTAGGCCACCAGAGCTGGCCCAGAACTTCCTTCCTTAGCGTCTGATGATCCTTCTGACATTCTGGCCTCCCAATTCCTTAACTTTTCTACCTCCAACAACACTGTCTTCCACTGTATCTCAGCCGCTCACTCCTCACACCACAGACATCTTATCACCAGTTAGTGCACACCCATAATCTCCATTCTAAGCACCCCACTACCTCTATCTTTCCAACACACTCCTCCTTGTACCCTGACTCCACAACCATCTCTATCCAGGATTTCTGCTCTCTGCTCTGGTCTTTGCCCCTCTGTAGGCTATTCTCGACACATCAGAAAGAATAACTTAAGTCAAGGCCATCAATTCTCTGCTTAAAATCCTTTAAGGGCTTACTACTGGTCAAGTCCTCAGCAAGGCCCACTACTTCTGGACCTTCAATTATACATTCCATGTACACATTTTTGTTGTTAGTGCCATTGAGTCAATTCTGGCTCCTAACGACCCTGTACACTGCAGAGCGGAACCCTGCCCAGTCTTTTGCTCCATCCTCTCCTCTTCCAGCACTATATCACACAATGCTCCACTGCTCTTCATAGGGTTTTCAAGGCCAATTTTTTTAGCAATGGGTGGCCTGGTCCTTCTTCCTAGTCTGTCTGAGGCTGGAAGCTCCACTGAAACCTGTTCACCACGGGTGACCCTGCTGGTATTTGAAATACCGGTGGCATAACTTTCAGCATCACAACAAAACGCAGCCACCACAGTTTAACAACCGACAGACAGGTGATGTGGTTCCCCAACCAGCAAACAAACATGGGCTGTGGTGGCGAGAGTGTCGAATCTTAACCACCAGATTACCACAAATACAACTGGGTAAATAAAGGGCTCAATTGTCTTACGCTAAAATATTAACAGCTCTAGAGAGAACTCAATGGAAGGAGACTTGGATTTTATAATCAATTGTCTATGCATCCTGAATGTTTTAAAATAAATGTATACTGTTTTCAGAATTAATTTATATTTAAATAAATCCCTATACTAGGATTTTAAAAGAAAGGACAGCAATTGACAATAAAAGGTTGAAACCATTTTAAAGTTTAACATAACTGTGCACCTAACTGAGTCTCAGACCATGTTTATAAAGTATGGCAAGGACCAGCAAACTTTCTGTAAGGGGCTAGATAGCAAACATTTCATTATGCTGGAGGAGGGGCACACATGTTCTCTGTTAGATGTGGCCTGCAGGCCACACTTTGCTGGCCCTGCTCTATGCCTCCTACACAACCTACCAACAGCACTGCTCCCCTCTGTCCACCCAAACACTAGCACGGCCGGCCTCACTGATCCCCATCTGTGTGCCAAAGGGAAGCACTATCAAAAACAGGAATGAAGTCACCAAAGTTCATAAGCAAAGCCCTCCGACTGGACCACTTTCTTTTAAAATTTATCACTGGAACTACCAACATTTACTAAGCATACATCATAAAAAGCCACCCTCTTAACCACAAATATGAAGTGAAGAAATGGCCCACAATTCCAACAGCTTGAGTTCTCCCTGAGAATGTATATAGTCATATGAAGAAAGAATTAAGAATGCTTTCAAAATAATCTAACTGAAAAGTAATATAATGCAAAGAAAAAGTGGAAGTATGAAGAAATAAGTCAGGGACTTGAAAATTTCTTACTTACCCATTTAATATGTGTTCAAAAAGATGAACTTGACCATCTTTGCAAACAACAGCTAACTTGACAGGCTAAAAAAAAGCATTTATCTGATTACTCTAATAGGTAACATACTCTACTGTAATAGATAATTACTTGCATGATATACTTAGGAAAATTCAACTCTCCTCCCTGCTCCTTTAAATAATCAGAGAAAAAGAACAGCAATGATGCTCAACTCTTGCATTTAGAAATAATTACTGCCATGAAAATAACAATTTATGTTGTTAACATCAAAATTAAATGCAGCCTAGAAGTTAAGGGAGCGAAGTCACTACCAAGTGCAGAGGCTGACGACAGGGAGCTGGCATGCCCCACGGGTCAGAGCAGTCAGGGCTGCTGAAAATGCCACTGTGACCATCCTTTCCCCTCCTAAGAGCTCACCACAGTGATTTAATGGTTACTTCAAACAGTCTAGGAAGAATTTTATGTTTCATTCTTCCTCCCACATCCCCTCTTCCCCGAGTCATTAAATCATCAAAACCATGCTTTTAAAAGTAATATTTATGAAATCCAAAAACAAATTCTCAAAAATCGAGCCATTTACCTCTTCTTTGTTTTCTGACAAAGTCAAGTCAATATAGACAGGTTCATCCGTAACTGTAAAAGACATCACTGCATTCTTTTCTTTGTTTTCTGACCGGACTTGCCTAGATAACAAAACCAATGATTAGATAATAAGACAGATTTAAAAAGAAAAAAAAAGCAAACACCTACAGGTTGTTAGATTAGATTATTAGATTATGAAAAGCTTTTTCATCTTTTAAAAGCTAAATAAGGTGACTAGAGATCAAAATAAGGAAAGCATTCGTGTCACTACCATATAACATGGTTGTATGGGAAAAAAGTAAGCACTGATATGTTTATGGAAGATTTAAACAATGAGTTAACATTTTCTGTTCTTTTCCATTAATCGACTTGTCTATCTAGATGCCAATACCACACTATCATGATTACTGTAGCCTGACAACAAGTCCTCAAATCAGACAATGTTGGTCCTCCAACTGTTTTCTTGTTTTCACAGTCGTTTTGGCTATTCTATGTTTTCTGCACTTCCATTTGAATTTTAAAATCAAATTGTCAATTTCTACCAAAAAAAAAAAAATCTGCTGGAATTTTGACTGGGTTTGCATTGAATCTATAGATTAATTTGAGGAGAACATCACAATAATACTGAGAAAATAGAGTCCAGAAATAGACACAAATATATATATATATACACACACATACACAAATGATTCTCATTATTCACTGATTCCTTATTTGAGAATTCATCTACTTGCCAAAATTTATTTGCAACCCCCACAATCAATATTTGTGGCGCTTTCATGGTCTTTACCAGGCATGCACAGAGCAGTAAAAGTATGGGTTACCCCACAGGCACGAGGTCAAACAAGGCTGTGCTCTGTCTTCTTATTTCAACTCTCATACTATGAGCAAGTATTCTTTCTGCACTCTATTTTGTGCCATGTTTTTTGCTTTTGTGTTTTTTGTTGGTGATCTCACTGTTTAAAACGGCCCCGAAGAGTAGTGCTGAAGTGCTGTTTAGCGTTCTAACAAAAAAAAAAGCTGTGACGTGCCTTATGAAGAAAATATTTCTTTTAGATAAACATTGTTCTGACATGAGTTAACCATATGTGCATGTGTATATACATATATAAATATATATAAGGTATCTTTAAATACAAACACACATAAAACAAGGTTATATATTGATTAGATGACAAAAATGTTGTGACAAGAGAGGCTTGCAGAAACTTAACCCTGTGTTTTCCCACAAGAGTAATAGTATCACTAAGTCAGTGCTCATGAGGACTTTATACAACATTCCTGCTACAAATAATGAGAATTGACTGTATGTCTATACACAGGTATATATACAAAACCAATACACTAGAGACAGTCTTTTCAACAAATGGTACTGGGACCACTGGATAGCCACAATGCAAAAATATGAACTTAAATGCATTCCTCGTGCCACATTCACAAAATTAACTCAAAACAGATCACAGGGCCAGCCTTGGTGGCCTAGTGGTTAAGTTCAGCACACTCTGCTTCGGCAGCCCGGGTTCGCTTCTGGGTATGCACAGACACCACTCATCTGTCAGTGGCCATGCTGTGGTGGGGGCTCACATACAAAAAGAGAAGACTGGCAAGGGGTGCTGGGCAAATCTTCCTCAGGAAAAAAAAGACAGATCACAGAACCAAATGCAAGACCTAAAACCATAAAACTTCCAGGAGAAAACCTTCATGATCTTGGGTTAAGCAAAGATTTCTAAACATAATCAAGACTTCATCAAAATTAATAACTTCTTTTCTTCAAAAAGACAAGCCATAGACTAGGAGAAAATACTTGCAAAGCCTAAAACTGATAATGGACTTGTATTCAGAATATACACAGAACTCTCAAAACACAATAAGAAAACAAACAACTCAATAAAAAATAGGCCAAACAGCAAATAAGCAGATGAAAGATTCTCAACATCAATGGCCAACAGGGAAAAGCAAATTAAAACCACACTGAGATACTACCATATGCCTATTAGAATAGCTAAAATTAAATGACCATATCAAGTGCTGGTGAGGATGTGAAGAAATTAGCACTCTTATAGCTAGTGGGAATGTAAAATGGTACAATCACTTTGGAAAAAAATGGGCAATTTCTTAAAAAGTAAATATACACCTATCATATGATCCAGCCATTGCACTCCTAGGTATTTACCAGAGAAATTAATCATATGCCTGTACAAAGATCTGTACACAAATTTCCATAACAACTTTATTTGTAATGTCCCAAACATGTCAACAAGCCTGGAGATGGGGGTGGAGAAGGGGATTACAAAGATATGAGGAAACTCTTGGGAGCAATAAACATGGTCATTGTCTTGACTGTGATAACGATTTCATGGATGAACGCATATGTCAAAACTTATCACATTGTATGCTTTAAAGATGTGCAGTTTATGATACATCAATTATACCTCAATAAGGATGCTAAAAAAATCTAGGCACAAAAAAATAAACAATGAGTAACAGCAACAAACAATTTACAAACACGATTCAAAATCAGTTTCTTTTTAGCTTCTACAAGGCAAGGGAAAACAGGATTGAAACAAAAACACAAACCACCAACTGGGAAAAAATATCTGCAAATTATATCTGACAAAGGGTTAATCTCCATAACATATAAAGAACTCACACAACTCAACAACAAAAAATCAAACAACCTGATCAAAAAATGGGCAGGGGATATGATTTCTCCAAAGAAGATATACAGATGGCCAATAGTCACATGAAAAGATGCTCATCATCACTGATCATCAGGGAAATGCAAATCAAAACTACACTAAGATACCACCTTACACCTGTTAGAATGGCGAAAATAACCAAAACAAAAAATAACAAATGTTGGAGAGGTTGTCGAGAAAAGGGAACCCTCATACACTGCCAGTGAGAATGCAAACTGGTGCAGCCACTATGGCAAACAGTATGGAGATTTCTCAAAAAATTAAAAATAGAAATACCATATGACTCAGCCATCCCACTACTGGGTATCTATCCAAAGAACTTGAAGTCAGCAATTCAAAGAGACGCATGTACCCCTACGTTCATTGCAGCATTATTCACAATAGCCAAGACTTGGAGCAACCTAAGTGTCCATCTACTGAGGACTGGATAAAGAAGATATGGTGTGTACACACACACACACACACACACACACACACACACACACAATGGAATACTACTCAGTCATAAAAAAGGATAAAAATCGTCCCATTTCACAACAACACAGATGGACCTTGAGGGTATTATGTTAAGTGAAATAAGCCAGATAGAGAAAGACAATCTTTGTATGACTCCACTCATATGTGGAAGATAAACAAACATGTGGACAAAGAGAACAGATTAGTGGTTAACAGGGGAAAGGGGGTGTGGGGGGTGGGCACAAAGGGTGAAGTGGTGCACCTACAGTATGACTGACAAGTAATAACATACAACTGAAATTTCACAAAGTTGTAAACTATCATAATCTCAATAAAAAAGAAAAATCAGTTTATTTTTGTGAGACTCTATACATTTACCAGTGAACAATCTTCCAATATTTTTGTGTCGAGACCAAAATTAAGAGTTGATTTGATAAATTCTAAAGATTTCAGGCACAATAAAGTGTTAAGAAAACAAAATTCAGTCTAACATGAAGTCACTCGTACATGTTCAAAATCTCTGCCATCAGACCCCCATATACAGAAGAAACTATCTTAGCCCATCAATAGGAGATAGCAGTCTCCTTACAGTAATATGAAAGGTTTGTTTTTCTTTTTTAATTTTCATTCAGTGGCAAACTCTCAAATGTTATTTCCTTATAGAAACTGTCTTTCAAAGGTAATTATGGGACCTTACGGTGTTTGCTACCTTTGTTCTACCTACCAAAACAAAACTTCCGCAGCTTCAAAAATGGCCTTTTCAGGCAGCCTTTCAATACAGCTTTTTAATTTGTTTGTTTTTTAAGTTTACTCCCCGATTACTAGGAAGCCCCCAGGCATACAGATATTATTTTCAGGATCTTACAAGAGAAATCAACTTTTCTTTCGTAGAAGAAATTTTGTAGCTGGAGACCGCTAGGTCTAAGGAGCCAAAAAGGTGAAGCATTTAGAACTGAAGCACCTCAGTAATGTCAAGAGCCTTTGGTGGCAGATTTTAACTTCTTGACATTACTAATATCTTAAGTAAGTGTTAAATCCTCTAAAACTGAAAGAAATTATCCCAACAAGAGCTCCTTAAAAATCAGATACAGAACAGAAAACCAACTCAATTTGATACAAGAGGCATAATTAGAAACCAGGCCTTAGCTGATGGTTTTGAAGGTGAACAGAGGTCCACATTAGGCCTCATGAACCTTTCCCAACAAAACTACTTTAAGGAATACACATTTGATGAGTCCCACTTCTGAGTATTATTCCGTGTAAATTCAGAGTAACTTTATATAGCCAAGAACATGCTCAACTAATTGATTACTAAGATGAGAAACTATTCTATTTTTAAAATCTCTACTTATTTTGTCCATGAATAGTTGGTTTGAAAAAAGTTAACTTCACCAACAGATGATGTCATAAAATCCAAGGAATTTCCTATATTTCTTAAATTTAAAAACTTTTTGACAGCCCTTTAACATCAAATTATTCACTTTTAAAAGTAGTTTCAAAGGGAATGAGTAACAGCAACTACTGCAAATTTTCAGAGACAGCCAAGGAATTTAACGTCCTCAGCAAATCATCAGTAAATAGACACTACTGCACTAGATTAACCCAGTGGAGCCATCTACTTCAACAAAATCATAGATTTTCCTAAAATTTAAAAAAAAAAAAAAAAAGGTTATTTTTAAATTGCCCAGTCACAAAAACATCCAGGCTCCTGAACCTCCCAACAAGCAAGGAGGAGGCTCTATTATATAATGAATGCTCTTAACTTTTTCTCATAAAGATCTGTTTTTAGGCAGGCTCAATTCTTCATTACAAGTCAGTGTGAATTTAACATTAAATACAATAAAGCAAGTCTCATACTCATCATTTATATTAACCATGTAAGCTGTGACAGATTCTGTCTTTTCAAAGCAAAGCTACCTTCCAAATCCAAAAGACTACATACCAGACATTAAGTAACCGGTCATGCACTGCTCCAGATAAGAAATAAAGACCTGTAATTCCATCAAAGGGTTGGCTCTCATTAGGAGGTCTGATAGTAGTGAACAGAAGTGACGAAACCGGTGTCGCATGTCCTGTGAAGTGCTAGAGAAAGTTAAATCTCATTTAGCAGAGGACGGATACAGATCAGTAACAAAAACTAAGAGTCCAAATGTATCACAAGCAAGATATATATGATACATAACTGAAATTAGAGCTCTAGACTAAAGGTAACAGTTAAATTTAATTCTATGTAACTAAGATTATTTGCTAAATTCTTCTCACTTCTTAAAAACTCTATCTGAAAACAGTGAAAATCAAGATGTCCCTTTCAACTCCCATGACCCCGCCCACAATCTATTTCTTCAATTTTTGAGTTCAAGAATCACTTAATTCTATCCATTGTAAAAGGGGTGCTTGGGTGCTCAGACACAGCCAAGGAATTGTAGGTCTTCATTTTACTCTCAGTGAGTCGAAACCACAATTTTAAGGCATCATCACAGCACCAAGTGTTCAGTAACCCTTGAGTGTACTCAAAATGTGATACTCAATCTCCATAGTTAAATACTATCTGTGCACCAAATGCTGGATGCAAAATAGAGATCAAAATTACCATAATCACTGCATAGCAGAGTAAAAGATTTCTAATTCAAATTCCTCTCATTGTATTCGTTTTTCCAATGCATGTTAAGCAGACATGTCTAACCTATATAACATCAAGCAGATTTGGAGGCTAACTTTTGTCTATTAAGTTTACCTTTGGTAAGCTTGAAAATACAGACTGTATTCTTAAACCAATATTCTACGGCTCAGACTTCTGCCTTCTTCAGACTTACTCTAGATGACTGCTACGCTTATAACTAATTTGATTCACTCACTCTGTAGATTTCTTTGGTCTCCAAAACCCATAGTTTGATTGTTCGACCAGCTGAAAGCAACATTTTTCCATCTGGGCTGATACACAGAGAACTGACGCTGCTATTGTCACCTTTCCATTTGCTGTATTGTGAAGAGAAACAAAAATAGCTGAATGAATAGGGAGAAACCTTAATTCAGAGCAAAAGAATAACAAAAACAAATCAGGCATTAAAAATACCACCTAAGGTTCTAAGGCAAATTACATTCCCTAAAAATTTGTGTCAGGTAAACTAACCTTGGACATATCACTAAGATAAAGCCTCCCTGATGGGACGGTAAGAGAGATTCTTTTTTGTTTTTTAAAGATTGGCACCTGGGCTAACAACTGTTGCCAATCTTTTTTTTTTTTCTTCCTGCTTTATCTCCCCAAACCCCCCCTGTACACAGTTGTGTATCATTAGTTGCAGGTCCTTCTAGCTGTGGGATGTGGGACGCCGCCTCAACGTGGCCTAACGAGCCGTGCCATGTCCGAGCCCAGGATCCGAACCCTGGGCTGCCGCAGCAGAGCGCGCAAACTTAACCACTTGGCCACAGAGCCGGCCCCTAAGAGAGATTCTTAAGAGGTACCAGAAAATGGGTGAGTAAGAGTTACAAGAATGTAAAATGAGTAGTTGTATATCCTGTGATCCATGAGATGGATTTTGTTAATGCTCAGGAAACTTCCATGTTGGCTGGAATTCTGAGTGTCCATTCCATCCTCTCCATCTATCTTTAATTTACTTAGCACAGTCCAGAAAGGTGATTTGTATCCCAAATCCACACAGATGAGCCCTCATCTGATAGGGTAAAATAAATCAGTTATAGATGATCCCTTTCTAACACCTCAAATATGATTAGCAAATGAGACCTCGCAGTTGGTTGCACATGTTAAGGCTATTAGAGCCACAAGAAGCTTGGCTATTCATTTATAAAATCAAGAAATGACAGGAGCAATCTTATTACTAAAAGAGGTTAACTCTCAAGTGGAAGAAAATATATTGTTCTGCCAGTCACATGGGAATGTCAAATTACTCATTTGGAAAAACAAAATTAAGTTTCTACTTTACACTATACACACACAAAACTTACTGATATAAAAATAAGCATTAAAAAATATATAGCAGAATGTTTTTATAATCCTGGGGACAGGAAAGGCCTTTCAAAGCAATTACAAACCAGAAATCATAAAGGAAAAAATGACCTGATTTAATTAAATAAAACTCTGTACCATAAAATAAGTCATAAAATTAAAATAAAAGCAAAAGGCTAGGAGAAAATACCAAAGATATATACTACAGATGAAGGATTAATACTTGGAATACATAAACAGCTCATTATATCCAAGAAATAGCTTCTTGAGTTCAAGAAAAAACTCAAAAATAGACAAAGGCTATAAACAGGTAATTCATAGAAGAAACACCAATTGCTAATAAACATGTAAACATTCAACTGCACTACTAATCAAGGAAATGCAGCAACAACATAGGAGAGAACTCTTCCTTTACCCTCATTGGTCCCTAACATTTCTGACAATTTCTCATTAATTTCCACAGCTTTGATGCTCATTTATACACATTCTTCAACATCTATTCACTGAATTGATAATTTTTATAAAAAAAGACATATCCCCACCCTCCTCACAAGCTTCCTGAATCTACTTTCCCACTCAGCAGTGAAAATGTAAGCACAGAGCTAATAACACCACGGTCCCCGCCCCCTCCCCCTCTAAAAGAGCTTTGAGAATCAAAGTATAATCCTCCTACATCAGCATCACCTGAAAACTTGTTAGACGTAAAGACTCCCAAGCACCAGCCTAGACCTACTAAATCCTATCTGTATGCACAAGTAACGTACACCCACTTTAGAGCTCACTGAAAGCACTAGATAAGAAGACCCCTCTCTGGAAAACCTGACTGGTTCCAGAGAAATGACCCACACATACTGACATTTCCCAATCACTCTACAGATGAAGTCTAACAGTTGAGCCACACACCTACACAGGCCTTCTAATCAGCTTTGTAGTGTTTCATTTTCAAAAAGCAACAGGCAGCCAAGGATCTCCAGTCATCTGAAGCATGCCTTTAAGACGGAAGATAGAGACTAAAAGCAAACAAAAATCAAAACACATCCTCAAGAGGGAGATGATGTAAGGAACAAATGAAAAAAAACTTTAAATCCCATAATTAATAACTTCAGAGGATTAGAAAATATTCTATGCATAAAAGGAATATGATGCAACAAAAAAAATATTGAGAACAAAAAACACTTCCTGTGAGTTAAAAATATGCTGAGAGAAATTTTAAAATTCAATAGAAGATTTGGAAGATGAAATTGAAGAAATCTCCCAGGTAACAGTAGAAAAAGACAAAAGGGAAAAGTAAGAGAGAAAAAAGAAAAAAACATAAAGGATTAGTCCAGGAGATGCAACATCTAAATAACAGTAAGGAATACTAGAGAAAGATCAAAGAAAACAGAGGGGATGAAATTATCAAACGCAAAGTGCAAGAAAAATCAACAGGAATTTCCAGCCTAAACGGTCCCTCAAACGCCAATGTAGTTCATTGATTAAAGAACAAAACTCATAATATTTTTAGAATACTAAGGATAATTAACACCAAAAGCTAAAAAACCAACGAACCAACGCTTCAAAATCCTGAGGGAAAATTATTTCCAACCTAAAATTCTATAACCTCAAACTACCAATCAATTGTGAAGGTAGAATAAAGACACTGGCAGACAAGCAATAAATAAATGTACCATCCACACACCCTTTCTCAGGAAGCTACCAGTTCTTGTACTTCACCAAAAGGAAAGAGTAAACCAACAAAGAGAAAAATGAGATCCAAGAAATAGAGGCTCCATCTGACAAGAGAATTTTCAAGATGATGGTGAAAGGAAATCCCAGGACAATCACTGTTCAGCAGACCCTGGAAGACGGCAGAGAAGTCCTCCAAGAAATAAATGAAACTGGAGGAACACCTCCAAGAAACAAATAAAACTGATTAACTGATGTCCAAAAATAACTGAGAAGATTTACATTACTGTAGGAGAATGAACTAGTGATAGGTATATACAAAACTAAGCAAATGAAGAATAAGGCAATTATAAACCCCAAGAAAAGCAAAGTTACGTTACGTGCCAAAAATATAAACCTAGTACAGTCCAAGGCTCATCTATTACAATATTTAAGTAGTCAGAATGTAAACACTGAATACTTGCTTAATCAAAAACTGTGACATTATTGGGAAATGGGGAGGGTTACGTGGGGGCAGAGGTTATGAGAGCTAAATCTTCACCTTCCAGAAGGAAATAAAGAGATAGTACCTAAACCAGAAAACAAAATCAATTAACACCAGCATAAGAATGCCAAGAATGCAACTAGAACTCAATATTATGAGACAGCACAGTTTAGATGAGAGCTCAGGCTCTGATTTAACCTATTTCTCAACTGTAAAATAGGAGCCCAGCTCACAGTGTTATGACTAAATACGATACTGTGTACAACGGAACAGTGCCTTGAACATTACTAGTGCCTCTGTGAAGGACCTGACTTTGTGAACTCTCATCCAGATAGCATTTTAAAAATACAGTTGCATAATAACATGGATGGACCTTGAGGGAATTATGTTAAGTGAAACAAGCCAGCGAGAGGAGGATAATCTGTGTATGACTCCACTCATATGAGGAATTTAAAATTATGGACTAAGAACAGTTTAGTGGATACCGGGGGAAAGGTGGGGTGGGGGGTGGGCACAAAGGGTGAAGTGGTGCACCTACAACATGACTGACAAACATTAATGTACAACTGAAATTTCACAAGATTGTAACCTATCATTAACTCAATTAAAAAAAAAAAATACAGTTGCATGGGTCCCTCCCCAGACCCAGTGAATGACAATCTCCATACAGGTTTCTGACAGTCACCAGTATGGAAACTACTGCTCCAGGTAAATGGAGTACAAACCCTTACTGAGAACCTCTAGGCAGATGACTTACTCATCTGCACCTCCAGTCCCAAGCCCTCCTTTAAGTTCTAAGGCTCTATCACCAATCTGTCTGCTGGGTCTTGCCTTTCACATGCATTTCAAATTCAACTTGTCTAAATACTCCAAAACTATTTCCCTCTTTTGACCATAATTCTATTAACTGCACCACTACTCACCCAATAAGTTCATAAAGCTGAAAACTTAGTAGTTACCTTCAATTTAACTCCTTTCTGTCACTCAATACTCCCCTCCATCCTTCCCAAGTGTTGCTGATTCTTCTTGGTTGGTATCTTGTCCATTCTTACTTCCCACTCTTACCATCCTACACCTGGACTATTACAACCACCACCTGGGATCTGGCTTCTCTGTCTTTGAACTAGCCCATTCCCACATAGTCTACACATTGCTGACAGGTTACTTTTTCCCAAAGCATTATTTTGCTTATTCTCAAGACACTGACCTTTAATGGCTCTCTCCTGCTTACCAGACAGAATCTAAAGAAATGGTTTGAATAGAATCCAAGAAAGCAGTTTAAGTATGGGAGAAAAACACTACCAGAATTCAAACTCCTCTGCTACTTGTTAGCTGTAGGACCGTGGGCATCATTATCCTCATCTACACAAGTTCACAGTAAACTGAACTTCATTCAACAGTCCACATTTATTGAACATCTACTATATAGACAATCACAGAAGTAGGGGCTTGAATTAGAAAAGCAGTCTGAGATTTTTTTGTGTGTGTCTGAGGAAGATTGGCCCTGAGCTAACATCCGTTGCCAATCTTCCTCTTTTTCCTTGAGGAAGATTGTCACTGAGCTAACATCCGTGCCAATCTTCCTCCACTTTCTATGTGGGATGCCACAACAGATGGCTCAATGAGTGGTGTATAGGTCCACGCCCAGGATCCAAACCTGTGAACCCTGGGCTGCTAAAGTGGAGCACACACACTTAATCACTATGTCACCAGGCTGGCCCCTGTCTGAGATTTTTATCTATGACCCTTAAGGCCAGAGTCTTGAGATACTTTGGCCCATATCCTCCACCAGCCATTATCCCCTAGTATGCACCTCATCTAAATTACTCTACTCATTTGCAAGTACATCTTTCACTTCCCTTTCTCCTAGCCTTGCTCTTGCCACCTCTCCACCTTCCTTCCCCGCCCTTGAAAGGATCCTCCCATCCTCTTCCATCCAAATCTTACCCTATCCTAGCAAGCCCAAGTGAAATCTCCTCCCTTCCACCAGGCCTTCCCAACACTACCCTATTCATTTGACCAGTAATCACATGCTACCTTATGACTCTCCTGTGCAGTTATTTCACTCTTGTACCATTATTTAACCTTTATGTATTAAAATCTTACATGCCCTATTTTTGATTAAAAATTCCTTGAGAATAGCCTATAATTTTATTATTGTCTACATTCCCCCCATGTCCAATATCAAATTTTACTTATAGCAAGAATATAGTCCTGATTTGTCAAACGCTAAGGCATTTCCAAACAGTAACCAGGTTATCCATCCAACACCATAGAACCATCAATGTTACTCACCACTTTACTTTACACGTCTGCGTATTCCATTCCACAATATGCTTATCATCTGAACAACTATACAAATAGCCATTGTCTTGATGCCACTGTATGCAATTAACTTTGTTGTCATGTCCACCACTCTGCAGATTAAAAAAAATTAAAGAAAACAATAAAACTCATCTGGTATAATATGATAATATGCACCCTGAAATTTAGTTACTGAACAGTTAACTAAAATGTTAGGCCTTAATCTAAAAGAGCCTTCACCTACATCTATCCATTTCTAACATCAAAAATATGATAAATCAGCTATAACGCCATCAAATGTTAACCTTGCCTTCTCCTCTGCTGGAAAAACATACTTTCACATCTTTAAGTGAAAGGATACTAGTCCTAAATGCCACTTGCTTTTGACATGAACACCAGCACTAAGCATAATAAAATACTTCATGTATAGTGGCACAAAGTTTGAGACACGAGAGAACTAGTAAAGTCAAATTGTAAAGAGTTTAAAGCCAACACTTAAGGTGAAAATTATGTCTAGTCAAAACTATCCTTGAAAATTCCTTTTTTTTAAAAAGTGCCCAAACTATCTCTCAATAAAGAAATCACTGTTTCTTCAGGTAAACACTAAACGTTTCCTTGTGTTACAGATCATACCATACGAATGATACTTTAAACACATTCGGCATAGCAAGATGCTTGCTCACTCAGAGGCACATAGGAATGGAGACATCAACTGTGGAAGGGCAAATCAAGCCTCCCATCTCTCACACATTCCAGGACAAACTTGATTCAGTAGAATAAAGTGCTAAATCACCTACACTGCATGCAATTATCACGTTCACTCTTTCTACCTGAATTCACATAAATTAAATATACAATGAAACAGCACTATACATGTATCTAAGCTAAGGATAAAAGTTAAAACTCAAAATCAGTACTTCCATCATATAGAATGCTCCCATCTTAAAAGAAAAATATTTTTAAATGTTTAGTTCAGTTATTTCCCTTCTCCCTTATCATTCATCTATTCAAAGAACTAAGTCCTTTTTTACAGACACACAAAGAATTGAACAAAAATAAATTCCACAGGAAGAATTCCGTAAGAAAATAAATAAAAATTTTCAAAGTCAGTAATCCAAGAGATACAAATTTTTTAAAAAGTAACATTTTCAGTCCATTCATCTGGCAATTTGTTTAGCTTTTCTTTTTTTAAAGATTGGCAGCTGAGCTAACAACTGTTACCAATCTTCTTTTTTTTTCCTTTTTTTTGCTTTTTCTCCCCAAAGCCCCCAGTATACAGTTGTACATTTTAGTTGTGGGTCCTTCCAGTTGTGGCATGTGGGACGCCGCGTCAACGAGGCCTGATGAGTGGTGCCATGTCCGCGCCCAGGATCCGAACCAGAGAAACCCTGGGCCGCCGTAGTGGAGCACGGGAACTTAACCATTCAGCCACAGGGCCGGCCCCTGTTCAGCATTTTAAAACCCATGCTGGTAAGGTTATATAATAAACATGGCACTATCATATATTGCTAGGGCCTAGTACATCCTTTTGGAAAGCAATCTAGCAACTGTCCACTCATTCATTCATTTATTTGTTCAACAAACATTTACTCAATACCAATTACATGCCAGGCACTACACTCAGCACTTTCAATTGTATCATTATGTCTAAATCTCAATAAAGTCATGCAAGGTAGGTTATACAATATCCACTTAAGAGGTAAGAAGTTAAATTACTCATCCATGATGCCGTAACTAGAAAGATTCAACCTCCGAGCAGACAAGTTCCAATGCTGAGTCCTCTTCCACTTCGCCACATGATCCCAAGTCTCCTTACCCTGATCCTCTTGGTTCCTTTTTAATAAATTCACTCTCTGTTAAAGATTTAGGTAGTACAATCCTGTGAGGTATTGAAATGATCTAAAAAGAAGTTCTAGGCTCCATCAGCATCATGTCTGCAACCACGGCAGCTGAGTGAAGCAGCTATCACACTGTACAGGATACAGATACCTGCTGACCACAAAAGACTGACCAAATCAAAGGATGGGCTCCCGACTACAGTGGAGTAAAAAAGCCCATATGAGGACCACACTTAACTTGGGAGGAGAGGAGAGAGGAATAAAGGGAGATTCCCTTCCTGCTATACATACATTTGAATACTTTAATTTTTTTTTTACAGCTGTGTATTATTTTTATGATCTTTAATATGAAAACAACAGTCATGCACCACACAACACTGTTTTGGTCAATAGCGGACTGCACACATGACAACGGTCCCCTAAGATTAGTACCATACAGCCTAGTTGTATAGTAGGCTATATCATCTAGGTTTGCGTAACTCTACGCTCTACGATGTTCACACAACAACGAAATCACCTAATGATGCATCTCTCAGAACCTATTCCCTGTTGTCAAGGGACACATGACTGTATTTTTAAATGCTTTTCTAAAATCAGATAAAATTTTTCATGTATCAAATCAGCTAAGTTTTTGTTAGTGTTATTGCTGTTTTAATGGGAATATTCAATGGTGGCAATGACGCTATTGAAACACAGGTACTATCCTTCCATTGTGGATATAAGCACAAATTAGGAAAACTTCCAGAAAGTATTTTTATACTATGTGTAAAAAGCCTTAACACTCAAACCCTTTGACTAATTAGAGGTTAGCAATTCTGAGAATCCACGTAAGGAAAACAAATATTTATAACAACAAAAACAAAATCAGAAACCACCTAAATGGTCAGTAATAGTTAAATCACCAAGGGACTATCTAATGTAATGGGATTTTAGGCAGTCATTAAAAACGTTTATAATTAGTGCTTGACAAATATGCAAATTGCTTACATTGTAATTTAATGAAAAATATCAGGATACAAAATAGATGGACAAAACCCAACTTTGTTTTTTCAAACACATGCGTAAAGCAAAGAAATACACAATCTATTAAGCAGAAGATCCCTCAGTGATAAATGTCGGTATAAATTTTTTCCCTTTTCAACGTTATGTAGTTCCAAATTATCTTTCTACGTAATATCTACGTAGATATTACGTAAAAGAGAAAACATTGTTTTATTCATATATACAGAAAGTATTCCTATATACAGACCGTTCAGTGAACACCAAAAACACATTATAATAGATATCGCCTGAAACAAATTATGCCAGTTAAGCTACTGTCTTGCAGCACCAAACCCTCACTTCTCTGCTCTGCAATGCTGGGGCTGGCACTCTGCAAACCACCTCTGCTTTGCCAGCTGGATCGCCAGTAGGCTCCACCAATAAGGGGTGGTAGAAGGAGACAAGGCCGGAGAAGGAACAGGGACTTGTTCCTTCCTGTCTCCCAGTTTGCACCACCCCAACATTTCTTCACCCTAGCAGTGGAAATCCTTTTGGCAGCAGCTGAACTCACTATGCAATTTTTCCAACACTTGGAGAATCAGTTTCATCACCTCCCTTCAGAGACACCAGCAGTCAGCTGGAGCCCTCTCCTCAGAGGTCTGGACCCCAAGCCCATGGGGCCACACCTCCTCAAGAGACTGCAGCACTGAGAGCAACACCTGCTCCTCAAAAGTCTGAGTTTCAGCAATAACTCCAACTGCCTCCTTTGTTCCCCAGCCCCAGAGGTAGTGAGCTCCTTCTTGCAGTTGCTATTTCTGATACTTAGAATTGTGTTTACCCTTTCTTATTTTAAACCTAGTCAACAATTCCTCATATTCTAACCCATAATAAGGACTATATCACCTAGCATAGCTATTATCAAATATTCCCACTCAGAATTTTAATTGCAGAAGGGGCAGAAAAATACCCCTACAGTCTAGATCCTACAGCATATGCTGAACTGTTTTGGTTTTTACTTTTTGAGGAAGATTAGCCCTGAGCTAACATGTGTGCCCATCTTCCTCTATTTCATATGTGGGACACCTGCCACAGCATGGCTTGATAAGCAGTGTGTAGGTCAACACCCGGGATCTGAACCTGCGAACCCCAGGCCGCAGAAGCAGAACGTGTGAACTTAACTGCTACACCAATGGGCCAGCCCGTTTTTTGAAAATAAATCTCTAATAATCAGTTTCCCTGTCATCTCTCTTTTATATAAAATATACATACACACACATTATGTACTTACTATTAATTTACTGTGTAATTCTCCTTTTACTGTACTGTATAATAAAATACTACCGACTGCTGTACCAAGAGCCAACAAGTCAGTCTGGTTACTCGTTCCGATAGCTTCTGATTTTCTTTTTTTCCTCTGAGGAGTTTCCTGGGAAAAAAAGAAAAAACAATTGTTTTATTTTGTATTTCAAACACTGAAACATCATAAATGCATAAATGCAAACGCCCACTAGACAAAAAATGAAACATGACTGCTACTAAAAGACACTTCTTTAAAAAAAGGGGAGGGGGCCAGCCCCGTAGCCGAGTGGTTAAGTTCGCATGCTCGGTTTCTGTGGCCCAGGGTTTCACCAATTCAGATCCTGGGCACGGACATGGCACTGCTCATCAGGTCATGCTGAGGCAGCATCCTACATGCCACAACTAAAAGGACCCACAAGTAAAAGTATGCAACTATGTACCGGGGGGCCTTGGGGAGAAAAAGTAAAAAAAATAAAATAAAATCTTTAAAAAAAGGGGAGGTGGATTCCCTCTCAGATGATTCTTTCTCACTACTTACAAAAAAAAAAATCACTCCAATGGGAAGGAGAGCTCCTAATTCTGTCCCCCATCTCCTCCTGGAAGAAAGGTGTCAGATGGGACAATTTGGCATGCTGTTGGTATGCTCTCAACAGATCCGAGCAGCCCCACTGCTGCTTCCACTTCTCAGAAACCAACCACTCCTAACAGGCCAAAGTGAAGCCTCCACTCCCAGCAGTGATTAGAGCCCTACCAAAGCAGCCAATGCCTCCCCTGCGTCTCCCCTAACCTTCCCTTGCATTCTAGCTTCATTTGCAGAAAAAGGGACTCGAGTGTTTTCACATTTACAAGAATGCATTTACTTCAATTTGAGTCAAAAAATAGTTGTAACTAGTAGAGCAGCACAGAGCACTCTACAGAAGTTGCTCCTGTGACTAAGGGCTAGTCTGAGAAGTTCCACGTGGTCTTGCTGATTCTAATGACTTAAGAGGAACAAGTTTCAATCTAGCGTCAAATGCCACAAGACTTCTTTGATTTATTTCAAAAATGATACTAACAGCTCCTGTCTGTCCATCAAAAAGACAATCAATGATCACAACTTCAGAGTACTAAATCAGAGTTTATAATGCTGAAAAATTATTTAATTTCAGAATTTCTCTCAACAAGTGCAAGATCTTTGCTCTACAGCACAAAAAAGCAGCCCAGGATACATAAAAATCTGCCCAACTTGAAAACAACCAAGGAAAACTACAATCTTACCAGTGCACAAAGACTATCAAGGAGTAGACTTATAAAGCACTTTCTCTTTTTTTTTGTTTTAGTCATGAGGATGTTCCATTTGAAGAATTTGATTTCATTGGACACACTCAGGTCAACAAAAAGTAAAAAATTTATAAGGCAAAAAAGTGAAAAAAAAAATAAGGTAACTTTTTACATACAGAAAAACGTAATGCACATTTTGCAAGTCCTGAGAAATGTACTACCTTAATAAATCCAAAAGAGAAGTTACAATTAAAAGCCATAAAAATTAAAAAGTCTGATGGTCTCCTCAGTAACATTTAATTTGTCTGAAACATTGAAACTTTAGCACAAGGACTGTCCTAGGTCCCACCTTCAGTTAAATGAATTTCTAAAGCCACCTTTGAATGATTCCAGAGAGCGAATGTGCTTCTGCATAAGGTTATGAACACAAACACCTGTTTTGGGCAAGGACAGTGGGGGAAAGTATATCAACCTACTACTATCTCATCAGAAAACTCTTCTATGAAAGATTCCAGAAATTATTTCTTCTACTCTTGCTTTTTCCAAATCAAATTGAAATTATCTACACTGAGATTTCTAATGTGTGGAACACAGGCTAGTCCAAACATTTATGTTTTTCTACAGATATGAAATATGAATTTGGATTAAGAAGGGCAAAGAAATTTTAGAAATTAAACATTAACATATTCAAAACCCTAATTTCCCCATCAGCAAAATCTCTATTTCAGGAAGAAGCAAGCAGTCAAGCAGGAGGAGAATCCACAGAATCTCTGCCCAATTTTGAGGATCACTGATCTAAACTTAAATAATAATCCAATTAATTAATCTCAAAGAACTACTGACTCATCCAAGTTTTCTCCAAGTTGGATGATCTTTTTAAAAATAACTTCCCATTCAGCAAGGTGAACACACCCAAACAGGTAACACATCAACCAGATAAGTTTATATAAGCAATGTGCATTTTAGTGAAATCTAATATTATAAATATCACCCCATTACTAAATATTTCTGAACCCAAAGGTTTAGTGCTACTGATGATTAGATTATGTCAGACTTTTGTTGGTCTTTTCTCTCTGAACCTGTTACGCCTGTGATCAAAAACTTCAATGACTCCCCAGAGAAGAATGAATCAATATAAACAACTCTCTGGCATTCAAAAGCATCCACAATTTAACTCCAACCCACCTATTCCAGGCTTATTTCCAATTCCGTCCTTACATGACGCTCCCTAATCACAAATAAGCTTTCCAGTTTTGCTTTTGCTTTTCCCTCCACTTGGAGGGGCCTTTTCCTATTCACCTCAATTTTCATTTGGTTAAAAAATCTATCCATGTTTCAAAGTCCATCTCAAATATCTCTCCACAAAAACCTTTTCTTTCTCTTAAGGCACAAGCCATACTCTGCTCTGCATTATAAACATGGTATATCTGAATGTCGTTATTTCTTCTTTGATTTCTTAGTCGTACTCAGTTTTGTTTCCCCTAAAGTGCCTAGCACAATGTCATGTGCATATTAACTACATGCACAAATAAAGTAATGGAAAGGGTAGGCTAAAAACTTAGTTCATATATTTGTGACTGGAAAATCTGAGTTCCTGGATGTACCAGGAGTGAAGACCAAAGGATGTGATTTCTTAGACTGAAGAGTCTTTTCCAATGTGAAGGTGTGACTGAGTTAAGCAATAAATACCAAACCAGTCTGAAGAAAGCTGATGAGCATCTGACCCAGAAGGCTGACAATCAGAGTGAGAGTCTGAATGGCACATGTGCACAATTTATAAAAGCAAGACACGGTACAGAAGATGTTTGCAGATGTGGTGAAGACAGAGAGAAAAAGCACACCCAGGTGATGAGAAGTCTGAATTTGATCAATTAAGCAATGACTTTTAGACTGAGATCCCAGAGTAACAAAAGAGTTTACATGGAGAGTCAATATACACACTCCCAAAAACGTTATGTATACATAACTGAAACAAGTTTCACAAAAACTTTATCCTTTACCACACAAAACACACTCTGATATCGTCTATTTTTTAATGTTGTTACAACTCACTAAATCTATTTCGCAATCCACTAATGGATCAAAACCTGTTTTTGAAAAATACTGACCTCTAGACACTGAAAATTATGCCAAAGTCTCAAGTTTCATTCCTCAATTAGTCTCCTATGCCACGGTCTCTTGGCCTATCTTACTATCATTTATTCTAGCAAATGTTTAAGTTTCACGGATAACAGTGAACAAAATGCGTGCATTTTACAATACTTACCTACAGTATTTATATCAACAACAATTATAATTCTATTTCTGCCAATGGGATCTAATCTGCAAACTTTACCTTCTTTCAAAGTTTAAATACTGGAGAGACCTTAAGACAGCATTGTATAGGAAGTAGACTGTGCTGCACCTCTAAGGAAAGGTACTGGGGATACTCAGCCGAGATTTTTCCTACAAATATTCTTAATGCTACTGTGCTTGCCCTGTCCAATGTCTGAAATGCTATGTGATTCATTCAACAAGCACTAAGCTGTGTGGGATCATTTTAACTGCAGTGACAGCAAAGCAGCATAAGTGCATTTACTGTGGTAGCCAAGAGCAGACAAGGTCTGTTTCTCCAGGGCTCTACAGCAGTTAGGAGAGGAAAAGCAGACAAGTTTGAGGGATTTAAGGGGGCAATAAAATAGCAGGGTCAGTTCCTAGGTGGTTCAGCCACTTACTGTGTGGCTTGGGCATATCATTTACTCCAGTTTACACACACAAATTTAGAGGAGCTCTAAAAACAGCACCCATCTATAGTCCATCAATCTGTCTCCTTCCACTTTTCTTGTCATCATTAGAGGTCTTCTTCCCCAGGATCCATCAACCAAATGGAATGCTCAGCTGTGGAATATATATGAAAACCCTCTAAAAACTATTGTGGCATAAATGTAAAGTATCATAATCATTCTGTGACGAAGAACAAGCAGCAGCAATCTATTTTTTCTAAACATTTATGAACCATTGCTTTAACTCCTGTTACCCAAGAAATTCAGCACTCAAATTTCTCCAATGATAAGAGTAACATCACCAAACTTTCTCCTTGGATGGCAAACTGCCAATTACTGACCCAGATGCAGGACACTCTTACCAACTGATTTACATTGAAGAACAGAGCCGTAAATGATAAAATGAGGCCATACAGAACACTCATTGATTCATTCAAAAATAACAACTAACATTTATTGAGCATTTACCCCATGCCAGACCATACTATAACAGTCATATACATTGCTTCATTTAACCCTCTGAGGACCCTGAAGGGTGGTTGGCATAAGCTCCACTTCCCATTTGAGAGGACCAAGATCTTAACAAGGTGCTGGGAACATGGGCTTCAGAATAACATTCTTTTCATGCCTCATACCTTAAGCCTCAAAGTTGTAAAATAAAAGGACTTAATAAAATGAGAGCATCTTAAAACCTAAGTGCCAAGGATTGGAACCTGGGGACCTGAGAGCAGAGACTGTGGCAGTTGCTCAAAATCACTCTTCATTTCGTATCTTTAACAATCATGTAAATTTTTAATTTTACACCACAATATATATGCAAATTTGTTTTAATACAGGAAAACTGCTTCTCTAATTTTCAAGTAAAATTGATGCTGTAAGAGAATAAACCCCCAAGATGATGAGGCCTGGATATCTCTACATTCCTCCCAGCTCTCAATTCTGTGACTCAAGATCTAAGGTTACAGTGTAAGAGCACTGGACCAGGAGTCAGGGTACCTCGACTCTAGAGGCCTCAACTACTTTATTGGTTATTAAAGCTTGCGTGAAGTCATTTACACTTTAGTTCTGATTCTCAGTTTTCAAAAACATAATAATTTCAGGGCATCTCAGAGTTGTGTGGCTAAAATGAGAGCTATACAGGTAAAAAGATACTGAAACCTGTAAAAACTTTTTTAATGTAGCCCAACTCTCATTTTTCATTCAGGCCCCCAAAATTAAAGGGATTTGCTCAATGTAACAAAGCAAATTTGAGTTGAGTCCTGATTACAAAACCAAATCCAGGTATTTTTCTATTGTATCAAGAGTGTTATACATATTCTAAAACTAAGACTCTTAACAAAAAATTTAAGACTAGGCAAAAGTTTTATTCCTGAAGCACACAATGCAATTGTAAGTCAACAGAAAGGCAAAATGGGTAACAAATTTTTGCCAGCCTAATATTAACTACTTGTTGCAGATAATAGAGAACTGAGTTCTAAATACAATTCTGGTTCCATTTTTGGCTTTTTACAAGTTGCTTAACTTTCCAGAGCCTCAATTTCCTCTTCTCAAACAAGGCAAAAAGTTAATCTTTATCCACCTTGCAAGACTAACCACATGAATATGAAATACACAAGTACTTCATATTTGTACATGTATACACATACACATATGTCTAACAATAACAATTAACACTTGCAGCACTTGCCCACCAAGAACTATTCTAAATGCCATATGCATTATTAAATATGTTAACCTTCACAACCACTCTACCAGGTGGATACTACTATTCCCATCTGACAAATGGGGAACTAGAGGCACAATTACTACTATGAAGCCAAGCCTGGATTCAAATGTAGGCAGTATAGCTTGGGTCCTTGCATCTAATCACTGCTCCATATTTCCTCTCTCCATTAGTATTATCACTTTACAGGAATGTCAAAACACAAACTAGAAAACAACTTTGAGAAGGAAAAATATGCAGAGTGCACTAATTCTAACACTGACAACTATCATTTTTTTTAAAAAAGTCCAAGCTTTGTGCTTGAGTGCAAGCTCTGAGAAGGCTTCTCTTATTAATCAACAGGAGTCACTTTACCTACAGACTATGAAAATCTAGCTTAAAATTTGAAAATACCTAAACATACTCATCCAAAGTATAACAAGTCAGATGTATCTCTAGTTTCAACCTAAAAATTTAGCAGAAAGTTCCCCAGAGCAGTCAGATGGAGTTAAGATCTATACTAATCACTAGCTTTTGAAGTTGTACACATACTGTCAGCTGAACACCACTCATCTCACAATACCTGTTGCTTCCAAATCACACTGGACTGATTCGGTTTGGCTACCCCGTAACTGCAGTTCCCACGTGCGTGTGAGTTAGAGCAGATGTAGTCGAGTGACTCAACAGTGAATGAGACGGGTCCCTAAGTGAAAAGCCTTCCCTAACTCGGCAGTGTCCATTCTAAGAGAAACTTCACCTGGACTCATGTTCAATAAGCTAAACTACAACTTCACTCTACCTCCATATCCTAATGCAGACTTCAGCCTTGGGGGAAAAGAGGTGTATAAAAGGGAAGCCGAGCAGACATTAAAAATGAAAAAGCAAGAGGGTTCAAACGGCTGAAAATGGAAACGAGCCAGGGAAAGTCAAGAGTTTGAAGAGTGTGAGTCCCACATCCTGGACGTGGAAGAGAACACGTGGTGAGCCGGCACCCAAGCGGGGTTGCAGTTGTCCGGAAGCAAGGAAACAGCCTTGTCCATTCCAGCTGCCCGGGGCAAAGCCGATGAGCTGGGTTGGGGTCGGAGGAGTAACACATCCCCAAAGCGGAGCTCTGTCAAGGGCCAGGGCTCTAAAGAGCGCACGCTGATGAGCAAGGCCAGGCAGCAGGAAGCCGCCCCTGGGGGGCCGGGGACCTCTGCAAACATGGCGGCCCGGCGACTGCCGGGCGCGGGGTGCACACTGCATGGAGCCCGCCGGCAGGGCTCCGGCCCACGGCCCCTCGGGTCGGGCCGCGCCCTCTCTCGTTCCCTTGGGACAGGCGACACACGGGGCTGGCGGCGTGGGCCCAGTCTGCGCCGCCGCTGCGCCCCGTGCCTCCTCGCCCCGGGCCGTCGAGGGCCATGCGCGATGCCGAGTCAGGCGCCGCCGGGCCAGGGGCTCGCGGAAGCCGAATCCGACCAGCGCCCGCCCACCGCCGTCCCGCTCGCTTTACCTTGGCCTGCAGCCGCGCTGGCGCCCAGGCCAAGCAGGTGCAGGTACCACTGAGGTGCGCGGAAGGCACGTACTCTTGGTGCAGCCGGTTGTTGGCGGTCTCCCACACTCGCAGGTGACCGTCGGTAGACGCCAAAGCGAAGTAGGCTTGGCTCTGCGGGGAGAAGGCGCAGGGGACCCCCGCGGGAGACAGGGGGTCAGCAACGCCGCCGCCGCCCGCCGCCATTGCTGTTCTGGCTCCGCGGCAGCCACGTGTTCGCCCGTGCGCAGGCGCACCGGCGCGGGGCGGGGTCTGGAGAGAGGAAGTGGGGCGGAGGGAGCGCAGAGAGCCGAGGGCGTGGCTCTTCACAACGCAGGCGAGCGTTGGGCGGGCCCACCGTGTGGACGGTGGCCGGGTGGGCCAAAGCTAACTTGTACTGGGGCGGTAGGGGACGCGTGGAGGAACGTGACTGTCCTGGCGAGCGGGGCCCATACCTTCAAAAAAGGGTTTGGGTTGTGGGGTTTTTATTTGAATAATATGATTGAACGAAATGTTTAAAAGAAATATTCACTTGTAAGTCCATGATTGTAACACGTTTCTATTTTTTTCTATCCGCTTCCAGCCTGTCATGTATGCACATAATAACAATTTATTCAGTCATAATAGTGTAAAGTAATGGTGGCAGCAGCTATTCTCTTTTATTTCTTCAAGATTTATACCATGTTACTACATCAAATAGACAATTTTTAGTGTCTCCATAATATTTCACCAAATCTATGCATTCTGATGCAAGAAATGCCAGGTACTGTTCAACCCAGATAGAGTTTATTGCCTAGCCAGAAAGACAAAAAACACCAACCTCAGGGCTATGGGAAGACTAAAGCTTTTACAGTTAGGGAGTGCTGGGCATTTTAGATTATTTGGAATGTCATAAATTGATCTACATTCTTAAAAGGCCTGGATGCTAGGTGGAGACCGGTAGAGGGGCAAGCATGAAAGCAGACAGACAAGATAGAAGGATAATGGTGGGTTGGACTCAGATGAAAACAGTAAAGGTGGTGAGAAGATATAATCTGAAGTTATAGCCAACAGATTTGCTAAATTGATTGATTGTGAAGGGTGAGAAAAAGACATGAGTGAAAGATGACTCTAAGGCCTAAGCAAATAAGTGAATGGTGATACCATCAGCTCAGTGGGGAAAGAAGTTTAAGTGGAGTGGAAATCAAGAGTTCTGTTTTGGCCAGTGAAATATAATACGCTTGTTAGACATCCAAATAGAGTTGTTGTGTATGAAGTTGGGTATATGAAAAGATCACAGTCAGAGATATAGACTGTAGGTGCGTTAGGATACAGATGCTATTTGAAATTGTGGGACTGGTCAGATCGTATTGGGTGTAAGTATATATAGAGAAGAAAACTTAGCCCCAAGCTGTGCCAGTCTTTAGAGGTCAGGAAGAGGAAGAAGATCCAGCAAAGAAGATTAAGAAGAGGTAGGAGTGAGGCAGGATGAAAGTCCAGGAGAATGAGATGCCCTGGAAACCAAATTTTTATGAGAATTTCAGAAGCAAGATGTGATCAAAGCCATGTCAAATGCTATAAGATGAAGACAGTGTTAACCAGTGGACTTGCTAAGATCAAGGTCATTGGTGACTTTTCAAAAGCATTTTTAGTAGAAAGGTATGGGGAAAAATATTTATTTTAGAGAGTAGAGAGGGAAAAAGGTGAGAAAGTGCAGAAAAGTATAGACACCTATTTCAAGGATTTTTGTTAGAACAAACTGAGTCTGTGTCGAGAAATATCTGAGCTAGAGTTATAGATTTGTTAGTTATACATATACAAATAAAAGCTTATTGTGCACTTACTATATGTCAGGAACGGTTCTAAGTGTTGTATATGTATTAATTCATTTAGTCCTTACAACAGCCCTGGGATGTCGAAACTATCAATATCTCCATTTTTCAGATAAGAAAACTGAGGTATGGAGCTGGCCAGTGGAGGAGGAACTGGATTTCTAACCCAAGTCCTCTTTGGGCACTGATGACCTGACCCAATGAGACTAGTGTTCACGTAGTTGACCTTCCAGTACCCAAACATGTCATTCCTTGACCTCCTCCCTTTCAATGATTGGGATCTGCCCTATACTGGCCGCTCACTCCCATGATTGTATCGCAAACCTTATCATTACAATAACTGTACCCCCTCCATAATCTCAGTTTCCATACACCGCCCTCTAACCACCACCCCCTCTAAACACCCTGTGTTTTCAGCTTGCTCCCTCTAACTCCCAGGCTCCAGCCAGTCCTTCTACCCCACTGGACCATCAATTCATTGATCCTACAATCTTTTCACCAGCCCTCATCCCTCCTTCCTGATGGTTGCCCTTCCCTTTTAATTCATCTTAAACTCTCTCGTTGCAACCCTCAACTCCCTTGCCTGTTTCTCACGTCATAGTCCTTCCTTGGTAAAACTGCAAGCCTGGTAAAATCTAACTCTCCACCCAAAAGAGGCAAATGTGACTAAAGAAAAGCCACAACCACTCTATTATGACTCTTACCCACGTTAAATTTAGGGTCACAAGTGTCACGTGGGAAGTCAATGCTACCAAGTTATCAATTGCTCCCTAGTTCATTCACTCTTCCACTTTCCTAGACATGAATCTATACCCTATCACCTCAAACCTCCTCCTCCATCCTCGCTCTCAGTGGATGACTTTGCTTCCTGTTGTCTGAGAAAATAGAAACAATCAGAAGAGGACTTCCACAAGCTCCCAGTACCACAGACTCCACCCACACGGCCTCCATCCCTCCTGGTGCTACAAATGAATTGTCCATGCTCCCGGCAAAGGCCACTCCTCCACAAAAGTTCTAGATCCCATCCTCTCTTGCCTATTCAAGAATATTATTTCAAAAAGTCTTTCCTCTCTCTACCAGCATGAATTTTTGCTTCTCAGCTTAATCTTTCTCATCAACATAGAAACATAACAATATTTCTCCCTTCTTAAAAAATAAAATTCTCTTGACCAGACTTCCCCCTCTAGTTACTTTCCTAATATTTTCTTTCCTTTAAAACAAAACTCAAAAAAAGTAGTCGAATTTTCTGAAATTCTCTCCTCCAATGGGACTTTCATTCTCGCCCACCACTACAAAAAACCCTTCTCAAGGCCACCAATAACCTCCACACTGCCAAATATGCATCCATTCTAAGTCCGAATCTTCCTTGACTTGTCATGAGTGTGCTTGTCTTCCATGACATCACACCCTCCTGGCTTCCTTTGACTTCTCTGGCTGTTCCTCTCAGTCTTCTCTCCTGGCTCTTCCTCATGTCCCACTCTCTAACATCAGGGTGCCTTGGGGCACTTCTTTGCCTGGGCAAATGACTTTCCAGAATAAAGACTATACTTTCCAGCCTTCTTTGTAATATGAGGCCATGTGACTATGGGCCAG
The DNA here is from genome assembly GCF_041296265.1 of Equus caballus. Classification (NCBI taxonomy): domain Eukaryota; kingdom Metazoa; phylum Chordata; class Mammalia; order Perissodactyla; family Equidae; genus Equus; species Equus caballus. The sequence goes on from NC_091698.1 coordinate 83,313,145, forward strand.
TACAAAAATATCCTTAAAGTGAGAGGGCATGCTATTCATCTTTGCTTTTTTCCTCTTAATCCCTGGCATTCAAATCTCATGGCCCAAACTGGAGCATCTATGTTGGACTTTGAGGGGAAAATAACATGCTAAGAATGGCAGAGCAGCAATATAGAAGGACCTAGAGACCCTGAAGCATTATATATGCCCTGGACCAAATCCTCTGAACGTCTTTTATACAAAGGAAAATAAACTTCCCTCTTGTTTAAACTACTGTATTTTGAGTTGTGTCACATGCAGCTGAACCTAATTGTTCTCATTCTTTTATATCCTTTGCCCCAGTTGGTGAGACCAGCAGCCATCCAGTTAACCACCGTAAAAAGCCAGAATTTAGCCCTGTTTATTACCCAATCCCATATCTCTCTTCCATCCAAACACATACACACATCTGATCAGTCATCATACTCTTTTTACCTCTTAAATAATTCCCCTCTCAATTTCCTCGTCTCCATCCAATTCTACCACCTCTGCTCTTATTTGAGCCTTATATCTTTCACCTGAACTGCCACCACTGCTTTGCTTGGACTCCCTTTCTCCAGGCTGTTCATTGGTATGATCTTTGCAAATCATAAATCTAACCATTCTGCCTCTCTACTTAAAACCCTTCACAGGGACCGGCCCGGTGGCACAGTGGCTAAGTGCGCATGTTCCGCTTCGGCGGCCCAGGGTTCACTGGTTCGGATCCCAAGTGCGGACATGGCACCGCTTGGCAAGCCATGCTGTGGCAGGTGTCCCACATATAAAGTAGAGGAAGATGGGCACGGATGTTAGCTCAGGGCCAGTCTTCCTCAGCAAAAAGAGGAGGATTGACAGCAGATGTTAGCTCAGAGCTGATCTTCCTCCAAAAAACAACAGCAACAAAAAAAACCCTTCACAAGCTTGCTGGCACCTATAGAAGAAAGTCTATACTGCTTAATATATATGGATTACAGGACAATCTGTAGTTTGGTCCCTATTGACCTCCCCAAAATCATCACTCACTATGGCTTGCTTCAAACATCACACCCCAGACCCTGAGTGGCTTCTGGTTTCCTGCCCTTACTACCTCGGTTCTGGGTTCTGCTCATTTTGTTCATGCCTGTAATTTAGCCTTTCCCAGTCTTCTCTCTGCCTGCAATTCCATCCCTTCATCCAACTTAGTAACTAAACTAATTCCTATAAATCCTAAAGAGTAATAGATCCTAACAATCTCTAATCCTTAACAAAATATTAGCAAGTCAAGTCCAGCAATTAGTAAAAAAGATTATATACCATGATCAAGTGGGATGTATCTCAGGAATGAAAAGTTGGTTTAACATTCAAAAATCAATAAATGCAATACACCACATTAATAGAATAAGGGATAAAAAACACATGATAATCTCAAGAGATACAGAAAAAGAACTGAACAAAATCCAACACTCATTCATGATTAAAAAAAAAAAAAACTTACCCCTCTGTCAGTTGCCGTGCTGTGGCAGTGGCTCACATAGAACTAGAATGACTGAGAACCAGGATACACAACCATGTGCTGGGGCTTTGGGGAGGGAAAAAGAAGAGGAAGATTGGCAACAGATGTTAGCTCAGGGCCAGTCTTTCCCTGTAAAAAACAAACAAACAAACAAAACCAAAAAACTTAACAAACTAGAAATAGAAGTGAACATCCTCAACCTGATAAAGGGAATCTACGAAAAATCCACAGCTCGCTTCATAGTTAATGGTGAAAGAATAATGCTTTCCTACTAAGAGTGAGAACAAGTCAGTCCTGTCCACTCTCACCAATTCTATTTGGTATTTTACTGAAAGTTCTAGCTACTGAAGCTTCTAGCTTATGGCATCCAAATTGGAGAGGAAGGAGTAAAAGTTTCTTTATTCACAGATGCATACAGAAAATCTCAAGGAATGCACAAGTTCTAAAACTAGTAAATAAATGTAGCAAGGTCACAAAACATAAAATCAATACACAAAAAATCAATTGTATCTCTACACAGTATTAATAGACAATCTGAAAAGTAAGAAAATGATTCCATTTCCAATAGCACTAGAAGGAATAAAATACTTCAGAAGAAATTTAACAAAAGAAGCTCAAGACTTGTACTCTGAAGAGAACAAAACATTGCTGAGAAAAATTAAGGAGACCTAAATAAATGGAAAGACATTGCATGTTCGTGAATTGGTAAACTCAATATTGTCAAAATGGCAATTCTCAATTCACTCTATAAATTCAATGCAATTCAATGAAATCCCTATCAAAATCTTAGCAGGACTATTGTAGAAATTGATAAGCTGATTCTAAAATTTATATGGAAATGCAAAGGACCTAAAATAGTGAAAACAATTTTTAAAAAGAAGAACAAAGTTGGTACACTCACACTGCCTAATTTCAAAACTAACTGTAAAGCTACAGTAATAAAGGCAGTGTGATAATGGTGCAAATATGGGCATATAGAGCAATGGAACAAAATCAAGAGTACAAAAATAAACTTTTACATTTAAAGTCAATTGATATAGACAAGATGCCAAGACAATTCAATAGCAAAGTACAGTCTTTTTCATAAATAGTACTGGGCCAACTGGATATCCACATGCAAAAAATATATGAATAATTAAGAAGACAACTGAAAAATCAGCAAAAGCATCAACTGATGATTGGCTAAAGAAGATGTGGTATATATACACAATGGAATACTACTCAGCCATAAAAAAGACAAAATCATCCCATGTGCAACAACATGGATGGACCTGGAGGGTATTATGCTAAGCGAAATAAGCCAGACAGAGAAAGACAAACACCCTATGATTTCACTCATATGTGGAATAAACAAACACATGGACAAAGAAAACAGGTCAGAGGTTACCAGGGGAAGAGAGGTGGGGGCATGGGTACAGGGGGTGAAGGAGAGCACTTATGTGGTGATGGACAAGAAATAAGGTACAACTGAAATTTCTCAATGATGTAAACTATTATGAACTCAAAAAAATGCATTCAGTTAAAAAAATTTTCTTTTAGTGGCTGGCTCTGTGGCCGAGTGGTTAAGTTCGCACACTCCGCTGCGGCGGCCCAGGGTTCAGATCCTGGGCGCAGACATGGCACTGCTCGTCAGGCCATGGTGTGGCGGCATCCCACATCCCACAACTAGAAGGACCTGCAGCTAAGATATACAACTATCTACAGGGGGTTTGGGAAGATGAAGCAGGAAAAAAAAAAAAAGATTGGTAACAGTTGTTAGCTCAAGTGCCAATCTTTAAAAAAGAAAAAAAAAATTTTCTTTTAAATTGGCAAAAGACTTGAATAGACAATTCATCAAATAAGATAAATGAATGGCTAATAAGCACATGAAAAGATGCTCAACATCATTAGCCATTAAGGAAATGCAAATTAAAACAACAAGATACCACCCCATGCCCACTGAGATAATTATAATAAAAAGAAAGACAACAGGGGCCGGCCCAGTGGCTGAGTGGTTAAGTTCGTGCTCTGCTTCGGCAGCCCCAGCGCTCGCCAGTTAGAATCCCAGGCGCAGACCTACACACCGCTTATCAAGCCATGCTGTGGTGGCATCCCACATATAAAATAAAGGAAGAGGGCCACAGATGTTAGCTCAGGGCCAATCTTCCTCAGCAAAAAGAGGAGGATTGGCGGCACATGTTAGCTCAGGGCTAATCTTCCTCAAAAAAAAAAAAGACAGACAATAACAAGTGTGGATGAGGATGTGGAGAAATATTTCTCATGGAAATGTAAAACAGTATAGCCTCTTTGGAAAGGAATTTGGTAGTTTCTTAAAATTTAACATGAACTGCCCATACAACTTAGCATTTCCACTCCTAGGTACCTACTCATAGAAATGAAAACATACGTCCACACAAAAACTTGTACATGTATATTCATGGCAGTAGTATTCATAGCCACAAACTATAAACAAATGTCTATCAACTAGTGAACGGATAAACAATATATGGTATATCCAAACAATGGAATATTGTTCAGCAATAAAAATGAAGTATTGATATATGCTACAATATGAGTGAGCCTCAAAATCATGCTAAGTAAAAGAAGTTTACTTAGACGCAAAAGACTACTTAATGTACAACTCCATTTATATGAAATATCCAGAAAAGCAATATTTATGTAGAGAGAAAACATACAGTGGTCACCTGGGGCTAAAGGTGGGAACAGAGATTAAGTGCGAATGGGCATGAGGAAATGTTTTAGGATGATAGAAATGTTCTAAAATTGGATTGTGGTAATGGTTGCACAACTGTACTTTAAAAATTTTTTTAGATCAGTGAATTGTTCACCTACAATGGATGAATTTTATGGCATGTAAATTACACCTCAATGAAGCTTTAAAAAAAAAGAGCCTTTCCTAAGTTGCTTTTTTATAGTATTAGTATTATCAGTGTCAACTAATTAGTATTACTAGAGGTATTAGCTTAGGGCCAATCTTCCTCACCAAAAAGCATTAAAAAAAATTGTGTGTGTGTGTGTGTGTTGTGTGCATGGAGAGAGACAGAAAGGGAGAAGGAGAAAATGAAACAGCAAAGGGGTTAACGTGTAAACAGTTGGTAAATCTGGACAAGAGGAATGGGAGACCCTTGTGCAACTTTTGAAATTATATCAACATAAAAGTTACCAAAAAAAAGTCTTCCTTGATCCCCAACGTCAAACACCCAACTTTGGACAATCAGTGTCTGAGTTTCCGCTATGATGATTTCTATCATCTCATTTAAAATAATTAAATAATTAAAATAATGTGCTCCAGAGTCTATCACCTCAGGGCATACCTAGCATACTTAACACGCAGAGTGGATCGTTTTTTAAAAAACAACCCCCTTCTCCAGATGACAAAATTGTTTTTAGTAGTAATCATGAAATGAAACAAATAATAATAAAGGGCATAAAAGAGACACATTGATAATTTTCTCTTACTGGACTTCACACATCCTGCCAGTTAAAAAAGATAAATAAATTATATAATAAATATTATAGTACAAAAAGGAAAAAGTTATAGATTCATATTTTTAATTACATTAAAACATTTTTAAACAGGGGAGCTTATATCTATATATTGGTCTGTTAAAGTAATTGGATAATAACATTAGTTTTGTTTTCAAGACTTTAACTTCTGCAGATTTGTCAATAACTTCAGCAAAATTGATCTTTACACATTCAAGTTCAATAGTCAGTGCTGCTAGAGTTGTCAATCTATATTTGCTCACACTGCAGACAACACTTTGTAGTAATTTTAAACCATTTCTTAACATGAAACAACATATACACGACTGGTTAAGAAAAGATTCAAACTTGGGATAAGCATGACAGAGAGATTTGTAAAAATCCTGTTCCATAACAGATTTCAGATATCGTAATACCGTCCATGGCTTTGTTCCTTTGAGTAGCTACGTAGCTTTCAGATGTCTCTACAGCTAAAATATTTTAAACACAAACAAAAAATCCGAGTAGTCACAGAATGACAGGATTGAAGTAATTCAAGTTCTGCTTCTTCATCTGTTTATAATTGTTGTGCTATCATCGTTCATTTTAAATCTCCCGTTGTAACACAGGAGTATGTAGTACCACAGGGACTGGAGGTGTGAATTGTGCCCGTAGAAAGCTTGAATGATTCTGAAACTTTCAGAACTTAGAAACAACTCTTGTAACTGAGTCTGTACATGTTGGGGCCGACTTACATAATTAGGAGTTCCTGGAATTAACTTCCTTAGACACTACAACCCTTATCTTAGGATAAGTAACAAAACTGTGCTAATTTGAAGCATTTATATACATACATGTATACATACATGTAATTAAAACTCACTGGTAACCACACCACTTGTTTAGAACATGAGCCAACAAAAGATTTTTTGGGAGAGAAGTATTTTACGCTGACATTGTTTAGAATGGGTGTTGTCTGGTGATAACAGGAAGCAGACTGGCTTTTCCCTGGTTTTGGTATTGTTTTTGAATTCTTCACAGATAGTGTACCCCTTTATAGCCTGGATGCTGGGCAGAGAGTTCCCACCACTCTCACTTTAGCATGCCACTGTGTCTCCCCTAATGGGCTGTGAATTCCTTGAGGGCAAGAATTACTCCCACCCGCCTCTTCAATCTCTGTATCCTCAGCCTGGCACAACGCATGGCGCACAGCAGATGCTCAACACGCATTATTAAATAACTGAATGGAAGAATGTGGAATAGGACTAGGGAGGCTTCAGGGGCAAGTAGTCAAATTTGGTGGTGGTTGAAATGGTCTGTTTCAGTAACTGTGCCTACAGTGGTGGCTAATGGGAATGGAAAGGAAATCCACAGGACTTGATCAGAGGTTGTGAGCATGTGTCTGTCTGTATCAGAAGAGACTTACAGAGAGAAGAATCACAGATGACCTGAAACTTCCTAGTGCAGAAATAATAGGAAATTGTGTGATTTTACTTGATACGGAGAATATAAGAGGACCAGGGTTCCAGGGAACTGGAAGAATAGAAGAATGGAGGAAAAGCAGAAATGATGACTTAGTTTACTTTGGGCCATGCTGAGTTTGACGTACCAGCATGTCAACCAGAGACGGTATATCTAGCAGACAGTTGAAAATATGGATTTTACATTTAATTTTTTGTTTAAAAGATACAAGTGGCTTGTTTATAGTTTCCTTTTTATTTTTTTTAAAGATTGGCACCTGAGCTAACAACTGTTGCCAATCGTTTGTTTTTTTCCTGCTTTTTCTCCCCTAATCCCCCCAGTATATAGCTATACACTTTAGTTGTGGGTTCTTCTAGTTGTGGCATGTGGGACGCCGCCTCAACATGGCTAATTAGAGCGGTGCCATGTCCGCACCCAGGATCTGAACCGGTGAAGCCCTGGGCCCCTAAGCGGAGCCCTCGAACTTAACCACTCAGCCACAGGGCCAGCCCCCCTCCATTGTCTTTTTCAATAGTGAACACTGCTTCAGCTACTTTATCCATAACTAGGTTTTTGAGCTGATCTGGGGACATAGCTATTTACACCACATTGCAAATCCTCTGTTTACAAGTTTAGGAATACAACACATTTATTAAATGAATTTTTAAATTTATTTATTAATAGAATAGATTTTTAGCTAGGCCCATGTTCAGCTGTAATAAAGACTAAATTCCTAAGCTTCCCTTGTGCTAGATCTGGCTGTGTGATGAGTCCTGGTCAATAAAATGTAAGCAGAAGTGATATGTGCATTTTTAGAGAAGCGTTTTTAAGGAACGAGAGAAGGATCTTTTTCCCTCTTCCCTCTTCTTGCTGACTGGAATGGGATGTAATGGCTGGAGCTTGAGCAGCCATGTTGAAGTATAAGGTAACCTTTGGAATGGAGACCACACCTAGGAGTATCTGACATTTCAGAGTGCCACTTAGCACTGAATTTTTTACCTTCTCTTACAGCCAAATTGTATCCTAACTAATACACAACCTTACCAAATTGTTTGAATTTAAGTGCACCAACAAGAGTCACTTAATTAGGCAGAATTGCTTATAGTAAGAAAACTCACAACAGTGGCACATGGACATGGTCTTGCTAAGGTTTTGCTGCTGTTTATACTCATTCATAATCTACAATATAAAGAGTCATGTGAGAAAAAGATTAGAGTATGACTATAATTTTATAAAAACTATATAAAAAGCAATGCATAGAAGAAAGATTAGAATAGTATTTGTCTTGGATGTTCCGAGGAGTCCTCTTGAGGTGAGATATGCATGATTAGGAGCCAATTATGCAAAGTAAATGAATGAACGAAGATGAATGGATAGATGGATGGATATGCTCAAAGTTTTAAGTTTTAAAAAGGTTTTAAGGGGCCAGCCTTGTGGCCAAGCGGTTAAGTTCACGCGCTCTGCTTCATTGGCCCAGGGTTTCGCCTGTTCGAATCCTGGGCACAGACATGGGACTGGATCATCAAGCCATGCTGGGACGGCATCCCACATGCCACAACTAGAAGGACCCACAACTAAAAATACACAACTATGTACCGGGGGACTTTGGGGAGCAAAAGGAAAGATAAAAGCTTTTAAGTTTCAAGTTTAGAAGAGTTTCATTCTCTTATGTGCATTCGTAAACAAAGAGAGAGTACATAAATAAAAATGCTTCACAATTAACTTTAAAAACAGAGGACTGGTTGTTGACCCGGGTCAGTTGGTGGCACCTGAAGAAGAGATGGAGGGCAGAAGGAAGGGGTGCAGTGTGGAGGTTCTCTGTGGCCCAGACTAGTGCTGGACCTTGCCTAGCAAAAGGGGGGGTGGAGATGGAGGTGATAGTCAGTCCACTCTCTGAAAGAAGGACCCTGAGGAAGAGGAAAGAGGATCTAAGAATCTCTCCAGGCAAGGACTCCCAAGAAGGACTGATCAGTTCTTGACAGTCTAAAATGATGGCTCACAATGACTCGAGGTCGTCTTCAAAGAATCCTCTAATTTAGGAACTAGAAGAAGGTGTTTAGTGAGTGGCGGCGGGTGATGATAAGCAAAAAGATCCTCCAATTCTAAATATCATGCAATTTTTCTTTAAAACCTGTACACATATTTGAGAAATTAAAACTTCTCTGGATTTAGATTTGCAATTTCTAATAATACAACAGTAAACCCTAGAGACGTTCTACAAGATCCAGATTCAAATTCAGCAGCAACTGAGGCAAAAAACGAAAAAGCAAAAGAAAAGCAGTTATATTCTGACTTAGAAACTTTATATTTCATTAAAAGTCAGTAAGAAAAAATCTTTGAACTTCAACAGCTCTAATAAAAGTTAAATACATGTACAGAAAAAGAACAAAACATACAACTATTAAATATAATTGGACCATATTTACACGTTGAACTATTTAATATAGGGACCTAGGTACCAGGGAAGCTGTTTTTCTCATTTCCTACTTTCTTCATTCCTATGACAAATGCTTATTGAGGGTATACTGTGTGCCAGGAACTATGACAGGCACCGGAATTATAATGATGAGTGAGACACAGCCCCCTCAACAGTCGTACCCTCTGACCTGGGAAATGGTAAAGAAACAGCGATTTCCATACAGTATGACTGGTGCCATGATAGTTCTAAAGACAGGACACACCAAGAGCACAGAGGAGAGGCACTTCTCCCAGACTTTCAGAGTCATTACAAGCCACTGTTCTGGTGGTAACGTGAGCTTGATACCTGAAGGACAAGCATAAGTTATACAAAATAGAGGGAAGAAACACATGCAAAGAGCTCGAGGAAGACATTTGTGGAACTAGAACTAGTGGTCTAGTTTGGTGATTCAAAAATGTCAGCTATCAGCCATAGTGTTTCTTGACAGCTATTTGGACTTTAAAGTAATTGCCTGACTAAATGCCACTAGATGATGGTGACTTTCTGGCTTTATATCATAATGTAAACATAATGAGTTGATAACGCCTCGTATTTTCAGAGAACAGTTTCAAAGTGCAGATTGACAGTTTCATAGGGAAGACAAAAGGAAATGAAAAGTATAGCCAGAAATAGAAAGGCATACATAGTGACTTTTTTTTTGAGAGTTTAAATACTCTGAAAGATCATGAATACATAAGGAATAATTCCATTTTTCAAAATGTATCAATGTATTTAATTAGATGTGTGTAGGACAAGATATTTATAACATTGTGTCTGTTATTAAAACAATAGAAAGGGATGCCATTTACTATTTATAGTTTATCTCAGAAATCAAAGATATGTAAATTTACTTCCCGTATTCTGTCAATATACCTTCTTTCCACTTCCTACTCCTTCGAAATAACAGCCAAATATAATTTAATCATATTTAAGAGATAATAAAGTAGGAATGATAAATTCAAACACCATTTTAGGGCTCAGGACTCAGAAGGTTCCAACTTAGGCCCATGCATAATAAAAAGATAGGTCATCAAAACCTTTCTTAAAAAACAAATCAAAACCAAAAGTGACACATGCAATTGGGGTAGAGAGAGAGCAGTTTCTTTATTCATTTTTAGGATTAAAAGAGAGAAATCCTGATGATGGAGTTCATGGTGACTGATGTTTTAGAAAGCACAGGTTAGAAAGTATTCATTTACGTCTTTGAAAGTAATAGCAAGACTTACTTATCAAACTTAAACTGAATTCATAGCCCTCTGAACATATTTTGACTTTATCTCTGAATTCATTTGACTGTTGACCAGTCTTTGAGAAGGGTGTTACGGTACAAAGAGCATGGACTGCTGAACCAGATTGACCCAGACAGGAAACTCTGTCCCGCTGCTTGTCAGCTATGGGATGTTGCCAAAATCATCTAATCTCCCTGGGTCTCTTTTCTTATGTGTAAAACAGGAATACTTATTTCTGACACAGGGTTGTTGTAAACTTAAATGAAATAAATATCTAATGTGCCTGGTATTGTCAGACCCTCAATAAACTTTTGCCAAGTGAATTAATATTAATCCAATAGGTTAGTAATATTTAATATTATTTGAGATTTTTGACTCCAAAGGTAACTTTTTCCCCTTTTTTTGTTTTTAGAATTAAATAAATTTTTTTTTAGTTTTTATTTTTTTCAAAGATTGGCACCTGATCTAATAACTTGCCAATCTTTTTTTTTTCTTTTTCTCCCTAAATCCCCCCAGTACATAGTTGTACATTTTAGTTGTGGGTCCTTCTAGTTGTGGCATGTGGGACGCTGCCTCAGCATGGCTTGATGAGCGATGCCATGTTGCTGCCCAGGATCCAAACGAGCAAAACCCTGGGCCGTCTAAGCGCAGTGCAGGAACTTAACCACTCGGCAACAGGGCCAGCGCCCTAAATAAATTTATTTTTATTTAATTTTTGGGAGTGCCAAAATCTGGGAATAATCAATTTCAAAAGAGATTCAATAAAAGGGAATCAGGAAATACAGTCAATGATCTCCCTCTCTCTTTTTTGTTTTTCTTGCCTTAAACAACAAATTTATTTTCTCACAGTTCTGGAGGCTAGAAGTACAACATCAAGGTGTAGCAGGTTTGGTTTCTTCTGAGGCTGCTCTCCTTGGCTTGCAGATGGCCACTTCCGCCTGTGTCCTCATAAGGTCTTCCCTCTATGCCTGTGTCCTTTAATCTCCTCTCCTCTAAGGACATCAGTCATATTGAATTAGGGCCCACCTTAATGACCTCATTTTAGCTTAATTACCTCTTTAAAGACCGGATCTCCAAGTACAGTCACATTCTGAGGTGCTGGGGGTTGAGACAACACGTGAATTTTGAGGGGATGAAATTTAGCCTGTAACGCCTCTCTACCCTGCCACCTGTTTTAGCAACGGCTTTTTCCGCCTTAAGATGCTTCCATGTAGTTTTGGGAAGGGTAAAATACTTAGTTGTTATATTTTAGTTATTAAAAACAACTCTGTTAAAGAAGCACACAGTGAATACTGACACTTTAATCGGCCGTCCTGGACTCTCTGGGCCTGGGGCGGGCAAGCAGGTGGCCAGAGCCAAGTCAAAAGGGACTTGCTAGGGCTGGGGATGAATGTCGCGGCCAGCTGGGAAAGCAACGCCGGTCAGCGGGTGGCCCGTCCAAACACGGCCTGTCAAACATATCTCAGACCCAGTTTACTTATAGATCTTGCAGGTGATTCGGTGACGTTCGTGCTCCTGATTACTGGCGAGCTACCCCTGGTGCGGAACTTCAGTCTACACAGCGCTTTGACAGGCTTTGTCTCTCTTATCCTCCTGCCACCGGGGGAGGCGCGAGGAGACTTCTCAGCGGTCAACTCTTTCCTCTGCCCACACTCCGAAGAGGAAAGCGGACCCTCGCACGGGCGTGGGACTCGCTCCTGGCACAGCTGCCCTGCTAGGCCCCGGGCACCCACGCGCAGGGCTCGGCCTCCCGCGCCGACCTGGACGCAGGCGCAGTAGCGGAGCTGTCCCCTCGGAGCTCCTCCGGGGAGGCCTGTGGAGCCCCCAGGCGGCTGCGTCAGCGCGCCGGGCAGCGGGAGGCGGGGGTCTACGTCACTCGCCAGAGACGGCGCCTGCGCGGGCTGCCATGCTGTCGGCTGGGCGCCGGGTTGCGATCGTGCTACAGCTGAAGCGCCTGCCGAGGCGGCCAGGGCACGGGGGCTGTTCACTCCTGCGCGGCCTCGGGCAAGAGCCCTTCTTGAGAGCCCGGTCACTGTGTTGCGATTCCTCGCCCAGAGACACACGAGATGGAGAGGGAGAGCGCGAGGCCGCACAGGGGAAAGCCCCCAGCGCGGAGTCGCCTCCATCTCTTCCTCCGCGCGTCCGGGGCTTTGGGACCAGATGTCTTTCGTCACTGGGAAGGCTCAGGCTGCAGATGCCGCAGGAGGAGTCACCCCCTCGAGAGCGCGAGGACTCGAACGGAGACCAGGGCCAGTGCTGTCCCGCACACCGGGGATCCGGGGGTCCTTTGCTGCCCGCCCTGGCCCAGTCCGCGACCGAGGTAGAAGAGCTTCACGTCTCCTCTTCCTGGTCAGCTCCCAGAGAGGGGCCCTTTCGGGCTGGGGAGCTGATCTTAGCTGAGACTGGGAAGAGAGATACACGATTTAAAAAATTGTTTAGGTTGAGCAATGCCGGACACTTAAATAGTAGCTGGGGGACAGTGCCGTTCAGCGAGATCGTGGGGAAGTTTCCCGGCCAGATACTGAGGAGTTCCTCTGGTAAGCGTTTCATGCTGAGGAGGCCGGCACTGGAAGACTATGTATTACTGATGAAAAGAGGGCCTGCCATAACGTATCCAAAGGTAATGCGATGGGAGTTAGTGCGTACAGTATTGGTTCCAAAAGGGCAAAAGTGATGCATTTCTACATCCTGATTCATGTACTTAAAGCACATCTCAGAACATTGAAAGTTTTTATGGTTCTCAGCCTTTTTTTTTTTAAACCAATGGATATGACTTTTACATTTCTTATTGCTAATTTTAGCAGGAAAAAGCTAGATTTTAATTTTAATTTGAGAGTCTTGATTATCTTATCTGTAAAGTGAAGAGAATATCAACTTATTATATAGAGTGATGTGGACTCACTAGGCACATAATAAGTACTTACGTTTCTTCCCCATAATTCTTACCATTTGCAAGTTGAGCACACAAGAGAATGTTGAACTCCTTTGGGAACAATTTTTTAGTACCTTATGGTGATATTTTAGTCATCATATTTAATAAGGTATGTTACTAGAGGTATATTTTACCAAAAATAGAAATATTACTGTGCCTTTCCCTTTAGGAAAAAAATAGAGTTTTGTATTAAAACAGCAAACGTTAAAGACTAAAAATAAAAGGAATATTCTTTATAAATAAATTATCTAGTTCCTTGTTACAATCTTATACTAGTGGTTTATTTCAGTCCTTAATCACAGTCACAGTCTTTGAGTAGAACGTTCGTTTGTAATTGTGACAACTCCTCTTGTCTCCAGATGAGGATTCATTTATTATTTATTCAGCAAATATCACCTACCTTCTATATTCGGGGCATTATTATAGGGAGATATAGTGGTGAACCATAGTCCTTGCTCTCAACATAGACCTTACATCCTAGAGGGGGTGACAAAGAACAAACGAGTAAAGGAAAGAATAAGATAATTTCAGGGAGTGTTTAGTGGCATGAAGACAAATAGATTAATAATGACATTGTGTTGGGTGGCCTGGGGGAGAATAATACTTATGTCACTTGGTTAGAGAAGGTCTTGAAGGAAGTACATTTGATAACCCTAATTATGGAAGACCAGCCATGCAAAGATCTAGAAACCAAGCATTCTTGCAAAGGGAAAAGTATTGCAGAGATTCTGTTGTGGTATGAGATGTGGTTGGAGGGATGAGAGTATTTTATTCCATGTGCATTGCGTGACCATTGGAAGTTTCTAAGTAGAATCCAATTTGTATTTTAAAAGGTCTACCTAGGGACTACCAAAACCTTCCCGGAGGCTTTACATCAGTGGGATATCATAAGGTCTTGATGGAAACTTTGCCCTTGTTTTAGTGTATCTCTTCTCTTTCCTCTTTTGACTGTTACAACCTAGCCATAAAAAAAGACTTTGGTAACTTCATTTTGCTTCCCCATGTCTTTTTTCCTCTGTGCTAGACAAAACCGTGAGAGAGTAGTTGTATTTTATAAAGTTATAAAGGTAAATCTTCAGTGCACTTTCTGCTCTTCCATTTATCACAGATAAAAGTCACAGTGTTCCGTTCTAAGGAGGGATTTAAATACTGGACTTGCTAGGTGTTGACTTCTTTGACCTCCCTTCTTTGACCTCCCAAGTGGTAGCTGCAGGAGATTTGATTTCAACCTTTTAAAGCTTTTTTTTTTTTTTTTTTTTAAGATTGGCACCTGAGGTAATATCTGTTGCCAGTCTTCCTTCTTCTTCTTCTCCCCAAAGCCCCCAGTACATAGTTGCATATTCTAGTTGTAGGTCCTTCTGGTTGTTCTATGTGGGACGCCGCCTCAGCATGGCCTGATGAGCAGTGCCATGTCTGTGCCCGGGCATGAACCAATGAAACCCTGGGCTACTGAAGTAGAGCACGCAAACTTAACTACTCTGCCATGGAGCTGGCCCCAACCTTTTACGACTTGGAAATGCTTTTTAAGGGAGTACTTCAACTGATTTTTGAAAGTTGATCTCTGCATTAGAAGTACATAGTTTTATCTTAATATTAAAAGTGGGTCTGTGGGAGCAATTTTAAATAAACTTCCTAACAGATGCTTGTGAAACGTCAACATTTCACATTGGTCAATATCAAATGATATTTTAGGTTGGAGTAGAAGTATAAATCACAATACTCCTCCAATTTTTAAATTAATCTTCTCTGGGGATTTGCATGATTATAACACTTATATAAGGACACTGGGGGAGTAGAAATTGTTGCCACTTAATGAAGACAAAAGTGTAGCCCAAATATTAAGACCTTAGGCTGAGGGTTAAATTTACATTATTGAGTTAATCAGCAAAGAGATTGGAATTCCTGCTGAGAAAAAAAAATGTAAGTCTAGAAGGTTTGTCTGAATGCCTGAAATTTTAAAATGCATAGAAAACTTAATGGTAGAGTGATGTTTCATAACTTTGGAGGAGTTTCCCAGTAGCTTCAAATCTCTTTAGGAAAGAGGCAGGGAAATGAATAAATGCTAATGTCCCACCCGTTTTGGACTGAAATTGCTGGGATCTATTTAGTGGGGTCCCACCTAGAAAATTCATCCCATTGAGACCATGTAACCTGAATGGCAGGAAGCAAATGCTAAAGTGTGCTCAAGTTTCTTTTTTTATAATGCTATAAGATACAGGTTTCTGTATCCTTATATGAAAGATCCAAGAAAATAAAAGTGCCTTCTCTAGGATATTCCATTGAGATGACTACTCAAGCTGCCTCCCACTCCTGGGTGAAGTTGTCTGTGCCCCCATGTGCCTGGCACTTAGGAAAGGCTAGCTATGTCTGAAAGACTCAGCATTTGTGAATGAAACTAATACATCTTAAAAACTACATTTCTGCATATCATTTGGTCCAACATTTCAGAAAATACATTTTGGCTTTTAAGTAGACAAGTGTACCTGTTAAATATTTCCTTACAGACCTGAACCTTATATTTAATACACGACCTTGTGGTGACTTGACAGAAGGATCCTAGAAACCTTCCTTCTTTTAGAATTTTCATAGCAGGTTTTCCCAGAGAAGGAAAAGATAGTAAAAACTTATCAGATGTGCTGTTTATTAGCAACTTTGAAAGGTTTGATATTGGGGGAGTGTTGAAATAAATGGTAAGATTTAAAATTCTCTGTGTAACACTTGGTATAGTGTAATGATCCCAAATGGTCTTTGGGAGTTTGACATCGGTCCTACTCCTGACTTGCCCGTTTAATTCCTGGCTGTGTGACGTTCAGCAAATTATTTAACCTCTTTCACTTCTCATATTTATAATGGGGGTGATGATACTTTACTCATATTCTTATTCTAATTAAACAAGATAATATGTGAAAGCAGTTTGCATAGTTATAGAAGCCTAGTATGTGGTAAAGTTTCAATAAACAGCTCTTGTTACTTCATCCATGATATTCCTGTTAAAACAATTCTTCATTTATAGCGTTTGGCAAATTGGTCCTCCTGTCTGTTCCTAGTACCCTAATTCTAAATGAGAGTTAATCATTTCATGCAGAGATTATGTAATAACTTCCTAACTGGTCTTTTGTCTCTAATTTTTCTCTACTCTAGTATATCCAGTATTCCCTTGATAGATTAATCTTCACAAAATGCCTTTTCTATTACCTTGATGATATACCCCAGTTACTCACCAGGTCAAGTTCAAATAAGTTCAAGTCTCTCCTTATCTCCCCTCCTGAGCCGAATGGGCAAACTGTATTTATTCTCCCTCTGTTTTGTTTAAAGCTGTTCCTACCTTGTGATTGTTTCCTTAAATTCTCCACTCTAGGTGTTTGAGCTAGGGCAGTCTGCTGACTTCTTTCTCTGAGCTTCTTTTGTACTTATTGTCTATAATTTCAGTATTATACTGAAGTGCTGTTTTATTTGCTAAGTGATTCTTGAATCTCTTATTTCATCAAGTATAATGTAAACTCTTGGAAGGCAGGGCCAGAGTTTAATCCTTTTTTTTCTACTCCTTTCTTCTCCACGTCCAACATTGTGTTTGATACATATTTATTGGTCACTGAGTCACCCATACTGTGTTTCACTCATAGGATATGAATATGATACTGTTGATGATGAATATCCACCCAGGTGATACTGTTTTGGAAGCTGGCTCGGGCTCTGGTGGAATGAGTTTATTTTTATCCAGAGCAGGTAAGAGATTGGGATAATTAAGCTGAATTTAGATGACAGAGAAAACATTCAATCTGTTCGTAATAACAGAAAGTTAAGTAGATAAAGATGTTTGGCAAAGTATTCACATAACTTTGTGATAGAGAGCATTCTCCTTGAAACCAAACATAAGCAACTATTTTTCTTTCCATTTTTTACATTTATTCCAGTCACTCTCGTTCTAACCCTATTTTCTTTGCTTTTGCTTGCTCCCTCCTTGCTTTTTAATGCTTCTACCTTTTTTAAAAAACTGAACTTTTTATTGGAGCATAACATAGCTACAGAAAACTGCACAGATTATAAGTGTATATCTCAGTGAATTTTTATATAGTGATCATACTTACATAGTAATTACCCAAATCAAGATAGGAACTGTTACTGCACCACTCCCCTCTCAGTCCTTATCCTCCCCAAAGGTAACCACTACTCTGACTTTTATCATCATTGATTAGTTTTGCCTATTTTGAACCTTATATAAAAGGAATCATACAGTATGTACTCTTTTGAGTTTGGCTACTTTCATTCAACATTCTGTTTGTGAGATTCAGTCATTCCATGTAACAGTAATTCTTTCATTTTAGTTGCTATATAGTTATTCCACTTTATAAAGAAATCACAATTTATCCATTCTGCTGCTGATGAGCATTTGAGTTGAATATTATGAATAGGTACTGCTCTGAACATTCTTGTTCTTGACTTTTGGTGCACATATGTACATTTTTTGGTTAATAATAGCACCAGATGAATACTTAGTACGAGAGAATATAGAAGGAGAAGGCCTGTCAGCTGCTGGGAAGGATCATATACTATTAAGGGCAAAGAATTATAATTGGTGTTCATAAATAAATAATCAAAATACAGAACTAGTTAAGTTAAAGCTAGATCATGAAGAATTTTCCTTTCTTTAAGAAAGTCTTTAAAAATTGTCAGTTGGTACAAGTACTGCTAAAAGTAATGCTTGAAGGTAGCACCTGATCAAAAGTCAACAGGTAAATAGTAAACATAAATATCTGTTCATGTTCCCACCACTTGATTTCTGGTTAGTGTTATCCTAGTTGCTTATTGCCCCCTTTGACCACTTACTCCTCTGAGTGTCAGGGTTGCTTTGACTGGTCTGGCTGCCTGTGCAGTGTTCCCCTCTTCACTTAATAGTAGATTGCTGAACAGTGGCAGCACTCTCTTTGGGTAGATTTTTGTTTTTTAATCATTCATGTTGTTCTTTATTTGTGCATTCTTTTTTAACTAATCAACTTTGTTGGAGCAGTTGTAGGGTAGAGCAGTATATGGGTAGATTTTATAAAGATTACAGATAGAAATATACTGAATTAAACCTAAACCTTTTGTTCTTTGACCTAATGCCATCACATACAAACATAATCCAGCTTATAATATTGTCAGGCAATTCATTCTAGGCTCCTCAATTCGTTTGTCTTACTCTTTTCTGTTCATAGTTAAAGGCAGTCATTTCTTCATAATCTGTGACAGATTCCAAAATGCTTTCGACAAAGTAAATTTATAAAAATTTGTCAGGCAGGAGGAGTGCCCATATTTCTAATATCTGCAGTATCAGAGGAGTATCATGGCATGAATGATCCAAAACTATGAGTGATCAAGAAATGATTGCTGTTTACACCTTTGGATGGATTTTTTCCCCCATAAATTTCTTTTCCACTTGTTTAGCTTATGCTACTGTTAACATTAATTTTTATCCCTTGAGAACAGGATGACTTGCAGCTGGAGTTACATTTCAAAAGACATCTTGGAATTTAAACTTTTCATTAGTAAACTACAGACTGATTGTCCTGAGACAGCCTCCAAATGGTATCAGATCACCTCAGATAGAGGTGGTGGAAAATTAATTGCCTTAAGTTAAAATGCAGTAGTCTTCTGTGAAACTGTAGTATTACTATGCTAAAAACTTTGAAAGTTCTTCAGACACACACAAAAATACATATATCTTTAAATATATGAAAGGCTTTACAGCATCCATAACAAAGGAAATGCAAATAAAAACTACAATGAAACTATATTCAACTTTTAGATTGACATAGATAAAGTTTGATAACTCTTTGTTGGAGAGAGTCTGGAGTAATAGGCAATCTAATACATTGTTGGTAGAGTGTAAATTGGTATCATTTTTGTGGAAGACAATTTGGTAGTAATTTTCAAAATAAAAATTTCGCATATCCTTTGAGCGAGCAGTTCCATTTTTAGGACATTATTCTATAGACATGCTGGCTCATGTGTACAAGAACTTAGGCACAATAATTTTCATTGCAATATTGTTTGAAATAGCATAAGACTAGAAACAAGCTAAATGTTCATTGGTAGGTAAGTGGTTAAATAAAACTATGGCATAGCCATATAGTGGAACATAATAGCTGTGAAAAAGAATACGTTAGATCATTAATCTAGTAGTATTGGTAAATAAGGAAGGTACAGGGCAGTCTATATAACATGTCACAATGAGTGTTAAAAGCAGACAGAGCACTGCCTATCTTGGGAAGGGTAAATAACTGGTAATATGGTTGCCTCTGAAGTGGGAGATTGACTGGGGATCTGGGATAGGATAGAAACTTTTGTAACCTTGAACTATTTGAATTATTTTTTCACATCGCATGTAATACCTTTGCAAAATAAATTTTTGACATTCTTTTATGAACTGATTAATATTATGAAATATCATAAATTATCCTTTTCAATTAAGTTGGATCACAAGGAAGAGTCATAAGTTTTGAAATACGAAAAGACCACCATGAACTGGCTAAGAAAAATTACAAACACTGGCGTGATTCATGGAAAATGAGTCATGTAGAAGAGTGGCCAGACAATGTGGATTTTATTCATAAGGATATTTCAGGAGCAAGTGAAGACATAAAATCTTTAACATTTGATGCGGTAAGTTTTTTAAAGTGGGTCCTATGATACTACATAATACTGAGTACAAATTAAAGAAGGATCATACTTCTTCTCTATGGATATGGATCTTCCTTCATTATTTGCCCCACTTCTATCTCTAGATGTGGGAGGAATATTTTCCTTTAATATGATGATGGGATTTAGAGCAGAGAGACATACTGAATCAAGTACATACTGAAAGAGTTGTTAATAAATGTGGGGTAATGACCAAATACTAGGAGCAGTAGTTAAGCATCGTGGACCTCAGCATTTTTGGGATAAAGGAATAATTTGGAAGCAGCAGGTTCCAGTGCCTAACCTCATGTTATGAGATTTGGGAGAATAAATAGCCTCTATTTGCAAGGAAACAGGCAAGGGCATCTTTAAGCAGTTCAAGTCAGGATGTAGAGGAGTATTCATTAAAGATGTTGAGGATAGAAGCATTTATTATGAACAAAGCTCCAGAAAGTGGAGTGGAAGGATTGGTGAGGAAGAGGAGCAGTGGGAGATTGAGTTATGGGAGAAGCAGCAGAGTAGTATCGAGGTAAAAGGATAGATGATGAGAGGATGACGTTTTAAGCTGTGACCAGTGATGGTGGAGATGTGGGTCTTGGAGGGTATTGGCTTCAGAGTTTCAGAATTCTAGGATAAGTTGTCTTGTCCTTGATGATGCCATTATCAGTTCATAGCTTGACACTATGGACTGAAGTCTGGTTAAGGAGTGTTCTTTACTTTTTTTAATTTGCTGTTGGAAGATGGATTATTTTGGGACCTTTGTAAGGGAAACTAGGTGGGAAACAAAGTAAAGTTCAAAGAGATTTTTCTCGGGCCTGGTTCACATCTTTAATTTAACTAAAACCTATAATTTTAGTGGCACAGCTTCCTGGACACAAAGACCACAGTTCTTTTTCCACATCCTTGTTTAGCTTGCATATTATAAGTCAGTAAAGGCAAAAAAAGGAGAATTGCTCTGCATAGGCCATCCATAGGAATGTCACAGACACCTAGGAGGTTAACTGATCATCAGAATTTTGCTTGATGAGCATGAAACACAACAAAGGATTTTAACAATATCATTGAAGCTTTGTAGAAACCTGCTGAACCATCTCATCTAAAGGAAAGAATACTCCTTAGTAGATTTATTGAGTTAAATCTCTCTTGAATAATACTACCAGATGAATACTCAGTATGAGAGAATATAGAAGGGAAGAGAGCTGTCAGCTGCTGGGGGAAGAGTCACTCCCCAGCAAAAGGGCAAAGAATTGTAGTTGGTGTTCATAAATAAATTAACCATAATATAGAACTGTTAAGTTAAAGCTAGATCATGAAGATTTTTCCTTTCTTTAAGAAAGTCTCTAAAAATTGTCAGTTGGTAAAAGTACTGCTTGAAGTTAGCAGTTACCCAAAAGTCAAGAGATGTATATTACACATAAATTTCTATTCATGTTCCGACCACTTGATTTCTGGTTACTGTTATCCTGGTTGATCATTGCTCCCTTTGACTACTTAATGCCTCTCCTAGATGCCATCTTCACACTTCCAATCCATTGTCCTCATCTCTAGATTAGTCTACTTCTGGCACTGTTACTCTCCTGCTGAAAAACCAATTATGATCTTTTCATTCAAAGACTTATGGTGTCCTTCAGAATCTGATCTCAACCTTCCTTTCTTCTCTAGCCCTTTATGTAAGCTGCCTATACTCCTGCCATCCAAAATAATGGTAAATGAATAAAAAAGTTGTTAAACCACAAAGACTAAGAGAACAGAAGAAAGAAAAATGGCTAATAAAAGATTTTAAACAAATTTTAGAAACAGCCTAACCATCAGAAGAGAAATGGACACAGTGGAATACTAGCAATAGTATTATTTAACATAGTGAAATAAATGTAGTATACATCAATAAATCTTTAAAGACATCGTGCTTATTGAAAAAAGCATTATAAAAGAATATGTATGGAATGGCCACATATATGTAAAATTTTAAACTACACAAAACAGTACCATATGTTGTTTGTAGCTATATACATATGTTGTAAAAGTATAAAATTATTTAGGAACATTAAACTTCAGGACAATGATTACCTCTGAGGAGAGAAAAGGAGGGGTGGGGGCATAGAAGGAAATAAGTTTTGGAGTCCATTCAGCCTGGGTCACTCCCAGGCTCCATAAGAGCCAATATGACCTTTTGTGCCTCAGTCACCTCATGTATTAAACAGAAATAACAATAATAATAGTACTTATTTCATAGAGTTGTGAGGATTAAGTGAGATAATTCATGTAAACCACATAGACAAGTACCTAGTATATAGTAAGCATTAAATAAATATTAGCTATGATTTTCATCATTATTATTTTATCTCTGTTTCCCTTTTCTCCACTTGTTTACATTCTACTCTTTCTTCAAGGCTTAGATCAAAGGTCTCCTCCATGGAATATACCATAATCATCTAACTGGAGGACTATCTTCCTCTGAATTACTGAACCACTTTGTTTCTTGATTCAACAAGCATTTATTAAAGACCTGCTATATGCCATGTACTAGGCTAACACAAAAATGAATTATACATTTAAAGGAGCTTTCAATCTAGAAGAAAAGATAGATATACAAACACTTATTAAAAAGACTCAGAGGGGCCGGTCCTGTGGCCTAGTGGTTAAGTTTGGCATGCTCTGTTTCAGTGGCCCAGGTTTGGCCCCACACATGCACCTATACCACACATTGGCAGCCATGCTGTGGCAGCAACCCACATACAAAATAGAGGAAGATTGGCACAGATGTTGGCTTGGGCAATCTCCCTCAGCAAAAAAAAAAAAAAAAAAAAAAAAGATTCAGAAACGTGAAACACCATGGTTGTAGAATTGGGTATAGTGAGGAGATGAAGCTGCAGATGCAGTCATGGGGGGCTATATAATGAAGAACACTTATATGTATATCAAGCTAGGGAGAATGGACATTCTCTTGTAAATAACGGAAAACTACTGATGAGTTTTTAAATAGGGGAGTACAATGTCCAGATTCCTATTTTAGAATAATTCTGGTGGAAGAATGGAGGCTATCAGTCTATATAGAAAGCTATTGTAATGTTTCAACAAGATATAAGGTCCTAACCTAAGGCATTAGTAGTACGATGAATTTGAGAAACACTTAAGAGGTATATTTGTGGGACTGGATCATTTTAATCCAAACAGAAGAATCAAAACCTCACAGATTCTCAAAAGAGAATCCAAGGTAAAGAAAAGGATGACTCCAAGTTTCTGGTTTGAGTGACTGGATGAATGGTAATGTTAACTGAGAATAGAGCATTCAAGAGGATTGACAGGTTTCTTGGTTATCTGATTTTTGGTAATTGTCAATAACATGGTAAAACTATAGTCAAAGAAACTCATTTCTGTCCATAATGTTGACCCTTTGATTCAGTCATTGAAATCTTTTTTTTTTTTTGCTGGGAAAGATTCTCATGACATTCAATGCTATTTGCTCTTGCGAGTCACCATCATCCTTTCTTGCCCTCTCCCAGTCTTTTCTATGTATGGATTTACAAAATAAATCAGAATGTACTTAATGCCACTGAATTGTACACTTAAAATGACGAATTTTATGTTGTGTTTACCACACACAAAAAATCTTTTTTTAAAGTCAGATCATGTCTAAAACTCTGCAGTGGCTTTTCTCTTCCTGAGTAAAGCTAAAGCCTGTGATAGTCTACATAATCTCTCCCTCTTCCACTCCCACCACCTTAGAACTCCTCTGTTACCATTTTCCCCGTTTTGTCTTCACTGCCACGACAGTGGCCTTCTCAGACTCACCAAGTATCCTACAGCCTCAGAGCATTCGTATTTTCTATTCTTTCTACCTGGAGCACATGTCCCCCCTAAATTTCCACAGGGTAAGCTTAAACATTTTCTTCAGGTCTCTTCACTGATCAGCTTATGTATGAAATAGCACTTCTTTTCCCTGCCCCATCACTCTCTCTCTCACATTCTGCTTTATAATTCTGTAGTTCTTCATGTCACTCATCACCCTCTGACTTACATATTTATTGGACTTTTGTTTAATGTCTATCCCTTTATTAGAATATAAGTTACCATGAAACAGAATATAAGCTCCTGTTATATCCTTACCACTTAGCAAAATGCTTGGCACATGGAAGGTGCTGAATAAACATTTGGTGGGTAAATTAATAATGGATAATGTTCCTTGACCCATCAGTACTGTTTTTTAAAAAAACACATAAACAATAGAATAATTTCTAATTTAAGTAAATATATTGATGTGCCAACTATTTTTAGCTTTCTAGAGTTATCTATCAATAAAAATCACTTTATTTCCTTCTTTTTTTTTTTACTATTGGTTTTTATTTTTTTCTTGCTTTTTCTCCCCACATCCCCCAGTACATAGTAGTATATTTTAGTTGTGGGTCCTTCTAGTTGTGGCATGTGGGATGCCACCTCAGCATGGCCTGATGAGTGGTGCCATGTCTGTGCCCAGGATCCGAACCGGCAAAACCCTGGGCTGCGGAAGCGGAGCGTGTGAACTTAACCACTTGACCACGAGGCCGGCCCCTATTTTCTATTTTGACTGAGTTTATTTTTGTTTCTAATGATTTTTTTTGAAAATTTCATTTACTCATTGTATTCATTTGACATATTTCATGAGTACAGCCCTGTATTCTGCAAGTGAATGAAGAAATAAGGGACCTGCATTTTAGGATCACTAAAATTAATATTCAAAACTTTTCTTGTGAACATAAAAATACCTGGAATAATGTGAATTCCTATTGCCAAAAGCTGAACTAAAGCTTTGAAACTTTATATATATGTATGTATAAGTATGTGTATAAAATAAAGCTAAAGAAAGATTCCTGTGTTATCAATATTGCCAAGTGCAAGACATGCCATTACGATTTTTATGTAGTCAAGACTATGATAAATTGTATAATAAGAAATATGCCTTTTTGGGAGCAGCAAAATGACAGTTAATAGTTTTATATTCTAAAAAATGAAATACTTTGAATAATTGCTTTCCAAAAGTGTATCATTTCACCACAGTAAGAAACGAAAACCTATGCTTCATTTAAACAGAACTCAGCCTGATTCTCTTTCCTCCCCCTACAGGTAGCTTTGGATATGTTGAATCCTCAAGTTGCTTTGCCTGTTTTATACCCAAATCTTAAACAGGGTGGTGTATGTGCTGTCTACCTAGCAAAGTGAGTAATATAGCTGTTCTTCTTAGTAATATGATTTTAGCACACTTTTATTTTGTCTTAAGTAGTAGGCTAAAGTGTTCATTTTATAACTGAGTTAGGTGTATGGCATCTCGTAAAAGTGTTATGAAATGATATATGTCCCAAATTCATACTGCTGTTTAAACCATCTTTTACATAAATGGTAATATAAGATACATACTTCTTCTGACAATTTAGAAGAAAAGTTTTAAAAGTGTAATGTGAACAATAATGTGAAATTATGGTCTCTGTATTTTTTTTACTTAGTATTCTGTGAAATTGTTTATTATATGCCCTAACTTGCATTTTTACTCCCCACCTTGATTTAACTATAGCATTTAAATTTGGGTAAGAGGTATGGTGAACTTAAAATAAATATAAGGTTATTATTAGAAATTTAAAGTACATTTCACTTTTCTAAAAGCATCACACAGGTCATTGAACTTTTAGATGGAATTCACATCTGTGAACTTGCTCTCTCATGTGAAAAGATAAGTGAAGTCATTGTCAGAGATTGGTTGGTTTGCCTTGCAAAACAGAAAAATGGAATTTTAGCTCAAAAAGTAGAACCTAAAATCAACACAGATTTACAGTTACATTCTCTAGAGAAAATTAGACTTGAAGATGAGATGTTTCAAGAGGATGAACATGGTGAGTTTCAGTTTTATTTTATGAATGTATTTCTAATAATAAATAGAGAATAGGTTCCTGAATGTTTTGACCAATACATTATAAAAATATTTCTCAGGGATTTATTTGTTTTTCCCATAGAAATTAAAATATGGTATTTACTCTGTTAAATTAAAAATCTCTAAGGGACAGAATAATGACTTTTTCTCTTTTCTATGTAAAACTGATACTTTTGAAGAATTGAGCTTCATATAGTATTCATACTTGTGACAAGGAAGTTGGCTTATGAAAAACTTTAAATATACTAAAGAATGTTTTTTAGATTAGTAATTATTACTGAAGGAAAAGAATTTAATAGGACCTGATATGCAACTAGCTAATATTCCATAAAGCAACTTCTAAGATGCTGCTGGAACTTTTCAGAGAACTAAATTTAGGTCCTTGTTGTATGTACACATTATTTAGGCCATGAACAAGTTTTCGTATGTCCATTGATTTATGATGTGGGCTTATCCATTTGGTTATAAAACCATATATGAGTTTATCATGCACTCTTTGACAAATTGTTTCTATAAAGTAACTGGCAGAGTAGCTCTAAAACAAATGCTAAAAAAAATGTCTGAGAGAAAAAACTTACAGTAAAGGACAGTAATTTGTATTTTAACAGTTTTGTGAACAAATTATAAAATATTTTATGCAGCTTATAATACGTATTTTGTTCTATAACAGAAGAATCACATTCTGATTTTCCATATGGATCATTTCCCTATATTGCTAGACCTATACACTGGCAAACTGGTCATACAGGTGAGTAATGTTTTCAGGCCATATTAAGTGGTGTTTGTTTCTAATTATTGTAATGACCTTACTTTTTTCTCCCCTTAAATTAGCTTTTCTTGTCAAGTTGAGAAAATTCAAACCACAACTTAACTGAGTACCTCAGATGACAACTGATATGAAGACGGAAAAATATTAAAATAGAGCTTTATACTGCAAATCACTACTTTCATAGATTGGTATTTTCAGCTCTTATTATGATTTGTATAACTTTTACATATAATTTTGAAAAATAACAAAAGTTAAAGAAAGATGTTTAACATTTCAAAACTACTTAAATGTCCCATTTGGACACTTGTCTTGCAGTTAGTACTTAATGATTCCACATTGGTTTAGTTGAGCCATCTCATTCTTCACTTCCTGTAAACCACTCCATAGATTTATCTTTCTCCATGAAATTAGTTTTCTTTTCTTTGTTTGATTGATGGTCATTGGCTACCAAAATAAAATATGCATTTTAAGATAAATTTTATGTATCTCTGTATTTTAAATACATGTTTTAATGGCTTGTATGTATCTTAAAAAATAAAGAAATCTGGGTTCTAGTAAATAATAGGGGGAAAACTGATAAGAATGATCTGACCACCTTAAAAATTATAACAGAAGATGTAACAATTCTTGAATCTCTTATCCTTTGCAGAATGATTTTAACCAGTTTGAAAGAACATCCGATTTGTTCTTTTATTGCATAAATTAAATGTTGTTTGGAGAAATACACTTTATAAATATGAATTAATTAGGACCAGGGCTTATTATCATTTATCGGTACCAGTTATTTAGCACTTACCATGTGCCTTACGTTGTTTTAAGAACTTTATAATGTTTTTTCATTTAATATGTCTAGCTCATCTTTAAGGTTATCCATATCTTACAGATAAACAAAAGCTTAGAGTACTTAGGTTATTGTTTAAATATAGATATTTTATAGGTTTTAAAGTGGTAGTGCTTGAGAGGATAAATGCTGCCATTCCTGGATTTATCCCTTAGGCTAGCACTATTTAAAGTAATAAGTATATGCTAAGTAACATTTTACATATTTTTATTATGTGGAAAATTTTAACCTAAAATCTCTGCCTTTATAGACTTTACAATCTATGGTAGAGCTAGACATTAAATAATCACACAAATATAAAACTAAACTGTTATAAATGCTCCAAAGAAGTATAAGGTACTATAATAGGGGTTTTGCTCTGGTCAAGTAATTATCTGTGCAAGTGACAATTGAGCTGAGACCTGAATGGTAAGTAGGAGTTAACTACAGCAGGGAAAATGAGAACAAAAAGGCCAGTGATGCTGGGGTTGAGTGAAAGAGAGTGGAGAGATAGGTAGGAGTCAGGCCATGCAGGATCTTGTAGACCATTAAGGAGTTTGTCTATCCTAAGAAAAATGGGGTGCCACTGAAGGATTTAATGAAGTAAGGGGTAACAGCCTTAGATCTGTGTTTTGAAAAAAATCACTCTCTTTGCATTTGGAGAACTGATTGAATCATAAGCAGGGTATTTTTCTGGTGTCATATTTCTGTATGGTAAGTATCTGAACTCATACAATAATAATGGCTTTATAGTTTTCGTAATATTTCCAGATATATAGAAGCTCCGAAGTACGTTTTTAAATTCCATGATGGAATACTCCCTTTTCTTCTGCCAGTCTATTTAACTATAGTGAAATTATGTCCTTCATTTATTGTTTTGAACGCAAGCTCTAAATGTACTACTTGGAGAAGGGGCTGACTTGAGATCAAAGAAAAGTTGTGCCTTCTACTTCTATTTCATGTAGAATAGTTTCTGTTCACTACACTGTGCTCAGAAGATGTTGAATTGAACAAGACCTCTCTAACAGTGTCAATTCTAGTACTGAGTTGAATTGAAAACCAAACTACATAAGCAACTAAGCATTTATTTATATAGTTATCAAAGTCCAGCTTAAGCCCTTTCTCCATCTCTCCATCAAACGTTAGCATGTTTACAGTCTGGCTCATGGGGCAGATGCCTTCTTCTAAAGCTAGCTTTCTCTGTTCATGTCTGGCTCTCATTTACCATACTGTAAACTCGTGGAGATTTGTGACTGACTCACAACTGTCTTCCCAGTACCTTCCAGAGGCCTCACCTTTTCCACCCAGTAAATGATCGATAAAAGTTTGCTGATGACTTTAAGCCTTTAACTCGGTCATGTATTGTGTCATCTGTTGACTTTGTTATTCTAGGGGGAAATTTAGTTATATAGCTCTTGGATTATGGAAGCCTTTGGGTTTTAACTTTATACTTCAGAGGCAGTAGGGAACTTCTGAAAGTTCCATCGTCATGTAAAAGGAGACTATTTTTTAAAAGTCTGTTTAGTGGTGTCTATGAGTATTTAAAGGAAGGAAAAAACTGTTAAATGAGAAGTTTCATAGTAATATATAGTGTACAACTATGAGGTGATTGGTAGTAATATACAACTATGAGGTGTGGAAAAGGGGCAGATGTAAAAAAATATTGTGAAGGAAGAACCAGATAAGCTGGTGATTCATTGAATGTAGAGGGAGAGAGGCTATGTATTTTCAAACTTTTATCTGCTATTCAGAAGCCCTTTCTCTTACTTCTCTGGGCAAAATAGGACTCAGTTAATGCCCAGCTCATACATTACTTCCTCTGAAAAGCCTTCACTAAGTCTCTCACCCCACAGAATTCTGGAATCTTTTGTGCTCCTAAATGTTGATCATATAGTTAGCATTGCCGTTATCATATCATTAATTTATAAGCCCTAATAATGCCTTCATTAAATGTAAGGATTTTAAACCTGGATGAATTGAACAGTGGTAATGACAAAAATAAAGTTCAGAGAAGGATTTATTTTTGAGGAAAAATTACTTGGTTTTATATTATATAACAATGCCCCATGCTTGCCTACATGACCCAGGACTAAGGTTTGGTATATTGTTTTTTTTCCTTGGCTCTACTCTAAAATCTTAGGAGTCCTCAGATAATACATAATAACACTTACTCATGTTTCAGATGGACTAGCCTAGGTATCATAAGGCTTGAGACAGCATAAAGTAAAGAGAAACAGTGTAATTTAGTTAGTATAAAAATGTGCTGTGTACTCAGATAGAACTGGGTTCCCATCTTGCTGTTTTTGTTGTTGCCGTTGTTTTACTTTGCAACTGTGACTTTTCTCAGTTTGTTTCTTCATCAGTGAAATCAGTGTCATAATGCCACTTCAAGATTTCTTGGGGGGTCAGGTGCTAAATGAGACTAGACTGTCTTTATAAAGTGCTGGTATATGATTGGTGATTGTGATGTATGTAAATTTGTAAAGAATGCCTCATCTATCCCCCCCAACCTTGTCAAAAAAATATTTTGTTCTTAATAAATGTCATAACATGTTTATGTAAAACTTGTTTTTCGAGCATGCTGTTTTGAGAGAAAAAAATTTTAAGGTAGAAAAACATGTCTACCTGAAAAGCGAGGAGTTGCTTGCTTGTGTTTGAAAGAAAGATGGAAGCATTGATTACCATCTGTAGCTAAGTTTTAGCATAAAAGCCTGGACAGAGCATCACCTCTTTGTGTCTGTCTTGGAGAATGCCGAATTGAGTTTTCTGCAACCACAAACTGTTAAGTGATTTCAACCACCTTATGTGGACTAGAGGAAGAAATTTTGCTAGCAGAGGTCACTACTGGGAATCAGCAGCTGCCGAGGCAGTGAGAGACTGATCACTGCTGCTGATAACATCATGTTACCCTTAAACTCCCCCACCCTGAATTAGCTCACTCCCTTGTAAAGCCTACTGAGCGAAAATGAATGTAAATGTTTACCGGTCAAGCATATGTATGAGCAGTACTTTTCTTTGTATTGCCTACCCTCTGTCATCCTGAAACAAAAGGTTTTTTACATTTAACCTTGAGTTAGTACTCTGAATAAAACAGTCGAGTAAATACTTGTTCCTTCCCATATAGGACCTCTATTATCCTAAACCAGGGCTTCCGGGCTTTCATCCAGGGACAGGATGAAAGCACAGTTCCATTTACAACTCCCCTAACTTAGGGCACCTGACTTAAGACCTGCTTTTTTTTCAAAGCAAGCTGACTGGCAGGCAGAGCCCCTTACTCTCTGGGTGTATTCTGATTTCCTGTTGAGATATCAAAGCCTAAAATATATAATGTTACTACTTTTGATATCTACAGGGGCTAGTCTGAATAAAATATAATTGCTTCTGTTCTGCTTTCTGTAAATACCTGTTCAAATTGTGGTTGGAATTCTCTCCTAATTCACTCCATACAGCCTTTCATCAGGGACATGGTTCTTTAGTGTGTGACACCACTTCGTTAGTCCTTAGTAGTCTGCTAGAAGACTTCTGTGGCAGCTTATTTTCACCACCAAAGGCAAGATTTCATCAAAGGGGGCAGTAGAGCATAATAGTTAGGAATTCAGGCTGCAGCCTAGAGTCAGAGACCTGGGTTCAAATGTCACACCACCACCTTGGGCAAATTATTTAACCTCTCTAAGCCTCAGTTTCCTTATCTGCAAAGTGGAGATAACAGTATTTACCTTAGGGTTGGCTGTGAATATTAAGTGAGATTATGAATGTAAAATGCTTAGCATATTGCCTGGAACATTTTAAACATCTAGTATTATAAGGATCAAAGAGTGTAGGCAAAAAGAGCTGGGAGAGAGGGAAGAGATACTAAAAGGCAATTCTTATTTTATATTTAGCTTTATGGTAGACCTTGCTTACCTTCAAATATGAGTGAACTGATAAAAATGATGCTTGGAAGTGTTGCAAGGGAAGAGATTACACTGTCAGTCAAATTTGTTTAGTAATTACTGTGGCCAGGGAATGGAACAATGACTGAGGCATGATCCCTATCTTGAAGAGTCTTAAGGGTCTAGTTTCTCTTTTAGTAAAACTCCAGTAGCCAATCACTGCTAATTTCATAAAGATGTGGTAAAAATAAATAGAGGAAATTCTGAAATAACGTGGGTCTCATCATAAAGTTAGAAAGAACCATAAGAAATCTGTCAGTCCTATCTTCAGATGGGTGAAAATCTGGAGACAGGCTTTGTAAGAAGTGAAAAGGATCACTGCTAGTAGAATATTATTCTGGTTCTGTTTCAAATTGAGAAATGTCAGAGAAATACTCTACCTTTATAAATATAATTTGAATGAAAACTATGGTGTAATTGACTAAAAGTATTTCTAGTTCATATGATTATTTTCTAATTAATATACTATTCTAAGCACCTTAAATCCCAACAAAAATGAAATAAGCAAATTATGATACTCATACTACGTGATGATTAAAAATCAGGTTTTCAAAGACTAACTAATAGCATGGGGAAATGCTTTATGATAAGTGAAAAGAAGCAGGTGTAGATATAGTATGGCTCTAATTTTTTAAAAACAGGAAATAGAAATAGGGGCCAGCCCCATGGCTGAGTGGTTAAGTTCGCACGCTCCACTTCAGCGGCCCAGGGTTTTGCCAGTTCAGATCCTGGGCAGGAACATGGCACTGCTCATCAAGCCATCCTGAGGCGGCATCCCACATGCCACAATTAGAAAGACCCACAACTAAAAGTATACAACTATGTACCGGGGGGCTTTGGGGAGAAAAAGGAAAAATAAAATCTTTAAAGAAAAAGAAATAGAAAAATATAGTATTATAAAGCTATAGTAATCAAAATAGTATGGTATTGACATAAAAACAGACACATAGATCGATGGAACAGAATAGAGAACCCAGAAATAAACCCACACATATATGGTAGATTAATTAAAGGAGCCAAGAATATACAATAGGGAAAGGATAATCTCTTCAATAAATGGTGCTGGAAAAACTGGACAGCCACATGCAAAAGAATGAAACTGGACCACTATCTTACACCATGCACAAAAAATAAATTCAAAATGGATTAAAGACTTGAATGTAAGACCATAAGAAGTAGAAGAAAACGAGGTGAGCTCCTTGACATTGGTCTTGGCAATGGTTTTTTGGATTTGACACAAAAGGTAAAGCAACAAAAGCAAAAATAAACAATGGGACTACATCAAACTAAAAATTTCTGTACAGGAAAGGAAATCATCAACAAAATGAAAAGGCAACCTATAGAATGGGAGAAAATATTTGCAAATAATATATCTGATAAGGGGTTAATATCCAAAATATATAAAGAACTCATACAACTCAATAGAAAAAAATCCAATTTAAAAATGGGCAGAGGGACTGAATAGACATTTTTCCAAAGACAACATAAATGGCCAACAGATACACGAAAAGGTGTTCAGCACCACTAATTATCACGGAAGTGCAAATCAAAAGCACAATGAGATATTACCTCACACCTGTTAGAATCACTATTATCAAAAAGACAAGAAATAACAAGTGTTGGTGAGGATGTGGAGAAAAGGAAATCCTTGTACACTGTTGGCAGTAATGTAAATTGCTGCACCACTATGGAAAACAGTATGGAGGTTTCTCAAAAAATTAAAAACAGAACTACCATATGATCCACCAATTTCACTTCTGGGTTATTATCCAAGAAACAAAATCACTGTCTTGAAAAAGATTCCTGCACCTCCATGTTCATTGCAGCATTATTTACAACAGTCAAGACATGGAAACAACCTAAGTGTCCATCGATGGATGAATGGATAAAGAAAATGTGGTATATATATATACAATGGGATATCACTCAGCCATAAAAAAGGAGGAAGTCTTGCCATTTGTGACAACATGGATGAGGGCATTATGCTAAGTGAAATAAGACAGAGAAAAATACTTTGTGATCCTATACATGGAATCCTATATGTGGAATCTAAAAAAACCTGAACTCATAGATACAGAGAACCCATTGGTGGTTGCCAGAGGCAGAAGGTGGAAGGTGGTTAAAACGTACAAACTTCCAGTTATAAGATAAATAAGTATTTTATAGCATGGCGACTATAGTTAACAATACTATATTATATATTTGAAAGTTGCTAAGAGAGTAGATTTTAAAAGTTCTCATCACAAGGAAAAAAAGTGTAACTGTGGTGATGGATGTTAACTAAACTTGTGGAAATCATTTAGCAATATATACATATATCACATCATGTCGTACATCTAAAACTAATACAATGTTATATGTCAATTGTATCTCAATTTTAAAAAGTGTATAGAAGAAAACCAATAGTTACTCTCTGATAAAGCTAGATGGTGAGGTTACAAGTAAATTTATTTTCTTGAAACTTGTTTTGAATAAAATAAACATTTCAAAGAAAACGGTTCAGGTTCTTAAAATACGTAATACTTAAAATACTTGAGACCCATGGTGTATTAGGTTTCAATTTAACATAAGTCAAATTAAAAATCGTTTAGGTAAGCTACCACCAAACAGATACTGACAGAAGACAAAAAGTAGTAACTGAAAAGGGGAAAACTTTTGATAGTAATTAACTTAGTATATAAATATTTATATATAAATTATGTACCTCTGCTTGTAAGGACTGACTACAGATCAATAAATAACTTAGATTTATTAATAACTTGCATAAATCTAATTCTGACATCACCAAATCATACCTTGAGAACAGCTATAAGCTTGAGAAGTATCAACTACCATGTCCATTGAGAATGAGTTGTGTGAGTCCTGAGAATGTTTATCCATCACCTCTACTGTATCACTGGATGAAGATGATGAAGACAATCCCAGTCTAACATATCTTCCTTTTTTACCACAGAGTGAACAATCCACCGGTGTGGCACTAGGTCCCCGGGGCAGTTGAATTTCATCTCTGTTGTAGTTTCTAACAGCTCCACTGTGATGCACAGAGCGTTCTCGTTGCCATATATAATGGGTTGGAGCAATGGCCATAACCTATAGTGGAAAGCTTTCTTTTAGAATTTTAATAAGATTTTAAAATTTTGTAAAATTAAGTACAAAAATTATAACTCAAGAACAGCTATCTCTAAAACTAGATCTAAAAACCCAAGCTACAAATGTTTAAAAAAAAAAAGCATCTCCAGATACGGCAAAATTACCTATAAAGTGATTTGTCGCTTTGGTCCTTAAGATAATAATTGACAAAGTATTTAAATTATTTCAAATAGGAAATAGGACTGAAGCCACCTTCCAGGTTTTTCAATTCTGAATATTCTAAGTTTGGGAAAGATAATACAATTAGCCCAAAACAATACATAATTCTTAATTTTGGAATATATTGGGTTGAAAATATTTTTAATTTAAGTTTCCAACTATGTATGTTAGGCTAATCTTAAAATGTTTGCAGTCATGCCAAGGGATATGGTGAATTAGAACACAGGTAAGTTACTTTGCCTCTCTGTTCCTCAGTTTCCTTGTCTGTAATATGGAGAGAATAATAGTGTCTATTTTAGAGGGTTGTTGCATGGATTAGATGAGGAATTATTTATAAAGCACTTAAGATTCCTCACTACATATAAGGCATTGTTCTCTATGGTTTGTTACACACAACATTGCCTTTAGAATCAGGATAGATATAGATGTATGATCCTGGGCAAGTTACTTAACCTTTCTGAGGCTCAATTTCTTCACATCTAAAATGAGGATACTATCTGCCTCAGGACTGTTCTGAGGATCAGATATGTGTAAAATCCTTGTCATATAGTAAGCATCTGGAAAATGATAGCCATTTAAGAAGTCAAGCTAGGAAAGTGTATCTATGTTCTGACCTCATGATGTCTAAAACTTCTAAGCAAAATGTTAGAATGTTACTTCTAAGCAAAAATGTTTAGTTGCAGTTATGAATGACTCAAAGTAAATGAGAACTGTAGAATTTGAGAGCTAGGTGGTACCTTATTAATTGCCTAGACCAGTGATTTTGAAACTGTTTTGAGAAGCCCCCAGGTTTCACTATATTAGAGGTTCCAGGAGGTGCTAAGGGAAGACAGAACAAGTAGAGAAGCTTAACTTTGGGAATTGTATGTAAAATTTTGTTTGGAAAGAAAGAAGGCTTTTGCTGTTAAAAATGAAAACTTCCTTAAAATCCCCAGATTAAGACCATTCCCCTCAGAAAATGGGGTATTGTGGCTTCCCCCAAGAAAATGGCATAAGGAATACTAGCCATGCTAATTTTTTAAAGTATATTTTAGGATTACATTTATTTTATAATCCACTTCTTAAATCTTTCAAAAAAGCTTTCAACCAAAGACATGTAATAAAGTTACATATCTTTAAAAAGGTAGAAATAAAGATGTTAACTTTAACTGTAAAAACTTCTGTAACAATGTAAAACTAGGTTCAGAGTTACCTAAGGTGAGGAAGTAGAATATCAGAATTTCTTATTCCTTCTATATTTATGTACTGTTTTTTCCTCAACACTTCTATATCTTTATTTCCCATGTCTGGAATGTCGTCTCCTTTTGCCTTAGCATTGCTTTTTCTTCAGTGCCCAGTGTAAGTCCCATCTTTCTAAAAACTCCAGCTCTCAGGTTTTCTTGTTAATGCTTTTATTAGGACTTTTAGCATATAAGTATCTAGTACTCAGATATATCTTTTTATGCATGTAACCTATTCTACTGAAAGTCTCCTCTGGGCAGGAATAGTCTCTTATACACCTATCAAATGCCCTCCACACAATATTATGCAGTCATTAAATATTTCTTAATGATAGATGAAAATAATTCAGAATTAGAGGCCACTGACATTATGAATTTTTTTATTGAGTTCATAATAGTTTACCACGTTGTGAAATTTCAGTTGTACGTTATTATTTGTCCATCACCATCTATGTGCTCCCCTTCACCCCCTGTGCCCTCCCTCCAGCCCCCTTCCCCTGGTAACCACCGAACTGTTTATTTGTCCGAGTGTTTGTTTAACTTCCACATGGGTAAAATCATAGGGTGTTTGTCTTTCTCTGTCTGGCTTATTTCACTTAACATAATACCCTCCAGGTCCATCCATGTTGTTGTGAATGAGATGATTCTTTTTTATGGCTGAGTAGTATTCCATTAGATATATGCCACATCTTCTTTATCCAATCATTGGTCCATGGGCACTTGGGTTGCTTCCATGTCTTGGCTATTGTGGATAATGCTGCAGTGCACATAGGGGTACCTAAGTCATTTTGAATTGTTGATTTCATGTTCTTTGAATAGATACCCAGTAGTGGGATAGCTGGGTCATATGGTATTTCTATTTTCTTAGTTTTTTGAGAAATCTCCATACTGTTTTCCATAGTGGCTGCACCTGTTTGCATTCCCACCAGCAGTGAATGAGGGTTCTCTCCTCTACACACCCTCTCCAACATTTGTTATTTTCTGTCTTAGAGATTATAGCCATTCTAACAGGTGTAAGGTGGCATCTTAGGGTAGTTTTGATTTGCATTTCTCTCATGATTAGTGATGTTGAACATCTTTTCATGTGCCATTATGAACTTTTGAAAATGTGATTTTTGGAGGAACTCTACAGCAGTCTAGTGAGAAGAGCAGAAGGATATACAAAGAGCACAAAATAGAAAATTTGGTAAACTGTTTTTTCTGCAATAAGCTATAGACATAGTCTCTCCACGTTAACCCAGCTAGAAAAATGTGTGCACACTTTTTTACTTTTAAATATATAGTTTACATATATTTTATACACATACATTTAGAATGTTATTGTGATAACACTGAATTAAAAAGAAAACTGTACCAGGGTTAAGAGAGCAGAATTTTGGTCTTAATTCTATTAGTTCTATGACCTTAAGCAAATTACATAACTTTCTGGGCCACAGGGTGTCTTTAATATATGAAAAAACAGGTCACTTACAGTCCTCAAATTCTGTGATTCTATGAAAGTGACTTTTCTGAAGCACTGGTAGCACCTGAACTACTAGAAACATTATCTTAGTTTTTACTTTGTCTTACTCTTCTGTCATTTTTAGTGATTTTTTTTTGATGCCTCTGTGGTGTTCTTAAAATTTAATACTTGATACTCTTGTTTTTCTCCATGTATACTCCTCTATATCTCAAGATAGTATAGTATAGGTGTTAAAAGCACTGACTTTGGCGTCAGACTGCCTAGATTTGAATACTGGTGTGGTGCTTTACTAATTGTGTGACCTTAGAGAATTCATTTAGTCTCTCTGTGCCTGTTTTCTCATCTGGGATTACCTAGCTATCTGCAGGAATTGTGAAAGTTAATACATGTGCAGTACTTAGAACAGTGCCTAACAAGTGCTCAAAAAGTATTAACATTACTTTCACCTTGGCTCTTTTATCTACGCTACCAAGCTTTAAACATCACTTATATGTGATGACTCATGTTACTCATACCTGTTGACCATTCACTTATTCAATTATCACCTTAAATTTATATGTCTAATACCAAATTCCTTATCTTCCAGTAAACCAGTTTGCTTTAGCCTTTCCTGTTTCCATTATGGAATCAATTACTCTTTCTGTTATATAGATTTGAAACTCTTGACAGCTCACTCTCCCATATGACCTATTTCCAACTGGTCACCAAGTAATTACAATTATAATTTTGTAACATTTATTTTTCTTCAGCACTAGCTTTACATCTTGCTTCCTGACCTATAGCGAGTTTAGGATTTTCCAGTACCTTCCCTATACTGGGTCCCTTCTGCATACTGTCATTGGATTATTTTCTTCAAAACACTGCTTATATCACATCACTGCTTTCTAAATTCCTATAGTAGTAGCTGATAGAGAAATCAGCTATGATGATATTATGCCATCTAGGCCAGAGTACATAACAAGAATAGAGAAAAGCTTCCTCTTGATAAAATTGCTACCTCCTGTGATGCATAAAGGGGCTAGAATTGGAGTCTAAGTCTTTTCATCAGATTGACATCCTTCATAATCTGTGAGTCAATCTGGAAAGCTATAATCAACCTAAATAAATTCTACCTCAGAGGAGCTGGTCTCCAAAAAGGTAAGCTGATTGTAGAAAGATAAGATCAGAATAAGTAGGGAAATAGTCTACTTTTTTCTGGAGCAGCCCTACATATATTTTTCAATTTAATCATACCTCATCTCATTCCAAAAAAAGATTTAAGGCAGCTGACAAAAAAAGCAAATGAAACTTTTTTTTCTTTAAGCTAGAACCCTGAAGGGAAAATCTGGTTAAAGGAAGAAAGCAGACGTGCCAGTAACGAAGGGTAAGAGTGATGTGGTTAAGGATAAAGCCTGGCGCTTAGCTTCTTTGCAGCAGGAAAGATTTTTTTAAAAAGGAGACAAATTACAAAATTCATATTATCTGAAAGGAGAGAATTAGGTTTTTTTAGACAACGGTGTATAATGGAAAGAGTGCTCAGTTTAAGTACTACCTAGCCCTGCCACTTATTAACTGAATGACTATGGATAAATCACCACCTTTCTAAGCCAGTTGCTTCCTCTAAAAAAATGGAGAGAATACTTATGCTATTTAATTCATGAGATAAAATAATAGATATAAATGCATTTTCTAAACTAACCAATATGAGAGGTGGAGGCTAGATGTCAGAGAAAACAGAACACTGGGAAATCATTAGATGTGAAGTCAAGTTCTGGTTCTGCCACTTAGCTGATGTATGATCTTGAGTAACTCTCAATCTCCTCGCTCCTCTGTTTCATCAGCTGTAAAATGAGAATGCTACAGCCTTCACAGGTAATTTTTGTGAGGATAAAAAAGATAATTTATATGAAAATATTTGTGAATTTGTAAAGCACAATGCAAATGTAGAGTATTATTATTGTAAGCCAGTTTGTAGCTACAGTCATAACTTGGGTTGATTTTAGGATATGAGACTAAAGAAATGGGTTGGCAGTATGACAGAACAGGGCTGTCAATAACAAATTCATAGAATTCTTAACTAAATTTCTAACAGCATGTCTTGCTACTTTAACACAGCAAACTGCAGGGCAAGGATGTGTAATACTTCTTTATAATATATCACAATAAAGACACTGAACTTACTGTCTTATTCATAATTTAGCTGTTGAATGAGTACTTAAGAGAACAGGATAAAATCTACTAAGTAATTGCCTTTCCTATGCACCAACATGATTCAAATGTACCTGGTTGGAACTGGGAAAAAAAATAGCTTATCTATATGCCAATAGAATAAGGGGCAGTGCTAAGTGAGCTCAGTGAAGAATTGTTTTATAGTTTATTGTTTTTCTATTTCATGGATAAAAAGGTATGAAAAAGAATTCAAAGCTTTAAGTTCCATTCATTCTCTCAGCCAGCAATATTTACTGAGTACCTACTATATTCCAGGCACTGTTCTAGGCACTGGAGATACAATAAGAACAAAATAAAGACCATGCCCTTTTGGAATTTATATTCTAGTAGGGGGAAATGGACAATAGCAAGATAAATAAGTAAAACAGAGTGTTATATGGTGGTTAAGTGCTATG
This sequence comes from Equus caballus, assembly GCF_041296265.1. Taxonomy (NCBI): domain Eukaryota; kingdom Metazoa; phylum Chordata; class Mammalia; order Perissodactyla; family Equidae; genus Equus; species Equus caballus. The sequence continues at coordinate 83,352,850 of NC_091698.1, forward strand.
AAGAAAACCGAGAAAAGGAATACAGAGTAACAGTAGGAGGTCTACTTAACAGCTTTATTGAGACTTAACTCAAATACCGTACAATTCACCCACTTAAAATGTACAATTCAATGGCTTTTTAGTATATTCAGAGTACCACAACCATTACCAGTCTTTTTTAGAACATTTTCACCACTCCATAAAGATCCCTGGTAAAAATCCCTGGTAACCACTAATCTACCTTGTTTCTTTGGATTTTATTCTAGACAGTTCATATAAATGGAATCATACAATATGTGGTTCTTTGTGACCAGCTTCTTTCGTTTAACATGTTTTCAGGGTTCATCCATGTTATAGCATGTGTCAGTTCTTCATTCCTTTTAATTGCCAAGTAATATATCATTGTATGGATATACCATATTTTGTTTACCCCTTCGTTAGTTGATAGACATTTGGGTTTTCACTTTTTGACTATAATGAATACTGCTATGAACATTCATGTACAAGTTTTTGTGTGGACACAGTTTTCATTTCTTTTGGGTATATAAGTAGGTGTGGAATTACTGGGTCATATAGTAACTCTACGTTTAGCCTTTTGAGGTACTGCCAGACTGTTGTCCAAAGCAACTATGCCATTTTACAGTACTACCAGAGGTGTATGAGGGTTCCAGTTTCTTCACATCCTTGCTAACACTTATCTTTTTTATTACAACCACCCTAGTGGGTGTGAAGTGGTTTTGGTTTTGCATTTCTCTGATGGCTAATGATGTTGAGCATCTTCTCATGTGCTTTTTTGCCCACTTGTATATCTTCTTTGGGAGAAATGCCTATTCAGATCCTTTGCCCTTTTTAAAATTGAGTTGTTTTTTTATTACTGAGTTGTAAGAACTCTTTATATACTCTATATACAAATTCCTTATCAGACTGATGATTTGTAAAAAATTTCTTCCATTTTATTGAATGTCTCTTCACTTTCTTGATGGTGTCCTTTGAAGGATAAAAGTTTTAACTTTTGACGATGTCCACTTTATATTTTCTTTTGTTGCTTGTACATTTTCTTTTGTTCTTATATCCAAGAAATCTAATCCAAGGTCATGAAGATTTACCCGTTTTCTTTTTACAGCTTTTAGCTTACATTTAGGTCTTTGATCCATTTTGAGTTAGTTTTTATATATGATATGAAGCAGAGGTCCAACTGCATGCTTTTGCATGTGGATATCCAGTTGTCCCAGCACCATTTGTTGAAGACTATTCTTTCCTCATTGAATCTTCTTGGTACTCCTTCTCAAAATTCAATTGAACATAAATGTGAGGGTTTATTTCTGGACTCTTCAATTTTCTTCCATTGAGGGAGATACTACTTGATATAGAATGGTAAGGAAAGGTTTCTCTGAGCTTACATTTAAGCAGAGTCCTGAATGGAGTGAGGAAGTGAAGCATACTGATATCTGGGGAAAAAGCGTTCCAGGTAATGGGATGGCAAGTGCAAAGACTCTGAAGTGGGAGTGTCCTTGCTGTGTTTGAGGAAGAGCAAGGCAGCCAATGTGACTGGAATGGAGTGAGAAAGGATGGAAGATGAAGTCAAAGAGATAAGGGAGGAGAGTTGGCAGACCATGTAGAACCATGATAAGGACTTTGCCTTTTACCCTATGTGAGATGGGAAGCCTCTGGAGGGTTTTGAGTAGAGGTGTCATGATTTGACTAACTTTCTAGAAGATTTACTCTCGCTACTGTATCAGGAATAGACTAGAGGAAGAAAGTTATAAGAGAGACTATTTGGAAGGTTATGGCAATAATTGAGGCAAGAGTTGAAGTAGGGTTTAGTAGTGGAGGTGGTAAAAAATGGTAAGATGCTGGATACTTTTAAGTTATGGATGTCTAGGGTGACAGTTTTTTGGCCTTAACAATGGATGAAGTTATTTATTAACATGTGGAAGACTGCAGGAGGAGCAGGTTTGGAGGTCTATGTGGAAGAATCAGAAGCTCAATTTTCGGCATATTAAATTTTATTATCTACTAGATAATGAGATATTAGTAAGAAACTTGATATACAGATCTGGAATTAGGGGCGAGATCTGTTAGTTCTCAGTGTTGAAGCCTTGAAAGACTAAACTTTTCTGTAAATCCATTTAGAACTGTCTAAAACTTTTTAGTCTTTTATACAAACAATGTAAAAGTCTTTTACAGACATGATGTTGCCATTAAGCCACATCATTCTCTGGCTCTTTAATAGCCTGGTGTCAGCAACTGAGGTAATTCCAGCTCCAATAGTGTAAATTAAAGTTGTTGCAGTTAAAATGCTAGTAGTTGTATCTTAGGAGAGGGTGGGCAGTTTGCCATGAGGTGAACATTGCTTATCCTGGCTTCTTGCTTCTGGTGCCCCCTCCATGCCCTTAGCTGAGTGTCCCATGGGGCTTGAAGCATTTACTCTGAAAAAATCAGAGTGTTCAAATAAGGCTCACTATCATGTCCAACAATGGCAGCTGGTGTGCAAAACCCACTCCTGACCTGGGGAGATAGTGACAAAAAATAACAATACAGGACTCTTTCAGTGTCCTGTAACTGGAATGAGTAATTTAAATCGTATAATGAGGATGGATCCATTAATTTGGGAGGGCCGTATATACCCAATTTCTCATATTTTCTATTGAATGTAATCTGGTAAAGACTTAACCTGCTGTATACTCTTGTAAGCTTTTTCTGAATCCTTTTATTTCCCCCAACATTTAACAATCCTCCTAATTTAATCCACAAATATGCATACTTGCCTTATCTTCATCTCATTAATAAATATAATTAACAAGGTTAGTTCTGCACAGAGTTCTTTGACACATGTCTAAAGTCTTCCCTCAGGTTTGACACTAATCCATTAATTCGCTCTTTTGGCCTATAGTCACTTAACTGTATATAACTTCATTTAATTACAGTATTATATAGTGTATATTTACCAGACTTTTCTGAAATAGTACTGGCTTACAGTAATCAGTGCCTTCCATTTAACTTTCTATTCTAGAATTTTTCTTTAGTTTGAAACATTAACTTTCTTCTTTATTGAAAACCAGAACATTAAATAAAATAACCGACCTTTTAATTTTTAGTGTCTTTCTGCTTTATTTTAATAGAATCTGGCATCAAGGAAACTCACTTTATCTATTCTTTGTGAAAAGAGGTATGGTTTTTAAGCATATTTAAATTTACTTAAATGTTATACCATGCAGTTCGCATTTCAATCTTGGGAACTTGAAATTTCATATATTTTATTTAATGGAAATTGTTATTCAACTCCAGTGTTATTACCATAAGATATTTTGGAATGTGTACACTGTCCTTTCCCAATATATTTGGTGATCTTTTAAGACAAGAGAAACACACTAAAATAAAAGTACTTACTACAGAAATAGACTGCTCTGAAAAACAGAAATGACAATTTTTAATTATTGTGGTGTGAAAGTGAAACATGACCACTGTGATACAAAAGTTGTACTCGTGTTAACCATGAAAGTTAATGGTCTACCCTTAAATATACAAAAATTGAAACATTAGAAGCACATTAACAAACAAGGAAAATTACATAAACAGAAGACAGAGATTACATATATAAAGTATCTTAAAATCTTACCTCCTCACAGCATCGCCTGCTTACAATAGCCCTATAGTCAATTCTATCCCAGAGTTGGTCCCTTAACTTTAAGAAATTAGGGAACAATTTTCTCCAGTTTTTCCCTAAAGCCCATGGAAAAATTTCATATTTGGATTCTTCTTCATCTTCTTCAACTGTATTAGCCAGATACCTAATAAAGAAGACCAACAACTCAAAAAAGAAATGGGTAAAGGACAAGAAATAGGCAGTTCATAAAAAAATGCAAATTGCTTATAAACACATACAATCACAACCATACGCACTCACAACTAGAATATACAACTATGTACTAGGGGGCTTTAGGGAGAAGAAGGGAAAAAAAAAGAGAAGATTGGCAGCAGTTGTTAGCTCAGGTGCCAGTCTTTTAAAAAAAAAAAACAAAACCACACACATAGAAGATATTCAACTTTACACATAATTAAAGAAATGTAGATCAAAAATTGAGATACAGAGGCCAGCCCAGTGGCATAGTGGTTAAGTTTGGGTGCTCCACTTCCACAGCCTGGGGTTCGCTGGTTCAGAGCCTGGGCGCGGATGTACAGACCACTTGTTAAGCCATGCTGTGGTGGCATCCCACATACAAAATAGAGGAAGACTGGCACAGATAGTTAGCTCAGGACCAATCTTCCTCACCAAAAAAAAAAAAAAAAAAAAAAAAACCAAAAAACTGAGATACAATGAATTTTACCCTGTTGAGTTCTGAATATTTTTGTATTCCTAGAAATCTTGAGCTTTGTTCTAGGAATGCAGATGTTACTTGGCAACAGTCTGATCCTCTCAGGTCTTGCTTTTATGATTTGTTAGGTGGATCTGGAGCAATGTTCAGTCTGGAGCTACTTATTCCCCACTACTGAGGCAAGACATTCCTGAGTACTCTACTCAATATCCTGTGAATTATGAGTTTTTTCTCTCTGGCGGGTGGGAACAGGCACTATTTACAGTCCTGGGTGAATGTTAGGTACTGTCCCCTCTAAGCCTTTCTTATGGTCTTTCCCCACGTTCAGGTAGTTTCCTTATACACATATGGAAATAAGTATCTTGCCATATACTGGAGGGGGATCAGGCATGCACAGAAGCAGGAAAACACGACCCATAATAAGAGGAATAATCAACCAAAACTGACACACATGGTAGAAGTAACAGACAAGGACATTAAAACAGTTATAATTATTCCAGATGTTCAAAAAGATAAGTAGACACATTGAAAGTGTACTTCTAAAGATGAAAACTATGTGTATAATGAAAAATACAAAGTGAGACTAATAGCAGATCAAATATTGCAGACTATCCAAAATGAAACACACAGAGAAAAAAACAAAAATATGAACAGAGCATCAATGAGCTGTGATTTAACTTAAAGCAGGCTAATAAAGGTGAAACTGGAGTCCCTAAAGGGTAGTGGGTGGACAGAAAAAATATTTGAAGAAATAATGGCTGAAAATTTTTTATTTTTTTTGCTCAGGAAGATTAGTCCTGAGCTAACATCTATGCCAGTCTTCCTTTATTTTTTTATATGTGGGTCACCACCACAGCATGGCTGACAAGTGGTGTAGGTCTGCACCTGGAATCTGAACCTGTGAACCCAGGCCACCGAAGCAAAGCATGCCAAATTTAACCACTAGGCCACCGGGCTGGCCCTGAACATTTTTGAAATTTGATGAAAATTATAAATTCACAAAGAAGCTCAATGAACCCCAAAGCACAAAACATGAAGAAAATTACACCAAGGCCCATCATAATCAAATTGCTCAAAACTAGTGATAAAAATCTTAAAAGCAGTCATAAAATAAAACACATGTTAGATAACACAGGAACAGAGGTATGGAGATTTCCCTAATCCCCCAGGATATCCAATGGGAAACAACACAAGCCCCATAGATGACTTTCCAAGAAAAATGGGCAACTTACGATAAAAAATTACAAAACACATAAGAGAACAAGTTACCATGAGCAGAAACAAACCCTGAAGTCTGAAGATACTGGAATTAATAGACAAACACCAAAGAAAGGGAGGTCTTAAAAGCAGTGAGAAAGGAAGGCAGGGTCAGTCCCAGTTGCCTAGTGGTTAAGTTCAGCATGCTCCACTTCAGTGGCCTGGGTTTGGTTCCCAGGTGTGGACCTACACCAGTTATCTATCAGTGGCCATGCTGTGGGTGGCAGCTCACATACAAAAAGAGGAAGATTGGCAGCAGATGTTAGCTCAGGGCAAATCTTCCTCAGCAAACAAAACAAAACAAACAAAAATAAAGAAAGAAAGGAAGGCAAATGATCTCAAGTGGAAGGTTTGAGATGCAAGAAAGAATAGTAAGCAAAGATATAAATATGTGGGTAAATCTATTTTTTCTTTTTTTGCTGAAGAAGATTTGCCCTGAGTTAACACCTGCTGCCAATCTTCCTCTTTTTGTATGTGAGCCAAACCCACAGCATGGCCACTGACAGATGAGTGGTGTAGGTCTGTGCCCGGGAACCGAACCCAGGCCACCAAAGCGGAGCATGCCAAACTTAACCACTAGGCCACCAGGGCTAGCCCTAAATATGTGGGTAAATCTAAAATGTTGAATGTATAAAATAACAAGAATAATGTCTAACTTTTTGGAGGACATCAGGTAGAACTATAGAATTGCAAAACGAGAATATAAGTTGGGAAGGGGGTGATTAAGAGTTAAAATGCTTAAGGTTCTTGTGATTAAAAATAACTAGAGTAATTGCTAAAAGAATAGATGTACACTGTATAATTTCCAAACAAGTAGAGGAAAAAAAGATGTCAAAAAGTAAAATTTAGGGGCCAGCCTGGTAGCATAACAGTTGAGTTTGCGTGCTTCGCTTCAGCGGCCCAGGGTTCACCAGTTTGGATTCCCAGCACAGACCCATGTCCCACTTATCAAGCCATGCTGTGGCAGGTGTCCCACATATAAAATAGAGGAAGATGGGCACAGATGTTAGCTCAGAGCCAATCTTCCTCAGCAGGCAGATGTTAGCTCAGAGCTAATCTTCCTCAAAAAAAAAGAAAGTAAAAATTAAAAAAATCTCAATCAAAAAGAAGATAAAAATGGAGGGGGAAGAAGAAATAGAAAAAATGGGCATACAGAAAGTACATAACACGATGGTAAAAAAAAAATCCAAATATATAAGCAACAATAAAATATTATTCCGCAGTGAAAATAAGTGAACTACAGCTACACGTATCAATATAAGTGAATCTCAAAATCATATTATAAAGCAAAAGAAGGAAATTACAGAAGAATAGTACACGATTCCTTTATATACAGATCAAAAACCGAAAAAAACAAATAATATATTATTAGAGGTATATACATAGAATAAAGAAAAGTAAGAAAATGATTACTTGTGGAAGGGAGGGCTCTAATTGGGAAACTGTACTGTAACCTTCTAAGATTCTGGCAATATTCTATCATTGAGTTGCGTCATGGGTACACGAGTATTTGTTTTGCTTTAATTCTTTCACACACATACATACACACTCCACACACTCTTTTGTAGATATTTCACATTTAAAACTTTTTAAAGGCATACAAGTATATAATACACTTCTATTCATGTAATATACACACTGGTTCATATACAGAAAATCATTTCTAGACAGATAGAGATGAAACTGTTAATTGTCCTTGAGGAGCAAGGCCAAGGTGTTGAGAGAGGAGGAAGTCTTACTTTTAACTGTATACCCTCTTATGTACTTTTTTTAAAAAACCATGTGCATATTCATATTTAGTTACATTAATATAAAATGATCACCTACATATTACTTTATCCTCCCTCAAAATAATTGTACATATTTTAATATTACCTTATTATAAAGCACCTCATTGTCAAACCTATTCAGGAGTCAAATCATGTCTTCTGTGAAACTGCATAAAGTAATTTCTTACTTTAGTATCCTTGATAGTTCTCAGTGAGGGGTAGACAGAGCCAAAGGTTGGCCCCTTTCATGCTTGCTAAGTGAAACATGGAAAATCTATAATGTATTATGGTACTATGACATCAGGATTACATCAAGATTCTATTCTAGATTAACAATTTTTCAGTCTCAATGTGATGAAATATCTGTATCGCATACATGTAAGTTATCTTCTAATTTGAAATTAACTAGTTAGATTTTCCTGGAGCAGAGTTCATTTCTTTTGCATAATAGCTACGTTTATTCAAATAAAGAATTAAGAAGCTGTCATATGTTAGCCACTGAAGGATGCAAAAAAAGGTAATATACAGGTTTCTTGCCCTTAAGGAGCCTACAGTCAAGTAGAAGAGGCAAGTAAGTATGAAACAAATAACTGTAAAAGAGAATATGAAGAATGACAATAGAAGTTAGAGTGTTATAAGAATATATACAAAGGAAAAGAACTTGAGTTAGAATTGTGGCTGAGAAAATATTTAATGAGAAGAACTATTGAGTCAGGCTATACAAAAAGTATGATTAGATATAAAATGGAAATTATGATTCATGTTATTTTTAATATGTATCATATAATACAACATGCAATGCAACCGCATAGACTACTACATAGTGTAAGCTGACACAGTGCTTTACTGGTAATAACTTTACAAAAAAAGTCAAACAAATCCACTTTCAAGCATCCAGTAAAATTTAAACTAAAGCTTCTTTTGGTTTGTTTTTAATTTTCAGGTGAGAAAAAACTACAAAATAGATAGTGCATCAACATACACATATCATACAATACTAAGAGACACGTAAAAAGCAATATGGCTTAGTGGTCAGTGGCTGAATTAGACCACTGGCAACTCACACCTGAATTTGCGCCCCAGCTCTGCAGCTTACTAACTTTTGTGATCTTGGAAAGTACTTAATCTTCCTAAGTCTCAATTTCCTCATCTGTAAAATGGGGATAATTTAAAAATGTATCTCATAGGGGAGGTTCAATGAACTTACAAAAAACATTTTTGTGGTCCCTGTACATCATATCCAATATCAGCTAATACTATTATATTCTTCCAATTTAGCAATCAGCACCAAATTTTATACTAAGTTCATTTTTCCGTATGCATGGGGAAATTTGTCTCCTGATTACATGCAGAGATGAGTTTCTTCTAGTCCTATTTCTTGAATCACACTTTGATTCTGAATTAAACAGACTTTGAGTAAAAACTTACTCTTCAGTGCTAACAGCTGTTGTGGTATTCAACAAAGTTAGTATGAACTGTCTAATATAAAGTGAATGGAAGAACTGGAAAACAAATTACATTCCTTGGTCACAGTTTAGTGTGTAGAGTAAAACAGTTAGTGGATACTAAAGGTATCAGATATGAATAACTCCTGATATACAATGAGTACGTCCAAAGCATTTTCCACAAACTATTCAATGTAAAAGGACAATGATGATGATGACTTTTACTATATATTAACTGGAAATTTTAAAAGAATACTTTGGTTTTTAAAAAAGATCTAAGTCCAAAAGAGGAAAATTTGGGATAATTTATATGGAGTACTTTGAAAAATGTAAAGGTACAATACAAACTCAAGTGGAATACTGAGTAAATGTTAGGTATGTAGCAGGATAAGATCAGTGAAAAGAATATAAAACTATCCTATTAAAGTAAAAAACCTAGTTTTTATACAGGAAAGCCTTGTGCAAAGATATATATCTTGTTTTAAACCACCTCTGTTTTAAATAAGGTATCGTATATATTATAATTAACTACCACAAAACTCACTTAGTAGAACAAAGCTGTAGTAATCAAAACAGCATGGTACTGGTACAAAAACAGACACACAGATCAATGGAACAGAACTGAAAGCCCAGAAATAAAACCACACATCTCCGGACAGCTAATCTTCGACAAAGGAGCCAAGAACGTACAATGGAGAAAGGAAAGTCTCTTCAATAAATGGTGTTGGGAAAACTAGACAGCCACATGCAAAAGAATGAAAGTAAACCATTATCTTACACCATACACAAAAATTAATTCAAAATGGATTTAAGACTTGAAGGTAAGATGTGAAACCATAAAACACCTGGAAGAAAATATAGGCAGTATACTCTTTGACATCAGTCTTACCAGCATCTTTTCAGGTACTATGTCTACTCAAGCAAGGGAAACAAAAGAAAAAAACAAATGGGACCACATCAGACTAAAGAGCTTCTGCAAGGCAAAGGAAACCAGGAACAAAATGAAAAGACAACCCACCAACTGGGAGAAAATATTTGCAAATAGTATATCTGACAAGGGGTTAATCTCTAAAATATATAAAGAACCCATACAACTCAACAATAAAACAAACAACCCGATCAAAAAATGGGCAGAGGATATGAACAGACATTCTTCCAAAGAAGATATACAGATGGCCAACAGTCACATGAAAAGATGTTCAACATCACTAATCATTAGGGAAATACAAATCAAAACTACAACAAGATATCACCTTATACCTGTTAGAATGGCTATAATTACCAAGACAAAAAATAAATGTTGGAGAGGCTGTGGAGAAAAGGGAAGCTTCATACACTGCTGGCAGGAATGCAAACTGGTGCAGCCACTACGGAAAACAGTATGGAGATTTCTCAAAAAATTAAAAATAGAAATACCATATGACCCAGCTATGCCACTATGGGGTATTTATCCAAAGAACTTGAAATCAACAATTCAAAGAGACCTATGCACCCCATGTTCATTGCAGCATTATTCACAATAGCCAAGATATGGAAGCAACCCAAGTGCCCATCAACTGATGAATGGATAAAGAAGATGTGGTATGTATATACAATGGAATACTACTCTGTCAGAGAAAAAGATAAAATGTCCCATTTGCAACAACATGGATGGACCTGGAGGGTATTATGTTAAGTGAAATAAGCCAGACAGAGAAAGACAAACACCATATGATTTCACTCATATGTAGAAGATAAACAAACACATGGACAAAGAGAACAGATTAGTGGTTACCAGAGGGGAAGGGGGTTGGGGGGGAGGGTGGGCATAAGGGGTAAAAGGGCACATATATATGGTGACTGACAAATAATAACGTAACCTGAAATTTCACAATGTTATAAACTATTACTAAAATTTTAAAAAATCACTTAGTAGAAAGCATACTTACAGAGCAGTAAAGAAATTTATCCTGGTATGCTCATTTATAGTAAATTTAGCCCTCTTGAAATAAACAAAGGTCATAGCCAAAAGATACTATGGGGAAAAAAGTTAAAAATTAATATTAACGTTTTGCTTTCATAAGTAAAACTGCTTTAAAAGTTACCTTTAAGATGAATAATAAGCTAAAACAATAAAGGATTATTTATCCTTATTATAGAATTATCTATTTGAGTCCTTATTTTTTGGCTTCTTGTAATCCATGTGAACAGTGAGAAATAGTTCTGGACTATTTATCATGATTAAGATTATAACTAGAATTAACTCCTAAATTTTATTATTGCCAATATTTTTTTAACCAAAACCCAATATATAGAGAAGCTGAAATAATAATAAAACAAATAACCATAGATCTTTCACCCAGATTCACCAGTTAACATGTTGCTACATTGGCTTGATGTATGTGTATATACAAAATTTTTTTTCCTGAACCCTTTGACTTAGTTGCAGACATCCATACTCTTTTTAAAATAATCTTTTAAAAATAACTTCTAATCAGAAATTAGAATAACTTGGCTCTATTGTCATTGGAAAAAAGTGTTTTAAATGTATTATTAGAAAGACACGTCTAGCTTGATATTAGGACACTATGCCAGGTTCTGCCTGTTCAAATGAAAAACAAGTTGTACTACTGATGTATTAGATTCCCTCCCTCAAAATGCCTCTTCATGCTAACTTCACAAGATTGGTGACAAAGGTGATTCCAAGTTTTCAAGGTAACTTTCAGTAGAGGTCTTTTGAAACTGTTAAGATTCAGTGCTCCTGGTTAGTTACTTTTAAAGCACTGCCCTCTGCTGTCCAACAACTTTAATTACTGTAACGCACTTAAAACTGTAACAGTTTAAAACTTTACAACTCCACAAAAACTGGATATTTGATCTTAAGGCATTACTGTTAATTTTTAAAAGTGTTACTGACATTGTGATCATGTTTAAAAAGATCTTGTCTTTTAAGAGATACATCTTGAAATATTTATGGATAAAATGTTAGGATGTCTGGGATTTGCTTCAAAGTAATCCAGTTTTGGGGAGATGGATTAAAAGAAACAAGAATGGCCATGAGTTGATGATTGTTGTAGCTAGATGACAGGCACATAGAGGGTCTTTGTTCTATTCTCTCTACCCTAAGTTGTATATGTTTGAAATTTTCCAAAATTAAAAAGTTTCTCTGATTTTATTTTTGCTATCTTAAGCTTGAAATAAAAAAGTTCACATCAATATTAACTTGTTGGGTATTTAATCACTAGCTAATCTTCTGTTCATTCCATTTTCTGTTGGTTGGCACATTAAGTGTAATGTGAAGTCATGTGGAATTTTCTGATAGGACTCCCTGGTCTAAGATGGTATTTACAAAGCTGAAATCAGAACTGTTCACCTAAATCTAAAGAGTATAGAAACATCATCATCCCTAGTATGTAAATTAGCATCATGATGTTTTTTGTGAAACACTGATCCTTAAAGACCAAGATAAACTAATTTTACTTTATGATTTATCTAAACTACCTTCAAAATATTAAAATGTACAACAGACTGCCTTAGTAGAATGAATCACAGAATATTCTTTCTCCACAGCCTGATAAAAGGTAATAATTCTGATCAAAACATATTAAGTCTACACAGATTCTTGTTTTCAATCAAACAGATATAGACTTAAGGTCATTTAAATTTATCAATAATACTCTACAACTCCTCAAGTATAGAATGAATCTATAGTGTATGCTAATTTCAAAAATTAGTGTGTAAGGATTTCACTTTGAAGGAGCAATGTAGGCTAGTTCTTTTCCTAACCTTAATAAGGTAGAAAATTTTTATAAGGTTTTGTTAAAGTTCTGGTGGTCTAGTAATATAATAATGCTGGTTAATGATTATATTGTTACCAAATTTACCTTGTCTGCAATCTTACAGCAGCAGTCCATCCACAAGAAATCTTGAATTAAATCATCATCTACAACAAAAGATAGCTATGACTTGTCTTTTAAAAATAGATTGTTTCCTTTTGAAGAATTAATTTCTACATAAGGAGATTATAAATGACGATTAGATATCAAACAAACTGGACCAGTGTTGCCTAAGGTGTAATTTTGAGTTCTTTGGTATATTTACCATTGCAAGCACTGTACAAAAAGCTATTGCTTTATTCTTTGGCTTTCCATCTGATTTGCCTTAATATATTAGCTAAGACTGGAGGGAGAATGTTAGAAGTGTTTGGTTTACTAAATATTCCAATAGCTCTTTGAGAAATATGTGTCGGGTAACTCTAGATTAGCTCTTTATTACTTTCCAAAATCAATCTTTAACAGGTGGAAATGGAATCTGATAAAAGATAACTCAGTCTTTAAGAAATAATGACTTAATGAATACTTTGTTTTCTAAATATGTTTTACTTTTTCTATTACTTTCTCCTTTGAGGTCCCAGGGTATTTTTTTAGTTTTGGATTCCTCTGCTCTCCTCCTATTTATCTCTATTATCCAAATACAAATGAAAATGTCTATATAAAGAAGATTCATAATTGATTAGTTACTTAACACTTAATTTAGGAAAAACTGAGTATTATAACAAAAAGATCAACAAACAAAAATACTGTTAAAAAGATGTTAGCTCAGGGCCAATCTTCCTCACCAAAAAAAAAAAAAAACTTGTTAAAAAAAGGAATAACATCCAAAAAGTAGGTCAAAACACTTATTTCTATTTTAAAAGGAGAAAATATATAATCCCAAAATATATGGGTAGTTGTTGGAATATAATCTGAGGAAATCTACTTTTTTCCAATGTCCCCTTCATTTTAAGTAACAAAGCATAACTTTATATTTTTACAACCTAGAAATATCATCAAAAAAGCCAAATGTATGGAAAGTTCCAAGAATAAGTACTGATTTTCTGAAAAAATTTCTGCCTTGTTAATTCTATTTCTATTTCTTAAATTACCGAAAATGGTAGAGCCAGGTATTTTCTTGTTTTAGCATGATCAGTTATGATTAATTAAGTTTCTGGGTAAATTATTTTGCTCTACTCTTAAGAGGGAAACTTGTATTAACAGCATTCTAGATCCTGACAGGGAACATCCTTACAGTTCAACATTTTTCTACTTATATTACTTAGATCTTTTTTCTTCTTCTTATCTCATCTTCTTATTTTGCTTTTCTTTAAATATTAACCAGCTTTCCCTCTTTTATTTTTATTTTTTTTAAGATTTCTGTCCTCTCAGCGGGGCAAATACTCTTATCCCCATCCCTCTCCTCTTACATGCATCTGCCATCCTCTAGAAACAAGGAATCCTGTTACCTGGGTCTACCAGACTGTGTTATCTACTTGACTTGATTTATTCCTGCAGATATTTACCAGATTCCATCTATCCTACCCTTTATTCTAATCTGTCTACCTCATTACCTTACTTAAAAAGAAAATCCCTTCTCTTTCTTGGCCAGGAGAAGTACTATAAAAAAGTTTCTTTTGGGCTATTTTTTAAAAATTTATCAGCAAAGTAGCACTGTCTGATGATCTGAACAAATTCAAACTCAATTTCATAATATGAATATGATGATAAAGCATAGTTAATTTTGGACAATATTTCCCAGATAAAATACTGAAACTTCTCTAGACTGACTAACATTTCCATAGTTTGCTCAGTTTTAGCACTGAAAGTCCTAGGAAACCCCTGAGGCCCAATCAAATGAGTCAGTTGGCTTACCTGAGACTTTATGTAGTATTTTATTTTAAGTTAAACAAAACTCATGCTATAAACTTGAGTTGCCTAGAATTTACATTTGACACTTGGATTTAAGTAGTCTAGAAGCTAAGTGAGTCTAAATTTCTAATCCAAAAGCAATCAAAAGATGGAAAATCTGACACAGAAAACAAGAGCATCCTCTTTGGTTACTATGAAAATGATAAAATAAATCTTTACATTCTCTCATTTTTAAGTACTTTACAATTACCACTATTATAATATTTTAAACCTACCAAATAATTTAAAGAAAGCAGTCATTTCCTGACGCTGTATAACTAGACAGGGTCCTTTGGGGCGTTTAGACTTTTTGCTATTATGTGCATTTTTTTCAGATGCTGGCCAACTATCTTTAAAAATAGGACGCTTCAGATTAACAGTTTTTTTAGGCTGATGTGATCTATTTGACCCTGATTTTACATGAACAGTGACAGTAGGTGGTGTCTCACAACACAGCTGATTATGCCTCATTTTGGTTTCCCAAGATTCCTGTAAAAATAAAACATACAATTATTTATCACACTCGTTCATTTCTATATAAAAACAATTGAATGACACTACCAGATGCAGTCATATGAAATGTTACTAAGCTTGTTACTAAAATGTTATCTGTGACAGTGACTCACAAGAGAAATTGCTTTTAAATTCAGTGCCAAGAAAAGCTGTGGGTAACTAATATGCCTCCTCTTCCCAAATAATAAGATCCTGCATAGTATTTTGCTTTGACAACAAGGGAACTCAAAACCAAATGTGAAAGTTAATTATAGAAACTGCTGAGTTTATAATCTATTTGTGATATTATTTTTTCCTGATAATTTTTTATTTTGCTTGTTTTTCTTTTATAAAGATTGGCACCTGAGCTAACATTTGTTGCCAATCTTCTTTTTCTTTTTTTCCTTCTTCTCCCCAAAGCCCCCCATATTCTGCTTGTTTTGACATAATTTTATCATATGGTTCTTATATGCCACCTCCAATTCTTTATAGAACAAGGCAAACTATTTCCAGAACTAAATTATTATCAATATCGTGTTATATTAAAAAACAACCCCCCCCCCACAAAAACATATTTTATTACTGGTAAATTCCTTGATATGTTACAAAATTCACTTATTCAACAAACATTTATTGGTATTTATTAAAAAGTTAAAAACAATTTTAGCAAAGAAATATATGGTATATGTGCTTTGAGGGAGTCTCATACACTGATCACTCTAATTTTTAAAGTTCTGAGTGCATGACCATTATATTTGAGTGGCTGATTATAAGTGTACATGAATGTATAGTGTTATAATCGAAAAAAATTTGAAACAGTTAATCCATCAATATTTAACAATATGCATAATCAGTATCATGTTTGGTGGTAATCAGTTCACGTAGTTACTACAGTCATTACTTTTGTGGTCAAAGTATTTATAGGGCAATAGGAAGTGAAGGTATGAATAAGCAAAGCAGGAAACTAGTCTAAGACCCTAATGAGAACCTCTGAATCCATAACTCACAGTGACCCAGGCAGCCATGCCTCCCTTGGTGTTCAAAGAGTTAGGTACAGATTCTCCTTCCTGACCCTCAGAAACTTCCCTGCTGAAGGAAGGAATGGAAAATAAGATTGGATACAGTGGGGCTAGATCAGTACTGTCGAATATAATGTGAGCCACATAGGTAATTTTCTATTTTTAAAGCCACATTAAAATAGTACAAATAAACAAGTGAATTTATTTTAGTAATAAAATTTATGTAACCTAATATAATCCAACATATTATTTTAACATGTAATCAATATAAAAATTAATGAGATATTTTATTCTTTTTTTGTGTACTAAGTCTTTGAAATCTCACATGTATTTACACTTACAGTGTATCTCAATTTGGATGCTAAATTTCCAACAGTTAAAGTGAAATACAGTCCTACCAAATTAAGTAGCTGTAAGGGAAAAATATTTTACACTCCTTCAGTATTTAATTTTAAATTAAAATAAAAATTCAATTCTTCAGTTGCACCAGCCACATTTCAAGTGCTCAATAGCTACCCTATGGGTTAGGCTAGTGGCTACCCTATTAGACAGTACAGGGCTAGATTATGAAGAATGGGCAGAGGAAATTCTATTCAGTTGATTCTCTAATTGCTTCTCTTCCCTCTATTTTGCTTCCCTCCTCTCTCCCCATCTTTCTTCCTAGATCCTAAGGTCCAACCAAATTGAAGGCAATTATGGAGTTGGGGGTAGGGGTGCTACAGGTGCCACAGAAAAAGGAATGGGTGATAAATTGAGCCCTGAGACTTGTGTAACAACTTTCTGCTCTTTCCTACCCACCTCATCTGGGAGACAGCTGGAGGCCTCATCTGCATCTTTTTTCCTGAAGCAAGAGCAGCCTTACAATCTAGATGGAAAAAACTAAATAGTCAGGCTTCTCAAATTGGGGAGGGAGGGGTGTGTGTGTGTGGGTTACGCTTGGGTTGGAATGTATCAGAATATAGAATAACTGTGGAATATCTACCAGGAGGTAAGATTTACTCAATGTTAAGTAACTTAAAATAGTGTTGTTATGCTAAAACAACCATGGATATATCATGAAATAGGATGCAAATTTTCTATGAATCAAAAAATAAATATCATGCTCACAGTATAGCTTTACACTGTTTCACTAAACCCTTATGTATGTGTTGGGATGTTTCCTATAAAATTGGAGAAAACAGAAAGAGAAGGAAATACCTGAAATTCCCAAAATAGAGATTCATTGAGGTTAACGAGCAAACACTGGCAGGAGTTATGGAGAAGGAGCTTAAGGAGAGAAGCTATTAATGCTACCTTCTTGGTCAAATTGCACCTTGAGGTAGCTTTTAAATTTTGCTCTTCATTTAGATATAACAAGAGAATTAGGGGTTCGATGGCAAGCAAGAGGGAAAGAATGAAAGGCAAATTAAAATATGGGCCATTTCAGGGAAGGGCAAGAGATAAGGAAGGAGGGGGAACTACGAGAAACTATGCTCATACGGCAAGATCCTTTACTGAGTTTTTACATGGACTCCACCACCATGAAAAAAAATCATACCAGAATTCACACTTGAATAGGATGCCTAGGATTTTTTTTTTTTTTGGTAAGTAGACCACAGCTAATGTATAGGCATCTAAAATAATTTCTTCTCTCTAGGGGTAATATAAAGAGTGACAGGGTGGGTGTTCACAGAATCATACAATAGAAGTAGTAGTATAGGGATTCATCTGCCTATATGAAAAATCTAATAGCAATACCCACTGGCAATTCAGGGCAGGCATGTAAGCCTTAACTTCTTTAGAACTGCTTCACACCAAGCACTTAGTATGTGCCAGACACTATTCTAAAAGTTTTACATGTATTATCTCATTTAATTCTCAAAACATTTCTATAAGGTGGGTACTATTGTATCCTTATTTTCTAGGTAAGAAGTTGGAGGCTTAGGGAAGTTAAGAAATTTGCCCATGGCCACATAATTAGCGAGTGATAAAGCTGGGACTTGAATCCAGGACTGTCCCACACCAAAGCCCCCTATTCTTTAACCACTAAAGAATTGTTTTAAAGATTAAAATACTTGACACACAGTAAGCGGTCCGATATTACTTACTGCATTCCTCCCCAGGAAAACAAACCCAGCTATAAGTGAACATTAAAAAAAAATTATTCTAGCATTTGCAGTGTAAATGGGCACAATAAATTGTGACTTGGTTAAATAAGCCATCGCTGCGGGGAGGAAAGGTGGGCTTATCACCTTTTTGCTAAAATAAAATAACTCTTAAAAAAGAATCCTTATTGAAATGACTAAAGCATTTTTTTCTGTCATAACCACAGAATCTAATTATTGAAAAACAATACAGCAAATTTAGAAAAAAATATTGTGGCAAAGTAGTTGGAAGCTTTGCCGGGGCTGTTCTCAAATCTCCACTCTTCTGATGCTTTAAAGATTTTTTTTCTAATTTAACTAATCATCTAACGGCTGTAGCACACTTAGCCTCAGCCAAGGGCTAGGTGCTGCGGCGTCTGTGCAGTTCCACGCGCAGCTGCCTCAGTAAGTTCAAACCTGACGAGACATCCAAGCCATGGGTGGACGGAGCAGCTCCCCTCGCCGGAGTGGGGGCGACTCGGAGCCTGGTGGACAGAACGCGGGGAGCGGGAGCTGGAACGGGTGAACGCCTCCCTCCGCTTGTTAGACGCGGCGGGGATGAGAAAGAGGAAAGGAGCGGCAGCCCGAAGGACAAGTCAGGCGAGGGTGCTCTAAGACCAGCGCTCTCGGGCGCGCCTGGGGCGGCAGGAGCAGAGCCCGCGGAGGCCCCTGGGAACCCCCGCCCAGACCTGCAGCGAGAGCCGGCGTCTCACCGCGACCTCGCGCCGCGACACTGCGGGAGCCCCGTCTCCTCCCCTAGGAGCTCGGGGTAACGAGAGGATTTTTAAAAGTGCTCCGTTAAAGAATAAAATTTGTAGACAAACAGGATCTGACTTCTAACACAGCATGGGTTCATCAGCCTTTAAATGTTAAATTACTTCGAAGGCTTCTTTTTGTCTGTTTGAATGAAGCTGGTTGGTCTCCAGCCGTCGAGAGAAGGCAGGGAGGCCACGTGTGGCGCCGAGAGCCGGCTCGGGACACAGCGTGTCCGACGGGACCCGAGCTGGGAGGCCGGGCCGGGCCACTCCGCAGGGCCCTCTCCGCCGGGCGGCCCGTCCTGGTCCCGTCCCCGGCCCGGCCTGCCGGCCAGCACGACCTAAGCCGCGAGGCGAGGAGCCGGCGACAGCCCCTGCGAACCCGAGCGCGGCCCCTCGTCGCCCCCGCCCGCCCGCTCAAGCACAGCCCGAAGGAGCTGGGAGGGAGTGCTCCAGGCGCAGCGAAGCACCTGAGGGGACTCATGGACAGAAGCGTGAGGGGAAGGGGCCAAGGCCGCCACACTCTCACACGCCGGGGGCGGCGGGGCTGGGGACGAGCGGGAATGGGGGGACCAGGCGCAGCCGAAAGCGGAAAGCCGCCGGCGAGGCGCGGGCGGAGGTACCTGCCGAAACCTGGGGCTGAGGAGCGGGGCCGAGCCAGAGGCCGGCCTCCAGCAGACGCTCTCGGACCTCAGACGGTTGCTCGCTGGTCGCTACACAGCCGCAAGCCCCGCCTGGAGACCTCCCGCCAACCCGGAGCGAGGCCGGCGCGGGCCAATCAGCGCGCGGGGTCCGCCGCCGGGGGCGGGGCCGGCCGGAGGCTGCGCGCGCCGCGTCTCCGGCTCCCGGCCGCCAGCCGGCTGCGACCGGAGTCCCCGCCGCTGGCAGAAGTTCTACCGTTGGGCTGCTCTGCTTACCCTCCCGGCAAGGCCCTGGCAGAGCGCCTTGGCCCTCCCACATCTCCTCTTGCATCCTAATGTAACCCCTTTCCTTGGACACTTATCAAAGCCAGGCTAGTAGTAGAACCATTAATCTTCCCTCCAGCTAGATGGAGAGGCCCCCAGAGCTGGGACTTCAGGTCTTACCTCACCTCCCCGCCCCGGCACGGCTCGGCGCCTTGCACTCACACGGGCGGGAACTCGGCGCCTTGCACACACACGGGCGAGAGCTCGGCGCTTTGCACACACACGGGCGGGAACTCCATAAATGGAGAGGTCAGTAGCAGGACAGAGAATCAGAAGTGAACTTCGCAGCAGCAATTATAATGTGTATTCAATTACTGCTATTTAAAAATAATTACATAAACAGAGGAAGAGACCACTTCCAACTAAAAAAGAAAGGTGTGAATACCGCAGCTCTTCGTGGGAAGGGTTAATGTTACTCTATTCTGTTAAATCTACTGTTCTAAGCTGTAAATTCTACAGGTACCTTTTCTTTTTGGCCTCATCCTAGCCTTTGGCCTGGTGCCTGGGATGTAGTAGGTGCTTAATAAATGTTTGTTAAACGAATAAATAAAAGGCTTCTTCATAGCTTCTTAATTTTTTCTGTGACATGATTTCCTCTTCACTTCTCTTTTACCTGATGTGTAACCTCCTTTCTCCCCGTTTTTTACATGTTGCTACAGTCTTTCTAGGTATTTTTAGTGAATGCACAATACTCCAGAATGGGTGGCCAAATTTAAATCATTTTTATATTTGGATTGCTTCCAGATTTTTCAGCTGTTATAATTACTACACTTAAAAAGCAATTTGGCCTTGCCTATTTGTGGTACTAACCCAGCAATTAGTTCTTTGGTCAGCAACTGAAGAATAAATGTATTAGTTCTTTCTTGGGCTCTCACATAGCGAAATGATGGCAAAATCACCTACAAGGAAGATAACAGTGCAATCTGGTAACTCATTTTTCCTTACAAATGCCTTTGACATTTCCCCCGTGGCCCTTAAATAGAGGGGCAGATCAAGAAGCATCAACTGGTTGTGAAAACTTTCAATATTGATTCTCCTAGGAAAATGACTGCTTCAAACCTCATCTCTCATTCCCTGGTTCTTCTCTTTTTTCCCTCAAGGTATCAGGGTTTACCGTGATTACTAGTTTTCAGTCTTGAGTACAGAATGTTTACTGAACAATGAATGTTTACTATATGGAAGGCACTGTCACAAAATGGGAGGCAAAGTAGTAGGCAATGATGAATACGACATGGCCCTACCTTTCTAGAACTTTCTAGACAGATACACAAATAACTGAAATATAAGACACAATGAGTTGTGCCATGAGAGAGATGCAAATATAATGCAAATGTAAAGTACAGTTAGGAGGGTACTCCTTAGGATCCCAAAATTTTCACAGGAATTTGTTTTTACTTAAGCGAAATTTGCACACACAAGTCAGCAAATACACACAGATGTTAACCAAGCTATTGGAGAAGCAGCTTATCACTTAAGTTTTGGCTTCAAGTTAAGGGTTACTACCAGCGAGGCCTTCATGAGTGTTCTCATTCTTAAGTTTTTTACTATGTTGGGCCTGTGACATACAAGAAAGAAAATGTACTTTAGAATCACAGACCTGGTTTGAATATAAGCACTTCCATTTTACCAGCTCTATGAATGTGGGCAAATTACTTAACCTCTGTATGCTCAGTTAAATGTAAATGTGGGGGGCCGGCCCCAAGGCCGAGTGGTTAAGTTTGGTGTTTCACTTTGGTGGCCCCAGGTTCACCGGTTCAGATCTGGGCGTGGGCCTACGCACCGCTCATCAAGCCATGCTGTGATGGCCTCCCACATAGAACTAGAATGACCTACAACTAGGATATCCAAGTACATACTGGGGCTTGGGGGAGAAAAAAACGTAAATGTGGGATACTATCTCCTTTGTAAGAGTGTATGGGACATACTGTGTCTAGCAGGGGACTGGCACATAGCAGGCATTTAATTCCCTTCTTGCCTCCTTCATTTGATCTGGAACTTGCATAACTCCTCAAGCATTTATTTAAGTGAACAGCCTCTGCGATATTGTCTACAGTCCCTTTCCTCTTCTTATCCATCTAGTCGACCATCTCTAAATATGGCTTTATTATTCCCTTACTAAAAAAATCATTGATGATTGCCCACAGCCCACACTGCCCTGTACTGGGTTGTCTGCATTGCCTCTTTTGTCCCCATTCTACTTTCAAATATACTGCCCCACTTTTATCCGTTAAGAATTCTTTACTCCAGACTTACTAACATACTTGCTTTTCTCTGAGCATGTCTTGAACTTTCCCACTTCTTTGAGCTTGCATATATTGTCTTCTGTCTTCATCACCTTCACTTAAATTTTCTATCTGGTATCCATCCTTTAAGATCCAGCTTAAGTCAGCAGCCAGTCATTTGAGTGCTTAACAAGTGCAGGGCTCTGTGCCACTCTTAAATTCTTACAGCACTTTCTAAAGTTCTGCTTTATGTACTCTTATTAACCAGCTATCTTTTTTATAAAACATTATTTTTATTATGTGTACGTATAGATACAATTTTACATAAATGGGATTGCATACACACTTTAAAAAATGGAATATTTGATATGTACAAAAGAATGTATGTAACAGATATGCAGCCTAAAGCATAATAAAAACTAAACACTACTTACCAAAAAAGCATGAACATTCAAGAAATAAAACATATAGTACTGTCGAGATTCTGTATGCTCCTTCTTCTCCCCTTCTCTGAAGAGCTTTTGTTTTTCCCATTCCTTTTTCTTTAGATTTACCCTAAGTATCCTTAAGTACAAATCTTGTTTGTAAATTTAATACTCTTCGTATTCTTTATGTTTAACTTTTAGACATGCTAATGCATGACCCTTTCAGCATGCATCATTTTCAGTGCTGTATAGAATTCTATGAATGTACCATAATGTATCAATGCTCCTGTCAATGGTAGTATTTATTTATAGTTGGCACAGGTTCTGATTAGTTGGTAGTCTAATCGGTCGGTTCCCATCTTTTAAAGTCAAATATTTTGACTACTACTTCTGCTCATATACACTCCACGGTGCACACGTAGTTTTTAATAAATGCTTTAAAGTGAAACTGATGGGTTTTAGGGCATACACATTTTCAACTTTACAAGATTATGAATGCTTAATTTTCTAGATAGTTGCTACTAGTTTTTAAGAGTTCCTATCAGTCTACATCTTGTCAATTTCATATTTCAGACTTTTTATGACTAGATTATCTTTTGAAGTATATCACAGAGGACAGCTTTGGATTTTTTCAGTGTCCCTTTTCTAGGAAACGTTCTACTCAACCTCCCAAACCACTTGGGTACAGAAGTAGCAGCCACATTCCTGCAATATCACCTTTCCCCTTCCTCATTCATTCAGGTCATAAGGGCCCTTCATCCAAGCTGGGACAAATTTCCTTCCTGGAATTTTGCACTAAGACCAAGAATTCAGCCTGGCTGCTGGCTGACTGCTCTTTTTCTTTTTTTTTTTAAAGATTGGCACCTGAGTTAAAAACTGTTGCCAATCTTTTCTTCTCCCCAAAGCCCCCCAGTACGTAGTTGTATATTCTAGTTGTAGTTCCTTCTGGTTGTGCTAGGTGGGACACTGCCTCAGCATGGCCTGATGAGCGGTGCCATGTCGGTGCCAGGGATCTGCACCAGCGAAACCCCAGGCCACCAAAGCGGAGCACGCAAACTTAACCACTTGGCCACGAGGCCGGCCCCCTGACTGCTCTTTTATATGGTAGAGATAAAAACTCTTGAGAAGTATCAGGATAGAATAATGAGCAATCTAATTAGATAAAAGGACCGTATTAAATTTCTCTAGAGTAGTTTTTGCTACTATATCTCTTTTTTGTTCCTTACTAAAAATATCTTTTTCTTGATCTTTTCCCATAGTTATTTCTGCCTACGACATAATCCTTATTTGTTATATTGAGGCAACAGCCTCTACACTTTGAACTTTTGTTTCCTGGTTTTAAGTGTTCATATTTACTAGGTTACTTTTGAAAGACAAAATGTTATACGAACTATAGTATGTTCCTAAAAATGTTTGAAGTGGCTCAGGGGCTGGCCCTGTGGCCGAGTGGTTAAGTTCGCGCGCTCCGCTGCAAGCGGCCCAGTGTTTTGTTGGTTCGAATCCTGGGTGCAGACATGGCACTGCTCATCAAACCACACTGAGGCAGCATCCCACATGCCACAACTAGAAGGACCCACAACGAAGAATATACAACTATGTACCGGGGGGCTTTGGGGAGAAAAAGGAAAAAATAAAATCATTAAAAAAAAAAAATGAAGTTGCTCACAACAAAGATGACTTTAAGGTCAATAAAGCAGAGAACCTAGACTACAGAAAGGGGGAGGCAAGAAAGTAACAATAAGGACCCTGGGAAGTTTGATTCTGAACAAGAGGCAACTTCCCAATGTGCCTGTCAGGTGCTAGCTGTGAAATGTTCCTTCAAGTAACTGAACACTGACTTTTCATATTTACCAATATTTTACCAAATACGGATTACAGTTTTGACAACAAACTATTTATTTTGGCCATACAGACCCAGATCAATTTTCTCCTGAGACTCTTCCAGAAACAAAAAGCAGTTAGATGAGGATAAATGAAAACTGAAACTATATTATTTTTGGCTAATTTTTCCAAAAGGCCAAGGTGTTAAAATAGTAATAATTTTTGAAACTCACTTGCCATTCATTAAACAAACATGTGCGTGCATGCATACTATGTGCCAGGCACCACTTGAGGAGCTGGAAATACAACAGTTAACAAGAGACAAAAATCTCTGCCCATATGAGCTTACATTCTAGTGGCATACACTTAGACTGATCTAGACCTAAAGGGTTCTAAGGGCCAACTATAACAAAGTTTTGAAGGAATGCCCAACATTCTAACGGATCTGTGACACACTCATTTGTGATCTTCCACCCTATTGAAACCCAAAACAGTGTAGGTTACAAGTAAGATTTTATAATCACAGTAGCTGGCAAAGATCCCTAAGAGGAAAGAAGCAAAGATTTATGGCCCCTCTTGTAAAAATAAGTGTTTTACTAAACACTGGCTACCTGAATGAGAAAATAAATTACAATGAAAAATTAAAGAAGTTTCTGATAAGTCAACCAATGTAGGAAGGGGTGGCTGAAGGAAGTAAGTTTTGACTTTTTAAATTTCCCAATCAGGATTTGTTTAGAAATTCTGGCTTTCAAAGGTACCCGTAAAATCCAATTTTAACAGGAGAACAAAATTGTTACACTGTATCAGGATTTCACTTTTGTCAAAGAAACCTTATAAAGAGAATAAATATATTAAAACTTCAGCTGTATACTTACAAGGAATCAGTTTAGGTCTTATTTAACTATTGTTCATTTTGTAAGGTATGCTGGCACTTTAAAATCCTTTTAACCACTTTTTAACCATTTAAGAACACTGTAAAACACTGAAATCTACTAGCAAAAAGGGGACATAGTAATCTAAGTGGATGCCACTGGTATAATCAGGTTATTAAGTGTCTTCTCAGGTGCAACTTTGATTCAGAATGGATTCACAAGGAGGAGAGGTGGTGGATTCGGTCAGGGTAGCAAAAGCAGAGTAAGCCTGACCATTTTCCCTCTCTAAAGACATTTTTAGCATAAAGATGTGAAAGAAAAATTCTTCTTTTGGTTCAAAAGTGACAGCTGCCAAGAAGACAAAGGAATGTACCTGAACTTATGAAAGAAGATATATTTCAATTCCTTGGCTCAATATAATAAACCTTTATATTCTTAAATGACACATCTCAAGATATTCCTTGCTTTCCCTCAAATGAATTTATTTTTTGAAAGGCATATAAATCCTCTGAACACTCTCACACTTCCAATTAACCACCTTTTAGCCTTTAAAATTCTTCTTGCTGGCACTTTGACTCAACATTTTACACAAATTAGTCTTGCTGATCATGATTAAAATTTGTCCCCGGGCAAAATTAAAACAATGAATGTTTAAGCTTCAAATGCAAGGGGTCCAATGTAGTCCATTCTTGCCATTCAAGAACTAATAGAAATTGGGGCTGGCCCTGTGGCCGAGTGGTTAAGTTTTCAAGCTCCACTTCGGCAGCCCAGGGTTTCGCTGGTTCGAATCCTGGGTGAGGACATGGCGCCGCTCATCAAGTCATGCTGAGACGGCGTCCCACATGCCACAACTAGAAGGACCCACAACTAAAAATATACAACTATGTACCAGGGGTCTTTGGGAAGAAAAAGGAAAAATAAAATCTTTAAAGAAAACAAAAAAGGAACTAATAGAAATTGACCTTAATAATCCACGTGACCCATCACATATCACAGTTATCTAGTGTTTAACGATTTTGAATGTCATGACATTTGTAATAAGGAGAAACTTAAATATAGAAAATATTAAAAATTAGAGAGGAAGAATGATATACATTAGTGACACTAGAATTACAGGATACTTTTCTCCTAAGAAATAAAGTTTGATTTATTTCAAGTAGCAGTGTTACCAAGTAAATAACATTTGTAATGAACACATTGTATGAACAGAATCTAGTGAAGTGGTTGTAAGACTGCCTGAATAATTTTTTAAACATGATAAATTTCTATCCTTTAAATTTAATGACTAAATATTAATTTGCTTAGTGACTTTTTTCATATTCAGTACTGACTAGATGAATTATTAAAAAAAAAAATCCAGTAAGTAGGATCCAAATTAATGTGTTTTGACTAATACTGAGATTAATAAAAGACTGCCCTGTCTCCTGCAAAAGGCTTATTTTCTAGACCCACTTCACTATGATTACTAAGAGCACATCTAAAATTAAGAGATTGCTCAACTTGCACCCCAATTAGGAAGATATTTAAATCACATTAGATAAAAGCCTGTGTGACCTAATCTAATACATCATATGCAGTACATGAACACTTTCAGAAAAGAATCAATTCAATATATGTTAAAGACATTAAAATCTATTTGAATAAAATGTGTTTAAATGTCTCACTGTTAAGGAAGAAAAAGAACAAAATAACCAGTCAGACTTCATATCAATTAGACAACTTTTACTAAATGAGAAAACTACATTTAAAATGTGCTTTAAAACAAAATGGAATTAGAAAAAAAGACATATGCATTTGAAAGAACTTTGCACTGTGCTGAAAATCAAATCTCTTGCAGTAATACAATATGCCAATTCATAAAATGTAAGTTAACAGAATTCTCAATTTAACATTTTCAAAGACGATATTAAGGTCAAGAATTTCACATCTATGGTAGCACATATAGAAGGGCATTATAAATATGATGTCCATCCCTATGAAGCTTACAAATTTGACAATGCTCAATAAAAGCTTTTAGAATCACATCCAAAAGTGTCGCATCCAAAGAATCACAAATCTGTGTCCCGTAAGTTCTCCTTCTAAAATCTCTATGCTGACTTTTCTACTCCTTGTCATTTGTTAATACTAACCCTTAAAAAAAAGAGAGAACAGGAAAAGAAATGCTGCAATAAACCCTTGATCATGTACAGAAATTATTGCTACTATAGTTCACTACAAAGCATGTCTATACAATATTATATGAACTTTGATCATGAAAAATCAGAATAAAAATCTTTAGTGACATAAGCCTTACAATCGTATACAACATTCACATGGCAATATTAGACAGTTAAGCACCCAAAACCATAGTTGACAAAATGTCCCACTGACCGGCATTCATTTAAATACATCCTTCGTACAGAGGGAGGAAAAAAAGAGATAGTCAGCTTTCCAAGGCTTGTCAAAAAAGGATTCTCATGTTCTGTGGATCTAAAAACAAACAACAATAACAACAAAAAAAAAAACCCAAAAAACAAAACCAATGCAGGTGAGGGTGTTACCAGAAAGTTAAGCATGCCAAAGGTGTTCCGTGCGAATTAAAACCTAAAGCCAAGGTACCACATAATCACATTACCAACTAGTTGGGTAATACTATATGAGCCTTATCTTAAAGTTAAATGAAATGCTACTGCACAATAGAGCATCAATAAGTTAAAAATTAGAGTGCACAAATCCAAATCAGTGGCAATTTCAGTATAAAGCAAAATATTCACTATCAGCTGTAAAGTTTGCCCAGTCAAACTGTTGATTAAATCACTGGATTGGACAGTTTACCTATTTTTTAAAAATATCAATCTCTAAAATTCCTTTTTATTGTAATGAGGCAGAAGTTTTAGTAAGATCAAATAGGTCTGTAAGTAAATAAGCAAGGGAAAAATAATAGTCAGCGAATGTCTTTAAAGCTCTTCCACATTTCATTTTTTAAAATGTTTAGGGAAAAAATTTTAAGATATTTGCCATCATTCTAGCAAAAACAAACAAAACAAAACAAAACAAGCCCAAAATAATTAAACAACCAAGCAACACTAAAACCACATTACACAGATGGATCATCATGCTTTCATCTGGTTTAACTATCACATCTAGTTTAACTGGGATGCTTTTCAACTTTAAAAACTGTGATACATGAAGATGTAACTTTATTGGGTAATTTTGAATTTGGATTTAACTTTGTTGAATATTATAACAGAGTATACTTATTACAATACAGTGTAGCACATCTTTCTATTAGAAAAAAATTTAAGATCCTTTACCCGTCTCCTTAAGTTAAAGGTGTGACATCATAAAGGGTGTCAAATGGCTGGATGGTTTTACAGTGCACACTTATATATTATGAAGTATGTCCTTAACAAATCTGATGGTTTCTTTACACAGTTCCTTTCTTCACCTTTTCTTCGGTGGATTAGCTGTCCGAGGTGGAGTGACGGGACGTCCTGAATTCAGTCCACCATATTGGTACTTAGCTTTCTTTTCAGATGGTTTCAATATCTTAAAGTAAACAATGTATTAACAATGTTATTCTTTCAAGTGCAGTAAGTTTAAGACAATTGTTGTAATAGTGGGTTTTTCAATAAGTGACATGAATTGTTGTAAAAGTGCAATAAAAACGCATAAAAAACCAGCAAAGTTCCAAACATTTCTCATATTTAAAGTGTGCAAATGTCGGAATACTGCTATTATTTGTCATTCCGTTGATAATTTAATAACAAAAGCTCGAGTACATGAGTCCTATCAACTATCCAACCCTTAGATTTAAGTAAAACTTTTTTCAAATTAGTATATATCTGTGGTGTGGAAAGAACACTAGTCTAGGAGTCAAAAGACCTAGGTCCTCATCATAATTCTGTCACTATTTATTTAGAGAGTAATTAGTCAAAAATTCTTCAGACCATTTTTTATGTGTAAATAGATTTTAAAAAATAGTTTGATTTATACATATTAAATATCATAACGTTCACCCATTTAAAATGTACAAATCGATGATCTTTAGTATATTTACTGAGTTGTACAGCCACTGTTACTATCTAATTTTTGGACATTTTTATTACCCCAAAAAGAAACCTTGTCCCCATAAGCAATCATTCTTCATTTCCACTCTCCACTCCCCTGACCCTGTGGCAACTCCAAACCACCACTAATCTACTTTCTTTCTCTATTGATTTGTTTTTTCTGGCTTATTTTATATAAGTGGAACCGTACAGTGTGTGATCTTTTGTGACTGGCTTCTTTCACTGAGATGTTTCTGAGGTTCATTCATGCTGTAGCACACCTATCAGTACTTCACTACTTTTAACTGCCAAACAATATGCCACTTTACGGACATTCCACACCCCAGTCATTCTTTAGTTGATGGACATTTGGGTTGTTTCTACCTTCTGGTTATTATAAATAACACTCCTACGAATATGCATATAAATGTACGAGTACCTGTTTTCAATTCTTTCGGGTATATAGCTGGGAGTGAAAATTGCTGGGTCATCTAGAAACTCTATTTTTAACTTTTTGAGGGACTGCCAAACTGTTTTCCAAGGCAGCTGCATCATTTTACATTCCCACCATCAGTGTATGAAGGTTCCAACTTCTCCATATCCTCACCAATACCTGTTACTGTCTGACTTTTTTATTATATTCATTCTGGTGGGTATAAATAGAGCTTTAACCTACATTATAGATAGAAAATCTCAATATTTACACAAAAAGTGTGTAGAGAAGATTTATGAAGCATTTCTTAGAACTCTTCAGAGAATCATAGCGCCTCAGTGAAAAAAACATAGTAATCCAACTCCACTATGGTGACTGGTGAAGCATAAGGCCTGGTTACTATCCTTAAATTGTAAGTGAGAAGTCAAACGTTTACCATTCAATTGTACTAGTTCATAGAAACAGTATAATGCAATAAAGAGAAAAAGGGATGGGAAAGTCCCTATACATTTAAAAGGTGTGTGCATATTAGGGACATAAAATAATCTTTGCAAAACCAAAGTATTAAAGTTGTTTTAGTCCGTGAACACGAATGATGTTAAGTAGCACACTAAAGCTATAGTTGGTCTCTTTTTAAAATGTAAATGGTTCTGTATTTATAAATGGGTATTTTAAGATTATTTGGAAAGTTTTTTCTTAGGTAAATATTCTATGTTATTTTCATCTAGTTTACAATATAATTCTTTTTCCTCAATGTCTGTCCTACCCGCTCATCTTGCAAAACAAAACAAAAATCTAAATAAACTATTCACTGAATTCACATTCTTTTAGCAGGTAAGCCACTATCCAAGGAGTCATACAGGAATTTAACAATTTAAACACTTGCATCAAGAATGACTGACATGGGGCCAGCCCCATGGCTGAGTGGTTAAGGTAGTATGCTCTGCTTTAGTGGCCTGGAGTTTTGCCAGTTCGGATCCTGGGCGCCAACATGGCATGGTTCATCAGGCCATGCTGAAGCGGCATCCCACACAGCACAACCAGAAGCACTCACAAGTAGAATATACAACTATGTACTGGGGGGGCGGGGGGGAAGTTAGGGATAAGAGGAAGGGGAAACAAAAGAAGATTGGCAACACATGTTAGCTCAGATGCTAATCTTAAAAAAAAAAAAAAATGACTGACTTACCGTAGGTTCCCTAAGACTCTAATTAATTTGATATATACCAAAAAGGCTGGAACCCCTTTGTGAACGAAACTAGAAATCTCTAATAAGTCTATGAGTGATCATCACTTCTGAATAAAACCAATTTTCTATACTTGCTCAAGGAAAGAACACAAATTGAAAAGAAAAATTCTTCTGATAATAGTTTTAATTAGATTTCTAATTGTTATAAATTTATATTTATATCATACCTGAAATGAACACATCAAAGTTTCATCCACACTCATCATTCCACCAGCATTATCAAACTCGCCACAGTAATTTGGGGCTGAAAATAGGGTTACCAATTGTCGTTTAGCAAAAAATTCATATCCATCTTCCACCACCTGTCAAAGGAAACATCAAAAGAAAAAACACTTATTTATAGGTAATTCTCAACCATCTATACTAACTGAAATTAACGTGACAAAGACCTGGAAAAAAACCCTTGTTTTGTTAATGAAATAAAAATAAAGTTATGATTATTAAAAAGTTAAAAAATCATGCCAGTTCCAAGGCTTTCCATATGCTAATAGGTACAGAGTCTACAGGGAGCTAGGACACCAAATACTTCTTAAGATGATGGCATTACAATCCAACTATAGAATCCTTAATTCAATGAATCATAACCAGACAATGAAAGACAGATTATGTCAAGAATGTTTTTCTTGCTCTAATTTTCTATTAGTATTATGTAGCTAGACACTGAAACCTTTACTAAGTTGAGCTTAATTTACACAGACCAAGCTCCTAATAAAAATTAGCTGCTTATAGATTTTTATGTGTATAATTCTTTTTCTTAAGGATTTAACATGATTTCTAGAATCTGTTGTCAATTCCAGAGTGATTTAAACAATTTACGTTTCTCAGCTTTACAAATTTGAGAGGTAGGCAATGACATGTAAACGTTTTATATTTATTTATAGCAGGCAAGAATACTTTTGAAATCTTTTAGGTATCTTTTGATTAAGCAAAATTATCCTACGATATTTGCTCATAAGAAAGTACCTCCAAAATAATTCACATGAAAAAAAAATAATTCCTACCTTAGTATCAGGTACATGTTCCTGTTGTACATGTTCCTGCTGTAATTATCTCATGGTAGAATTTAGATATTAACCTTTTCTGTTAAGACCTTGGTTACTTTATCTACTCCAGCTCAGCATGTTGCCTGGCACTCAGTACATCCTTTTAGTTTAGTTTGAATGTTCACTTATTCATTCATTCAGACATTTACTAAAAGAACAGGTTTTTTTAAAGGAAATATCTTTAGTTTGTGTTTCACATTATAAATCTCTTAATTTTAGAGATAATATGTTTGATTAAGTAGAATAGATATTGGAGGTGTCTGGAAAAAGACCGTGCAAACTAAGGTAGATCAGTAACCTGACTTTTTAAAATCACCCATTTCTGAAAAGACCAGTGAATGGAGATCTATAGCTTACACTTAGGTTTTACCTTAACAGACAAAGAATTAACAAAGAATATTTAAAAATATTATATTTACGAATTTCAAATACTTTTAGTATTTTAAAAGTAACCAAAAAAGATTTTTTAAAATGTCTTTCAATGTATTTCATACCAATTATGTTTTAGAGAGGGTGAAGACTTAATATATTAAATTGTTAAAACAAGCTTTTGTTAATTTTTATTCAACAAACACTAAATGCACGCTACAGTATGTCAGTAAATTTACATGGCAATGGATATTCAAAGGTGAGTAAGTTGCGATCCCCTCCTTAAAGAATGTACAATCTAGTGGTAGAGGAGGACATAGAACAAACAAACAAACAAACCTACATTGTATATGTATTTTAAGAACGAAAATTCAAATACACGCAAAAGCAGACAAAGAAGAGCTCAATAAAATCCCATTTACTCACCACCCTGATTCAATTACCAGAATTTTGCTACGTTTGTTTCATTTATCCCCCTTTTTCTTTGTTGATGCATTTTAAAGCAAATCCTAGACATGTCGTTTTACCTCTACATACCTGAGTATGCATTTCTGAAAAATATGGACATCCTTCTCACATAACAATAATATCATCACAGCTAAAACAATTAATAATGACTCCTTGATATAATACCCAGTCTATAATCGAATTTTCCCAACTGTCTCAAAAATTGTTAAATTGTCTTTTTATATATGGTTTGCTCTTATCAAAATGCACACAATTCATTTGATTATTACCTATAACAGGTAAACATCATATTAATACAGGATCAAGTATTTCTAGAAAGCTTTAGACAATCACTGAAAAATTTGCTGGCATTGCAGTATACTGCAAAAATATATTCTTTTGAAATATTTCCTCTTAGAGAGTGAGAAAGGGTTAACAAATCATAAGATTGTTAATTATGAGATCAAGGTTCAGGCTTCACCTCTCCCACTGCTTTCCTCGTATAATTAGCTTTCTTGGATCTCAGTTTCCTCAAAAATAAAAGGAGCGAACTTGTGTGAAGTTAATAAATATTAAAATATCCAAAAGTTTTATATTTCATACCTGATGAGCTCGACAAATCAAGTCTAAATCATGACGATTCAGGAATTTACTGACTACATCAGCTCCAAAAGTGAAGGAAACACCACGATCATTTTCTCCCCAGCCTTGCACATCCTTATCTGGGTCAGACCACAGCAAATCACAGAGCAGACCTTTAAAGAATAAAAGCACAGCAATGAAAAAAGCAGAACAAAGTTTATTAAATAAGGTATAACTATATCACATTTCTTCTCCTGCCCTCTTACCTTTTAAAAAACAGTAACAATCACTTGGTCCCCAGAATCCCAGCTCACTGAACTGAGCCACTCTTTATTAAAGCAATCATACAAATATATCTTGCCTGGCTGCTTAAGGTAGCCAGGCAACCTTTCCGACCCTTCCCACAGACAGGGAATATGTGTATGGCACACTTTAAGCACACGATATGTGGAAGAGACTTCTCATCTTTTGTATATAGTTTTCCCGTAGTGATAACCAATTGACCCAGCAGGATTTCCTGAATAGCTCATCCTTTCCTTACAGAGCTACCTATACTGTCTGTTTCTGGGTGCCACAGTCTATTGCATTAATCTATTTTATGTATCCTTGAGCCAATAACACACTAGAGCTTTTAAATAAATCTTTTTATTTGGTAGGACTAGTATCCCCACTTAATACTTTTCTTCAGGATTGTTTTGGTTACTTTTAATTCTTTGTTCTTCCACATATAAAATTCTGAATCAGTTTGTCTAATTCTGTGAACTCAATTCAGATTTCATTGGAATTGCATTTGATCTATAGATCAATTTGAGGGAAGAAAACATTTTCCATGAAGGCCTAGAGGATTTAAGTAAAATATGGAGGAACAAAATCATTGGCTTTAGTAATGTTTTGGGCTTAAGAAAAGAGGTCAGAGCTAAAAATATTTATCTGGCTATCTTTATCATAGTAATAGTACTACAAATCTTAGAAGGGACTGAGACCACCTTGGGAATGCAAAGTGAGAAGACCAGTAAATAAACTCTGAGGAATTAAACATTTAATAAGCAAGCTGAGGAGGGGGAATCAATAAAAAATATTGAGTAGGAATGGTCAAAACAAGGAAGAGATTAGACTAGCAAAGATCTCCTGAAAGACCTAAGAATTATCTAGAAGTAGGAAACAATTAAGTTTGAAGTGCAATGAACAAGTGGAGTAGGATGAAAACCAAAAGTGCCACAGAGAATTAGATCATAAGACCTAATGAAAGCAGTTTCTTGATGGCTGATGGGACGAGAGTGGGTTAGAATCAAATTGTAGTGAGACTAAGAGGGGGTGGATGTTGAGAAGATGATAAGTACTTTTCTAAGAACGATGGTGCTAAGGGAAGAAAAAATTAGTGTTAAGGGAAGATTTTTTTTTATAGCCCACAAACTTCATAATATAGGTCGGTCATCAGGAAAGGAGATGTTCATTTTGAGTCACAGTATAACTTGTCTTGATAGGCGAATTATCTAAAACACCCTTCACAATTAGTGGCAATGTACTCTTAATTTCTATCATTATTTCCTAAGCTCCTACTATAATGTTCTAAGAAATCCACCAGCATACAAAATCCATTGGGACAGTTAGTCTCAATTTACAAGCTCTGATTTCTAAAGAACACAAGCTGATTCTTTAAAAAAATACATACACACCCTCCCAGGGCTCTTTAATGTTCATACTTTCTAGTGTTTCCACAGGAGAAGCTGTGAGCAGGAGTCCAAGACAGTAATCTAAATATATACATACATTTTGTTGTTGTTGTTAAGGAAGATTTGCCCCGAGCTAACATTGTGCCAATCTTCCTCTATTTCTTTTTTTTAGTACCTGGGACTCCAGCACAGCATGGCCACTAACAGAGTGGTGTAGATCTGTGCCCAAGAACTGAACCCAGGCTGCTGAAGCAGAGTGCACTAAACTTAACCACTAGGCCACCAGGGCTGGCCCCTGTAATTTTTATGTGATGATAAAACTAGAATGTAGTTGCTTTCAGAATTATTTGGGAAATATGACAGGGTCAACACATACAAAATGAGATAACAGTAACAACAACAATCTGGCATCCTTCAACCTTAATGGAATCAAGATAAGAATCTGAGAGTCAAAGTTCAATGTTTTCTAATTCAATTCCTAATGAACAAGCATCACAATCATTAGACTACTGCTTTAAAAAATGTGTTAATTTATAAATTTATAAACTAAATTTCTGAAGCTTATAGAGAATATCAAAGCTTAAAATGACTGTTTTCAGCATCTCAGAAACTTTCCACTAGAATATGTTAAAGAGAGAAACTTGTCACCCCTGAAACTGATTTATGTCTGAACTATACCATTAACAGAAACCCTGAAGATGTAATGCTTGAAATATATATTTATATTGTACCTTATTTTAAATAAATGCCCTATTATTTCAATACTAGTTTCTATTAGATTTAGTCAAATATATTCTATAATTACAATCAAAATCCGGTAAAATGCATGCTTTTCCTTTTATAATCAAGACAAGTTGTGCTACTTACACAAGTAAGTTCTGAGGCAACTTACTACAACATGCAATATGTCAGTGGCTTACTAACAAAAGAGGATCTATACAATTGTTTATAATGGTTGATGTTTAGTCATGAGTAGCATTTTAAGTGATATTATCAGCTTTCAGTACACCGAGCAAAACAATCCAATCATACTTGAAAACAAGCAACCAGGGGGGTCGGCCCTGTGGCCAAACGGTAAGTCCACATGCGCTTGGGCAGCCCAGGGTTCACCAGTTCAGATCCCAGGTGTGGACTTACGCACCACTCATCAAGCCATGCTGTGGCAGCATCCCTCGTGGAGGAACTAGAATGACATGCAACTAGAAGACACAACTATGTACTGGGGCTTTGGAGAGAAGAAAAAAAAAAAAAATGAGGAAGACTGGCAACAGATATTAGCTCAGGGCCAATCTTCCTCACAAAAGAAAAAAAAGGCCAAGGAGAGCAGAGAGAGAGAGAAAAAAACAAGCAACCAAATGCACATTCTTAGTCCAATTTAAAGATTTGCTTATGTTTTGCTCGGGGACTGAGTTACATACATTTTTTAATGTTTATCTTTCTACAGAATCTTTAGATCTTAAGAGTGGGAAATGAACTTATTAACTAACCAGCTCAACCCTATTTGATGAACAATCAATTCCTCTTTACTCAATTACCAATAAACAATCCCAGTATCAGTAAACTAAAAGATTTTTTCTCCATATATATGATGTTCCTAATTTATAACAGGATTTCTAGACCCTATGGCACTCTAGGTAATCCTCATTTTGAAGATATTCAAGTCTGTTGAGAATTGATGATACAATACATAAAGGGTAGGTCTGATTACACAAATGACAATGGGACAATTAATTCAACCATGTAAGTCTGCCTAAAAAAAAAAGTCTGGTAGAAACTGAGGGAAAGGGCAGTTTTGCTTATGCTAATGTTTTTAATAGTATGACAGTGTGATACAATAAAAATATATTTGGTCTTTGTTCCCATTCTTGGCATAAAGCTCCTAAAACCCTTGGAATTTCCTGAGTGATAAGAGTATCTTTTGTTATTCATAAGGATCCCCTTTCCATCACACCTGAGTTTATGTTAATGAGGTGACCTAGAGCCTCCTAGACAGCTTCAGAAAAGGGGCTAGTCAACAGAAAGATGAAATGTGATTAGAGTTGGAACTTTTAGCCCTCTCACCCTGTCCCTGCCACCTCTGGGAAGGGAAGTGGGAACTGGAAATTCAGTTCTATAAAAACCCTTCAACAATTAGATTTGAGGAACTTCCAGGTTGGTGAAAGCCGTTCACCAACACTGCCCCCCATACCTTGCCCTATGCATCTCTTCCATTTGGCTGTTCCTGAATTGTATCCTTCATAATAAACTGGTAAATGTAAGTAAAGCATCTGAGGATGTGGTTGTGGAAACCCCCTTGTAGAAGAAGTGGTGTCAGAAAATGCCACACAGGGGCTGGCCAGGTGGCGTAGCGGTTGGGTTCCCGAGCTCCGCTTTGGCAGTCCAGGGTTCGCAGGTTCGGATCCGGGCGGAGACCTAGCACTGCTCGTCAAGACACGCTGTGGCAGTATCCCACATAAAACAGAGGAAGATTGGCACAGATGTTAGCTCAGGGCCAATCTTCTACACAAAAAGAAAAAAGAAAATGCCACACAGAAAGGTATTGATGTGTTAAGCAAAAGCTGAACTGCGGAAATAGAACTTAACTGCACTAAATTCTCAGGTCTTCATGGCATCTTATGATATGAATACCACGACTAGTACACACCTTAGTAAATACACTGGTACTCAAATATGAATAATTACCATTTAAAAGGCAACAGAAAAGTTAGGATAACTGGCAACTGTGCCTAGCACTTATTTTTAAAATTAAATTGGGCTCATTTATTAATCAACACAACAATTTATCCTCAAATGGAACTTAAATGCTTTTGTTTTGACTTGCTTCACTTATCTAAGAGATATCTGGAATTCTGAATACTCAATTTTCATAAATCTTTCAGACACAATTTTCATAATTCACCACACATCTAAAGAGCCTTCCATCTCAAGAGCCTTAAAGTTTAGCTCTAAAAATTTGAAATAGAGATGATGTAGAAAACAATGAAAAACTACTAGATAATTTAAAAGAAGCTACTTGTAATTCTTGGTTAAGAAAGAAAAATTTTCCTTTTTTTTTTTTTTTGGTGAGGAAGATTGGCCCTGAGCAAATATCTGTTGCCAATCTTCCTCCTTTTGCTTGAGGAAGATTGTCCCTGAGCTAACATCCATGCCAATCTTCCTCTACTTTATGTGGGATACCGCCACAGCGTGTCTTGATGAGCAGTGCTAGGTCTGCGCCCAGATCCAAACCCACAAACCTCGGGCTGCCGAAGCAAAGCATGTGAACTTAACCACTATGCCACCAGGCTGGCCACAAGAAAAATTAGATTAATTAAAAAACTTTGACTAATTTTTAACAAGTCTTTGAAGGACATAACCAATGGTGATATGAATGAGAGTTTTGAAAGACAGGAAGGTAAGGGAAATCAATAGCAAGATCTTTTGTGATAAGTTTGACAGAACCATATTTAGAAGTTCTGCACTTCGGGGAATAACTAGTGAAAGTGGAAGTATCTTATATTACTGCAAGTAATCTGTAGTTAGCTTACTGACTACAAAAAAAACTCTATTATTTATTACACAAACCAATCCTACTTCCACTAAGTATAATTAAGTTCAAATATGCCAACATTTTATATATAACAACTAAACTTCTCTATATACTTAACCTGTATCAGGGACATCAGTGGGTCTCATAATTCTCCGAATCTGCTCCATAGACTGCAGGTCTGGTGACAGTCCTATAATAAAAAGATGAGTCATAGTACTGACATCTAAAAGTTTTTCACTCAAATAAAATAAAAGTATTTAATCAAAGTAGATTTACTATATGAAATTAAAGATATTTAAAGTTTTCCTTTTAATGTTATCTTTAATACACTGAGTTATTAAACAGAATCCCACATTGATATAATAGAACATTATGATTAGGTCTTCTCCACTTTTCCCTAACAGGGAAATGAAATTCTCTTTCATTTCAAAAGATTTCTCAAGGAAAGAAATCCTACTACGTTCTTTCTTTCCAAACATTCCCCGCCCTTCACAGGTACGTACTCAATTCTAATCCTACGCTTTTGCCACTTCTTACCACCTAATCTTAAACATGTTCACTTCCAAGTTAAAGTGTCTCACTCTGTCCCAGAAGACCTTCATACATCCCACTCCAACAGGCTCATTATCTTCAATAAAAGCGCAATTGTTGATCAGAAGGGATAAACAAGAAAAAGCACATGAAAATACTTTGCAAGCTTTGAAGGAGTACATAAATATAAGCTACTATTTTTCTTTGGTAGACAATCCAAGTATCATCACAAAGAATAAAGCTAAATATTCACATTCCATACTGCTATATTTCTATTCTTAGCTATACTGATGCGCAAGAGCTACCATTTCTGAAATATTTAGTATCCACTGTTGAATGTTTCAATTAATATAGTGAATTATGCTCTATCGGAGAATGAACCATTGATTACCTCAGGCCTAGACAAGTACATCTATCTTTTTAGCATTTTCCACCTTTAATTCTTCCCACATATTAATGAAAAACTAATTTTCTTACAGTATTTTCACTAAATTACTTCCCTGTACAAAAACCCAATATGGTTATTAAACCAGTCAACAAACTCCTTTGCTGAGTATTCAAATCTCTTTAATCTGATCCCATCATTCCCCAACATGTACTTGACATTCTACTTGGGCCAGTTACTCACACATTCCTTGAATTAGACAACATAAAAAAGACTGTCTCAAGTGCTCTTCACCTCTCCAAACTCTATTTA
Source organism: Equus caballus (assembly GCF_041296265.1). Taxonomy (NCBI): domain Eukaryota; kingdom Metazoa; phylum Chordata; class Mammalia; order Perissodactyla; family Equidae; genus Equus; species Equus caballus. The sequence continues at coordinate 83,392,593 of NC_091698.1, forward strand.
TCCTCCACACTCAATGCCTTCATAAACATTCACCCAATAATTCTCTCCCTTTTGTGACTTCTCATAACAACTACTATCTCTACAAGTACTTTGACATAATTAAATTCCATTCATTCCTCAATGTTTTGAAATATACATTTTATCAACAGGTTTTTAAATTCCTCAAGATAGATCATAAACTGTCCATATATTTTCATGGCATCTAGCCAAGTGCAAGACACATATTTAGTTTTTCAAATGAACGTTCATATATTCAAGCTTACCCAGAGAATAAATTATCACTCTACCAAAAAATTATTTTTAGGACTAAAACAGATGTATTACCTAAAACCTAGAACTCTTGGCATGTGGAAATATTAAGCTCAATTCCATCTGGATTCTGATGAAAGGTGTTTAATATAGGCAGGAAAATCATCATGATCCTCTTTCCCCGCCTTTTTTTCCCCCCTTTTTCTCCCCAAAGCCCCCTGGTAGATAGTTTTATATTCTTCGTTGTGGGTCCTTCTAGTTGTGGCATGTGGGATGCTGCCTCAGCGTGGTTTGATGAGCAGTGCCATGTCTGCACCCAGGATTCGAACCAACAAAACACTGGGCCGCCTGTAGCAGAGTGCGCGAACTTAACCACTCGGCCACGGGACCAGCCCCATGATCCTCTCCCTTTTACTGATAGCGGTTATCTTTCTGTCAAAACTGAGGCAAAGGGAAGACATTTTTTCAAGCAAAACTCTGGTTAACCTCCTCATACGTGAAATTCCTTAAAGGCAAGTACTAGATTTCCATTTTCATTATGTATAAATAACCATAAATTTCTAGTTATTAAAAGAAATTTTAGCTACGTTTAAAAGAGTTTTAATCACTTGAGTTTTCACACAAGCACTGCTTTGTTTTCCCATAGCAGCTTAATTATTATAGGTCTTTTCTAAATACAGTCATGAGTTGCTTAATGGCAGGGATACGTTCTGAGAAATGTATCGTTAGATGATATCGTTGTGCGAACATCATACAGTGTATTTACACAAACCTAGATGATGTAGCCTACTACACACCTAGCCCACAACGGTACTAATCTTATGGGACCACCATCGTATATGCAATCCATCATTGACCAAAATGTTATTATGCAGCGCATGACTATAATGGAATAGTAAGAAAAATCCAAAGGTAAATTTACTAGTCGGCTTACCTCCATGACAACAGAAGATCTTCTCATCCACAATGGCAGCTATAGGCAGACAGTTGAAACAATCGGTGAAGGTCTTCCACAACTTAATATTAAACCTTCGCTTGCCTATAAAAAGAAGAAATAGAGTAAATAAATCTGAAATCTCAGCCACAGGATTACGAATGATTTCAATTTTCTTCTGTTTACCTAGCAATCTGTTTTTTCTCTAAGTGTTACTTGTATACTTTTAAAAAGGTAATAAATATTCAGCACCTTCAGTAAAGTTACAAAAGACTTCCAAGTCTGTCCTATAGGTACTTTATGAAACAAATACATGAAAAACTTTTGTCTTTTAAGATCACATTTATAATATAACAACTTTGAAACAGTCTAATAGACTATTAGTTTATTTTTTCCATTCAACATGTACACTAGTTAACCTAGCCAAATTAGTAAGAAGTGAAAGTGGTGCCTCTGGAGACTGTCCATTTTAACTCTAATGCATTAAGTAACACAGCATAAACTTACTGCCAAGAAAGGAATTTCCAAGTGCTTAACTGGTAATCACTTTTGAGTGAATTATAACTTTGCACTGTAGCAAGTATAAATAGAAACACAAAGGCCATAATTTTCCTGAAGTCTAGCATAAAGAGCTACAACAAAGACAATCTCAAGTGTTCACCTTTTTTAGTGTTACCCGATTTTTCTGAATTTGGCAACAAATTGCAACAACCAACCCAGGGGAGGGATGAAAGACACAAGCACTAACTTCCTATGTTTTTATGCCATAACCTGCCTCTCAATAAATAAGTATAACTCAAAACAGTTTTCACAAGCTGTTCTCATACATATTATTTCATTTGATGTCATTTCTATCCTCAAGGATATTCAAGCCCATATTTTATCCTTTAAGAATATATATCTATTTCTGATTTAGCTTTAGCTAAGTGGTTATAGTTTGACGTACTACACCCACTTTCTGTCTACTGGTCTGATTTAAATAATTGGAACCATGCATTACACCTCAGAAATAAAAATGCAATATAAAATCAAACATAGAATCATTCTCATTAGAACATAAGCTTCATGAGAATAGAGATCACCTGTTTGTGCACTGCTGCATTCCCAGTGTTTAGAATAGTGCCTGGCATATAACATTTCTTCAAACACTTGTCAAATAAATGACTACATGAATCAAGGAAGTAAGAATTTAAATAAGGACTCTACTAAATTTAAGGATGAAAAAAAGCAAAAATAGATTCTAATTGAGAATTCAGCACTAAAAAACAAATTCAATTTGAAAATCATTGTAATTAGTTCTAAATTGTAATTAACCAAACATATGTTCACTCCCATACCCTAACAAAAGTAAAAGACCAAATTCAAATGTAGTAGTGTAATTTAGTAATAACACTTGGAAACACCACTATACAACAGCAAATCAGTGATTTCTTCCTGATGAAAAAGAGCACAATAAAATAAGGATATCCTGGAGTATTCAGTATCCTTATCTCTCTAGGTTTAAAAGCATAGATTAAAAATCTAATAATACACTTCAACTTTTAAATAAGTTCAAAGAAGTTCTCAGTATTTTCTGTCACACAGGGCCCATGGGAGTTTCTGTCCTATCATAAGAATGCTGAGAGCTAAAAGCTTAATGGACACTAGAAAACCAGAGGCTACTGTCTATAGTGTACCTCTGTTTCACTTGGCTATTTTACCCGGTAAACTAATTAAAACAAGGCCTTTCAGCTGAGTAAGCTACAGTCAACCTGAAACTACGTGATCAAGGAGATCCGAAGGAATCAATTTAATTAGTAACCTGTTTCCCAGCTTCAGGTTGCTCTTTCATTAAAGGCTCTCTTCTTGGGCTTATGCTTGCTATGCTTGCTAGATCACGTTTTTAAAAACCTCTGAATTGAAGGAACTCTTTTGAAATGGAAAATTGGGGAATTTTCCATTAATATTAATTAAATTAATAAAAATAAATTTTTATTTTTACTTACATTCATCATAGAATCCATAAATGCGATTGATGCTAGCACACTCATGGTTTCCTCTTAAGAGAAAGAAGTTCTCTGGATATTTGATTTTATAAGCCAACAGCAAACAAATGGTTTCCAAAGACTGCTTTCCTCTGTCCACATAATCGCCTAAGAAAAGATAGTTGGCTTCTGGTGGGAAACCTCCATATTCAAATAATCGCAGTAAATCTGTATACTGTCCATGAATATCTCCTAAAAATAGAAAAAGTCAGTTTTAGAAAATTTGGTTACGGTGGTAAATAGCTTCTATGAAATGATTCCTAATGTTTACACCCTTTGTATAATCCTCTCCCCTTGAATGCAGGCTGTAGCTGGTGACTTACTTCTAACAAAGAGAACACAGCAAAAGTGAGATAAGCTGTCCCTTCTGCGATTAGGTTACAAAAGTTTGTGACTTTGGCCTTGCTTGCACTCTTTTGCGTTCTCTCATGCTCAATAATGACACCAGCTGCCTTATGGAGAAGCACACATGACAAAAGAACTGAAGGAGGCCTCTGGTGAACAACTCATTAGGAACTGAGGCCCTCAGTCCACTGGCCCATAAGAAACTTAATCCTTTCACAGTTGAGCCTTCAGATGACTGCAGCCCAGATAACACCTTGATCGCCGCCTTGTGAGAGACCCAGAACCAGACAACCCAGCTAAGCTGTGCCCAAATTCCTGACCCTCTGAAACTACAAGATGACAAATTAATATTTGTTGTTTTAAGCCACAAAGTTTTGGGAAAATTTGTTATACAACAATGAATAACTAATACAGCTACTCTTATTATCTGGTGGTGTAACTTAGGTCATTTTGTTATACCAAATAGAGAGACAAACAGCAAAAACTTAGAAATATTTAGTATAAATTACTTCTATTACCTTCAAGTTATTTCTACATTAAAGCCTTTTAAAGAGTATCTTGCTGAGAATTCAAATCATTTTATGATGACTTAAAAGTAACTACGTGTGCTTCATTTAAATTCACAAAAGGGACTGACCATTTCAACAAAATTCCAAACTACTACCTCTTACTTAAAGGTGATACTCTAAGCTAATTAATTAATTTATTCAACAAACATTTATTTAGCTAATATCTCTTATTTGCTAGGCAATGTACAAAGGAGCACCAAGCATATGACTTAATAAACCACATGAATAAAGAAAAAAAAGTTTTTCAGGGGCACACTAAGCACCCACAAGTTACATGGTATGAATGTGGAGAACTAAGAAACACGTAGGGGAATGAAAGTTTTTGCATATAGCAAATAAGCCTTGACTGAGCAAAAGTTGATGATTACGCTCATAAAAGCTATGTCATAAAGACTAACAGCCAATACAAATAAAAACTGCGTTATTAAACCAAAAGCCAGTACAATATATTATTTATACCACTTTCTGCTGTTATGTGAACTACAGAAAAATGCTTTCTGTGTGATAATTTTTATGGCTATAACAATGCAATCATTGAACTCAAGGTCACAAGTTTTTGCTTTTGGCCAAAAGCCACTGTAAAACTTAACAAATACAGATTGTAAAGCTATTCTTCAAAATAAATTAAAATGATTATAACAAAGTTAGAAGACCATGGATACTGTCATATTGACCCCTCCAAATTCTATTTTTTTCTAACCAGTACATCAGAATGCCCATTTCTCCACATCCTTGCAACACTGGATATCAATTTTTGACACTTTTTAATCTGATCAGAGTTTGAGATTTGTTTTTAAATTGTATTTCACTGATAATTAGTGAGGTTGAGGATCTTATGTTTATTGGCCGTTTGAATTTCTTCTAAGATCTGCTTCTTTTTTTTGTTATATTCCTACTGCAGTGGCTTTTTCTTATTAACTTCTAAGAACTGTTTATATAGTGTGACTAGCAATCTTTTTATACATGTAGCAAATTATTTTCTTCTTGTAACTTGTCATTTTAGTAAAGTTTCAATTTTTATATAATTTTATGTAATAAAAACTATAAATCTCTTTTATAAAAAAATTTTTAAATGTTTTCTGCAGATAATCTTCAATGTAAATATGGGATGAAAACCAGGATTCAAAAGAGATCATTCCTAACTTTATCCTTTTACATACCACAAATTTTCAGTGGTGCTTCCAATTCCAAAAGAATAGGCTGGCTGAGAAATATCTCCCGAGACTTGATACATAAGCCCCGAACTTCTGCTTCAGTCATCTGCACAATCTTTCCTGGACGACATCCTCGTACTGATAAACAATGAATAAAATGGTCAGTTTTCCAAAATTTATCCATAAAATAATAATCCTTAAAAAAGTGTCATGCCCATTATTTCGAAGACCAGAAAAGGCACACAGGCAGCAAACCACGAGACACTCTATTGTGTCCTATGACTAACAGTAAGGTTCTTCTAATATCTCTGGCTTCTCTCTACACTCCTGCTGGTTCCTGATGCTGCTACTGCCTGATGAGGCTGCTGCCACGGAAATGCAGTCCTATTTTTTGCTTTCCAGTAGCCAACTGGAAGCCTCGCAGCCCAAGAGATCTAAAAAGTTTCAGGGACAGCAACTTTCAGTGTCTGTCCTACTCTCTCAGCAAAGTCTTGCATTTAGTAGAAGGCCAAAATAGCATCATTAAGAACCAGTGACTATGAAGAAAGGGAGACCAAATAAACATATCTGTCAGTAGGTGGTTTAGCTTCACATACTTCCTTGGAATATTATGAGCAGTCCCAAAAATTTAGCAATCACGACCTCCATTTTCTGACTAAAACAAAACAAATTATAAAAAGGTGCCAGATATTTATTAAATTTTAATGCATTATTATGTTCACAATAGGGCATTATATTTAGCTATTTAGATGGAAGAAGGCATTTTTCATATGAATGGGCAATAAAATCCATTAACTAATATAGTTCCCAGTAACTTCTGGGATAGAGTGGGGAGGAATGGTGAATGCAGAGTTTCTTATTTGCCCTACCGAATTGAACTTGTAATCATTTCCTTTCAACATTATCTTCTCCACTGGTTCTCTTTAATCGTTAAATATACTGCTAGCTCCCATTTAATCTTAACTGAAAAGGCATTTAAAAAGAGAAAACACAGACTACATTTCTATACACCTCTATTAATCCCCATTTACAATTAAGTCCACGTTTCTTGCTAAAAATTGCTATGATTCCTTTGTCGTGTCCAGAGGCTTAAAAAAAAGGCCCCACATGCAAAAGTCAACCCATGTATATATATTCAATTAATATAGTAAGATATAAGGAACAAAGAAGAGACAGAGACAATGTTGAAATGTGCTTCAGCAAGTATGACTGTTAATAACACCATTCCTGAAATTCAAAACGATGATTAGCAGAACTACTTTTATTATGGGAACTTAGCATAGCTTCTACCTTAGTACTAGCTCTCAAACATCAATTATCTACTTCCCAAAGACATTTGGATTTCTCTAAGACAGAAAAAGACATCTAACTTTGTACCTTCTTCCATTAAGTATCTAGACTGCTGCTTAGATTCAATGTCCTGCAATAGGAACACTTTTTAATCTTGGCATTAAATTTTAAATCTGGGAAGTGATGGTTAAAAAATATAGTTGCACCATCAGGGCATCAAATATCTATCTGTTTCAGTTTGGGGGGGAAAAGTACTCTCCTTGAAGGATTAAAGATCTCTGGTTGCTTCAGGATGACAAATACACACCTAAAAGTAATTATTTAAAGATAATGAGCAACAGACAGACAAAATGCTTTTGGCTCTTGCAAAAGCTTCTACAATTTCTTTTGTGATTGTGTAGTGATAAAACACTTAAGTTATCAAAATTTAGTTGTAACTTGATGGCAATCATTATTAAGTCAAAACTAGTGTGGGTCACTTTGATGTATGGATTTAAAGTGTCTAAACTACAATGGTAAATATTTTATCTCATATTTGTTTTATTTTCTCTGTAAATTACGTCTATTTAATTTTGACCTCAAGTGAATAATTTAGGTTACACTAACATGCACTTTGACTAACATTTATACAGAGCTAAAAATGCCTCAATTTATAAGCTATGCTAATCCACAGAAACTAAAAATTTACCAAAACAAACACACCACACAAAATCTCTTATATTTCACTGATTCTAAGATTCATGTTTTTTCTGCAATTAACATCTCTGAAGTTAGGAGATATCCCGCAATCAATCATTTCTTACAATTGTAATTGGCAGTGGCTTTTTTCTCCCTTCATGGCACATAAAATAATAGTTCATTTCAAAATCAATCACCTCTAAGAGTTGATGAAATGCAGTTAGAGAAGCTAAAGGTTCTTTCAAAGGTTAAGCCTTTGACAAGTAACCAAATCTTAGGAACAAATGAGCCAAATGTTTGGGAGAAGAGGGTAGATGGCTCAGGGCAATCCCAGCTGCCTTTCAATTCAAAAGCTGTGTTCCCTTATCCACCGGTATGTACTCCCAGACTTCCAAGAGCAATTAAAATTTCTGAGAGTCACCTGAAAAAAAGGAATAAATCAACGCACCCTGTTACGTAGGGGAACTACATCACTATCACTATCCATGGGGGATTCCAGAATTTGTGTACATGAGCCTAGACCCAAGTGTCTCACCAGATTACGAAGATACTATAAATCTGGATAATTCATTAGGTACAAAGCAATTTCACATCAATCATCTCATTCAATCCTTTCGCTATCCCAGGAATTAGAAAGAGAAGTTATTATCTACACTGTACAATGCTAAGAGATTAAATAACTTGTATAAGATTACAGAGCCCAGGTTTTATAAGACTAGAGGTAGTAAAAAACAGAAGAAAAGAATTTAGAACCAAGGTCTTCTAACTCAAAAGCCAATACTCTTTCTACTCCATCATATAAAATTTTTAGTCAAAAATTTCCCAGAAAAAGAAATTTCAGCAGGTAATAATTGCAAATCAGGTAAAAAACCCTGTTATAGCAAATTATCTACTACACTATTACTGTTTAGAAAACATTTTGAGGTATTACATACATACAGAAAAGTACACTAACATTATGTGCATAATTCAATGAGTTTTAACTATATATATACCTAAGTAACCACCACCCAGATCAAGATACAGAATACTTCTAGGAGGCTCCCTTAAGCCCTAACCATTCAATAATAATGCCCAAGCTTACTTTCTTGATTTCTTTCAGTAAGATTAATCTGACCTGTTTTCCAATTTTAGATAAATATACAGTATATACTTTTGCTCATTATTATATCTGTGAGATCCATGTTATTGTGTTTAGTGGCCATATGAAATATTTCACTGTATGAATATACCATAATATACTTATCTACTCTATTTAGGTCATTCCCATTTTGGGGCTATTATGAATGCTATGATTATTCACATACATTTCTCTTGGGTGTGTGTATATATAAAAATATATATGACACAGGAGTAGACCAGCTGGGTCACAGGGAATACTAGCTTTATTAAGAAGTAGATACTGCCAGTTTCTCAAAGCGGTTACACCAATTTACAATTCCACCAACAATGTTGCTTTACATCTTTGCCAACAATGGATATTATTAGTCTTTTTAACTTTAGCCATTTTGTTGGGTGTACAGTGGTGTTTGTTGAGATTTTAATTTGCATTTCCCTAATAAGTAATGTTGTTGAGTAATGTTGGGCCATTTGGATATCCTTTTTGGTGAAGTTCCTTTTAAATCTTTTGTTGATTCTTTAAAACCAGACTGTCTTTTAAAAATTTATTTGCAATAATTCTTTATATATTCCAGATGAATCCTCTGTTGAATATACGTGTTACAAGTACTTTCTCCCAGTTTATGCCTTGCTTTTTCCCTCTCTTAATGCTATCTTTTGATGAAAACAGAAGTTATTTTAATAACTTTAAATCCATCTTAATTAAATTTAATCAATTTTTTCTTTTTTGGTTAGTGTATTTTGCATCTTGTTGAAGAAACTTTTGCATTCTCTAAAGATATATCCTTATGTTTCCTTCTAGACGCTTTATTGTTTCAGCCTATCTCATTCAATAATCCATCTTAAATTAACTTTGTGTATGGTTTGAGGTAAAGATCAAGGTTCATTTTTATCCATACAGATATCCAATTGATTTAGCACCGTTTATTATAAAGATCATCCTTTCTCCACTGAACTGCAGGGGTAGCTTTGTAGAAAAATCAGGTGACTATACATGAATGGGTCTGTTTCTGGACACTCTTTACAGTCTATTAATCTGTTTATTCTCACATCAGTACTACACTCTCTTAATTACTGCAGCTTTTTATAAAGTCTTGGTATCTGGTAATGTAAGCATTCTAATTTTGTTAAGATTGACTTGGCTAATCTAGGTCCTTTCGCATTTTCAAATATGTTTTAAAACTGGCTAGTGTGGTTTTAATTGGGAACAAATAGATGAGTCTAGGGAGAACCGGTATCTTAACAATTTTGAGTCTTTAAATCCATGAACATGACATCTCTCCTTTTATTTAGGTTGTCATTTGTTTCTCTCAGCAGTTTTGTAGCTGTTAGTGTGGCAGTCTTGCACATTTTTCATTAAATTGATTTTGGCGGGGGGGGACAGCTGCTATTCTAAAAGTATTTTTTTTACTTTATTTTCCAACTATTTGATGTTAGTATACAGAAATACAACTGATTTTTGAAAACTGACTTTGCTTCCTATTCTAACAGTTTGTAGATTCCTTTGGATTTTCCAAATACACAATCATATCATCTGTGAAAAGACAGTTTTACGTCTTTTCCAATATTTATATCTTTTATTTTTTGTCCTTATTGAATTGGCTAGGACCTCCAGGACAATGCTGAACAGAAGTGGTGCTAATGATCTTCCTTGTCTTGTTTCTGAACTTGAAGGAAAAAGCATTCAATTTTTCTTTAAGATTGGCAGCTGAGCCAATCTTCTTCTTTTTTTCCTTCTTCTTCTCCCCAAAGCCCCCCAGTACACTGTTATGTATTCTAGTTGGAGGTCCTTTTGGTTGTGCTATGTGGGACGCCACCTCAGTATGATCTGATGAGCCGTGCCAAGTCCGCACCCAGGATCTGAACTGGCGAAACCCTGCGCCACTGAAGTGCAGCGCGCAAACTTAACCGTTTGGGCACAGGGCCGGCCCCAAACATTCAATATTTTACCATTAAGTATGACAGCTATCGCTTTGTACATACTCGTCTGGTTTGCTAACAAATTTTATCATGGTGTTAAAACTGGTCAAATACTATATCTCATCTATTGAGATAATCATATGATTTCCCTCTCTTTATTCTGTTAATATGATTTATATTGTTAAGCTAACCTTGGATTTCTAGAATAAACTCTACCAAAATGTGACATTCTCTCTCTTATATACTGCAGAATTCAACTTGCTCATATTTTGCTCAGGATTTTTGTGGCTATATTCATGAGATATTGACCAGTAATTTCCTTTCCTTGTTATTTGTCAGATTTTGGTATTAAGGTTGTGCTAGCTTCTAAAAACAAACTGGGAAGTGTTATCTCTTTTTCTATTTTCTGTAAGAGACTGTATAAAATCGGTAAATTTCTTCTTTAAATGTTTAGGTCACAAGTGAAACCACCTGGGCCTGGAAATTTCTTTTTGAGAAGTATTACAAGTATGAATTCATTCTCTTGAACAGAGATAAGACTATTCAGATTTTTTACTTCTTGTGTCAGTTTTGCCAAAATGAGTTTCTCTAAATTATCAAATTTATTAGCATTATTTATAATATCTTACTATCCTTAACATATATTACTTTTCTCTGAATCATTTGAGAATAGATTGCATACAACACGCTCCTTTACCCTTAATACATCAGTATACATTTCCTAAGAATATTCTCTTAGATAGCCACAGTACAAGTTATCAGATTCAGGGAATCTAATATTGCTAAAAATCTTAAAGATTATACTAGAATTTTAAGAACTGTTTCAGTCACGTCCTTTATAGCATTTTCTTCTCTAGCAGAGAATTCAATCCAGGATTACATTATTGCATTTATTCCATCTCTTTAGTGTCCTTCAATAGTGATGTCTCCCATATCTTTCTTGATACTGGCAATTTATTTTCTACTTTTTACATTTCAGGCTTTCTAGGGGTTTATCAATTTTATTCATCTTTTTAACAATTTCATTTAAACAAAATCATAGACCTGTTTTTTATTTGATTTCTGCTCTTATCTTTCCTTCTACCTTCTTTCAGTTATAATTTGCTTATTCTTCTCTTGTCTTGAGATAGAAGCTTAATGTTCAGCCTTTCTTTTTGCTTATACATTCAAAGCTGTATGTATCCCTCTATGCATCGCTTCTAGCTGCACTTCACAAGCTTTTCTTTCTTTTTTTTTTTAAAGATTGGCACCTGAACTAACATCTGTTGCAAATCTTATCGGTTTTTTTTCCTTCTTCTTCTTCTCCCAAAGCTCCCCCAGTACATAGTTGTATGTTCTAGTCGTTAGGTCCTTCTGGTTCTGCTAGGTGGGGTGTCGCCTCAGCATGGCTTGATGAGCAGTACTAGGTCCAAGCCCCAGATCCAAACTGGCAAAACCCTGGGCTGCCGAAGCAGAGCGCACACGCTTAACCACTCGGCCAAGGGGCTGGCCCCTTGGACAAATTTTGACACATTTTTTCATTATTATTCAGGTCAACATATTTTATAATTTTAACTGATATTTCTTCTTTAGCCAATATGTAGAAGTTTGTTGTTTTTAGTGCCATCAAGTCGATATTTAAAAACAACACTGCCTAATTTCTAAATATTTGAGGACTTTCCAGTTACCTGCTATTGCTTTCTAGATTATCACCACTGAAGTCAGAGAACATATCTGAAATCTCATTTCTTTCAAATTTACTAAGATTTGCTTTATGGTACGGCATATGATATATTTCAGAAAATGCTTCATATGTAGTACAGTCATGTGCCGCACAACGGCATTTTGGTCAAGCACAGACTGCAGGTACAACAGTGGTCCCATAAGATTAGCACCGTAAAGCCTAAGTGTAACACCATAGCTAACACTAAGTGTGTAGTAAGTAGGCTATACCACCTATGTTTGTATAAGTACACTCTATGATGTTTACGCTACAAAATCACCTAATGACTTACTTCTCAGAACGTCTCCCCATCATTATGTGACACATGACTGGATGACAATAAAGCTAGTCACACTTTTTTATTTCCCAGTGTATATACAACATGTATTTACACTGTAGTCTATTAAGCATTACGTCTAAAAAAAACCGTATATACCTTAATTAAAAAATACGTTATTGCTTAAAAATGCTAACCATCATCTGAGCCTTCAGCAAGTCATAATCTTTTTGCTGGTTAAGGGTCCTGTAAAAACACAATAATACATGAAAAGTACAATAAAATGAGCTATGCCTGTATCTGAAAAGCACGTATATCCTGTAGTTGTTGGGGAAAGTGTTCTATGGGTGTCGATTAGGTCAAGTTGACTGTAGGTCTTTGACAATTTTTTTCTTGTTTGTCCTGTTAGTTACTAAGAAAGGTGCACAAGCCTACTACAGTTGTGGTTCTGTCATTTTAAACTTTTGGGTCAGCCATCTTTTCCTTCTTGTGTTTTAGACCTGTATTATTAAATACCTAAAAGACGTAAGATTCTTATATCTTCCTGTTGAATTTATCCTTTTAACACTATGCAATGCACTTCTTTACCTCTAACCATACTTCTTGCCTTACAGTCTACTTTTTCTGACATAAACAGCCAATCCTGGTGTCTTTTGGTTAACGTGTGCACGATACATTTTTCTCATTCTTTCACTTACTCACCTGTGACCTGAAGTTTAAAATATGTCCCTTGTAAACGGTGCATAGTTAGGTCTTCTAAGTTTTGTCTTAAGCTTTTGTTCCTTTTACATTTACTTAATTACTAGGTTGAGCTGAAGTCTACCATCCTGTCATTTATTTTGTTTATCTCATCTGTTCTTTATTCCTTTCTCTTTTCTTGCATTTCTTTGGCAGAATCAATTATCTTTTATTATTCCACTTTCTCCTCTACGAGCTTTTTAGCTACATATTCTTTTTCTTTGGGTGGTCACTCTAGAGATAGCTAATGTGCTTTTCACTGATTTGCCAGTCTCCAGCCTTTTGTTCTACAGTTGTCACATACCGCTTCCACAGATTTTAACCCCCACAAGCCATAATTATTTTAAACAGTATTAATTTATATTTACACACATTTATCCTCATCATTGTCCTTTATTTGTTTCTGCAGTTCTGTGCCTTTATCTGGGATAATTTTCTTTCAACATGAACTTCTTCTAGTATTTTCTAGTGCCAGTCTATCATCAATAAATTTTCTTAGCTTTAGTCTGTCCTATTTTGCCTTCACTTTTGAAGGATATGCTCACTGGATTTAGAATTCTAGATTAGCACTCTTTTTTCTTTCAGCACTTTAAGAGGTCATTCTGTTGATTTCTGACTTCTTAATTTCAGGTGACATCTCAATTATCACTCTTATTGTTCTCCTGAAGGTAATGACTTCTTTCCTTCTGGCAGCTTTAAGATTTTCTTTTTCTTTGATTTTTAGCAGTTTAGTCTACGACAGGTCTCAATAAGCTTTTATTTGTATTTTTCCTGCTTGGAATTCACATAGAGCTTCTTTAATCTGTGTTTTGGTATCTTTCTCGGTTTTGGACAATTCGTGGTCAATATTTCGTCCATCCTGTATCTCCTCTCCTTCTGGGACTCACATTAGACATGTTAAACCCCTCCACCGTCTCATTCTTTCTTTCTGTATTTCCCCTCCATTTTTTCTCTCTTAGCACTGCATAATTTCTATTCAACTCTTTTCTTCTAGTTTACTATTCCTCTATTCTGCTGTTTCTAATTTGCTAGTAAACCCAACTACCAAATTCTTAATTTAGTTAATGTATTTTCTTAGTCATAGAGTTTCCAGGTCTCTGATAAAATTTTTTCCTCTTTATCTTGAGCATATTAAAATCAGTTATTCTAAACTCTGTGTCGAGCCAGCCCTGATGGCCTAATGGTTAAAGTTTGGCGTGTTTTGGTGGCCAGGAGTCACTTCCTGGGTGCAGAACTACACCACTAGCCTGTCAAGAGCCATGCTGTGGAGGTGGTTCACATTAGAACTAGAAGGACCTACAAACAGAAAATACAACTACATATTGGGGCTTTGGGGAGGAAAAGAAAAAAATTGTTAACGTCTCTGTGTGATAATTCTAATATCTGAATTATCTGTGGATTTACTCCTTTTTTCCCCCCTCTTGATTTTTGGTCAATTAACATCCTACAGCATTTTCCTGAATGAAATATTTGATTATGGATTAAAAATTATAGAAGTTCTAGGTGACACCTTCCTCCAGAGAGCGTTATTCCCTTATAGCAGCAGAAAGAGTACCAATGACTCACCCACATTTTCTTGAGGGCTGGGCTATTTCAGTTTTGCCCCCAATCTTAGGGAATGGCCCTGATGGGCTCTCAATGGAAAACTTGGCAGAGTTTGAACTTCAACTTTGCCTCTTTGGCACTAGGGGGTTGTTGGAATCTCTGTTCAGAGCTTAGCTTCCCAGCTACTGTTTTCTTCTGGGTTCCTTAGAATCTTATCTTACACAAGTGTACCTTAGAAGTCAGTCAATGACTTTGGGATACCTGACTAGGGATTTTGAGGCCAGAATCTATGTAGTTCTCTCCTCTTTTGGACTGAAGTTTCAACTGCTTTAGTGGCCCCAGACCTCTTTAGTCCAGTAAGACTGCCACCTTCTGTTTGGGCTCTATTCCTATGCCTCCAGGAAAAAAGCCAGAGTGACTGGGGAGCTCACTGGTGCTTTCCTTCTCTCAAAGATCAAAATCCTCAAAAACTTTCTGTGTTGGTTGCTCTTCAACAATGGAATGGCTGCTCAATTAAAAACAGAGAGGTATACAACATGATTACCAGATACATATTAGAAATTGAGATGATTACATAAAGAATTTTGAGAAATACCTTGCCAAGGACTAGGCACTATGGGCCCTAACACCATATTTTACCTGACTGAATCAGTCACACAACTTTGGTGGGAGCACCAAGGTCTAGCTGACTCCTGATAAGGTAATCTTTCTGCACAATCATGTTTACATTAGAAAAGGGGGAAAACACTACGGCCTGAGGGTCAAACTTGGCCCAATGTCTGCTTTTATGTGACTTGTAAGAGTAATTTTTACATTCTTTTAAATGGTTGCGGGGAAAAAAGAACAATGCTTTGTGACACACAGAAATTATATGAAATTCAAATTTCCGTGTCCATAAATCAGTCTTACTGGAATACTATCACTCTTATTTGTTTGTGTATTATCTACGGCACTTTCACAATACAATGGCATTTGAGTAGTTACTTCACACTGCTTCTCAGAGTACTACAGATTATACAGATGCAGTTATAACTCAACAGTGCCTTGAGTGTCACGCTTACTGCTGTACTGCAACATTTTATTTTACTTTTATTACCAGTGCATACTCATGATGTCAAAACAAGAAAAGTGGAATGTGAATGTCATGCTTTTAAGGCACAGTGGAGTATGGATTATTTTGTTATTGAATCAGATGGTGAGGCATTGTATCTACAACATTATAGCTGTGCTAAAAGAATACAATATATGTTCACATTACCAGACTAAGCACTCATCAAAACATTCCCAATGCACAAGAAAGTGAGTCAGAAACACTTAAAAATTTTAAGTGAAATCTCATCACAGTAGAATTTCTTCACAAAAATTAAAATGAGGCTGCAACCAAAATAAGTTTGCAACTGGTTCAAGTGTTAGCAAGACAGGAAAGCCATTTACTAAAGTGAATTAATTAAATCGTGTTTGACTGGAAAAGCCAAAGAAATATGTCCCAAGACAATAAACTTGTTTAAGACTATTAGCCTTTCTGTAAAACAGGTGAGTTGAGGACACTGGAAGCAATAATCAGTTAAAAAACAAATGATTTTGAGTGGTTTTCCTTGGCTTTTGATGAGTTCACAGATATTACCAATACTTAGTTGTTCATTATTTAAGGAGCTGAATCTGAAGTGACTGAAGAGTTACTCTCTATGAATGGTTTGTGTGGAACAAATAGAGGCAAGCATATTCTTGAAGAAGCTGACCAAAAAAAACCTGATGGTAGTAAAAATACGCATGGAGCAAAAAAAGACTTAACCAGACAATTTTACAAAGTTTATGAAAACTTAAGGTGCTTAAAACTCTATAGTGCAATTACTCAGTGGAAAAACATTTTAAGCTATCATATATTATTATTATTATTTTCTTTTGTTTGGCTGAGGAAGATTCGCCCTGAGCTAACATCCATTGCCAATCCTTCTTTTTTTTTTTTTTGCTTGAGGAAGATTAGCTCTGAGCTAACATCTGCACCAGTCTTCCTCTATTTTGTATGTGGGATGCCTCTACAGCATGACTGATGAGTGGAGTAGGTCCATACCCAGGACCCGAACCCCAGAACTCGGGTTTCTGAAGTGGAGCACAGGGAACTTTAACCACTCAGCCATGGGGCCAGCCCCTATCATGGATTACTGAACCAGTACTATCAATGATGAACTTCATTAGCTCTCATGAACTTAACCACTGTCAGTTCTATGAATATTTCTCACAAATAAAAGCTGAATATCTTGACTTGTCCTATTACACAGCTGTTTGATGGCTTAGTAGTGATAAAGTTTTATTATGATTTTTTTGAGCTCAGGGCCAATACAGAAATTTTTCTGAATGAGAAGAATACCTGCAATCACTATTACCAAACACTGAGTAGTTTTATAAACCCGATTTTGCTGCAAACCTGGTAATGTTTCTTAATGACTCAACTTTCCAGTGCTGTCAAAAGTTAAAACAAGATCTTCATTCCTTCACAAATGTGTATCAGATTTATTTCCTAAGCTCAAATCACAGTTTCAACAGCATTCTTTAGACCTCAATGCTAGTGCAAAATATATGAAAATCAGTGCAGTTTGAGAAGCTTCCACCTAATCCTCTACTGGAATTCATTAATCGGCAAGGTAATGACATGTTAAAAGGCAAATATCAAGAGAGGACTTAGAGAATTCTATAAATGCCTTCCAGGTGATGACTAAAATCACTTAACTAAAATCATACACTTGTACATTGATATCAGTATTTTGCGCTACCTATCTGTCATAGATCCTCCAAGATGAAATATGTAAAATCTCATTACAGATCAGCATTAACAGAGGAACACTTGGAATTGATTTTGATAATACAGAACACTAACTCTGAAACTTAATTAAGCAAAACGTTACCTTCTCCCAAAAGAATTCCCCTCCTCTCATGACAAAACTGTACTCAATCACTAATATTTCAAATTTCATATTCATGTAAAAACTTTGTCAACGACGGTTTGTCTTTTAAATTACAAATGGTGTATGATATATGTATGTGTGCTGTGCATGTATACTAAATTTTATCTTCCAATAACCATCTGATTTTTCCTTCAGAAGTTCTTACTATTAACTGCCTTCTCTAAAACAGAAAGAATGCCAAGAAAAAACAACCGATTCCACTATCACACCTGTCCAATGAAATCTTAGTAATCTTCATTAGCCTTTAATATTTTAATTCCCACTTATTCTACCCTACCCCACCCCCAAAAAAGATTCACTCAAGGTTACATATTAATTAATAGCAAAGCTAACTTAAATCCAGATTTCTTGATTTTTTCTGTATGATGAAATGGCAATTTCTCCATATGTAGCACACAACTCTACCTTTAAGCCACAAAAAAGGAATAAAAGTAAAACTTTTACAATTGGCTAAAATATGGAATTTTGATTTTAAGTGAAGGAACTAGGCAGCTGCCATAATTTCAATTTCCTTAAGTCTGCCTGATAGGAATGATTAATGTGGTTTCAGAGCCTCCAGATGGCCTTCAGGAGCTCTGTATAATTAATATCCCAAACTGCCTGTATTATTATGTACATGAACATATATATTTTCCTGAGAAGGCCCATGGCTTTCATGAATTCTCAAAGGAGTGTGTGAATCATCATGAGTTAAAAAAAATCATTCCAGATACACTGGTAAACAAACAGATAATGAGAAAAGAGTAAAGAAGAAAAGTAACAGATATAGGTAAGGGATGGGGGACAGACATTTCAGGAATGGAGGAAAGAGTGCCCTAGCCCTATAGTTCTCAAAGTGTGTCCCCTTTTCACTGTTTGCATCAACATCTGCACAGTGCAAAAGCAAAAGCAATGGTTAGTAAAACTGCTGGCATCTTAGCACAGACCAAGTCAGTGGTGCCAAATTATACTGGTAATCACTGGTGGTCACTGCCATGCACCTACAGTGCAACACAAAAAAGTCCACTTTCATTTAAGAATGCCCCTGATGAAGAAGTAAAAATGATCAATTTTATCAAAACAACACCACTTAGGGGCCAGCCCCGCGGCTAAGCGGTTAAGTTTGCGCACTCTACTTGGGCGGCCCAGGGTTTCTCGGGTTCGGATCCTGGGCCCAGACCTATCACCACTCATCAAGCCATGCTGAGGCAGCGTCCCACGTAGCACAACTAGAAGATACAACTATACACTGGGGGACTTTGGGGAGAAAGAAAGAAAGAAAGAGAAAAAAGAAGATTGGCAACAGATGTTAGCTCAGGTGCCGATTTTTAAAAAATAAAAATAGGGGCCGGCCCCATTGCCAAGTGGTTAAGTTCAGAGGCTCTCCACTTTAGCGGCCTGGGGTTTTGCCAGTTCGGATCCTGGGTGTGGACATGGCACTGCTCATGCACATGGCACTGCTCATCAAGCCATGCTGAGGCAGTGTCCCACAGAGCAGAATCAAAAGGACCAATAACTAGAATATAGAACTATGTACTGGGGGGTTTGGGGGAGGAGGAGGAGGAGGAGAAGAAGAAGAAAAAAAAACTCCACCACTGAGCATACACCTTTTTAACATTCTGTATGATGAAATGGAAAGTATCCATAAAGCATTTCTGCTGCATACCAAAGTACAATGGTTGTCTTCAAGAAAAACACTTGTGTGACTGTTTTAGTTCCAAGCTGATCTAGCCACTTTTTTTCATGGAACATCTTTTTTACTGAAAAACATAACTGACAAACTATGGTTATTCACAGTTAGATATTTAACAGATACTCAGGAAAAGGAACAAAGTGAATCTGTCATTTCAAGGAAAACAACTGACAGTATTTGTGGCTAACGATAAAATTCAAGCTTTCAAGTGAAAATTAAAATTTTGGAAACATATCCAGCACCATGAATTTGACAGCTTCTCCCTACTTAAGGACTCTTCTATATTGTTGTAACATTAACAAATGTATTTTTTTTTATATTGCATAAGACGTGTCAACATTTGAAAATCTGTGTAACTCAGCTTAACCAGTATTTTCCAAATGACCAATGCATAGTACGAGGTCATGTGTAAGATCCATTTAAAGTAAGTGCAAGATAAGTCAATGGACTTTAATGCAAGAAACCAAAAAATTCACCAATATTTTAGATTCTATATTACAACTAACCTTAAAGAAATTACCAGTTGTCAATTTTTGGCATGATGTTAAAGAATATCCACAATTATCTTAAAAAGCTATTAAAATACTCCTTCCTTTTTCAATTACTTATCTGTACAAGTATAGATTTTCTTCATAGGCTTCAACCAAAATAACATTTCAAAACAGATTGAAGTAAAGCAGATATGAGAATTTAGCTGTTCTCTACAAAACCAGACATTATAGACATTTGCTTACCACTAATTTTTTTCTTTCAGAAAACAAACATTATTATGCTAAAATGTAATGAGTTATTATTATTGTTACTTTAAAGGAATCAAATAGATTTTTAAAATTGTTTTAATTTCTAATACAGTACTGAAAAATAACTCATAAATAAAAGCTCTTGTCCTCAATTCTTTCTACAAATATAAAGTGGTATTAAAACTCAAAAAGTTTGCAGATCCATTGCTCTAGTCCCTAGCCAAAAGAAAGCATACAACGAATCTCCTTAAATCACCTTTCACCATTTTATTCTGCCTAGAAATCTCTCTCTCCCTCAGCACCAACACTGCATGCCAAACCAGATTATGAACTCTGGATAATGGGAATAGGAAAGAATGTTATACATACAAATATATGAGAAGAGGGGTTGTATGCAATAACCACAATGTGGAGGACACAATTTCTGTGAGATCCTCACAAGGAATAGCCTTCTCAAAAATGACTATGGGGAAGGTCCATGGCTCATCAGCATAGGAAGCCTTCTATTACCGATTTCTCAGTTCAGGTTTATACTAAACAATAACAACAGCTAACATTTTCTGAGCTTTTACTATGTGCCAAGAATTTTGTTTGAAGTATTTTACTTGTTTAATCTGTACAGATACATTATGAAGTAGGTACTTACTATCATCCTCAATACACAGAAGAAATCGGGGCAAAGCTGAAATTAAAATACATGCAGAACCTGTACTCTTAACCAGTATAAACATGGCCTCCCACTATATCCATCTTTACTGATATATCTTGAGTAAACACTTAATTGCATAAACATCTGATTATCACTCAGGACTCACATAACTATTGCAGTTAAGGTCTGATGGTCATAAATATATTCCTTTGTGTGATCATGTAATCCAGATCTTTCTCTCACTTTCACTCAGAAGCCTGGTCATTTCTCTCACTACTTTGGCCCAATTATTTGATAAATACTCAAACACACAGACAAAACCTTCAAATACCTAAGAAGTTTCCTTCTCAATTTACTATTTAAAATAAAAAGCTATTATAACTGCTAAATATTACACTAGAGAAAGCTATATAACAGATGTTCTCAAACTTCTTTTATTAAAAGTAACTTTTGATTTCTCTAAATCTTGAAAATAGGAGGTAGGATTGGGGGAAAGGTTAAAATGGTGTCAGACAAGTACTCAAAGCAAGAAAATGTTTTGGTCAACCTGTAACTGACTAGATGTGAACTCAGGGACATTCTGAAGATAAAATTCCTTTATGACGAAATAAACTGTGTTAAAACCTCCAAATTACACAGTTTTGGCACATCTCAAGATCCAAAGGCAATGCTCCCACTAGATTACGTTCATAACGTAAATGCATCTTCAGGTAAATATGGGGAGTGAGAATTGCGAGGCCAGTGACTTTTCAGGAAGGTTATATATACCCTCATAAATCACTTTGCTACACATGTGAACAGTGCAGAGGCAGAATAAAAGACAAGTGTCACTATTCTTGTACTACTTTTTCTACTAACAAGTAGCCACCAAGACCAGGGACTGAATTCCTCCATCAAACTAGGAAAAGACTGGCTACTGGTTATTTATATTTATTTAATGTCAGAATGAGTTTCTCCTTTTTTAGTCTTCTAACTCTAATTAGGGAATGAAGACTTTATTTCATTAAAGCATTTTAATTTTATCTAACAGACAGAAAATCTCTGTTGTATCGTGTATTTCAGAGAATGAGGTGTAAAAAAATTACATTTCACTTACTAATAACCAAGACCTCAAAGGTAATCCAATTCAATCTTGGGGGAAGAAAGACAGTGCACAAGAAGAAAGAGCTGTGACCTTTATCTCCTCCTCCTTCCAGTCCTCACTGATCCTCTATTTTTACAGGAATAAGCCTTGAAAAGGCTATTTACAGCTGCCAGAGGAGCAGTGATTCCTGCCTAAGGGTATAAATTTGTATCCACTCAAAATTAAATCCTAGATGATACAACTGGGAATCTCTATTCTCTATCACAACACCACTGCTAAACTTACTGACATTTACAAACCACTTCTGCTCCTTGCATCACTATATTCCAAGACTTCCAGGATAATCTTTGTTTCAGAAACACTTAATGAGATTTCAGTTATTATTCCTAACTATCTTTATATTCCTATATACCTACATTATTTTACTTCTTTTAGAGTTGTTTGAGAATGCATGTCACTTGAATGGATACTCTGTTAAACAATAAATGTCGAGAATAAGATATGAGAGAAAAAACCCTACTGGATACAATTTACTATCTTCCTCACTAATCCTAAATCTTAATATAATCCTGTCTCTAGACTCAAATGCAACTAGACTCCTAAATCCCCATGAATCCTAATCTTGGATTTAGACATTTACCAGAAAAACTTCAGCTCTGCATTCAAATAGCAAAATAAAAACACTTCTGGACTACTTCAAATTGTCAGTTTCCCACAACTGATGGAACTAATTAATGGGAAAATAATCTCTAAATCAGTTAAATTACCTGTATGCCTCCTCCAGGTTCTCATCCAAGAAGCAGCCAAGAAAAGAAAGTGTCCCTCAGATGATCTCCCCGACTCCCCAACCTGCTCTTTTCTAACAGACTTGGTCTTGGATCTATGCGGAAGCTGAGGTTGCCAGAAGCAACTAGCACTTCCTTCAAACTGTCTAACCTTTAGACTGCTGGGTCATAATTAAACAATTTAATCAGAAAAGAGGCTTTAAACAGCCTGGCAATTTCTCAAAAGGTTAAACACAGACTTACCATATGACCCAGTAATTCCACTCCTAACTATATACCCAAGGGAACTGAAAACATATGACCACTCAAAAACTTGTACACGAATGTTCATAGTAGTATTATTCACAATAACCAAAAAGGGGAAACAACACAAATGGCCATCAAGTGATGAATGGATAAAATGTGGTATGGTCACGCAATGAAATATTATTCAGCCATAGAGGAATGAAATACTGACACATGCTACAACATGGATGAACTTTAAAAACATTAAAAGAAGCCAATCACAAGAGACCACATATTGTATGATTTCACTTACATGAAATCCCCAGAATAGGCAAAATTCATAGAGACAGAAAGTAGATTAGTGGTTGCCTAGTGCTAGGGGGATGGGTGAAGAGAAAAAGAGCATGTCAGCTAATGGGAACAGGGCTGTGTTTGAGGGTGGTGGTGGTGAAAATGTTCTAAAGTTGATTGTGGTGATGACTGCACAACTCTGTGAATATGTTAAAAACCACTGAATTATACATTTCCAATAGGTGAACTGTATGGTACGTGATTTACATCTCAATAAAACTGTTATTTAAAAAGGAGGACATGCAATAATGTGGTTTCATTAATCTATTTCATTTTTCAAATTCAATCCTTTTTTTAACTTTCAAAAGGATCCATGAGAGGAAAATTTCCTATTTGCTAGTCTGTCAGCCTAGCTAAATGTTAAAAGTACATGATCCTGTACAACTGAAATCTCACAAGGTTGTAATCTATCATAACATTAATAAAAAAAAAAAAAAGTACATGATCCACAAGAAAGGAAAGGGAGATATACACTAAACGATGACAGCAGTTCCACAAATTCAGACATCTGACGGCTTGATATTAAGTGAAAAATGGATCAAAAAACAAAACAAGAACACACACAACCGAAGATTTTCATAAAGCTATCAGTGGGCCAAAAATATAAACACAATCATTTTCTGCCATGAAAGTTTATACAGTGCTAACTATCTACAATTCATGCTGTAATATTCAAGCTTAGCTTTGTTGCAAAGTAAACTTAAAAAAACCTTTTCTACCATACAGCAAATAGCTTTTAAAGTATTTCTGAAAACATTTCAATGACAAGGAAAAATGGTCATGATGCCCAATATTTGAAAAATTAACTCATAAAGCTATATAAACATTCTAACGAGGTAAAGTATGTGAACAAAAATTTATAAAAATCCCAGATGCACAGTTTTACACATATATATGATATATATAATCAAACATATTTATATAATAGGTATATGTTATCATCAACTGGTACAGCCAGTTTTTAAACCCTTGGATCTAGTCTGTGGCGGGAACAGAACCAGTACTATCTTAATCAGCGGGAAGCAGTTTTCTACACTATCCTCTTCCCAAACACATCAGATTCTACTCATCCCATTTCACCTCCTCCAAAATAAACTTCACATTTATAGTTCGAATAAAGTTGCCCAGGTAATTCTGCTATACTCTCACTGCCATCCTAACTCCTTTTGGAACTACTGAGATCAAAGTAAAAAGCTTTTACTGGATTTTCTAGGACATCCATAGGAACTAGCTTTAATTTAAACAGTCAGTCGAGAGCACTATGATAACCCGTGAGAATGTGGTAGCAGGGTCTCTACAGGGGATAGAGTGGCAGGCATCTCTGGCTTTTAGTTCTAAGTAAAACGTTAACCCAAGAAAATATACTGGAGGAAAACGTACTATCCAAACAATGAATTAGTCTATTGTTTTGCATTAAAAAAGTAACAAAATTTTTAAAATGTTCTAAAGGTGTTTTGAAAATATTACATCAATGATATGCCCACCTAAAAAAGAAAAAGACGAAGCAACTCAAAAATGTAGTTACTAAAAGTGTTATAGCTGATTGACAATTTGATGTAAGAAAAAAGAATCAAGTATATGCTATGGAACTACAATCAACATTTTAAAATAAGATCAAGTCCTGTTGATTTTTCCCCCTAATATAGAGAAATTATGACCAAATTTTAAGGTGTACTTTCATTCAATACTAAAAAAAAAAAATCTAACTGTAGTTATTCTGCTTGGGCAGCTTTACAAAATACCACCACTTGAATTTTAGTTAAATTTAATTAGCACATAACATCACTGAAAATCAAGGCAGACAAAAAAAAGTTTTTAACCGAAGACTAAAAATAATTACTTATTAGAAAATCAAAGTCTGTTTTGGAAGAAGTCTGGATTTTGAAAGAGGGAAGGAAAGGAGGAGCCTGGAGAATTTAAGAATCCCAGGGAGACCCTGTCAAACTAAATATACTTTCGGGGATTAAGAAGCAACTAATGAAATTCTTTACTGACGAGTGTGTGTTGAACATATAAACAGAAAGGAGGCTAGGAAAGCCGGAAAATCACTTGTTTAGACTGGGAGCTCCTTAAGTGAAGAGATTGTCTTATCTCTGGATTCCTGGTGACTGGCACGAAGCAGGTTAATAAACGCTTGGTAATTTAAAAGGGGGAAAATGTCTTGACTAGAATTCTCACCATAAAAAAAGGAAAAAACACCATCCAAAACCAAAACCAAACATTTTATTTGAATTCACAAAAACAAATGGAATCACTTAGCCTATTTTTCACGCCATATCTTTTTTCCAATAACCATGAACAATTCACTAGCGAAGCTTCTTACATATCTATAATCATAAAAAGCTACGTCCGACTTAAAAGGTTCCAGATCAACCATTTTGAAACACACAAATCTACTGTTTTATTCCTATAAAGTATATAAATATGTAAGTATACGGAAAACAAAAGTGAAGAAGTTGAGCCACACATTAGATTTTTTAAGTATTTAAATTTACAAGCTAAGTTTAAGATTTATAAAAATGGTGGTGGCCCTAAATGTCCCCCAAAGGTACCAAGACATTGAAGTTTTTAAATAGCTATCATTTC
Source organism: Equus caballus (assembly GCF_041296265.1). Classification (NCBI taxonomy): domain Eukaryota; kingdom Metazoa; phylum Chordata; class Mammalia; order Perissodactyla; family Equidae; genus Equus; species Equus caballus. The sequence goes on from NC_091698.1 coordinate 83,418,192, forward strand.
ACTCTTTGAACAATGCACAATTACAAAATACAAGTCTTGTCAGAGCAAATGTCTCACAGACCCAGCAAGATGTGCGCCTCTGTTCAAGTCCACCAAGTCTTAAGCAGCGAACACTGACTGCAGGCACCAGGGGGCCTCCCAGGAATAACTTGATAGTAAAGGAAAAGGTAAATAAGAGTTCCTGGCGAAACTCTGCTTCTTATCCAGTCTTAGACTGCTGGAAGGCTTTCACATCTGGAGCAAATAAACTGTATTTTGTTACACAACGGATACATACAGAACCGATGAGATACCCACACATTGGTTGAAAGAAGGAACGAGCGCCCTCCCCCCATTCCCAATCATACAATCTTCTCTGATGATTTTCCAAACGTAACAACAAACTGCTTCACAGTAGTAAACAATTACCTTCGGGTAATTTGAAAGCAAGTAATAACAGTTATGCATATGCAGTCCTTCGAAGGTTTCTGACACAGAGAATTCTAAATGGAAAGGCTTAATTTCTTTTCTACACACTCACAAAGCAATTAGTGATGACGCAAATTTCAGGGTGCAGGGATTCACCGGCAGAAGACCGCGATTAACTTTGAGTAATATCCTGGCCTCTCCATCTCGTCCCTTTCCTTCAATCCCCCACCCCAACATAAAACTGTCCAATAAAAACAGAAGGGCCCGGAAACTTCAAACGCTGCGAAGACTTGTAAATATCTTTTAAACACAAGAGAGACTTTACAACAGACCTTTTCTAAGTTTGTGCAGAAATTAAATCCTGCTGAAACCTGTTAAATTCTCAAACCCGAAAGCCAATCCCTGCAACAAATGTGCCTACATATTTCACAGTTCTTGCGTGCATCTTCACCTCAAAGACTTTTGTTTTACTATTTTTTTAAGCTAAATAATAAATGGGAGGTACTCAACTCCCGCTGTTATCCTCTACTTAAATAAACTTCGTTCTATAGCATGATGTGAAAACGCAGAACAGATCAAATAACCGTCTCAAGGAGGAGGTTTTTAGAATATTCACTCCTGGAACAAGAGTCGGAGGCAGCCAAGAGCAATGCACAAAGAGGACCGAGAGAAATACACGTTCCACGCACATACAAGGCACCCGAGCACGCATCCCGGCCCTCCCGGGGAAGGGTCACCGAGCACCCCCGGCCGGCGCGCCGCCCAGCCGGTCCCCGAAGGTCCGCAGGGCCCCTGCCCGCCAGGCCCTGGACCGGCTGCCTGCGGGGACAGTCCCTCTCATCCTGCCTCCCCCCGACCGTGTTCGCGGAGGCCGCTCCCCCGACCAGCCGGCCTCTTCGTCCCCTCCTCGGCGGGAGCCTCGGGGAGGGAAAGGGGGGTCCCCTTGGGTGTCGGCGGCGGAGGGGAAACGAGGGCTGAAGCCGACGGCCCCCTGCGGCCGGCCGGGTCCCGCACTCACCCTCCAGCAGTCGGGTGATGAGACTGTCCACGTTCAGCTCCCCGTCCGCCATCTTGTCGGCACCAGACGCTCCTTCCCGGCAGCGGGAACAAGGGCTTCTCGGCGGCGGAGGCTGCGGCGACGGCTCGGCGTTCCCTCACCTACAAGTCACGCGGCGTTTCGACCCCGGTTCCAACTCCCCCTTTCCCCCGGGCCCTCCCCCCACCCCCACCCCACCAAGTAGTGAGCGCGCGCACTCGGAGGCACACACGAGAAATAAATAAATAAACAAGTGGGGCCCCCACGAACCGGGCCGCGTCAGACCCAGCCGCCACCTCCTCCTCCTCGGCACCGCCCAACTCCGCAAAGCTCACCAGCGCCGCCGACGGCCCCACCCGCAGCGCCACTCACTCTACACCGCCCTTCCCCGCCACCGCGCCACGCAGCCCTCCGCGCAGGCGCACGGCGCACTCCTTCAGAGCCGCCCGGCTACCCTCCCGCCCCCCGCACGCCCCGGCCTTCGCGCAACCGCACTGGGCTCGGTTCTCCCGCCACGGCCGCCTTCGCGCAGGTGCGTCGCTGTCTCTCACCACTTTCACTGCGCCGAATCGCCCCGGCGCGCAGGCGCCCGAGAGGCTCCCGCGGTTTGCTGCGCCTAGGAAGCTCCCGTTACGCAGAGCGCGTCTAGGCTGTGCTGACCTTCCGGCTTCACAGCTGCCCCTGTTGGGGTGCTCTGCAGAAGTCGTTCTTGTGCCTTTCCCGCCTTGCTTTTCTTTCCTTGGCTTTATTCCCTGGTCTTGGAAGCAATTCCTCATGTTTCCGTTAAACGGGAAATGCGGACTACATTACTCATATTTGAAACTCGAGTTTGCGCGTTTGGAAAGCAAGAAAGGGTTCCTCTGCTGAAAGAGTTTGACATTGCAAATAACGGGTTTTATACCCTACCGTTTCACAAGGCTAGTTGCCCAAGTGTCCCTGGGTGAAATAAGTTAAAGTGGGCCCTGGAGGCGTCAGCAGTAGTAATATATGACGTGGGTACCGCTCTCTGCCTTCTGTTGAGTGCTTTCGTGAATCTTACGTCTCCGTCCTCTCTGTTAAAGAACATTTATTTATACTCTGCTTTATTTCAGAAGAAGGGGTTTAAGCTAGCTTAGTTAAGTAAATGCAAAGGATAAATTAAGAACAGTACAGAGAAATATAGGACAAAAGAAAACGGAGAGTGGGAAAGATAAGATTAAACCAGTTTTCATGCAAAATGCATGGTTTCCTAAGGACAGGTCACAAATATGATTCTAAGCTTTCTAGCAATCAAGAAAAAGATCAGTTGCGAGGGGAGTAGGTGTTCAGGCTGAGCTGGACCTGGGACTTGAATCTGCTGTAGCAGATTGTGGAGTTGGACGCCCCTTTTCCAAATCTCTTCCATGAGACTCTTAAAGAGTAACAGAATGTCTGCTTATCCTTCAATTTTCGTGGGCCCATGAATTCCATGAAAAAAACTTTGAACCCTGTCCACAATTAGGGTTCAAGTATATGCAGACATATTTAATGGACAAAGGACACCCGAAGGAAACTCGACCGGGCAAAGTGAATGAGCTCTGAGAGAAAAACACCACCAGTGGGGAAGAGAAAGGCCAGACTCAGCAGAGTCCTGAGAGTCAGAAGGGATTGAGAGTGGTTCTGAGTATTGCCTGCAGATGTCCCCTTCTCCACCCTCCACCAGGTTTTCTAGTGCCTTGGAATCCTGAGAAAGAATTACTATAAAAATGAAAAAGCTGTATCATTAGGGGCCTAACCAACTTTTCTGTGGGAATCTCCCTCCAAAAAAATTATATAAGAATTCAGACTCAGAATTCTTCAGATTTTGAAGTTTAACTGGTGCATATACTATGTATTACTTAATACCCCAGCAGCTTCTGGTGCAGCTCACTGTAATCTGAAACATTAACTTTTTTTAAGAAATCATATAAGGGGCTGGCCTGGTGGCACAGCTGTTAAGTTCTTGAGCCCCGCTTAGGTGGCCTGTGTTCGCTGCGGGCACCTCCGCCCAGCTCATCAAGCCATGCTGTGGCAGGCTCCCACATATAAAGTAAAGGACGAGGGGCACAGATGTTGGCTCAGGGCCAATCTTCCCCAGCAAAAAGAAGAGGATTGGCGGTGGATGTTAGCTCAGGGCTAATCTTCCTCAAAAAAATATTTTTTTAAATTAAAAACCAGTCATATGAATATTTACATCACTGAAGATAAAGACTACATTACACCTTATATCAGTTCAGGTCAGATTTACCATTAAAGTAGCCTTTTTTTATCTTCTCAGAATAAAAAGTGTTTACTGAAGGAAATTTATAAAACAAAGAAAAAATATAAAAATCACCTATAATTTCACCAGCCATAGATAACCACTTTGTTGTCTTATTTCTGGGGCAAAAATATATTTTTATATGTACACACACATACCTATTTTATAAAATTGAGATTATGCTTCACTTCCATTTTATTCTACTTTGTTAAATGAGTTTTGGTGCCACATTTACATGAAACTCAGTTTTCAAAGTTTATTTGGACTTTAAAATACAGATAAGAGGTTGAGGACAGAGAAAGAGGTAAGAGGAGGAGAACTGGAGACTGGAGAAGACAATGCTGTAGGTAGCAGCAGCAACAAAGGCAGTCAGAGCCAGCATGAGGTTCAGGGGCAGGTGGGTACGTAGGTGGGTACCAAGGCGAGAGAAGCCCCACTTGGCAGATACTGACATTGAGGAGACTTCTGGCCTGGGTGTAAGCAGTAGTCTGTGGGGAGAGAGGAAGTCACCAGTTGGGGAAGCTGGCACCTTGGAAGCAGAGACATGAGAAGGCTGCCATTGGTGTAGGAGACATTAGTTGGACCAGGCACTGTGGTGGGCAGCAGCCCTGTAGAGCACCCAAGCCTGGAGACTAGTAGACTTTGGAGCAGGGCAGATAGTGGTTCTGATTGCATGTAGGAAACTGCCTCCCACTCTTTCTGGACATGTGGCACAACTCAGGAAAGGAATCAGGCTAAGGTCTTGCTCCTTGTTAGACTAGGATTGTTAATCTAACAGACCAAAGGGCAAACTATTAGTTGGGACTCCCAAACCAGTAGGGCTTTAGCTAGTGGTGTGCTGGAGCCAGCTTATACTGGCTCATGAGAGTCAATCGTTAAACTTTCAGGAATTTTGCAAGCCAGTTGTTAAACAGAGCCATTATTTAATAATTAAATTATATACACAGAAATAATTAAATTATACTAAAAACGATGACAATGATTACTCAAAACTCATCACATCCTATTTATGTTGCTGCATTTTATTATTATGTATAGTCTAGAGGTTGTTTACATCTATTGTATCTGTATGGTGGAAACACTACATAATGTTATGCTACTAGGCATCTTTTTCCAGCTCCACATTCAGTGATGTCATATTGACCACAGTGGAAATATTTACACCAAAGAAATTAGCAAATGCTATAAATCTATTGCTTTTTCCACCAGGGAGCTGGTTGTTAAACATTTACAAGCACACCACTGGGCTTAGGGAGACATTTGGGTCACATATGTCAATATTCTTGGGTAATCCCAGAAACATCTGTGAAGGGAAATTGGACTTCCTGATTGCAAGAGACTTAGGGAATTATGATTTGGGGTCTTAATAAAATCATGATCTTATTTGTACTTACTAACAGGAAATGCCTTGGACACACCAGTAACCATTAGATAAAGGCAGACCAGTACTCAGAGAAACCCAACCATCACTGTGCTGAGACCAGAGAGATATCACTATGGATTGTCCTCAAAGAAGGCACTTTGGAACACAGTGAACAGCGGCCTCGTGATTTCTTTTAGCCCAGACTTTTACAGGGATTTTATATGCCTCTCAATATTAGCCAATAGCCAATATAATATGAAAGTGAATAGGTTTACGTAGCAAAATGTGGAGGTTGTGATATGATATATAGCTGTTTGCTGCCCTGACTAATCCAAGATAGCTTATAAATGAGTGAATCAACATTCATTGGGCTGTCCTTCCATAAGTATGGTTCTTCCTAATCAAATCTTTAATAAGTCTTAAGTGGCAGTAGATTTTACTACATAGATCTTGAGTGTAGCCATTCTGAATATCAAATACCATAGGCTTTTGTAGTCAGCTTAATTCAAGGATGTTGAGAAACCAGAGGAAGACACATGCATCAGTAGGAGGCCACCCCTCTTAATACAGAGCCAGGCCTAGGTGTTACACCCAGGCAGGACCAAGATTTTTCCTTAAAGTTTAGTTTGAATTTCATTTCAATACACATATGAAAAAATAATCAAGCTCCAAAGTTTCAGCTAAGTCATAGGTATGTCATCAGTCATTTTAGCCCCCCAAATTAGGAAGCTGGGTGGAACCAAAGGCCTCTTCCCTTGCCCTTGGCCCATACCCTCCCATCCCCACCCCTGGCCCCCTTTTGATCCCCCAGCACATAAACGCAAACTCACAGTGGTGTGTTGTCTCTTAAACTATCCCTGGTATATCCTTCAAGATAAAATAATTGCCAAATAAATTCCTAGTAATTGAAGGAGTTAACAGGCTACATACAACTGTTAACTATAAGGCAATTAAAGTTGGAAGCAGCTACCACAAAGGATGACTATTTAATTTTTGAAGAGTTGATCTGTGGCCCTTCTTTCTTTCTTCTAATTAGATTACAGGGCCAGCTGTCTATTTAGGTCACTCATAGTTTGTTACAATAAAACCATGTCATCTACATATGTGAAATTGTTTCTCTTTCAGTGCGCTCCCATCCTGCTCATTCAAACAAGATACCAGAAAATAACTATGTTTGTTGGTGAAGAAAAGTATTCAAAATGTGAAGGTTTGTTTCAAATAAAACAATTTTAAATGTTTTGTTTCTAGTGATGGTTGCTCTCCTTATACAGTGTATCCAAATGCATGAGTCTCCTTTTCATTTGGAGAAGGTTTACTTCTGAATGGTTTCATAAGACTCTGTTTCAATCGGTTTTGGTAAATAAAACAAACAAAGCATTATTAAGCTTTCTAATGTAGTTATGAAATGAGTAGCACTCCCCTAAGAACATGTTAAAATAAATGGCATGTATCTCCTAAAGTTAAAACAAAATGTGTCTGTGAGCTGCGAAAAATATTTATTGAGGAGACCCAACACCAATGGGTCCTTTTATGTAGAAACACTGGTTAAATAGAATATTTGTGAATCATTATTCAAATCTTCATTTACACCAAATCCAGTCTATTGTAAATAAATTTTTAATTGAAATGCCCTAATGGTCTTTGTTATTAAGGAAATCTTACAATGAATAGACTTCTAAATCAAAGTGAATAATGAACCAATTAAGTATTTATGAAACATTTAGTATGTTTGATTCTGTGCTGAAGAAGACTTGCTCTTCCCAACTTTCAAGTGGTTTAATGACTATATGGGAAAATGACCACAAAGTGATTTGGATAATGGGAAAAGCTTTGACTTAGAGGTGAGAGACCAAAGCAGCTGAATAACCTTAGACAAATCTCTCTGTCTTTCCAAACCTTGGTTTCATTAACTACAAAATTAGTTCATTAATAAATGATTTCCAAAGTTTCTTCCAGCTCTAACAAGTCTTTGATTCTAGGACATACAAATGAAACCTAAAATGTAACATAATATTGTACAGGCTGTCCTCAACTTAGGAACTGGATCGACTCCAAAAGGTCAATTGTTTGGAAGACGGAATACATTTTCCCGCACACACTGAGGTACAAGTGGTGGTTTAATTCCCACATCAGTCTGCAAAATTAATTAAATCCTTAATATAACTGTAGAAGAGTATCCATAGTAATGTGGACTCTAACCACCAATTATAACAAAGTTTATGGGGAAAAGCCATTGAGGTTTCTAATTTAGCGTGGCAGAAAACAACTATCAGTGTTCTCTGCTACCCTGAGCAATAGGCATGAAGACAATTCCAGTTCTAATTCACAGGGAAACCTGGGCCCTAAATGTGAGATGAAGGCTACACCGGCAGCTTGGAGAGTGAGGGAGGCTCTGATACCTCTGATCCCATAAGCGGAGTGGGCTGAGGACAATCCGTGGTATCTGGAGGTTTGGTTGCCAGGAGGAAGTTGGCTCCAAAGCAAAAGATAGAGAATGTAAGGGCAGAAGGGAAAAAGGGAGTAAACATACGTGCTGGGAACTTTTTAAAAAAAGATACAATTGATTTTAATCTCACTCACAGGGCACTTGAGGAAGTTAAGATCTAGGAAGGTCAAATTGCATTGACTTAATAGCAAAACTACCGCTTGAATCTGGAACTTATGATTTTCAGCCCAAATCTGTCCCTCTCTCTCTCTCTCTGTCTCTCTGTCTCTGTCTCTGTCTCTCTCTCTGTCATTTTTACTTGAAAGCTATCACTCTGTGAAAGAACCTACTCTTCTCATCCCCTTCCTTCCTGTGCAGGAATCCTTTAGACCCCTGCACCCGCATGCCCAGCCTCTTCCTACTTTTCATCCTCTGGTCTTCCAGGGCAGCCTGGTCAACGATCAGCACAGCAGTTTCCCATTTTGCGTGTTTTAATATAGCTACCAGCTCAAAGAATGACTTTCTAGTTGCTGAAGAGAGGTTGCCCTAGCCCCTCATATTCCAGTCCTGTTTGAACAAACCACCCAGAGAATGAGAGTGAGTAATCTCAAATTCTAATAACATTGGGTTACTTATAGTAGCAATGCTTATGTTAAGACAGAACCCAAACTGGCTGGGAGAACCAGCGTCCCAAGGACCAGAGGATGGGCATTGCTCCTTTGTCAGGAAGAAGGCTTCTAGCTGGAGATTCCTAAGTGTACCACATACTGGGAATTTTTACTGACATTATCACACGTAATCTCCCTGAAAGTCCTGTGAGGTAAGGATTTTTCCTTTTGTAGATGTGGGAAGGAAGTTTCAGAGGTTTTGATTTGTCTCTAGTCAATGGGTCAGTCTGATTCCAAAGCCCTGGCTGGAACAACCAGGCAGCATGACTCAGAGGTTGAGGCTAGTTAGGTTAGGTGGACCAGCTCTAGGACACTGTTCTGAGAAATGAGTAGAGGTGTGCACTGGGCCAGTGGCTGTAATCTGCTTTGATGGCTAGGTCACGGCAGGATGCCAGCGGGCAGAATGTGGGTGATTTTGCAGTGGGGCAGAGTCTTCAGGAATGAGAGGAAAGGAGGGGTCATTCTCAGCTACAGCAAGGGGAAGGGTAAGGAATGCCTGCTCCACACATCTGAGGGCTCCAGGGCTCAATAAACAGTCCCCATAAGCAATCCTGATTTGTCCATATTCTCATGCCAGTCCTGCAGGACTCGTGCTCAGGATTGTGGTGCACATCCTAAGCTTTTTAGAATTCCAAAGAGGGAGAGGACAATGAGGTCAAGTAAGGCCTTAATAGAGATCATATAGCTGAGGGACCTGAACTGAGTTGTGAAGTACTGTGGGGTTTAGATCAATGCCTTTCAAATAGCGGTTGCGTGTTTGTTGTCAGAATCATCTGGGAAGCTTTTTCAAAATACCAGTTTGATTTCCCCTCCTGCCTCCAGGACGTCCTATCTAATTCTCAGCATTGGGAGAGGAAGAGTTTGTATTTTGAAACAATACCCTGCAGAATTCTGATAGGAACTCATGCATCCCTCCTCTACTTTTCACTGGAATAGATCTCAGAAAATAAAACAAAACATATCAAAGAGACTGACTCAGGATAGAAGAGCCAGTGGAGGCTCTTCAGGTGAAGGGATCATTTCTGGTGAAGTTTGCAAAAGTGTAAGGATACTGGAATGCGAGGGGCAGAGGGGTGCACAGAGGGAGCGGTAGGAAATAGGGTGGGGTAATTAAGACGGACAGTCAAGGAGGAACTGGAATGCTGGGCAGGA